>NC_073352.2:15875000-17247500 GCF_027580225.2 Misgurnus anguillicaudatus | reverse complement strand
ATTAACCCAGCAAGCAATTTTTGTGTTTAAATAGCCGTTCAAATGTATTGGCAAAATTTGGGCTGTTTGCAAGAATAAATAAAATGAAATTTATGAATAGATTAAACCAAACATCTTGTAATCACTGTTGACTTACATGATGGATTATCTTGCATCTCGCTTATTTTTGCTATAAATGAGTTAATCATAGCTGGACTATATAAGGTCTATAGTTAACCTAGATGGTGAACTGGCGGCTATTGCTTCCTGGGACGCCTACTGTTCAATGTAAATTTACTTTATGACTGTGTTTGTAGGACCTACTGACAAGACACAAGATCATGTGTGCAGATTTTCTGGAGACGAATTATGACAGAGTAAGTTACTCATCATGTTTGCTTATATTTCATGTATAAGTGCTTCTATAGTGGTTCCACTCTACAGACAGAATGAGCTGTTGTACAGCATGGCTATGATTCAGCTATAGCACAAAGCCACATTCAGTACACTTACATGAATAGTGTAACATTGCATTTCTGCAACAGTTCTCTATACACATTAATACTTCAAGTCTCTCTTTACCTTGCACTATTTGTATACTCTTGCTGAGAACATAGGCAAGATTGAAATGGAGTGAAACACCCCAATGCTGTTATACTACATATAAGCGCTCTTGAAACACTGCTTATTCATTCAAATTAGTGGATTATAATTGAATTGAGCCCAGATGCAAAACCCTCAAAGTGCATCTGAGATGTTTTCTTGTAAATTAGCATTTGTCTCTTAAGCGGTATTTCTGAATGGACTGATGCCGGGATTAAGCAGATTTGAAGTGAAAGTATTTGATGAACATATAATACACGGCAAAAGCATTTGATTGATGTCATCATTTAATTTTTTCGGAGGTGGCGTTCCTCAATTACCATCTTATGTTTTTAGGTGTTCACAGAGTATGAGAAGCTTCTGCATTCTGAAAATTACGTCACAAAGCGTCAGTCTTTAAAGGTAAGGACATGCCACCGCTTTTGCGATATGTAACGTTGTTTGTAATCAAAAAAATGGACTGGTATTTAAACCCTTAAGGCAGCAATTCAGCCATTAGGATGTACACATAATAAACATTTAATTGAAGTCATCCGCTTAAAATGCAGTTACTTTGTTTGTAACTTGAATAGCCACATACTTTGTTTTCCACTAAATACTTTGTCAACTCTTTTGCAATCAGTTTAATAAAAGAAGGCATATGATGGGTGGTTTAACTTCATTCTTACCGCATACTTTTTGTCAATGCTGTGTTTTACTGACTATTGAATGATATCCAGCTCTTAGGAGAACTGTTGCTGGACAGACACAACTTCACAGTCATGACCAAATACATCAGTCGAGCTGAGAATCTGAAACTGATGATGAACATGTTGAGAGACAACAGCCGCAACATCCAGTTTGAAGCTTTTCATGTCTTTAAGGTATGCATGTTTTTGGCATCAATGCATATCTTGTTATGTAATACATTTGAAGCTAGCATACCTGGTATAGCATAGTGCTAACAAAGATATGCTCAAGATGTATAGCTTTAAATCACTTTGTATAAAAGCATCTGTCAAATGCATAAATGTACGTTCTAGCCGAGTGGTTCCCTGTCCCACTTCCATCTACGCTTGTTGAATGTGTGATCAATTCAGTTATTGATTGAATGGTCAGTTGCTAAGGTTTATTTGAGTTCAGCCCATGGATGTCGTTTTAGTTTTTTTGGGTTTTTTGTATCCTCTTAGGTGTTTGTGGCTAACCCAAATAAGACGCAGCCTGTGATGGACATCCTACTCAAGAACCAGTCCAAGCTTGTGGAGTTCCTAAGCCACTTTCAGACAGACCGTTCTGAGGACGAGCAGTTCTGCGATGAGAAGAACTATCTCATTAAGCAGATTCGGGACCTCAAAAGGCCTGTACCTGCAGAAGAGTCCTAAAAGAAAGAGGGATTAAAACCAGGGAGCCCGGCTAGTGATGTGGTTTGTTTACGTGGGAATTTAAACAAAATAAGTAAAAGAAAGAAAGGCGCATCGCATAGGACTAAATCTATTTGCATCCAGAAATCTAAACAGGTAGAGAAATGTTGTTGTCAGTATGTGCAAACTCTGTCTTTCTCTTTACTTGGGGGGCAGGCAGGCTTTTGCTATGTAAGTGGAAACCAAGCACTCCATTTATCGCCAAATTATTATTATTATTATTATTATTATTTTGTGGATAAAGATATTAATACTGTTGTTAGTGCAACGTTTATAAAAATAGTTTCGCTTTGGTCACGTTCTTGATGGTGAATCTTAGCAAAAAGATAAAAATATACCCAATGCCACCTCAAGGCCTTTTAACGTTTTTAAGATATGTTGTATTGGTACATGTATGGCTTGGCATATTTGCACTGAATCTTGTAGATTTGCTCCAGGAAGGCCATTAATGCCAGTTCAGACTCAAAATCGAATTGTACAAGCATTAAAAAATGTGACATGGTGGGAGACAACAGTAACTTATAGGTCATTACAAACACACAAATTAACTGTATACACTTACATTAACCTGTCAAACGGTCAAACTAAGTGAGACTGAAAGTACACCATAGCGTTTAGTTGTCGTCATTCCGCGCTCAATTTCCATCTCAACTCGCTGCCTTATTTAAGTACAGTAGCTTGGTCAATTTGGGTCTTCTATTACAATTTTATTTATCTATAACATTGGATTTGTAGTAGTATTCTGTATTTGCTTGGGTTAACACTTATAGGATTAGTTTCATTTAAACTCTTAAAAACGACTCTTTTATACACACAATAGAATTTAAATATTTTTCTATGAACCATGCAAGGAATTCACGGTTCATAGACATAAGTGAATGGTACACAATTACAGTGCAAGACATGATAACCCAACACACTGTAATATTGAAAATATGTCGACTGCTTGAACTGGGTATGTCATGACATCCCTTATGCTGCAGTTTGATGGACAGCTCCGACAAGCCAATGAAAAGTTTAACAGATGGTTGCAATAGGAAAGACTGTTTTAACCATTTTCATGTCTTGCACTGTCAAACTTGAATGAGCCAAAACTGTGGTAACACACATTGTATCTTATGCCTACAATTTCAGTGCCTCATGGAGGTTTTGGATGAAATACAGGATTCTACTGATGTTCATTTTAATCATTAGTCTCTATACCTTAATTTGAATATATATATTTTACATACTCTGTTTGCACAAAGTCCTTTCTCATATACCTCATAGGTTTTAAGTGCTGTTTATTTTCACTCGGCATGTGTTTCATTACTTATATTATTGTGTATGTGGGTGGTAGTCTGAATTATGCAAGCAATACAACATGGTTTTAAAATGCTGGAAAGGACCTACAAGGGAAACTAATTCTGTTTTGCAGTTAATGGATACACAGAACATCACAGGTGTGAGAAGAGCACTCACTGTTTATTTATATGAGCCACAGTTTTAAACAGATTACGAATGTCAGCTCATCACCAAAAGCAAATTTTTCAAAGCGGTTTGACTTTTGCATGTGGATATATTGTATTGTTTTTGGAGGTGCAAGTATGAGTAAGAAAACCAGACATACTTTGCTTTTATTAACAACACCGAGTATTAAATCACATTGCTTTTGTCTTGAACCATAGCATATACGGATTTATCTGCCTTTTTTCCCCCAAAAGTATAGTTATTGAAAACAAAATATTACTTTTGTTTCACAGATGTGATTATTTCACCTTTATGGGGCTTTACAGAAGTCATTTGTCTAAGATAAGTTAATAAATGCTTTGTACCTTCAGATTTTCCATCTAGCAAAGGTGATTTTAGATAAAGAGATCGAAAATGTTACAGTAGATCTTTTGCAAGTTAATATTACATCCACCTTACATTAACTTCAGCATTTGACTCAATGTTTGCTATGCTAAATTTTACTCTGTTCTCGCTCATTTCCTTTTCAGTTTCCTGTTATATTTTCTACTGTGGGAGAGGATTATATATGTACATAGTTTTATTTTAAAAAAGCTAGCTAAAGTGTGGCAGCATATTGAAAATAAAATAAGCAATGGCACTCTTTGACTCTTTAACATGTTTTTTTTAATGGGGGCATGAATATGAACATTGAATGCAAAATGTATAAAATTTACAAAGTCTTTTGTGATTTACTGTTTTCTACATAAAACCATCATGTATGATGTAAAGAACATTTAGTATAACCTTGACATTGACTGAGTAAGGCCGTGTCAAAGATTGAAATTAAAGTGACATCAAACTTGGATGCTCCTAATCTCAAAATTAGATTAGGGGACTACAGCTGCATTTCACAGACAAGGTCACAAATATCTTGGTTAAAAAAACACATTTAGTACAGTGTTATTACAGTCATGTCCTTCTTGATCTAGACCAGGTGTTTTCAACTTCATGATAGCAGGGACCACCAACATATGATGAACTTTCAGCGTAGGACCACTTATTTAAAATTCATAATTGTAATTTTATTAAGACATCTTATTGTTTCCAATACTTAAATAATTAGCTACATTGTAGATGTTTACAATTTGTGCTTTTTCTTCTCTTAAAATTTTCTGGGACCCCTTATAACCTCCTGGGGTCTCAGTTTGAAAACCCCTGATCTAGACACACATTTTTCTGTATCTCTACCAATCATTGGCTACTAAAGTGTGTGCGTAAAAGGTCGAGTGCTGCACGGCCCCGGGTATGACTGTCCCTCTCGGCACACAGTTCAGCCTTCACCTGCTCCAGCTCTCTCTGAAGCTTCAGAAGAGCAGCTTCATTTTCGATCTGAGCCACCTTTTCCAGTTTGTCTCTTTCGGTCTTCTGTTGAGCTTGTACTCTGCCCAATTCCAACGCAAGACTGGAGCGCTCCTGCTCAATCTGGTGCATGTCTTTCTTTACTTTGCTCAGATTTGTCTTATACCCATGTACCTCTTCTTCCTTTTCCCTGACCTGTATAGCAAGCACGTTCATCTGGATGTTCATTTGTTGGCCCCCAGTTTTCAGATCATTAATGGTAAGGGACTGCCGTGCAGATTTTTTTCTTGAGAGGCTCAACTGTTCCTCCAGCTCCTCCACCAGCTCCTGCAGTCTTCTCCTCTGTTTACGTTCAGCTTTTAGCTGTTCCTCTGTATAGCTGAGCTTGTGCATAAGTCGACACCGGTCCCTTGTCATCTCTCCAAAACCAGTTCGTAATTTGGTGATGTCTGTCTCTTGCCAAATACATGTCGGTTTTTCATCCATGCTTTCATTGCAGTGTGGACTCTGTTCAGGAAGGTTTTCACAAGTTGGTTTCTCACCGTGCAGTCTATTTACAGATGGCTCGTGTCTAATTTTCTTTGCTAGGGCCTCTTTTTTTTGCAACCTCTCAATGTGCTGCACCTCTTTCAAAGCAGTTAAGTAGATTTGCCTTCGATTGCCCCTCTGGGGTTCTTCTGTGCCTGTGAAATGTTTTGCACTTGCGTTGGTCTGGTTCTCCAGCAGGTTTTGTATTGTGAAATGAGGAGGGAAGAGTTTCTCCACCCAGTGATGATCTTCTGTGGAATTCGGTGGTATTGACGCCTGTTCAGCATTTTCCTTTGTGATTTCCATGTTTTCCATAAAACGAGCTTCCGTTTAAAATGCGAGTTTGTTGTTTAATGTAGAAGAGAGGGCTTGGATCACAGCATACCGTTTTAAAAACGTCCTTGCCACTAAACCGACCGGGTCTGAGCTGTTTTTTTAATATTGATTCATTATGCTAATAATTCCCGTGCAATGTAACGTGTAAGATTATTTATTTACTTATACATGCAAGTAGATATACATATAGGATTAGCGGACGGTACTTACAAAAACACTCTTGGCGTCGTTGACGACAGTGAATGTGTTCAACAACTTCCGGTTTTATATGAAAGCGCGAGAAACGCCACGCGCCCTCTGGTGGTAAAGTCATGCAATATTTTTCCATGCTCCTAAATGCAATACATATATGCTATAATCCAACACGTAACGTCTTCCTCTGTGTTAACCTTACCTCACTTTAAAATTGCACATTGTTTTAAAATCCCTTTTAATAGCGATGCTTATTTTTTTTATTAAACATACATGTTTATTACATAGATGTCGTTTTACACGCACAACAAATAATGTTCAAAACAGTGGCCGTTGCTCAATCTGAAGGCTGCAGCCTGCGGAGGTCGCATATGCAGGCTGCATACGTCATCAAGCCTGGTTTATTTAAGTTAATTGTGCCTTGCATTCGCAAGTCATAAGCATATTACAACAATTTACTATTCATTTAGAGTAATAGTCAAATTTATCTTTGTTAATATTCTGAAATAAGACAGTCTTGATTACGTATGCAGTCTGGAAATGCGACCTCCGGAGGCTGCAGCCTTCGAAATGAGAAACGGCCATTGTGTTTGTTCAAAATATAAAATCAACTAGAAACACTCTCCCTAACCAAATTGTATAAATTATGCGTTTCATCTTCTGTTTACTGTTTAAACAATGGGCAAAAATGTCACAAGTAAATGTATATCTTAAAATTATCTTAAAACATTATATGGCACTGTCCTTTACTCTTAATTCATTAGCACTACTCTGGCATAATAAATATAGACATTAATATACACACTATCATGTTCCTGTTTTTCTTTTGATGTAGCTTACTTTGTGCATGGGGGGGGGATTAAGTAGGTTAAAGTTCAAAAAGATGCTTATAGCAATCCACCTATTTAATAGAGTTAGTTTGATTTTGTCATTTTTTTTACTTATAATCTTTTTAGAAAATTGTTAATTTATATTGTGGGTTTTGATAAGTGTTTTAAATGTTTAAAATATGTATTTATATTGTGTTCAAGCAGTTAGACAATAAACACACACAATGACCTTGTGTATAAAATGACGCAGGAATGCTAAAGGAAATTCTCTTTGAAGCCTAATACAATAGTTCACATACAGCACACTGTGAGGTAGTGGGGGTTGAGTGAACCAGGGTCAGAGGTCACTGAAGCCTTCTGTCTCACTTTTGACCACAGGATTTATAAAACAGCTAGGCCAAACATATACAATGTGTTCACTCCAAACTACTTTTCGATTTTATGTAATGTTTGGATTTCAAGGTTTCCAAGCATTTTGATAAGCAGGAAGTTTTTACTAACATGCAGGCATTTTGTGTTTACTTTCCTTAACCCCTACCCCCAACAAGAAAAAGGGATGCTCTACAATTACATGCATGACATAACGTTTTGTTGACTATCACGAGTGGAGGCATGGATTAACATGAAACATCTGCACAGTACTATACTGAGACCTTCATTCCCAGAGATTACTTCAGTTGTCAGGTATGTGTGTGGCCTATTTAATTGATGTGTGTTTGAATTAATATGATTTGGTTTATTACTTTTGTTTGCTTTTCTAAAACAACAATGCACCAAGTTTGCTTTAGAAAACTTTTATCGGCCCCAAAAGCGTATTTTGACAATTTTCTGGCAACCTAAAAAGTAAGTAACGTTATTAATAAATCATAATAATGTTTATACTTATTAATAATACGATCTATGTAAAGTAACCCTCACTTGCAAACTGACCCATTGTATCAGTAGGCAGGATATAGGAGAGCGGGGGGATTGAGTGAGTTGAGTGGGGAGGTGGCTCGCGAGGCCCATCATCACATGACGAGACGTTCGCGCCTCTTTCGTAAACTTACAACCTGATGAGTCTAAACAGCTCCTAAGTTACGCGCTTATTTAAGATCCGCCGAGGCCTTTAATGGACACCAAAGCCACAGCTTATTTGGTGTCGCGGCCAGAGTTCACGCGTGGCTTTATGCTGTGGCAAGAAATGATTGTGGAAACTTTGAGATTGTTGCGATGTTTATCGGTGGGGCAGGCTTTGTGTTTGGAGCAGCAGCTGAGGAGCTAACAGACAATGTAAAGTTAAACTGCATGACTGCTGCTTGGAGAAGATTGATCTATGAATGGACTCGTGGGCGCTTAACGTTATAGATATAATTTGGAGGTGTTTGCTTGACTTAACTGATCACATGTAAGTGGAAATCGTTTTTAACAATCATATATATTTTTAAATTACGTCAGATAAATAAACACAACCCAAAATGCTGTTATAATCACATCTGTTTTTAAAGTAAATATTTTTTTTGTAAATGATACAATTACTCTTTACGTTTCAGTGATGTGTAGATCAATTTCGTTGTGTAATTTACAGACTAGTTGTAATTTCACTTAACGTGCTGCAGAGTGAAATAAATCTGAAGCATGTTGTAAATTTCCTGTTTTAAACTCTCATTGCTTCGTGCTTCACCTTGTTAATATAGCTTTATAGGTAACGTTACGCAAACTAAATCATTAAAAAGTTTGGGCGACTTCACGTGGTTCCTCCACCCTTCTCCATAGCACTGACCAGTCAATCTAAAGCTTCACTCAGGTGTGATAATGTTACGTGCAAGTCTCTTTAACATTTGGTTTAACAAAACATTGTCGCCTGTCATTAAACAAAATGTGGAGCCAAACATTTACTCACACAAACACGGTTCTGTTGTTATTGTCAGTTCCTAAATGTCGCCAAGGACTTCATTTCCTGTTGAAAATACCCACTCTTTTGTAAACGCATAGTTAAACATTTAGTGGCTGTGCTTAAAGCGTTAAGTAACGTTTGTTTATTAAATGGCACACGTCGATTAAACGTCAGCCTGTTGCGTTTTTGTCAAATTCAAGTTTATGTGCCACACAAACAGAAAATTGAGCCCCGACCCTAAGGCCTAGTTCGACCTCACAAACAAAGTAACGTTATGTTTCCTATCAGTCGTGGACTGATTTTTTGTTTAAAACTTATTGTATTACGCCTCTCTGTGTTATGTAACGCGTGAAAGAGTTTTAAATTTCAAATAAATACAGACAGACAGCGTCAACTTTACGTGTTTTGTACGTTTAAAATGGGACTTACTTTTTAGTTCGATGTTTTGGTTGTATGTTCGTTAGTTAATTACACAACAGTAATTAATTGCTTCCTACATAATGAATCTTCAGATGATGATGATGATGATCCTCCATTTTGAAAAGCCAAATGAAAAACGAGCAAAGCGCGCCAAGCGTCAAGCGTACGCTGACCTTTATAAAACGTCAAGCACATGGCTTATTTACCAAGTTATTTACTATTTACTAAGTTTGCTTTGTAAACATTAAAGCGTTGTTTACTTTAATTCTTTTTTATATTCTGTGTAGTTCACTGATTGACCTCCTAACGTGTTTTAGTTGTTTTGCAAGGTATAAAGATTAACACTTAATCATTTGTTTCTGTTTTATCCTAGGTGCTTGAAGATTCCTGAAGAATTTAGCCAAAATAAACTTGCTATGCTGGGCTGGCCAATCAAGAAAATAAGAAATTCCCACATGAACTCAGTAACATCCAGTCCTCCTGCTAAGGTGCATCTTGTGTAGTCAGTGAAGTAGTCTAGTATCTACTGCACTAGGTGCTCCTTTCGGCAGGAGTAGCTGTATTTTTAGCATTTGGAAGCAAAACTTCATTAAGTTTTTTTTTTCATACAATCCCTGTTGTACACTGGCTTTACCATGTTATTAATCCAACATGTTTCAATTGACTTTTTCCTATGTGTTTGTCCTGGCAGTACCAAAGTGCTCACAGTGCGGGTAGTGTAAGTAAATCTACTGCAGTGTTTGCACTTAAAGTATTGCCGGTCACCTTCTGCCTGACACTATATGAGCTGCAGCTAATGGATCAGCCCTGTTATGTAGGATAACAGTGAGTTTTGCAGGCTTGCATCCAGCCTTATTTTAACACGCTGTGCAAATCCATGCAAAACTCGCTGCAGCAGGGAAAAACTGCTCTTTAATCTACAATCAAGAGGATGTTCCCAACAACACACATATACATACAGTTAGGGTCCAGAAACTGTGTATTTTAGTAAATTGCTGTAATTCTAACTAAAAAAATTATGTATATATACATGCATGCATTTTAATGTGCCCTGTTTGGTGAAAACCCATCTAAAGTCTTTTTTTTGTGATTTACTTTTTTTACATAAAGTTATTCTGTGAAAATCAATATAACCTTGATATTTTTAATACTGACTATGTAAGGCCATGTCAAAGTTTGACATTAATGTGAAATCAAAACTGACCAAAGATGCTCCTAATCTCATTATTACAGTAGATTATAAGACTTTAGTCTGGATTTCACAGACAGGGTCGCATATTGAACTGATATAATATTCACTTAACTATGTATAAGGTCTAAACTGAACCTAATGGAATTTATGCTGTTTTTAGTGTTTTAAATATTTATCTTGCTGTTTTCGGGTGGATGGCTTTGCAATTTTCTAAACGTCCAAAACTTCAATTAAAATTGCACGGTATCCATCTGTAATCCGCTAGATTCAATTTTCTAATTAAAATGTGGGCATGGCCATTTAAATACCAAGAAATGTCAATCAACGTTTGAGAACTGAATGGATTACAGAAGAGATTTCAGTGATTTACAAATTCCAGTGAGTAGCAGTATTATTCAGAAACACTAGATGGCATCAGATAACTGCATGTGACGGATAGGCTTGTTATTTAGCATGTAAAAACAAATAAATGTTTATCGTGTAAATCGATTGGACACAAGTAGTATTATTTTTAATGGAAAATGTAATTATTGCAAAGTAATTTAGCGCAATTAACCGTGACTGAAAATCAGGTTTGGACATCTTGCTGTCCACATAAAAGCAGTAGCGCTAAAGGTTTACAGCGCGCCTCCTGCCTTCATAACCACAACTTGCGCACATATATATGTGTGTTTAAGCTAAAACGCTTTTCCGTTACCGTCTCATTTGAAGAAGTGTCATAAGGAAATCGCACAGTCCCTTCTTATAAAGGAGGCAAATGTGACCTTGATTTGTGAGCATGAAGTTTGTCTCTGTAAATGAGGTGGAGATCAGGAGCTGT
Source organism: Misgurnus anguillicaudatus (assembly GCF_027580225.2). Taxonomy (NCBI): domain Eukaryota; kingdom Metazoa; phylum Chordata; class Actinopteri; order Cypriniformes; family Cobitidae; genus Misgurnus; species Misgurnus anguillicaudatus. The sequence goes on along the minus strand of NC_073352.2, from coordinate 17,236,534 downwards.
ACGGGATTCCTGTTGTCACTGCGCACAGAGCGCATGGGATGCCGCGCGCCGCTGACACCAACACAACGCTATCTGCTCACTTTACGCAACACAGGACGTTCCCGCGCTCTCCTCTCGCGTCTTTAATCAAACCTTTTACCTATATTTGTATTTTCCTACCTCATCTGGATTCAAACATGACTGGACTGAAGTTGAAATGCGCACTGATTTTGTGCGTCCTGTTACTGCCGTCCTCTCATCCGAATAGCCAGGTGCTGGACTGTCGCGAAGTGCGCTCGTCTTTTCAGTTTCTGTACCCGGGGATGAAATGGACCCCAGAAACGCCGGTCTCAGGTAAACTGAGCTATTCACGTCAAAGTTGCGTTTGAACTAAGATATTTGTGTATAAACGCACGTTTTGAAGTTTCCCTTGCTTTCCAATAACGCTTCCAGGCTTTGTAGAGATGCATGTTAAAGTTGCAATACTATGTGTGATTTGTCTTCTGGATAGTAAATGAAAATTAGAAACTAGGCATGACGTGGTCTAAATCTACAATGTTATCTTTTTATTGTGCAGATTTTGAACATGGCAACATTTTTATTATTCAAACATTTTATATAATGAGTAACGTTATGTTAGTTGAAAGGTTTGGATTACGTATGTTGTTGTTATAATATTACAGACTACAGAAATGATTATAATATTGGATGTAGTCATATCTGTAGTCTGTAATACATAGTGAAGCAATCCAACAGATAACAAAACTGGCAATAAAGACAACAGAATATATATATTTCATTAGATGTTCCAATTTCATGTTGCTTTGTTCAAAATAGTACATATCATAACTGGATTGTCGTCATCGTCTGGGGAGCAAAGTAGCCCCGGGGAGAGCTGTAAATGTATTTCTTGTCACCATACCTAGTGTGAATTACTTGTCACGCTGGAGAAGGTGGGTTTTGTTAGCGTGTTTATTAAAGTTGCTACATTTCCCATTGGAGAATTGAGGAGATAGATGAGTTGTGATGAATGACAGGATGGATGGCAGACTGTCTACTTGACATCTCCCCTTAGCTGCTTGATGCTTCAATTCTCTCACAACTGGATACTGGAGAGTAGCGGGGAAGAAACAGAAAGAGTGGAGTTTGTTTGGCCCTTACAACAAAAATTCTGCTGAGAAGGATCTTGCTTTGTCCCTGGTGACTGCATTTTGTTGTTGGGTTGTTTTATGTGCAATTCTTACCCCAATGGCAGCATTTGCCTTAAAACAATTCCAGACTTATCTAGAATTCTGAAGTTATAGCACAATACCAGTTATTCTGCATTGTGTTAATGTAACAAACTATTTGTCATTTGAGTTCTGTTGTAACATCTTGTTACAAATTGTGAACATTTGGCAAACAAATAATGGAGTCAAGGATTTTGACCTGGAAATGAGCATAAAACTATATGATTTCCCAGATTTCCTTTTATATCAGAGATGCTGTTCATTTTTGCATTACATTTGCAATTTAAATGGATTGCATTTGTGTTAAGGACATGGCAATGGCAGTCTCACAGTTGAATTTAACCTTCCTCATTTAAGAAAAGCAACAGAGCAATACTTCAAACTATCTGCTATATATGTACATGCAGGTGTCACATCGTAAAAAGTATTTACTGAGTGCTTATGAAAATAATGTGCACCCTGTCACATGCCTCCAGTCATTTGCTTTGCCTGTAGTTTTCAAATGAAATTCTTCAAAAGCGTTTTTGGTATCTGCAGGCTAGCTGGTTTTGGGACTGTATGTCCTGATGGGATTAAAGACTTTTTGAAGCTCCTTGTTTTAGTGAAACCTAAACATTTTTGTTCTCCAGAGAAAGGACTTACTGTGGGCTTTTTTACTGAGCGTGCCGCAGGCAGTGTAGAGTCCTGATAGTCCCAGTGGCGCTGGGCTCTGGACTTTATGCCTGGTGCAGTAATTAGTAGTGCGGTGAAGCCTTTGGCTTGATTCATTTTGATTCATTGTATGAACCAGGGGTGTGCAGTTCCAGCATTTGTAGCCAGAAACATTAATTGGATGTCCTTGTATATGTCGGACCTTGATGTTAATTGTTTGGCCTTTTTATTTTGTTTTGATTTATGTGCTGGTTAAATGCATCTTAAAGGAAAACACCACCGTTTTTCCATATTTTACTATGTTATTACCTCAACTTAGACAAATTAATGCATACCTATCTTTTTTCAATGCGTGCACTTAATCTTTGTACAGCGCATCATGAATGTGTTAGCATTTAGCCTAGCCCCATTCATTATTAAGGATCCAAACAGGGATAAATTAAAAAGCCACTTAACACTTCCATGTTTTCCCTATTTAAAGACTGTTACATGAGTTTACACGAGTAAGTATGGTGGCACAAAACAAAATGTGGCCATTTTCTAAGCAGATAAAAATGAGAACTATATTTTATGGCGGAAGAGCACATAGTTTGTAGCACTTCGACCTCGGCGTGCAGTAACATTATCACTCCTGACTACTCTCCTCTCGCTCAAACTTCCGTCAATATTACTGTTTGGATCCTAAGGAATCAATGGTGCTAGGCTAAATGCTTACATATTCACGACGCACTGTACCAAGATTAAGTGCACGCATTGAAAAAAGTTTGTAAGGTATGTATTTATTAGTCTAAGTTGAGGTAAAAACATAGTAAAATATTGAAAAACGATGGTGTTTTCTTTTAAAGGTGCAGTGTGTAGATTTTAGCAGCATCTAGTGGTGAGGTTGTAAAATTGCACCCCTCCCTTTCGAAGCTCATAGGCCCTGTCCCAAATGGCGCACTTCATGTGGACTTTTGGACTCGTGACCTTAAATTGCGCGTGCTCGCTTAATCTACGAGTCCGTAGGGTGTCCCATCTATCTTTTCTACGCTCTGAAGTGCGCTCATCAGCGCCCCTTTTGCTCCCGTGATGTGGGCTTCGCTGCAGCAGGCTTTGTGCACTTTACCAACCCATAAGTCCTAGCGAAAGAGCAATCAGACGACGGAAGGGAGGAGTTCACACTGATCGGTATCTTCTCTTCCTATTTCCGGCGTGACGGTCGTCAAGGGTCCCTAAGATCTGCACCACATGGGTGGACTCTGAGGAGGTCCACAAGTCCGGAGTGTGCCATTTGGGACAGGGCCAAAGAGAAGCTATGGTAGCAATCACAGGACAAACATGTCATTGTCTGAGACAAAGTAGTGACAAACCCGCTCTGTAGAGCTGTCAGGGCTACTGTAGAAACACAATGGCACAAAATGCCAGCTTCCATGTAAGGGAACCCGCAGTGTATGTAGATAGACGCGTCTCATTCTAAGGTAATAAATACAATACAGTTCATTTTGTAAGGTCTTTATACACCACTATAAACACAGTTATCTATATTATATTGCATTACTTTCAAAAGATAATTCTAAAATGTACACACTGCGCCTTTAGGAAACGCAACTGTCCATACCACCCAGAAATTATAACAGCGACATAAATCTACACTTAATACATTACTTTATTAAAGATGTTATAACCTCGATACAGCTGTGTTTCAATGAATCTGATATCAGTTTGAGATTAAGCTAGGCCTCCTGCTTGCATAAAGATCACTTGTCAAAGATGTCCAGCTTACATACTTTGGTTTCTCTGATCCAAACCCAATGCATGCAAACTAGACATCCTTAATGTTAACTGGTAATAGGAAAGATTGCATGACGGATAGTATAGCTGTCACTTAGTGATTGTATTTATTCACACAGAGTTTCACCCATTCTGCCTGGTTGCAATGATTTAATGCTTTGCTCGATTTGCCCTCTCTTGGCTTTGTTCAGAATTTAGCAAAGGTCCCAAACTTTGCTAAACATGCTCGCTTTACAGAAGCTCACATTTTCACACACATGTCTTTACTCTAAAAATAGCTGTGTTATTTTTAACTCTTAATAGGTAAATATTAGACAGAACACATGCTGGGTTAAAATGACCCAATGTTGGGTTGTAGTTACGCATCCATGCATTATAATAAGCTAGCAGTTGGGTTTAAACAACCCAGCATTGGGTCAATTTCAACCCAGTGATGTGCTCTGTCCAATATTTACCCAACATGGCTTAAAAATAACCCTGCCATTTTTAGAGTGTTCCTCCATCCTCTGAGCAAAAACAGGTAGATTACATTTCAAATGACCCCTTTTTTCAGAACCTCTTCTCTGTAACCCCAGTGAACTTATGGGTGGGCTTTAAACTTTGTGCCTGTGGTGATGTTGCGGATGGTACATGATGCATGCAACCACTGCGCTTCTATTCAGCTGCCAAATACGCTCTCTACTGACATCTGCGAGTGGGATGAAGAGCATCTTTAGCATGAACGAGAGAGAGAGACTGATGGACCGACATTAGAGGAAAATGCTATGACTGATGTATCTGCTCTGAAATACATGGAGGCCAGGCAGAGATACAGCCCACAGGAAGATTGAACTGAATTTTAATCATACTGCTTGTAATGCCAGGGGGCTACAGGACCAAGAAGCCAATAAGAAGTTTTCTCCCTCTCGTCTCCGCTGGCATGTCTTTAACGTTTTTGTTGATGCCTCTCTCCAGAGTCTCAGGCTTCATGCCCAGAGGGAAGGACTGAATGTCAAAGCACGATAGACAGCTGACTGTCTTTTTAGTCTCAAAGGCACCTTTACGCCAGCTCACGCTCAGACTCTTGTACAGTGGCTACCTTTTGTCAGATTGAAGGCTGATGTTTTGATATTCAGTTGATGTTTATCAGATAATAATAAACACTTGGATAAATGACCACTGTTAATAAAGGATTTCTTTCTTTCTGCTTACATTATGTTTGTTAATTGAAAAGCCGGTCTTTTGTTGAATGAGTAATGAGTACGAAGTAAAGTCAGGGTCTCCCAGCAGTCTTTGGGATCAAAACAACCTGACATGAGATGAGAGGAAGCTGTATTCTTCTCCAGCGGTGCACATGGATGAGATCCAGCTAATGAAGTACCACTGACCTCCCTCAAGAGCTCATGTTATTAGCTGTTAGGGGCCTTCCGCCGCTTGTTTTAATGCCAGTAATGGCAAAAGAGATTATGGAGACACTTGTTCACCCTGTCAAGAGCTGGATTCTTTCAGTGCCGACAGTATTATTTTAATTATCGTGAAAATGTCCTTATGGAAATGTTAAACTACCCCACTGAGCTTGCTCCTTAAGTTTGATGTTTGCTTTTAATGGGGACAATGTTATTTAACATGTTCGGTTGTGTAAATCTGGGGTTTCTTTAAAGATCTATCAATTTATACTTTAAAACATTGCTCAGATGTCTTGAAAATAAAATATGTGTATAGACGGTTTCATCGGACACATGTGCGTCACGTGTTTTGTCAAAATAAGTGCCTGCTGCACACGCGTCAAAACTGTTTATGATAAGAGAAGCTCACGTTCACCAATTACAAGCAAGACACTCCCTTAACAGTAAACTCTGATTACGCATGTGATTATGTGAGTATCTGGCAAACGCGTGCGTCTCTTTTATCATAAACACACGTCTGCAGCAGCCACTTATTTTGACAAGACACATGATGCACAGGATCACTCGACGCGCAGAACACATATTTTGAATTAAGGAACCACCTCACACATGAAGGGCTGCAAACATGTTGTGATGAACTTCGCATCGAGCGCCCTCGAAAAAGTCACTGGCCGCCACTGTTGTTATCAGAAATAAACTACTCTAAAAGGACTATTGTTATTGATTCTTTGTAAATTCAATGTAAAGTTTCTGCCATAAACCTGTTCCTGCCCTTGTTGTGATTAACAAAAAAATTTATGTTTCTGTATTGGTTAATACACCAGTATTTCTAATGCTAAATTTCCCAATGCACTATTTAACAAGAAAGGCAGAAACATACTTTATTGTTTTTTATTCTGATGCCCGATTGCATTTATTTACTTGCATTACTTAATAAAAAAGTGAGTTTTAATGGTTGAATGTTATGCTTGATTAATTTCTGATAAGTTGAATGTGCCACCTTAAATTAGAGGTGACGTTCGTCACCTCTAATTTAAAATTCAATTGACATTCGTCACTCGTTCAAAATGTTGCTGAAATGTTGAAAACTCTCTGAAAAGAAAGGAGTCCACATTGAAGCACTTCGCAATGCTGAATAGTCTTTGAGACAAATAGGTAGGGTGTCTAATCATTTTTAAGCGCTGTATTTTAGCATTTTATGTGCAGCAATGACGTAACTGTTACTTACTGTAGAAGGTTTCTTCAGACGAACGCGCGCTATCGCAGTTGCGCATTGTCGCGAAGTTAACTGTGTGATCTGGCTAGTGGTAAACTGACCTCTGAAACATAACGTTACCTTTTGGAAAATAAAAATGTTTCGGTTTCCTAAAGAAGATGAGGGGAGACGGCGAGCACGGACCACCACTGTGCAAAGAGGGGTTTGCAGCCGATCTATATCGTATGTAGTAATTTTACACAGTAAGTTAGCGTTAGCTCAGTGTAGTAGCCTAGTTGATACACTTTAGCTATAACTTGAACTTAGGCAATTTACTTGTTATTTATTTTTGCTTATAATCAGAACTCTCCTCAGATAGTCTTTGTTGTTATGATTCTTTCCGGAAGTCTACCCGCATGTTCCGGAAGTTAAGTTTTGGACCACGAAAGCCGTTTGTTTATGGGCTTCGGAGGCAGCATTCAAAGGCATCAAGACACATCTGAATCCAATGGTTGCTTTTTGCTTTCTGAATCCTGAAATACCTTAATCTCTTGTCTCGCAATTTTATGTATGGGCTTGTACAGGAATGTGATTGGTCGAGCCTGGTCCAGTTCGAAAAAATAAAATGACAGCCAAAAAAGCTGCTGAATCCCAAATGTTGTACAAATAAGGTTATATTTTCACTATTTACACATTTTGATTGCATTTCTAGCATGACATTAGTATTGTAGTTTACAAATATAGGATTAGTTATCACAGGATTATTAGCGCTCTCTGTTTAGAATTCCATTACGCTGCCTATGAAGGCTGTCCGAATGCCCAGAGCTGCTGTCATACCGCTGAGGCAGCAAGGCAACAAGTTAGCTGCCTTCGATTTTGGACGCATGTTGTTGCTGAAACCGTCTATATTGATATGCTAGAAAATCAGGTCTAACTTGATCTTATGGGAAACTCTTATGAGACCTTAGTATGATGTCAAGGGGCAGATTGTGCCTTAGGTAGTGAAGTACCTTCATATTTTGATAAATACCCACACAGTTTCTGTAATTATGAGATAATGGCTTAGGTCAATGTCTCTGGCAGTCCATTTAAAGTTGAAGGTGAGAGATCACATGCCTACAAGCAATGAAACTTTCTACTAATGACTTCGGTCCGACTTTCCATTAAACCATATATCTTGGATTTTTCCGGACTCATTATAACAATGCTCAGAGGAAAACAGTGCTTTTTAAAAACTCGTGCAAGGCTTTTATTGTGTTATTGTTTAGTTTATCTATCACAAACTGAATTTTACCCTCATGTGCTCCATGCAGTGGAAGTCTGAAGCACTTTCTTTTTCATTAAATATTTTTAATGGAACTATAAGAGGACAGCCAGGTTTGCTTTAATCCATTATACTTTCCGCCTCCTTTACATTAGAGTCCAACTCATAATCATACAGTTCATATACTTTTATGAACGCTCTGACTTTTGCTCTGTCTTGTAGTGCACACATATCAAAGTCTCAAAGACTCGAGTATAGAAAGAAATGTCATCTTTCGTGTGCGGTTGCTCTATAATTCATGTTTCTAATAACATTTTTTTTACTTTTTCTGCATCTTAACACAGCATGTTTTCCCCACAGTCCCCATTAAACTTGCATGCCGATAGCTTTATAAATGCTTCTAAAGATGGTGCTTATGTATGCGCCTGGCTGTGCTCCGTGTCTAAAGGCTTGTTAGGGAGGAGCGCGGAGCTGAAATGTGTACACAGCGCTCGCCGCGTCTCTGTCGGAGCCGACTGTTTCATCTGAGCTCCGACATGGATATTTACATGCCTGAGGCCTTTGGGTAAAGTATTTGTCGTGGGTGGGAGGAGGTGTATATAGTGTGTATAGATTGTGTTGAGAACAGGTATAGATATAGGCAGCATTACACACTAATTGATGAATTTTTATGGCGCTTAATACCTATTATTAGCTGAAAGGGTCATGAATAATAATGTTGAGCTCTGCACTGATTAGCTATTTCTCAGAGCAGCTCATTTCAGTAGCAATGTTTGTGAGAAAACACAGAAGACAGACACAGATTTTGAGGAATAATTAATTATTAAGAGATTGGAAATGGACGTTTCTGAGTGGTAAGTTTTTTATTTTTTAGTATGGATCCTGCAAAACTTAACTGTAATGTCAATAGTAGAATCTAGCCTAAAAGCTAGCATGTAGCATTAACTAGCATATAGTGCTAACTTAGCAGTCACAACTTTTGTAACAACATTGTAATTAATTTAATGTGTAATTTAATGTTGGGGCGTACATGACAACTGTAATGTCACAGTCGGTGATATATTGAGATTGGCCTCTTTTCCAGCGACCTTTTGCAAGCAGGGTTTATAAGAACCCTGCTGAAAAAACCAGCATACCAGCAAGACCAGCATATGTTGTGTTTTGGTGCTGGTTTGCTTATGAACACCAGCTAAACCAGCATCAGCACCAGCATTAGCACCAGCTAAACCAGCAACAAACCAGCACTAGCACCAGCTAAACCAGCATTAGCACCAGCATCCCATGCTGGTCATACCAGCATATGTTGTGTTTTGGTGCTGGTATGCTGGTGACCACCAGCTAAACCAGCATAGACCAGCATAATTCCCATGCTGGTTTGTTGCTGTTTTTTCAGCAGGGAAGGAGGAAACAGTAGTGTTTCAGGCTCACAATATATCATTACCATGTACAGAACTCTTATTATTCATTTATGACTATTGCCTAGATAAATACAGTTTTACATTCTATGGCACTTTTAAAGAGGACTTATTTCATTGCTAAAAAACTTTATTTTGTGTATTTTGTATAATACAATGTGTTTGCGTGGTTTATGGTTAAAAAACACATTATTTTCCACATACCGTACATTTTTGTAGCTCCAGATTTCACTCTCTTCCTGAAAGCATGGATTTGAAAAGCTCTGTGTCCCTGAATGGCCAGCTAACCTGTACATCGTAAGGCTGTTTACACTTGGCATTAACATGCGTTTTCGTAGATCGGATCACAAGTGGACGACGTTAATGCCAGGTGTAAACGGTGTTCAAAACATTTTGAGCTCGTCCACTTTCGACCACTTTCAACCACATTTAGAGGTAGTCGAAACCCCTCTTGATCGGATTGCTTTTGTAGTGTAAACGCACATGTGTTCGAACAGCCACACGTGTCCGCCTTCTCTCCGCCCATTTATCTAATCTGAGGTACTGAACACAATGTTTTACGTCTTTTCTGACTTCTGGCGCAAAGCGCTATTTTTAGCCTTTCATTGATAAAACTAAAGCAGCTGATCTCCGCAGTGTCATTTTGTAAGTGTGTGAAAGTTGCGCGATCTTATTTCATCAATTGCGCTGAAAATCCACAGAAAGCTCTTACATATTCATGTACAAAACACTGTGCAGCATGTTTACTTACAACAAAAGCAGTGGACTCTGACATAATATTAGTTCACTTCCATTTAAACTCATCATTACTCCCGCTCGCGTTTAAATGACAGTGGAGAGACTCGCCCGTCGAAAAAGGGACAAAAGAGACGGATTTAAATTCCAGGTGTAAACGTGATGTTTCTCTCTCGTCCAGTTGTGATCCGATCGATGAAAACACATCCTAATACCAAGTGTAAACAGCCCCTGTGACGTCAGCAGGAAATGAGACGCTCTTTACTATGTTAAAAAGATTCGGTCACAATGCAATGCTAACAGGAGTTAACTTACAGGCTTTGGGTCCAAGCGGGAGGAATTTGATAATGATAATGTCGGTCTTGTCTACATCACCAATCCCAGGAAGTAAGCTGTTGCCTTCAATCCGTGTGTTTAGTCCAAGAAAAGAGATTTACGTTGGAGACGATTACTCGTGTCATTGTTTACATTGGGTATGTACCTTTTGCATATGGTTAACATCTACTAATACACACCAAAGGAAATTTAAAAACGTAAATCTGTGCTCCTTAAAGTGTTTTCTCGAACCCTGCCCACCTGCCGTACTATATAACCGGAAGTAAAGAGTGATCGTTTTGAGGAGGAGAGGAGATTTGCATTTTTGATGAAAGATTATGAGGGAACATGAATGTTAAAAAAATAATAAGGCCTATAATTAACTCACAGATAAGTCATTTGTTTAAAAATATCACAATATTTCTAAACAAATTACAGTTTGTCATTTGACTCATTCATTTGAAATAGTTGTCAATCCCAACACTGACTGTAAATTGTGCCATAGAGGCTACAAACGAGATCTGGATGTACATGAAAGCCATATGTTGAACACTATTTCATTTATAGACTCGGGTGTACAGTTTTGTTCTTTTTATATATATAAATATTTTCAGTTCTTTATTCAGAAAACAAATCTAATCGACCATATGTATGAGCAGTCTTTAGTTACAGACTGTGAAGTAATATTTGTTTATGCGTCTCGGTAGGGAGCAATATTGTTCCTGTAAAGACCTTCACAATTCCCCGACAGCCTACAACTTCTCTAATAAAATACATTTATCATCTGCAAACGGCAGACGTGCCAATGAAATTGTCTGTTTTGCTGAAGATAATTACTAAATCTGCCTGAGCTCTCTCTACTTTCAGCCAACTCCACCACCCCAGCTCTCTACAAGTTGGACTATTGACAGCTTAATAATTTGGCCCAGGAATCTGAAATTAGCTCGATCTTATCTGTCGCCGCTCCTTTGCAAGTATTGATTTTGGATATTAAGCCTGTCGGTGTGAATATGAAAGAAGATGCCGCCCGGAACGGTATGGCAGGTTGTCCTATTATTTCTCATTATATATCCGTATTGGGATGCTGCAGATGGGTGATCAGAGAGTGTGGGGTTTTTCCTGCCGTTGTTGGTTTTCGATGGAATGTGAAGGTAATGGGTTTATTTACATTCCCAACAGGCAGTTGTGTGTTTAGTAAATCAGCTCTTTCTTTCCCCGTAAGGCAATTTCTTTGACATTTTGTCTTCTCATTTTCATACGAGATTTTAAATTTGGCAGCACTTAAATCTCCTGCATTTTAATCTCTGCTACGGTTTATTTAGTTTAACAAACTTGTAGAGTATATTTTTAAGGTTTCTTTTTGGATTTATATACCTTTCTTTGATGATGAGCTGTTATGGAATGGGAATTTAATTTGCATTCAATAGTTCATTCAGCATCTTTCAATTCTAATAGTGACTAGACCCTGAACACGAACACAGCATTCAGGAACACTAAATAGCATTACATTCCTCCGTTCCACCATTTCCAAATTCATCTCTTGCTGGTCAATGGGAAACAAGCTCTTCAGGTCTTTTCATAAGAAAATCCACCCCGTGTTATTTTTAAGTCTGACGTTTCACAATAGTTATGGCGATATACCAAAATGCTGCAGAAAGCCTCTTTTAAACAGAGACACTTTCTATGCCCAGATCGTGTTATGCCCTCCTTTTCTCCTACCCCATCATCATCATCATCATCTCTGTCTGTGTGAACTGGTGCATTGGGACTCGTCTGAAGTTTGTTTACAGCGCTATCAATCAAGCCAGTGCAACCTCCTCCGCCCCCTCAGGTAGCTGATAGACACACACACTTCATTTGGATCCAGTTTAACAGAGCTGCTCTAAGATGCATGAGATGACAGCAGCAAAGTGACTGAAAACAAAGTTGCAAACACGACAATAACAGAAATGGAGATTTAGTGGGATTCGACGGTGGTAGCTTTTGAAAAAATTCAAGTTCCCTCCCTGCATGTGTAATCACAAGATAATTGGCCACATCAGCGGCCCGGGGGAAAACATTTGCAATAATTTCATTTATTTCTCAGCCCTTATTTCTTAGTCCTGATTCTTATGCAGTGAAGACTGTGTGACCTCGATGTCCAAAAGCAAACGAATTCCACAGTGTATTCAGTCCAAAACAACAACTTACCTGTGTGTTATGTTATTTGATGCTGTACATTAGAATATACATGACCATGGTGTGGTTTTTATTTCACTGCAGAATCTTCTGCGATTCATAAAGCCATAAGATTTAATGTTTTATGCTTACTTATGAAAGGAGCTAATAAATAATGAAATTGAATCCTTTGTAGGATTTAGGTCATTAAGTCCATCTCACAGAATAACGCAGAGGACTTAATAAGACTTAGACTTTGGTCATTTTCTGTAGCTTATCCTTGATGTTTGATTCAACAGAGATTTTACTTTTCACTGAAAATTTTTATTTTATTTTATTATTCATATATTAGCCAAAACTAAAGAACCTTACCACAGTGAATGTATTTTTCAATAGGCTGTTCTCTTCTTTTGAAAAGATCCCAGCAAAACTAATTATGCTTCTTTGATGGATAACCTTCACATTTTTATTTGATTAAAACAGATGTCAACAAACCTTTTGATTTTGTTACTAAACAAAACATAACTGTCAGTGGACTTGCTTGTTAAATTATATGTCCCTTTCATTTGACTCACATTTTAACTGTTTCAGATTGTAAATGGACAGATTTGTGCATAGCAGCGGTCTCGTGGGATCTGCCTTTCATACCTCGCCTGATCTTGTTTTCCTTTAATGAGTATTTGTTTTGCACTAATCAGCTTGGCATATGGAAATGAGATGAAATGGCATCCGCAGAAATTAAATAACACGTTTCAATTTAATTCCAGAGATTCATTTTGTTGCGTTTGATAAACCCACTGTTCGGTGTGATTTGATGCCGGGTTTGAATAGGTTATATAAACAATGTGCTCAATAAAACAAAGCATTACTGCAGCTCTCAATAACGCTAGACTCGTTCGGCAAATACTCGTTTGATGGAGTTTATAAGCGCTGCAGTCTGTTTGCTTGTTTATTGCTTTGACTGTAATTCTCATTCTCATCCATTTTTTAGGCTCGGATCTGCAGGTGTGCCAGCCGAAAGGCCTGACCTGCTGTTCCCGCAAAATGGAGGAGCGCTACCTGCTTATTGCCAAACAGAATATGGAGTCGAGTCTCCAGGCTACCAGCGCTCAGCTTAAAGTTCTCATCATTCAGAATGCCGCCCTCTTTCAAGGTACGTTTCAGAAAACAGGTGATAATATTACACACTGATCCCCGTGCATCAGTGGCAGCCGGTGACTTCTTTTTTCGAGGGCGCTCGATGCGAAGTTCATCACAACATGTATGTAGCCCATTATATGCGTGGTTCCTTATTTCAAAATATGTGTTTGGCGCGTCGAGAGATGCTGTGTGCATCACGTGTCTTGTCAAAATAAGTGCCTGCTGCAGACGCGTCTAAAGGGTTTAGGATAAAAGAGAAGCTCGTGTTTGCCAGATACTCGCATAATCTCATGAGTAATCAGAGTTTACTGTTAAGGGAGTGTCTTGCGTGTATTTGGTGAACGTGAGCGTTTCTTTTGATGCGTGTACAGCAGACACATATTTTGAAAAAACACGTGATGCACATGGTCACATGACGCAACAAACACATATTTTGAAAACGCAAGCAACACACATGACACTCTGAACACTTATTTTGAATTTGTGCCCCTCGGATGAGCAGTCACGAGCCGCCACCGCCGTGCATGAAACATGAGCGTGGTATAAAACATTTGTATAAAAATGTACACAAAATGTACAATGTGTTGGTTTCAATGAGGCTGTGTGTGTGTATGTGTGTGTGTGTGTGTGTGTGTGTGTGTGTATGTGTGTGTGTGTGTGTGTGCTTGGTGGGTTACCCAATCAACATCCGGTCCCACATTAAAGGGATACTTCATCCAAAAATGAAAATTTGCTGTTTATTTAATCACCCTCAGGCCATTCGATTAGTTGGTGAATGCTACCTATAGAGTAGTTGGATAAAGCTCACTTATTGTATATAGACGGTTTCATCGGACGCACGTGCATTGTCGCGGTTACGCGTCCGGTCGGAACTTTACTTTCAGTCTCTGTTAAACGGTCTGACTTAGTGTCTAAACTAAACTCTGGAACAAATACCTAGTTGAAAATAAAAAATGTTGTCGGTGCCAATAGCCCTGTGGTTAGTGCGCCGACATATAGCGCCACTGTGTTCCCAGCGACCCGAGTTCGACTTCCGGCTCTGTGGTCCTTTTCCAGTCCTGCTCTTCTATCTCCACCCAACACTTTCCTGTCAACTCTCTACTACCACACCATCCAAAATAAAGGCATAAAAGGCCCTAAAAATATATAAAAAACATAAAATAACAAATGTTTTGGTTTCCTAAAGACGAGGGTAGACGGCGATCATGGATCACCACTTTGTGAAGGGACGTTTGGCAGCCGGTTTGTAGTTAACATTGTATAAATTATAGTACACATTTTACACAGCAACCTTAGCTCAGTGTCATTTTTTTAAACACTTTAGCTATAAAATATGAACTACGATAATAATAGGTGACAGTGAAAGGCTGATTTGCCAACTGCCACCAAACAAAAATGTGTATTTAAAAAAAAAAACCCATATTTAAGAGTTTATAAGCAGAGAAAAATATAGATAGGATCAAAAGTTTTTTCCCCAATCTGTTTGTTTGTTTGTTTGTTTATTGATTGTTTAAAAACAGAGGGTCTGTTCTTTCATTTGATATATTTGTATGTTTTTATTTTAGGAAAAAAAATTCCATTTTGTGAAACTTTTGTTAAAATTGCAAAAAAATGCTGACATGCAACTTAAAAAAAAAAGACCGTCAGGGAATGAGTTAAATATAAATAGTATCTCAAATTCAAATTGCTAATTTTCATTATTTATGATTAAAGCCCAATGTTTTAACTCTTTCCTCACCAGCATTTTCAAAAAAGTTGCTAGTCAGCGCCTGCATTTTTTATGATTTTAACAAAAGTTTGATGCCTTATAGAAAATGTTCTACTTCAAATATATAAACATACAATATTTAAATGAAAGAATAAACCCTCTGCTTTAAAAAACGTTTCATCTTACCTTTATTTGTTCTCTATTCATTACCTCTCAAATGATCGATGATCAAAACATACACAGAGTTTAAACCTACAGGAAAAACTTCAGGGTTTTATCCACCTGGTGGATAATAGGGGAAATACGGTTTGCCGGAAAAACTTGTCATTGGCAGCGAAGCGTTTTCTCTTTATTGACGAGTTAACTAATCAATGGCGGGGAAAGAGTTCAAATCAGTTTTATGCCAGCATGCCAACCAGTGCATTTATTTGCTCTTCTATGTGACTCTTGCTCTTTCAATTGGTTAGGGTTACAGTGTGTAAAATCTTGTTTAAAGCTAATGGCAGACTGTGCAGTATCAGAAATGACAATATACATCTAACAGTGTGGTCAGAATTGGTTGTTTATTGGTTGTTTTTTCATCATTTTATGTTACAAAGTTGTACTACACAAATTAATGCAAGCCACTATATATCAGTGGTCTCCAACATGGTGCCCACAGGCACCAGGTTGCCGGCACAAAGTCTTTGAGGTGCCCGCCAAAGCACATTTTATTAATAGTCTCAGTTTAAATTGATAAAACATATCAACAAGTAATATAAAATAAGTAAAACTAAACTTGTTTAGTAGACTATATCAAAAAGTAGCCCTCCAGATTGTTTTATCCATTGTGGTAGCCCTTACTAACAAAAAGGTTGGAGATCCCTAATATAAATATAACAAATTAATTTCTGAAATCAGTTTTGCTATATACAAAAGACTAAGAGGATGCCATGGTAGTATAATATAGACTTGGCAATTCGTTAGCACATCATTTTATGTGAATATGTCAGTTTTATTGGTTCCTTTTAAGATGGGCATTGTGAAAGTCAAATCTTTTATGATGTGTAAATTTTAAATGATGGCAAACATAATACGGTGTGCACAAATTAAAAGCTTAGAAAAAACAAGAGTTGAAAAAATGATGCTGCTAAACGCACTAACAGCCAATTACAAAAGACTACTGGCAGACACTTTGATTGATAAATGGGTCTTCCCGGATTGTCAATTAAATGAATTGTGTAATTTGGCACGGGTGGGTTGTCCCTACTAATTTCGTTACGCTAACAATGTTAGAGCGTTGGATTTGGTTGGGTCCTGTCTCTTCGGGAAGATGGTTCAATGCTAATTGCTTCAGCGTTAGGCTTGAGAGAAAGCCCTAAACAGCCCACAGAATTTCTAAAATGTGCTCTTGTCTTGTCTTGTTTTTCCCTTCGTGCTTCCACAGGGAATAGTGAGCAGGCCTTGTTTGCAATCTTATGTGCTCCTCTTCTCATTGCTTTTTGATTCTTTTGTACTTTTTCACGGCTGACACAGATCAAAGGGCTCAGCTCTCCACTCCAGCATCTTCCATCCCTTTCGCTCTATCTGCTCCCATCAGCCTCTGGTGCCACTCCCCTCGCCAGCCCGCCTTTCTCACACACCGCGAGCGGTGCCAAAGATTCGACTCTTTGAAGTAAACTTTGCCAAACAATCATAAAAGTTACAGAGAACATCTGACAAAGAGGCCATTCTTAGTGACATGCACTGTGTGGCAGTTTTTGGGTCCCCTCATCCGCCTCATATCGCATTTAGTCACGGCGTGTCTCTCTAGATTCATGTAAGTGGCTCAGTTAAAAGCCTCAGAAATCTTAAAGAGAATCAGCTTATAAGTTATAAAAGAAAGACATAGTATATGAGGTTTTTTAAGATTCTTGTGATTCAGGCTCTCCATAAATCTGTGCAATTCAGAATTGTGGAATTTATTGGAATAAGAGCTGTAATGTTTTGGCCAGGCGTCATAACTCTGCAGGGCAGACGTTTGTTGGCACATTGCGTTGTACGGTTTAGTTTACTGCCAGCACCTGATTCACTAATTTAGGATTATAAAAACCATATAATGGCACAAACATCTAAAAATGTAGAGCTGATTGCAATTTGCATGGTGTGAATCTTACATGTCACTTCTGAGTGCTAGGTTGAGGAAGATGCAACAGACTAGCTTGATCTAGCACAGTGGTTCCCAAACTTTTTCAGCGTGCTGCCCCCCTTGTGTACGGTGCATTCCTTCGTGGCCCTCCAAAGAAAATTTGTGACAAAAAACTCAACATTTTAATTAAAAAAAACAAACATTAAATTATACAAAAAAGTAGTGCTTTTGGTTAGTAGCCTTATTTTTTTAGGTTTAATTACACAGAATTCATGATAAATTAATGTATTTCATAATATCTCATAAAACTGGGGCCCCCCTGGCACCATCTCGCGGCCCCCCTGGGGGCCCCGGCCCCCAGTTTGAAAACCACTGATCTAGCAAATCCAAAGGAAAATTTTATGACTCATATGTTGATCTTTCATAGCTCAGGAGATTTAATGGAGTTGTCAGTTTGGTTTCATTAAAGTGTCAACTTATGTCGAGTTCAGACTGCACGATTTTGGCCCTGATTTTGACTCGCCGACAGGTTTTGAGAAATCGCAGACCAATGCCCGAAATCACAGGCAAATCGATGCTCGTGCATGTGAGTTACAGTCACGCAGTGTGAATTATCAAAAACGCGATCTGAGAGAATCGCCGACGAGTCGCCGACACCCGTGAGATATTTGGCATGCTAAATATCTGCACTGGTCGGCGATTCAAAATCATGCTGTGTGAAATGTGTTTTGACTGAAAATAACATTTGCGATGACCTACAGCTAATAGAGCAACATACAGGGCAGCTGGAAGTTCAGGGAGGAGTTATGAAGTTGCAGCCCATAATATCAGCAAGCATGGATTTGGTTAAGAAAAGGGCTTCTTTTCTTTTATCTTTGTTACAAATGAGCGCACATGCAGTTTGTATTGCAAGCTTCTTGCGGGCTACCATTTTTAAAAATAATAATCCGCAGTGTCACGTGAGAACTCCGGTCTCGCACGCTGTGGCTGTGAGACATAGTTTGCGGACCGGGACAAAGTTGTCGGCGATTCTTCCTATGGTAAAGTCATGCTGTGTGAAAACCCCTGTCGCCGATCCGTTGTGCAATGTGAAAACAGCAGTGACTGAACGCTACCCCAGATAGTCAGCAGTATGAAAAGAAATGTGACCCGACTACTAAAAACGTGCAGTCTGAACTAGGCATAAGTTCAAGATGTTTCCCCTTAAATTGCTTTAATAAAAGGAAATAAATAAAATAAAAATAAATAAAATAAAAAAGAATCAAATGAGACAAATATTAAAATATATAAAATATACTTAATATATTTATTTAGTACTTAATGAATACATTAAGTAAAATTAGGTAAATTGTTTAGATTAAAAAAGTTTATGTAGACTGTTTAGATAAAAAAATAGGATTTGGGTAAATTTATTGTGTTGTGTTTGGTTTTTTAGGACAAAATTGCACATAAAATCACTTTTAATGTTGCTATACAGCACTACATTCTTTGTGAAAATAATGCTTTGTTGATAAATTAAATAATTGTAACCATAATTTTGTCACTTTTGTCACCCCGGAGTGATGAGTTTGCATCCCTGTACTCATTACTGTGAGAGCAGAAAGTGCCCTTTACTACAATGCACATCAGGATATAATTTATTATTTTTTAGTCATTTGATCTTAATTTTATTAAGTATTTATGGCATGAATAAGATTTGAAATTATCACCTGGTTATCTCTTTCCCTTCCAGTGTCCTTTTAAATGGGACATTTTACAAGACTTTTTTAAGAAGTCAAATAAATCTTTGGTGTCCCCAGAGTACGTATGTGAAGTTCTAGCTGAAAATATCATATATACATAATTGATTATAGTATGTTAAAATTGCTACTTTTGTAGGTGTAAACAAAAATTTGCAGTTTTTGGGTGTGTCCTTTAAAATGCAAATGAGTTGATCTCTGAAGTAAATAGCAGTGCTGTGGTTGAATAGTGCAGATTAGGGGGCGGTATTATCCCCTTCTGACATCACAAGGGGAGCCAAATTTCAATGACCGATTTTTTTCATGTTTGCACAGAATGGTTTACCAAAACTAATTTACTGGGTTGATATTTTTCACATTTACTAAGTTGATAGAAGCACTGGGGACCCAATTATAGCACTAAAACATGGAAAAAGTCAACGATGATCAAAACATACACAGAGTTTTAACTGTTTTGAATCAGTGGATGCTTAAGTGTAAGTTGGGTAAGAGCGCCACCTAGTGGATAATACCAGAAATATAGATTGCTGAAAAACTGCATCATTAGCTGGGTTTCAATCCAAACGTGAAGGGAATCTTTTAAAAATTTGCAATAAAAGGAAAAACAAACAAATGTGAATTAGGTGTTTTTCCATCCAGCAGTTTGTGCGAATGACAGTGGTATTGGTAACCTAGTAACCAACAGTAAACAAAACAAGGCACGCTTGAAAAATGGAGACAGGACTGCATGTAGTCATGCAGGCACTAGCAGCAAGGGCATTGCGATGACGTCAAGCTCAATGTATGATAAATACAACTTCAGCGGAAACGGTTGGCGGTCAGTCACTTAAATTCGCTACATCAGAATTTATTACGCAATTGCGTTTCCATCTCCCATTATTCACATTTACTATTTTTCGCATATGTCAAAAACCAACTCAAGCGAGCGTAAAAACTTTTTTGCCAATTAAGGGAAATTTCCATCACTCGTTTTTGATGCGATACTTCAAAATGCGCATAAAATCATGGTGATAGAAACATGGCTATTGGCAGGGAAGCGTTTTCTTCTAATTTACGAGATAGCTTGGATTGCAGGTGGCTAGGGAATACACTGTAAAAAGTAATTTGTTGACTTTACTTAAAAAAACTTAGGAAACCGATTGCCTCAAATTTTTAAAGTAAAGTTGACAATCAATTTTTAAGTTGTTGTAGCTGAGAAGAAATGTGTTAGGACAACTCATATCATGGTAGTACACTTGAGTACAGTTAACGCAAAATCATTAGTTATGATGACAAAAAAAATGTTAGTCAAGACAACTCATGTCATGGTAGTACAGTGAACTTAAAAATCATTAGCTCCCGTCACTAAGGAAATGTCAGTTCAGACAACTGAGTTATGTTCAGTTAGCAGTACTCATTAAGGCAAGTTATCCTTACAAGGCTAAGTGTTCACAATACTAAGGAAATCTTAGGAAACCGATTGCCTTAAAATATTCAAGTAAACTTTACTCAAAAGTTTTAAGTTGTTGAAACAAAGAGAGACAACAGTTTGAATGAATCAATGAAACACTTTATTTGATTGAAACAGATCAATACAGTGAACTGCACATCCAATAAGAGAGAATTTGAATTTTGAAAAAATACATAAAAACCCAACAAATCACACATTCACCATTACACAAAACCAAGACCAAATGACAAAAAGAAAAAAATATATATTTCCATCAATAATGTAGATACACCATAAATGTAAGTGCGTGTGTGTGTGTGTGTGTGTGTGTGTGTGTGTGTGTGTGTGTGTGTGTGTGTGTGTGTGTGTGTGTGTGTAAAACAAAGAACTTCACTACTCACTGCACAGAAGATTTTTGAGTGATTGAATTTTGGGCCTTAAAGGAACACGCAGACATTTTGGGCCTCTACCCTACCCACCGTATCCCCCAGAGTTAGATAAGTCCACACACACCCCCCTCATCTCTGTGCGTCCTGCAACTCCGTCCGACGCACCCACCGCCAGCCCGGCCCAGCAAAAAGACCGGAAGTAAATGGCTCCAGCCAGCACACTGCTCCAAACAAGCGACAAATCAACACGAACACCCTCCCATTCACATGTTGCGATCTGCATAGTCACAGCGTGCACAAACAACAAGGTCATACGAGACAGACATCCCCCAACAGTATACATACAGGAAACTATATTCTCAGATGAAGCACTGATACTTGGGCGGAGTGATTAGCACAACTCTCTCCTCACCAGGGGGCTTCTCAGGTGCTGCGAACAAATCACTCCACCCAAGTAGCAGCGCTTCTATAGTTCCCTGTATGTACACTGCCAGAAGATGGCTGTGTCTCACATGACCCCGCCACCTGTACACGCTGTGACTACACAAATCACAACACACAAACAGGAAAATGTTTGCGTTATTTTGTCACTTATAGGGAGCAGTATGCTAGCTAAAGCCATTTACTTACAATCTCTGTGCCAAGCCAAGCCAGCGGTGGGCGCGTCAGACAAAGCCACAGGACACACAGAGATGAAAATGGCACGTATGGACCTATCCAACTCCGGGGAATTCTGGTGAACAAGCTAAAAACCCAAAATGTTGGTGTGTTCCTTGAGGTGGGGTACCTTCCGGGATTACTGTTAGGATCTCAATGGAGGTGTTGGCCAGTTCCGGTTCATCACAGTCCTAAAAACACAAATTACATGAGATATTACACAATTCCACATTGATATACAACCTTGCATTTAGGTAGAAAACACAAAGCAGCCACTTTAGAAAGAAGGTTGATAGGTAGTTCTGATCAGGACCAATTGAGAGTATCTCACATCTGCTCATATTTACATCTGAAGAGGCATTGGTTGATGACACATTAGCCTTATTGAGTTAGCCCTACCATTTGTTCCAAAAACGTGATAGAACACCACCTCCAATGTTTTTGTTGTAGCGAGATATTTTAAGACAACCTTTTTACTAGTAAGTCACCATTGTTTGTTTGACCCATAATGCATTATGGACCGTGACGTAGACCGGTCCAAGCGCCGCTACAAACAAAAGGCAAATAAACTATAACATTATCAAGTGAAGCGATTACCTCAATTAGCGAGCGAAATGTCTGCCATTCAAGATTTTCCAATTTGAGCCTAAACATGCCGTAAACATGGAGGAAGGTATATTTCGCTCGCTAACTGAGGTAATAGCTTATCTTGATAACGTTATTGTTTATTTGCCTTATGTTTGTAGCAGCGCTTGGAGCCATCTACATCAGTCCAGAATGCATTATGGGTAAAAATACTGTCTTTAAATATCGCTACAACGAAAACATTGGGGTGTTCTTCTATCACGTTTGTGGGGCAAAACGTTAGGGCTAACCCAAAAAGGCTAATTTGTTAAACTAGCCAGAGGTCCTTTTAACTAAAATTTCCAATAAGCATAACCTATGCATTACACATTGTACTGAGCAGTAGGGCTGGGCGAGAAATCGACTGCGATTCTCATGCGCATCTCATCAGTACAGCTGGCTCCGTGATTAATAGTAAATCACCATCACCTGCTTTCAGGTGGAGCAGCATTTACTACACAGAGCCGTATTTCACAGAGAAGCTCAGCAAAATCTCATGCATTATCAGAGGCAATTTTCCACGATTACGAACACGATTTTGCCTAGCTTCTCAGTGAAATACTTCTCTGTATAGTAAATGCTGCTGCATTTGAAAGCAGGTGATGGCGACTTACTACTAATCATGAAACCAGCTTTACTGATGAGATACGCATGAGAATTGCAGTCAATTTATGGCCCAGCTCCACTGTGCAGTTTGCATTGCATGTCGAAATTGCATATGGCATATATGAAAATAATAGGCCACTTTTATGACACTGTTGTTTCCAAATCTGGAGGTGCTGTGGCATTTGCAATATATGTGTTGTGACCCCTCTCGGCCATAGGGTTGCTGCGGTGACAGAATTTTCCCACCGGTTAATCGGTGCGTGACAACCCCGATGATACCGGTTTCACAGGGTGGGAGGGGCTTACTTTCAATTTGAATTAGATGCAACCGTTTAAACGCAGTGCTTGCGTACGCTGTCTTAAAGGAATAGTCTACTCATTTTCAATATTAAACTATGTTATTACCCCAACTAAGAAGAGTTGACACATCCCTCTATCATCTGTGTGCGTGCACGTAAGCGCTGGAGCGCGCTGCGACGCTTCGATAGCATTTAGCTTAGCCCCATTCATTCAATGGTACCAATCAGAGATAAAGTTAGAAGTGACCAAACACGAGTAGTTATACGAGCAAGTTTGGTGGTACAAAATAAAACTCGGCGCAGTAACACCCTCCCTCTCCCATTATGAGAGGGAGAAGGGGAGCGGACTTTTCAGGCGAGTCGAAGTACTCACAAAAGTGCTATTACGCCATAAAATATAGTTCCTCTTTTAAATCCGCTTAGAAAAGCGCTACGTTTTATTTTGTACCACCAAACTTGCTCGTATAACTACTCGTCTTAAATAGGAAAAACGTTGATGTGTTTGGTCACTTCTAACTTTATCTCTAAATGGTACCATTGAATGAATGGGGCTAAGGTAAATGCTATCGAAGCGACGCAGCGCGCTCCAGTGCTTACGTGCACGCACACAGATGATAGAGGGATGTATCAACAATTCTTAGTTAAGGTAATAACATATTTTAATATTGAAAATGAGTAGACTATTCCTTTAAACAACATATATCTATATTATAACAAAAATGAGTAAGCATACGGCTTCTGCCATCGTCTGGTCAGTGGCTCGCCTCACACACTCTGAAAGGAATAAATGAAATCTGACAACGGCTGCTCTGTGATGATGCGTGTTCAGCTCTGCTGAATTCAGGCAGAAGACACATTCATGTTTGCTCTCTCTAACGAAACTAAATTATTTAATTACAAAAAATATCAAAACGACGGTGAAAGACGGTGTCGCGGTGGGCAAGTGATCTAACCGGTAAGAGGCTGACACACTGGTAATCACCGTTACACCGACTATCGCGACAAGCCTACTCGGCCACTGTAAATTAGCACCTGAAACTACTTACAAAGTATGTCTTGAAGAAGTCTTTGTTCTCATCTCCAAGGAGGATGGGAAGGCCACGGAGGACTGCTGTTCACTAAGCAGTAACATCTGTATTCTGAAAGATAATTTCAAACATATCACCCATAAATGGTCAAGGACCATCAATTAACAGCTCTGAAAATACAATGTGGTTACACTATTTTGCTGACACCATTAAATCATTAATGTGCATGAGAAACGTACCCCCAGTGCGATTTGATGATGCAAATTATACGCCTTAAGTATCTGGCCGGTACATCCACCCTTGGACTTGAAAATGTCAAGACAGCGAGGAGTGTATTTGTCCAGTTCTTTGAAAAACTCGATTTTGAGGTTTTTGCTCGTTAAGCGAAAGAACTCTGACAGAACCTAAAGAAACAGACAAATGAGCATTTAATGAAGTCATTTTGGATGCGTTTTAATAACAAATCACTAGGTCACACTGGCCAGAAAACTAGTATTACACAAGCCTCGAAAATGAATATATTACTGCAACTTCTGCATCCAATCAGCTCTAATTAACGCTTGCTTGTAAGGCATAAAGGATACATGTATGTATATTGCCCAGCTACTCATTCCATTACAACAGGCTATCTGAATATAACAAATTGTATATGTATGTATTTTATGCTTAGAATTAGTCAAGGGGGTTTTATGGTTATTTGGTTCATATCATAACTTTCTATTCTGAAAGTTTCATTAATTTAGGTTTAGTATCTAGTATTTTTCAGTAATGCAGTTATTTTGGGAAAATTTTAAATAATTGCAGGCTGAGTTGAGGTGCCCTTAATTTTCTGCTTGGGCCAAAATGTTAAATAAATAACCTTAATTATTTTAAAATCACAAAAATACCAAATGCCCTTTCAATAGAAAAATATATCCCACCTTTAATATCGGAGCACATTAACAGTAAGTTACAAACCTTGAGCGGGAGCGTGAAGTGCACTTCCTGCTTGGCAGTCTCTGCATTAACGCTAATGTTAAAAACAGAAAAAAATATTTGAATCTCAAAATTAAAAATCGAATGAATATATGAATATTCTGATCCAGACCTCCTGCTTAACAGCTGAGCTAGCAGATAAGTTAAAGTTTTACTGTGCCATCGCCAGTTATAGCCGATGCACGCAACAGTTAACAAGCACATTGCGTTTGGCGATATGAATTCATATTTACAGTTTAAGAAATTTGAGATTTACAAAGTGGGACTATGGCAAGGTGGTTAGCTAGCTTTAGCTTAAACCTTACCTCACAAACAAAATTCAGCTCAGAACATTAACAGAACATAGTCCTGACTTTACTAAATTGTAGAAATACATTTAACCTACAAACAGACTGAAGTATTACATACATGGCCTCTCCAAATTAACATTTTGCATGCTCTTACCTTCAAACCAAATCCAGACAAACGTTCTTTTGCCGCGTGATGGTTCAAATCCAACGTCTCAGGAGGAACTGCGCATGTGCAATCTCTTCTTCGTTGATTTGTATTGGCGGTTGGCATCCAGCATGGTGCATTACCGCCACCAACTGTTGGGAGGGTGTGGAGACACTCATACTTCTCAAGTAAAGGTTACTGAAGTATGATAAGTTTAATTACTCTCCTCACCAAAATGCTGTGTCAACTTATTGTAAGCTAGTAGAGTCAACAAATTATGGAGC
Source organism: Misgurnus anguillicaudatus (assembly GCF_027580225.2). Classification (NCBI taxonomy): domain Eukaryota; kingdom Metazoa; phylum Chordata; class Actinopteri; order Cypriniformes; family Cobitidae; genus Misgurnus; species Misgurnus anguillicaudatus. Next base: position 17,211,019 of record NC_073352.2, on the reverse strand, counting down.
AACTAGTTATGATAACTATTTATTTTTAAGTAAAGTTAGCTATTACATTTTACAGTGTACAACCTCTGCAAATATATTCAACGATTTAGTGCTATGATAAACAATATGCTTTTTGAGTAATACGGAGTTACTTGATATCTCAGATGTTTATGTTAATCTTAAACTCAGTGTTTAGCTGTATCATGTTAGCTTGATCTCTAAACACAATGTTTTTGCCAACTGTTTAACTGAAGTGATGATTATTGAAATGCTGGAGGGAATCCTTTCAGCTAAAGATGGATGCCAAACCCTTGTGCAAAATCTCATCAGTGAGGTGCTCGGTCTCGCACGTCATTCACATTGACAGGCAGCTCTGATTCCTGTTAGTGGGACAGATCGGCAGCTCCGCTTCGAGCTGCTTGGAGAAGGTAGACAGCATGTAAATGACCCCCTCCCCCTTTTTATTCGGAAACAAATTAACAGGTAATCCTCATTTCAAAGACAGCCATATAAAAGAGAGTCATGCTTAATTTATCCTTTTTGAAGGACTAGGTTTAGGTGCACAGCCAGCCAGCATGCTGAGTGAGTGTCTTTGCTGAATAAAAAGTATGCAGACAATTAGAGAAAAATGCACTTTGTTTCAAGTAACAGTTTATTATAAAACTCCAAAGTATACAAAACTCCAACTGAGCTCCAATTCCAAATCCTGTCAGGTTTTTAGCAGCTTGTGGATTGTGTGATAGCAGAAATAGTCCAAAATTTCAGAGCAGCTATCTTAACTGTGACAGCAAGTAATGAAAGTTTATTTCAGTCAACACCGCATGTCCAATTCTCATCCCAACCTTGTTAGCGCCTCACTCGATCTTAATGCTTTATGCGTCTGGCCTCGGTTTCATTATTTCCCCCGTCCTGCTTTTTCCCGGCATACTCTACTTTAATACCGCCCGCCTCTCTCTTTCTCTCCAGAGTCATTTAGCTCTTTGTCGAAGTTTCACCGTAACCCAATAACGGCCTGGCCGGCGGAGAGCCGGACCGGGCGTGAAAGCCATCTGAAGTTGTTTACTCACTGCCTGGGGCGAATTTAATAACTTAATGATGGTTAGAAACGGCCGTGCCATCTCGCAAACAAGCCCTTTGCGTCTCGTTTGCCTGATGAGTGAAAATATACTTGCCATCACTGCATGTTTCTCGCACAATTATAATTAGTTTTCTATCTCAGAGGCTCTGTAGATATTTATGAGCTGGCGTCGTAGGGGTGGCTTGCCTCTTCGGGGTCTTCGTTGCTTGATTGAATATGCAGACTCTGGTGGAGACTGATCCAACGTGGTGTAATCTTCAAAGTGATCGCTTTTCCCAGACTCTGTGTTGTGGTAAAAGACCAGAGTTTGGAGAGTAAGGGAAAGCTTAGAGAGCGACTTTATTTCTGTAGAGAGACTCTGTGTTCAGTCAAGGATCAGACTGCAGTCCCAGCAGGCACACACACACTTAAAGCGTAACTAAACCCCTGGTCAGAGCCTGACTCCGCCTACTGGCAATATTTGAAAAATGCAAGAAAAGTGGGCAGATCCCAACGGAGATAGAGGGGACGAACTAAGCTCGTACCAAGTGTGTGGTGAGATCGTAACAAGGGCGTGGCGAGCTTGAATCTGCTTACGTCACGAGTCATTTTTTGGACTCAACATCCAATAGGAAAATTCAACTGCAGTAGCCACCGTTCAACCTGAAGAGGGCAGCACTCAGACGTTTTTACACCATATATTGCAGTATTGAAACACTTTATATCCAAAAAACTTACTAAAATCAATGACCAGCACTAATAAAGCATCATTCTTACAGATCATTACCTAAAAAAAGTTGGTTTAGGGTTTAGTTACTCTTTAAGGATGTACTTAAAGTCCATGTAAACTCAATTCAGAAAATTGTTTCTGAACACATGTTATACATGTTAGAAATGTATTGCTGAAACACGTTACAAAGACTATATAGTACTGAATTGTGGAGTTACACCGTTAAACAGTTTGTAAACTTCTCTGAGTTCAGGATTATTTGGGGGGAGCTAAAACGGTGGCTCGATGACGCACTGGAGCCACTGAGCATGGCCCCGCCCCTAACACAATCACGAATATCCATTCATGTTGTAGCGGTATTTAAAAGTTGAAAGAGATGGTTGGTTAATTTTTCATACTGTTGTTTAGTTTAATTTGCATAAACATTAGAGGTCTTCTCGGGTCCAAAGAGATGTACCAGATCCGAATTGCACACACGTGAAAGAGTTCGGGTTTTCTTGGGTCCGTTCGACACAAAAAAACAATAATTTTAAATAACCTGAGACCCGCTGCCACTAGTGATGTGTGGGTTGTCTCATAACCCGCAGGCTCCGCGGGTAACCGGCGGGTCTGGTTGGGGCCAGTGAAGAAATTGTCACTTTATTTGCAAGCTGTGGCGGGTCATTTAAACATGATAAAAAAACATGATTCAATTCCTTATAGCCTATATTAAATATTTGGAAATAATGTTTTCATTTGATAATGTTAAAGTACGTAGGGCTACGTAGCAATGTAACTTGCGTTATGTCTAAACTTTTTGCTTCACGTCACGAAAGCGCCATGCAGCTTGCACTGCCAGCCACAACAACAAAGCAAACGGAGAAATAAAAGTGATGAAAGATGAGGTGTGGGGTAAATTTAGGTCGGGAATTTATGAATAGATAATAAAAACCCTGCTATGTTGAAAATGTTTATTATTATCCTATCTTGTTTTTAATATGAACATGCAGGTTTCAATGGTTCATAAGCGCATGTTGTTGCTAGTTTACAGGGCGATTTAATCTAATGGTTTTTTTTAACATTTTTGTTTTCATTTACATTACAATGCCTAGTATGTATATTTAATGGCTGTGGGTGCGGGGGCCGGTTGTAAAAATAGATACAGTGGTGCAGGCCAAATAATTTCATAGAAGCAGGACCCGCGGTCAGTGTTGGGGTAACGCATTACAAGTAACTTGCATTACATAATAATATTACTTTTTTGAAATAAAGAGTAAAGTAACGCATTAATTTATAAAAGTAATGCAAGTTACTTTTCAGTTTAAAGGTGCTGTGTGTAATTTTTAGAAGGATCTATTGACAGAAATGCAAAATAATATACAAAACTATATTATCAGGGGTGTATAAAGACCTTTTATAATGAACCCTTGTGTTTTTATTCTCTTAGAATGAGACATTTTTATCTACATACCGAGGGTCCCCTAACATGGAAGTTGCCATTTTGTGCCGCCATGTTTCTACAGAAACCCTTAATGGACAAACTTTTTTTACGAAGCTGTCTCAGAAGATGACATGTTTGTCTGGTGGTGGCTACTGTAGCTTCTCTATGCGTTTTAAATGCAATGGGTGAGCAGTTACTTGAGCCACTAAAATTTACACACTGCACCTTTAATTTGATTAAAGTCGGGGCCGATGGTGTAGTGGACGGTGCTCCGACACATGGTGCCGACGTACTTCTGGCGACCCGAGTTCAAATCCCGGCTCTATGTCCTTTGCCAATCCCATACGTCTCTCTTTACCCTATACTTTCCTGTCTTCTCTGAAATTACTATCTATCAAATAAAGGCAAAAATGGCCCAAAAAAAGAACGTAATTTTTTTTTTATTTGATGTAAAAAATTCTTTAATTCCTTTGAATTATAAGAAAATAATGCACACTTGCGGTGTTGGGTGTGCATTAATTGCTAATAATTCAACGGCCTGTCGTCAATTATTCCTTATTAACGTATAATCACACACACTATTTCTTAATGCAGAACTTCTCTGTCATAAAAACACCTGCAAAACCTGAAAGAGATCAACCCTCAGGCAAGTAAGAAAAAGTAGCGCACAAGTAACTTAAAAATAATGTAAGCATTACTTTCAATGAGAAGTAACTAAGTAACATAATTAGTTACTTTAATGGGGAATAACTTAATATTGTAAAGCATTACTTTCAAAAGTAACTTACCCCAAACACTGCCCGCTGTTGAAAAAAACCCATCGCTAGCAGCCACTAATATTATACCCAACCTTTGTTCGAGGCACACATGAAACTTTTAGACCCAAACCTCCTCGAGGACGGGTCGGACCTCGGCTTTTCAGATCTAAATGGACCCATGAAGACATCTAATAAACATGTCATCTTTTCTGAAATAAATTTTATTTTTGTATTCCAATTATTTATTTATTTATTTATTTATTAGTCAGAAATGTCTTTGCTTTGCCTCGCCGACAGGCGCCTTCGGAGGAAACAGCAGGTGACGCAACTATTACTATTATTACTGATCGCTGTGTGGACTTTGCAAGCAATGCTCTGCCAACTGAGCTTCAGGAACAAAAAAATAGAATAAAGATAAAGGATAAGCAACATGAATAAAAAAAATCAAAACAGCACAGCTTCCATCAATCCCCCTGGATGAGCCTCCAGATACCATGAGTCAATGTGCAGAAATGTGCAACAAACCATTAACCACTGTGACCTCAGCAGTGAGGTCTAATAGCATACATTAGCATGCATCTACATAAGTAAAACTCTGGGTTAGAGCAGCGCTCTCTTGATTATGATACAGTAATTATATTGCAAGGTGGCAGACGGTTTGCCTGTTGTTTGTGAATGAGAGCGGTGCATTGGAGCAGGTGATTAGAGTCTGGCCCTGAATTAGCAGATGGTGAGGAGGAGAGAGACCTCCAGAGTGTCCGTGGGAGCTCCGCAGAGAAAAAAATAAGCGCAGTGGAAGAAGCTCATAACAGGACAACGTCTCGTCATACAGGGAGTGCAGAATTATTAGGCAAGTTGTATTTTTGAGGATTACTTTTGTTATTGTACAACTACAGTGCTCTTGGTCAATTCAAAATGTTAACAAACCCTCAAACCTGAACATTTAAGTAGTTAAAGTGAAATTTTGGCTTTATTAAGAGAATATTTCTATGTACATCATTATTAGGCAACTATTAGTGTGCAGAATTATTAGGCAACTAAATGAAAAACAAAAATTTTACCATCTCACTTGTTTTTTTTTCGACTGTTAAGGTGAGAATAATAAACAAACTCTACATTTACAAAAAAAATTAATAAAACAATAAAAAATAAAAAAGATATAGACTCAGTGACCAGTATAGCGACCCTTCTTTTCGATAACAGTCACAAGCCTTCCATTCACGGATTCAGTCGGTTTCTTGATCTGGTCTGGACCGGCATTTTGTGCAGACGCAACCACAGCCTCCCAGACACTGTTCAGAGAGGTGTACGGTTTACCTTCACTGAAAATGTCCTGTTTAAGAAGGGATCAAAAGGTCTTAATAGGGTTTAAGTCAGGTGAATAAGGGGGCCATGTCATTGGTTTTTCATCTCTGGGGCCTTTGCTGGCCAGCCACTCAGTTGAGTGCTTGTGGTGTATGTGATGAAGCGTTGTCTTGCAGAATAATCAGTCTTCTTGGGGGATGCGGACTTTTTCCTGTGCCACTGCTTGAAGAAAGTGTCTTCTACATTACAGGCAGGCAGGCACAGACAGGTATTGTTAAACATGAGCTTGTTGGACCTTTTTGGGTTGAAAATGGAAATAAAAAACAACTCTCAGACCTACTGCCAATTTTTAGAGGACGCTTTCTTCGGGCAGTGGTGCAGGAGGGAATCTGCATCTTTCAATAAGACTTTTTTGTGCGGGACAACGCTTCAGCACATGCATCAAAGTACTCAACTGAGTGGCTGGCCAGTAAAGGCCTTAAAGGTAAAAAACTAATGACATGGCCCCTTCTTCACCTGATTTAAACCCTATTGAGACCTTTTGATCCCTTCTTAAGCAGGACATTTACAGTGAAGGTAAACCGTACACGTCTCTGAACAGTGTCTGGGAGGCTGTGGTTGCGTCTGCACAAAATGTTGGTTCAGACCAGATCAAGAAACTGACTGAATCCGTGAATGGAAGGCTTGTGACTGTTATCGAAAAGAAGGGTCGCTATACTGGTCACTGAGTCTATGTATTTTTTTATTTTTTATTGTTTTATAATTTTTTTTTGTAGATGTAGAGTTTGTTTGTTGTTCTCGCTTTGACAGGTGAAGGAGGGACAAGTGAGATGGTGAAATCTTTGATTTTCGTTTGGTTGCCTGGTGGTTCTGCACACTGGTAGTTGCCTAATAATGATGTACATAGAAATATTTTCTTAATAAAGCCAAAATTTCACTTTTACTACTTAAATGTTCAGGTTTGAGGGTTTGTTAACATTTTGAATTGACCAAGAGCACTGTAGTTGTACAATAACAAAAGTAATCCTCAAAAATACAACTTGCCTAATAATTCTGCACTCCCTGTATATTTCTATATATTGCAGATGTTTCTATTACCCACCCACACATACACGTCTGATCCCAGAAATCTTAACATTACAACCCAAAACCATCTTTCTATGCCCTAATTCTGTCATAAAAGCATGTAGCAAGTGTACTGTTACAAATCTTAAAAGTCCCCATTTACTCCTCCCTGCCCTGCTTACTCCTGTCTGTCAACCACTCGGGCGTCTTAAAATTACGATTGCGTCCCCTGAGGTACGAGTCTTTTCGTCTCCTTTGGTTTCAAACGCAAGCTTTGTCCTGACAGACTCGGGTTTGTGTGTTTCTAATCACCCTCCTGATGTGCGATTTGGACCGCACTTTCGTCCAAATTCGGCGGCTGTCTCTTTGTTGATAGCGTGGCATCCGGTCTGCTCTGCACGGGGTATATTTGCATTTTCATTGTAACTGCGGCTCTGGAAATCTTCAATAGCGGGCGGCATTATCACACTAGAAAGAGAAAATAACTGTACTTTTTACAAATTGAACACTTGAAAAGTGTTTTTCTCTTTCCACTGCCTTGTCGTGTTGGAGACAAAGGCTTAGTCCTTTACTTTGATGAAGAAGTGGTTTGTTGTGACTTAGTACTGCTGGAAAGGATTGTTAAATAGCTTGGCGCCGGAGAAAAGAAATGGGACAAGTAACGAATGATAAACAATGGTCTAAATGGGTATGAATTATAAATGTTGCAGTTTACTTAATTTCTTTCTTTCCATTTGCGTTCTCTTATAAACTCAAGCACTCGCTCATATATATGTCCAACGGAGGGCATTAATGCTTGCTTGTTCCTTTGGCCGCTTGTCACTACATCATTTCAATGAGCTACAGTATAGAGGATTTGTTACCTTCACCTTTTATTCCCTTTGAGCCTCTGGTAAATGCTGAATCTCACAGACAAAATTTGTGGTCTTTCTCCGGCGTGTGCCAATACACAGCGGCCCAATGCATTTTCTCTGCACACCTCACAAAAAGATGTAATGCATGCGCAGGCCGTTTATATTTCAACTCGCCTCCATTCTTCCCTAATCATGCAAAACCACAAAGTCATTTTCAGCGCCGTAAGGTGTAAGATTGTGCTCTGTTTGTCTCTGTGATATTGAGAGTGAGGAACACTTAGTAATTATGCTTAATGATCTTTCACAAATGTACAATCTGCCGCTATGAATGGCACAGTTCAGTAGACTTTATGACAGTTAGGAAAGGGGTTTATTTGAGAAAGTGGTTTAGTAGATGTGAAAAATCCGAGGATTATATTAAGGAAAACTCTGTAGTGCCATGTGTTGTCCCATGCAGTAGCTGGTAGGCTGATGATCCAGATTTTTGCGTGACTCTCGTGCTGAGATGTTTCATCGCGTAAAACAAACAAACAGAGCTGCATTTGGATCAAAGAGTTTTCTGAAATGTTTCATCAAAATCCCGTTAAATGAGCACCACCATCCAATACCACATACCAATAACACTTCTCTATACGATTCTCTGATTCAGCACGGTATTGAAAGGATTGAGACACATTAAAGTCACTTGGGCATAACATTCACAGCATACCTAATAATGGAGGTTTAAATTGGCGATGATTTTGAAAGGTGGGTGGGAAATCTATACATTTGGAGAGCTCATATGCAAAAGTAGCATTTTTATCAGGTTCTTATGTTAAGGTAAAGTAGTTTCACTTTGATGACAATGAAAAGGTTATTATTCAATAATTGAAATGACTTATTTTCACAAATGTGACTTAAGTCATGTCATTGGTATTTAACACATTTTTCTGCAAAACATCTGGCAAAAAGTCTCCAATCACTCGTCACTGTCCCTTTTGAATAAAGGTAAAAGGATAAAAACATTTGTCAGTATCCTAATATATTCTGTAAACCTCTTTTAAATGAATATTCCATTTTCTTAAAAGAAAAATCCAGATAATTTACTCACCACCATGTCATCCAAAATGTTGATGTCTTTCTTTGTTCAGTCGAGAAGAAATTATGTTTTTTGAGGAAAACATTGCAGGATTTTTTTCATTTTAATGGACTTTAATAGACGCCAACAATTAACACTTTACTCAACACGCAACAGTTTTTTTCAACGGAGTTTCAAAGGACTACAAACGATCCCAAACGAGGCACAAGGGTCTTATCTAGCAAAATGATTGTCATTTTTGACAATAAAAATAACAAATATACACTTTTAAAGCACAACTTCTCGCCTAGATCTGGTCGTGATGCGCCAGGTGACCCCACGCAATACGTCATGACGTCAAGAGGTCACAGAAGACGAACGCGAAACTCCGCCCCAGTGTTTACAAGTGTGTTGAAAGAGGACCGTTCCTACGTTGTTGTATGTGGAATGATACTAATTAATGTCTTTGTGTCAGTTTATTGTTTACAATGGTCCGCAAATGTGCGTTTTATATATGTAACACGTGACCTCCCTTACGTCACTACGCATTTACGTTAGGTCGCGCTGGACATAGAAGAAAAGTTGTGGTTTAAAAAAGCATATTTTTTATTTTTCTTGTCAAAAATTATAATAGTTTTGCTAGATAAGACCCTTAAGCCTCGTTTGGGATTGTTTATAGTCCTTTGAAACTCCGTTGAAAAAAACTGTTACGTGTTGAGTTAAGTGTTAATTGTTGGTGTCTATTAAAGTCCATTAAAATGAAAAAAATCTTGGAATGTTTTCCTCAAAAAACATAATTTCTTCTCGACTGAACAAAGAAAGACATCAACATTTTGGATGACATGGTGGTGAGTAAATTATCTGGATTTTTCTTTTAAGAAAATTTAATATTCCTTTAACCAGGTAAAATACTCTTACACTGTAACATACACGTGCCATCGCCAATTGTTCTTCTGTGCACTTAGAGGACTTTGGTAAAAAACTTGTGCCAACAAACCGGCATTTAAAGCGAACGTTTTTGATGAACGTATAATATGTGCCCAGAGCATTTGGTCAATATTGTTATCTTATGTTTTTAGTCCTTGTATTTGTTTCGTTTATGTTGTTTTAAAAGTGTGTTTTTTATGTTGTGAGTTGTGTTTTATGTCTTATGTTCTGCAGAACAGGAACCTGCTGGAACCAGTTTTTAAACTGAGTCAGGCCCGTTTAAATTGTATCTTGATGTTACTTTTTAACCTTTCCAAATGAAATGAAATTAAATGAATTTTAGATAGGAGTGTCGTTTAGTGGCTTTTGTGTATGAGCTCTTCATTTGAATTTTAAAAGCCCCCCTAACCCAAAAAACGCACTTTTAAATGTGTTTCCTTCAGAAAATGAGTCGCCAGTGTGTGTGCAGAAACATCATGTTTATTATAAAATCCATCTATTCTTCTTTGTGTAATCTCCTTTAAACTGCAACAGTAACACAAATCAGGCTGTTGGTGATCCCCTATCAATTTGATGTCACATTGATTACGCTCAACCATAACCGCTCACTGACTCCGCCTTATGAGCGTGTAGTTCAACCTTCTGCCAGAGACACATGTTTTGATGTAGTCTAGCACATATGTAAACTCTCTACCTCCTAAAAGGGGAACAGAAGTTTTCTTTGCATTTAAAGGGGAAATATGGTGAAAATTTTACTTTTTTCATGTTTAAGTGCTATAATTAGGTCCCCAGTGTTTCTATCAACCTAGTAAATGTGAAAAAGATCAACCCAGTAACTTAGTTTTGGCAAACCATTCTCTGCAAGCATGTGATCAAATAGGTCATTGAAATTTGGCTCCCCTTGTGATGTCAAAAGGGGATAATACCGCCCCCTAATCTGCACTATCCAACCACAACACTGCCATTTAGTGCAGAGATCAGCTCATTTGCATGTTAAATGACACATCCAAAAACTCAAACCTACAAAGTGGCAATTTTAACTTGCTATAATAAATTATTTTATGATCTTTTAAGCTAGAATTTCACATACACACTCTTATTTATTTGACATCGTTTAAAAAGTCTTGTGAAATGTCCCCTTTAAAGAAAGACACACAAAAACAGTGCATTTTTCATTTCAGCCACAAATGGCCATGTTCAACATCGTTTAATGAAAGATCTGTGGTGTATTTTGAGCTATAGTTTTACAGACACATTCTGGGGATACCAGAGACTATTTTAATATTGCTGAAAACACATAGGTTACGGCCCTTTAATGCTTTAAATTCTGATTCTGATATTTAGAGACTTGATGTGTGAAGCAATTATAAAATAATAGTCTCTTTCTATAGCTGCTATACCAGATATAGTGCTTGGACTAAATTTCTGTGATTTCTTTCTTTACCTCTCATCTTTTTTGCATGTAGGAGGTTGGGATTGTCATATTAAACCCAGTCCCCCAAGGCCCTCGTTGCTCGACTAACACCCGTGCATTCAATGTCAAGTGTGATGTATTTTTCACTCAGTGCCCTGCATTATTGAGGAGCTTATGCAATACGTAATTTGTGCAACTCCACCATGGCCATGTCAGAGACCTTAGAGCTGAGTGGGAGAGCTGGAATCATCTAACTCAGTACTTTTTCTAGTGTGCTTTTTGCCTTTTCTTGTGTGGGAGTACGAGATGGACTGGTCAGTTGGTTATTTGGTCAGTAATAAACTTGGCAGCTGCCCTTAACCACTTAAATCTAAAATGCATAATTTTCAGCCCAACCACTCCTTAATAAGCAAAGGGACACGTAAGCAATTAGTCAGTTGAATCCTCAAAATGTGTAAACATTGTGGATCTAAGCTGCTTTTAAAGGAGGCATTTCACAAGACCTTTTTAAGATGTCAAATAAATCTTTAGTGTCCCCAGAGTACGTATGTGAAGTTCTGGCTCAAAATATCACATAGATAATTGATTATAGCATGTTAATATTGCCACTTTGTAGGTGTGATCAAAAATGTCTCGTTTTGGTGTGTGTCTCTTTAAATGCAAATGAGCTGATCATCTTCTGACATCACAAGGGGAGCCAAATTTCAATTACCTGTTTTTTACATGCTTGCAGAGAATGGTTAGTTACTGGGTTGGTATTTTTAACATTTTCTAGGTTGATAGAAGCACTGGGGACCCAATTATAGCACTTAAACATGGAAAATGTCTGATTTTCATGAAATGTCCCCTTTAAAGCATTACTGTTTTATTGGGCATCCCAACACAGCCAGATTTACTCAGCCTGTGTAACTGATCATTGGGTGATTGGGAATGTTTGAGAAAATTATAAATGAATTAAAGAGGCATCTAAAGCAGCTTTTAAAAGTCATACATTTTCAATATGTGACTAAAGTACTATTTGCACAGGATTCATATTATTTGGAGGCCTCGTGTGATTTAGATAATACCCCCCTACATCTGAGTTTCGTGTGGCCAGCAAAGCAAAGTCTGTGATTTTACTCAAAATTACTGACTTATCTCCCGAATATGTTGAGGTTTTGCGTAACACTATGTCCTATACATGCAACGCGGGAAAAGGTACGTTTTCCATGTTAATTACAGTTTTTGTTCTGATTAGCCGCGCCGTGATGCCGCATCCATTGTCAGTTTCGAAATGGTCTTGCGATGATCTAATTGAATGAATTGAATGCACATTCTAAATAGATTTATAATCAAACATGTACGAAGAGGGCATAGACGTTTAAAAGCATAAATATACAGTATAAGAAGCGGAGGGATGGTCTCTGTACAGTATGTGTGTGCACCGCACTCCTCAGCTGCAGTGTGAGAGGTGCAGAAACAGAGAAAAATGAAATAAAAAAGCGCACAGCCTTGAAAAAAATGATATACGATCCCGGCAAATCCTGGCCAAATTACAGAGATGCCAATTCCCACGGGAATAATATTATCACAGGACCTCAGTGTTCTGCGAAATATGGTAGGTCATTTGCGGGAATTTTTACTTTACAAATTACAGACATGGTAGATTCGCACGGGATAAAGAGATTACTGACTCCTCCGCAGTTTTAACATATCACTAGAGCTCACCAGGTAATCCCGTGCGAATAAAGCTTAAGTCTGTGAAAACCTAGTTGAAATCCAGCTTTCTTAGCATGAAACGATAAAGAAACTCATAAAGCATTATGTTTTTGCGCAAAGGTCATGGGTTGGATCTCCTGTTAAGATGTAAACCTTAAAGTAAGTCACTTGAAAAAGCATTTGCCAAATGCATAAATATGAAACACTACCTGTGAAGTTGTTGACTGACCGGGCATTGAGGCAGCTGCCTCGGCTTTTGGACACAGCCATTATTTTTGCAGTTCCCTTTGGCAACACCAGCGGTGCAGAAATTACACACTTCACCTTTAAAACAATGGTTGTACCCTTTTGTATATGACAGGGTGTGTGAACTCCAGCAGTCCATGTGAATAATTCAAGGTGGGAATGTGTGTAAAGATTGCGTAAAGTGTGTTTGGGAGACCCTGGAGAGCAGGTCACCGCGAACCTGAGGGCAAGTGAGGGTCTCTCTGCTTGGATGGACTGATGCGAGGAGAAATGTTTGGGTGGAGGAAAAGAACAGAGGGAGTTGGAGAGACTTCCATCATGTTCCCGTCTCTGCGGCGCAGGGCCCTGGGCGGAAATGTCGGGCTAAGTGGCATGATGAAGGAGGTTCTGCCACGCTCGATCACTCTCTCCTCCATCCCTCTATTCGTCCGACTGACAGCGCAGACCACCCTCGCTGATAGATGGATCGGGTGAGGAGCGCAGAAGGAGGCTTTTAATGGTCTCTCTATTCATTTATGAGCGTGAATGTTATTGCAGAGAAAGGCTGTATCGGTTGAAAAGCAATCCTCATTATCTGCTGAAAGTGCTCACCAACTACCCGGACCGTTGATAGTTTGCATGCAAAGAGGGTGTGTGTGCGTGCGTGTGTGTGTGTGTGTGGCTGGATGGCAGACAGGGGAAAGCTCCGTGCCGGCACATTTAACTTGGACCTTGTTAGTATTGATTTTCCCCAGATCAAGCACCCATTCATTTATAATTCATTCTCCTTTCAAAACAATCAAATGGGGAGGGTTATGAAAAACAGTTAAGAGCAGGACAGGGCATTAAAGAAAGAGGAACATATTAAAAATAATGGTATTAGGGATAGGCTCCAGCCCTCCTGCACAGTATATGCGGGTTTGAAATAGATGGATGGGGTATTGGGAAATCCGTACAGTGGGATCCAAAATGAGAAAATCGAATTTAAACGTGGAAATAAATGAAAAGTTTTAGGATATGGGAAAGTATCATGAACAAACGTTGAGGTACAAAGCGTGAGAGAGAAAATAGTATCTTGGTAATATAATTAGCAGTTTTTTTGTTTTAAATTAGAAACTAGTGGTTGACATTGAATCTCGTGGTATCGATTCATGTCTACTGATACAATGCCACGTGTAAAATATCAATATGAGGTACCTTTATTTGTGGACACTCCACATTTTCATGTCCGTCTACACATTTCTGCTAAGGCACGCATTTTTGTTTATTGCAAATATGTGTACATGTCTGTCAGATTGCAATGCAACAACAAAACACTTTGCTGACTGTTTTCTAAATATCGATAAATCAATCAATATATCCCTTAATCGAAATTACAGAATTTCGAATTTTGCTGAGCTAATCAATATCATATCGTATTATTACGAGATGTCCATTTTACACCCCTTAAATGAAACCACTGTATGGGAAACTGCATTATGTACTGCAATCTCCCCTATATTGTAATGATAAAAGGAAGAGTCTCATTACTTAGGAAACAGATACACAGATAAGGAATGCAACACTCCTTTGAGTCGTTCGCTGTAGTCCGTCACGGATAATCTTGTTGACGGGTATTAATGAGAAAGTAAGCCGCTAAACTTTGTAAGCATCTTGCAGCAATTCAGTCCACACAAACGGCATTTTAAGAGGCATGGAAAATGCGCCTCAAGGACTTTAAGCATTCTGCTGGATGTGCAGATGTTAGTAATGGGTGACCACTGTCAGGGTCGGGGAGGTGAGAAGCTGTGCGTCTGACCCTCTGTTGTGGTCAGCTCTTGGAAATTGTCGTGTATTAATAATTGAACAACTCCCTTTACTTTAGCTGTGTACTCAAGCTGAACACACTGTAAGACGTCCCTAAAGAGCCGACCACACCGAGGCTGACAGCATCACGCTGTCACACACACTCACTCATGTCATTACAAACCCATATCACTTTCTAATGTTGAACACAAAAACTGATCTTTAACATTCGTTGAAGATATATGGTTACCTGTGGCTGGCAATGATCTGCAAAATAAATTCAATCAAAGTAGTTTATATGGCATATGCACTATATTCCAAGTCTTTAGGCCAGTTTTAAAGGGCCCATATTAAAAATAGCAAAATAGTTTGGACATAAATGTGGGTTGGCAGTATGTGAACATCATGAAACAATCCACTCATTCATCCTTTTTAATCCCTATTCAGTTCCTCCAGAAAAACGCAATTTTGCGATTGCATGATTGAACGCATAATCAGCCAAAGTCCGCATATTTATGCGGGGGCTGCATTTATTTAAAGGTCCCGTTCTTTCTTTGTTTTTGAAGCTTTGATTGTGTTTACAGTGCGCAATATAACATATGTTCATGTTTCACGTGTAAAAAAATGCTGTATTTTTCACACAATTGGCTTATCTGTATAGCGCTGTTTTTACTATCCTAAAAGCAAGCCGATGTCTTCCTTGTTCAATGAAGTCCCTCCTTCAGAATAGGTATCAAGTTCTGATTGTGTAGTTTGTTTAGTGTGTTGTGATTCGATAGCAGACTGACGTATTCCTGTTTTACTGACGTCG
Source organism: Misgurnus anguillicaudatus (assembly GCF_027580225.2). Taxonomy (NCBI): domain Eukaryota; kingdom Metazoa; phylum Chordata; class Actinopteri; order Cypriniformes; family Cobitidae; genus Misgurnus; species Misgurnus anguillicaudatus. The sequence continues at coordinate 17,195,934 of NC_073352.2, read as the reverse complement.
TTAAATCAGGAAGTAGAGGGCTGTACTCCAAACCGGACGTTCGCTGTAGGCTTTGAAAAGAGGAATTTTGCAGTTTTCCGTGCGCAAAATTTGCGGGGCTTGCATGATTTTATAATCCCCGCATTTTCGTAGCAAAAATCACATATTTTAGCAGAAAGTTAACTCTTTCGCCGCCAGCGGTTTTAAAAAAAGTTGCCAGCCAGCGCCAGCGTTTTTCATGTTTTCACAAAAGTTTAATGCCTTCCAGAAAATGTTCTTCTTTAAATATATACACATACAATAGATCAAATGAAAGAACAGACCATCTGCTTTCAAACAAAAAAAAGTTTCATCCTACCTTCAGTAGTTCTTTTGTAATCAGCTTTTGAATATGAGTAGGTTTCTGCAAAAACACCACATTTTGAGCAAAAAGCAGAGATAATTCCATTTTTGTGACGGACTTTTCATAGAGATCCCATTCAGAGCGATCTTTAAAACAGACACGGACATGCAGCTGCTTGCCATAGGGCAATACTTACGGGTTTAAAAAGTTGCAGAAGGGCGCCACCTGGTGGATAATAGCGATATTTCTTTTGATTGACGAGATATCTCGTCAATGGCGGCGAAAGAGTTAAAAATTTTTGCATTTTCTTCACACAAGCGCAGCCATGTCCCCTGTTGCCATGGGTTTCTTATGAAGTGACGTTATTATGTGATGTGAACATCACTGAAAAGCTGCAAAAGCTGCAAACAGTTTTTACCAGTTCCCGCAGATTTTGCAAGTATACGCAATTTCATCGCATAAAATTGCATAAATATCCCGCATATTCCAAAGCATTTTTTTAAGAAAACGTGCCGCAAGATCACAAAAAAACACTTCTTTTTTTCTGGAAGGACTGCCAAATAAACCAGTGCAGTCTTGTTAGACATGTTTTTTTTTATTCTCCTGTTAATGTGATGTCACAGTGATTAAGCCCCGCCTACGGCCACTGACTGATTGGTGAATTTTTACCCAAAAGTGTTTGTTAACATGTTGTAGCACTAAAGCAGCTAAAGATACTATTGTCCCAGAGTCAGTATAGATCAGATTGGCCAGTTGCATAAACATAGCCACGACGTTAAGACTGCGTCTTAAGAATGATTCTGACTAACAAGCAATTAGTTAGTGCTAATCAGTCTTATTATTTGGATTTAAATTAGACCAATCTACCTTTCTATGTAACATACTTAAAACATTTATGATCAGTCTTGAAGAAAGAAATTCATAACTTACTTTTAAGACTAGTCTTAAAGTTTTATGCAACCGGCCTATTTTTTACCGAAAACTGTTGCTCAAGGTACACACATAAAAAACAGCACATTTTTGCTCCTTCCCAAATAGGGACATTTTGGACATGCTATTACAAATGATCTGTGGGGTACTTTGAGTTGAAACCTTGAACCTTACAAATGTGAGGAACTGACAAAAAAACAAGCCAATTTTCACTGAAAACCATCGCTTTTATATCTTATTTACACTCGTAGATAGCCATGACAACCCTTGGTAACTACTACTTTCATGTTAAAAAAACTTTTTTTTATTCTTGTGATATTCTTCAGAATGCAGGTTTTGGAAATGACCTGAGGGTTATCTTTTAACAGCTTCTGCGATGTTTGAATTTGTCAGGTTAGTTTCCCAGTGGGCCTCAGGTCTGTACTTTATGCACATCTATGTACTGCTGTATCAGGAGAAGTCAAAGGGAGGTCAGGAGTTCATGCAGTTTTAATTGTTGAACCTGTTTCGTAAGGGATTCTCTCTCTCTCTCTCCCTCGCTCTCTCGCACACACATTCAGTTTGTTTATAATTTTCACGTTCGTGGTTTCTGTTTAACACTCAGTGTTTCTTCCCCTGTGGTCTCTTGAATATGCGGTTCAGTGTAAAAGTAAAGATGAATGTGATGATGGAGGACACAACTAATGGACGTTTGCTCTCTTAACCTGCAGGGTGAATTATTCAGAGCCTCGTGGTGAACAGAGAAGCTCTTGAACATTGAACACTGCCATGACCTGCAGTAGCTCTCTCTCTCTCTCTCTCTCTCTCTCTCTCTCGCTCTCTTTTTTCTTTTCTTGTTTTCATCTTGTTACATTTCTCAATACTATTTTCCTCTTTGGCTCTCTCCATATCTCATTCTCACTTTCTCTATTTCATGTTGAGATGGGATCTGTTATGAGACTGTTGCCATGTAGCCCTTAATTTACGTCCACCCTGCCTCCTGTCCCTTCCCCTCTCATCTGCTCTCTGATTGGCTGAGAGCTTTTTTGCCTCCTGTATAGGTGTGAGGAAAGCTCTGTGTCCCATTGTGTCTCTGCTGCTGAAGTTAGTCGTACCGCTCAGTCCTGCAGGTCATCCTGCTCGTGTGGTCTGTCCCCGCCAACCCTTTCTCCATCTGTCACTGTACACACAGTTTTCACACCTCACACACACACACCTGTGACCTCAGAGGGCTGGAGTGTATACGGGCATGCACATGTGTCAGCCTACGTTTATGTTGGCTGTATTTCAAACACTTGATGTGAAAATCTGATGTTTTGACTTTAAATAACATCTTCATTTTTATGTAAGGCTTAAAAAATTAAAATTTAAAACATTACACTTTAAAAACAAAATGCTGGGTTATTTTTAAGACAGAGTTGGGTCAAAAAGGGATGAACCCAACCTGTTGGGTTGTAACTTAACCTATATTAGGTTGTTTTAACTCATTGTTGGGCAAAATAGAAACATTTATCTAAATTAGAACCAACTCTGGTTTGAAAATAACCTAGCATTTTTTTGAGTGTATACTCATTACTAAAACTAATTATTTTTGCATTTAATATCAAAGTTTTATATTTTGATAGATTTTTTTATTTTGACTTATAACTTCTGTAAAGACAAAGGTGGAGTTTAATATTACACAAAAATAAAATATAAATGTATTTTAATAACATATGAAGAGTTTCGTTCCAAAACAAGATAAATCCGTTTTTACCATTTTTGTTAAAACATGTTTATTATTATGTTATCATGTTATTATTTTGTTTTATGGTGCTACTTAGCTGTATTTTTTAAGTTATGAAGGTTTCAATCAAAACAAACCAACTGCAGCTGCATTGATATTAATTGGAATGCACAACCTTAAAACCGAAAGTAAACAGGTTTTGCAAGGTCTGCATCCATAAAAAAATTAGCAAATAAAATATTTCAAAACAATATTTAAAGGAGGGGGAGGGGGTTTAAAATATTTCATGCATTCTTACTTATTAACACTGTTTATGAGTTGGATTCCTCATGCTAAACATATGGCGCTTTTTCATAGCATAGTACCCCACGGTTTGGTTTGGGTCAGATCGGGTCAGCTCACCTCACTTTGGCTTGGTTAGCTTTTCCATCGAGTTTAGTATTACTTTGGAGTGGGAGGGATTATAGGCGTGTCGTTATATTTGCGCTGCCTACTGCTGTGACATCATACAAGTAAGAGGGTCGTTGTACATTCCCATACATTCATTTATTTCTCAGTCCGCCACAAAATTAAAATTGACCACCACAAATAGATGTTTGCACATCGCATTTACTACCTCTATCTCACATCTGTGTCACGTGCTCCGCTGAGCCTCATTTAAGTTCCATTTAAGCATATAATGCAGAAGTGCGTGTAGAGAATGCGCCACCACAAACTGTTATGGTGTCCCTGATTCTCAACCTGTGCATGTTTTTCATCGCCAAAAGGGATTTTGGGAAATTATAGCAGAGCACAGATGACAACATGTTTGCTCGAGACAGCGCAAGCTAGCATGAAGGTAAAGCTAATCGTTTACATTATAGCGATGACGCTAGTAGTGATGATTTTCTCAGACCAATCAGAAATCTACGGTGTTTTTGTTTAACATTTTGGTATCAGCTTGGGTCGTTTGGAACCCCAACTGAGGTGGTACTAAAAAAAGTATTGGGTACTATGTGGAAAAGCTCACAAAAGTAAGCTGACCCATATCGTGGGGTACTATGCAATGGAAAAGTGCCAAAGTGTCAAAAAGTAGTTGGACATATGACGGAATTCTTCTGTGTCTAAAGCATTTCACCAGCAGTTTCTCAAAGTTTTTTCGAACATGAAAGATTAATTCGTAACAATCTTGCGTTATTTCTTTTGTAGGCAATGTCAGTGCAGTATGTATAAGGAAGTCCTTATATGGACACTTTAACTGGAATAGCACACACACCAATGAAAAGCTGAAACGAGATCAACCTATCCATTATCTCTTACATATTTCAGTATTACACATTTTTTAATTAAATTATATTTCATTTGATATTTCTATCAGAATGTAGCGAGCCCCTGTACCGCAGGGGGTTATAAATTGTAATTTCCCAGTTGGGGAAATCAAGCATAGTGACACATTTTTGCATAGAAGATTAAAGTCTTTTATATTTTAATTGATGCTTCAGTTTCATAAAAGCACATTTTTAATCCAATTACATTTCATTTTATTTGTTACGTCTATCACAATCTAACAAACCCTCTGTAGTTTCATTATGAATTGTAAATCATTATGAATTATTGCATACTTTAAATTAGACTTTAAACTGTTGGTATAAAAGACGGTCCACACACACAGTGTTTTTTTGACAAGAAACTGCCTATTAGATGGACGGAGGTCAAGTGAACCTGCCAAGATTTCCTTTTATATGCAATATTGGGTTTATCTAAAATTGTGGTATGAAGGTTAATAAAAACTGAACTAAACTAAAAGGACAAATTAAATACAAACAGAAGCTGAATGTTCAATATAATATAGTTTTAACCTCAGTGACTGTGAGATATGTGTGAGTGTACTCTCTGTAATATGAATAATAAGACTTGACCACTGCTGTATCCTTCCCATATAATTCACTTCTCGGTAATCACATAGAGTCCCACTCCCTTATTTTTTATCTGTTTTCTCTCTCCATCTCTATTTTCCACTCTGGTCATCTCTGTCTACCTAATTGGCCGTTGTTTGTAAAACCAAACCGCAGCTTGAGCTTGTGTGTCTGTCTGTGTCCTCTGGAGGAGTGTTTTGATGAACTGATTGCTGGTCTGTGTGTGTGTTAGTGTGTGTGTGCTGCTTTGAGAGAGTTTTGGGAGATGTTAAACTCATGGTCAAGTACACAGTTGGCTGGTGTTAGTCAGCCTCATTAAGGGCTGACAAACCACAGGCAATAAAATCAAAGCCCATTACACTAAATCCACTGCATGCTCCTTAAAGCTGAAGTGTGTCATTTATTCAATGTGAAAATACTTTCTCCCATCCCAGCTTAATATCTTTAGGAGATTTATAAGTCGAATTCTCAAAAAATAAAGTGTGGGTGCTGTGGCACTAACGAAACATTGTTTGTTCATTCATCCTGCCTAACATTCGCTCATCACATTTGGTTGGTCCAACCAATAAAATATTGGTAGAGTGTTTGGGGAACCTGTTAAAAACATTGATTATTTATGCAATTTATGTTTGGTGATACTAGTGTTGCAGAACTTCCCAAAGATTAAAAATGGCCGCTCAACAGAATTTAAGTAGAATTAAAACACTTCAGACGCTCTGGTCCAGCAGTCATTTCAGCGAGCAGGGACTCACACCCCTAATCTTCACCAAGCCTTTTAATGGGCTCAGGGACTATCTGCGATTTTGGAAAACTTGTCAGGAATGTGTCAGGCAGGGTTTGATGGAGAAAGTGCATGTGTGTTTGTTACTCGGCTCCTCACTGAGCACACTGTTAATGAGAAATGCCTCATAGCCAAGACATATGAAAACTGGGTCTCCTGGGTTTTAGTCATAGTCCTGACTGAGCTTTATATTATGTTTTCTTTGGATATAGAGAGGAAAGCAGAGTGGGTAAAGAAATGAGTGGTGGTGGGTGTTGTGTATGCCCATCACAGTCCTGACACTCAGGTTATTTCACTGTAGATATGTTTTCAATCCTCACTGTGTTCTAGAGATCTAGTTTTGTCTTTCTTGCATTGTCTTTTGTTTGCTACAAGCTTTTTTCCTCCTCTGCCAAGTTTTTTCTCTTGAGTCATTGCTTTATGGCTACAACCTTGATCCACACTGAGTTGAGTACTTAGCACTTAAACCTCAGTGTTAATTCAGTATTGAGTTTCCTCATTAATTCCGACATTGATTCAGCATTGAACTGACATAAAATCAACTTTATTCAACACTATTCTATAGAGAGTGGTATTCATTTCTCTTTCAACCCAAGTTTAATCTCCATAGCTCCATTAATTTCCATATGTAAAAGTTTTAAATTTTTTATGCTTTAAAACAGCTTGAATAAAATAGCTTAACCCTTATTTAGTATGCGCAGAACCACAAATATTCAAATTAGTCCCCACCTCCACTCAATCGCACCAGCTCGAACCATAGATATATATGTACATAGATGCAGTTTCAGACACATTGCTGCTAAGTCTGGTTTTAGTGCTGATGTTAACAGGTTGGAGCATTCACACTGCACATGTGAGAATCATGGATGTAGAGCTGAATCAGCTGTATTGCAATCGTTTCAACACAGAGTCTATGCATCCATATGTGTATATGGCTTAAAAAACTGGTCCACTTGTTCAACTGTGTTGATGGGATTGGTTGCATGTTTGTGACATAGGAAATAGGGATGTGACTGTGAGGAAATGTTCCCACCGGTTAATTAATGTGTGACATAGGGGGTTTAAATAGCTTTTGAATGCCCATGCATCCATGCGCATTTACTTTCACGTTTGAATTAGCGCCAATCTTTTTTAATGAGGTGCTAGTGTTAAATTGCTTATAAATGCACATGCAGCTGTGATCCTTTTACTTACATTTTTGAATTAGCGGCAATGCACTTGGAATGAAAGGCCACCCATCCCAAGCTTTAGGCGTGCGTTTTGGACTGAGTATCAGAAGAAATGGCACTTTTTTGCTTCATTTTATGCGCTGGTAAAACAATAATGAACTCGTTTACATTAAACATAAAACAAATGATTATTAATAAAACAAAAAGAAGGCATCTTATCAGTCAGCTGGCGTCGCCTCACTCTCATTGAAATCTCACTCTTGCTGCTCATCGTTTTTAAGCTTGCGCTGAATTGAGAAGACACTTTCAGTTTTTATGTGTGTGCTCTCAAACTGAACTAAATGATTTTGTTACTATAAAAAAATCAAAACAACAGTGGGGGCAATGCCGTGGTGGACAAGTGATGTAATTGGTGAGAGGCTGACCACCATATGGAATCGGTAACATTGGCTTTTGCAACAAACCCAGTAGGAAACCAAGGTTATTTCAAACCACGGTTTTGAAGACAAAATTTAGCAGTAATGGTGTTGGATTTTGAATTTGCACATGGTTTGCCAAAAAACATATTAGAAACAACACATAGAGGTGGTTTCCCAGACAGGGATAAGCTTAAGGGACCATCTCAATAACTCCCCTTCCCCTACATTTTTGCCCTAACCCTCGCTTCTGCGTGTGCATGTGTATGGTTAGGGTGTCCCATTACTTTAGGGAGCAAGACGGGTGCTATTTTCCCCTTAGAGTCCACCCTCAAAATGTAGTCAGGACAGATGCAGGCTTAAAACGAAGTGGGAAATGAAATTACCCAGGATACCTCGTGAGACCAGCAAGCTGGTCAAACTTTCCGACCAAGATGGCGGACGCCGCTAGAAAACTATATTTTCGCAAATAAGCATGTTAAAATTCTGGAAATTGTTGGAATATGTTAGTTTGAACACAAGTTTTGTGTTTGTGAAGTTTTGAACCCTAATGTTAGAAAATATTTCACAAAGCTATCTGACGATGTCTCCCGACTGCTTCAAGAGAGCCTGTCCATCATATATACTGTACATCTGATCTGGGAAGTTTTGTCAATATTCAGGATGTGTTCCGGCGTTCACATGAACACGTATAACCCAGGCTTATAGAGAGTTCAATCATATTAATAATAACCACGCTGCGCGTGACGTAGGTGAGCACGTTCGCTACACTACTTTTTATATAGTGGTGTCCCATTTCATAGGGAAAGATTTGAACCCCCACTTCCCTCTTTGATGGGACTTTACTGTTGAGGGCACTCAAAACCAAGTGGAAGTTTTAAGCAGGGCCGGCGTCAAGGGGGGGCATTCGCGGGCCGTGCCCCCCAAACAGGTTGTTGTGCCCCCCCACACAGTTAATATATATTAAGAATAATTAAAATAAATTAAACATTGAATGTTTCATGACTTTTAATGTAATCAAATGAGGAAAATATAGTTGATTTATATTTTTTAATTAAAATAGACCAGTTTCTCTTATTGGTTGTACAGTATTGCGGCGTCTCATGCGTCTTTACGTCTTTAGCATATTTGTGACTTGATACTAGCAACATGTTTTGCAGCATTTTATGGATAGTGTAAAATATGGATAATAGAACATTTAGAACAAACCAGCACCGCCTGCTCCATCTGACTTCATGCAAACACCGATATAGGCTCAAACTCGGATATTAGAGGTCGAGGCGGAATTTTCAAATCTACAGGACACTGTTTTAAGGAAATTTAATGTTCGCACACGCCGCCTTTCAGCTTTTTTAAAGGTAAGTTAGTGTTGTTTTAATTTACATAAGCCTAAATGTGAAGTGTGGCTATAGACCGTTTACAGCATTGCACGTGATTATGGTAATACTGAGTAGTTTGGGATCATCGGCACTTTATACGAGAAATGAGCTGACAGTCTGTACCGAGTATTTGCTTGCACTGTATTTGTTGCGTGCCCCCTGTTGGAAGCCGCGTGCCCCCCTGTTAGTTATGGTCTGGCGCCGGCTCTGGTTTTAAGTGGGTAGAAATGGGACGGGGCTTTAGTCTAATCCCTGTCTTGGAAACCATCCCATAGACATATAAACAACAATAAAAACTTGATTTTCACAACAAAACAGTTTAAAATAAAATTCTTTATAATAAAAAAAACTATTTGTTGAAACTAAGCTGCATCATCTAGTTTTATTAAAACATAAAGACCCAATGATGCCTGTGATGTTTCATTATGTGGGTGATCCACACACTATGTGCTATTATCATGATCATCTGAATGATGTTAGTAATGAATGACTGAAGTTTATTTCTGGTGGGTTTATCATTCGTTGCAGTCTGATCTTCACAGTTCAAGTGGTTCTTTTCATTGCAGATTGTTGTGTCAACCTGAAATAATGCAGGTTTAGAAAAGAGTCTGTTGAGGGATGGGGCAGTGCAAACTTCATTAGACCTGGCAGGCAAACCTGTTATTTCATATTCAAAGTGGCACTTGAATTGACATATTAAAGTCATAACAGGCGATGGATCAGTAAATTCTAATGCTCAGGGTAAACAAAAAGTCACTTTGCCAACTGCAATTCAGTATGCAAATAGTAAGGTGACTTATCTTATTCATTTTAGTTTGTTATATTTCGAGTTTCAATCGTTTTTGGGACTTTTTTATTATTAAAACAAAATGAATACAATTAAATTTATTCAGCAGATCTGTTTATTCAAGTAAATTTGATCAGTATGTGTGTTCCCTGAGATTAAACCCACGCCTAATTCAAACCTTACTTGAGAAATCAATAAAGTGCAATTTTTCAAACGATGTACAAAAGGTTGTACAAAACAACCTTTTTAATTTACCATAGTGTACACGGGTAAGCCATTCAATATGTAAAAACCTACAGGCCTGTGTCTAATGTACACATGCATTTGTATGTACGTGAAAATGCTTTTGTCTGTGATTCCAAGAATGCCAGTTTTTGACCGTCTATGACCTTGTGTCACTGCAATACAAAGCACTTCTGTATGTATTTGTTTCTGTGTTTTGATGTCTTTGAATAAGAGTGTCTCTCTCGAAAGCGTGATGCCAAGGACATCTGGCTCAGTCTTACAAAACCGTATGCAGAAGGGTAAAAGAATCCTCAAATGTAGCTCCGGATTTAGCGGATGACTCAACTCTCAGTGCTTCTGTATGCTGTGATATAGAGCCAGACGGCTGCTTCTGGTTAGTCTGATGTAAGTACAGTGAGCATCCAAGATTATTCGCACAGTTGCAGAACAAACAAGCAGGTGCTGCTGGGACTCCGTGTGAGTGAATGTACCTGACGGTAACCTTGGTGTTCATTTCTGTGCTAGTTGTGTGTGTGTGTGATCTATCCGTTTCGACAGAGGTCGTTCCAGTCCTCCTTATTAACCCGCTTCAGACAGCTTCTGCATACCAACAGGTGGTAAGATCAGGGAGGCCTGACTTACTGGATCAAAGCCAGCCAAGATAATTACAAAAGCCTTTTTGTCATCCTCTCTTTCTCTCTCTCTTTTACATAACACCATATTCTTCACCTTTAACAGTGTCACACAAACTGCATTATGGTGTTTACAGGAGCCACAGCAAAACATCCTCTGAGTGCCTACAAGAGATAATTGGTACCAATATGGATGTGCGTTTGAAGGCAGTATCGATCTGTTGGTGTGGCGTTTTCCTCCAGTGTGCGAAACTGTAAAAGTGAAGATGCGAATGTGCTTGGCACCATACTGAGTATGATATTTCATTGGTCTCATTAGAGCTCAGTTGGACAGGTGGGGAAAGTCTCTAATGTTTAACTCTTTGATAAACAACATTTAGAATATGGGCAGCCATAACATTCATTTAGATTAAAATTCATTTATTGAGACCAGGAGAGTTGACGGGAGGGCTCTTTAAATTACGCCAGTGATAAATCACCTAGAAACCAGCCAGAAAACAGCCTGAGTACTGCAGGAGCCAATCAAGACAACACCTTTCCAAAATACAGCCCGGGGAAAGCTGTAAAGTAACATATTTTTAAATCAATTTCAGTTTCAATATATTCTAGTATGTTGTATGTTCTAGTGTATTTCTAACACGTATCCATTTCTTGAAATGATTTAAATTTGATGTAGTTATAATCAATTCTGTCATCTCTCTATTTAGAAACCAATCACATTCCGACTATTTTTACAGTTAGTAAGACTAATACACATCTCATGAAAAAAAGAAATATTTTCCATTACTAATACAACAGTTTGATCACAGTTATATTGTTAACGTGGAAGTGTAAAGCTATTTCATGCATTTTGACTTATTAACATTGTTAAAGAGTTGTATTCCTCATGCTTTACATAGGCAAAGTGTCAAAAAAGCAGTTGGAGGTATAACAGAGTATTTCTGTGCCGAATGCACCCAGCCAGGGTTTGTGCGTTTCGGAAAGATTAATACATAACAATCTTGCTTTATTTCTTTTATGGGCAATGTCAGTGCAGGAAGTACAGTGGAAGTCCTTAAATGGGCACTTAAACCGGAATATCACACACACACACCAACAAAGAGCTGACAGGAAATCAATGTCACCGAAGAAGTGTGTTTCTGTTTGTGAGAGAAATTTAAAGGCGCTTTAAGCGAATCTGTGTGACGTCCCTTTTTGTTAGCGTAGCTAACTCCTCCCCCTCCCTTCCGTGCTTTCATGAACACGCCCGACCCCCACCCTCAAATCCTTCTTGTCGTTTATTGGCTGGAACACTTTGTTATGGTTTCTGTTTGTAGGTTTGGCCACTTTGTTTTTATTGCAGTTTGTGGAGCCTGGGCTGTCTACAGAGATCGTGTTTTTTAGAGTTTGATCAGCGGACAGGCAGCAAGCAGATAGTGAGGAGATGTTTGCTGTATGTAACAAAAAATATTTTATGGTCTAAAACGCGTGAATTCGCTTAGAGCACCTTTAAGCTTGTTTGGCTTCCCAAAAACCCAGCATTATGGAAACAATTGATATAGTTTTTTTATCCATGGTAGCAGCGGAGTTGTTTTGTTGGCATTCGGCACATAAGTGCATATATTGTAAACGACATAAACATGTTGTGAATCATAAGTTATCCAGAGATAGTGGGATAATGTTTTGTGTGTGTTGCTTGCTCAGGACTCACTCCACCCGCGATATGCCTCCAGGAGCTCGGGCTTTTTCGGAAAGAATCGGTACAGCTGATCTGTAAATCTAAAGACTCTTTGGATATATGAAGGATGTAAAACTACTCAATAGATTAACATGAGATAAGCAGAAACAGCATGTGTTGTGTGAGCTTTAATGCACATCTTATGAAAAATTGAAACGCATTTGCACACGAATATAACATTGCAATTGCAGTTGGTATTGCTAATGTACATCTTATGAACAAAATGCAATAATATCCAGGCGTTCTACACTCTTAAAATGCTGGTTTGGTTTTATCCCATGGCTATAGGTCACAACAACCCACCATAGGGTTATTTATAGACCAACGGTTGGTTCTGTGCAATATTTACACAGTAAATACAGTATCTTCATGTTTAATTACTTTTGTGTCTACTGTCTTTACTAATAATATGTATTTATTTATATATTTAATTCAATTTAATTTTATTACTTTCACTCAAAAAATGCCTCATTTGATATAAATTAAATGTATTTTAATTAAGTTATAAAATTATTACATTAGGTCAACATAAAAAGAGTTTAGTTGCATCCAACAAATATTAGATACAGCTATATGAATGTAATAATTTTACGTGGATATTTGCCACGTAATTAAAATACATTCAACTTATGAGGCATTTTTTAAAAATATTTTTGTTACTATGTACTTTTGTTTACAGTATAATTTTTTAATTGAGTTAAATAGTCACATGACAGCACATGAAGAATCCGTTGTACATGTTTAAAACAGCCACAGGATGTTTGGGATGTAAAACATTGTGTGTTGGCTGTATTTGTACAGTTGTAAGAATAGTGTGGTATAATCAGTTTTATCAGTAATTCTATCTTGAGGAGATTGTGTTGGTTTCCTGTTTCAACCAGAGACAAATGTCCTGCCAGACCCTACTGGAGTTGTCATCAGCATTTCAGTTATCATCAAATAGGCCCATATCAGTTTTTCTCTTCCATGAACCCTCTGCTAGTCTCCCCTTTTTTAAAGGGAACATATAAAAATCTGACTTTTCTATGTTTAAAGGAATATTCCATTTTCTTAAAAGAAAAATCCAGATAATTTACTCACCACCATGTCATCCAAAATGTTGACGTCTTTCTTTGTTCAGTCGAGAAGAAATTATGTTTTTTGAGGAAAACATTGCAGGATTTTTCTCACTTTAATGGACCCCAACAGAGCCCAACATTCAATACCTAACACTTAACAGTTTCTCCAGCGAAGCCCCAAAGGACTATAAACGATCCCAAACGAGGCACAAGGGTCTTATCTAGCGAAACGATTATCATTTTTGACAAGAAAAATAAAAAATATGCAACTTTTCGTCTAGGTCCAGTCCAGCGCAACCTAACGTAAATGCGTAGTGACGTAGAGAGGTCACGTTTTACATATATAAAACGCAAATTTGCGGACCATTGTAAAAAATAAAATGACACAAAGACATTAATAAGTATCAGTTGACATACAACAACGTAGGAACGGTCCTGTTTCAACACATTTGTAAACACTGGGGCGTTCGTCCTCTCTGACCTCTTGACGTCATGACGTATTGCGTGGGGTCGCGCTGGTGCATCACGACCGGATCTAGACGAGAAGTTGTGGTTTGGAGGTGGGTATTTTTTGTTTTTCTTGTCAAGGATGACAGTCGTTTCGCTGGATGGGACCCTTGGGCCTCGTTTGGGATCGTTTGTGGTCCTTTGAAGCTCCTTTGAAGAAAACTGTTACGTGTTGAGTTAAGTATTAAATTTTGGGCTCTATTAAAGTCCATTAAAATGAGAAAAATCCTGCAATGTTTTCCTCAAAAAACATAATTTCTTTTCGACTGAACAAAGAACGACATCAACATTTTGGATGGCTTGGTGGTGAGTGGATTATCTGGATTTTTCTTTTGAGAAAATGGAATATTCCTTTAAGTGGTATAATTTTGTCCCCAGTGCTTCTATCAACCTAGTAACATAGTTTTGGTAAACCATTCTCTGCAAGCATGTAAAAAAACAGGTCATTGAAATGTAGCTCCCACTGTGATGTCAGAAAGGGATAATACCGCCCCTTAATCTGCACTATTAAACCACAGCACTGCCATTTAGTGTAGATATCAGCTCATTTGCATTTTAAAGGACACCTTAAACTGCAAATTTTTGCTCACACCTACAAAGTGGCAATTTTATGCTAAAATAAATTATCTGTGGGGTATTTTGAGCTAAAACTTCACATACGTACTCTGGGGACACCAAAGATTTATTTGACATCTTAAAAAAGTCTTGTGAAATGTCCACTTTATTGCACCCATCTTAAACCAATCACTATGATTTCATTCTATAGATTTGATATCTAATATTGTGCTTGGATTGTACAATAACAGTGATCTCCCCGTTTTTTTTTTTTTACAGTTAAGAGTAACTATGTATCAACCTTGCCACAAACCCTTTGTCATTTGCCATTTGTATCCCTCCTTGCACTCTACCTCCTCAGGAAAGAGGCCTGGGGCGCTTTAAACATGCCCCCCTCGTGAGTACAAGTTCTATCTCTCCCAGCCAAATGCACTGACAGAGATGCCCCCCTCGAGGCAACACTCGTTTAGGGAAGCCTATTAGCTTAGCCTAGTGATCCTCGACCTCTTTCTCCGGCCTCCTCTTGCTTTTTTCTTTGCGTTCCCCTATAGGAGGCTAATGGGCCATTGTGACAGCCTGCAATTTTTGAGTGTGTTAGAGCGTGTTAGTGTCAGTATCAGACATGTGGCTGAGGCTGTAGGCATAGATAGCTTAGCAGTCTGAAGCCATGCTTGAGAGCGCACCATCAGACAGGGCTGGGATGGCGTCCCGCTGAGCTCTGAACTTTTGGTTCCTCGGCTCACTCGTGTGTCGCTCAGGGCTAAGATGTAGAGCTTTTACGTGCCGCTCTATCATAGTGAGAACCTGTCACTCAGGAGGTTCGTTGCCTTTAGCTGTGTCACCCATTCTTGTGTCCTTGGGGTCTTTAGTTTCAGGCCACTGATATGTCTTGTCACTGTGCCACTGTGACTGCTTAGATTGTCAGCTCGTAGAGATGCACCTCACTGTAACGCACATTTACTCACGGGGAGGCACCACAGACAGCTCCAGTGATCCTGAGCCAACAACTTCTCAAATGTCTTCCAGCCTTGGTTTAATTGATTCCTAGAACAATCCGCACCCTCTCTTAACCTTTTTCAATGATTGAAATTCATGCTTCTGTTTGATGTTTGCTCGTAGCATTTTTACGTCTCGCTCATGTTTCCCTTTCTCTCCCTTTTCCTTTTTCACATCGATTTCTTGCATGTTTAATTTCTGTTCTCCAGCTACCCCAGACGCCCCGTGGCTTCATCAAGGAAATGATATATATCACTCTCTCCTTACACTTTTCATCTCTCGCCTCCACCTCCTTAGCTTTTAATGTCAGAGATGTATTCATCTTGACACAAACTGTTGCCTGGCTTGATAAATATTTTATCAGCCCTCTTCTTTTTTCAAAGTGGAAATGCGAAGAAGAAGTTGAAGGTATTACTTTTTGAACTCCCTCTTTTCTCTCTGCCTGTAGGGGGCGCCTTCATGCGGTCTCAAATGATTAAAAAGATGCCCATAAACATTTTAACACTCGCTAACTTTTGCTGAAAAAAAGTGACTGATGTTAGCAATCGACTGTAATTACAAACAACACATCCGCTTGTTATATTTTATAGCGATATTCGGCCTCTCTTATAGTATAATAGCTGTTATATTATCATCGGGGCTTCTGGTAATGATACACTAGACAAGTTAATATCCTAATGATGATGAAGGATAATGATTATGTGGCTTTGGGTGCAAACAGAATCAATAGATGGAGCATTAAGTCAGTGTGAAAGCTCTTAAGAAACCCAATGGACCTCTTTGGTCTCGCTCTCACTGTATATTTAGCCATAACAGTTGATTGTGTTTCCCGTTCTGTTATACCCAGTTGGGCCTGTGGGTCATAAGTGTGCGTGTTGTTTCTGACACTTCTCGGCTGAGCCGTTGGGTCACGGCTGCGGTTCTGTGCACAAATGGGTCAGATTGCAATACGGGGTTTAAAATCTGTTCGGCTGAAAATTCAGAAGAAAAGTGGATTTCATTGTGTGCAAGGAGTCACAAGTACAGTTTTATCTCCTCTAGGGCATCTAATGTGAGAAATTGTTGAAGTTCCTTGCGAACAACTTCCTAACTTGAGCATTAATATTGTGAGGATGATCTTTAGCTTCTGCTGTCCCATCTGTGTGATGAAGCTCAGAGACCCAAACAACAAGATGGTTTTCTTATTGATGACAATGAGGAATTGGCCTGATTTACAGTGTATTTTACTATGGATCTTACTACTGTATGGTCCAGTAATCGATTGAGGGACAGTTGATGGTGGTTATCTTCTCAAACATCTTTTTTTAAAAGAAAGTGCTTGTGATTCAAGGAGACTATTATCTGAGACACACTGTTACATTCAG
Source organism: Misgurnus anguillicaudatus (assembly GCF_027580225.2). Classification (NCBI taxonomy): domain Eukaryota; kingdom Metazoa; phylum Chordata; class Actinopteri; order Cypriniformes; family Cobitidae; genus Misgurnus; species Misgurnus anguillicaudatus. The sequence continues at coordinate 17,179,496 of NC_073352.2, read as the reverse complement.
CAGTTCTTAGTCATTTTCTTTTGATGAAAGTTCAGACTGATCTTCACACTTCTGTTTGGTTTTTGTGATTGCTCAAGGCACTGAAGTTCATACGATGATTCAGATTGGATATTTATTCTTAAATCCTTGGAGTGCATGACACACTCTTTCTATAAAGCTGTCTCTTTCCACTCTAAGGGTGTCTCGATCGCCCCGTGTCATGATGGAGTTTTTCAGAAAGTGTATTTCCAATATCATAAAGAGGAATATCGGTCTGCTTTTCCTCGGATGGAAACTTCAAGCTTATGTCTTTTTTTCTCCATTTTTCTTATTATGCTTTGCTTTTTATTTGCCTTTACATGATGAAAAGTTCAGCTCAGGCTCACAAAAGAATAAAGCAGATAAGGCTGCGGAATAGAGGCGAGAAGGACATGTACTGTGAAAAGAGAGTAATATTTTGCCTGTGAAGTCCCAAATCCAATTATGATTTGTATTGTGTTTCTAAAGTTGAGAGTTCATTTCATTTTCCATGAAGGCTACAAAGTCTGTAAGGGTATGCATCTATTTTCAAATGTCTAAATTTTTTTCCGCAAATATATAAAATCAGAAGGCTTGATATACCTATAAACAAATATTTGACACCACAATTTGAGGAAGATGATAAACGCGACCTCAGTCAAAAATTAGATAATAATATTAACCAAATGCTCTCTGCATATATTACATGTTCATTAAATACTTTTGCTTCAAATCCGCTTAATCACAGCCTCACGTCATTGAGAAATACATAGGCAAAATTAATTAATAAATTATATATTAACTGTATATTAACTTTTTCCCCGCCATTGATTAGTTAACTCGTCAATTAAGAGAAAACGATTCCCTGCCAATAACGAGAATTTCCGGCTTTCCGCAATACCGCTAATTATACAACCCGGAAGTAACGCCTCACGTGAAAGAGAAAGAACTCCGTGTATGTTTTAAAGATCGCTCTGCATCTGATCTCTATCAAAAGTCCTTCACAAAAATGGAATTATCTCAGCTTTTTTATTAAAATAGGGTGTTTTTGAAAAAAAACTACCCATATTTCAGAGGTAATAAAAAGATAACAAATGAAGGTAGGATGAAACGTGTTGTTTTTTTGTTTGTTTGAAAGCATAGTGTCCGTTCTTTCATTTGATATATTGTTTGTTTATATATTTAAAGAAGAACATTTTTTGGAAGGCATTAAACTTTTGTGAAAATCATAAAAATGCTGGCGCTGGCTAAAAACTCTGTCAGGAAAAGAGTTCAAATCACTTATTCTCAAAATTAAAATGTATGAAGTGTTAGCTATGGTAATTTGAAGGGATTATTAAGATCTATCTTATATTCCATATTTTTGTATCATTTTCTGTTTTCCTGTCTCGGCTGTCTTTATTAAAGAGCACCTATTGTCCGATTCACATTTTTACATATCCTTTGGTGTCTAAGTGTATATTAATACATGTTAACGATATGCAAAAGTTACATACCCCAAAGGAAACGATGACGCAAGTTATTGTCTCCAACGTAAATCTCTTTTCTTGAACTACAACAAACACACAGATTGTAGGCAACAGTTTACTTCCTGGGATTGGTGATGTAGACAAGACCGACATTATCATAATTCCTCCCGCCCGCTTTGGACTCAGCCTGTAAGTTAACTCCTGTTAGCATTGCATTGTGAGCGAATCTTTCAAACATGGTAAGGAGTGTCACATTTCCGGCTGACATCAGAGGTTTTCAGGCCAATCACAGCGTACAGATAAGCGGGCCAATCAGGGACACAGAGCTTTTCAAATCTGTGCATTTCAGGAAAAGAGTAAAATCTGGAGCTACAAAAATGTACGGTGTGTGGAAAATAATGTGTTTTTTAACCATAAACCACGCAAACACGTTCTATTTGACCAAATACACAAAATAGTGTTGCTTTTTAGCAATGAAATAGGTGCTCTTTAATATGTACTGTGAAGCTGCTTTGCAACAATACAAAATTGTGAAAAGCACTATAGAAATATATTTGAAATTAAATTAAAACCTCACAAAAAAGATGGCTCAATTTCACTGTTATATCTGTCTTGCATTGAAGAGTACAAACTGAACTGACTGATATTACAATTTCTGTATATTTCCTCTTAAAATTTCATGCCTACATGCCTTCATTACTTTAAGTGCCTCTATGCACATCGTGTTTGAAGATATGCCCAAGAGAAGACATTTAAAAAAGAAGGAACATCTATCATTTCATCCACCATTTTCTTTCTCATTCACACCTCGTTCTCTCCCTTCTTTTTTACCCTGTTGCTATTCCCGTCCCCTCTATTTGGGTCACTGCACTCATTCATGAGGGTGGAATACAGAAGGGAATTTCCCTCTACTCTTCTCTTCCATGTTCCCCAGATCCTTTTCGCCTTTGTGTTTCGTCCTGCGTCTCCAAAGGAACCTTTACCACTGCAGATCCATCTCTGCAGTTGTTCATCATAGCCTAATTTATAAGGCCCATCCTGTTAAGTGTCGCTGGACAGTTTGGGGCATCAGATTTGTTTAGTTACAGGGTGCTGCCGGTACCGCAATAGTTAATGATCTGGGCTGCTACTGGGTCGCTTGCTCAGTCTCATGCAATATGACCCAGAAACTCAATAGTTCGTGTTAGATCAGAGTCTTGCTCTATCAACATTGTGCCCTTGAGCAAGGCATTTAACCACAGGTTGCTCCAAAGAGACCGTCTGTGCAATTAGTGTAAGATAAGTCTCAGTGGATGAAAGCCATCTGCTAAATAACAAGAAAAAAACTTTTTGATTGAAATCCAAATTGGTAGAGCTGTATTTGAATTTAAGTGCAAATGTGGTGAGAAATCACTTTGCTTAATAATGGGGCTGATTTATCATCACCTTCTCTAGATGTCGGACTAATAAGAAATACAATGTTCATACCATGTTTTTATCGGACATTTACTGGGTTACTTTAATATCGTTGTTTTATTTATTTAAATATTTTGTTATTATTTATGGTATTGCATCAGAGCTCCCACATTACACATTATTCTTGCATCATACAACTCGTGTGAACATTTTTATTATTTGTTTGTTTGTTTATTATTTTATTGTGTGTCACAATGTATATCATACAGTTCAATGAGGTACCTGGAGACACCAAGCCTTATTTTTTTTAGGTACATTACAAAAAGTAAATCAGTAAAAATACATTATAAAGTAATTTCTGTATAGCTCTTAAAGTGACAGTTCACCCAAAAATACAAATGTTGTCATTATTTAATAGTTGTTTATAGTATACATTTGGGTGTGTCCTTTAAAATGCAAATGAGTTGATTTCTGTACTAAATGGCAGTCCCGTGGTTGGATAGTGCAGAGTAAGAGGCGGTATTATCCCCTTCTGACATTACAAGGGGAGCCAAATTTCAATTACCTATTTTTTCACATGCTTGCAGAGAATGGTTTACCAAAACTAAGTTACAGGGTTGATCTTTTTCTAGGTTAATAGAAGCACTGGGGACCCAATTATAGCATTTAAATATGGAAAGTCACATTTTCATGATATGTCCCCTTAAAAAAAAAATGTTTGTAACCAAGCAGATCTGGGACAGCACTATTGACTTCCATAGAATTCTTTTTTTCTACAATTGAAGTCAATGGTGCCCCAGATCTGTTTAATTATATTTTTTATATATAAAAATATCTTCATTCATGTTCAGCAGATCAAAGAACTTTACAGGTTTGAGTAAATGATGAACATTTTAATTTTTGGGTGAACTATCCCTTTAAGAACTGCTTATGTCAGTGTAACCTGTAGTCATCTTGATACATGTGATACCATGAAAAACACATTTTTAGGTTACTTGAGGTTATTTTTTAGGTGCTTTTATTGTGGTAATGCCACATTATCCTTTGATGCATACCCCTTGGATACAAATCCTCTAACACTGAATTTTCGGACAACAATGTCTGCACCCCCAATTTAGACCTACAGGTTTACATTTCCTCTCACAATTTACAATCACACAGCTATAGTATGTACCCATTCTTATGCTTATTATTGGCTCTTAAGAAATTATGTTTAATTCTCCCTTATTTGTAAGTCACTTTGGATAAAAGCTTCTGCTAAATGAATAAATGTAAATACACATTTCTGTATCTCAGGAGAGCATTGCAATAGAAAAAAGTAAAAGTCATGGTTTTAATCACAGGGAGAAAACATACTGATAAAAAATGTAAATGCAGTGTAAATCACTTTGGATAAAATAATCTGCCAAATGCATAAATGTAAACATCTATGTAAATACCCCAGTTTATGAATATAAAAATAATCATTTAGTATCACAGTGTAAATCAGAAGACAATAACGTTACCTTCTGCGACCGCCACAATACTTTTGTAAGAAGAAATCAATAGACGACTAACACAACACATTTTTCAGACAAACAGCATTAAGAGATATTAACAGTCGTCCAGCTGCAGGGAAACAGGTGCATTTAGCTCGTCTGAAGGGCAAGGTCGAACCGATGACATCACTAACCTCTTCTGTACAGTATCATATGGCTTGATAATGTTGGCGAGTACAAGCACTGTGTGTATTTAAGAGTAGATCCAGGAACATTACCCTCCTCCACGTCTGAGCTGAAAATCAGAGACTTATTGTGGGTTCATGTGTAGGTGTGTAGGTATCTCAAGGGGAAGATTTTGTGTGTGCGCGTGTTTGGAGGTCAAGGACGGTCTCATATGCCCTGCCTCTGGCTGCTCTTGCTCGTACCCTTGTGTGCGTTTATTTAAAGAGCTCATCAGCCTTCGTGCACACACGCACGCACACAAACTCTATACCCAAAGTGTCCTGCCTCCCAGACTGCCGGATTAATTAATCTCTTTTCCCCTCCTGATCCTCGAGAGCGGTTGAAAGGGTCCAGCCTCTTGCTGGTAGGCATCAGATGCCAGTGCTGAACTATTCATCACTGTGACTTCTGTGGAAGAGAGAGAGAGAGGGAGGAAGAGGAAGATGAATGGAAGAAACCTTAGATAAAGAAGAAACATGAGAACGGGTGGAGGGGTGAAGGTGCCTCTCTGCCCAGCTGGCTGCTGCTATGATTAAAAGCAGGGATGTTTCTATTGTGTAGCTGACAGAAGTTCTCATGATATTGTACATATTGCTGAGGTGTGCACTGGGGGACGACTGGGAAGGGCATAATGAGGGAATTTGGGGCGTTCCATCTCATAGAGAATTCCCGGGGATTCGAAGCATGCAGCGGACAAACCGTCATAGTTGTGTAGATTAATAACCTCTGTCAGCATGTGCTTTGTCGCATCTAAGTACCATCACATTTGTTTTTCTTTCAAAGGCGACGTTTTCTTTCCAATGATAGGCAGGAGGCAGGTGACAAAGAACTGTAATGTGGGAGTTACGAGATCTGAAACATGTAGTGTGCTTCTTGAAGAAAATTATGATGCAAATACATTAAATAACAGACATGAGAAGAAAAAAAGAAAGGAATAGTAAGAGAGAGAGAGAGAGGAGGAGGAGGAGCACAACACTCACGTCAGCCTTTGATCAGACCGGCACCTGATGCGGCGGAGGCTCCCGTGTGCTTCTAGGCACATCAAGGACGGAGCTAACAAAGTACAGAGAGAAAAACAAACCAGCTAACAGAGAGGTCCATCATAGAGGCGTCAACGCAGCAGTGGGTGGCACACCTCTCTTATCTCTTGTCTCTGCACAAACACGCATGCCGTGGAAAGAGATGAGTTTCAAAAGCTTCAAGAGGACTTGTTTACATTCAGAAGCATTCCCAAGACATTTGGTGTGTTTATATCTCTGCATATATAGGATCATTTTTGATGCTGGTGTTCTTACAGTTTTCTCTGTAGGTTGTATAATAGTTTTTTGATCAATCTATCCAAATCCAAGTTATTGGGTTTTTAGGGTGCTTTCACACCTGCCTTGTTTAGTTCGGTTGAATCGTACCAAAGTTCGGTACCAAAGAATGTAGCAGTCGAACTGTGGTGTGCACCAAAAGCGGGCCAAACAAGCGGACCAGGGGCCTCATTTATAAAATGCTGCGTAAAAACCATCCTACATTTGATCTTACGATCATTTAATAAAAAATGCGTATGTGTGATTCATAAACCGAACGTACGCGCAGAAAACGCACGTACCCCTTTCAAATCTATAACTCGCAAATAAACTTGAACTTGTGCGCGCAGCCGAGCAGTTTCAGATCTCCGCCTTTAAACGATGCGTAATTAATGTCAGACATATAAGAAAGCGCTTGTCAAGGTTTAAACCCAATTTCAAATAGCAAGAATGGTTTATATTTCCAAAAACCTGCAGCAATCAGACAAGCAAAAGTGGGTACGTCTGCTCAGACCCTGACGTGGGGCTAAGAACTTTTCCACGTCAAAGACGGTTTTTATAAATATGAACTTTGCTGTGGATTTTTGCCTACGCACACTTTACTCTGTGCGTACGCACGCTTTATAAATGAGGCCCCAGGGCCTGAAATTAACACCCGACCACGCGCCAAATGCGGGTGGATTTTGCAATTGGCGGCTAACACTGTCAATCTACCGGCCTTATTGGGGGGTAGCCAATGCGAATCAGTGATGCGCGTGTCAATGTATAAACAAACGGCTCCCGACCGACGTTTTCAACTAACCCGCCCACAATTGTTTAAAATAGTTAATTGGCATCTTAATTTCAAACGACCCAACCGACCACGGCCCGAATATCATTACAAATATTTTTGGATGACTCGTAACGACGGGTGACAGCAGGCACCCGCTCATTTCTTATCAACCGCCCATCACTGATGCGAATTGAGTGATTCATTGAGAGGATGCGACTGCTGTTTCGCAACGTTCATGCGATTGGAAAGAAGATGAGGCACTTCTCTGACGCGGTCTTACCATAAAGGCATAGGTAGGCGGCCGCTTGGGGCCCCCCACCAGCGGTCAAATTAGGGGGGGCCCCAACCAACCTAATAATCAACCTAATAATCAACCAACCATTTTGCGACTATTTTTTATTAAATGTCGCACTGGCTGGACTGTGAAATTTAAATACAATTATATTAATATAATGCGCAGGCGATTACGTCTGCGGCGCATTCAGTCATTCTTCCTGTTGTTGCCCGCTCCCCCGCCTTTCTATCACAGCTCAGGTGCATATCACCTCTCTAAATCCGTCTCTTTTGTCCACTTTCGACCGCTTCTGCCCTGATTGGTTTGAGGGGTGGTCTATGGAGACTGCGGGCGAGAGCCTCTGCTTTCGTTTTCGGGAGAAATGACCGGCTTAAAATGACGCGAAGTCCGGTGCTTGTGTTGAAATTAACGATGCTGCACAGTGTTTTTTTTATGTGTATGTAAAAGCTTTCTTTGATATTTCAGCGCAGTTGATTAAATAATCTCCCCACAACCTCCACACGCTCGCAAAATGACACTAATAAAAGAGGCGGAGATCAGCTGCTTTAGTTTTAACAATGAAAGCCTAAAAATAGCGCTGTACACTGAAGTCAGAAAAAACGTAATACATTGTGCTCAGTACCTCAGATTACAAGTCCTGGCAAATGATATCTTCAGAGTGCATGAAAACATTTTGTAGTGATTACAGCACAAGAATGTGATTCTTTACTCAAGTCTGTGTTAAAGCAGCCTAAAGCTTTTACAACAAAGTAATAAAAAGTTGATTATAAGTTTAATGGTTTACAGTAAGGCAAATATATGTTAAAAATAATAAGTATGATAAAGTAAAAAAAATAATGTATATAAAGAATACAGTTTTTTGTATTTGTAATTAATTTGTTAATGCATTAAATATGTTTGGACTTTTTAATGAATCTTATGTTGACACATATTTTGGGAAAATGCTTTGAACATTTTTCAAAAACTCAACAATACACTGTGGTAAAATTCACAACCCTTTTGTTATGTTTGTGAAGAAAACATCAAAGAAAACATAGTTTTAATATAAAGTGATTGTAGATTGTAGATTTTTTAACCCTTTTATCACAGTCTTGGGTATGTGAAAGATTAGTAACAACATTGGCTTTGATGCATTTCTAGTTTTTGGGCAGCATCAGATTTAAATTATTTCTCCCTCATTTACTGTTCGTGGCTGTTTTTGCCCCATTGACTTATTCTCTATTGGTTTGTGTAGTGCTGCACTTTGTGTGACCTCTGCTTTCCATCTTCATTTTGGAGTAAAAAATACCTTCGCCTAGGGCCCCCAATTTGCTAAATCCGCCACTGCGTTTGGATGTGCGAGAAGTATTAAATTGTTGGAGAGGTGGGATGAGAATGCAATGCTGACATAGGGTACAGTACAATCACAGTCATTGGCCTCTCTACATTGAGAAACATTTACTTCCTTGTAGGCGGGTTCTCTCTTAAAGTTCAACACTATTGGATCTGCCCAGAGTCACTCAGGATCTGCCGTAGCCAATCGCTAACGTGTGGTGGTGACGTATATCATGCGCTGAAACCAAGTCTGAATGATCAGAGGATTGTATAGAAAAAGATGTCTGTCAACGAGAGATGCAGGTTTTGTTCATCGAATTTAAGAGTTCAAGGAACAATTGTAAATTCTAAATGTATATTTGACACTAAGGACAATGATGTATTCAGGCAACTGTCGAAGCTGGGTCTAATCATTAACAAAACACTGCTCCGGTCGTTGACGCACAACAACACACAATGTCATCATTCTCAGCCACTCCCTCTGTTCGCTGATTGGTCCTACAAAAATTTGATTTCTCAAAATGCTGGAATAGACCGAAATCCCAGACGTAGTATTGAAGGAAAATGAAATTGACCGGAAGTGCGTAAGAGAGTGCAGCCAGGCTACGTTTGTAGTGCATTAAAACGTTGTTTTCAAGCCGCCTCCGTGATTCATTCTGAAAATGAACGGTTTGTCTAGAGTGCTGTATACAAACTATGTATAACAACCACGGAGACATAATTACAGCACACAGCCGTCTGTCCATGGCCCCTGCTGTATTTTCCTTCTTTTTGTTTACTTCCGGGGTTTCCGTTGGAATTTCGCGCACGTTGATTCTGACCAATCGAGAAGCAGTTTAGGAAATACGTTCAAAGACATGTGGCCAATGAGTTATGTGGATCTTATCACATGACTGAAATGTGGTTCGTTTCAACTGGTGCGGACCAGAGCAATCAGTGTGGTGTGAAATGGAACCAAAACTGATAAAAAAGCTACAATTTATCATTTTTTGCTTTTGGTCCTTACCAAATGAACCAAACTACAGATGTTAAAACACCCTTAATTTCATCAGGGAAAATTTATATATTTATATTTAATTATTATTTGACTTTAACACCCAATTGTTTTAGGTATGCAATGTTAAATAACCGTACAACCCTGTGTAAGTTTTACTGGTGGCACCAAACCAGCAGCAGACTATACAAGCATAGAAATTCATGCTGGTCCAGGCTTGTCCTTTTCCTGAAATGTCCATTCTCACAGTGCAGGTCACCTTTAACACTTTTTTTTGATGTTACAGAAATGAGGTTTTCCCTTTGTGTCAGATGGGTTGAAGGAAGATATGTGTGTAAACTCATCTGCAGTGTCCCTCTGTAAACAACCGAGACTCGCGCTGAGAATATATCATTTATTCAGTACATTTTTAGTCACCAGATGAAAATGATTTGGCTTCTTTGTCTCAAACCTTTAGGAAAATGTATCCCCATGTAGAAGGATGTTGTTGTGCTAAAGGGATTTGGTGGGAATGACCTTTAAAAAAGATAAAAGACACAGAATGGGTTGCACAAGGTGCTGCTGCTGACTGAATCTGTTAGATTAGACTCGGTGATATAAAAGACCCAGATACAGAAGAGTAGTTTTGCTGATTTGAACATTGAGGCCAAAAAGGTCTAACAATGTACTCCCGTCGACGTTAACACGCTTTACCGCCGGCAATCTCAGTCTTTAACAGTGAGTTATTACTCCTCGTGATATCCCGCTGTATTAGATTCTAATAGCCCCAGCCTGTAGCCTTTTCCAAAGATGGGATTTCATCCCAGTCCTGCCACTGAGCTCCTGTTAAATTAATTGAAGAAAGAAGTGGGTCTTTTCATCTAGCCGTATAGCCGAATGTGTGCTCTACATTCAGTTTGAGGTCTGTCAGGGAAGTGTTTAGTGATATGGATCTCACCTGTCTGGACATCATTATCCATCACTGCTTTTCAGAGCAGAACTAAAGTCTGGCCCGGTTGATGATTTGGCTCCCACTGTGGTGGGAGCGATTTAGATCAGAGCTGATGTAGCAGTGAAATCTCAGCACAGCTGCCTTCTGTATCCTGAGACAAAATGAGCATTCATGCTAAGCTGGTTTGTACTGTGTATTCTATCTTTTCCATAAGGCAGTTTTAGAGTTTGCTGAAGTGATGATCATATTTCAGTTGACCTATCTGCAGTTTAGAGATTAATGGATATCTCGAAAAGAAATGTGATTAGATGGTGGAAAGCGGAGGGAATTGATTGCCACGTGTGTTTGCGGTGTCTTTTTGATACTGTGCCAAGCTGAGGGAGAGCCACAGATACAGCTGAGGAAGTTTCAAACAAGCGGTTAAGACTGTTGGGTCGTTTTTCATGTACTTGATATAAAACAGTCTGTACAAACAATTACTAATTGAATTGTTGAGAATAGGGATGCACCAATACATCATTTTTGTGCAGATGATATTCAATATCCTACTTTTTTAAAGGGATAGTTCACTTTAAAATGAAAATTCTGTCATCATTTACTCATCCTCATGTTGTCCTAAACTCGCATAAACACAAAAGAAGATATGAAGAGTTTCGTTGCAAAACAAGATAACCACTGTATTTTTAATTGTTCAGAAATCTCGTTTTTTTTGGTTGTGCATTCCAATTAATTTCAATTCAACTGCAGTTGGTTTGTTTTGATTTAAACCTTCATAACTTAAAAAATACAGCTAAGTAGCACCAAAAAACAAAATAATAACATGATAACATAATAATAAACATGTTTTGACAAAAATGTTAAAAAATGGATTTATCTCGTTTTGCAATGAAACTCTTCATATTTTGAGAAATGATGGTAAACACACAGAGCAGATAGTGGCAATTGACTTCCATAGTAGGAAAAATATATATTTGAAGTATTGTGGTAAATGATGAAGAAAATATTTTGAATTTTGAAAATGATGGTAAGCACACAGTTTACAGTACCTATTAAATTCCATCATATTTTTTATTCCTACTATGAAAGTCAATGGTCACTATCTGCTGTGTGTTTACCATCATTTCTCAAAATATCTTATTTTGTGTTCATCAGAAAAAAGAAATTCATACAGGTTTAGAACAACATGAGGATGAGAAAATGATGACAGAATTTTCATTTTAAAGGTGCAGTGTGTAGATTTTAGCGGCATCTAGCATTGAGATTGTGAATTGCAACCAATGGCTCAGTCCATCATTCACCAAAACGCATAGAGAAGCTACAGTAGCCGCCAAAGGACAAATATGTTGTTGTACAGTAGTGAGTAAACGCACTCTGTACAGCAGTTTGTCCATCTAGGGCTACTGTAGAAACATGGCGGCACAAAATGGCGACTTCCATGTAAGGAGACCCGCTGTGCATGTAGATAAAAATGGCTCATTCTGAGGTAATAAAAACAATATGTTCATTATGTAAGGTCTGCATACACCACTGATAATATGGTTATATTATATTGCATTTCTGTCTTTAGATCCTTCTAAAAGTTACACACTGCATCTTTAAGGTGAACTATCCCTTTAAGTTTTAACTTCACTCAACAAATTAAGTTAAATAACTTCAACTTTATTTACTAAGTTAAAGGAAAACACCACCGTTTTTCAATATTTTACTATCTTCTTACCTCAACTTGGATCTTTTTTCAATGCTTTAAACATGTACCATGGTAATTATAAGGATAACTGTTATGTTTATTGCAAATCAGGAGAACAATAATCTATTATTTGGTTAAAAGGATTACAAAATATCCCTTATGTACTGTAAAGAGTTCAGACCACTGAGAAAGCACATTTATTACAAACCAGTTTAGCACACATAACCCAAAAGTACACACGACTCTCTTGTTCTCTATCGCACTCGCTCTTTCTCACATCTTTCCCCTTTTCCTCTCGCCATCTATCGCTGGCTCACATCTGGAACAAGAACTTCAAACCTCATCTCTATCCCCTCGCCGCTCCGCTTTTAAATTCAACCCCTCGCTCTTCTTTTTGCTTTTAAACCTCACTTCAAAAAGGAAAGAATTTTTTCCTTTCATTATCAGCTCTGTACTTTTATTACAGTCTGCTATTAATATGCATTCTGTGGACAATATTTGTGTAAATTGGGAAATCAGGCTCTGTAGGATTGAAATGCGGTCAGACGTGAGGATAATTGGACGGAGGTGGTGATGTTCAGGTGGAAGGGGGCAGAAAAGATGGATGAAAGAACCTTGGAGAGGTGTGAGGTGAACGGTCGATTTATTTTGAGCCACAGGCCGTGTGTGGAGAGCTGGGATGAGCCTTCGTACAGCAGAATTTTGATTAAGGTTGTCTGTTTTGGCTTCCTCTTTTAGTCAGTCATCTATTAATTTGCTAAATCGGGGAGTTTTTACTCCATTCTTGCGTATGTGGTGTCTTTACTCTTGATAAAAGAGAGTCAGAAATATGTATGAAATATCAGGTGTGTGTTTCATGCAGAGCTGTAAAATACTAACGTATGCTGTATCTACCTGGAAATCATCTGAACATACAATAAATGGTTTTGTGTGTGGGAGTATAAAGCATTACCAATAACCCTCATTCGTTATTAAAGTAAGGTCATGTTATGTGTGTATTTATGTGTTAACTCTCGGCTATTGTGGAGTTTTTATTGCAAGGTCTCGTCTCAGTTTTAACTCTGCTGGATTTTTTCGAGCGCATATTTCATGTGTCAGGTATTCTGCCATCACTTGACTCAAGGAGGCTTTGATAGGGGCTTCAAAGCTCTTCTTTTGAGTTTCTATCTCCACAGGTTCTGGCACATTTTCTGAACAGTCTCTCTTTGCTATAACTTCTCACATACTGCCCGTTTTCCCACCTGCCTACGTGTGTCCCTTTCACCTGAAACATCTAGTTTTGGTGCATCCATGGTGTCAAATCTGAAGTTATATTTTGATGAAAAAGAAAATGCAGAAAGACAAAGAAGACTGATCTATGACCATTGGGATCTTTATATAAAGTAAAAATGTATTCTTATTACTGTAATACAGTTATCAAAGGCAGTTTTATTATTAATAGCATACCTTACAATTTAAATAATATATAATTTTATAGATGTGAATTTTTTATTGCACAATTGGGGTTGGGGCTGCTTAATTTTCATTAAAGCGATGTCACGGTGCAGAAAATCTTAATCGTTTAAAAGTGGTATGTTTTTTTATCAAAATTAAGTATAACTTTATTTTGATGCTTCTTTTTGACATTCTGTTAACTAAAGTTGGGGACACACCTAAGGATATATGCACAGGTTATACATTTAATTAGATTATATCACTATCATGCCCAGTCTTTTCCAGTTGTGCTTAGTCTTTGTTTACAGTTAAAAGAAACAATCCTTAAGTGTGTTGTATTAAGTAAGGCTGGTATGATTCATTGTGCAAATGCGCATTTTCTGAATGAATGCATTTTAATGAATTACTGTAAATTGCCGCCACATCCAAAAGCCAGAGGGCGCTCTTGTGCAAAAACTCCATTTGAGCCACAGAAGAAGTACCACTACAAATGCTATTCCAGGAAATGTCTATAAGCATATTTATATCGCCGTTTTTCAAATTGTTTCAGGTATTTTCATGATAATAAAGAATATTTTGAATGATTGTGTTTGACGAGTTTTGCTTTTTTAATGCACGTTATAAACGACTCAGACTTGTAATGATTTTAGATTGATAAGGACTTCCTACTGACCAAAGACACGTAGTACACGCACACGTTGCGCATGAAACACAGAATCTGAGTTTTGACGCAATGCATCGTCACAGCCCTAGTTTCCAGTCTTCGAATGTTTAAGTCCTTAGGTGTGTCCCCAGCTTAAAAGGTTCATTTTATTCTTCTGCGTAGGACCTGTAGAACTGATAAGTTGTTATATTTATGAAGAGGTGCGTGCCATACAGTGCTGTGGCATTCGCATTTATGCATAGGCTACGCCGTATAATTGACGCAGGCGTATAAATTCAGCTTAAAGAGATAGTTCACCCAAAAATCTAAATTCTGTCATAATTTTCTTACTCTTATGTTGTTACAAACCTCTTTAAATTTCTTTGTTCTGATGACCACAAAGAAAGATATTTTGAGGAATGTTTGTAACCAAACCGATCATGAGCCCCATACACTTCTATAGTAGGAAAAAGAATACTGTGCATGTGAATGGAGCTCATGAACGTTTGGTTACAAACATTCTTCAAAATATCTTCCTTTGTGTTAATCTGAACAAAGAATTTTATACAGGTTTGAGTGAGTAAATAATGAGAGAATTTAATTTTTTGGGTGAACTATCCCTTTAAGAAACGTAGCACCTACATGTAAACTAACTGTCTTTAGAGTATTGGTTGACTGCTTAATATCACAGTATATTTACACTTTATTGTTATGATCCCCAACTGACACTCTACTGACAATGCAAGTACGTCAGCTTATTTTACTTACCCTAACCCCTACCCATAACCATCTACTAATACTCAACTAATACTCTAATTACCTTTTATTGACATGCACTCTTGTTGCAGCGTCACCTACAGTCAACAGAATCTAAACCCATCAAAATTAAGTGTAACCGAAAATCTATGCCTGTCAGGGACATGTTTATACACTGTAGAGGCACATCTTGACAGTTGAGGTTCACTTAAAATAAAAAGGTGAATCACGTTGGCTTATCCTTACTGACCAAGCGTGCCACACAAGCCCTGAAAGTGAGGCCAAAACGTCTCGATCGCCTCCCACTGACTGGTCCCAGTATAGGTTATAAACCCCGCCTCCCCATGTTATTCAGTGGGACTTGAGACCAACTTAAAATATTTTTTTTTGCCTAGCCACCACGCCCACAGACTCAAGACCCAAGATGTCAGCGCCGTATCAGAAGACGGCTTCACTTTTCACCAATGGAAGAGAGTGAACAGGCGTCGTCCATCTTTTTTACAGTCTATGTTACTGACACACACATCAATGCAAGTTTATACTGAGACCTAAAATAAGATTGTTGTATAATAAATGTGTGTGTGTGTGTGTGTGTGTGTGTGTGTGTGTGTGTGTGCGTGCGTGTGTGCGTGCGTGCGGATCTATAGGACCGCCCATGAGTTTTGTGGCACTGAGATCTTGTGTTGTTCCTTCTGGACTCAACTTTAGCTCTGTAAAGTCACAAAACAAGAAATCGATATAATCCATACACAAAAGTCACTGTGGTCAAGTTCTGGCGCCAATGATACTGTACATCCAGCAATCCGTCATAGGAAAATTTAGTATGGAAAGGCGACTTTTTGTTTATGACTGTTTTAAACTGATTTTTCTGTGAAAAATGAAGTTGCACGCCGCATGATATTGTCCACTTTGATTCCATCATAATCAGATCTAAAGGTTGCACTTCAAAGAAAAAAGTAAAGAAGCAGAGAGCAGTTCCTGTTCTTTGGTTAGTCATTTGTTTCTTCCCAGAAGTCCATTTGTTAATGCATATGTGTGCGAGGTCTCTCAGGCAATAGAGATGGGCGAGGAATAGAGAGAGCGAGGCAGAAGAGAGAGTAAGTGTGTTGGTAACCCAATGCCTCATCTAATCCTCCACTGGCCGTTCAGCTCGTGGCCGGAGCGATGCTATCGGGACTTTACCAGAAATCCGTCTCCTCCCTTACGGGAAATATTATCCTCCTCTTACCACTCTATCATTGCACTTTTACAGCTTCCCGCACGCCGTTTCATCACCCCCTGGCATTGAGACCCTGGCCACCCCCTTCAATCCACTCTACATTGTCTACAGGTGTAGTGCTCGAGTTACATGGACACAGCAAGGTGCAACACCAAAACAAATTCAGCCCTTATAAATGGAGCCATTTTGAATGCACATAATTTACTGGTGATGTATGAATCGTCGTCTGACAGATAGGGACTTTATTAGCGTTGATGCTTCCAGGCTCCTTCACGGTCTGGGGAGGGAGGGGCCAGGTGGCATTGCTTTCCTCCATCGCTCTCTCTCCGGCGGCTAGAGGTGACACTCCATCAGGGAAATTGATTGGGCTCGTTGCATGGCTAATTTATTGATGATCTGCGCCTGCTGGGGATAATGAGTGTAAGGGCCGCTGATGGATGTCCGAACGACGGTGCCGAGCAGCTTGAATTACCGCAGGACCCTGCATATGTCCGAACACGCGACTGGTTTAGAGAGAGCGCTTGCTGGATTGATGTATTGATTAAAGTCTAATCTAAATTAATACCCTTCTATAAATGTTCACCTTCCTAACCGGCTGCTTTGATACCTTTAGGGCCTGCAGAAAGTGGAGCGTTTCAGTTCTAGTTTCCGTAATGTCCTTGTTGAGGGAAGAGGAAGTGATGTTCGTTGGATATGGTGATGCAGGAACAGGTGGTCCATGTCTTGGTGGTAGCATCCTTTGGGGATTTAATATGCTAATAAAGGCATTTATAGATAGAATTGTGTAAAATGCATATTGATGATGTAGTCAACATGTAATCACAAGCTTAACCAAGCTTGACATTGTATTTACAGAGTTTACTTAGTTTGATGTGTGTGTTCTTGCCAGCTTACAAATCATGTAGAGTGACTTAACTGAAATGGCATACATATGTATGGGACTCCTAATTACTTTGCTCTCATAACTTTCACCCTTTGCAATAACATCATAACTCACCTTGCCCTCACAGATGCACACTCCCTGCACTATGACTGAATGCTTTTGGCTTGTGTTCATCTGTCTTTTGGATCATAAAAATAGCACCATCAAAGCTTCTTGGTTACACATCCATTGGCATTAATGATATATCACCTGAGTGGTTGGATATCAGATACCTGTGAAACATCTTGGTGCTTAGTAAGTCTTATCCAAACTCTTAACTGTGATTGAGGAGGTGCTTAGATTGTAAAAGTAAATGGATATATAATTTTCCCTGTTTAGAACAGGACAGATGTGATATATATGTAGAATTAAAATGCAGCGTGCAACATTAACTACTTACGGAGCCTAATCCTCTGTCAATGTCATGTATGTTCAATAATATCACTCAGAGCTGGAAACAAGAAGTGTACGTTAATGACGACTAAGAATGTTCAATAAGTCGCTAAATAACGCAGACTAAAAGATGGGGTGAAACGAAGCCCGTCGCTGTTTTCATATAAGATTTAAAGGGGAATAAATGGGACACAAATTTGTGTATGATTGTGGAATAAATCAATTTTTTTGGTGGGCTGGGTAGAAGTTTCAGGGGGCTAAAGCCCACCTGAAATGGTCCTAGGGACGCCCACTGGTCACTTCTGCGCAAGAGATCTGTCAAATGCACTTTGTGGTTAAAATACTTGTGTGGAAGTGGTTATATTATAAACATAGCAATAGACATTGTCAAATATAATGTTAAACAACAATTTTAGACAAGAAAGCAGTTTATGTTCTTCATTTATTTTTGGTTTATTACTAAATCTTTACTAGAATAATTACCTGAAAAACTTAAAGTAGTGACTATTTGAAGAATACTTGAAAGCTACATACATAATTTACATATTTACGTATATAAACAGTGGAGATCAAAATTAGAAGACAATTTATAAAAACAATTTTTGCTCAAAGTTAAAGGAATATTAAAGGATTAGTAAATTTTCTTTAAAAAAATCCAGACAATTCACTCACCATCATCTCGTCCAAAATGTTGATGTCTTTTTCTTTGTTCAGCCGAGAAGAAATTATGTTTTTTGAGGAAAACATTCCAGGATTTTTTTCATTTTAATGGACTTTAATGGACACCAACAAGTAACAGTTTTAATGGAGTTTAAAATTGCAGTTTCAACAGAGTTTCAAAGGACTCCAAACGATCCCAAACGAGGCACAAGGGTCTTATCTAGAGAAACAATTGTCATTGTTGACAAGAAAAAAAAAGCACTTTTAAACCACAACTTCTCGTATATCTCCGGTCATGTGACGCACCAGCGCAACCTCACGCAATACGTCATCACGTCAAGAGGTTATGGAGGACGTATGCAAAACGACAGTGTTTACAAGTATGGAGAAAGAGGACCGTTTACTAATTACTTATTAGTGTCTTTGTGTCAGTTTATTGTTTAAAATGGTCTGCAAATGTGCGTTTCATATATGTAACACTTGACCTTTTCACGGCATTACACAATTACGTGAAGTCGCGCTGGAGTGTCACAGGACCGGAGATAGACGAGAAGTTATGGTTTAAAAGTGCATAATTTTTATTTTTCTTGTCAACAATGACAATCGTTACGCTAGATAAGACCCTTATGCCTTGTTAGGGATCGTTTAGAGTCCTTTGAAACTGCAATTTTAAACTGCATTAAAACTGTTAAGTGTTGGGGTCCATTAAAGTCCATTAAAATGAGAAAAATCCTGTAATGTTTTCCTCAAAAAACATAATTTCTTCTCGACTGAACAAAGAAAAACATCAACATTTTGGATGACATGGTGGTGAGTAAATTATCTGGATTTCTTTTAAGAAAATGGACTAATCCTTTAACTATTAATAGTTTGGGGCCATTGAAGCCTAATGATGAGGAAGTGGGGCTTGTAACCTGAAAGTTGCAGGTTTAAGTCTCACGGCTGGCAGGTTGCGAATGAGGTGCCCTTGAGCAAGGAACATTTCCACCCGCTGTTCCATGGGGCACTGCAGTGATTGCTTCCCCAATGCTCCGGGTGTATGTGTGTTTACGACTTGCAGTCGCTGAAATCGCTGAGATCAAATGCAGAGGTAACATTTCAAATATGGGCTACCGTATTTGACAATCACGGCGCTTATTACATGGCTCGTTAAAATGCTTGATTCTGATTGGCCAGTCGCAACATTTGCAGGTGTAACATGTCTGTCCAAAAACATGCGATGAGGCAGGATCTAGATGCAGATAAGACTTTAATAGGTGAAAACATGAGTATAAATCCAAAACAGGAATATACGTGTGCATGAACAAGAACACAGCAACTACATTCAATAATCAACAAAAGACAATGAGTGCAATTTATACAGACAAAGAGCCAATCAGAACATGACACATAAGGAACAGGGAAACAAGAGACAACATGGAATGACATGATTTTAAAATAAAAGACATGAGCGTGAAACATAACTACAAAATAAAATACATGACAAGACAAGACAGAACGCTTAAAGCAGGTTTGTTATTATTGCTGCAAATCATTTTGACAGGTAGAGTTTAATATTACACAAAAATTAAATATGAATCTGTCTTTTAATAACATATATGACATTTATTTACAAATGATTAAACCCAAAACCAGATTCATTATCCCTTATGCTGGGTACACATCAAAAGATAATCGGGCTGATTTTGGACCGATTTCCACCCTTCCGACAATCCTATAGCTATGTCCCGATTATCTTGATGGTTCTTCAGATTATCTTATTAGATTTTCCCTTTGAGAGAGGTGTGTTTAGAGCAGTGGTTCTCAAACTGGGGGCCGCGAGATGGTGCCAGGGGGGCATCAGTTTTATGACATTTTATAAAATACATTCATTTATCATGAATTCTGTGTAATTAAACCTAAAAAATAAGACTAATAACCAACAGCACTACTTTGTATAACTTAATATGTTTTTTTTTATTAAAATGTGACATTTTAGAACAGTTTTTTTGTCATAAATTTCTTTGGGGGGCCGTAAAGGAATGCACTGTAAACAAGGGGGGCCACACGCAGAAAAAGTTTGAGAACCACTGGTTTAGAGTGTCCGAACATAATCGGAAAAACATCGGAGTCGCCCCATGTTTAATATTTACGATTCGCGATCGGGGCGGCTCCGAAATCTTGATGTGTGGGGGGAACCCCAAGGACAAACGCATGCATGCTCTTGAGATTATCACGTGAAAAGAAACGATATCCAATAAAAAAAACAGATGATGGAAGACTGAAGCAGTCATGACACAGCACAAAGTGAAGTTGATGCAAGGGAACTTGTACAGACCATGTTCCCGCTGTCTCCACGACTTTTTCTTCTTTCATTGAATTTTCTTAAAAATCATACCAACACTATCATTGAAATTTCTTCCTGCATGTCGACCGCCATGCTTATTCTAAAGTCTCGCGAGATTTTGCGAGATTTCCTGTGTTCACAGTCAAGACTCTGGTTGAAAATCGGTTCTTGTGTGGTGTGCTGTCTTTGACACATCATGGCACACCACACACTATAGGAGCAAAACAGTTAAAGGAATAGTCTACTCATTTTCAATATTAAAATATGTTATTACCTTAACTAAGAATTGTTGATACATCCCTCTATCATCTGTGTACGTGCACGTAAGCGCTGGAGCGCGCTGCGACGCTTCGATAGCATTTAGCTTAGCCCCATTCATTCAATGGTACCATTTAGAGATAAAGTTAGAAGTGACCAAACACATCAACGTTTTTCCTATTTAAGATGAGTAGTTATACGAGCAAGTTTGGGTGTACAAAATAAAACGTAACGCTTTTCTAAGCGGATTTAAAAGAGGAGCTACATTTTATGGCGTAATGGCACTTATGGGAGTACTTCGACTCGGCGCAGTAACAGCCTCCCTCTCCCATTATGAGAGTGAGAAGGGGAGCGGACTTTTCAGGCGAGTCGAAGTACTCCCAAAAGTGCTATTACGCC
This sequence comes from Misgurnus anguillicaudatus, assembly GCF_027580225.2. Taxonomy (NCBI): domain Eukaryota; kingdom Metazoa; phylum Chordata; class Actinopteri; order Cypriniformes; family Cobitidae; genus Misgurnus; species Misgurnus anguillicaudatus. The sequence continues at coordinate 17,158,634 of NC_073352.2, read as the reverse complement.
ATAAAATATAGTTTTAAATCCGCTTAGAAAAGCGCTACGTTTTATTTTGTACCACCAAACTTGCTTGTATAACTACTCGTCTTAAATAGGAAAAACGTTAATGTGTTTGGTCACTTCTAACTTTATCTCTAAATGGTACCATTGAATGAATGGGGCTAAGCTAAATGCTATCGAAGCGTCGCAGCGCGCTCCAGCGCTTACGTGCACGCACACAGATGTTAGAGGGATGTATCAACAATTCTTACTTAAGGTAATAACATATTTTAATATTGAAAATGAGTAGACTATTCCTTTAAATCTAAGTTTTTTATCCTCATGTTTGTGGTCTATAACATTTTGAAAATCTTATAAGATGTAAAAAATCTTTTGGTTTGTACCCAGCATTACTTAACAATTAGCTGTTGGTATATCAATGTTTTGCTAGTGTGTTTTACAATATTCCTTTCAATTTTGAGCAATGAGGATTACTGTAACAACATTTTGGATAAAAACAATTGTTCACTAGTTTTAATCTCTTTGTTAACATATACTGTAGTATTCTTAACTGTAGTAGATACTGTAGCCTCAACCAAACCTTATACTTTAAGTTGTATTATGCTGAGGTTCAAAAACACTAGCGTATCTAGGACTTTTTATACAGTGTACTATAGTAAATAGTACTAAAGTATACAGTACAGTATTTCTTTCATGCGAGTTTGTTTGTTGTGGTATAAATTTCACTGGACTAAAGATGTGTTGATATCTTGACCCTTGTGACTGCATTTCATGTGAAGATGTTAACCAACAACTCTTAGGCCAAATCAAACAGTCCAAGCACTTGGACTTTTGTTTCAGGCACAAACAACACTCAGTCCACACTCATCCATCAGTGAAAGTCCCCTTGAGCTTAAGACTTTGACAAGACATCCTCTTCTCAAAGCAAGTCCACTTCAAATCAGTGCGCTCAATGGACAGTCTTAGTAAACACATCCAGGCCCTATACTCCCCATTTCTCTGTGTTGTGTAATACATCTGTTTTCCCCCATTAACGGACATCTGATACTGAACCCGAATGTGGACCCGTAGTCCAGATCAGACACAGAAACAAGAGCAGACTAAATTCAACAGTGACCTGCATGACCCATCATCTCAAATACAGCATTGCATTAAGAGAGAGCGAGCGAACGAGTGAGAGAGAGAGAGAGAGAGAAAGAGAGAGAGAGACTCTCTCCCACTGTTAAAGCCCACTATGGCTTTGTAAGTGATACAGTGGCTTTTGTCTGCCTTACACGAGGCTTTTAGAGAGATTGATGAAGTATAGAGTAAAGAAGCAGAGCTCTACACACAAGCCCTCTCGCAATTTCTCTCTTTTGTTCGTGAGCAAACACCTTGAGACATTAGTAACACAGAGTTGCTGGATATATATTTTGTGTATGCATTATTAAAAGTATAATCGGACGACTGTACGCCTTGATGCATTGCGTATGGTGTTATTGTGTGGCAGTCATATATTTAGACTTGTTTAGTCATTGTAATTTATATTTAGATTTTGTTTTGTGTGTCAGTGTTTGTTCATAAATATAAATGTTGTTGTCTGGCATATGATGAGTGTATGGGCATAACATATTTATGCTGGTGCTTTTGCAAACAGCAGGAGTTTGAGTGCTGTGATGAATGTGTTTGCATATAAACTGACGTGTGTGACATTCTGTTTGTGTGTCTGTTGTTTCTTTTGAGAGAGGGTTTTCCTCTTCTCTCTAAACATTCATGTTTGCCATTCAATGCATCTGAGGATTTGTTAATCACAGAGGAAAATGTGTGTGTAGTGTATACCAAAAATGCTGAGTTTAAATGAGCACAAACCTGACTGTTAGGTTTAAATTAACCTATGGGTTGTTTTAAGTTATATTTCAGTCAAAATTGACATTTTCTAGGTTAATTTGGCCTTGGCCCTGTATATCCCAGTGTGTGAGTGTACCAATTTGACTTTACTTGTGAAGGCCAAAATTGTAAAAATGTCCCACCAATAAGACTCATAAATAAGGTTTGGGTTTACTGGTGTCCACATGATTATATGAGGGTTAATTTTAGGGGTTGTGTATAGAAAGTTGTATATATAGATTAATGTTATGATTTGATTATTCTGGTATGAAAACGATGATGTCTATGAGATGTCCATACAAACAAAGTGAAGAAAACCTGTTTGTGTATGCATGTGAAGCTTACTGGCTAAATCTATAGTTTAAACTTACAGCGATGGAGACACAGTCCAGAACACTTGACCCCATTCATGAAAAATCTCATTTATTAACTGTGTGTGTGTGTGTGTGTGTTTGTGTGTGTGTGTGTGTGTGTGTGTGTGTGTGTGTGTGTGTTTGCTGGCTGAAATCTGAGACGCATTACAGTTGTTTTTTCTCTGTATTTGTATGTGTAGAATAACATAAACCATTTACTCCTACTACTTTTGCTGTATGTAGTATTGTACTTGATGCTGTGGAATACACACATGACCTACTAAATCTGGCAAAATGTAGAGTACACCAGCAGAGCACCCTGCGTGGGATGAGCATCCCACAATGCAATGCGCTCAACTTGACCTTCCATTACTAGAGTGACGAATAAATTATAGGCAATAACAAAAGTGATTTTTATCAACTTCTTGGCTAAAAGATGAGACAGTGTTACGCAGGATTGATTAAAAATGCAAATAAAGATGAAAAATTACTTTCTGTACTGTATTAAACATGTAACGTATTGAGGTCAGGTACTGTAACACTTTAGGTTGTATTTGTTAATGCAATAGCTAACATTAACTAACTGTGCCGCTAGACATTTTGGTGCCCTAAGCATAATTCCTTTATGATCCCCTCTAATCTAAAAAAAAATGTAATCTAATCTAATATAAAAGCATAATAGAATGAGGTGCAATAATGCACACAATTCAACAGTAACGTTTGCTTTATATAATTCATAATGACATTTCGTTTTTTGTTACATATATAAAATAAAAATATAGAATATTTTTATAGGCAAATGAAATAATATCAGCATTACAGTATAATTTTTTACAGGATTAATAAATGCTGAAAAACTCTATTGTTCATTGTTAGTTCATGTTAGCTAATGCTATTACTAATGTTATCAAATACAACCTTAATGTAAAGTGTTACCTGAGGTCACATGACCCTACACTCTTAAAATGGCTGGATTATTTTTGACCCATGTTGGGTAAATATTGGACAAAACTGGGTTAAAAATGACCCAATGCTGCGTTAAAAATTACCCAATTTTGGGTTGTTGTTATGCAACAATGGGTTATAATAACCCAGCTGTTCGGTTAAAACAACCCAGCATTGGGCCAATCTCAACCCAGCGGTGTGTTCTGTCCAATATTTACCCAACATGGGTCAAAAATAACACAGCCATTAGCCTCTTTCACACAGTAATTCCAGTAAATTACCATCAATTTACCAGAATGAATTTACCAGTAAATACAAAAATGTGTTGTTCACACACGCAGTGATGTTCCGTTTTTTTACCAGTAAGACATTATTCACACATCGGTATCAAAATACCGGTAAATTCTGTGAGAAAGCGGAAGTTACCTGTGGCGCGCAGCGAGCTCAGTGTTGCATTTGTAAACAATCCACGTCGTTCATAACCACGGTCCGTATTTTGTTGTCTTCACGTCTGTGGTAAACTCTGACAGTCGCGAAGTTGCTCGTGACCAAACAGCATTGCATTAGGCGACGTCAAACTGAAAAATGCGTCTTCAACAACAGTACTGTTTGCACGCTTCACAGAGAGCGTGCTGAGGACGTCGGAAATTCGGCAAGTAGATGGTAAGCTGTTTTAAACAACTTTGGTGAAGAAATGTGGATGTAAACTTCAGGTGTGCTCGACTTTCAAGCAGCGTGTGTGTGGACACGTCTGTAAACAGTGTGGGGCTAAACGCGTCATCTGTATTAAAATGTTATGATTGGCCCGAAGCTGTCAGCGCAGTCTGACGTCGTCCATTCTTAATGCCGGTATTCTATATTTTTGTGTTCACACATAGCGCTTACCGGTAAATTACTGGTAATCTTACAACCTCTCTTTCTGGTAAATTGGCAGCACTAATTTACCGGAAATGTTCTGTTCACACATGACTTGTTAACTGCAATTTACCAGTAAATTACCAGTAAAGACTGTATGTGTGAAAGGGACTATTATTAGAGTGCATGTAGCATGCAATTATCTAAATCATTCATCTTTAAATATAGCTTACTGTTTCACATGCTAAAAAACTATAGGCAGTATCGCCTACAGTATACAGCGTGCAATATACAGTACTACGTACTAAATAGCCCTTGACTCCATGTTTACTATACTGTACTTAGATTTGAAACTGATGCAAGACCATCTTTATTTACACACTGTGTGCGATTGGCTACAGAGTGTTTGGAAACAAACTGATGCAATAAATCTATTACAGTGGATGCAATATTTTAATGTACAGTAATACATTATTCAAGTCTTTAAATTATTATACACTATTCTACATTTAGCATCATATTGCATGTTCAATTTTGCAAGTGACAGCCTTTTTCTACAGTTTTAATCCAAATATTGCCTTTGACATTTGACATAACTTATATTATTTCTGCTAATGGAACCCAACAGTCAGATAAGCATACTGTATTGTGTAACACTGTAGTGCAATGTCTTCTGTCCTATGTTGCATCATTTGCCAAATGTATTATATATGTCATCTGGATATACCATGCACAGAAAAATGCATACACTGCACACTTTACATACTACTGTATATGCTGCAGTAAGAGTTATGGTAATGTGGTACTTCAAACACATTCTGTTAGTGTGTGTAGGGCAAACATCATGTCGCATGAAAGCACCTTGAGCACTTTTAACTGCTCTGTGATATACTACTAAGTGATTTCTAGCTCATCTCAATCAGTGAGATCCATAAACTCCTCCAGCCTGTTGTGCTGATGTAACATCATGTGTCCCTGAGAGCCGGACTCCCGGGTGGAGATAGATGGAGAAACCGGCCTGCTTGGCAGCGCACTTATATCACGACTCGGCAGTCTAAAGGCCTAATTAGAGACTCCCCACCTCTGGATCACCTTCACCCTATCTGGATGGTGGACACGAGGCCCTTATCTTTTCCTTTCACACTCGTTGCTTTCCCTATATCTATAATTCTCATTCCTTCTCACTATGCTCTTAAATCCTCTCTGCCTCTTGTCTCGGCTCTCCCTGGTTGCCTGGGTGGCTTTTGGTTGCAATCCCTCTTTGCCTCTGTGCTGATAAGACTTTACTGAAAGCCTTCAGATGCGGCTGATTATGTCTCCTCTCTATCCCGGATCCTTTGTGCTCTGTTTTCTGAAATTCTCAGCATCCGGTGCAGATGAATAAAGGTCTTTAAAAGCTGTAAGATTCTGGAAAAGCTTCCTTGTTGTTTTTAGAGGACATGCTGGTTTTCATCTAAAGAGAACACTTTAATTTTTAAATGACTTTTTTTACTATGTAGCCTTCTATCCTTTAAAGATTAGGCCCGTGTGTGTGTGTGTGTGTGTGTGTGTGTGTGTGTGTGCGTGTCTTCAAGGAAGATTTTCTGTGGATTCCTGCGAATCTGAGTTAGGTTTATTTTTGATCTGACGTTTGTCAATGAAATGCGTTAATGGTGGCAATAATAATGTGATTGAAAAGATATATCTTTTATTTTACTCTTTCCTATTTTCTCTTTCCCAGAGGCCTTTGACATGGTGCTTCGTCTGGGTCGTAATTCCACTCTGATGCTGATAAGGGATGATTTTCCTGGTTTAGGACACGCGGCCAGCGGAGCCATCATGCAGCTGTTTACGGATATGTCCCTGTACATCCTGGGCTCTGATGCCAATGTAAACGACATGGTTTCCACCTTCTACTCACGCCTTTTTCCTCTCACCTACCGTCGTCTCCTTGGCAACGGGCAGGTGACGGGCATCTCAGAGGAATGCCTGCGCGGGGCCTGGCGTGGATCCTCTGCATACGGGTCCTTTCCCAAGATGATGATGACGCGGCTTTCTCGATCGCTCCTGGCCACTCGGGTCTTCCTGCAGGCACTGAATCTGGGCATTGAAGTGGTCAACACTACTCAGCACCTGCGGGCAGGAAAGGACTGCGGGCGCTCGCTGCTGAAGCTGTGGTACTGCCCGCACTGTCAGGGGCTCTTGGAGGCTCGTCCGTGCCGCCCGCTCTGCGTAAGCACCATGGGGGCCTGTCTGGGAGGAGCGGCGGAGGTACAGCCTCACTGGAGGGCGTATGTGGATGAACTGGGGTCACTCGCTGGTGCTATGAAGGGGGAGCAGGACATTGAGGCTGTGGTGCTCAGGCTGCATGTCGTTATTAGACAAGCTCTCAAACAAGCTGTAGCGACTAAAAGCAAAGTGAGCGCACAGGTGAGTGATGCGTGAAACAACGGTTTGTCCCGCCCAATTAAAGCTGAAATGCGTCAGTTTACCTTGCAACAAATTTGAAGGTGTAGATGTTGTTGCATGCATGAAAATTTCAAAAACAGGTTGGATCTCATTTAAATTAAATCACTTTTAGAATGAGTTTTGAATCATATAATCATACTGTATGTATATTGTCAGGTGATACGATTTTGAATTCGTTTTGAGTGAATCTGGTTGTTTTATGACCCACTTAAAGCATGGCACAGATCTATTAGGCCAGCACATGCAGAACTGTCTGGCTGGGTATTCATGTAAGCGAAAGTAAGCAGTTAGGACAATATTATGTATTTATATACATTTAGGGATGTGGTATAATGCATTTAAAAATAGTTTACAGAGCTGTGTTGTTACAGAACTAGAGGTGCCAAAAGACAATTTAGGTTGCATAAGATTTTAAAATGACTTTTGTGTAATTAGGTCTTAAAATGACCCATAGAAATTGTTGATCTCCCTGAAAGTTATTACAGCTATAATTTGCCTAGAATCACACATATCATGCCCACACCAGCGGAGAACTGGGCTGTCGCTTGAATTTACAGTGCCTGGGGCAACATTTTAATAGATGGGCCACCACTCAAACACTTGGCAGTGTGATGGTAAATTTAGTTTTCCCAGCTGGACCTCCCGGTGATGTTATCATTAATAAAAAATAATAAATAAAAAAATTAATAATGAAACATTTTCATTAAGTGAAAAAAATACATTAAACATTATTGGAATAACTGTAACTATGTCAATTTCAATGACTCCAAAAAGGTCTTCAATAAAATTAAAGTGACCATTAATAAAAAATTTTATGGTTTAAAACTTTACAGCCTAGTTTAATTAATTTTGAATATGCTACTGGAAAACAGTAACAAAGGTGGGCCTAAAAAATTAAACAGCATTTAACATCCATTATTTATCTTTAAATTACTAAATATAAACTAAAATAAAAACTAAATAGACTGAAAAATAAACTATATTTAACTGTTTAAAAGGAATAACTCTTTACTCACCATAATCCCAGTCAGGGTCTATATGACTTTCTCCTTTTAGCAGAAAACAGTTGGGGTTATATTAAATAATATCCTGGCTCTTCCTAGCCTTGTAATGGCACTTAGTAGCAGCCGTGCATTTGATGCCCATCCATCAGTGGCGTGCGGTGACTTCTCTTCCAAGGAGGCAGGAATTCAAAATATGTTTGACGTGTTGTGTATGTGGCTCGTTGTGTCAAAATATGTGTTTGGCGTGTCATATATGTGGGTCGTCTTGCCAAAATATGCATTTGTGGTGTCATGTGGCTCGTCGTGTCAAAATATGTATTTGGCGTGTCATATATGTGGCTCGTCGTGTCAAAATATGTGTTTGAAGTGTCATATATGTGGCTCGTCGTGTCAAAATATGTGTTTGGCGTGTCATATATGTGGCTCGTCGTGTCAAAATATGCGTTTGTGGTGTCATGTGGCTCGTCGTGTCAAAATATGTGTTTGACATGTCATATATGTGGCTCGTTATGTCAAAATATGTGTTTGACGTGTCATATATGTGGCTCGTTGTGTCAAAATATGTGTTTGACATGTCATATATGTGGCTCGTTGTGTCAAAATATGTGTTTGACGTGTCATATATGTGGCTCGTTGTGTCAAAATATGTGTTTCACATGTCATATATGTGGCTCGTTGTGTCAAAATATGTGTTTGACGTGTCATATATGTGGCTCGGTCATATATGTGGCTCATCGTGTCAAAATATGTATTTGGCGTGTCATATATGTGGCTCGTCGTGTCAAAATTTGTGTTTGATGTGTCATATATGTGGCTCGTCGTGTCAAAATATGTATTTGGCGTGTCATATATGTGGCACGTTGTGTCAAAATATGTGTTTGACGTGTCATATATGTGGCTTGTCGTGTCAAAATATGTGTTTGACGTGTCATATATGTGGCTCTTCGTGTCAAAATATGTGTTTGACGTGTCATATTTGTGGCTTGTCGTGTCAAAATATGTATTTGGCGTGTCATATATGTGGCTTGTCGTGTCAAAATATGTATTTGGCGTGTCATATATGTGGCTTGTCGTGTTTGTGTCATATATGTGGCTCGTCGTGTCAAAATATGTGTTTGTTGTGTCATATATGTGGCTCATTGTGTCAAAATATGTGTTTGACATGTCATATATGTGGCTCATCGTGTCATAATATGTGTATTTGGCGTGTCATATGTGTGGCTCATCATGTCAAAATATGTGTTTGACGTGTCATATATGTGGCTCATCGTGTGAAAATATGTATTTTGCGTGTCATATATGTGGCTCGTCATGTCAAAATGTGTTTGTTGTGACAAATATGTGGCTCGTCGTGTCAAAATATGTGTTTGAAGTGTCATATATGTGGCTCGTCATGTCAAAACAATCTCATTACACACGAGTTTAAGCAAGCATCTCTTTTGTCATAAATCCCTTGGACGCATCAACAGCAGGCACGTATTTTAACATGATGCGTGATGCAGATAGGTTCACATGACGCTGAGAACACATATTTTGACATGAAGAGCCACACGACGTGCTACATGCATGTTTTGATGAGTTTCACATTTGTGCCTACCAGGAAGAGAAGTCATTGCATGCCACTGCCATCCATCATCAGAAAAGAAAACCATACGAGTGGCTTAATATATGTTTTTTAAGCAAAATTAGTGTGTAAAAACAATTTGTATTTTGAGCTTATTTAGAAATCGATAGGTCACGTTTAAATGTAAACAACAATGTAAGTTGTTTATTGACTCCACGTCGATACGCAAGACAATCTTTCCACCTTCGCATCCAGCGTTCCACCAGTGTGAGTTGTACACACACAACTCACAAACGTCATTATTCATCATACTGTAGCTCTCTTACAGTATTTACTGTCTCCATTTACTTGTTTCACCTTAGATCCAAGTTAACAGTACAGCGTGGGTGTGTGTGCATGTGTTTACAGTCGTGGTTATGTTTGGTTAGCACAGTACTTGTTGAGATCAGAGCGGGCTTTGATAAGAGGAATATGAACATGCTATTTATTCCCGAAGGGGTAATCGAGCTGCTCAATGGGTGCTTCAGTGAAGTTTTCGCAGCAGAGCCCTAGAGGAAATATTACATCTTCTGGCCAATGTATGTAAACTGACATTAAAGTGTTACATAAAGCCTTACAGTGGGATGCACTGATCGCATGCAAAAATAACCTACTGCACACTACACATTGCCACGGGCTGTGTGTTTATGCATACTATTACACTGAATGCATCCCTAGGGTGACGTGCAACTATTTTTTGAGAAGGGATAGAGCGAGATAAATATGATCAAAAAAGACAAAAGACACTTTTTTTGTAAATTGCATTATAAAGCGGTTTTTGCCTCCTTAAATTTTTAAGTTTAATCAAAATGGCTTTACAAGTCAATACAACTGCGCTTTAACTAATCAAATTAAGCATTTTGTACTTGTTTTATTTAAAATAGTGATTTGATAAAATTTTGTGTAATGCAGCAAATAAATAAATAAATAAATACTGTATTTTCCAGACTATAAGTCACACTTTATTCATAGTCTGGCGGGTCCTGGGACTTCTAGTCAGGTGCGACTTATGCTCACACCAGCCGCGGTAGAGGCGTTAAACGCGAGTGATTTCAATGTTAAGTCAATGTGAAGACGTGTTGACACGCGTCTGGAGGTCTCGCGGCGCATAGAGGTGTTAAACATGGCGAATGGTGCAAATTGAGCGTTGAGCAAAATGAGTGAATTGAAAAAATTGAACTTTGGCGGAAAAACGCACCGCGTTAACCAATCAGGAGCTTGCTCTCATAGTGACGTGATTACAGGAAGCGAGCGGAGTCTCAGCGGAGTCGCAGAAGCCCCTCCCATGACGGGAATTTCCATGTGAATGTCTTGATGACTACAATTTCACATGTGGCTTTTATGCGCGAATGAAGCGAGTAAACTCAAAATGTTCAAGCTGCAAACTAGACGCGGTAGACGCAAATTTGAAGCCTCAAACGCGGCTGGTGTGAACCCACGGTTATGCTGCTTTCAGATCAGCTGCAGTAGAGGCGTCAAGCGCGAGTGATTTTAATGTTTAGTCAATGTAAAGACGCGGTGACGCTTGTCTGGAGGTTTCGCTGCGGGAATGAGGCGTTTAGCGCGGCGCGGTAGACGCGATCCCGCGTCATTTGCACGTCTAGTTTGCGCGAATGGCGCGACTTGAGCGTTGCCGCCGCAAACGAGTGAGTTTTATAAAAATGTAACTTTGGCGGAATAACGCGCCGCGTTAACCAATCAGGAGCTTGCTCTAGTAGTGATGTGATTACAGGAAGCGAGTGGAGTTGGAGAAGCCTCCCATGACACGAATTTTCGCATGAATGTCTCGATGACTAGAATTTCACGTGCGAATGAAGCGCGTAAACTCAAAATGTTCAAGCGGCAAACTAGACGCGGTAGACCCGAATTTGACACCTCAAACGCGGCTGGTGTGAACCCACGGTCAAAATTATTTTATATGAACCAAGAGAAACCATTACCGTCTACAGCCACGAGAGTCCGCTCTATGCTGTAATTCAATGGATTCAGTGATGCGGAATGACTTTGGGACCTTTTTGAGCTTGATTTGGCTTGTTAATTATGCCTATTCAGCCTCCCAGGTATGTTCTGTATGCTATTGTGTATCATGTATGGATATCTATCCAGCCTGCTGTTCTGTGCTATAGACAAAACTGCTGCATTAACTGAGTTGTGAAGCTAGATCATACGTGACTTTGCTTACAGATTGGCATAAAATCGTGCTCTCACAACAACCACGCTGTTATCTTAAAAAGGCTTTTTATTCCCTCGTTTTTTCATATAGACCAAACCCGTTAATAGTTCCGATTTTGTCCACATACCGGTCCCTGGCTTCCTATTTAACGTACCCCGGTAAATTCCACATCCTTTTCAGGATTTTAAAAACTTTGACTTCATCAACATGGCCGCCACGTCCCAGAATGCAATGCGGCACCCAAGCCCTATTGTTTAGTTGAATAACTTGCCTTTCCAGATTAAATGTCTGTTTGTCGGCTTGGATTTTGTCAAATCATTTTCAAAATAAACGTGACGTATAGTCCAGTGTAACTTATATATGTTTTTCCTCTTCAAAACACATTTTTGACTGATGCCACTTATAGTCCGGAAAATACGGTATATAGTGTGTATGTACATGTAAAATGTATGTACATGTCACTCTATTGGTATGGTTTAGATAAAGAATAATTGACGACGGGCCATGAATTATTTGAAAATAATGCACACACAAGGTGGTAATGCGGCATGACGCAAAGCTTAAAGTTGAAAAACTTCATGACAGCCACAGCTTTCTTCTTTTAGTATGCGATTATCTGTTTTTAGTTATTTTCTATTACTTTTCAAGAGAACTGTACTTAAAAAAATGGATTTGTCTGATTTGTGCCCTTATATCGTCTCTTTCTCCTTTGCCTTCACTTCCCTTTGATCAACAACTGTTGACCTAGATACAGAGGACATGTCACAGGGTGAATGACCAATTAGACTAGAGTATGTTTGTGTGTGTATTTTTCAGTTGGTTTGCTGTGAAGTATGGTCTGCGGGTCAGATCTGAGCTGACTCACTGATTTTCTTCATAACAAATAACTTTGGCTATAGACATACCTATAGAGAAATTAATTCAAGGCACAGTGACATTTTATATACAGTATGTCACTGCTAAGGTGATCCTAAATGGGCATAGATTTGGATATGGACAGTAGGGACAAATTAAGAAGATTAAAGTTTACCAGCATTTCTAGCAATCGTAGTTGTGACTAAATCCAAGAGCTCTGGTCAAATTCAGTGCTTGGATCCCTACATGCTTATAGACATAATTATTTTATCATTAGTAACATTTAATTTCATGTTTAATTTAATTTAATGTTAAAAACTCCTATTGAATGTGTAAGCTGGAGAAGTTACCAGAATGATTCTGTTCCTGTCTGAATGTACTGTTGCTCTGCTGTAAAAGCTTAAATACATAATATGTAAAACCTTATGTAAGTAACCTTATGGCCCTATGTGACAACTCACTTATCATCAAACCTCTAATTGAATGTACTCTTACCTTCTTTTATATCTTCTTTTTTAAAACTGCCTTCACCCTCTTTTTGCTCTGGAACAGACTGCATGATTTATGACGCACTATTTTTACCACCCATTCATAAAAACAGTAAGCATTTAAAGGACTTGCATTACAGTGATTTTAACACTGCAATGTGGCTGTTGTGTATTTTTATACAGCACTCTTTTACTGTAGTAACATCACTATAAAGCACACTTTGTCCTTCAAATGACTTACTACTGTAGTAATTACCATCAGAAAACCACAGCATTGTCTTTTCTTTTCATTTAACACTTCCATATGTTACGATATAAACATACAGTATGCAGGTGTGCTGATAAGCTATTCTCTCAGCTGAGTGAGTATGTCTGTATTAATCATAAGACATTGATGTTGTGAAGTGTGTGTTTTTGCACGACTGTGTGTGTGTCTGGCCACGCTTTCCTAACATTCCTCTGAGGATAGTGTGAGGTACAGATAAAAGGCAGTGGATATTTAAAGACCCTCTCTGCGAGACGTCGCTTATCTCAGTGTTACTGTTAGCCAGCACATCCACTGCTGCTCGGCTGATATTAATATCCCTCTAATGAGAGAGACAATCGCACACATTCACATACCCAATCCCGCTCTACACTCCTGTGCCATAGCTCCCCAGAGACCTCCAGACAGACACACACACAATAACATTAATCAAGGCCGTAGGGACACCGACCCACAACGCAGAGAGTAAATTACAGGAGGAAGGAGGCACGCTTCAGACCGATTACTAATGTTTTCCCATGAGCACACACCAGTGGGAACATTGAGGAAAGAATGTGTGTATGAGACTGGGATTAGATTGGATAATGTAAACATAGGCTTGCCATTGATAGTTAAGTTGCCATGCGCTGGTTTAAACATGTTAACATGAGCAGAGAATAGAGTTTGATGTTTAAAAGTGTGAGAGTCTGGAAAATGGTGTGACTGCACGTTGGATGGATGGATGGATAAATGAACGGACAAAGGGACAGACGGAAAGATAAATGAATTGATGGACTGAGAATGAGACAAACAAAATTATAGATAGATGGATGGACAGAGGGATATATAGAAAGATGCATGGATTGATGGATGGATGGACAGATAGATGGACAAAGGGAAAGACAAAAACATAGATAGATGAATGGATGGCTAGATGGATAGACAAACAGACAGAAAAATTGATGGATGGATAGATAGATAGAAAGACAAATAGACAGACAGAAAGAAAGATAGATGAATTTATGGATGGATGAGTGGATGGAAGGACAAGGGGATAGATAAAACAATGGATAGATGGACAGCAGGACAGACAGAAAGATGGATGGATGGGTGGGTGGATGGATGGATGGGTGATGAATAGATGGACAAAGGGACAGACAGAAAAATGGATAGATAGATGGATGGATAGATAGATAAATTAATGTATGGATGGGTGGAAGGAAGGAAGGACAAAGAGATATATAGAAAGATGGATAGATGGACAAAGCGACATACAGAAAGATTGATGGATGGAAAGAGGGACAGAAAGAAAGATGGATGGAAGGACAAAGGGACAGACAGAAAGATGGATAGATGTATAGATAGACAGAGGAACAGACAGAAATAAAGATAGATAGATGCATGGATGGACAACTGGACAGGCAGAGATATGGATGGATGGATGGATGGATGGATGATAAATAGACGGAAAAAGGGACAGATAGAAACATAGATAGATGAATGGATGATTGATGGACAGACGAACAGACAGAAAGATGGATGATGCTTAGATGGACAGATGAACAGACAGAAGTAAAGATAGATGAATGGATGATTGATGGATAGACGAACAGTCAGAAAAATGGATGGATAGACAGACAAACGTAAAGACAGAAAGAAAGATAGATAGATGGATGATAGATAAATAAATGGATGGACTGAGAGTGAGACAAACAAAATTATAGATAGATGGATGGACAGAGGGATAGACAGAAGGATGGATGAATGGATAGTCGGACAGAGGGATATATAGAAAGATGCATGGATTGATGGATGGATGGATGGATGGACAAAGGGACAACCAGAAGGATGGATGGATGGATGGATGATGAATAGATGGACAAAGGGAAAGACAAAAACATAGATAGATGAATGGATGGATAGATGGATAGACAAACAGACAGAAAAATGGATGGATGGATGGATGGATGGATGGATAGATAGATAGAAAGACAAACAAACAGACAGAAAGAAAGATGGATGGATAGATGAATTTATGGATAGAAGAGTGGATGGAAGGACAAGGGGATAGATAAAACGATGGATAGATGGACAGCAGGACAGACAGAAAGATGGATGGCTGGATGGATGGATGGATGAGTGATGAATAGACGGAGAAAGGGACAGACAGAAACATAGATAGATGAATGGATGATAGATGGATAGACGAACAGACAGAAAAATGGATATATAGATGAATGGATAGATAAATTAATGTATGGATGGGTGGAAGGAAGGACAAAGAGATAGATAGAAAGATGGATAGATGGACAAAGGGACATACAGAAAGATGGATGGATGGAAAGAGGGACAGAAAGAAAGATTAATGGAAGGACAAAGGGACAGACAGAAAGATGGATGGATGCATAGATAGACAGAGGAACAGACAGAAATAAAGATAGATAGATGCATGGATGGACAACTGGACAGGCAGAGATATGGATGGATGATGGATGGATGATAAATAGACAGAAAAAGGGACAGATAGAAACATAGATAGATGAATGGATGATTGATGGACAGACAAACAGACAGAAAGATGGATGGATGGATGCTTAGATGGACAGATGAACAGACAGAAGTAAAGATAGATTAATGGATGATTGATGGATAGAGGAACAGTCAGAAAAATGGATGGATGGATGGATAAACTGACAAACGTAAAGACAGAAAGAAAGATAGATGCGTGGATGGACAGTGAGACAGACAAAAAGATGGATGGATTGGTGGAAGGAAGGACAAGGGGATAGATAGAAAGATGGACAAAGGCACATCCAAAAAAAAGGATGGATGGATGCATAGATAGACAGAGGAACAGACAGAAATAAAGATAGATAGATGCATGGATGGACAACTGGACAGGCAGAGATATGGATGGATGGATGAATGATAAATAGACGGAAAAAGGGACAGATAGAAACATAGATAGATGAATGGATGATTGATGGACAGACGAACAGACAGAAAGATGGATGGATGGATGGATGGATGGATGCTTAGATGGACAGATGAACCGAATGAAGTAAAGATAGATGAATAGATGATTGATGGACAGACGAACAGTCAGAAAAATGGATGGATGGATGGATGGATGGATAGACAGACAAACATAAAGACAGAAAGTTAGATGGATGATAGATAAATTAATGGATGGATGGGTGGAAGGAAGGACAAGGGGATAGATAGAAAGATGGACAAAGGGACATCCAAAAAAAAGGATGGATGGATGCATAGATAGACAGAGAAACATACAGAAATAAAGATAGATAGATGCATGGATGGACAACTGGACATGCAGAGATATGGATGGATGGATGAGTGATAAATAGACAGAAAAAGGGACAGATAGAAACATAGATAGATGAATGGATGATTGATGGACAGACGAACAGACAGAAAGATAGATGGATGGATGGATGGATGCTTAGAGGGACTGATGAACAGACAGAAGTAAAGTTAGATGAATGGATGATTGATGGACAGACGAACAGTCAGAAAAATGGATGGATGGACGGATGGATGGATAGACAGACAAACGTAAAGACAGAAAGAAAGATAGATTAATGGATGATAGATAAATTAATGGATGGATGGGTGGAAGGAAGGACAAGGGGATAGATAGAAAGATGGACAAAGGGACATCCAAAAATGGATGCATAGATGGACAGAGGAACATACAGAAATAAAGATAGATGCATGGATGGACAGTGGGACAGACAAAAAGATGGATGGATGGAAAGAAGGACAGAAAGAAATATGGATGTAAGGACACAGAGACAGACAGAAAGATGGATGGATGGATGGATGCGTAGATAGACAGAGGAACATACAGAAATAAAGATAGATGCATGGATGGACAGTGGGACAGACAAAAAGATGGATGGATGGAAAGAAGGACAGAAAGAAATATGGATGGAAGGACACAGAGACAGACAGAAAGATGGATGGATGGATGGATGCGTAGATAGACAGAGGAACAGACAGAAACAAAGATAGATGCATGGATGAACAATGGGACAGACAGAAAGATGAATGAATGGATGGATGGATGGATGAATAGACTGACAAAGGGACAGACAGACAGAAAGAAAGAAAGATGAATGGATGGGCGGACAAAAAGAGGTACAGACAAAAAGATTGATAGATGGATGGACAGACAAACAAACAGATAAAAGTGTACTGCATTAATGTATTACATCAGGATTGCATTAATTTCAAGGCCGCTCTGATCTGATCTTTTGTCTCTTTTTGTCTCTCTTTTCTTTCTTTCTCTCTATCTTTCTTTCACTTTCTCTTAATCTCTTTCCCATATACACACACACCAAAACCCTATCTGTTTATCCTCCCCAGGGCTGTTTGCTAGAAAGAGCTTCTATTGATCTACACTGATAATCATGTCGTTTAGCTCAGCAACAGTTTGCTGGTGTGACAGTTTGTTGGTGTGTACAGAAATTTAGCAACGACTGAGGGTAAATCTGATCACCCAATGCTGTAGAAAAAAGTTGCAGCTCGTCTCTGCCCGCTTGAGGATGATCCTTATCCGATCGATCTTCTGTCTCAGATTTTATCAGAATTCCAGAGCTTGTTCATCCTGAAACACATATTCAATCATGAACAACCAGGCACAATACGCCACAAGCATTACACAGCGAAATTATGCCCTGGACCAGACCTCATGGGAAATTAAACCAACTGCAAATCATTAAACCACAAGCTAAACATTATCAGGCATTTGCATTTTTATTGCACCTGAAAGAATGGCAAGTCTCCATTATCTTACCCACCCAGCGTGGGAGTCGGGCTTTATTATTATGTCGTCCCGTATTAAAACAATAGCACTTAGCTGCATGAGAAGGGAAACGAGTGCCTTTTTTATTCTCACTAGGTCTGTGCAGGGTTATGATTATTGAAAGACTGCAGCCAGCGTCTCTGACAAACCCAACAATGTCTCGTTTTGTTATGTAAATCCTATTGTCGCCAAACCGACTAGAGCCAAAAACAAACCATCAGCCAGACAATTAGCTGAATGAGGAGGAAGTTTTAGAGTTTGTCTCATTAATTGCTTTTGCAGATGAAAGACTGCCAGGACTGTATCAAATTTATCCTCCTTTTCACAGGTAAACAGTATATGTGTGCACACGCCATCCCGTGTGTCTCGTTCTGTGATGCCGAAAGAACCCGCTTCTGCCTCGCCGCTGACCCAAAGCCGACCGTTAGTGAACTTTGACCCGGATGAGACCCTCTTCGGACGCCGCAGGTAATGATTTGATACATCAAGTTTGTAATGAAATGAGTGAAGTGTTTTATTACTTACCCAGTCTCACGAAATTACGTACCTATAGTCACAATTTTTTGATTCTTTTTCGTGATACTGTCACGAATTTCCGCTTTTTCGTGATCGTATCTCGAATTTCTGTTTATGTGTCACTGTCACGTATTGGTTACTCAACTGCTTTTTCCTATTTTCAAACCATTGTCGCTTCGGTTTAGGGTTAGATTTGGTATTTGCGTTAGGATGTCACTTTGATTATTGGTTAATAAAATTTTTTCAGATGTATTTTTTTATATTTTCTGATTTTTAAACCATAGACCCGTTTACTGGTTGTACACAATGATGATGTGGCAACGTATGCACACGCAGTTTGGCAACGGAAGTATGGCAAGAATCAGCAGTGAAGCAACTGAAAAAAGTCCGCTCCCCTTCTCACTCTCATAATGGGAGAGGGAGGGTGTTACTGCGCAGAGTCGAAGTACTCCCAAAAGTGCTATTACGCCATAAAATATAGTTACTCTTTTAAATCCGCTTAGAAAAGCGCTATGTTTTATTTTGTACCACCAAACTTGCTCGTATAACTACTCGTCTTAAATAGGAAAAACGTTGATGTGTTTGGTCACTTCTAACTTTATCTCTAAATGGTACCATTGAATGAATGGGGCTAAGCTAAATGCTATCGTAGCGTCGCAGCGCGCTCCAGCGCTTACGTGCACACACACAGATGATAGAGGGATGATTCAACAGTTCTTAGTTAAGGTAATAACATATTTTAATATTGAAAATGAGTAGACTATTCCTTTAAAAAGTTGACTTATCATCCGTGTACTATAGTGGAGTGGATAGAAGAGGTTAGCAGATGCCCAAAATATAAAGTTGCCAGATACATATATACGTATATTAGTATATTATATTAATGCAACCAAACACAACAACCAGACATTTTGATGCTGGGAAACCGTTTTAATAAACTTTCTGTGTTGCTAACACGTTAGAACCAATGGGGAATAACACCACTTTCGTTGCCAAAATGCGTGCGCAGGCTATTTAATGATGTGGGCTGAAAAAAAATGAACTATTGTCGCCTGGTGTTAGGGTTAGAGTTGGGTTTGGGTAAGGATGTCATTTTATGTAAATCTTACCCAAAACCGAAGCGACAATGTTAAGAAAATAGGACAAAACAGTTGAGTAACATATATGTGACAGTGACACGTAAACAGAAATTCGTGATACGATCCAAAAAAAAAAAAAAACGCAGAAAAAGAATGAAAAAAAATTATTTGACTATAGGTATGTAATTTCGTGAGACTGGGCTGTTTATTACACAATTTGGTGATTCGTTTTTTACAGAAAACATACAGTGAAAAAAGATGCCATAAAAATCCAATGCAAGTGCAATGCATAAGCCTAAGAAATCGTGTCTAACAACGGCTCTCACTAAATACTTTTTTCATTCATTTATTTAATGTAGTGTAGGCTGTATGTACAACAATTTTATAAACTAATATATTTAAATGTATGTTTAATGTCAAATTAAATGTTATTTTTAATAGGTGTATATGTATTTATATAAGAATGTAATCTCTTATTTCAAGCCCACAGTTTATGATGATCAAATGATTAGGAAACCTGTGCGTGCTTGCTTGTGCGTGTGTGTGTGTGTGTGTGTGTGTGTGTGTGTGTGTGTGTGTGTGTATGTGTGTACCTGGTAATTATCACGTTGTGGTGACCAATTGTTCCTACAAAGATAGGAATACCAGTGTTTTTGTGACCTTGTGGGGACATTTTGACGTCCCCATGAGGAAACAAGCTTATAAATCAAACAAAATGATGTTTCTTGAAAATGTGAAGTAGTAGAAAGTTTTCTGTGATGGTTGGGGTTAGGGAATGGGGTAGGTTAGGGGAATAGAATATACAGTTTGTATGGTATAAAATGCATTACGTCAATGGAATGTCCCCACAAAACATGGAAACACAGAATGTGTGTGTGTGTGTGTGTGTGTGTGTGTGTGTGTGTGTGTGTGTGTGTGTGTGTGTGTGTGTGTGTGTGTGTGTGTGTGTGTGTGTGTGTGTGTGTGTGTGTGTGTGTGTGTGTGTGTGTGTGTGTGTGTGTGTGAGTAAGGATTGCAGTGACAAAACGCCTGCATTTATAATTCACAATTAAGAAAATTGCAGTATTACTTTTATATATAAGTAATTGCACTACAGGTGTATAGGCTAAAGAAATCAGAATTTTGGACTGCAAATATTTTCAGTTATTCACAACCAGTTCCCAGAAATCACTTAGAGTGATCTACGGTTGTTCAACATAAGAGGGAGAGATTTAAGAGTATAAGAGTGTGCTATTTAGTTTAAATATGACAGTGTATTAAGTCAATGCACCATGAATTCTCACTACTCAAAGTCATCTTTTTGCCTCAAATGACTTTCTGTATTGATCAATCACTTTGCTTTGCTATTTATGCTATTTAATCCATTTGCATTTACACTGCCATATATTTTGGCTGTTTGGAGACACGCCTCAACTAACACACTCATTAAGAGAAACCATCAGAAAAGCGCTCTTTGCATGTGAAAAATCCAATACTTCATAGACTATGTCAGCTATGTCAAGTTTCTTGTGCTATTTAATACATGATGAAAGAAATGTCAGTGTTGTTCAGCAACACATCAGTAAATGCATTAGCTAATAATGAATTAACAGCAGCTTAGTTTGTTAATTTCAGCATTTACTAATATATTTTTTAAATAAATAATTGTGACAGTTAACATTAGTTAATGCCAGTAAAGTAATTGTCATTTGCATTAACTACACAGCACAAAATTATAAAAAAAATTGTTTTATAAAAAATAGACCTTTTCACACAGAAATGACGGAAAATACACAGAAAATGCATCTTTGATTTGTTCGGGATCGTTTGATTTTGGTTCATTCACACTCCCAATGTTTTTTTCGGAATCTGCATGCATTCACACATACCGTAAAGACACATGACATATTTTTTCCACAGCATCTGAAGTTTGCTAATTATCCGTGATTTATCTCTCGAGAAACCATGCACATGCATTTTAGTTTATGGTAATATCATAAGGAGCACGTGATGTGCTGTTCTGCCATACTGGTGAGTGATCTCAGCTTCATCGTGGATATTCACAAGCTCCCTGATCTCTGTTTTAGTCCAGTTTGCCGACATTTCATGTGAATGTTGATCTGCATTTAAATCCTGCATTTAAAGAGCTCAACCATAACTTCTCAACCATAACTTCTGGTTGCGATGACACGCTCGTCCTCACTACAACATGCCCTGTAACCTCTTATGGAACGGCTGAAATTCCACAAGGGGGCGTATTTGTTCCTCAGACGTTGCACAATAAACGTGACATCCGAACAGTGTTGCCAACTTGGTGACTTTGTCGCTAAATTTAGCGATTTTTCAGACCCCTTCAGCGACTTATTTTTTATAAAGCGACTAGCGACAAATCTAGCGACTTTTTCTGGCATTGTTGAAGACTTTTGGAGACTTTGTGCTCCACCCCCATCCCAAAGCACTCACAGGTGGCCTACTCCTCGCGCAGTAGAGCAAAGTCTCTCCCAGCTGTAGTCAGGGCAGGAGATGTTGTACATCTCTCCGCATGCAGACGGCATAATCGTGCATGCGGGAAGCCGGAGCTGCCTGATCCCGCGATGGCTTACATTTATGGCGGGATGTAAATAAATGGTCTTTTAATAAAATAAATCACTGTACAAAAATGTAAATATGAACATATTTGTTTCATTAGAACAGAAGCAGTTAAAGAACGGGAAAACATTGTTATGCATTCATGTGTGTTGAAATTACATTTGTGATCGTTCATAGAGAAAGAGAAACGTGAAAAAGCCAATGAAGTAAGAATGCAAATACGACGTGATGACGTCACTATTATGCTAATGACGGAATGACATAATCTAGCGACATTTAGCGACTTTCCAAGCAAGCTTTAGCTACTTTCCATTGAAAATAGTTGGCAACACTGCATCCGAATATATTCATTATAAATCGTGAATGAAAAGTGAGATTAGAACGAATGTCCGTTAATGAACTAATTGTATACACTATTTATATTGTATTTCGGTCAGAAACGTCAAGATTGTGAGATGAACAAATCGTTTTGGATTAAAATGCTTGGATATTCCATTACCTTGGACTTTTGGGGATTTATGAACAATTTGTTTTGGACAATTTCACTGAAGCGGATAAAGGGAAGATTTTGAAGGTAAGTAAATATCCTAAATCGGTGCCGCCTGGTTCAGGTAACTAACAACTAGATTACAGTTTTATGACTTCTAAAAATCATATTATGCTTTGTGTGTGCGCTTAGTGGAATCCCGAAAGTCTAAGCTTTTCAACGATGTGCCGCTAGACCGTATATTTTGAAGATTTAAAGCTTCAAAGTTACAATGACGTTTATGCAGCCTCACGTGAGAGGGAGGGAGTGTAACGTGTACGGCACAGTGTTCCTTATCAGGTTAAGGCATTGCATTCCGTGAAGTTTACGGGAATGTTACTACACTGTAGGTTCTCTTTACGGGAGCGATCCCAAAACATTGACACAGAAGCCTCTCTTACAATTTTACGTAAATTATCTGGGACCAAAGTGCTGTGTGAATGGGGTTTATGTCTGGTGTTACTCATATATACACCAGCAGTGTACAATGAACACTGGCGATTTTACTGTGTAACATTAATAAATGCATGTTTGCTAATGCCTTTGTAAACAAATACAACCTTAAACTGAGTGTTTATTATTGTCTGAACTTTTACTATAAAAGGGAGTCATTAATCACACAATTATTCTCACATTTATTTAATTGCTTATAATTATGATCCTTTGCATTTATTTACAGTCAGTGTGTATATACAGAAAGTGTGTGTAAATATGGCTGTTCTCACAATAAGCATCACAGACTTTATTATCCAACAGCAATAAAACAATAGTACATTTGGCTTACTGTACTATTTAAAGGGATAGTTCACCCAAAAATGAAAATTCTGTCATCATTTATTCGTTCTTATGTTGTTACAAACCTGTACAAATTTCTTTGTTCTGATTAAAACGGAGGAAGATATTTTGATTCATGTTTTTAGTCAAACCATTCATGAGTCCCATTAACTCTTATGGTATTTTTTTTCCTACTATGAAAGTGAATGATGCTCATGATTGGTTTGGTTAAAAACATTCTTTAAAATATCTTTCGTTGTGTTCATCAGAACAAAGAAATGTAAAAAAGTTTGTAACAACATAATAGTGAAAAAGGTTCACCATTTCCTTTAAGCTTTAAAAAAATGACGTTTATCTCCTCAATATATATACCTACATACACATTTCTATTTGAATCCAATCTCTCGACAGTCCTCAAGATGTCTAAACACTCAGCTGAAAGAAGGTCACAAAGCACTGCTGCTATAGAATTGACAGCAAGTCAATCCGATGAAAATCGAATGTGTGAATAATAGATGTGTGGAATAAGAATTGCATCCACCCACAATGCATTTCTCCTGCATCTCCTTTGTACGGCTCATATCATCTGCTGGTTTTTGTGAATGCAATAATAGACTGTGAGATGCTGTAATAGACTCTTCACTTCATCGCCTCTCAAACACTCCCTCTCTCCTTTCCTGTGTCTCTATAAACACGTTTCATTTATGCTTTTCATCTATAGAGCTTCAATGACCTTTAAGGAGGCTTGCAACAAACTTTAACAGCCCATGTCATCTTCTGTATGCACCATGCACCTGTTTATTTATTTCAAAATGCTTTAAAATGGGTCACCAGTTGCACCACTTTTTAATTTAATTTTGTCATTTTATTATGATCAATCATTTGAGATGTGTATTTAGTAAATAACTTTTACTTACAATAATTAGAGATCCTAATGATTGTTTTGGGGTGAATTTGCATTAAATATCCACATGTTTGATAATTCGGAGGGATCACGTGTCAGTTTGAGTGGGCATGGCCCTTCTGGCTGTGTGCGTAGGTGGGTGACTGAGTCATTTTGGGTGTAGATGTTTATGTGGGTT
This sequence comes from Misgurnus anguillicaudatus, assembly GCF_027580225.2. Taxonomy (NCBI): domain Eukaryota; kingdom Metazoa; phylum Chordata; class Actinopteri; order Cypriniformes; family Cobitidae; genus Misgurnus; species Misgurnus anguillicaudatus. Next base: position 17,134,433 of record NC_073352.2, on the reverse strand, counting down.
GTAAAATGGACTGTGTATTTGTGTTGTTTGCTGTGTGTGTGTGTGTTCAGAGTGATGGTGACAGAGAGAGTCTCATTAACACAGGCTTTGTCTCCTGCAGCGATAGTGACATTGAGCTGCCTTCTGCCCGCTCCGTCCTGTACAGATTCACTCTCATCCGCTCAGATGAACAGATGAGGCAGGACGAGCCAACACAGCGGGCTGTTTCTTCTCTAGCTTAATGTCAATTAACAGTCAAAACATCTCGAATTAACCTACAAGACTGACAAGAAATGAGATGTGATGGAGTAGATCATGTTACGCGCTGCCCTTGACCCTTCATTACTATTCCCCAACTCCACTTTTACTTTGAATTCTTTTCACATGTTTCCCAGTATTGGATATTTTTATCCCCCCTATTTGTGCACTTTATTTTAGCCTTTTTCACTCCACCTTGATTAATTTCTCTTTTTGTTAACGTTTCTCAATATCTCTGCCTCTTGCAGGGAGTTTATCTCAGGTTTGAGGAGCTTCAGTCAGTTCTACAGTGGGCTCGGAGAGGCTTTGTGCAGTAAGGAGACGACAACACTCAACAGCTCCCTCTGCTGGAATGGACAAGAGATGACAGACAAGTGAGTGGTACATTGGCCGCAATGATAATTGCACAACTCTATGCATACTAATACTCAGGGGCATAGGAACCATCTGAAAAGTGGGCTTGCTTTATTAATATTAAATAGGTGGCATAACATTCACGCAGTAGTCCTTGCTGAAAGGCAGGTGAAGTGCTAGCCAAGCATCTTTACACGTCCCTGAGGTGGGGTCCACAAGCCCTAAGTGGACAAGTTCAAATGAAAGTTGTTGTTTTTTTAAGCTATTGTCGTACAATTACGTGTTTAAATATTAAAACTGATTTGATAAGGATTATTGTAAATACATTTTTTTTATTTATAATTTTTTTTTATTTTTTAAATGAATGATTAATAATTAATGATCTATTTGATTTGTAGTAGATTTGTAGTGGTTCTCTAGTGAACAATAATTCACAGAGACTGTGAGAAAAAAACAATTACTCAGATATAAACTAATACATCTCTTATATTATTATGACACGTTGCTTTTTCCAGTTAATTGTATTATTTATTAATAAACTGAACCCTTTAGTGAACATTGATTCATTTTATGTTAGTGTTGTCATGCTGCTCTTTTATAAATGCATTAAGGAAAAGCTATGTATATCCGTTAGTATGGCACTGTTAGCAGCAGTGGCGACCGGTGACTTCTTTTTTCGAAGGCGCACGATGCAAAGTTCGTCACAACATGTATGTAGCCCGTCATGTGTGTGGTTCGTAATTTCAAAATATGTGTTCTGCACGTCGAGTGATCCTGTGTGCATCACGCATCTTGTCAAAATAAGTGCTTGCTGTAGACGCGCCCAAAGGGTTTATGATGAAAGAGGCACTCACGTTTGCCAGATACTCGTATAATCTCATGTGTAATCAGAGTTTAGTGTTATGTGAGTGTCTTGCGTGTATTTTGTGAACGTGAGCGTCTCTTTTATCATAAAGGGTTTTGACGCTTGTGCAGCAGGCACTTATTTTGACAAAACACGTGATGCACATGGTTAATATGACGGAACAAACACATATTTTGAAAACACAAGCAACACACATGACACTCCGAACACTTATTTTGAATTTGCGCCCCTCGGATGAGCAGTCACGAGCCGCCTCTGGTTAGCCCTTTTAGGCACTCTGCTTCATCTCACAGTGTATTGCTTATTATGTATTAACCAATCAGCATTCAGGACTCTTGACTCGCAGTACGCTCTATTATTATTATTTTTTATTAACTGTCAGTTTTTACTAAGTGGGTGAAAGTAGCATATATTACAATAGATTGAGCCTCTTAAATGGTTTCCAATATTGCTCCAATCTCAAAATGGCCCTAAAGATACATACTGCACCCGAGCTTGTCACAAATCTTGATGTCTAAAAAGCTTTTTGAATAAAACGGAGACAGCATAAGAGGCTGCTAGTCGAGCGGACGGGTGTATCTAATGAGTTTGGCTGACTATAGTTTTAGTTGACAGACAGCAGGGTGCACTTTTAGAAAAATGGTACAAAAGCGGTTACTGAGACGGTACCTTTTAAAAAACCTTTTGGTAGCAGTATGTAGGCACCAATGTATACCTTTTAAAGTATCAATATTCACCTTTTTTTAATGTGTGTGTGAATTGTGATGAGGGGTAATTGGGTATTGGGTGATGTTGTTGCCAAGTGTTCGGCCAATGACATCCTGTGCCTGGTTCTCCACATGCCCTTTGGAACCTAAGTAAAAAGCGGCAATATTTTGGCACACCATGTCCCTTCTCTCTCATTCATATGTTAGTAATTTGTGATCAGGTTAAATTATTTGTTTCCTCACATAATGTCTTGTTCTGTTTAAATGAATCAGACTTTCTCATCACTGTCTTGTATGTGGGCATATGTGTAAGCATTATTCATTATGTGCAGCTGTTTCTAGTAAGTACAACTGAGAAGTGAATGGGGTGAATTTGCTTGGGCAAAACAGCATAGCAAACAGTTGGCCGTAAGGGACAGACAGCTGTGCCAGGGAGCTCTCGGCCCCTCAGGAGTTAATTAAGATCCAAAAAAGGCAAGACAAAAAAAGTAGACAAAGATTAGTGGGAAAACAAGTTTGTTGTGCCAAATGTCTGTTGAATCTCAATGTCATGCATTGACCGCTAGTGAAATATCATAATTAATTCTGGAATGTGTTCAGATTCATCTTTTGCAGCGCATTGAAGACAGGGTGATGTGTTGGGAAGGCAGCCATCATGATTATGCAAAAAATTTCACAATTTTAGTGGCCCTGATTAATTAAATAGTCAGCTAAAAAATGTCAAATAATAATCTAAAGTAAACATTTAAAGCTACTACAGCATTCTGTTCATTCTTTTACATAAAAGATCAAAGAGAAGCTATGCAGAATTTTTTTTTAAATAGTTTATATTGCAAAAGCTGCTATGACTGTAAGAATTGGTTGTAGCATTGCATGAGTAATGTATAGACAGTTTGTCCTGAAGAAGTTGGGGTGTTAATATTTTTGTGTGTCACTAAAACCGGTGCTGATTTTTACTACCCAGTCTCCTGAGGATGCGTATAAATAGCACGAAGTGTAAAACTCGTGCAATACATACGCCAAATTCCACTTTGGCGTGCATATGATACGCAAGTCCTTCCCATTCACTGGGCACCTTTTTTTGTCGTTTTATTTATTGGTTTCTCAATTTTTTTCTGTTTTTTAAACCATTTTCGCTTGGGTTTAGGGTTAGATTTTAGATTTGCTGAATGGGGTTATTTAATATACAGGTTTCTCCATGTTTTTGTCCATATTTAAGCCATGGTCGCTTGGAGTTAGGGTTAGAGTTGGTGTTTGGGTTAGGATGTCATTTTTATATAAAAAAAGTTGTTCTAACCCTAAACCCAAGCAAAAATGGTAAAAAATAGCAAAAAAAATTGAGAAACCAATAAATAAAACAACGAAGAAAGATGCACCGTTTAAGTGAATGGGAAGGACTTGCATATCATGTACACGCCAAAGTGGAATATGGCGTATGTATTGCACGAGCTTTACATCTTCAGGAGACTGGGCTCGATTTTTACCTTCAGTTTTAGCATCCCTCATATCTAAGAAATTGCTGGGTAGCATTTTGCTACCTAGCATTTTGAGTTAAAACAAGTTAAATTACAAACCAACAGGGAGTATTAGGGAAACATCAACCCAGCATAGGTTTATTTATTACCCAAGGGTTGGGTTTGTTCATAATAGGTCTTATCAGTACATGGACAGTATTGCTGATTCCTTTATAAAGGACGTAGCAACCTATTTTTTTTATCTAGCCACCTAAAAATGTGTAAATTCTCAAGAAAGATTTGAGAAAAATTGTATTGTATGTGTTTCCGAAGTCTTTCTCATGTTCAATAACATCCATCTCCTTCAGCTGTCCTCCTGCTAGCTCTTGAATCTCATGAATATTTCTCAGGGTCTCAGTAGGTTTGGGCAGTAGAGCGTGCTGATCTCTGAGGGCTTCTCAGCAGGACCATGAGTCTGAGCAGGTTTACTGTACTCATGGGCTCTAGTACGAGAGTCTGGTCCAGACTGTACAGCCACAGGGTGTTGATGTCATTTCCTGTAGTAGCAGCTGGGTTGCATGTGTTCCCGCTGTATGATCATGCCTGTGCTGGATTGTTTTAGTTTTTAGGAGCTTTAATAATGATGTCTCAATGCCAATAAAATAGATTAACTTGTGTAATACAGAAACGATCTAGATTAAATCCCTTTGCTTTGTCCAGCTCTATTCTGCAAGTTTAATTCATGTTAAAGCGATACTCCAGCCGAATATCAAAATTACCCCATGATGTACTCACCCTCAAGCCATCTGAGATACATATGTCATCATCTTTTAGACGAACACATTTGGAGTTATTTTAGTAAAGGTCCTTTTTTTCCCAAGCTTAATGTGAGAAAACATGGATCAGGAAACAACGTCTGCCTTTGAAGCTCAAAAAAGTGCATCCATCCTTCACAGAAGTAATCCACATGGCTCCAAGGGGTTAATAAAGTTCTTTTGCGGTGAATCAATTTGATTTTGTAAGAAAAATATCCATATTGTAAACTAGCTTTCAATAATGACGCCATCTTGGACAATAGGCTTTATGCCCAGCTGCACTACTTCCTGAACTTCAGCCAGCTCCATGTTTCCTGTCTGCCATTATAGGACAAACTGATGAATCCAGGTGTGTCTGATTATTGTTGTTGTGACTACTGAGGTCAGGCACACCTGGACTAATCAGTTTGTTTGTGACTACTGAGGTCAGGCACACCTGGATGAATCAGTTTGTCCAATAATGGCAGACAGGAAACCAGGAGCTGGCTTAAGTTCAGGAATAAGTGCAGCTAGGCATAAAGCCTATTCACAAGTGTCACTGCGCAACATACGAATGGCAACCAACGCTCACTACGCGAAAACACATGGCATCGTTACCAAAAAGCTACCGGAGATATTACAACTAATACAGTTTGAAATATTGAGTTTTCTTTTAAAAAATTGCAATTACCTGCAGAAAACCTTTATAAACCTATTGGAGCCGTGTGGATTACCTCTGTAAAGGATGAATGTAGTTTTTTAGTGCTTAAAGTCAGAAGTTGTTCCCTGTTTTCTGCATTACAAAGCTGGAAAGATTATAGGGACATTTACTAAAATAGCTCAAAATGTGCTTGTCTTAAAGATGATGGACATGTGTATCTTGGCTTGGTTTAGGGTGAGCAAATCATGGGCTTTTTTAATATTTGGCTGGAGTTCAATGCAAGTATTATATATAATTTGATATGCATGCATTGTATTTAATTTGACAGTATTATAGAATATAAATTTTATGAAATGCATATAGATCACAGGGGCATTTTAAAAAATGTGACTTTTTTATTTTTATGCCTTTACTACGCAAACTGAAAAATTAATTACACTCACCTAAAGGATTATTAGGAACACCTGTTCAATTTCTCATTAATGCAATGGTGTAATGGTGTGGGGGATGTTTTCTTGGCACACTTTAAGCCCCTTAGTGCCAATTGGGCATTGTTTAAATGCCACGGCCTACCTGAGCATTGTTTCTGACCATGTCCATCCCTTTATGACCACCATGTACCTATCCTGTGATGGCTACTTCCAGCAGGATAATGCACCATGTCACAAAGCTCAAATCATTTTAAATTGGTTTCTTGAACATGACAATGAGTTCACTGTACTAAAATGCCCCCCACAGTCACCAGATCTCAACCCAATAGAGCATCTGGTGGAACGAGAGCTTCATGCCCTGGATGTGCATCCCACAAATCTCCATCAACTGCAAGATGCTATCCTATCAATATGGGCCAACATTTCTAAAGAATGCTTTCAGCAACTCGTTGAATTAATGCCACGTAGAAGTAAGGCAGTTCTGAAGGTGAAAGGGGGTAAAAGACAGTATTAGTATGGTGTTCCTAATAATCCTTTAGGTGAGTGTATAATCCCTTGTATGGCCATACATTCAGAGAGCTTCTTTGGATATGTTGAATGCCAAGTATCTTACATACAGTCTTGGGTTACTAAGTAATTAGTTACTGTAATTGAATTACTTTTTCCTTAAAAAAATAAAGTAAGGGATAACTCTTAATTTTCCTGTAATTTAATTACAATTACTTCTGATGTAATTGAACTAAATACTCTTTTGCAGTTTCCAATTCTCACTATTAACTAGTTGGTTATTAGCATTATAATTACTGAGATATTGGCTGTTTATTAGTATTTAAAAAGCACATATTAATGCCTGATTCTACAAAACCTTATTCCAGTTTCTTAATCCTACCCAATTCCTACCAATACTGAAACTTAGCAACTACTTTACTAAGTTTTAATAAGCAGTATAGGAGCATAGTGAGGCAAAAGTAGTTAATAGTTAGTTAAAAGTGAGAATTGGACCTCACTAAAAGTGTGACCAGAATAATTAATGTACTTTTATGTGATTTATTCAAGCTGTTTCAAGCCTATCTTTGTATCATTTACTAAAAAGGATTTAGAAAGTAATTAGTAACTTACCCAACACTGCTTACATAATACACATTGATCTTACATATTAACATGTATATCATCAAATATAATTTAAAATACAGTATGATGTCGGAGCCGATGGTGTAGTGGGCAGCGTTCCGCCACGTGGTGCTTTTGCACTTTTGGCGACACGAGTTCGATTCCTGGCTCGTGGTCATTTGCCGATCCTATACCCCTCTCTCCTCCCTGTACTGTCATGTCCACTGTCAAATAAAGCCAAAAATGGCCAAAAAATATTAAAATTCAGTAAAGTATAATTACTGGACTTGTTTAAACAATTTAACTATGCAAGTCTATTCAACCTACTTTTTAAAGTTTTGACTTGTGATAAGTTGACGTAACTTAGTAAAACAAGTTAACTTAATTTTTTATGTTTATATGATATCATTTTTTACATGTGTAACTTTTGCACTGTTGTTTCTACATCCCCTACCCTATTGCACCCATACAATGCAACAAAATTAATTTGGTGTCTTTATTCACACCACTGTCCATTCCATCAGTAAGAATAACTTTTCAGAAACCCGCTCTAAAGATGACCTGAGGTTGCTTGACCCAGGTCAGTTTTACAAAGATGGCACATCATGCATGAAGCTCGATGTAATCTCGTCCCCTATTAAACGCTGCCGATGTCTTCTGATCTTCTCCCTATAATGGTGCTCTTGTCTGTATTATTAATGTGATAATTAAGAGCGGGAGGTGAGCTGCCATCCAGAGTAATAAGAAGGATAAATAAGTATGGAAATGTAATTTGGCCTAATGAAGAAGCAGTGCATATAAAATAAGGCACTGTGAGAGATGAGTGGAGAAAACTGTTAAGGGTTATGTCATCTCTTAATATGGAGTATGAGGTCATATCTTCGGCTCATTTGTCCAGAAAGGCCTTTATCATGTGATGGGCTACTGCTCGTGCTCTCTGTGAGCCTGGACTTTAGCGGGTTATAGGTGGTATCACAACACTCTCCGATGTGTCACTCAGTGTCCCTCTCTCGCCCCAGCGCCCGTGTGCATCAACACTAATTAGGTTTTAATAGGGAGTAATTAACTGGAACACGAGTCCAAAAGACCCCGGGGGAAAAGAGGAACACTTGGGTGCAGACACACACGCACACGTTTAAAACAGTTGATGATGCCCAACATATGCTCCAGTTGCTCAGTAACATTTAGATGCCAGCACATGTTTGACCCAGTTGTGTCTTGTGTTTTACAGTTGGGTTTAGTATGTGTGTTGAGAGCCAAAACAGAAATTGAGTATAAAAAACAGACTAAAAAAGCAGCTTACAGATTATGACTAACTACCAGACACCATTTATATTTATGCTTCTGTTTGTAGCGAGTTATTCATTTTAGCTTTGGGAAAAACCGAACAACAGAAGCCGCATGGGATAATTTATTCAAAAGCACAGATTTTTGTCAGATGGAAAGTACCTCATAAATTTCTGTCCTCGTGTGGCAGTCATGTGCATGCGGCCTGATGAAAAACAGAATTTATGAGTTAATGACTTTTACTCAGATTAGAGTTTCATTCATATTTTTACCTCCAGGTGGCAGTAGAGGCCAACAGTAGACGACTTGGACTACATTATATGTTTTTGGTCAAATACTTCTAGGGATACAGCTAAATAATAAATCGTATGTCATGATCGGTGATTTAAATGAGATATTTATTTTAAATAAATAGTTTAATGTTTTTTTCTCATATATTGGGATATCATGGCAGATCCAATAGTAAAAATGCTTATTTAACTGTTTACATTTAGTGTCTCAATATCTTAACTATATTTAAATTACTATGAATTTAGTAAATCCAGCTAATTTAATGTTTTCTAAAATAACCTTGATGTAATCAATATTGACCGAGTAAGCTCATGTCAAAAATTGAAAATAAAATAAAATCAATATTTAAAATCAATTAGACTATTAGACTTTATTAGATTATTCACAGGACTTCACAGACACGCTGTCAGAAAAAAGCTAAAAAAAATTTACCTTTTTCTGTCGTTTGGGTGGTACCCCTAAAAGTACCTTTTTGTACCTTTATGGATATACAGCACATAAAGATGTTGTACAATTTTATACCTTAAGGACCTACTGTGTCCTTTAAAGAGTAACTAAACCCTAAACCAACTTTTTTTAGTTAATGATCTGTAAGAATGGGGCTTTATTAGTGCTGTTCATTGATTTAATTAACTAAATTTGGGTATAAAGTGTTTCAATGCTACAATATATGGTATAAAAACGTCTGAGTGCTGCCCTCTTCAGGTTGAATGGTGGCTACTGCAGTTGAATTTTTCTGTTGGATGTTGCGGTACTGCGTGATGTAAGCAGTACGATCCTACGTAAGCAGGTTCAAGCTCACCACACCCTTGCAGTGTTTCCCACAGGATTTTGAGGAGACTGCAGTGGTGATGACGTCACCCGCTAATTAGCATATATGTGATATCATCATGCCGTGTTTGCGTTTGATCTAGTGTTGGCACCTGAAATATGTTTCACTACTCTTTGATCTGTATCTGTATTATATATCAAATTATATTTTAAGCCAAATTAAGCTGTTTTAAATAGTGAAATTAATGTAAATGGGAATCATGATAATTCTATTTGTGGGGGCCAGTGTTGATTCTGTGGTAAAACAATTAATGGGAAACCCTGCCTTGTTATGATCTCACCACACACTTGGTACGAGCTCAGTTCATCCCCTCTATCTCCATTGGGGTCTGCCCACTTTTCTTGCAAAACACACTTGTAGCCAATCAGCAGTAAGGGGCGTGTCTACTAACTGACATTGTTGCCTGGGTTGCGTATGTGTGGGGGGGGGGTCTACCAAAAGAAGGTCCAGATTTTATTGGGGTAGGGGCGTGTTTGTTTAATTGATTTCAAATGTCAACATTTGCTTTCAGAGATCATGCACCCCACCTTTAACTGCACCTTTAAAGGTTACAAAAATCCTTAAGGTACAGTAATGTACCCCAAAAGGTACAACACAATTATATAATGTATAAGTACAAAACAGTAGTATAGGGTACTACTACAACGACAGGTACAGTTTTAAACCAATGCAGTGTCACATTTAGCGTTACACTTTATTTTATTTACTAAAAAATGTGTTAGCAAATGCTGTATAACCAGCCTGTAGTAGGCTATTTAATGGCCATTTGTGTAGTGTGACAACATCCCCAGATGTTAAAATCTTCTTCTGAGCAGTATATGTTATAAATGTTCTGCTTTTTTGTAGCCAAGACTTTAAAGTATGTGCCTATAAATAATACACCTACCCACCTCTAAGTCTGTGCGTGTGTCTTATGTTTTACAGGTTTTCTGGTCCAGGTCTGAAAAGAGTCCATCCTCACGGGCACGGCTCCGAATCCAGACAAAAACCTCCTGAGCCCGTCATCAGCCAGATCATAGACAAACTCAAACACATCAATCAGGTGAGTTCACGCTCTATATTTCAAACATGCTTTGTACATGTGAACTTTACAGCAAACATCTGTGAATAATCACAATATTCCAAGCACGCTGTCCGTCAGCAGGCAGACGTGCGGTCATGCATAAACCTGTCACCTGTTATATGTCCCGTCACGAACGTCTGCCCATCATCGCAGACAGATGCACATGTCTGAACACTCTTGTTTGGCACAACACTCTTGTACATTATCAGTGGGTGCGATATAGGGGCTGCCGGTATCTGTGTATTACTGCAGACAAAGCAGAACCTTTCATTGACTTTAAAAAAGAAAAGCTGTGTGACGTCTCACCTGTACAGCATGTGGGGTGTGCATTTCTGGGCGTGTCCGCTTATGTTTCATGTACGGCACCTTCTCTGTTGTAACCGAGAGCCCACACTGATATATGACCCTTTAGTGAGTCCTGAGAGAACAGCATCTGGCTCATCTAGACAGAGGAAGTCAATGAGGGAGATCTGAAGGACGCTGCTTTCCGCACTTCCTTTATACCTTGAGGATGTGTGGTTTTGGATGGATGCAACCGTAATATGAAAAGCTCTAGGCTAGAATTAGTAAAGCTGAATACGAGTAGGTGTGTATATCTATTACTAAGCGTATAACAGCTCCTGTGTTCCTGTAGCTTAATTGGTAGAGCATTGTGTTAGCTGCATGAAAGGTCATGGGTTTGATTAGTACTAGGGGACACACATACTGATCAAATGTATAGCCTAAATGGGCTGTATACATTAAAGGGTTATCCAAAATGTTGATGTCTTTCTTTGTTTAGTCGAGAAGAAATTGTGTTTTTTTTAGAAAAACATTCCATGATTTTTCTCATTTTAATGGACTTTAATGGACCCCAATACTTACATTAACCATTTTAATGCAGTTTAAAATTGCAGTTTCAAATGCCTCTAAACGATCCCAAACGAGGCATAAGGGTCTTATCTAGCAAACGTCATTTTTTGCAAGAAAAATAAAAAATATGCACTTTTAAACCACAACTTCTCGTCTTCCTCCGGTCATGTGACGTGCCAGCATGACCTCACGTAATATGTCATCACGTCAAGAGGTCACGGATGACGTATCGAAACTACGCCCCAGTGTTTACAAGTGTGGAGAAAGAGGACCGTTCCAACGTTGTTGTATGTGGAATGATACTAATTAATGTCTTTGTGTCAGTTTATTGTTTAAAGTGGTTCGCAAATGTGCGTTTCATGTAACAAGTGACATTTCGACATCATTACACAATTACCTGAGGTTGCGCTGGCGTGTCACAATACCGGAGGAAGATGAGAAGTTGTGGTTTAAAAGTGCATATTGTTTATTTTTCTTTCCAAAAATGACAATTGTTTCGCTAGATAAGACCCTTATGCCTCGTTTGGGATCGTTTAGAGTTTTTTGAAACTGCAATTTTAAACTGCATTAAAACTGTTACGTGTTGGGGTCCATTAAAGTCCATTAAAATGAGAAAAATCCTGGAATGTTTTCCTCAAAAACATAATTTCTTCTCGACGGAACAAAGAAAGCCTCTGCCAAGTGCATAAATTGAATTTTTTGAAAAAAAAAAATTTGTCTTATATATAAAATATACTCTTGACATCTTTCATATTAACTGAGTAATTTCTTGTCAAAGATTGAAATCAATGTGAAATCAATTACTGAAATCAAACTTTGATGCTAGATTTAGGATTTCACACCGACAAGGTGACACACTGTATGCTTTATGCATAATACTGTTTTTAGGTAAGTTTGGCAGTTTGATTCACCTCGCACACACAGCTATGTGCCGCCCATGTTGATAGACAAGTAAATTGCGAAAGATCTCTCAGATAAATGCATCCGCTGCCCCTATAAACACATCAGCCACGCACACACATAGGCTATTATGGATTCCAGGGTTGTTAGTTAGACTGTGTGTATATGTGATGTTTTTGCTATGGCATTTTTTGAAGAACCCAGCTGCAATCTCATGAGAATAAAGTTACAATCCTACTTTCAGACAATACCCTAAATGAGAGCTTAACTAGCCACAACAAAATCCAATCCCACAAGTCCCTGCAGTATAGTGACTGATCTCATGGCATTAGAATGAATATACAGCCCACATACAGTTGAGAAATCAAAACTGATTTACTTTGACTGCTGGTGTTGCCTTTATTTTCACCAGAAGAAACTCAAACATGTTTTAATCAAACATTCAGATCACTTTCCCTTCAATGGTGAGATAATAGTTTGCATCTGCTGTTGTCTGGCACTGTGCTAATATGTGCTCTCATTTGTGTTACTTCCCAGGGCAGATGGACAGAAAACTTATATCAGGACTGTTTCAGTCTGAATATTTGTCACTTTTCTTCACCAGTTGATTCTATAAAAAATTTGGGTGTGGACCCATTTGATTTTATAGAGCAATAAGGTTTTGGGGCGTTTTAAATATCTCGGTTCCCGAAGCATATAGCGTGACAAGCGCGTGTCCCAAAAAGTGTTAGTATAGCGTCACTAGAGACGGCTTGTTGGCTGAGGTTTGGTCAGCCTTTTCTGAAACCGAGACGTTAGGGACTGCGCTACCCAGCGAAAAGACCAAACGTAACCCTCCCTCTGCTCCACAGACCCCTTTTTCTCACGCCTGATGATGCTGATGTAATGGCTCCATGGGGCCAAGTTTAGAGTGCAGCTTGCTGCTATAAATGAAGAAAAAATGACTTTGTGATCAAACTATTCCAACTCGGCAAGTACTCAAAGAGTTTGTTTGTTCCTATCTGCTTGCCTAAACATGATTCAGAGACGGATCTCTCAGGCGTCAATGTATATCAGGCTCTGTAGATACTGTATCTTCATGTACTGTACCTATTATTAAAATATATATATTACAGTATGCTTATCTGCTGAATGGCAAATGTGTTAGGAGATGAAACTGACGGTACATATCCTCAGACGGTGTCTGCTTGTGTTTGTAAGTGTCAGACATTTATTCGTGTTAATTCATAAGAGTTGTGGTTCTCTGTTTATATTGGAATCGTATTTCTTGTCTTTTATAAACTGTTTACTTCCTGTGTGGAAAATTGGTAAATTAAAAACTTTTCTCCTTAGTTTACTTGTTTTTGGTGAGAAATAAACTTAATGAATGTGTAAAATTTTCCTGGATAGATGAGATCAACACATGGGAAAAACTGTCCCTTTATAAGAAACCCTGCAAAAAAACAGGCGGGACACAAGTAATTTGTAAAAAAAAATGGCAAAAAATGTTCCTAGCTCTCACTGGGGTGGTACCCTTTTAAAAAGTACACCTAAAAAGTTTTTATAATAGTACCTCAGAGGTACATATTTGTGCCAAAAGTAAGGGAAAGCAGAGGAGAAAGTACCATTTTTTTTTAAATAAAAACTTCACTTTAAAAGATAATGTTATAGACCGAGACATATTTTTTGCTGTGGTAATAATAACTTATAAGTGTGGTCTATCCATACCAGGTGGAATTGAAAAAAATGTAAAACGACTTCAGTATAATTCCACTTTAAACATAAGTAGTGAATTGTTACTTTCGACCCCACCTGCAGTGACGAAAGTAACACAACAAAACAAGATTGATTTGACCTATGACCTGGTAAATATGTAACTGCAGACATATTTTGTAATTTATCTTTGTAAAAAATAATGAAATTACATTTTTTATTTTAAATTTCAGTTTTATCAAATGTTTCAAAAGCAACCAACAGTACAAACTTAAATTGTTGAGAATAAAACAAGCTTTCAACAGTTTGAACACTATGAAAATTAAATCAAATCAAATTATAATAATGTCAATTTTCAACATAAACAACATTATTAGCAGCAGGACAAAAGTAACATGTGCTACTTTCGTCCCGACAGGATCTCCTCAAATTTAAACACGAAACACTTTTATTTTGAAAAACTCAGAGAAGTGAAACGTTAGGATGTGTTAGAGCACTTTGGTCCTGTCCCAAATGGCACACTCCGGACTTGTGGTCCTCCTCAGAGTCCACACTTTGATGACATCACGTAGTCCAGACTTTAGGGACCCTTAATGCGAGTCCACGTGGGTGCAACGGAGTCGTATTTTGGGACAGACTCGAGCGGACAGGGCCTTAATAACCTATAGATTGATCAGTACTTTAACACATGAAACCAGAAACACAACACGTTATAAGAACAAAAACCGGTTTAAGAATTTACTTATCATGGTTGAAAACACCTTTCTGGATCTACACGCGGAAAACGGTGAGTAAATAACACGATATTTGTCAGCTCTGTCACGGGTTGTGTGCCTAAGATGCTGTCATAGTTTGGAATGCAAATGTTATCAGGGCTCGGAGAAAATCGCTTTGTTACTTTCGTCCCGTGTTACTTTTGCCCCGGTTCTCCCGAGGGTACTCCCCCATTCTTTTTTTTGCAATGTGTGGGAGCAGTGTAAAATATAAGTTACTGGTAAATTGCTGCATTTTGTCTTGGTTACATCATATAGGCCCAAGAATTAAAATAAAGCGATAAGTAATTCGATCTAAGCTTTAAATGTTTTTCAAACATTTAAAATTTGAACTAAAATCTTTGCTGATAGACTAGTCAACAATTGAAGTGGATCAAAAAGTTTTCTAAAAGTTGTCTTAAAACCAATACACAATACTCGTTCTTGTCTTAGGACAACTTTGCTAAACGTTTTTAAACCACTAGTATAGTATATTTATGGGTAAAAATGCTAATAGACATATTAAAGACAAGTTACAGCGAATAACCTTGCAGTTGCATTTGTTGTACACGATTGTCATATTGTTTTGTTTTATTTGCTGTGTTGACCCATATTGTTTCAGTATTGTGAAAATTAACAAAACCGACAAGTTCTCTTTCAACAGACGCCCTCGCATACATTTAATTTGCGCAGATCGGCAAATTAGATTTTCATATTTGGAGAAATATGTCTTTCCGTTGGTGCCGTCATCAAAACCATCTGGACTTTCCAGAGTATTGAGTTACGGCTCAAAAAAGCTCTTTCCCAGTGGAGCTGAGGGGATAGCAGCGAAACACTGCAATTATCTGATTGGTCTTTGATTATAGTACTTCCCTTAAGCAGCAAGATGTGTCTGCCATGTGTAGTGCAGCGAGGTGAGGATATATTACATGTCAGTTCCCATGTTGTGCAAGATTTGTGGAATGTTCTTTGAAAATTAGATCTTCCGGTTTGATTTTTCGCATACGATGGGAAACAACTCTAGGCTAGATATCTTTCACGCAATTTTACTGACTCTTTTTCATTTCATTCTCTCACTTTCTCCATTTCTGGTTTTCTTTGAACTCCACCCTACATTTCTGTCTGAGCTTTTCTCCCATGTTAATCCATCTCTCCTTTCTGGATGTGTTGAGTTGTATGTGACACACTCCAGTCCTACAACTCTACTTCACTTTAATTGGATCCAGCGAGAGAGAGAGAGAAAGAGAGAGAGGGAGAGAGAGAGAGAGAGAGCGAGAGAGAGAGAGATGCAGGTAAGGCAGGAGAACAGACATCAAAACAAACCAGAGCTCTACACATTCCATCACACAGCCATATATCCTACTGCTGCCTCCAACAACAGACCTCAACACCTCATCTACACACACACACACGTTCTCTCACATACACATTAATGCAGCATCTGTATGTGCATTCACTGCATCGCCTTAACTTAAACGTTTTAAACATTTACTTAACTACACAAACAAACACAATCACCCCCCTTCACCAAAACAGACCTAGATCACCAATTGTCCGTTTAGTTCTTTATTCATGCAGCTAATTTATGATTCGTTGAGTTCTACTGAATGGCAGAAGTGGTTAAGGTTATTCAGATCGATGTTGCTCACAAAATAAACATTAATTTGTTAAGAATGCCCTGTATAGGAATAGAAATATTTGTTTCACAGCACTCTGGAATGCTTGATTCTGATTGGCCAGTGTCAACATTCCAAGGTTTGTTATTCTCAGATAACAACCGCCTGAAACTGATAACACAGTCTCATCCGGGTATTGTGATTCATCTTGACAGGTGCTATTTAACATTACAAATAAATGCAATATAAACAGTGGCGGCTCGTGAGTGCTCTTTCGAGGGACGCAAATTCAATAAGTGTGTTCGGAGTGTCATGTGTGTTGCTCAAGTTTTCAAAATATGTGTTTGTTGCGTCATGTGAACCATGTGCATCACGTGTTTTGTCAAAATAAGTGCCGGCTGCACATGCGTCAAAACCGTTTATGATAAAAGAGACCCTTACGTTCACAAAATACACGCAAGGCACTCCCTTAACAGTAAACTGTGATTACGCATGAGATTATGCGAGTATCTGCCAAGCGCGAGTGTCTCTTTTATCATAAACCCTTTGGACGTGTCTGCAGCAGGCACTTGATGCACACAGGACCTCTCAACGCGCAGAACACATATTTTGAAATGACGAACCACACACATGACGGGCTACATACATGTTGTGACGAACTTCGCATCGAGCGCCCTCGAAAAAAAGAAGTCACCGGCCGCCACTGAATATAAATATGCATAATGCTCTACCATAGGCATAATGCTCTATTCATACAGTTTATGAGGTTGTATTTACAAATAAAAAAGCCACTGTAATCCTTGTTGCACTTAAATGTTTAAGTTTAAACAACTTCAATTAATAAGTAATTTCATATTTTTTGACAAGTTAGAAGTTGCTATGATTTCTAAAAAATAAAGTAATAACTTAAGTCCATTATTTTTAAATTTACACCAACTACTCACTAGTCAAGAAAGATGACGTGTTAATTCAAGTTGTTTAAACTTAAACATTTAAGTGCAACAAGGAATTTTTTACATTGTATGAAGTTTGTGTCTTGGCATAAAAGTGATAGAAAACGTTTTTCTTCACAGAAGATTTGCATTGTTTTCAAATTAGCTAATAAAATATCTTATTATCAATTCATGTTTATCTATTTGCTCATGTGGCTAACATATCTGCTTTGCATTGAAGTCCCAGGGTCACCCTGACTGTTGGGATTTATTCTGCGATTCGGCTGGCTGTACATTATCCTGTACTTATCAATGCAAGCTAAATTTAACCAAATTCAGATTAGAACAAAGAGTATTTGGGACATGCCATTACAGTAGTTTTTATTGTATTTTGAAGTGCTGGTATTCTATCTGATACCATCACCTCTACCCAGGCCCGGATTGGCCATAGGGAAGACCGGAAGAATTCCCGGTGGGCCGGTCTATTTTTTTGGCCACAAGGCTCGGAGTCGTCATGCCACCAGGTTGAAGGTTGCTGTCCCTACGCTGCCAGCACTTACCTGTGAAAGAGTTTCAGACACGTCTATATTTGAGTGCGCTTGCCGTGCGTCCTGATACAAACGGCCACTAAAAATAAAAGGATACCAATTGCAAATTTTTAAAATCTTAAGTCATAGATGCAATAATGAATGGTCTATCAATAGTCATTATTATTCATCGTCTATTGATAACAAAAATCCATTTGATGCAAAACTCATCAGTTATACTGAAAACGTTATATGGATATAATGTTTTCTCAAGTAAAACAAAATTTTAACATTTGTTCTTTTATGACACAAGGTAGGACTACCTTACGTTATTTGGCAATGTACATGATCTAAGTACTAAAAATTAAGATAAGGTTTTTTATTTTCCCAGCTGTTTCCTCTGCATACTTGATAAATCTTGCTTGTGTATTTTTTCAACCCAACAAGACCCACCATTTTTATTAAAATAGAAATATAGGGGAAAACACAAACACATTTGTTCCTTTTTAGTTTTTGAATGTGTTTAATTGAATAATATTAAAATGCCTTATGATAGGGCTGCAAGATTATAGCAAAAATCATAATTGTTTAGAGTACTGTATTTGCATTGATTTGGAAATTATAGAATAGTGCACTATATATTGCAGACTTGTGTAGGCTACTGAGGATTTAATGAAATTATTTTAATATAGTCAGTCATGAACTAAAATGGGCCGGTCTAACTCCAGGGCTGAAAATGAGTCCCACTCCAGCCCTGCCTCTACCATAACACTTTCCGTTATAAGTTACTTTATAAACACATACAAAACAAGTTGTTTGCCAAGCAAAAGATCTTGAAAACGCTTAATTTGTTATTTACGTTTTGTAAATTTTCTCTCGTTGTTTTCTTTTGGCATGCTTGCATAAAGACACATGTGGTATGTAAAGTTAGGACACAGACAGTCACGGTTGCTTGAGTCTAAGTGCACACAAACAGATTTTTATAGGCAGACCCTCACTCACAGGCACATACACACTTCAAATGCAGTTTAATTGGGATTTTAGTGGATGCTGGTCTGTTTGAAGGTGTGTAGGTATGAGGGTTTCTTAAATAAACCGTGACACCTGACATGAAAGCAGTCTAGCAGGGCCTCCATAAATTTAGAGCGGGGGGGCTGGGTTTGACCCCGAGACCAGGACGTCCCCTGATGTCTCTGTTTTCACTGGTTGACCCTCACACCTCAATCACTTATATATCGTTGATATCTGCTTTTTTAGTCTTGATGTCTTTTCCTTTTGAGTACTTAAGCACGTTCATTGCCTTCATCCATCCCAACTGCAATCTCTGTCATATATCTCAGTTGTTTCTCATTCATAAAAATTGGATTAATTTAGGAAGCAAATGGAGACTTGGAAACTTGTTTTCTGTAGTGTTTTCACATTTATAACATTGGTCATAAACTTCCAGTTTTTCTGGAATTATTATTATTATTATGACACTCTACTATTTCTGTATGTCAACGCTTGTCTCATTCAGTCTGTGTTTTACTTCTCCCGAGAGCAAACTTAGGCAAAGATGATAATTAAATGAAACAACTGAAATTAAGTTAGCCATTATAGAGTAGCTGCCGCCAATTTTCTCTACATCTCTTTTCGTTAATACTCACATTTCCTCTCCACCCCTCCCCTTCTTCATCGATGTGTTCCTCTCTCCGCTGGTGGCTAGCAGGTCAGACAGAGCACATGAGAAGTCTTTTCCTCCCAATTAGTTGGCTACTAATGAGACTGGAGCCCCCCTCCCGGTCCTCTCCGCACCCTTCTCCATCCCCATTCCATAGGCCAGAAGTTTGATGCCCTCCTACTGCCACCAATCCACCCCCACCTATTCCAGCCCCCCTACTGGCTACAATTACTACCACACAGCCAGCCATGTTGCAGAGCTCATCTGTGCTGAGGAAATGGGGTCCCTTGACCAGAGAGGAATTTAATAATATACAAATCCTCAGTCACCGGGAAACCTGTTTACTAACAGGACACGTTTGTTAGGGTGTTAGGCTGGAAAGACTTCCTATGACATGGCAATAATACAGAGGAAGCTTCCTGAGACACGCTTTAGTTCTTACCATAATAAAGAAACAAAAAAGTTATATAATTTTTTTGCAGTGTTCAACAGATATTAATGAATATGGATGACCAGCTGCTTTATGTGTTAGCTTTCCTAACAAACACAATCCTTCATTCGATCATTCTTGCGCACAAAGTCATATATCACTGACTGTAGATAAAATGCATTGAGATCCAACACTCCGTGTGGGGAAGAGTCATGCAGGTGGAAGGTTATGGTTGTGTTGTTTCTCAGGCCGTAATGTAACCAAAGCCTCCCCTGGGCTGCCTGCGATATTTGGCTCTATGCGCCGTTTCTCATGGTTTGTCTGGATCTCCCAGCGTGAGCTGAGAGAGGAACCTTAGAGAAACACAGAGCTCCGTCAGCGGCCTCGCCGGGAAACACAACAGGAGCCTCTCGGCGGGTCAGAGGTCTCACTTCCTGTTTCCTCTCCGTGCGGGGTCATCAGAGGGTCCTGCTGCGAGGGATGCAGACCGCTCTATCTTGCTTTCCTTTTGTTTTAGGACCCTCGCAACTCAAATCACCGTCCCACAAGGCAGCGGCTATAGATTATGAGAGGAAAAAGATGTGCTTACACATGTGGAGAACTGCTCAGTGTCAGAGGTTGAGATAGGCCTGCAGTGAAACCTGGGAAATTATAACACACAGACGCACACATACACACTGTGTTTCTATTGGGAGAATTGCATTAGAAGTGCAGAGGTTCTGGGTTCACCTATTATTTTATTATTTGGGGACAAATGTGTATGAATGACTTGACCTGTATGAAAAGATGCAATGATACATTTTTGGTATATATGTGTGACCTATTAAGGGATGCAAAATTATGGGAATTTTCAAGGCTGGAAACTTTCCATGGGAATTAGCGGAAATATATGGGAATTTTAAAAAATGCAGAGTTGTCTATAACAGGGAACTTAAAATCTGGCAGCATAATTTTGTTTAAAACAACAAGATTTAATGGAATTTGAGTTTAATTTCTACCCTGCACATTCCTCAGTCACATGAACACAGCAAACTGCTTAATGAAGTGCCATTGAGGCCACACCCCCTGCATTTATTTGCATTCTTCTATAATATGCACAGAACATTTCCTGCACACAAAATAATGTTGAATGTTCTTTGCGTGTCAAAATCTTTGCATGTATTCAGGTAAATTATATACATTTGTTTAAAACTTCCCTGTGTTGCGGGTGTAGCTAGTGTGCAACATTATGCCATTGTAAAACAAATACACTGACTAAGAAAACATTTATGTCCGATCATTTTAAAAAGTAGTGTCTAAAAATACCCCCCCCCCAGCACACTCACTCCCTAAAAATAAAAACAATCCTCCATATAGACGGTTTCAACAGTAACAACATAAACAAGCGGCTGTCACTGTCCGCACGTAACTTCCGGTAAACTTCGCTAATTATAAATAACAACAAAGTACTTTAAACGTAGTTTATTTATATAACAAGCAAAAAAACAACACATAGATTACCTAGGAAACCAAAACATTTGTTATTTTCGACGAGGCATTTGTTTAAGAGATCAGTTTAGCAACTTGTCAGACCATTAAAAAAACGAAACCAGAAGTAAAGTTCGGATCCAGACGTGTATCACGTGTGTCCGATGAAACCGTCTATATCACTTAAGGGGGCGATTCACCTCCATTTTCCAGGTCATTGCCTTGCATGCATATCTGCTTATGACCAAACAAAATGTTTATTTATGTTTGACTATGATATAGACGGTTTCATCGGACGTACATGCACTGACGCGATACACGTCTGGATCCGAACCTTACTTCCGGTTTCGTTTTTTTAATGGTCTGACTAGTTGCTAAACTGATCTCTTGAACAAATGAAAATAACTAATGTTTTGGTTTCCTAGGTAATCGATGTGTTGTTTTTTGCTTGTTATATAAATAAACTACGTTTAAAGAACTTTGTTGTTATTTATTCTTAGTGGAGTTTACCGGAAGTTTCGTGCGGACCATGACAGCCGCTTGTTTATGTTGTTACTGATAAAACCATCTATAGTTTATATAAATTTTCAAATAAATTCCGGCTAAGTTTCCAAATTTGGAAAATTTTCCCAGATTAAAGGGGCACTTTTTTAAATATGCTAATTTTTCAGCTCCGCTAGAGTTAAAGGGATACTTCACCGATTTAGCATTCAGCTTTGTATCTGTAGAAACCCGGCAGTATTACTGAATGACCATGTTTCCCTCCATCATTTCCCCCTGAGAGGAGAGATATCTGCATTTTGGTTCTGCAAAAAAGTCCTCCGATGATGCAAAAATCGTCATATTACATCATCTGAGGACTTTTTTGCAGAACCAAAATGCAGATATCTCTCCTCTCAGGGGGAAATGAGGGAGGGAAACATGGTCATTCAGTAATACTGCCGGGTTTCTACAGATACAAAGCTGAATGCTAAATCGGTGAAGTATCCCTTTAAACATTTGATTTTTACCATTTTGGAATCCATTCAGCTGATCTCTGGGTCTGGCGGTACCACTTTTAGCATAGCTTAGCATAATCCATTGAATCTGATTAGACCATTAGCATCGCCCTTAAAAAAATTTCGATATTTGTCCTATTTAAAACTGGTCTCATCTGTAGTTACATTGTGTACTTAGACCGACGGAAAATTACAAGTTATTGAAAGTTACCAAGGGGACTATTTTCGGGCGCTGCGAAATATCATTGCGCCTGCTGCAGCCATGTTACGGCAGCAAAGTCCTTGATTATTATGCCGGAATGAGAGTATAGTTCCTAGACATATTGGCCTACACAATTGCAACTTTAAATTTTCCATCGTTCTTAGTACACGATGTAACTACAGAAGAGTCAAGTTTTAAATAAAAAATATCGAAACTCTTTGGTTATTTTTTAGCGTGATGCTAATGGTCTAATCAGATTCAATGGATTATGCTAAGCTATGCTAAAAATGGTACCGCCAGACCCAGAGATCGGCTGAATGGATTTCAAAACGATAAAAATCAAATGTTTAACTCTGGGGGAGCTGGAAGATTAGCATATTTTCAAAAATTACTTTAAGTTTCTATAGAAAGTTTCTTGAAATTTACCAGAAGCTTTTCGCCCCTTTGCAGCTTTAAACCTAGTCTGTGAAAACCCATCACAAACCTTGAAATCAATGTAAAATCAGCGATTGAAAAATCAAACTTTGTTGCTCTTAAAATCTGATTATGAGACTTAGCCTGGATATCACAGGCAGGGTGTCACTTATATAATATGGGGAGATTAATGATTAAAGGGCATTTTTAGGCATGCAAAGGGGTGACAAAAATCCCCACTATAGCACAGCCTCGAGTCTCTTTTAACTTTTGAAAAACAGCTAGGATTTTATACGAAACATTATTTCCAACCTCTGCTAAAAGATTTCTAGGAATGTCCACGTGTGCACCGTATAACCGTTTTCATTTCGGCCTAAAGGATGGGCAGTAACTTAAAGCGCACACACAGTGTGTGTTCATAAGGGAATGCAGGGCTGGAACGGGGTGACTGAGTTGCTGATATCAGATGGACTGCCTGAGACCACATGACTATGGGAACGATAGTGATAACATGTCGAGCCCTGCAGCAGAAGACAAGCAAAGCCTGTCCTCAGACGCTAATTAGATTTAGTCACCGGCCCTCATATCACAGGCTCTTTAAGCTCCCACTGCTCTGTCAAACAATCGGCTACATTTACTGCAAACATGCCAACATTTACATTAGCATGATGAAAAGCCTGTGAAGTCTTTTAAGCCCAAACGGCTTCACCGTAGCACATTTTCAAGCCCTCCCATCCGAAACAGCATCCTGTAGTTTCGACTTCTCAAATGAATAAAGATATCTTTGTGTCAAGCCTTTATATTCTGTAAACTGTTTGGCTTCCTTTGATGAATTGCTTTGTTACAGTGCTCGGGAAGCTACTATAAAGGGCTTGTTTTTAGGTTATGAAAAAACTGAGAGAGGAAATGTGCTAAAACACTCATAAATCATTGTTGAAAAAGCCCACACCCAGATTTATAAGCCCGCTGGAGAGGACCTGCTCTTTGTGCTCCTGTCTGAACAGGTATTAGTTGTAGGAAATGAATCTGTCTCTTTCATCTGTCTCAGACGTACCATGTCTTGCGTGACTGCGTCTGCTTCAGACAGGTGAGCGGGGACGCTGATAGAGGGAGAGAGTGAGAGCAAGAAATGAAGGTCCACAAACCCCCCTCTTTATCACCTCAAATTCAATAAATGTTGAGTAATGCGTGAAATGGCTGTGTGTGCATGTGAGTGTGTGTGTTTGTATTGAAGTTTCCATGACTCACGCATTGAAAATGTACCTTTCTTATCCTTTCTTTCCTCCGGTATGAACCATAACAACCAAAGTGGCTTTAATGTCCTCACCAATCCACAGAAACCACTCAGTCTACCTCCCAGCTGTGCGTGTTTGCATCTGTTTGTTTGCGTATGCGGGATGTTTCATCCATTCCGTATCAATGAGGAAATGCTTGAAAGTTTTTTGTAGGGGATAGGTCATTATAAAAGTGCAATTTAGACAAAATTACATTGAAAGATCAACTAAGCCTGGTGTTTAACCTTAGATTCTTCTTAAAAAAATATGTTTTTAAAAGCCCTTGAATGTGTTTTTACTGTTGCAAGTTAAAGTATATAGTAAGTATATAAAATATACATTTATTTAATTAGCAGACGCTTTTATTCAAAGCGACTTACAAATGAGAAAGTATTCCACATTTTGTCAATGAGCTAACAATAAGTGTAGTCTAAAAAGTCTATCTTCATGAGTAAACTCAATTTGCGTGCACTTTGGGGTGAAATATATAAGGAGCTCAGATGCAAAAGCCGCTTAACGTATTATACGTTCATCAAACGTGAAAATGCTTGAAATTCGCTTAATCCCGGTCGCAGTTTTTCAGCAAAGTCCTCTAAGGGGCGCGGAAAGCGACCGTCGGTTGGTTCTTGTCACATGACCTGCGGTGCGCTTGTGGCATTCTGAAAAGTTGAGATGTTCGATGTGGTGCGGACGCGCCTGGAAAAAAGAGTGCGTTGCACCGCGTGTGCGCCACTTCCATTATGAGCGCGCATACCGCGTGCCTGCATTTGAAATAATGAACTTGAGCGCGCAAAAAGACGCGAACTGTGAATCGCCCCTAAAGCTTGATTTATAGTCGTGCGTAAGCTCTACGCCGTAGCTACGCCGTAGGTTATCCGTAGCCTTTGCGTAGCTCTGCATACCTGACGTGCACCTCACAAAAATTTTAACAGCGCATCAGTTCTACGCGGACCGCAAGCGCTGTGATTGGTCCACCAGAACCCCTCCCGTCAGGTAAAAAAAACTGCGTCATAGGTTTTTCTATTTGCATCGGTGAGAACAAAGATGAGCCGAGTGATTTAACTCAAACTGCAACAAAAGTCGTTGTTTATTTACTTCCCTCATTGCTGGTCTTCTCAAATCATACACAACAAGTTGCTGTTTCTTCTTCGTTTGTGGGTTAACGTTCGTTTGTAGAAGCCAGGCTGCTTCTTCTTTGACGGTCGTGCTGCTACTGTGGTTACATGCATGGATACTACCTACCAGCAGTCTGTGAGTGTGTTTGCACGTCGACGTGGACTACGATGCAAAAGTATAAATCAAAACCGACGCGGAACCTATGTCGTCGCGGCTATGCCGTAGGACCTACGCACAACTATAACGAGCCCTATGTGCACAGTTTTGTTATTTGGTTAAAAGTGGTTTACCGAATATATTAAGATATTGACTGACTTTTTAAGCATTTACCTAAAGGACAGTGAAGAGTGACTTTTTTGAAAATGGAGATTTTGGCACACTATAAAAAAATTGTTGGTTTAACTTAAAAAAGTAAGTTACCTGGTTGCCTTAAAATTTAATTCAAAGTTAATTCAAAATAAAAAACTATAAACTAACAAAAAAAATTGAATTGATTTTGAGGCAAACAGGTAACTTGCTTTTATAAGTTGAAACAATTTTTTAAAATTACGTTGCATGTACTTAGAGGGTTTTGCAGCGAAAGACAAATTTCTTAAAAACTAATGAAATGACTAAAGTGACATTTGTACAAAAAAGGCAATATAATTACTGACTAATAACCTTTTCATTGCCATTAAAGTAAAATTACTGAACCTAAGCATAAAAATGCTCATTTACAAGAAAACTTTTCAGATGCACTTAGATGGTTTTGCATCTGATCTCTTTATATATAGATATATACCAGTTAGACTGTAAAGAAATCTAGCACGTATAGCATATACAGTAAGGTTTGTTAGCAGTGCATAAGTGGCATGTTTATTTCAGCTGCCATATTAAAAGCTTTCAGTGGGGGTTTGGGGAATGTAAATTATTTGGATATGAACGCGATCCCTCTCCCCAAGTAAATAATTTCATGATGATCAAGTTCCCAGTAAACATAAAAAATGAATGGCTGTTGTAAAAAAAACAAGGTAATCTAGAAATCACTGCATAGCATAGAGCCACAGTTCAGTTATGTAGTAGCACATACTCAGTGTAAATGTGCAGTTACACTGCAGCTTTGCTTACGTGTCGCTTATGCATACAGTGTAAAGAGGGCGGATGAGAGCAAGCAATACACCATATGAAGAGACCGCAAGCCACAGACACCATACGGCACAAGTCCAGACATGGCCATCTTTCATCGGGAGCAGGCACAGTAAACGATACGATGCTAATCGGAGGAAAAAACGTCTCTTAGCCACTTGATTTCCTTAAAGAGTTTTCTCGCTCACGAGCACATAAGTGTATATGCTTTCGTGCAGAGAAGCCTGTGTCCGTTTATTGACCCTGTTTGGGTTACATGGTGACACACAGGATATGGTGCTGCGATGTGCAGCTTGACTGCATTGTGGGGGCCAAACCACAGGCTTTATCTCTGGCCCCTCTGGGGTCTTTATACCCAGGCCATACACAACCCTCAGCTGCTCGCTGCCGCCCCACAGCGTGTGTTGTGGTTACCAGAAAAAGCAAGAGAGAAAAAAACTTGTCCTCTCATGTTTTCTCATTGTTTAAGGCGCGGGAGGTGGAATTTTTTCGGGAGTGCTGGAGAAGTACTGAAAGACTAAAAAGCCTGTTTTAGAGCGGAAATGGGAAGGTTTAATCATTAGTGCATCTAGGAATATTTAGTGGTCCCTTTAAAGGAAACATCACTGTTATTGCAGGGTTAGGGGGTTAGAGATTTAAAACAAACCTTTCATTTTAAAGGGATAGTTTCACAAAAATGAAACACCCATAACTTGTTACAAACATTTGGGGTATTTTTGGACAACAATTATTGCACAGACAAATGAAACTTCTTAAAAAGTCATGAACTTTTGTTTGCCTTTAGTGAATAAGATCTGCACACACATTGAGGTTAAGCACAAGTCATTGTTTGTCATGGCTGTATAATTTCCTGTGAGTTTTCTCCTCTGGTGGCATATGCTTCATTGATTGTCTGGATTAAACAGTAAACTGCCATGTGCTATTACAGTATTGCTCTGAGCGCTGACCCTAAGCAGAGTTCAGTCCCGGTGTGGGTCAAAACAACAGGTTTGTAGTTGCCGTGTCTGTTTTTTGACCGGCCTGACTTGAGCAGTATGCCATGTGTTGGCCTTTCGTGTGGAATTTCTACGCATTTGAGTTTTCCTTTACGTTCTGTGCGTTTAAGAATAGAAGGGATCACGTGGCTGAATTGATGCTAATTGCATTTTTTGTGTTCGGCTATGCTGCATTCCTTCAGCTTTACGTTCCCAAAGCCTCTGGACCACAGAAAGGAGGAGGGTTTTCTTCAAATATGAGACATGTTCTTGATTTATCAAGCAATTTTCCCTTTATTTGTTTCCTCAGTGCTTCCCCTGGGCTCTCATACTTTCAGGTTATTATCATTTCATATTTTCCCCCCAAAATTGTTGTGTAGATACCGGATAATATTGATGGCAACCATTGAGTGTTTCAGAAAAATCTGTAACCATATTACCATGTCCTAACTTTAAAGGTATAGCGAAAGATTTTCTTTTCCCGGGTGGATCATCAAGACTATTGGTCATCCCAGTTGTCAATCATTCTGATGATATGTTGACGTAAGACCATCGTACGTGCTCGTCCCTAGGTTTGCTTTCTGCACATGTGCACTTTCAGGTGTATATGTGTGGTGGCGGGCTACGGCTTCAGCCATTCATTAAAGCTCGCAAGTTCGCAAGAGAAAAGGTGTTTACAAATTGCATGACAAGAAGAGTAAGGCCTCTGAAGAAAGAAACAAGACCAGAGTGTTTTTGGGGAGAATATTTCACACGCTGGCGTGCGCTAAAAGCACATGTTGGGCTTCCCACTGATGCCTCAGTCGCAAAGTTTCTACTCGACAGGTAAAGTTTGACATGCTACTTGGAGAAATCCATTTAAAAATGTACTGCTAGTAAAAGTTGATGTAAGCTATGATTAGCGATGCTAGCCCTGGCACAAGTCACGAACCACGCAGACACAGTAAACATCTCAATGTATGAGCCATGCCGGCAGGAACTTGTAAACAGAGCGAATAGAAGAGGCTCGTGCATGCTCTCTCTCATGCACACGTTTAATAAGTGTTCCTTCTTGGGAGCAGGTAGAGTGTTGCGCATGTGCATTTTTTTAAAGGTGCAGTGTGTACATTTTAGCGGCATCTAGTGGTGAGGTTGCAAATTGTAACCAACGGCTCAGCCCACTGCTCACCCCTCACTTTTGAAACACATAGAGAAGCTACGGTAGCCACCACCGGACAAACATGCCGTCGTCGGAGACAACTTCGTAAAAAAAAGTTTGCCCGTTAAGGGCTTTTGTAGAAACATGGCGGCACAAAATGGCGTCTTCCATGTAAGGGGACCCTCTGTGTATGTAGATAAAAACGTCTCATTCCAGGGTAATAAACACATAACGGTTCATTTTGAAAGGTCTTTATACACGCCTGATAATATAGTTTTGTATATTATTTTGCATTTCCGTACAGGAGAAGTGGAGGGGCGGTTCTTTTAAAAAAATTCTTGAAAATCTTCCGTTATACCTTTAAGTAACCGGGTTAATTAAAAACTTTATTTAAAATAAATAAAAGGTCATCTCTAGTATATGTTTGACCTCCTGAGCTTTCTAAGGCTGTGTTTACATGACAACCATGTACTAAAAAGTTTTGTGTATAGACGATACGTATGTCAAAACGTTCACACAGATCCACGAAAATAACTAAAACCTGCGTATTATGCATGCCAGGCCAGTAGTTGGCGATTTCACACTATGCGTGAACACATGCGTTACGTCATCATTGTTATAATTTGCATTTTTGTAGTTCATACCAAGGGACAACCTATCGATCTCGCTGATAAAGCCAATTCGGAAGTGATTTAAACTGCAATTCATCGACTGGCCACTAGAGGCTGGCACCAAAAGGGAGTCAATCCCCATAGACCCTCATGTTAAAAAGCCTATTTCTAAAGCAAAAAAAATATGTTTACAGGCTGGAAAATTGTTTTTGGTCTATATAGCTAATTTTTTGTAACTCATTCGTTT
This sequence comes from Misgurnus anguillicaudatus, assembly GCF_027580225.2. Classification (NCBI taxonomy): domain Eukaryota; kingdom Metazoa; phylum Chordata; class Actinopteri; order Cypriniformes; family Cobitidae; genus Misgurnus; species Misgurnus anguillicaudatus. The sequence goes on along the minus strand of NC_073352.2, from coordinate 17,105,420 downwards.
AAATTATATTAAGCCTTAAAGTTCTGCATAATTAGGGGCGTGGCCACTTGAGTGAGGGGTGAACTGCCACTGCTGTCACTAGAGTCGAGCTAGGCGAGCGCGGTTTCAGGAACCACCCACCTCAGATTCACCCAAGTTCCGCGTCTTTACCCATTTTCAGATATCCACGAGTGATGTGCTGTGACGCACGGCCAAGATAGCGATGGCAGACACCGCCTACTATTGGCTTCAAAAATGGTCTTCAGAAACGTATGGGTCACATTACAGACAATATTATAACACTATTTTTTTTTTTCAAAAACATGCACTCTGAAAACTGTTTTCAAGTTGTATAAATAGCCATCCAAAACGTTGTTTTTTTAAATGCCCCCTGAAAGATAAGCACCTCCTATCACTGACGATATGTTGAAAAAGAAAATAATGATACATTTTTTGTGTATCATTAAATGTATGTATGTGTATACAGTGACACTATTTAAAGTGTAAATAATTTTGTATTTTTTTTCTTTAGGGTGGCACCAGCTCGAAATTTAATCTGTGGTGCCAAATGAAAGCATCATGTTGTACCTCAGCTGGTCGCTGCACGACGTCTGTGTGTGTATTTGTGTTTGTTTGTGTGTGTGTGTGGTTGTGGCTTTATCCATTCACCCTTTTGTCCATACGTCCCATGCCAAACAGTTGTCCTCAAGCCTTTCTTTCTTTTTTTGTTGCTCCCTCTGCCTTTTTTTGGATTTGTTTTAAATACCCTCAACCGCATCCCTCTCTTTACGACTGTTTGGTTTCAAAGTTAAAATGGTTTGTGGGGAGAGCCCTCTCACGTCGTTACTGGGCAACGGTCTTCGGAAAGGAATTCAGAGCCCTCAATAAATGTGCTCAGGGCTTAGACTCATGCCGCTTTCCGAAAACATGCTGTTAAAACAAGAGAGCAGAGTGCATTAAAGGCCCATTTCGCACCCAAATACCACATTGGGAAAAGAGGCACTTTTGTTTATCTTTCAATTTCATTAACAGCAAAAGTCATTTTTCATCAATACAGAGTTGGCGTTATTCCTTTTGACACCCATGTCAGACTTCTTTTGTCTGTTTTATGCTTTTTGGTGGCGTTGCCGGTGGGCAAATGAATAAAAAATGAATCAGTTTCTCTGTCGCTGGCCCTGCGGACTTGTTCAAACAGATGCTTCTGTGCCTCCTGTGTTCGGGTCTGAATGGAGGTCTGTATGGAGAGCTGGTGGTATATGTTGTATGACTTTCCCTGCTGACCTCCTGAGAATGTGCTGACTTTAAATCACAGATGGGGGTTTGTGTTTTTAGTAGGGCCTGTTTATCTTCTGAGGTGTATAATGTAATATAATAATTGCCCGTTTATAGTTTTTCTTTTGAGTCGTACTGGGTGCTGGTCGGAAGCCGTTGCTCTATGTGAAGCCATCCATAGCAAGACCCATCTGATCTCAATTTTCTCTTGTAGACAAAAACAACAACAACCAAAACAGCAAGCGCATGCCTGTGTCCGCACATCGGAAGGAAATCAATAAAAAAGAGAGACGGAGTAGAAAGATTAAAGGAAAAGCAGAAGGAGGAGGAGGAGGCTGGAATTTTTTGCAATTAAATTTTGGCAAAGCACAGCAGCGGTCGATGTATGAATCAGATCATTTAACATTTATCTTCTATGTCCGTCTCTATTGCGCTACATGCAAGAAGAGAAAAGATCTTGAAATGAGTTTCTAAACCCAACCTATTTCACTTTTTCAAGCTGATGGTAGCTAAAAAAGCCCAAAACCTAAACCTGTATGATGTTTCTTCTCAAGTAAAATGTCTCTTACCAACGTACCCATACGCTTTCTTTGGACAAGAAAATCTCAGACAATGTGCTTGAATTCTTTTTAATATTTAATGAAAGAAAAAGTTTGGAATGACATGAGGAGCAAATGAAGACCAAATTTTCATTTTTGGCTGAATTATTATGGCTTTATTATGAAGTCATATTATTTGTAACTATACAGACCACTGCTGAGCAATTTATGCAATCACATTTCGAACAGAAAGCAGATGACTTGTTTAAATCATAATGAAATCATAAGGTTTTATTCTGGGCTTTTGCTGCGATGATGTTCATGGTTTTTGTCATGTCCTCTCACCTCAGAGATCATTTAGAGCTGTAATCTATAACAACCATAAATAATATGACAGTCTGTTTATCCCAATAATTTTAAGAAACATATGTCTGCCATATTTGCGAAATAAAATATTTGGCTTTTTATATGAAATTCGTTTCACATTTCATTTTGTTTGACAGTTTTCAGCTACAACGTGATTGTGCACAAATCCACAAATGTAAGCATGTCTGATATCGGTATATAATGCCCTAGAGAGCAACAGCAGTCAATAACATAACTATATATTTTATAACACAGTGAACATGTATATACTAACATGTGCTGAAAACCTAAACGCTAGGCCTTCAGGGTATAACGTGCCGTTCCACCCAAGCCGAAGCAGTTCATGATAAATTGTTTTTTTTCATAGCTTTTGCGGATGGTGACGTTGCCTGAGAAGCGATGGAGGGCTCGACCAGCAGGAGGCACTGCAAAAAGAGATCCATCCGGGCAGGGCCGAGCAGACGAGGATGAGGAGGGTCTGGAGAGTGGAGACTGTGATGATGAAGATGAGTGTACCGGCGTTTCTGGACTTGGGCCTCCTCCGAGACGCAAACGCCTGCGTATCTTTGCAGGTCAGTATGTAGCCGGTATTTTTGTGAAGAAAATTACAATCGAAATGCCAAAGCTAGGTTACATTTAGCCAGCCTGGCCAAAACAGTGATGGTGTAGTTGGTTGATCTATCAGCCTGAACAACTGAAAATTATTCAAATTCCTTTTACATCATCAAACCAGACCATCTTAAACAAGACAATGCTTTTATTTTTACTACGCTATCAATATCAACCAGTCCCTTTGCTTTGAGTGGGTTTTTCTCTGTGATAAAATTCTCAATGGTTACAGGTATCTGTTATGAGTGACCACTCGACCTTCTTATTGTCCGAGGGAACAAACATAGTACATGGGAGATGTTCCCTTTGATGCAAAACAAAGCCCAAAAAACCAACAAACCGTGTCAGTGCAAAGAAACTAAACAGAGGCAGAGAAAAACAATAAAGAGGCAGGAACATGAAGTTTGATACTGACTGACAAAGCCGGCCCAGCTGAGCAAACACAGTAGAGGGAGTTGTCGTCTTGCTCGTGTTGTTGTGGCAAAGATTTGGACTTTCTGGGTAACACTAGGGTTAGGCTAAGAATCTAACACTTAAGGCACATGAGGGAGAACCGGATCAAACTCATATCAGCACTCAGTTAAATGATAATAAAGGATTTAGCATCCAGGGATGAGGTTTGAATGCTCTCTGAACTCCGAAGCTCGATTGTGTTTATCCACAGGTCCCCCCTTTCCCACTCGCTGAGGATTTACTGCTGTAATTATTAAGAATGATGAGAATGTGTTTTTGCCGCTCAGCAAACAGTTGCCGCTATATCTTTCCCGTCTTGGAATTTCATACAGTATATCCGTCTGTTGGCTACTCCTTTCTGTTCCTGCGTGTGTTGTAGTGGAGGCCCATGATGAAACAGGTTCAAAGATAACAGCAGATAGACCGAAAGCTGCTGATGACACCGTAAAACATGGTTTGGCCCTGATATCTTTCATCCCTTTTAGGTAGTTCAGGGAGAGGGGGTAGGGGTCAGGAGGTCAGAGTGGCGAAGGTCATCCACAGACACATTTACTAATGGAAGGCCTGTCTGTGCCGTGCGCACAGAGATGGACGACGTAGATCTGGTTTCTCAAAGCTCCGCTTCGGCACAGCACGGGGGTCCGGGGACGTGATGGGCAGAACAACAACAGGGTGTAGACAGGCCGCAGCTCGGGTCCAGACCCTCTTAAATCAAAGCTGTCAGTCGGTCAGTAATTTCGAGATGTTCTGAATGATCCGGATTGATGGATAAATCGTAATTGGCTCTGGAAAGAGATTCCAGGTTTTCTCACCCTCAGGTCTGCTCCCAACCCCCATACCACCCCATGCACACTGCAGAGATTCCAGGCAAGCAGAGCTATTCCAGGACATGATGTGTGTATGTGTGTGTGTCTTGTGTACACACCCTGAAACACACACAGCCGGTACTAAGGTCATGTCATCTGCTCTCGCTACATTCACTTAAATATCAACCGCCCATGTTTGAACAAGATAATGATAATGGGTGAAGCAATGCAAAAATGGGCTAATCATAGTGCCGTTATGACTTACAGACATGGATAGCTGCTAAAATAGGAAAGTTTGGAATGAAACATTAAAAAAACACTCCACTTTTTTAAAAATAGGATTATTTTCCAGCTTCCCTAGAGTTCAACAATTGAGTTTTACCTTTTTGGAATTTATTCAGTCGATCTCCTGGTCTAGCGGTACCACTTTTAGCATAGCTATATATGCATAATTCATTAAATCTGATTAGACCATTAGCATCACGCTCAAAAATAATCAAAGAGTTTTGATATTTTTCCTATTTAAAACTTGACTATTCTGTAGTTACATCGTGTACTAAGACAGACGGAAAATTAAAAGTTGTGATTTTCTAGGCCGATATGGCTAGGAACTATACTCTCATACTGCCGTAATAATCAAGGACTTTGCTGCAGTACCATAGATGCAGCAGGTCCAATGATAATACGCAGTGCCGGAAAATAGCCCCCAGATTTTGAAAACAGATTCAAAGTTATCAAGGGGACCATTTTCGAGTGCTGCGTAATATCATTGCACCTGCTGCACCCATGGTACTGCAGCAAAGTCCTTGATCATTACGCCAGAATGAGAGTTTAGTTCCTAGTCATATTCAATTCCAAATTTTAATTTTCTGTCGGTCTCGGTACACAATGCAACTACAGAAGAGTCAAGTTTTAAATAGGAAAAATATTGATTTTTTTTAGCGCAATGCTACTGGTCTAATCAGATTCAATGAATTATGCTAAGCTATGCTAAAAGTGGTACAGTCAGACCCGGTGATCGGCTGAATGAATTCCAAAACGGTAAGAATCAAATGTTGTACTCTAGGGGAGCTGGAAAATAAGCCTATTTTCAAAAATAGTGGAGTGTCCCTTTAAACGCATTTATATGAAAAATAGGAGGTAAAGTGAGTAGCTGTGTTTACATTAAAGATTTGCGCAAAACTTTAGTGTTATTTTCTAAATGTTGATAAATACTACTGCGAAATGTTTGCATTTCCATTAACCAATGTTATGCAACTAAGATGTAATTTTGTTGTCTCAAATTCAATACAAAAATCATGGCAAAGTCTGTGTTCAACTTCATATGGTGCTGCGTAGATCGACATGTGGATGACACAAAACGGTTTTGCAGTATTTTGATGTCATGCGCTTGATGGTTCTTGTAAAGTCACATAAAGTCGACCACAGCTCTTCTGTCTTGTCCTCCAATCAAACATACTACACCATATTTAAAGAATGATCATAATCATTCCACAGATTAATCCATTCATCTTTCTGTTTAATTTAGTCTTTTTTCCTTTTTATTATTTATTTATTTATTTATTTATAGGGCTGGGCATAGATTAATCTCATACAAAATAAAAGTAATTTTTTGCATAATATATGAGTTTGTGATGTGTGTAAATATTATGTTTATTTAAACACACACACATACATATATATACATTTAAGAAATGTTTTATTTAAATATCGTTTTTTATTTATATATAATTTAGAATATATAAAAATATAAATAAATATATATACACATGTAAATGTTTCTTAAATACATTAATGTGTGTGTATTTATATATACATAATAATTACACACAGCACAAACTCATATGTTATGCAAAAAAATACTTTTATTTTGGAAGAGATTAATCTAGATTAATCTATTCACAGCTCTATTTATTTATTTTAATTTTTACAATTTGAATATGTACTTAATCTCCTCCTCCGAGGTGGAAGGAGAGTAGAGTCCATTGAGGGTTGTGATTGTTCATGTTTGTGTCCACCCTTAGTAGTTGTTAATAGGGTAATAATTGATATATGTATTAGTATTGCTGTCTTTCTTTACCTATGTCAATTAAAATAGAATGACAATGCATGCGAAAAAAATGCGATATATTCCTGCCTGAAAACCACCTCACCTGATCGTAAAAACGTTTTTGCGGGTGTTTCTATTGGGTGCATTTTAATTTGTTATTTCAATTTGTGCAATTTAAAGTGTAATGGAAATGCAGCTATTGGTAGATTGAATGCGCTGTAAGTCGCTTTGGATAAATGAAAACTGAAATACTAATCTCGATACTGCTAAAATGCAGGGAAATTCAGTATTGTGGTACTGCTGTATGATAAATTGCTATAGTTTTCTGCAAGTGGTCTATAGTAAAAGCTTTTTCTCTTTTTAGGTACAAAAGGTTAGTTTTGCATTTAATAAAAAGACAAATATGTATTTAATTATCTTTATTTTACTCTCTTACATACAGAAATTTGTGCTAATACACTCTTAAAAATAACAGCACTTTTGCTGAAAGGATTGCTATTTGTATTGTATTCTCTTACAGTATAATGTATTTTGCTTGTACAGTATCAATATTATATGAAAGTCATTTTTACAACACTCACAAAGAACGAAAAACATTTCTGGTATACATTTTATATATTGACATTGTGAGTTTTTTAAATGGTGTCTATAAGAGTTGTTGAAAATGTATACGTGTAATTGAGAGCGTGAGACGCATACCTAAAACATACACCTGCTCTCTCTGTCCCATCATCTATAGTTAGGTTTCTAATCCTGCACCTTGAACTTCAAACCTGGCTGTCATCACATCCTTTCATTTGTCTCCTTTATTCTATTGTTATTTTATGACTTTCTTTCTATTTTATCCCTCACATCTCTCATCGCTGATTTGTGTTGCCATAGGCTAAAACAAAGTATCTCATTCTGTCTGGGACCATTGCAAGCGTTACGCTGTTTGCCCTCAACTTTCTCACCCTCTCTAAGCTTCCCAGGTCTTTTCTCATTTCATCAAGGAGGGAACCCAGGAGAACTTGATGAATGTAGCTATCACTGAAGGGCCGGACCCCTGCAGCAGGGGATTTTGGTGGGGGCGCTAGGCTCCACGGCCCTGACCGCTCGGCATGGGCCCTGTCAAAAGAGCTCTTGTTATTTTCCAGTGCTCCGGAGACTTTCGATCACTGTAAGTGCTGAGGAGCATTTTTCTTTGAAGCACTTTGGCCCTTTATCAGCAGGCAAGAGTTAGCAAAATACAATGTGGAAATATGCCTGTAATGTGAAACATGTAGCCGGCTGTGTGAGAATGGGCCGAGCCCGAGTCTCAGGTCTGCTATGGATTTAATCGCGATATCGAAAAGAGGTACGGACGTGAAACTTTGAGACCGTGATGGACAGTGTGAATTTGTGAGATGGGCACCAGGCACGAATAGTTCAACAGGTACACGGTTACATGCGCAAGCACACAGTATACACTTCTCAGGAGCGCAAATCGTTTCATCCTTCCTCTGATGTTGAGATTGGAATGATAATGAGCTCCATGTGGCACCCCTAACCCCTAGCACCTGATAGGTGAGGAGTACAGCACACGTTTTCCATTACAACATAGGTATTCTGAAGCCACAGCCGTAAACAAGCTGAATATGAGGACTGACAGTCTGTCTGCCTGGTGTTATAGTGCCATGATGTTCTCATCTGTGCATGTGAGGTTGTGTTTAGTTGAGGACGTGTACCTTTACATGTGTGGATTTACTAGTTATGAGACAAATCTGTCCTGTGAAGTGTGTGAAATCAAATAAAACCTTTTAAAGGGGTAATATAACATTGCTACAAAGAACATTATTTTGTCTATTTGGTATAATCCAATGTGTTTATACAGTTTAAGATTAAAAAACACATTATTTATCACATACCATAAATTATTGCTGCTCCTCTATGCCCCGCCTTTCTGAAACGCGTCAATTTTTGAAAAACGCTGTGTGCTGTGGCCAGCTATCCCATGCGGTGTTATAGACTTAGACTTAGAAAACTTTAATGTCCCCGAGAGGCAATTTGTTGTACAGTACAGGCATATAACACATAATCCACAATACAAACATTGAACCAACATCTACAGCACTATTTATTTAACAAATCGAGTATTGAGTACCTCAAGCGTATGACGGAAATGTTACGCCCCTTACCTTATTTGGAATAGACCCTTGTACAGCCTACATGAACAAATAGCCTGCATGCGCATTTCGGCAACAGAAGTGGTGTTGTTCCCCAGTGGTTGTAATGTGTAAGCAACTCAGAAAGTTTATTAAAACGGTTTCCCAGCATCAAAATGTCTGGTTGTTTGGTTGCACTAATATAATATACTAATATACGTATATATGTATTTGGCCATCTGCTAACGTCTTCTATCCACTCCACTATAGTACACAGATCTGGTAGATGTGTTAAAAAAGTTGATAAGTCAACTTTATAAAATAACTTTCTCTGTCTGTGTTGCTTCACTGCTGATTCTTGCCATAGTTCCGTTGCCAAACTGCGCGCGCATACATTGCCACGTCATCATTGTATACAAACTGTAAAAGGGTCTATATCAGCTCGCAAAGCACAGCATCTCCGTCTAATTATATCACGGTGGCTACAACAAAACTCATACCAGTCAAGTATCCCGGCCAGTCCCGTATTTTAACCTTCTGTCCCGCCATCCTCCCGTATTAGTATTTTCCTGTAAATCTCCTGTATTTTAACATGCATTATTAAAAAATAATAATATCCCAGGCGGAGAAAAAAATTCCCAATCTGAGCTCTGTCACTAGCCTCGTGATAACTGTCGCGAGGTTAGTGTGTAAGGTCAGATGATGAGTGACAACGAAAAAAACAGATGGATGATGGACGCTATGACAAAAGGCACTCCTGACAAAAAAACAAAACCGCGATCAATGGGACAGCGAATTTACTTTTCTGAAGTGGAGCAGGGTGGGGGACAGTCACGCATTTGGTAAGTTTTGTAACTGCATCTCACACGGGGGAAGGAATAGGATGACGTTAGACAACAGAACAGCCCACAAATATACTCCTTCCAAAACTCCTTCTTAAAAAATAAAAGTCTGCAACAAATTTGTACAAATTTGAACAACTCACTAAAAGAGTAAAGAAAAGTTGAAATAAAAATAATGTGTGGAATGAAAATAAAATGTAAAGACAAGCAATGTTAAATGAACAGAAAATATGCAAATAAGCCTTATAAATAATGCTCTTTATATATATATAATTTCCCAATTTTCCTATCCAAATCTTGACAGGTATGACAATACTACAGTGAGAAAAAACTTATATCGTATACATTTGGGCTGTCTTCCCACAGATAAGTGGGGGCGTGTTTGAATGAGACTTTTTTGGAAGGTGTGGCTGAGCCTTCACTTTTTGAAGAATACCTCTTTGGTTTTGAGACTTTAATCTTTGCGGCTTTACTGATCTTCTGTATGCACAAACAGCTTTGAACAATCCATAGACAAAGAAGAACATTAAATCGCACCATATGACCCCTTTAAACTATAATTAGATGTTTTTTTATTATACAATTATTATAAACATTCTTTAGAAAGTTATACCACCTACAGATTTTCACAAATATAACTATATTAAAGGGACACTTCACTTTTTTTGGAAATATGCTAATTTTCCAACTCCCCTAGAGTTAAACATTTGATTTTTACCGTTTTGGAATCCATTCAGCTGATCTCCGGGTCTAGCGCTACCATTTTTATCATAGCTTAGCATAATTCATTGATTCTGATTAGACCATTAGCATCGCCCTAAAAAATAACCAAAGAGTTTTGACCAACTACAGTTCTGACATTGTGTACTAATACCGACAGAAAATTAAAAGTAAGATTTTTTAGGCAGATATGGCTAGGAACTAAACTCTCATTCTGGCGTAATAATCAATGACTTTGCTGCCGTAATATGGAAGTTTTAAATAGGAAAAATATTGAAACTCTTTGGTTATTTTTTAGCGCGATGCTAATGGTCTAATCAGAATCAATGGATTATGCTAAGCTATGCTAAAAATGGTACCGCCAGACCTGGAGATCAGCTGAATGAATTCCAAAACGAGGGGAGCTGGAAAATTAACATATTTTTTTAAAAAAGAGGAGTGCCCCTTTAATAATTAAAGAAGTTTATAGGTCATTTTTCTATATACCATTTTTGCATATATTTTTATTTTTGCTATGTATTTTTAAAAGTTTATCCTCAGGGGTGTGATTCTTCCGGATAAATCCGGAATTCCGGCTTTTCCGACCTGAAAATGAGGCTTTCGTGAATCATGCAAATCCAATTTTTTGCGTATGTGTGTGTGTGGGGGGGGGGGTTTGCAAGGCACCGTTATAAATAACCGCATATCACTCCGCAATAATCTATTTATTTGTCACGATGGAACTTCATTCAAAGCAGAGTTCACAGAGCCTGCAGTCCGATCTCCGGTGTGTGTTGTTGGCTGCGGATTAAAAAAAATCATGCGTTCGCCTACAAATGGTATGAGAGAAACACGTCTTTCACTCTCAACCAAACTAACAAACTAGCCAATCAGAAGTAGAATAGGGAGGGGTCTTTGAGGTGCGGCTGAGGTCCAGCTCAGCTACAGATGCCGCGCGGCCGCGGTGAAGTCATAAGTTTACGTTGAGTCAGCAGGATGAAGAGTAAGTTTATGAAGCCTAGGTAAGACGACCTAATTGATAAAGGACTTAAATCAGTGGCGCTGGGCATGGATAGAAGGAATAGGCAGAGACAAACAGTATTTTAGTAGGAAGAAATTAAGAGAACCAGGTGTTTGCTGCTTTGACAAAACTGTCCGTTTCAAATCAGGCTATGCCAGTAATGTAAATAACAGATTTCTCGTCGAGGTGAAATGCGGTCTCGCGATATCAATATAAAGTTGCGTTTTTGTCAAAAAGTTTGCTTGCATTATATTATACTGTAATCACATACGTTAACGCGCGCATATACGCGAATCAGATCCAATGTCATCCTGACGAACACACGCATACGTTTGCTCCACTTAATGGTTTGTGAATCTGGCAGTAACGCTTGCGATTACAGAATAATATAATGACAAGCACAAACATTCATGGATCTGGTGTGTGAAACGCGTAGCTGTGTCTGTTAGATGCTTTGCCAAAAGAACTATGCAAAAGACAAATGCACTTGACTGCCTTTCCAGAAAGTCACAACATTTGAATAAAGTAACAAATGTTGTAATCAATTATTAATCTGTATTAAATGCCCCCACTAATTATTCTATAAACATTAAACATGTTTTGACTAATGGCGAATCTCATTTATCATATGTTTATGTGGCTTGTGTGCCTTATTATTATTACAATAGGCAACCAAAGATTTTACTAAAAGGGCATAAATTTGTTTACAAGAACATAAAAATCCTCATAGATGTAGTCACTTATTTTTACTCTCAAAATGCACCACATTGTTGTATTTACCTTTAAATGCACAAAATGATTTTGTTCAGTCTGAAGCAGTGGCAAGGCTACATAATGGTCAGGGTGGCACTTGCCCACGCAGATTGACGATTGGCCACTCAGATCGATCAACTTTGAGCCCAAATTATATTTCAACTGTATTTCATTTTGTGTGTGTGTGTGTGTGTGTGTGTGTGTGTGTGTGTGTGTGTCGCCACGTCATGGTAGGTGTGCCGTATATTTTCCTGCTTTTTTGTCCTTTGCCAATCACACCTATGATCCTACCTTAAACAGGCGGCGTTTACCACAGACTTTTTTGTTTCTTGTAGAGGACACAAGAAAGAGTTTTTCTCTGAATCCTGTCATCATTTATCAAAGTTGTGGCTTTTCTGAGTATGTGGGTCACATGACTTGGTTCACGAGGGAGTTGAAGTCAGGAGGAAGACGGACCTCTGACCCAACGTTACTGTACCTTTCCAAAATGGGGCACTATGCAATGCCATTATAACGCTAGTTTCAAGTTTAAGCTTACAACCAGGTTTAGATTTTAGGGTTCACTTATGGTTAGGGGTGGATTTAGGTTTTATTTACAAAAATGTTACACAATATGTTCTCTCACTTGGCAAAATGAGGTTGAGCCATATACACATAGGATGGCTTGAGGATGAGTAAAATATGGGGTGATTTTAATTTGTTCATTACATGTGTCCTGATATATTGTGCCTTTTCAGACTGAGGATAAAAAGCTAACTTGCCTAGGCATAAAGTAAGCAATACATCACTGTCCCATAAACAATAAGCTGTACATAAAACAGTAGAAGTCTATAGTATGTCCTGGTTCAGATAGCTGGGTAAACGTGCGTGTGTTTCATGTTGTATGGGGGGTTTGTGTGAAGGTATGAGAATGCATGTCCATGTTTGTGTATGTAAGGGCATATTGAATAGCGTTTGGATTGCAGATGTTTGACTGCAGTGGTCCAGGTGCTACAGACAGCACAGATGTCTGCACAGTATAATGTGGAAATCAACCTGAAACCCACCTGGAAATGAATAGAGCAAACATGTTCAGGAAATTACCAAGAGTAAAGTCATTCTCGGTTGTATTTAAAGTCCCTTTATGTATCATGTAAGTCAGAAAACATTGCCAGACAGTTTACACAGTTGTCATTGAAGCTCAATAATGAGATATTGATGAGACTATGTTTGCTGTTTGTTTGCTTAAAATGTATCTGTTGAGCTCTGTTCTTTAGAGAATAATGCTGAATAATTGATAAAAGTGAGTTGGTAAAACTCGTTGGTATTACTAAAGAAAGCTGGAGAACGGTTGCTTTGAGTTTTATTCACCAAGTACACACACAAAATGAACTTGTCATGGTTTATGTAGCTCCTATACTTACATACATACATACACTTACCTAAAGGATTATTAGGAACACCTGTTCAATTTCTCATTAATGCAATTAACCAATCACATTTGTTACTTTAATGCATTTAGGTGTGTGGTCCTGGTCAAGACAATCTCCTGAACTCCAAACTGAATGTCAGAATGGGAAAGAAGGGGATTTAAGCTCTTTTGAGCGTGACATGGTTGTTGAGAATAGGCCGACTGATTCAAGCTGATAGAAGAGCAACTTTAACTGAAGGAACCACTCGAGGTATGCAGCAAAGCATTTGTGAAGCCACAACACGCACAACCTTGAGGTGGATGGGCTACAACAGCAGAAGACCCCACCGGTTACCACCCATCTCCACTACAAATAGAAAAAAGAGGCTACAATTTGCACAACCTCAGTAAAATTGGACAGTTGAAGACTGGAAAAATGTTGCCTGGTCTGATGAGTCTCAATTTCTGTTGAGACATTCAGATGGTAGAGTCAAAATTTGGTGTAAACAGAATGAGAACATGGATCCATCATGCCTTGTTACCACTGTGCAGGCTGGTGGTGTAATGATGTTCGGGATGTTTTCTTGGCACACTTTAGGCCCCTCGGTGCCAATTGGGCATTGTTTAAATGCCACGGCCTACCTAAAGCATTGTTTCTGACCCTGTCCATCCCTTTATGACCACCATGTACCCATCCTCTGATGGCTACTTCCAGCAGAATAATGCACCATGTCACAAAGCTCGAATCATTTCAAATTGGTTTCTTGAACATAACAATGAGTTCACTGTACTAAAATGGCCCCCACAGTCACCAGATCTCAACCCAATAGAGCATCTTTGGGATGTGGTGGAATGGGAGCTTCATGCCCTGGATGTGCATCCCACAAATCTCCATCAACTGCAAGATGCTATCCTATCAATCTGGGCCAACATTTCTAAAGAATGCTTTCAGCACCTTGTTGAATCAATGCCACGTAGAATTAAGGCAGTTCTGAAGACGAAAGGGGGTCAAACACAGTATTAGTATGGTGTTCCTAATAATCCTTTAGGTGAGTGTACATACATACAGTATATACATAAACATTCCTGGACAGGGCTTATCATAGTCCCAGACTAAAATGCATGTTTGAGCTGCCTTAACTTAAAAAGATCTTGCATCAACATATCTTAACATATATCAGTGCCATTGTTTTGTCTCAATGTGCACATCAATATTGTTTTTGTAAGATATGTTTGTAAAAAATTACTTAAATGTCCCAATATAATTAAGGTCTGTATTTATCTAAAACCTGTCCGGGAAACCACCCCTAAATATAATTCGAATTAATCCTGATTAAAATGTTAAATTGAAAAAATGGCATTAATGCATAGTTTAATAACTTTCTGTTATACTGGCACACACTTTTTTGTATTTCCTTTCTCTCTTGCATGATTTGTTAATAGTTTCACATTAACTATGTCTTTCGAAATTACTGGTTAAAACTGGTTCTGTGAGCACCCAACTGTAAATAATGTTCTCTGTGTCTTGCAGTAAAATTAAAGGCATAGTTCACCCAAAACTAAATGGGGACAGAATATTAAATATTTTGAACAACAGAAAATGATCAAATCTTTCTGTTTATTACCTGCACGGTTATGTTAATTTTCATCTGGGGCTGTTTGCAAAATGAGATCAGTAAACAGAAATAGAGCAGATGGTTTGTTTTCCCCCTTTGAGAAATCAGCTATGGCACCATCGCATCTGCAAATAATCCTGATCAGAGAGAAAGAGAGAGAGAGGAAGTTTGCCATGAGACAGCCCAATAGATCTGGCTCCTTCTAATGCTTGCTCATTTCTCCCTCACATTATAAACAACAATCCCTCCCCACACACACATTTAACTATACACACTCATACAGATAACACACATACACCGAAACAATGACACCTAACCACCATTTGTGTAAACAGTGCCTGCCTCAATATGCACTGGATAGATAGCTTATTTAAATGGATTACATACTGTACAGTAAATCTCATTGTTAAAAGCTTAATATGATGGCTGGGAGTTTATGGCTTCAAAGAACGTTTTATGTGGCGGAAAAGATTAACAAAGGTGATATTGTCATATGAAATGTTGAAGAATGGACAAAAGGAAACTTGTAAGCATCATATTTCACACAATACACTTTTTTTGTCTCCAGTACGTTTCTAAGCGTTTGTTTGTGTCTAAGTTTTATTTACATTAGTATGTGTTTTTGACATCTTAAATTCATTCCAGGCATCTTCCTGCGTCATGTCCGTCTGGAAACGCAAACTTTGTCTCACTTGGTGTGCATGAAGTGTGGTGAAGGTTTCATAATTTTGTAAATATGACTGGAGTCATATTAAACTCGTTTCTTAACATACAGTACTTACAAAATATCTTCATGTAGTTCTTACCAAAATAGTTAGTGTTGCTTGCTAAGCCAAGATTTTTTAAATCCCCAAACACGCAAGTATTAATCCACATCTTGCACTATTTGTGTTGCAGACATGAATCATACCTCAATTTATGCGGCTTGTTGAAGGGAAGTGTGCTATTGCTTTTCTAAGCAATCAGCTTTTGTCTGGTAGATGATGAAATTGGTGAAAAAAACACATTTTTTTTTTATTAAACCTGTGGGATGTGGACTCGAGAGGGACATTAATATCATAGGCGGTGGCCTGTTTTTACTTACGCCAATAACTTAAAACCTGGCAACCATCAGCACACCCTAGCAAACATAATTTAACATATTAACAATCACTCAGAACACCTTAGCAACCATACAGTAATGCCTTGGAAACCACCCTTGCATCCTGATAGCGAGTTTGTGGTCAAGCACTGCTCACATTTTGTTGAGAAACTGTAAATATGTAGTTAATAGGTAAGTTAATTATAGGCGTTTAACCATGATTGAACTCGGTTTTAACTACCACACTTTGTAGATTTCATAATATTTTATAATAATGTTACATAACTACTTGTTTCATTATTTGTCAGGTTTCAGTTTCTGGTCCATTAAGTTTAGTAGCTTAAGTGCAATCAAACAGATGACTGATTTTGACCTTGTACAATGATTTCTTATGAGAGCAACTAGACCTTGACTGTCCCAAATGACATCCTTTTTGAGTTTGGTGCATTTGTCTGGCTTTAAATCTTTCAGTCTGTTGTATCCTTCTGTGTTGAGTCTGTCCGTGTATTTTACACCTAAAAATACCTACAAATGTAATTATGTGTACATTTACTGAGACAAGCAGTATGACTGAAATCGTGACACCAGTGATGCTGCTTATGCTGAGTTGTGCTAATTAATATGTGTTGACTTGAATTTACCCCACAATGGAACCCATTGAGAGTTTGAAGGGGAATGCTGAGCAGAGGTGTAAAGTACTCGAGTAAATGTACTTCGTTACTGTACTTAAGTATTTTTTGGGCTACTTTGTACTTGTACTGAGTATCAAAAATATAGGCAACTTTTACTCTCTACTCAATTACATTTTTGATTGGGTATTTGTACTCTTTACTCCACTACATTTGAAATGACACTTAACGTTACTCGCTACATTGTTTATTCGTCAAATAAAAACGAGACGAAAGTGTCAGAGGGTAATGATGGATAGAATCTGTGGTCGCGAGGTTACACGCACACACACAACTGAGGGACTTCATTTGGCGTTGCGCAGAGCAAACGTATGAAATCAAAGTACTGCGAGAGCGAATCAAATGCATATGGAGAAGTCTGGTCTCGCGGTACTTTGATGTCAAACGCTGAATGGCTTGCGTTGAGCCACCGTAGCGGGACATTTGCGTGCTGCGTATGTCATAAACTGTAGAGAAAAGTTCGCGTCTGGTCTGAGAGAAGAGATAAAGAGCAAACATATGGATGCATATCACATTTGCTTCTGTCAAGGGCCCCTTTGTTAAACATGTGATGCTACAATCAAAACAAAAGTGATGCGCGATTGCAGGAGGGTCATCCCGCACCTCAAAGGCAAGCACAAATGTTTATATACTCTGACGCTACTGTATCAGCTAACCTGAGCTGGTTACATAACTTGATATAACTTACTATATAAGCCAAAATAAA
The DNA here is from genome assembly GCF_027580225.2 of Misgurnus anguillicaudatus. NCBI lineage: Eukaryota > Metazoa > Chordata > Actinopteri > Cypriniformes > Cobitidae > Misgurnus > Misgurnus anguillicaudatus. The sequence goes on along the minus strand of NC_073352.2, from coordinate 17,088,426 downwards.
CCAGCGAGGTCCTGTACTGATTGCCCGAGTAACTTAAGTACATTATAAGATTAATAATAAGTGTACAATTTCACTGTCCTCACATTTAATCAAGTATGCTGTAATGTATTTACTGTAAAGAGGGATGCATGACGGAAGAAATGTAGTGCACTTAATGTGAGATAGTGGTGTTACGTACTACATGTGTTAACAATTAATCTTTCAAATGAACAACTTCACGTTTTTAATATGCATTATCATATTTCTGTTAGTTTAATTTTAGTTTACAGGAATTTTTTAAATATTAAAATTATATCTTTTTTAGGATAGGCCTATATAAGAATATTTGGTAATGTTAACAAGATTTTAATAAAGTATTAGTAATTGTTGAAATTAACATTAACAACGATGAATAAATGCTGTATAAGTGCAGTTCATTATTAGTTCATGTTGAGTAATGTAGCTAACTAATGTTAACTAATGAACCTTATTGTAAAGTGTTTCCATATATTTATATAACAAAATTAGGCTATATATTTTTCAGCATGGCACATTCAAGTACACAATGACACTAGACTAAAATTAAATGGGTTTAAATTAAATTGAATGTAGATTTCTAGACTAAAATCTCATGGCATTTAGTTGAATAAAATTAGACTAAAACTAAATCAATTCAGATGACATAAAATATGACTAAAACTTAATTCAATTTTTGTCAAAAGACTATGACTATGTTTAATCTGTGTTTGGAGTTAAAGGAGTTTGATTTCTTTTCTATATCAGGAAATAAAACCTCATAAATAAACTTTCTTAGTTTTCACTGCCCAGATCTACAATGTCTCTTTGTGTTGAGGACTAGTGCATCTTTGAGCCAACATTCAGTACGAGTAAAAATACTTGAGTACTTTTAAATTGGGTTACTTTAATACTTTTACTCAAGTCGTATTGAAATTGGTAACTTGTAACTTGTAGTGGAGTAATTTTTACAGTAAGGAATTTGTACTTTTACTCAAGTATGGCTTTCAGCTACTCTTTACACCTCTGATGCTGAGATGAGGCTTTAAAAATATTTAGTTATATCTTAATGTAAAGATATATAGGCTGTCTTATACTGTTTAAATCATTACAAAAAAAACAAATAGTTTTGTCATTTAGTTTGTCCCCACAAATTGTTTCTTTTCATAAATTCTAAACCTTTTAAAAACCTCATTCATCTCTCTAGTAGATGTATCTGTTCTTATGAATATCACACAAACATCCATCTCACATATATCCTTTTACCACTGCACCAGTCTCTTTCCATGATGTTACAGCTGTGCTTCACTGTGGTATAGTTTTATCTTTGTTTGGTGTAGCAGTGTCTCTCTGTGTTACAGCTGTGCTTTGCTGTGGTTATAGTTTTATATTTTTTTTGTGTAGCTGTGTCTCCCTGTGTAACAGCTGTGCTTCGCTGTGGTATAGTTTTCTCTTTGTCTGGTGCATCAATGTCTCTCTGTGTTACAGTTGTGCTTCGCTGTGGTATAGTTTTATCTTTGTTTGGTGTAGCAGTGTCTCTCTGTGTTACAGCTGTGCTTCGCTGTGGTATAGTTTTATCTTTGTTTTGGTGTAGCTGTGTCTCTCTGTGTTACAGTTGTGCTTTGCTGTGGTATAGTTTTATCTTTGTTTTGTGTAGCTGTGTCTCCCTGTTACAGCATTGCTTCGCTATTGTATAGTTTTATCTTTGTTTGGTGTAGCAGTGTCTCTCTGTGTTACAGCTGTGCTTCGCTGTGGTATAGTTTTATCTTTGTTTGTAGCAGTGTCTCTCTGTGTTACAGCTGTGCTTCACTGTGGTATAGTTTTATCTTTGCTTGGTGTAGCTGTGTCTCCCTGTGTTACAGCTGTGCTACACTGTGGTATACTTATCTTTATCTTTGTTTTGGTGTAGCAGTGTCTCTCTGTGTTACAGTTGTGCTTTGCTGTGGTATAGTTTTATCTTTGTTTTGTAGCTGTGTCTCCCTATGTTACAGCTGTGCTTCACTGTGGTATAGTTTTATCTTTGTTTGGTGTAGTTGTGTCTCTCTGTGTTACAACTTTGCTTCGTTGTGCTATAGTTGTGTCTTTGTGTGGTGTTGCTATGTCTCCATGTGCTTCAGCTATGCTTTGCTGTGGTATAGTTGTGTCTTTGTGTGGTGTAGTTGTTTCTCCCTGTGCTCCAGCTTTGCTTTGCTATAGTTGTGTCTTTGTGTGGTTTTGCTACGTCTCCCTGTGTTTCAGCTTTGCCTTGCTATGTGCTGTAGTTGTGTCTTTGTGTGGTGAAGCTGTGTCTTCCTGTTGTACAGCTGTGCTGTAATCGTGTGCTTCAGCTGTGGTATGGTGTAGCTGTGTCTTGCTGTGCTATATCTCATTCTGGGTGTGCTAAAGCTGTGTTGTACTACACTTAGATGTGTCTCAGTTTTCTCTATCTGTGTATTGGCCACCTCATGACTGGCTAGTTTTTCTTGGCTGGCTGTTGGCTGCCTATTGGATTGGGCCTGTGGTCAGGGCGATGGGTGTGGAAGCAGACGCGCACATTCCTCTCTCTCTCTCTCTCTCTCTCTCTCTCTCTCTCTCTCTCTCTCTCTCTCTCTCTCTCTCTCTCTCTCTATTCCACTCTCCACACCAAAACCGGCAACATTGGCCTGGGAGTGAAGTTACAGCTGCAGAGACACTCCGCTGTCTAGTGTGTTTACAAATGACCTCATATTTGTTGAGATTTTGTATTTTATAGAGACATAGAAGGAATTGAAATAGATACAGTATGGGTGGACACAAGCAACCACTCATCAAATTCACTCATCACCAACGCTCACATGGATATTAGGCACGCTGCTCTTTAAGGAGGACTGGGTTCATGGAAAACAAAGTTGCTTGTTTATGTGCAGACGTTTTAATTAATACGACCACACGGTCTCAAGTTGCTGTCATGCCACTGTGAATCTTTTGATAATTTTCGATAAGCCACAATAGTGCTCATTATGTGTTATCCCAAAGCAGTACTCTGTGTTGGGCATTGAGAGCCTGTATCAAATCAGCAGCAAAGTCTAATAATATTTTATGATTTACAATCAATTGCTATGTTGTTGTGATATCACATCCACATCAATTGGGTTATGAAACCTAAACTGCTATAAAAATAACCATCTGAAAAGACATATGACAAATAGCTTCTTCAGTTCTGTTATCAGGAGCATTTCAACTGAAGGAATGGTTCATCACATTTTTATTGTTTTGTGTGTTTTCATAACCCCGGCTGCACGAATCAAAAAGCAGTATAGACCAGTATTGCATACTTTTGTAAGAAGCACCTGTGTTTGGAGACATTCCATACGCTTTATCTTGTCCTGAGGAACACCTGTAAAGCAGACAGTACTCCAGAATAAACACACCAACTCTATGTCCAGGTTAAGGTCTGTCTGGTGTTTGGCATAGATCCTCTGTATTGCTAATCTTTTTGAAACTCACAGAAGAGCTATTAGATTTTGATGAATGTTCTGTCCTCAGTCTGTATACATTGTGTACTATGTAGGCCATACTGAGGAGTATATTCCAATTCTTTAGTGCCAAAGTTTTTTTGTTAATATATAGCTTGAAGTTAAAACAATTTGATTTTGCAACTTGCAAGTCAATTTAACCTGCTTTTTTAAGTTTTGACCTGTGATAAGTTGACATAACTTATAAAAGCAAGTTGAAATTGTTAACTTTTTAAACTTTTTAAGTTAAAGTAACATAAAAATATATGTTGATTAGTGTATTTTTTACAGTGTGTGTATATACTGTATATATAAACAGTGTATATATAAACTTTGCTATGTGGTTGCTAAGGTGCTCTGAATTGTGGTTACCATGTTGCGGTGCGGTTGCTATTCGCTTGTCATGTCTGACGCCACACACCATTGCTTTTCTGATCCAAAAGCTCTCAGATGCTTAAAGCAAACAACAAACAATACTAATATACATTCATTGTGTGCTGTAAAACTACCAAATAATTACATTTCTAACCTTTATTTCTATACCGACATCTCAGATGGCCAGACAGTGATTCATCTTTTAGTGACCCCAAAGGGAAATTTAAGGGAAACTTAGATCCAGAGATACTATTTCTTAAAGGATTAGTCCATTTTCTTAAAAAACAAATACAGATCATTAACTCACCACCATGTCATCCAAAATTTTGATGTCTTTCTTTGTTCAGTCGGGAAGAAATTATGTTTTTTGAGAAAAACATTCCAGGATTTTTCTCATTTTAATGGACTTTAATGGACCCAAACACTTAACAGTTTTAATGCAGTTTAAAATTGCAGTTTCAAAGGACTCTAAACGATCTCAAACGAGGCATAAGGGTCTTAACTAGCAAAACGATTGTAATTTTTGGCAAGAAAAATAAAAAATATGCACTTTTAAACCACAACTTCTCGTTTTCCTCTGGTCCTGTGACTCGCCAGCGCGACCTCACGCAATACGTCATCATGTCAAGAGGTCATGGATGATGTATGCAAAACTGCGCCCCAGTGTTTAAAGTGTAGAGAAAGAGGACCGTTCCGACCTTGTTGTATGTGGAATGATACTAATTAATGTCTTTGTGTCAGTTTATGGAAACTGCATTGAAACTGCATTAAAACTGTTAAGTGTTGGGGTCCATTAAAGTCCATTAAAATTAGAAAAATCTTGGAATGTTTTTCTCAAAAAACATAATTTCTTCCCGACTGAACAAAGAAAGACATCAACATTTTGGATGACATGGTGGTGAGTAAATTATCTGGATTTTTTTAAGAACATTGACTAATCCCTTAAAGAGATAGTTCACTCAAAAATTAAAATTATGTCATCATTTACTCACTCTCATGTTGTTACAAACCCGCATACATTTCTTTTTTCTGATGAACACAAAGGAAGGCTTTTTGAGAAATGTTCGTAATTAAACCATGGAAACAGAAGCCACGCCCACTATTTGCCTATGTGATATTCCGTTGCACTCGGAAATACAGTACATCACAAAATGGAAGTCGAATGTGACTTCCTGTTTACAGGGACATTAACAAGTTGATGGGGTTAGAAGGATGGTACATATTAGGTCTCCTGTGAAGGAACTACATTTTTTACTTATTTTATCACCCCTCGGGTAAAAAAATCATACACCTGATTGAGAAAAAAGTAATAGCCCTCTCCTTTCTTTGACAAGCCACATAAGGTACAAACAATGCAATACACGTTACATGCTGAAGTTAAATACTTCTTTTTAGGGTTTGTTTTTAGATCCCTTAATATAGTTGCAGAAATGTATCTGGATTTGCTCGATTTACCTGGATTTCTAAATAAATTGGTGTTGAATCTGAACTAACCTTTAACTAATCATAACAATAGGCAAACACATTCTGCCTAATTAAATATCATGCAAATTAAAGCTGCAATCTGTAACTTTTGCCTCTTTATCCCCATCTCTGTTTGAAACATAAAACTTCAGTTATGTGTGTTGTGCTTGGCCCTGCTACCCCGCTTAAAGTGGATCTGTTATTATACAGACATGACAATTAGAAAAAAAAACTAAAAGTGAATATCCGATAAAAAGTAATCTGTAAAAAAGTAATATATCTGCCATGTTTGTTCTGAATAAAAGTACTTAATAAGTTGACATGTTTACATGATACTCCCCAGATGATTGTCGTTTAAACGTTAGATTCTAATCAACTGTTAAACAAGCTACAAACAATCTATTTGCAGCAACACACCCATGTGATATATTAGCCGGGTCCTCTTTTTTTGTACGGACGTGGTGTAATCAAGCAATGAGTTCAAGTTCAAGTTATTTTTCCCTCAAATTCGACCTGACCAAGCCAATTATATGTGACCCTGGACCACAAATCCAGTCATAACTAGCACGGGTATATTTGTAGCAAAATGCAGCCAAAAATGCATTGTATGGGTCAATTATAGTTTTTTATGCCAAAAATCATTAGGATATTAGGTAAAAATAAGATATTTCGTAAATTTCCTACCGTAAATATATCAAAACTTTCTTTTTGTAAATGCCTTCATTTGCACAACTTTAAAGGCGATTTTCTCAATATTTAGATTTGCATCCTCACATTCCAAATTTTTAAATACTCAGATTTTAAGTATCTTAGGATAGGTCAAATGCTGTCTTATCCGAACAAACCATACATCAACGGAAATCTTATTTATTCAACTTTCAATTGATCTCAAACATGATCTTCAAACATCTCAAACATACCATGCAAACATTCAGTGCACCACACACTTTCCTGCAGTTGTATGTATGATAGCAATAGCAATGTTTAGTAAGCACCACTAATAAGAATTGTGTCAGTTTTGTTTGGAAAAACAAAGATTTTATCTTGAGTTTAGGAGAGAGACGCATAGTATGAGAACATAAACACACAAATTCTTTCTCTTTAAACACAAACAGCTTATAATTCTTCTTTAGCAGGTCTCAAAACAAACCAGCTCTTTAAAACAGTCATTCTTATAGTAGAGGACTGCAGTAAACATTTAGAATTCGTTCTGTGTTTCTGTTTGTTGTGTATGTGATGTATTGCACTGCTGGCATTGAGCCGGTCCAAGCCTACCATTACCAATCAATGGCTGACTGTTGACCTTTCACCTCTGTTGTAACTGGAGCTCGTAACTCTGTGATAAAGCCGGTTAGACTCCGCTTGCATAGTGGGCACTCCTGGGGCCTGATACTCCTGAAAGCTGATATAGCCTTTGTGAGTCTTTGTGCTATTGCTTCAGACTGTCCCATGTTGGTCATGTCCATTGTTGGGAGCGATGACTGTTATATTTAGCACACCAGCCTCCACATACCCATCCCACTAATTGACACTAATTTTGCTCTGGTTAAATCAGATCCAACCGGGCACTCGTTCCATTCTGTGGATGTAGACACAGTCGTGTACACTATTTAACACAAGTGCTTGTGGCTCATTATAACAGGATATTACAAGTCACATTGTGGAGTTGGGTTGTACACATACTGTTTGTTGTAGCTCCTTTTTAAACCGTATAGTCGTAACTTTCTACGCCTTCTTTGTTCCAACTAGTAAAAGGATGAACGTTTCTTAAGACGCATTTACCGCACACACCAAACAATAACCGTACACACTTCAAAACACACACATACGCATTCATCACTTTCCTGCTTATTCACACGAACACACCTCGCCTGATTTAGTGTGTAGTGTATATAAAAGCTGTATTGAATTACACCTCTGCTTTAATTGGACTAGTGGTACAGTGAGCCGCTGTCACAATGAAAAATCGTCCTTTCAGGGCCAGTGAAATGTCTAACCGCTGGGTTGTCGGTGGACGAAGGGAAAGAAAAAGTTAATTGTCCTCTGGCTCGCGTTCAAGCTCTGTCGTAATTGCACAGAAATCTCGAGGAACTTTCAGCACCGAGGCTTTATTTATTTGCCTCCTTCCCCTGTTTTAAAGTCGACTGTGCTCTAAAATGGGCCCCCGGGCATGCAGGGGACCCCCTGAGAGAAGGTCTCCATCTCTTTCCTGCAGTCGGTTTGGTTCTCACTGGCTGGCATGCTGAGTTCAGGGCCCAGAATTAATTAAGTCGCATGCTTTCCTGTTGATCCCACCACTACGCAGTCGCTCTACCAAATGGTGGACTTCCTCCCTGTGGGGTTAAATCTCTCCAAACGTAGGCTGCTGTGGATGGTATTAAATGCGGCATGTGACCATAGTTGCTGAGATCGAATTTCTTGTAAACTAGATTCAATTGAAAACGACCAGATTAAACCCCCACTTCAACCATCAGTGTGACTTTGCAAGGTGCCGGTATTATATTTATGGATTTGGAGACACATTTTTATCAGTATTTGTGGGGATCAACCCTATGACCAAATTCATGCTATAGAAATGCACTACCAATTGAACTAGAGGAACAAGTTTCATCACCGACACTTATGACGCTTTTCCAGTGCATAGTACCCCCACGCCATTGGGCGGGGTCAGCTCATTTTGGGGGAAAACACTGTCTGAGAGAATCGTCACCACCAAGTTCACTGCTAAATGCAAGATTAGCTTTAACAAGCAAACCTGTTGTCATCTGTTGTCAACTCCCTTTAGCTGTGAAAAACATCCACAGGCTGAGAATCAGGAACACCATACCAATATTTTCCAGACTTTCACGACAGGCACATCCGCATGTATGCACAGCATTTTTACAACTTAAATGAGGCTCAGTGGAGTGCGTCCACTAATGCCACGAGTGTTTGTACAGAAATCATGTGAAACAGAAGTAGTGAAAACACCTATTTGTGGTGGTCAATTTTGATTTTGTATGGAAATTTATGTATGGGAAACACTGCATTCCAACGATGCTCCCTGTTGCTCGCTCCCACTTTTTGTATGATGTCACAGCAGTAGGCAGCACAAATATATAATGACACACCTATAATCCCTCCCACTCTGAAGTGGTACTAAACTCAATGAAAAAGTTAACCGAGCCAAAGTAAAGTGAGCTGACACGACCTGACCGTGGAGTACTATGCAATGGAAAAGCGACATAAAATAGTTGCAGTCAGGGGCAGAGCCAGATATTGCAGACATTGGGGGCTTAGCCCAAATCTAGGGGATTCAAAGCATGATCCCCTGCTAATATTTTTTCTCCATTTACTGCAGCTTTATAAAGTAAAATTAAGTTTTAATCCTATCTTATCCTATTGTCATTAGCCTACAGCAAACATATTTTGGGATAAGAGAAGTTAAAGTGCCATTGTCAAAATTTGTTATGTTACAGTTTTAAAATGCCAATACAGAGTACACAGCAAGGTTCTCTGTATTGTCATTTTGAAACTGTAACATACATTTTTTTGACAATGACACTTTAACTTCTCTTATCCAAAAATATGTTTGCTGTAGGCTAATCCAGTAACTATCTGACTACATTGCGAATTTCAGAGAAATGCATATGGACAAAACATAAGCTGTAACTATTTTCACCTTCTTACTTCTGACGTCTTTCAATAAATAAATTCTATATCCGTCTATAAAAAGGGATGTGTGCAAAAAGCAAGTTTTTTTTAAAGTGTAACTTCGTTGCGATTAAATGTACTTTAAATATAACGTTACCAACGGCAGTGTGCAGCAGAACAGTTAGACTAGATCAGAGCGCTAACAGTAGCCGTTAGCCAGGCAGATAATATATCAGTTGACGCTATTTAACAGTATTTACATCACATAGTCCAAACCACTGATATATTTATAAGCAGCATGCAAAAACATCTCTCTGACACTTATAAAAAACAGTTTTATATAGTACTGACAAGAACGAAGTCTAATAATAACCGAGTGCTCGTATCGCATTAAGATGAAATGGTAAACCAATAGTAACATTATAGAAGTATATAGTTTTATTAACTTTTACCTTGCGCCAAAACAATAACAACACAAAAGACACTAAATATGAATAAGAAAACAAGTTTCATCATGACACCAAATACTGCTGATTTGATCTCATTTTGACGATCATAAACAAACAAGGCCAACATGAGAGCCAGGGAATCCCTGTCAGAGATGTAGCCCAGAGAGGGCGGTGGTCAGCGGGGCGAGTGAACACTGACGTCCGCTCATGTTTTGGTTCTTATTCGTACCGAATCTCACTAAGCAAACGTTCAAACAGGCGCTATCTTTACTAATCGACTGTAGATTTAAATATAATACATATATATTCTCGACTGAACTAATCTTAAAACTACACTTTGTGACCAAGAAATTGTAATATTTAAAAACGGCGAATTTGTCCATTGAGTTAATATGAGATTCAAAGCAGCCGAAAGTGTTACCTGTCATTCTGGCCGCCCTCAAATCTGTTGCGGAAGAAGTAGTTCTCAAACAAAGAGGCTTTTAAAATTACTCCGTTGTTGTTTTCTAGTTTTCGTTTTTCAAACGTGTGGTGTCGAACTGTTGTATAAAAGCAATATCGCTCTCGGAGTCGTGTGATATAGAGCTATATCACACTCCTACTCGAGCGATATTGCTTAAATATACACTATAACAGTAATAACGAAGGCACTGTAATAATAAAGACACTTTAAATGCGTTTACTGTGGGGAGATTCAGCCTTCTACTCGCATCTCTCATTCAATTTTCATTGGAGTGAGGGACCGGAGAGTTTAATGGTTTTTACACCCTTTTTAAATTTTTTAAACCCTAGTTAGTGTGCAATGTTGCTATAATGGCACAAATAATACCTGTAAAATGATAAAGCTCAAAGTTCACTGCCAGACGATATAACACAATTCGCCTTTCAAAGCCTACAGCGAGCGGCCGGTTTGGACTACCGTCCTCTACTTCCTGCTTTAATGACATCACTAGGACAGTTTTTTGACTAAACTCCGCCCACAGGAATACGTCAGTCGCCAGCTAAGCTAACGGCAAGCTAAGCTGCTATCGAATCACAACACACTGAACAAACTACACAATCAGAACTCGTTACATATTTCTGAAGGAGGGACTTCATAGAACAAGGAAGACATCAGCCCGTTTTTAGGACAGTGAAAATAGCGCTATAGAGATAAGTAAATTGTGTGAAAAATACCGCGTTTTTTCACACGTCAAACATAAACACTCAAACATAAACACATGTTATGTTGTGCACTGTAAACACAATAAAAGCTTCAAAAACACAGAAAAAACAGGACCTTTAAAGCTGAATGCCGCCATCTGAAAGGATTCTTTTGACAAAACATTCGGGGCTTGAGCCCCAAAAGCCACCCCCTCGCTCCGCCCATGGTTGCAGTCTTCTCCCAGTGTTGATGTAATCATTATACGGTCCACTTTTTAATGCTGGTCCACTTACAGTGCATGTGATGCAATTTTCATAGAAGAGTGCGCGTGTACGTTGTACCCGTAGGTCGCACATGAACCTACAAGAGAAAGTATTATGTATATATATATATTGTGTCGCAATGCACAGAACGTCTGTGTACAATTAAACTATACTTTGCAAGGCTGTGCGTTTTACATACACGTAAAAAACTAAATAAGAAACACTGTCTTTGTCATGTTAAGTTGTTTGTGTTTACATCTGTGTACTGTTTGTTTTGTGTGTATAGCCTTTATTTGTTTAGTTTTTAAATTTGTGGATTTTTGTGATGTAAACGCAGCAGACATAAGGAATGGGAAATATGTGCCATATGAACCGTGTGTATATAAGTGCATTAGCTCATCTGTGTATCTTAAGCCAATAAGATTTTCTTCAGCTGGCTTGAAGGGAGACTTCACAGGGGACACTTCCACACATAGCTGGCGTGCCTCATCATATTTGATTTTGTTACCGATATCCTCTTACTCCCACCTCAGACTTTTTATGTTAAGCTAAATTAAAAACGCTTTAAATTCTTTAAGGAAAGAGATGGATTGTTAACATGCTGTTACAAAAGTTATTGTCCTGTAACAATCTCATATTCCTCACTCACATTTTGTTATGATGAATCTTTAATGTTTTGCAACTGTTGCATGTGCGCCATGTATTTTTTTCTTCTCTCATCCATGGCATATTTTTTCTCTTTCTTTCTTTCTCTCTCTCTTAGACTTGGCAGATAACCTGGCAATTGATGACTTAACGCTTCACGAGTTACTGCTGACTCCTAGACTGGGCACGGACACCCATGGAGGAGCATCTGTACCTGGAGGAGCACAGGCGTTGTACGTTCCCAGTGGAATCTTTATCTTTACCATCATTATCTTTACCCTGTTGGATTTCCAGTGATTATTAATCCAATCTGACCATCTTCAAACGCACTGATGAGAGTTTAAAAGAGATGCTACTGATGCCCGTGTATACATATGAATCTGATCAAGAACAGGAAAACATTTTTATGCTCAATTGCAACTTCTCATTTTTTAAATATATTTTTAAGGTGTACAGCATTTATTCATTTAACAATCACTTTTATCCAAAGCGAGTGAGGAATACAAGAAAGTGAGGAATCATAATGCCCAAACTGTGACATCATCATTCTTCTACAGCATGAGGAGCACCCAATACAGAATCGTGCTTGTATGCCACACAAGAGCCATGTGTTTTACATCGCATTTCCGCTATACACATGCCGTTTTACACAAAGGCCGAAGCCTTCTGTAGGAAAAGGAGCTTAATCTCCTTTGAAAAGACAAAGAGACGCTGCTTTTGCGAGTATATGGGCACTTAAGGAGAAGTAACCGTGACCGGCAGACTCTGCTGAATACATGTAACTGCACCAGTGGGCATAGACTATCTCTGACTGTCTCTCGTATATATACTTATGTGAGGTTCTCCTCTGCCACTCATTTCCTGTGCAGTAAATGGAGGACAGCACATCAAGGCATCGGCATGTTGTTGTGAAACCGTCTCTCTACAGGACGACACAGCTGTACTTTATTTCCAAAAGAAAGATGCTGTTTTATTAGTATGCCGACTTCTCTTTTCACAAATTGTGGTATTTTATATCTTATATCTTTCTTTAATTTGACTGCTTCTCTTTTTCTATATCTTATTGTAATTGTGTGATTAAACAAACACTTTGTCTTCAGTTACTGTTTTCTTATCACAACTCACCATAGCATTTGCATCCAAGGAAAGATAATTGATCATTAACTGAACTGTGCATGTCAAGTATCTGACCATTTGTTCGGTTATCTTCATATACAAAGGGCTAAATGTTAATTTCAGATCAGAATGATACTCTGAATCCGGAAAACCTGCTGTTTAAAAATTGACACTTTTCCTTTGTAACCTGTAAATTCATTACCGATCTCTTTGCAATGCTTAACAGACTCCATTATATCTGTACATGTGAAGGAGTGTTTCAAAACTGGACTTCATTTTTGACCTGGTTTCCAGTTCTTAAAGGATTAGTCCATTTTCTTTAAGAAAAGTCTAGATGGTTTACTCACCACAATGTCATCCAGGGTGTTGATGTCTTTCTTTGTTCAGTCGAGAGGAAGTTGTGTTTTTTGAGGAAAACATTCCAGGATACCCCAACACGTAACTTTTAATGCAGTTTCAACTGAGTTTCAAAGTACTCTAAACGCTAGCGAAACGATTGTCATTTTTTACAAGAGGAATAAAGAATATTCACTTTTAAATCACAATTTCTCATCTATCTCCGGTCCTGTGACACGCCAGCGTGACCTCACGCAATACATCATAATAGCCTCTTTCACACAGTAATTCTGGTAAATTACCATGAATTTACCAGAATGAATTTACTAGTAAATACAAAAATGTGCTGTTCACACACGCAGTGGCGTTCCGTTATTTTACCAGTAAAACATCATTCACACATCAGTATCAAAATACCGGTAAATTCGTTGAGAAAGCGTAAGTACCTGTAGCACGCGGCGAGCTCAGTGTTGTATTTGTAAACAATCCACTTCGTTCATATCTACGGTCCGTATTTTGCTGTTTTCACGTCTGTGGTAAACAGTCGCGAAGTTGCTCATGACCAAACAACATTGAATGAGACGACGTCAAACCGAAAATGCGTTTTTAACAACACTACTGTTTGCACGTTGGCTTCACAGAGGGCGTGCTAAGGACGTCGGCAATTCGGCGGTAAGCTGTTTTAAACAACTTTGGTGAAGAAATGTGGACGTAAACTTCAGGTGTGCTCAACTTTCAAGCAGCATGTGTGTGGAAACGTCAGTCAACACTGCGGGGGTAAACGCGTCATCTGTATTAAAACGCTATGATCTGACGTCGTCCGTTCTAAATGCCGGTAATCCTATAATTTTCGATCACACACAGCGCTTACCGGTAAATTACTGGTAATCTTACAACCTGTCTTACTGGTAAATTGGGAGCACTGATTTACCGGAAAGGTTCTGTTCACACATGATCTGTTAACTGCAATTTACCAGTAAATTACCAGTAAAGACTGTATGTGTGAAAGGGACTAATGTCAAGAGGTCACGGATGACGTATCAAAACTATGCCCCAGTGTTTACAAGTGTGGAGAAAGAGGACCGTTCCGACGTTGTTGTATGTGGAATTATACTAATTAATGTCTTTGTGTCAGTTTATTGTTTAAAATGGTCCACAAATGTGCGTTTCATATATGTAACACGTGACCTTTCCACGTCATTACACAATTATGTGAGGTTGCCCTGGCGCGTCACAGGACCAGAGATTGTGGTTTAGGGGTGCATATTTTTTGTTTTTCTTGTCAGAAGTGACAATCATTTAGCTAGATAAGACCCTTATGCCTCGTTTGGGATCATTTGGAGTCCTTTGAAGCTGCGTTGAAACTGCAGTTTTAAACTGTTAGGTGTTGGGGTCCATTAAAGTCCATTAACATAAGAAAGATCCTGGAATGTTTTCCTCAAAAAACCTTATTTCTTCTCGAATGAACAAAGAAAGACATCAACATTTTGGGGGACATGGTGGTGAGTGAATTGTCTGGATTTTTTTTAAGAAAATTGACTAATCCTTTAATTTTTCACATTATATTTTTTCGTCAGTTTATTCATAACAAATACAATTTTAATCTCGAAATACTTTACAAACGTATTCTCCTGTTCCAGCTGTGCAGTTTATCAAAACATGGCTCTGTTTATTTAAGCAGTTCAGTTCTGGCTGCGATCAGGACTTTGATTTGGTCCCATTAACTTTAACTCCAATGTTAATTTGCTTGTGTCTTGATGAAAAATAACTTTCTGACTCACTTACGTTTATGCATTTGGCAGATACGTTTATCCAAAGCAACTTAAGAGTGCAATTCTTGCATTCCCTGGGAATTAAACCCTTGACCTTGGCATTGCTACAGCCACGCTTTACTAATTGAGCTACACATTACTCTACTTTACTATTTTGCAGCGTATTTTAATATAACACGATGGCCCAGTCTTTCCTTACAATGCTAAAAACCAGACTTCACAGAGGGAATTATGTTTTCTTTGAGGTGAATGCTTTGTTAGATTTGGCTATATTCTTAGTGGTAGTTTTATTTGCCTACAAAATCACACATTGCAGCTCGGTCAATATTATGCTTATGCCAAGCCCCAGTTATGATGATTTCATGAGGTTTTCTTAGAATAATGGCTTCTTTTGTGTCATGCCAGTGATATGCTGAGCTCTTGATATGGTTCACTGCAACCCTCACGTCGTTCTCAGCTACTGAACCCTGCAGTTTCTTCAGTGATCAGTGGCGTCTCTGTAGTTTCTCTCACAGGTCCCTTTGTTTCGAAGGACAGTCTTTTCTGGATAATCTCTGGTTGGTTTGATTTAACCCCCGCTTACTGATAAACCTGCCAGCGGTGTCCACTGAGACATTCCAACACTTGATAAAGTTTTTACCCTTTTCCTAACGTAAACATTTGTTTTACTTCAACTTTATTCTTAATTTTCACAGCTGTCCTTCGGATTCACAATCTAGATAATGATCACTTTGCTGCTGGGTTTGATCCAGAAAATGTGGTAGTTATTTTAATGAGTCACAGGTAGAGGCCAATTTTAAGTCAATTGTGCGCTTGTTAGGGCAGCAGTTTGCATCTGTGTAAACTCAAGCTTCTGCAATACACTAACTGAATGCAAGAAAGTGCATAAAAATGACTTATTTTAGTAATTCAACCAAAATATAGTGGATATTTATGCAAAGGACTGTGTAATGAAACGATATTTAATGCCTTATGTAACATTGCACGAGGCTGAAAGGAGTCACAGTTCTCTGTTTACATGTTAAGTTTAAAAGTAAAAGTAAACTTTACAAACAAACTGTTATGAGGGTGATGGAGCGATATAAAAAATGGCAACTTAATTGAAACAAATCCTTACAGTATGTAGTAAATGAGTGATGTGCTTCAGCCAGTAATGATATGTGTTGAGTACCGTAATTAAACTCTGAATTTTGCAATAGTGTTTATACTGGAGCTGATTGCACAGTGGGGGAGCATTCAGGGGCCATTTGGCACATCTGAATACTTGAGCTTGGCCTGAGCTGTTTAATATCCCGAACATCGGTGAAGGGGGGAAAATGGAGCCCTTCATTCACACAAGGTTACAGTTACTCGGACCTCAAATTCGGAAAGCAACAGTCCTGTCTCCGAAACCTGCTTTTCTACCAGTGTACAGAATGTTTAGTAGTCAATAATAATTTCAATAAAAGTCAATACTGTTTTTCAATGTATCGAATATCCCAAAAAAAAATGTTGTTTATTTGTGACAATACCGTTAAGTGTTATAATTTATAATGTTTACATGTAAATTATAAATAAATAAAAATTTTAAAATCTCATCGCTTTGTTTCAATATGTTTGAGCCTGAAGTGTTTTTTGTGTGTGTAAAAAGTTAAGTCTCATTCAAATAAAAATGCATATTGACCTAATTACAAAAAGTAAAAGCAAACAAATAGCATATAATTATCTCTACCATTCTCCATTTTGTCCTGATTGTCTCCTCTCAGCTGACCAAGTTGACATACAGACACCTGTGGTGCCTCACACCTACAGGTGCAAATTAAACCTTATTTTGTCTGTGTTTATATTCGGTTAACACTCCACACCCAGCCAGCCACCCACACACCCAACAATCCCCCCCAAGTGTATTTAACTCTTTATCTCATTACTAACCTGTAATGTGACTGCAAGGCTGATGTGCTCTTAGTATTTTCACACTCACGTTTCACTATAGGATGCGGATAAAACCTGTTGCCTCCATCTGGTCTTTTCTCTCCTGAAGCGGTGAAGACGTGCTGGTTATCAGGAGAGAGCCAACGGGTACAGAGGGGCTGAACAGAGCTGTTGGTTACACTTTGAATGTTAATGAAGGAGTGAAAATGGGCAAACAGGCCCATTGAAATGCGCAGGTTGAAGGTTTTCTTAGGGTAATAAAGTGGCTATGCAGGGATCCCCCATTTTTAGGACCAACTGGTTTTCTTTGTTTAGGATGGCGCAATTACTAAAGCTAATTGTGTTTAACAGAAATTGTTAGGTTATTGCTGTAGCATACTTGTGATTTTGTGGTTAAAAATAATCTTCTTTGTTGTAATGCTCCATAATGATGAATTAGAATGTCAAACACAGTTTAACAAATTAGTTAAAGGAACAGTATGTAAGAAATTTATATCAATTAATCATAACATGGCCCTGATATGTCACTAGACATAAAGAAATCATTTTCATTTTAAATACTTATATCACTGACAACAGTGGTCTGGCCAGGATATTGTCATTTAAAAAGTGGAGTTGCAGCCCTCAACTGATGTTGATGTTGTCATTTTGTGTATTGGCCACCAGTTTTGTGATTGCAGTACCAGTTTTGGCCACAATCCTACATACTTTTCCTTTAAAGGGACATTCCACATTTTTGAAAATATGGTCATTTTCCAGCTTCCCTGGAGTTAAACATTTGATGTTTACCGTTTTGGAATCCATTCAGCTGATCTCCGGGTCTGGCGCTAGCACTTTTAGCATAGCTTAGCACAATCCATTGAATCTGATTAGACCATTAGCATTGCGCTAAAAAATAACCAAAAGAGTTTCAATATTTTATTTAAAACTTGACTCTTCTGTAGTTACATCGTGTACTAAGACCGACAGAAAATTAAAAGTTACATTTTCTAGGCAGATATGGCTAGGAACTATACTCTCATTTTGGCATAATAATCGACTTTGCTGCCGTGACACGGCTGCAGCAGGTGCAATGATATAACACAGTTTACGAGAATAGTCCCCTACCATTGAAAGTTACTAAGGGGACTATTTTTGGCTGCTGCGTAATATCATTGCACCTCCTGCAGCCATGTCACGGCAGCAAAGTCCTTGATTATTACGCCAGAATGAGAGTATAATCCTAACCATATCTGCCTAGAAAATCACAACTTTTAATTTTCTGTCGGTCTTTGTACACGATGTAACTACAGAAGAGTCAAGTTTTAAATAGGAAAAATATTGAATCTCTTTGGTTATTTTTTTGCCCGATGCTAATGGTCTAATCAGATTTAATGGATTGTGCTAAGCTATGCTAAAAGTGCTAGCGCCAGGCTCGGAGATCAGCTGAATAGATTCCAAAACGGTAAGAATCAAATGTTTAACTGTAGGGGAGCTGTAAAATGAGCATGTTTAAAAAAAGTGGAATGTCCCTTTAAAATGTGTTTTAACATAACAGAATAAATCAAAATTATAAGTAAAATGATGAAGTTGTTTTTGTTCTGATATCTGCAGGAAATATGATTTTTTTGTGATTAACAAGTAAAGTTTTGATCTTTTTCACAATGCTATCATAAATCTGGAAAATAGAGTTCACGAGTCATAAAGAGTTTTACTGTGCTTTTATAGTCCCTTTGTGTCTTCAGAGCTTGATGTCCTCATGTGACCACTACGTAGATTTGCTGTATGGATAAAATCTATAGAAAATGTTTACATTTTTGGGGAAACTGTTCTTTTACATGACATATTTTCATGCAGAGTTGCAGATTTTTGCGCTACAACGGTATTTTTTACATAAAGTATTCTAAGAAAGAGCTCTCTTACTTTTTGTTGTCTATTGAGTGTAACACCGATCCACTCTCTCATACCCACAATCAATGAACCCCAGAACCCCACTGCAGGTTCCCATTCGCCACTGGCTTTCCCAGCTTCGGTCACACACAGTATGAATGGGGCAGGCTGAGGAATGTGGGGGCACAATAGTTGGAATGTCAGTTTGTTAAGAGCTCCCCCCACACCATGCACAAGCACACACTCACACACAGTCACAACAACACATGGATACATACACATGCTTCAGCAAATCCAGACATGCCAAAGCGTTTAAGTGTGCGCCGTGTGTTAGGTTAACAATGAAAAATTATTAGCGATAGGAATTAGATTAAGAAAAAGCACTGCATAGTAGCCAAACCCTCATTTTCCGAGAGATCATCATTCTTGGTTAAGAAAAATTTGGCCCATTTATGGCTTTGTCATCCATAACCACTTTTGTTTTCTTGAAAGCAACAAAGTACAATGATGTTTTTGTGCACACGTTTTTTCAAAACACATTTTTACACAAATATAAGAACCCCAAAATATGCAGAAAAACATCTATGGTTTGTTTGACATTCTTATTTTCCAAAAGGGTTTGGTAACTACTGCCCTTATGCACAACCACTCCAATTATGGTTTGTGTCATTGTTGGAAAGATGGGCTGTTGTCCATGAGGACTGTCATAATCAAAGTGAGATGTTTTCGGTTATGCTGCTTGTCATGAGAGGAGGGCTAAGATTCCACTTCGCTCTTTGGTTCTCTTTCTTCTGCCTCTCTCTCTCTCTCTCTCTCTCTCTCTCTCTCTCTCTCTCCCATTCCTCCAGACTGTCATTGGGCTGTTAGCCACATCACAGCCCTTGCAGTTCAATGTCACATTTCATAACATGGAGACATATTAGAGGGTTACGTTCTCACCTATGTTTAGTGCCCTTCTGGTGAGACCAGACTGATGATGACTGTAATACAAAAAGACTTAGCTAGACTGTTAATATAAATAGACTATCTTTATATATCTGTCTGTCTTTTCCATTCATTAAAAAATGCTGTTTACTTCAGATGCAAACAGGTAGTTGAGTTGCAAATTGCTTGCTGTATGAAATGATATAGGATACGTCAGTGTTGCTCAACTAGGGGACTTCAAGATTAAAAATTATTTAAAATATATCAAACCTTGTAGAATCAAGGCATTTCTTGGTGTCTGATTATTTTAGTAATGTATATACCCTTTTATAACTGGAATATTAAACTCTAGAATAGATATCGTAAAAGTGGGGGTCAAATATTTTTGTGGACAATGGGAAAGGCTTGAAGTCCAATGGTTGCTATACATTTATTTAAAAGTTTTAAAACTTTTTTAAAAATGTTTTTAGATCATGGTAGCCTATGATCTTGACCAATAAATTTGTTTACATTTTTAATAAAAGGTGAAAGCTAAGATGCTCTGTGGTTTGCTCTTTAGTTTATATCAAAATTCATCACCTAATCAACAGTTAGTTTAATCTAAACGTATAAGACACTCTGTTAACCACGAAGTAAACAAAACCTCACTCCAGTAAATGTAATGTAATGTAAAAAAAAAAACGTTTCCCCGAATCGGGCATGTTTTACGCATTAAGCACACGAATACTGAAGACACAGACTGTAGGCTACATATTAATATTTTTAAGTCAATGTAACCTCCAGCGCGCGCCATGCTCCACCCCGTGTGATTCGCGTGGCCACCTCTCTTTGTCCGGAACTCAGTTGCGTGCTCGCGCAGCCCTGACTCTGTACTGAGATCTCGCAGCGCGCACGACTCCTCGATTCTCACTCAGCGTCCCGACTCCACACCAGCGCGAGAGTGGGAGAAAACTTTTCCAAAACTTTTCTTTTCGCCATTATTTCGCTTTTTTCTCTACCGATGCAACGGCTTTGCGGATCTCAAACGAAGAAACGGGTTAAGAAGGAAACTTGCCGCGCGGTTTGATCATGCGTGCGCGTGTGTAGCGCTTTTTGTTTTTCTTTGAAAAGTCTGAACGTTTGACGAACAGCACAAAGTTTTGACCATTTTACCTCGTATTTTATTTTCTTTTGGTCGCTTTTTTAACACGCTTTACGGGAGTGTTTCGCTCGCTGCTCTGTACAAAGGCCGGGTTTTATTGCTCAAGAAAAAATCAGTTCGCCAGACCCGAGAGGTGAAGTTAAACAGCGCGTCTCCATGAGGAAACCTGAAGTGGGAATTCAAGAGATTTTCTGACTTCGTTTCTTTTTTGTTTCTTGTTGCTACTCTCTTGCTCAAAGTAGTCAACGATGAAGATGATGGTTTTATTTACTGTATGTCTGTCGGTGGTGGTTTTGGTGTCGGCTCAAGCTGAGCAGAAGTTAAAGAACTGCAATGAAGTCAGAACTGCATACAGCTCCAAAGGTTTCAACGTCAACGATGTTCCCAACAAAGGAGTACATGGTAAGTTACACCAAATCCCAAAAAAGTTGGGATTCTGGCTGCAATTTATGTCAGTTGTAAATACCCAGCTTTGCATAAATATGTAGAGTGCAAACATCATAACAGTTGTTAAAGTTTTGCATGTTGCATAGTAGCGATTTGTGTCAAATGTAAATACACCCCTATGTAAAGTGCAAATCGTAACAGTCCTAAAAAATCTTGACTCATATTGCAACCATACTGTGACTTTCTATTGCTTGAATGCTACAGCACTTCAGATTGTAAATTGCCTGTTAAAACGGGATGCAACTCATGATTAGCTTTTTATAGTCCGGCGTTACAAATGTTACGGCGCACCCCCAGCTGCTGTCTTTGTGTTACAGAGTGTCGCACTTTGTCATTGTAAGCGAGAGTCAGTCATCGGACAGTGATTGTCATTCACGAGCGCTAATACTCATGTAAATGCAGTGATTTTTATCTGAAGCAGCACTGGGGGCGGGGAAGAGTAACAAGTTGCTCTACTTTAAGGCCCGGATGGGAATAGTTAGCCTCTGGACACACTTTATAACAGTGCCTTATATCCACCTAATGAAAGAGAAAGTTTCCTGACGCGTCGTCCAAATTGTATTCAAGAGGGAGAGGCCGTCTTCTGTGCTTATCAGACGTCTCTATAGGCCATTGTGTCCTTAAAGAGTTATACACATTCATAAACCAAAACATGGGGCTAAATGAAACTCACTTAGGTGACTCACTTTCTGTAATTGACATGACACACTCCTAAAGAACGCATTGTACACATGTATTGTTTAAAATGCAGTGCATTTTATCTTTTTGAGGACAGCTGTGTCGGGAACGTGTTGCTGTAGCACAGCTGGTATAGAATTGTATTAGCAGCATAATGAATGTGGGATTGTGAGAAACATTGATAAATGTATAGCCTACCTTGAATCCAAAAGGTCCGTTGTTTTCCCTGAGGCGTCATTGTAATGCAAACCTTGAGTGTACCCCAACATGCCTGAATTTGTCATGTTTTATTGTGGCAAATCTCCAGTTTTGTTGTGATGGGTTAAAAGAATGAATCATAAAGACTTGTTTTGGGGAAAGGTTTGGGTGCCGTGCTCGTGTGCCTCTTACAATGGTACACAATATGCGTCGGGACCCTGTGTGAGGCTAACCTCGGCTAGCATGTCTTTGTCAATAAGAGACTGAGATAATTGATACAGAGAGACTGACAAGGTCTGCTGTCGCTGAGGGGTGGAGGTCCTTAGAAAAGGAAGCACAAAAAAGCTCTGCTTTGGCTTAACAATGTCTCCTGTTGCTAGGGAGAAAATGGTCCATGGGAGAACCTAATTGAACTGGTCGTGGCCCCACGGTTTTGGCTTTCATGGCTGGCCCTCTTCACTTTGTTGTTAAAACATCATCTTTATTCTTCCATAGTCTGGAATTGTAATTCCATCCGCGATTGGTTCGAGCAATTGGACACGTAGCACTGATCAGGCGAATGTCCCGTCCATGATCATTCTTCTGCGTTCCAGCTATTTTTCAGCAAGGGTATTATTATGTATACAGAAGGAATTTTTCATTCGACTCACCAAGAAAGACCGTTTAAAGCAGTCATTACATTAAACGATCATCATTTATTTGTCATTTTGGTTAGGATAGTATTGTCAATTAACATTTTTGAATCAATAGAATAGAGATTGGAGGCATGCTTTGGAGGCATTCAAAGTTTTGCATTTGATTCGTGGGGGAATGATGATGTTACTTTCCCCAACTTTCAAACTTGATACCTAAAATCAAAATTTAAAAAAATGTTTTGCATATTTAGGTGTAGGACACTTTTTTGGCGTTTAGTTCTCCTTGATTAGTTTTGAGGTCATTGATATGCTGGTGTACTCCTAGAGGATTTGGGAACTGAAATACACATTCAGTCTGACAATGAACCAACAGTATAATGACTCATCCTCATCTTCAGTTTTGGTTCACAACAAATGCTCTTTAAAACCAGAATTTATCCTCCTTTAATACCACCCACTTCTAACTAACCATAGCAAATTATAGTGGTTCATGGTTGTGATTTAACATCTGCGTCTTCAAATGCAGTCGGAGTCTAGGGAAAGGTTATAACACTTTATCAGCATAATATTGTTAATACTCGAGGAAAGCTTTAGTGTGAAATTTATGATTAAAGGATTTGCATGTTTCTCTGCTGGAAACCCAGATTTTGAGGGCGGGGAGCTTTTGGTTAAGCCAAGTTAAGATGTTTCTTTATAGTCGGAGCGCCTCTCCAGATCATCTCTGTTTGAGAGCACTCTGGATTATTGCACCTTAGGACGCTACATACTTCTTTGAGCCCCGAAGCACACAGTTCCCTGCTGAGGACTAAACCGCCCATATCCTCCAATTCTCAGCTGAACCAAATGCGAGTGCCTGCCCTTCTTATAAAAAAGCCTCATTGCCTACGATAGTTTGATTGGCCCTGATGTTGTAAAACGTGTGTGTCAAGTACCTCCCGCCAAGTGGCAAGCGGCCCATCTTCAGAAGATTCAGAGGAGGTCAGTAACGTTGACCAGATTTGTATCTCGCCATGTCAACAGCTCCAGCGGAATTCTTTTTTACTGCTCTGGAAAAATCTGTTTTGGTTTATGTTGGCAGTTTGGTCTTATGTCATTGCTCAGGTATGGATAATGCCAGAGATCAAAAATGTTTCCTCCCCTTTCTCCTGAAAGATTCATTGCACTTATAATTACTTCAGCACATTAATACTCAAACTCAGAGAGGCGATGACCTCACCCTACTTGCCTCTTGATATTGTACAGATTAGATTTGAATCGGACACACTTAAACTTTGGCCTGTAGCTTGATACATAACACTCCTCAAACATATGATTTTAGATGTTTTTGCTGGTTATTTAACATTCTTTTTTATAATGACCTGCCTTGCATTTTGCATTTCGATAAATAATTGACTGATTGATTTCTGATTTGATAAGCGGTAAAATGTTATTTTGGAGTACAGCCTTGCAGAAGACGAACCCTATAGTCTTTAAACATGCAGAACATTAGTATAGAAAAATGCATGAGACTCACAGTTGATTCAACTTCATATAAATAAACTGTAAGGTAAATTCCACCTTTTAATCTTCTGCATTAACAAAATAATTTTTTTGACAGCTGGATTCACCAAGTTGATCAAGCTAGTTAAGTTAATTTATGTTGTGTTAATGAGAACTCTGAGTGTCATTGTGTCAGGTTTGAATGCACCCCTTCATCGACCAAATCAGAGGATAATCGCTCGAGTGGAAGTTCAAGCACAAATCATGTTTGTTGTCACTCTTTTCAGCTTTGTGTACCATTCCCAGGGGAGATGTCATAAGTCTTTTCAAATTAAAATGGTCATGTGGTTTAAGAGCAAGAAATATTTTATTTAATGTTCAGGTGTATATTTATGAGAAAAACATGGTTGTGACATTTCTCCATTGTGGATCTCAAATCTGTGCTTAAATAATATAAATAATTTTAAGAAATGTTTAGAAAACTTTGCGACCTCGCATGGGTTTTATTTAAAGGGGACATTTTACAAGACTTTAAGATGTCAAATAAATTTTTGGTGTCCACAGAATATGTAAAGTTTTAACTCAAAATATCATATGGGTTATTTATTATAGCATGTTAAAATTGCCACTTTGTAGGTGTGAGCAAAAATGTGCCGTTTTTGGATGTGTCATTTAACATGCAAATGAGCTGATCTCTGCATTAAATGACAGTGCTGTGGTTGGATAGTGCAGATTAATGGGCGTTATTATCCCCTTTTGACATCATAAAGGGAGCCAAATTTCAATGGCCTATTTTTTCACATGCTTGTGGAAAATGTTTTACCAAAACTAAGTTACTGGGTTGATCTTATTTACATTTTCTAGGTTGATAAAAGCACTGGGGAACCAATTATAGCACTTAAACATGGGAAAAAGTCAGATTTTTCCAAATATTGACATTTTGAGATATCAGTATTAAAAAAAAAAACTTCTTAAAACCCATTTTTATAGTAAGGTTGACATTTGCAGGGAATTGCACACAAGTTTTAGAAAAATAATAAAATAGTTTGATATAAAACATGTGTTGGTAGATAATTTGGCCCACCATGAAATGTCATGTCAGCTTGCCTTGAGATATTAAATTGTCTATCGATGGTAAAATCAGTTTTCAGTCCATGTTTCACTTCTCTGGGAAAGGTTGAAGTTAACCTCTGAGCTGTTCTTTCAGTGACCTGGACCCTGTGGCTAACTGCCTGTAATTGAGTTTGGCTATCAGAGGAAGTTGTCTTGTAAATGCGAATCAAGCAGCATTCGGCGTAATGAGCGGGGAGTAGAGAACGTGTGCCTGGCCGTGCGACTTGTTTTTTTATCAGTTGTCTGATGGAGCCAGTTTCTGACAAGACTCCGGTTTTCGCTTATAGATTTTTCTTATCTGTGGTATTTGCCATGGGCTAACAAGTGGTACATCTATTGCTCAAATAGGATTCCGTAAGATGTGTAGAAAAAAACGTCAAACTTAAAAAATTTTCTGCTCTTCTTGGTTCTGCTTAAACCCCCCAAAATCTGAGGAAGCAGAAGCCCAGTGGGGAGTAAATGCAGTGTGTGCGAACAATGGGGCAACCCTTTTAGTTCGATTCTGCCCCCTCCTTACTGCATTCCACAGGGGACCACCAAGACCTCACCAAGACCCCCAGAGCCAGGAACAGCAACAAAGACTCAGCCGGAGGAGCTTGAACAGAGGACTGACTGACCGTTGAATAAAAGAGTGGGGAATTTTGACTGACATAAGAAGGGCAGCAGTGAGAGGGATCTTAACATGTTACTAAGAGGAGCTGCCACCTCGTATGATTGAGCGAGAGCGTGTGACCCGCTCGCAGAGAATGCAGGGAACGCTGTGAAACGTGGCCCAGGGCTGGATTCATGGACTGTGACTCACTCTGACTCATCTGTACACACCAACCAAATGGGGCAGATGTGCAGAGACATGAAAAAGGCTCACACTTCCACAGCCTCCCTCTTCGCAGGATTTGTGTCTCTTGTGACATTGTTAGTGTAGTTTGTGGTTTTCCCTGAGTAAATCTGGCGCGGTAAAAAGCGATGTCTGATGGGTGCTGTGTAAAATCTGGCTCTGTATTTGCGGCTTTCCGCACTTGAAGGCAGATAGTGGCTGCCACTGAAGTTCCTTGTTAACACTTCCCATTTGCATGCTGTTAAATTGACACTCCCTGGGCCCCCCTAACTTGGCCGATGGGTCTGTTTCTGTTCTTTTGCATCTCGTTGGATAGGAAGGCTTTGAAAGAAGTGCCAAAGTAGATTTTGTACACTTTCTGTACTTCTTGTTCTTTTTATCTTTCTTTCTTTCGCCACACTCTTCCCCTTCGTATGTGTGGGAAGCTTTCCAGATGATTTTAATATTAAAACGGACTGCTACAGCTATTCCTGCAGTTGGTTGAAAACCCTCCCTCCTGTGGTTTTGTTACCAGGCATTTGCATGGCCACTATGTGGTTGATTATTCAAGCAAAGACTTACTGAAGTCTTTAGCTTTGGATACAGTTCTCTTGTGGGACATTCCCTTGCCCTCATTCCTCTGCAAATCTCCCTGTGTGTTATTTGAGAGGTGGCACATCTTTTTTTGTGCTTGGTTCAGTCAGCAGTGGTGTTCAGCTGTAAGCAGAGCTCTGGGGTCTTCTCGTTCCCTCTCAAGGTATATTCTGCACATTATAAATTCTTCACACATCCAAAAGCTGAATACACTCATCCAACTGAGCAATTCTGGAGGTGTAATGCATGTCAAGGAAGGTTGGGCTGCAACAAATGTTAAAGAGATCCATACATTGCCTCAATGGGGTGAGTTTGGACAAGTACTATCTGTTATTTTTGCAGTTTCGGTGAAGACACAGAAATGTCATATTGCCATTGATTTCAAGTTTAAGCATGTAAAGTAAGGTTGGATATTGCAAAGTACTCAAGGCCTGAGTTTCTCAGTTTCAACTCATTTACATGACTAAAGTAAAGAGTCTCAAGTGTTAGTGCAGTATCATAAGAAAAAGATGCGTTATTTTTTTCTTGGTATAAATTAATAATCAAGACTATATTATGGCAGTGGACCTCTCAAAATAATTGATGGTCCTTTCGAGAGGTGAGGGATGCAGACCAGCAGCTCATCTGGGCTTCGGGGATGTACCAGATTTCCTGTAATCCCAACTAATTACTCCCTCAGCCAACTTGAAGTCTCCTTTTGATGAGCATCAGACCAGGACACATGTATATGTGAGGTCTGTTTGATTACCTAATTTTCTTTTTACACACCTTACACATGTGTAGTAAAGTCTTTGGAGACGATGGAAGGTGCAGTGTTGATTTGGTTTTGTGCTTTTGCCCAGACAGGCTGAGGCGGCTGAAGCGCTCCCTCTGGCTCTCTCAAAAGCCTCCGACAATTTAACTGACGAGGTGATGGGAGCACTTAAAACGGTCATCAAAACCAAATGCCTCGGCTCCGCTCCCACCTCTGGCTCTAGCATTTTAAATTAGTTTTTTTGTAGCTTGACTGTTTTCTCTGCCAGAAGTCGCTCAGGCAGACCCTGGATTACCATTTTTCTTAGGTGTGGTTTTACTTGGTCGTAGCAATGATTTCATTGAAGCAGAATGGGGGAAAATGGCAAAATGGCCACATTTGATAAGATTTTTGTCTTTATGTATAGATGGTCCTCTTATTGATGGCTTTGACTCGTTGACATTACCCATCCATATCTGAAACAGGCAAGACGTTGATGTGAAAAGCACAGTAGGATTTACCCGGTGTAGGTTTACTACCTCCACAATCGCTTATTGCTGCTGCTCTTCCCACCAACATCACGGCTATCCAGTTTCTTTAGCTCAACAGGTATATCAGAATCATTGTTGCAATGTTGTAGCTTTGAGGACTTTGGAAACATGATCTTTGGCCTGACCTCATCCTGCCAGTGGGCCTCTCTCTCCCCATCTCTTCTCCCTTTCTAACACACCGCTTACATATTAGCTCAGTGCTTGTCCGTCAGTTTCGACATCTGGTGGATTTCAGCCTCTCTCAGATGTAGGTTATAAACAGTGTCAAAGAATGACTCGGGCTTCCGCTGGTTTGCTTTTACCAAGGGGGATAAGATATAGCACTGTTGCGCTAAAACCTTTCATATGTTTAGGGTTAAAAAGATGTTTTATTTTAAAAAGCGAATTCTTTAGAGTCGGGAAGAAAAATCGTCTAGAGTTGGAGAGCGCTCTAGTGAGCGCGTTTGTGGTTTTGGTCATATCAGGCTTATGGTGGGCTTGCAGATTTCCAAACAACAAATGCTTTGACCTAGATATAGTCCACAACCCACACTGAACATCGGGATGTTTGTGTGAAATCCCTATGGTTGTGTTTGAAGTTAAAAAGCCTTCTGTGTATCTTTTAAGTTTTGTACTGTATGAAACTGTGTGACAGAAATGTATGCACAGTACCAGTCAAAAGTTTGGAAATACTCACTCATTCTGTATATCGTTTCCAACATTATAAAAAAATTATGAACTCATTAAAACTATTGAATAACACAGTTGTAATTATACAAATCTATATGTGACTGAAAGCATCCAAAATAAATTTTTCCTTCTCTCTCTCTGTTATATTTTATCATCTGTGTACACTGTAAAAAGTAAAAGTTGGATCCATTTAAACAAATTACTTCAATTGGTAACACTTAAAAAATAAGTTATGTCACCTTAAAATTTCTCACTATAAGTTAAAATGTAAGGTGATAAATCTTTTAACTCTTTCACCGCCAGCATTTTTTAAAAAAGTTGCCAGCCAGCGCCAGCGTTTTTCATGATTTTCACCAAAGTTTAATGCCTTACAGAAAATGTTCTTCTGCAGATATATAAACATACAATATACCAAATGAAAAAACAGACCCTCTGCTTTCAAACAAAAAAAAAAACGTTTCATCCTACCTTGAGTAGTTCTTTTGTAATCAGCTTTTGAATATGGGTAGGTTTCTGCAAAAACACCACATTTTGAGCAAAAAGCAGAGATAATTCAATTTTTGTGATGGACTTTTCATAGAGATCCCATTTAGAGCGATCTTTAAAACAGACATGGACATGCAGTAGCTTGCCAGAGGGCAATACTTCCGGTTTTAAAAAGTTGCGGAAGGGCGCCACCTAGTGGATAATAGCGGTATTGCGGAAAGACGGAAATACTCGTCATTGGCGGGGAAGCGTTTTCTCTTGATTGACGAGATATCTCGTCAATGGCGGGGAAAGAGTTAAAAAGTACTTTTTAAGTGAGAAAATTTAAGTTGGAAAAAAATCGAATTATCAGGGGTTACCAATTGAAGTAACTTTTAAGGTTAATCCAACTTTCACTTTTTACGGTGTAGTCACCCTTTGTGGTTAAGTCCCACCCTGAGAAGCATTTTAAGCCATAATGAAGGAGTTTACATCTATTCCTGGCTCTTATTGGCTGCTTTTTCTTCAATATTCAGTATAAAGGGGGTCACACACCAGGGGGATCAGCTCAGCGTCTAGTCTAGGACAACTCGGAGGTATCGTAAACCGGAAGTGCACATTAAATAGAGCGAGCTTCGTCAGATAGCGCTTACTTTAAAATGCAAAATATACGTTAGCAGCCAATGTTAATCGTTAATGATTTGGGACAAATACGATGTTATTTAATGTTAAACTATGTGAGTGGCGCTCTGTGGCGCGACAGGAATTTGAGCAACTTCCTGAGTCGTAACTGGGCGGCGCGGACAGGCGCCACCTGTCGGCGACGGTGTGCGTATACTCATAGAAAGCAATGTGTTGGAGTTTTTTAGAGCTTCGCGACGCTGAGCTTTGCATCGTGTGTGCAACCCCCTTAAGTCATCCGTTCAAAAAAATATATATTTTATATAAAATGATAGATTTCTAATAAAAGAAATAAATTTAGTACTGTGCAAAAGTCTTAGGCCACCATGCCAGAATTAGATTTGTTGTTTTTGCAATGTTACAGTGAATTGTTTCTCAGTCTCTTAATGGAATACATCCATGTATAGTATTAAAAACTGTACAAAAATGTAAACTGATGTGTCAAGTTTTTATGGTAAACTCCCCTTCCACTTGAGCAATAGCAGGAAACTGTCGGATCTCTTAAACCTAAAGAAAATTAAATCCTAATGTCTATTTTTAAAGAAGTATTTTTACTTCATTCTGCTCAAAAACAATCAAGAAGTGTTTAGTGCCAAGAGAAGTCACACTAAACACAGACGATGCCAAAAGTCCTGAAAATGTAACTTTTTTTTTGTACATATTTCCTGTATTTTTGTTTGTATCTTAATAAAATAGATTGAAAAGTAAATATGGATAGACATTAAAACTTCTAAAACAACAAGTCTGGTGGTGGCCTGAGACTTTTACACAGTACTGTATAATAACTATATTTTTATAGTTTTATAGTCTTCAGGAAAAAAATTCAGTCTAGTGTTTCTTAACTTTTGACCAGTACTGTGTATATATTTGTTGAACAAAGCTACAAAGTCATTAATAACGGAGGTTTATCAATAGGTCTGTGTGTTGTATATTCAGGGCAATCAGAATTAATTATTAGCTCGAAATTAACAACCTGGCTGTTACATCCGAGCAGAAATATTTGTTTTCTTTTGCTGAATTATTCATTTAAGCCTCATCCTCTCACAAAGGAGGTTTGAACAGCATCTCGCAGTGAAAGCATGCTAATGCTTTGTTGTTTTTGTCACATAGCAACTAATCCAAGCCTCTACTTTCATCTTTTCTGTTTTGTACTGATGAGTTAGCAAGAAAGACATGCTTGGGTGGATCTGTTTTCATTGCATGCAGTTGATTCGTCTTGCAGCAGATTTTGGTCGGTTTGAGAAAAAAGTCGTAATGTTTGTTACTGATTGCCAGGGCACTGACTGATTATTTTAGGTGATATATGCATTGTCACTGCTCAACCAGGCCTGCACTTTCTCACGTTGGATGTTCCCACCCCCGGTTAACTTCACTGCCATGGGCTTCCTGTGAGTGTCTTAATGCATGTGTCCATATTAAACTATCATGGTGAGCAGCATCATTAACTTTAGTTCCCTTTATTAGAGTTTTTCTGTGCACCCCCATCTGTGGTCCGTACCTCTTGCACCGTTTGTCCTCATGGGTAAATAAACGGTGCATTCCAGCTGTCAGTATGTCTGCTTACGTACCGGCTCATTGTAATTTGTCTCTTATTGTATCTCTTAGTGGAGGTATTGGTTGGGGGAGCGTAATTGCTTCCAACTGAAGTGTGCGTCATTCAGCTGAGCTATATATCCACCCCTTTACCGCGCCCCTCCTATAGAACTTCTGAACGTTACCAATAAGTTCCAGTTGTTTTTGTGTTATCTGTTATGGTCAATGTTACTGCTTGTTTTTAACAGAAGCACCATTCACACTAAAGTAAATCACATGCGTCAAGGGAAATCGGCTATTAAACCAATTTAAAGTTCTTTGTAACATCTGGAGAGCTTTTCTTTTAAAAGAATATACTGATTGAAGTGAAATTTAACGTTGCTTTTAATATCAGCCAAATCAGACCTAATACTGATAATGGGTATTTGAATTTGATAAGTTGAATTTAATCCTGATGCCAAAATATCATGCATCACTTCTTCCAAACAGACCCTGTTTGGTCACTAACTGTAGTTTGCATGGAAAGCTTTACACTTCAACTGTCATGTAAGGACTTTGTGAGTAATGAACAACAGAGATCAGTGGATTCTTCTGTTAAACTCCAAACATGCCGTCTTCTGGCTTTTAATGTGTCTGTGAAAGCGGCAGTCCGAGTTAAATGATTCACAATGAGGTGACCTGGGAAGTGTCGTAGGCAGGGAGCTTTTGTGCGCGGAGACAAAGCCGGAGACGGCGCGCTGGGGAGGGAGAGGGAGACAGACATGGAGTTAGAGGCCGAAACGATGTTGTGGAATCTCCCCAGGGACTTCTGGGTAAATGTTCATGGATGGCAGCCTTTTGGAATGCTTACCAGCGGGGAGTTTTAATTGGTCAGAGGCCCTGCTCTGGTTTAGCAATCAGAGATTGACTGGTACAAAAGGATGAGAGCTTGTGGGTGATCGCCCAAGTGTGCACACACACACACACACACCCGCACATCAGTCTAACATATGTGTGTCTCATTGCACCAATTTAGAGTTTTTAAGGATTTACTTAAGTATTAAGGCGCCCTGCCCGGCATCATACTTTTACATCTGGTTTGTGTTTTGGAAGCTCTCCATGTTGCTTTGTGCTGTAGTGCACATAGAGTGCTTGAAGGGGAGGTATAGTTTAACTATAT
This sequence comes from Misgurnus anguillicaudatus, assembly GCF_027580225.2. Lineage (NCBI taxonomy): Eukaryota > Metazoa > Chordata > Actinopteri > Cypriniformes > Cobitidae > Misgurnus > Misgurnus anguillicaudatus. The sequence continues at coordinate 17,056,168 of NC_073352.2, read as the reverse complement.
AATGCTTTTGCCCTGGTTAATGATCACACAAATGTCTAGACTCATAAGCCTGTTATTAAAAGTCAAGTGTTACAGCTTTTTAGTATACAACCGGGATCTTGACTTTTGACAAAAACAATTATTTTGATTTTGATGAAGTCGTTTTTATGAAATTAACCTGTGTGCCATGTAAAAAGAAAATGGTGGTGGTTTGGTATTTTGACAGCTGTGTTTGAGAGATCCTTGATTAATTTAATCTCCTGAATCATTTCAAAGTGAACCATAAGTGCTTACTGCTTATATTATGACTTGAATTAAGAGTTCAGCAAGATGTAGATTTAATTTCTGTGGGTCTAAAGCTTTTGTGTCATGATTTATGCAAGTTCAGTATAAACCAGATGTAGGTAATGCTAACTGTAACTCTGAAAGCTTTCTGTCGAGAGCCACTTGGCATGAAGTAATTTTGGGAAGCAGACATGTCTTGCAATGTGACATGCTATAGACGTTTAAGCAGTAACAACATAAACAAGCGGCTTTCGTGGTCAACACGTAACTTCTGGTAAACTCTGCTAAGAACAAATAACAACCTTAAATGTAGCTTATTTATATTACAAGCAAAATAAACAACCCGTAGATTACCTAGAAAACCAAAACATTTGTTTTTTTTCGATGAGGTATTTGTTCAAAAGTTCAGTTTCAGCAACTAGTCAGACCATCAAAAAACCTGAAACCGGAAGTAAAGTTCGGACCAGACGCGTATCGCGTCAACGCACGTGCGTCTGATAAAAACCGTACTTTTACAGCACTGTAAAAAATTTGCTGTAATTATGCAGCTGGTTGCCAGTAACTTACTGTAGAAGATAAAAACTGAAAATGTTTCATGTTCATTTAACGTGAAACAAACTGTTTCCAGTAAATAACATAAATGTAAAATCTACAGTAAGTTACTGGCAGCTAGTTGCCAGTAATACCCAGTAATACTGTAATTTCTACAGAAATATTTTACAGTGAGTGTATGCCAACAAAACCTATTTTTTCCTATTTTATAACTATTTATCCAGTTTTGTGATATGCTAAATTGAATATTTGTGCCTTTTCATAAAGCCATGTGTCACATGGCAAAATTAATGAAATAAAGCTAGTGTAAATAAGCACAGCACCTAAGATATAGCTACACTTTTACTTTACAATTACGTTACTATATACCGTATTTTTCGGTCTATAAGCCACGTTTTTTTTCATAACTTGGCTGGTGCTGCGTCTTATAGTCAGGTGCGTCTTGTAAGTCAGTATGAATTAATTTTGACATTTATGAGGCAAGAGACAAAATTACCTTCTACAGCCGCGAGAGTTCGCCATATGCTGCTTCTGTATTTATGTAATTTAATGGATTCAGTGATGTGGAATGACGAGTCTGCGAACTTCACGCTAGTTGGCTTGTTCAGTTAATTTAGCCTATTCAACCTTCCAGGTAAGTTCTGCATGCTATGGTTTATCGTTTAAATAACTGATAATATTACTTTAACGTACAGACATCTATTCAGCTTGCTGTTCTGTCTGCTATTGTTTAGTTGAATAACTTGCCTTTCCAGATTTAATATCTGTTCTTCGGCTTGGATTTTGCGAAATAATTTTCTAAATAAACGCGACTTATAGTCCACTGCGACTTTTATATGTTATTTCATCTTAATGACGCATTTTTGATGCGGCTTATAGTCCGGAAAATACATTAGATTTTGATGTACAATCAGGATAGTAAAACTGGTTGTCCATTTTAAAACTCTTACATCAGTAACTTATTAATATTTATTAAATTTATAAAAAAATTATTAACAAAAAATTAATGTCAGAAATTGTCACTCTAAGTCTAACCTGTTGTGCTATTTTGATATTCAGTTGTCATATTCAGATTGGTAATATTCAGAGTTTTGTGCATGGCAATAATTTGACTGACCCAAAAGTCTTGTTTATTTGCTCGACATTTTCCTCTATTTCTAATGATCGGAAACAAGCAATGTAGTAGAGAGTTGGCCTGTGTGTCCCCATCTGGCTGGACTGTATTGTAAAAGGTTTCCTGCCCGTGCAAGTGTCGCTTGGCACAGGATATCCTGCTGGTTAACTCGCTTCCACATTAACCTGACACCTGCCTCGTGGGACTGCAGAGTGATGTCTGTCTGATCTCATACCCCTCATGTCAGGATATCACTCATATCTCCAGATTAAAAAGCGAAAAGGATAAGCTACACTCACTCTGGCTACGGTCTTGTATTTGACCTCTGTAGATGGAAAAAAAGAGACGACGCAAGTAAACCACCAGCTATGGAAAATGCCCCGTCTGGTATCCACAGTGTGACCTGTGTGAATGTGTGCTGCCCGGAGGATTACTGAATACTAGGTGCTCTCTCTAATACACAGGAGGTTATGGAAAGGGGCGACGGGATTGGAAAAACATTGCTCTAATTGTATGTCAACAGACCTGTGAAGTGAGTTTTTTTTTTCGCTAATGTTTTCGTAGCGTTAGACCTGAGGAATTTGTCCTTGAGCAAAATCCTCTGGTTTTATAATCTCTCCTTCGTGCTGCTTCTCCGACCGGGCCTGTTAGCGCATTAACAACATCAACAGAACATGACAGACTCTTCATGGATTTTCCTTGCTCTTTTAAAATGAGTTTTAAGGCGGCATAAACTAATTTGAGGTTAATATTAAGGCAGAATGTGGAAGCTTTTGTATCATTAAATCTTATATGTTTACAGGACAACATGTAAGGTGTAAGGTTCCTCCATACAGAGTCCATCCACCATTTTGTTTCACAATCGCACATGCTGTCATTTACATTTAGCCGTCCTACATTTATTGCAAGTCTCTGAAAAACATCATTGTCCTGGCAATGGCGTTGTAAACTTGTCATTGCAGTGTTTGAGGGATGCTGGATTGGATTTGGAAAGAAAAAGTAATTCCCCTCTTTATTACCTCCATATGAGCCGTTGCTCTCTAATAATGGGTTCCTGTTACAGTTGTCCTGTTTGAATGCATTCCCATTGCGGTGGGAGCCGCACAATGAAAACCTGAGCAGTTGTATCTTTACCTTCTGCACAGCTTTATTAATAGTGAGTGAGCACCAGCTGTTTCCTCAAGAACAAGATGCCTTACGTGGAGTGAATCAGAACTGTATAGACTTTGCTCTGTATAAATTCACCTTGATGAACATTTTTTCTTTTTATTGGTTAAATGCTTATAAGACAGATTTAATTCCAGGGGTTAATATGAAAGCATTCTTAAGGCTTTGCAAAGAAAGGACGGACAGTCCAAAGATAGCCCTGAGGCCACACAGATAGAGAGAGAGAGAGCAAGGGAGAGAGAGAGAGTGTGGGCTGAGATGTATAGAGATATGTCTTCTAGCAGATGGTGTGCAGGCAGAAGAGTGCATCAACAACAGTAACATGTTTGAACATGATAGCAAGGTTTAGAAGAGACACCATATATAATAGAAATGCTATGATTTAGAAATGAAACATCAAACTCTTATCTGTCGAAAATGCCTCCGTTCTGCCTCGCATCCCATTAAACTTCTATCATCTTGAAAGGTAATAGGAATGCACGGACATCATATGCCGAAAGGAGAGAGTGTGCTCATTAAATGCTCATTCCATGAAGGTTTCACTAATACGCATTTAGCCCAAGGCCAGATGTTTTATCACCATCTGCATGTTGCTTTTCTTATTAAAGTTAGCCAAACACATTTAGTTAGGTCAGGCTGTCTTGTACCTCAGGCCACAAGTAGGCAAAAGTTAGTTGTTAAATAGTAGTTCCCTTCCCACTGTGGTAATTGTAGGTTGTGTTGGTGTAAAGATGGGCTGGGATGTCGAGGCTCTAGTCTTGTGTTGTTTTGCATGTTATTTTGTAGTCATAGGAATAAAATCTTACAGTAGAGTGTGAAGGATGTTGTCTAGTTATGTGTCAACTTATGCAATTGGTTTAGCTTGAGCAGTTCACACTTTGATCTGTGAATTGTTTGCATGCTGAATTATGATGGACCTTATTTCTTGCCTAGCCACTGCCAAAGCTGTGAAGCTGTAAGATCTAGCTTTCTTAAAGGAAAACACCACAGTTTTTCAATATTTTACTATGTTCTTACCTCAACTTAGACAAACTAATACATACCTGTGTTTTTTCAATGCGTGCACTTTTAATCTTTGTACAGCGCTTCTTGAATGTGTTAGCATTTAGCCTAGCCCCATTCATTCCTATGGCTCCAAACTGGGATTAATTTAGAAGCCACCCAACACTTCCATGTTTTCCCTATTTAAAGACTGTTACATGAGAAGTTACATGAGTAGGTATGGTGGCACAAAATAAAACTTTTGTTTGGAGCCATAGGAATGAATGGGGCTAGGCTAAATGCTAACACATTCAAGAAGCGCTGTATAAAGATTAAAAGTGCACACATTGAAAAAAGATAGGTATGTATTAATTCATCTAAGTTGAGGTAAGAACATAGTGAAATATTAAAAAACGGTGGTGTTTTCCTTTTTAAAGATGTTCATTTATCAAGTAATAAGCTGAAGGCTGATGATTTATCACAGCTCATATCCACCTGATACGATGACTGTGCTGTGAGCAGAACTGATGGTGTCGATGACACTTGTGCTGGCATATGGAAGTTGCCGAATGTGTCTTATTAGAGAGACAACAGGGAAGCCCATTATTCTCCTGCTTTTGGCAACAGCGTGTGGATGTGTGGTGGCCAGAGCGATTTATAGTGACGGCCTAAAAAAAAATCCTCTGGAGAATTTATGACTTTTGACTCAGAGGGCTGTGATTGACCGTGTGTGTGGTGGGACTACTGGTCAGCCCCAGCAGGGTCACAGTGCGTGGCCTCTCTCAGTTAACCTTTGACCACGGCGGTTAAGTTTTCTGGCTAGCGTCGTGGGGTTATAGGGGCTGAAGTCTGTCTGGGGCTGGGGCCACATCAGCGCTGAGGATGAAGGAACATGAAGGGGGGTGTTGGGACTAATCTGGGTTTTGTCCACAGGGCAGTTTCCATCCCTTCATCTTCCAGCACAACAGAATGTTCTTAGGCCTGTGGAACAGCAACAGGAAGCGACTCTTATCGGAGACAGCAATAACAAACCCCTCAAAGATTTATAGTCAGGTGGTTTACTCAACAATCAGATGTAGATGGAAATAGATTTTAACTTCATCTTATTTCTGTCAGAAAGTCTGGCTGTACTTCAAATGCAGGAACAAATCACGAATGCTTCTTTTTCGCATGTGTTTAATGGATTTCCACCAGGGCTGTTTTTGTGTAAGCAAATATATTGACTTATCTCTTAAAGGATTAGTCCATTTTCTTAAAAAAAAATCCAGATCATTTACTCACCACCATGTCATCCAAAATGTTGATGTCTGTCTTTCTTCAGTCGAGAAGAAATTATGTTTTTTGAGGAAAACATTGATTTGAATAGACCCGAATACTTAAGTTTTAATGCAGTTTGAAATTGCAGTTTCAAAGGACTCATACCCTCAATTTCCACCGACTGCGGAGCGGCTGCGGATCCGTTGCGGAGCGGCGGCGGAGTCAATCCGTTTCCATTCAAGTCAATGTGTGTATTTCCACTGACTGCGTTCCGAATCCGTCACAGCTCCGGCCATCCGCAGCTCTCCGGCACAAATACGCAGAGCTTCTATTTTTGACGGATGCCGGACAGCTCCGCAGGGCGGAGCCATGACTTTATCGCGTGATCATACCTGAATTCGGGAGATCTCGTGTTGGGATCTGGGCTGGTTTGTAATAACATCATAATTCAACGTCATAATGGGCGGAGACAGAACTAGATATCGCGCGATCTTCATGTGAATTTGCGAGAACTCACGGGTCCTTGTCACATCAGCACGCAGCCGCTCTGCAACAAATACGGAACCGGTGGGTATTGGCGGACGGCGGAGTGCGGAGCCGTAACGCAGCGCAGCCGATCTGCAGCCGCTCCGCAGTCGGTGGAAATCCGGGGTAAATGATCCCAAACGAGGCATAAGGGTCTTATCTAGCGAAACGATTGTCATTTTTTGCAAGAAAAAATAAAAAATATGCACTTTTAAACCACAACTTCTCGTCTTCCTCCGGTCCTGTGACGCACCAGCGCGACTTCACAGATGACGTATCGAAACTACGCCCCAGTGTTTACAAGTGTGGAGAAAGAGGACCGTTTTGACGTTGTTGTATGTGGAATGATACTAATTAATTTCTATGTGTCAGTTTATTGTTTAAATGGTCCACAAATGTGCGTTTCATATATGTAACACGTGACCTTTCCACGGCATTACGCAATTACGTGAGGTAGGGGTGGGCAATAAACCGGTATGATAGTAATTACCGGTATTGTGTCACGTCATGATATGGATTTTGCAAAACCGTTGATACCGGCGTTACATATTTTAAATTATATTTTTGCACTTATCAGGATTCCCGCGGGGTGTAACAAAAAACTAACCTTCAGAAAGTTATATCTATGGCCTTAAAACGCCCAGATCTTCATTCTAGGACATAAATTTAACTTTATGAATGTTATTTTTTTAAGACCCCGCGGGAGTTTACCCAAGTCTTAAAAGTCATACCTTCGTTCCCGAGATGCGCTGTCCACAGAAACACAAAACGAAAAGCTCCGATCGCACTTCAATCCATTTTTAATCATCATTTTTTTTAAGAGGATGCACATAATAGTGCACGCAAATCCTACCAAAGACGATATTTCAGGTGTTGTGATCTGTATACAGCGAGTTTGGCGAGAAACAAGCCCGTGGCTTACCTAAGCATTACCAGGTTCTGAAACATAACAGGACCCAGAAGCGAACAAAATCAACACTGCTTTATTGAAAATCAACTTAAACAGTCGGACTGTCGAGTCCCAAGGCACCAACAGCGCGTCAACAGTGTTATATACATTTGGGAGGCTTTTTTACCTCACTGCTTCAAAGTCGTTTAACGGTGTTACTCGCTTTTCACTCAGTCAGATCTGCTCTCTCTACTGCGCCCTGCACGCGCTCTCCAGGTAAGCGAATGGAGGACGGAAAGCAAGAAATTACCGTAATAAACCATAGTTTGCCAAAAAGTGCAATTTATCTTCTTTTAGGAACCATTCCTTTTTTGATAGCGCAAATGGTTGAGGAGTTACGGTTAAATGAATAGCGCTTTCAGAGTGCTTTAGCGGATAACGTAAGCAACGTACCAAACACATTAAAAACAGCCTTTAATGGTAAATTTCGTTTTCTTAATGCAGGTTTATTAATTAGAGAGGCTATTAAACAATACATAGTGCATATTTACGCATAAAAACGTATGAGTGGAGTGTTTTTGGCAATATGAATCTGCTGGTTAATTAAATGAATGCAATTAAATACAATAAATACATTTATTAATATAACTAACTTGTATTAATAAACTGCATTTATTAATACGTTCAGGGATTAATAATAATTTAAAGTGAGATGGCATCTCCCATCAGATGTTCATATTAACAACAAAAAGAAAATCTTGTTCTTTGTATATTTATAAATCAAACAGACACAAGATATACAGCACACAGCTTTAAAGTTGTTGGACGTAGCGTAAAACATTGTAATAAGGCACATAGCCTACCAGCAAATGACCATACTAATTTCCATATTTTCATACTTCCCATATTAGTGACAATATGCATAAGAAGATGAGTCCACCCATCCACACAATGGCGCTTTGAAAGGAAAAAATGGGAAAAGATAAAAAAATCATGTCTATGTCCAATCCCTCACTTATTAGTAACATAAGGTTAAAAATACAAATTTTGTCCGTAATTTAACTAAGGTTTACTACAGTGTGACTCCAAAATGTTTTATCTCATATGGCAACATACCGTAATACCGTTATACCGGCTGAAGAGTGAAAAATACCTTGATATGAATTTTTGCTCATACCGCCCACCCCTAACGTGAGGTCGCGCTGGCTCGTCACACGAACGGAGGAAGAAGAGAAGTTGTGGTTTAAAAGTGCATATATATATTTTTTTTTTGCCAACAATGACAATCGTTACGCTAGATAAGACCCTTATGCCTCATTTGGGATCGTTTAGAGTCCTTTGAAACTGCAATTTTAAACTGCATTAGAACTGTTACGTGTTGGGGTCCATTAAAGTCCATTAAAATGAGAAAAATCCTGAAATGTTTTCCTCAAAAAACATAATTTCTTCTCGACTGAACAAAGAAAGACATCAACATTTTGGATCACATGGTGGTGAGTAAATTATCTGGATTTTTTTAAGAAAATTGACTAATCCTTTAAAGACAGAGATGTTGAAGACAAAACTAATTTTGGTTGCATTTTCACTTCTTATAGCTGAAATCCCCAAATTTTTGTTACTGAGCGAGTACCTATAAAATCAGTGTTGATATACATCTCTTTACTTTACCTCTGTTCACAGTTTTAGGCTTATAATGATGATTTATAAGTTGGGCTGTCAGGTATGCTTTTGCGGGAAATGTCAGTGTGACTTAGACACAAAGATAAGTATATATAGTAACCTGCAATTTTGTTTTAAATAGAGATGCCGATATAGAGGCAAGATTTACGGATGGCATCTTTAAAGCTGAAGTGTGTCTGTTTTGTTACTGCTAAGTAAGCCCTTTGTAAGCTGACTTACTGGAAAAGTGTAAATATTATCAGATCTTTAAAACATTGCTGTTTGTTTGAGTCCACTTTTGCATTGACCGGTGCAAAAAAGCTGTACTTTGACCAGTGGTGATAAAAGTAGTGGTGCATAAAACACGCATTTTTCATATTAAGGCCTTCTCAGTGTTGATTGTTTGGATCGGTTTATGGGCTGTACTTGTTTCTCATTCAGTAATTTGCCTCAGCTTAAAAATTTTGTTCCATTTAGGTGTTTTTACTAGACTATTTGGTTTGCTTTTTCAGGTTAGGTTCTCTCTTTCCAAACGCCCATATACAAAGAGCTGTGTGTTGGGCTGAGATATGATGTGCAGGTCTGTATGTACCTGATGCCAAGTGTGTGAATAAGAGTAAGTGATTTGGATGGGGTCCCAGTGGAGTCGAGGGGTGCAGCTGGTCCTGGGGCCACAGCAGGGTAAAGGTGCTGCTCTTTCTCAGTTTTTACACCCGACTCGGAGTCCTCGTAGCTAGTGATGCACATAAATAAACGTTCTGGGAAGATGGAAATTTCGACTGAATATTGTTCATTACCTGTTTTAACCCTTAAATTAATTTATTATAATCATAACACTTGTTGTAGTTGGCATTGCTGCGCTGCAACAACTTTTCATTTAGGCAATATTGTAACTGTAATTGAGCAATAGTTAAAGTTTTTACATCTATACATTTTGTTAGTTAAACAATCCAAACTAGCTAGATAGAAGTGCTGTGCTGTTATTGGAAACTTAAAAATGATTAAATAAATAATATTTTCACAAAATTCATCATAACAACACAAACTTACTGGCTAGTTTAACCTTTTTTCTTTAAATGTTTTATTTATTTATTAACTTTTCAGCAAAAGTCACTTTATTACAGGATTGATTGGATGAGCTTTTTACTAGCGCTCCAGTCAATCCAAGTCCTGTCATAAATGTCATTTTTGGTAATCGCGGACTACAGTCATGCACAAGCTGTGCTGTCCACACACAGTGCCACTCCATCCAGCGCTGCCTGCCCATGTAAGACAAGCCCTGGCAAATAGACCGTGACAATTCCTCTTGGATGTTTTGCGGTGTCGGTGATTATTTGCAAGCTTTCATCAGCTCCTCGCTTTTCACGCACGCTGATTCGTTTAGCAGATGCTCAGATATGAACCGTGTCACAGATATCCGCATGCATGGGACTGGACGCGTTGTGCCGACGCTAAGAGGCCTGTGCGGGTACATAGAGCTTGTAATCTATCAGAAGATGTTCTGTCCATCTTCCTCCTCCAGATCTCACTGAACAAATATAAAAGAGCTGAATGGTGAGCTTTTGCGCTGATAATGAGTTTTGAGAGCAGGGTTTTTCCCCTGTAGTAGTGATGCAAATACTTGCACTTCATGATACCTGTCTGACATGAATGGCTTTCTCTGTTGCATTAAACATGGTCTTGGATAGGGCTCTCTTGAGATAATGACAGGCAGATCAAAAAAATTGGATTTGTCAATGACCTATATCTTGTCTAAGAGTTCATAATAAAAAAAATGACATCCACTTGCTTTATTTTTTGTTCTTTAATATTGTTCTTTATTGTTTACTCTCATTATTATTTTCAATTAAACATTACTTGACAGTGTAATTTTGTATTTAAATATATTTATTATTATATTTGTTACTTGCTTATTCTTTATATGCAGTTTATTAGCATATATATTTATATACTATATACTTAATATTGCAATTAATAGGGAATTTTGGCACTATGTCCACTAGGGATGCATATCAATTAATCGCGATTAATCTATAGCAGAATAAAAGTTTTTGTTTACATCATATATGTGTGTGTACTGTGTATAATAACTTTGTATAGTTAAATGCACACACATGCATGTATATATTTAAGCAATGTTTACATGTGTATATACATTTGTATATTTATATATAATTTATACTATATACTTATAAATACTTAATATATAAATATACTTTTTTCTTAAAATTATACATACATGTGTGTGTATTTATATATACATAATTATTATACACAGTTCACACACATATATGATGTAAACAAAAACTTTTATTCTGCTATAGATTAATCGCGATTAATTGATATGCATCCCTAATGTCCACCCTAGTGTGTAGTGTAGTGTAGTGTACTACACTAGATCTTGAGTGACCAGTTTTGCTGAACAGCAGGGGAAGCCAAACCGCCTGTTGGAGTCCAATCCTCTGAAAGGACCCTTGTGTTCGCCTAAATTCCAACAACCGCATTTAAAAAAAGAAAAACAAAACATTATTGCAGCTGTGACTGCGCAGTCCACCCACCTCACACCCTCTATGTTAATGTGACGCCTTGTTTAATCCAGCCACTCTGTTCATCTGCACTTGTGCCACACTCGAAACATGGCATGGGCATGATTTCTAATGGGGTGAATGATGGAAGGAGCCTGGCATTCCTCAGATTTACATTTATGCATTTGGCACACGCTTCAGACTTACAGTGCATTCAAGGCAATGCAATGAGTTTGTGTTCCCTGGGAATGGAACTTGAGGGTTGGTGGGTACTGGAGCTACAGGAACACCACACGCATTATACTGTGTCCTCAGCTATGGCCATAGGGCTGTGGCCAAGAGTAAAAATCTTATTTGGCATTTTTCTAATTTAATATAATTTTGTTCATTACAAATTACCTTGATATAACATTTTGAAGAGTTTGGTTCCAAAAGGCAATAAATCCATTTTGACTAATTTCGGTAAAATCGTGTTTTCTATACAAAGAAAGTGACAAGATGAAAACCACTATTTTCTGTAACAAACTTTCACATAGCATCTTAAGGTTATAAAAAAATCCATAATTTGATTTTCAAAGATTTATTATAAAACTGATTATTTTTTTCCACAAAATGTTCCACAAAGTTTTTTTCAAAATGCTATAAATCTATTAAATCAATATATAAATGTGCATTCATCTTTGCCATGTTATATTCATTTAGTTGACTTGTGGTATACACTGATTAAAAAAATAAACATTAATGGCATTAATCAAAACACTTACTTTGTCATATTATTGTCATCCTCGGGACGTCGTTGCTGAACTTTTTTGAAAGCGATCAGCTGTAAAATGTTTTGGTCCTGCTTGATTTTCGTTGACTTCGAGTAAAACAATGTGTTAGCATGACAGAAGCTTGATGCTGTCGGAAGAACAATCAACAGCCGACATTTTCCGTCTCCCGAGTGCCTCTCACGTAAAATATTTGATTTTGATAGCTTACGTTTCTTTTCCGCCACAGAAAACCACCACAGGTTTATCAATGCCATCAAACGTATTATTTTGTTTTTGTTTGTTTGTTGATCACGAAGTACAAAGTAGATGAGGAAAACTAGGATTCTGTGTGTATTCAACGCGCCACCATTAGGGGTGTAACAATTCAACCGTGTGTCCCATTAAAAATGCCTGTTTGAAATCGATTCTGAATCGCAAGGCTGCGATGCTTTGTTTCATGCACAGCTTGTGCGTGTACTATGGCATTTGGTCGGTAGGAAGTCCTTATCAATCTAAAATCATTATGAGGCGGAGTCGTGTATTACGTGTATTTAAAAAAGCAACACTCGTCAAACACAATCATTCAAAGTATTCTTTATTATCATGAAAATACCTGAAACAATCTGAAGAACAGTGATATAAATATTCCTGTTGACATTTCCTGGAATAGCATTCGTAATGCTGCTTCTTCTGTGGCACAAAGGGAGTTTCTGCACGGGAGCGCCCCCTGGCATTCGGATGTGCCTGGATTTCACCGTAATTCATTCAGATTCATTCATTGAGAAAACGCGCATTTGCACGGTTAATCGTTACACCCCTAGCCGCCATTGGTGTTTACAATGCGTGGAATGGTGCGCTGTGATTGGTTAAGCGGATTTATTGCATTCTGCAGAGAAGGAAGAGTGGCGTTTATCGCAATTTAGGGAGAAAAAAGGGAGAAAAGATGACAGTATAACATGGCGGATATTGGATTTTGCGTTAATTTAAAAATTTACTTTTTTTAATACTGACCTGATACAATACTGATTTTGGCGCTAACAATTTTTTTTAAATGGCATTTATCTTGTTTTGGTACCAAACTCTTAATTTTGAGTTAAAAGGTAAACTTCTTTTTTTTTAGCTTTGCTTTAATATGCACTCGATTCCACAAATTTGTGTAAAATTTGATGATCCAGCATGATGTGAGAATGCCCTGAAGACCACCTTGTGTGCGTCAATGAAAGTATTTTAATCTGACCTTTGTACAAAGGCACAGCCACAAATTGCTGCCAAAATGTCACCGATTTGACAGATTTGACCTAAAAATAGATCAGAATCTTAACCATTTCTCTCTCTTTTTCAGGAGCCCATCTGAAGGTTTGTCCTCAAGGTTACTCCTGCTGTACTCTAGAAATGGAGGAGAAGTTGAGTCAGCAAAGCCGGACGGACCTCAAAGCCCCCGTCCATCAACTCAGCTCCAACCTGCAGAGCACCTTCACCCAGAGACATCGTCACTTTGACCGTCAGTATACCACCTCTTACATACTGCAAACTTGTGTTGGATTCATTTGCACAAAAAGTACTTTGATATTACTGGTTCCCTTATTTAAAATCAGTTATACTGCATATAGTCTCACACCCCCCCACGCACACACTTTCAGTCTTCACTTTTGACAGACACCCCCACCTGCCAGCACACCGTCTCCAGAGACACGCCGTCTATGCATCCATCTCTACACCTGTCCCTCAACATCCCACAGTCATCTGCCACACACACACACACACACATGCTCACAGACCTGCAGACAGACCACACACGCATGCAAAAGCCAGGCTTCCTCTCTGCGTTGCATGTGGCAGGGAATATCAGGCAGGATCGGGTTTCTCCGGTGCAGGGCAGAGGGTGCATGGGAACATGCATCCACACTGCTGACTCACTCAAGAGGGGAAAACCCCGCAGACACAATCTGTCAGCTATCACACACACTCGCTCGGGCGTGTTTTATTGGTTTCTTTGCCTTCATGCCGTAACGTCATATGAAATGAGCGTCAAACAGGGAAAAATCAAGATTGGTCCAGCTTTAGTGAGATACATCTGCAAGAAAAATGTCCCCTAGCTGATAAAAGAACAAGCCAGGACTGTATCAGGTTGAGATGAAACTGTGAGCTGGTGTTTGCAACACAGTCGATGATAAGACCGAGAAAGCAGAATAAATGAACTGCTCCCTGCAATCTGACGCTCGCACGTGATTTATCAGCCATGCAGCCACACATTTATTTCATAATGAGACCTGCATCGCCTCTCATGTGGCCACCCGTCTTTACCGTGGATCTGTTTCTCCGGCAGAGGATTTAAAAGGACTCAAAGTTGGTTTTCTGCCAAAGATTAGAGAGAGCTAGGATGTGACATGAGGTTGCACTCTAGGAACATGTGTAACGTCTTACGATGTGAGTTTCACAGTACAAGAGTTTCCTTACTCGATACTTGTTACATTTCACAGCAGACACAGATACAGCCAAACGTGCTCCTTTTATGTACGGTAATGGGTATTAATACATATAATTACATTTTAAAGGCATGTGGTCTTAATTTAATCTTTAATCTTGCCCTTTAGATGAATAGCTTGGTCATACCAAAAATACTTGCACAGACAGGTTTTTAATAGAACAATACTGTATAACCGCACATGGATTTGTGTTTAAAGATTTTGTATTTGTGATATGACATGGGAACAGAGGAGAATCATAGAGGCATTAATGAGAATGAATGGCGACTTGATGGGTTCTCATGATTGGGTGTTTGTGTGAATGTGAAAGAAAGTGAGACTTCAGGGAATGAATGGTAACAGGGATCGTGTGTATTGCAGCCAGATGTGAGCAGGAATGTGACGTGTCGGAATGCGGCGGTTGCCAGATCCTGCCCGCCTCCTCCCCTGCTCTTTTCCCCTTTTGCCTTTTGTTCCTGTTCTCCCCCTTTTTTTTTCTCTGCCATCAGTCTGTTATGCCTTTCATTTCTTCTTCATCTCCAGGTCCTCAGGTCTTTTGCGCTCTTACCGTGGGAATTCGCTCTGAATCGCCAGTCTGCGTTAAATGTGCACGAGACCCTGGCATGTGACTTAATGAGCTCAACAGCCTTAAAATGCCAATAGCTTTGATAATGTCAAACAAAAGACACTTTCAGTACATTCTTGTATTCAAAAGTAAGCATTTTCTTCACTGTGGAAGTAGGGTGTAAATGAGATCCTTGAGTCTCTTTGAAAATTAAGGTTTTGTTTGAAAACTTTTATTGTTATACCTACGGACTGTGACAAGCATATCTACATGTCAAATAAAATGTTTATAATAATTAATAGTGTTAAGCAGACATATGCCTAATATTTTAAAAAATTAAAAGTATAATTGGGACAAAAAGAACTCTAATGGCTTGGGACAATAAACAGTTGCATTGCATTGGTAAAAAAGATGTTTGTACGTAGTGGCAATGCTTTGAAAGATCTTAAAACCCTAAATTTAATTAATTATGAAAAAGAAACAAAGCTAGTAAGCCTTAAAGGAATATTCCATTTTCTTAAAAAAAATCCAGATAATTTACTCACCACCATGTCATCCAAAATGTTGATGTCTTTGAGGAACACATTGCAGGAAAACATTGCAACATTAATGGACTTTAACAGACACCAACAACCAACACCCAACTCAACACGCAACAGCCTCCCTCAACGGAGTTTCAAAGTTCTACAAACGATCCCAAACGAGGCACAAGGGCCCCATCCAGCAAAACGACTGTCATCCTCGACAACAAAAACAACAAATATACACTTTCCAAGCACAACCTCTCGTCCAGATCCAGTCCAGCGCGACCTAACGTAAATGCGTAGTGACGTAGAAAGGTCACTTGTTACATATATAAAACGCACGTTTCCGGACCATTGTAAACAATAAACTGACACAAAGACATTAATTAGTATCAGTTGACATACAAAAACATAGGAACACTGGGGCGGAGTTTCGCGTTTGTCATCTGTGACCTCTTGACGTCATGACGTATTGCGTGGGGTCACGCTGGCGCATTACGACTGGATCTAGACGAGAATTTGTGCTTTAAAAGTGTATATTTGTTATTTTTATTGTCAAAAATGACAATTGTTTTGCTAGATAAGACCCTTATGCCTTGTTTGGGATTGTTTATAGTCCTTTGAAACTCTGTTGAAAAAAACTGTTACGTGTTGAGTTAAAGGGGAATTCCGCCCTAAAACGGAATTTAGGGTGTTTTTTCGTTGTTAACGAGTCAAACTTTCATTTAAAAGCATATTTATGACTAAAGAGCAACATTTAAGATATTTAAGATTTTCGTTTTCTGGTAAACTGGCCTTTGAATGGGAATGAACAGGGCATGTCGATTGAGCGCACAAAATCTCCACCTTCACAACACCAAGGAGGCCCGACACAACGTGATACTTTACTCGAAGTATCACGTGGGTCTCTACACATGAACGCGAACATTGAGAACATTGTTTGTGTACACAGATTTTAGTAAAAGCGAAAAGTTTGGAACAACTTACCGTGCTGTTAAACTGCGTCCCGCCGCCATATTGCCAGTCATGAGAAATCGATCTCAGAATGCGACATAAGGAGGAAGGAGAGTAAAGATGGATAGCTCCTAAAGCATAGTTCCATATAAATGCACGGATAATTTGTTGTTTTGTCTCAAGTGAAAAACAATATTGACCCTGTAGTTGAAAAGTAGCGTCCTATGGAGTCCATTCAATCGCATTCTGAAATCGATTGCTCATGACTGGCAATATGGCGGCGGGACGCAGTTTAACAGCACGGTAAGTTGTTCCAAACTTTTCGCTTTTACTAAAATCTGTGTACACAAACAATGTTCTCAATGCTCGCGTTCATGTGTAGAGACCCACGTGATACTTCGAGTAAAGTATCACGTTGTGTCGAGCCTCCTTAGTGTTGTAAAAATAGAGATTTTGTGCGCTCAATCGACATGCCCTATTCACTCCCATTCAAAGGCCAGTTTACCAGAAAACGAAAATCTTAAATATCTTAAATGTTGCTCTTTAGTCATAAATATGCTTTTAAATGAAAGTTTGACTCGTTAACAACGAAAAAACACCCTAAATTCCGTTTTAGGGCGGAATTCCCCTTTAAGTATTAAATGTTGGGGTCTATTAAAGTCCATTAAAATGAGAAAAATCCTGCAATGTTTTCCTCAAGAAACATAGTTTCTTCTCGGCTGAACAGGGAAGGAAGCATTTTGGATGACATGGTGGTGAGTAAATTGTCTGGATTTTTCTTTTGAGAAAATTGAATGTTCCTTTAACTGTTTAACTAATCTGTGATTGGATAACTAGTTGGCTGCCATGATCCATCTCTTGTTGTTGTTAATGGCAACACAAATTGCTTAACAGGAAATCCAGTAGAAACATTTTACTATCAACAGAGCAGCTAGATGTAATTAAGATTAAATTAATTTAAAGCATACACACACATTAAAGGAAGTTTAAGGGTGTGTTGGGGGAAGTCATTGAAAGCGGCGTCTGCTTTGAACGTCTCAAGGTTGGAGTCACGGGCAATTAAGTCCCCTACCAGAAATAGTTTCTCTCTGGAGATTGCTGTGTTTTTTCCATCCTGTGTGTCCAGTCTGGGTCTAAGTGAACCCTGTCTGGAGAAGCCACGACTGCGCCGTGAGATTCAGGATTAACCCCCTACCTCAGCAGGGGGTTTTGAAATCCCTTGAGGAAAATGGAAGCTGAGCAACTAATTGGCACAAATGGGAAACAATTACTGCCTGGGATAAAGTAAAGAAAAGTAAAATAAGTTGGGATGGAAGGCGGGACGGTGATGGGAGTGGACTGGAATTTGGAATTTTTCCTCTTCCAAATGTTTGAGAAACATGTTTGAGTGCTCAGAGTATTGAGACCTTTTTCATAAATGGTTGTTGAAGCATGTGTGTCTAAATGCATTTTCTGCTTCCCTTAAATGACTGCTGCTGCTATTCTCCAGGCAAGCACCCTTTCGTTTAACCTTTCACACACATTTCTAAACCAATGACTGTGCGGGAAACGCATTTTAATGGGAAAATCAGAAGGGGGGCCACAGGCTGCTTTTTGGCGGACTCCTGTGTGTCATAAAGTGTCTTTTAATGACAAGTAGGATGCCTGAATAACGCCCCTCGAACGCTTGCAACGATCAGTCCCAAAATCTCAGCAGTTATGTTGGAAAGGATGTAAAGAGAAAGGTTGGGGGGGTTGAATGGTTTACTTGGCTTTGGTTAAAGCATTACTCTTAGCAGGGTACTAAAAACAGAAATGTTTTTCTTTTGCATTTTTTGAAAAATTGTTGTTACAGGGATGCACAAAAAAATTACTAATAACGCTGTGTTATGTGTGCCAGGTCTGTAGTTGCTACTTTCATGTTATAAAGAAACACCAGTTTTGTTTGGATAGACGATGACGTTGGTTAATTACTAAAGTCACTCTGGACTATAAAGTGGTAAACTTTGTTGGAGAGGGTATTAATAAACTCAGTATATGGAGTAGCACAAACACAACTCTTGTAGACCGCCATTGCTGTTGTGTTTGTCAAAGACTCGTGCATGACTAAACATGTAATTCACATGATAGCACCGTTTTCACAGATTTCCTTTTGTAGTTTATAGAGGATTGATAATGGTGTCATTTTCGTAAACTTGCACTTTAATAACTTTTTTCAGAAGTTTGCATTTTCACACTGCAAAAATGACTTTCTTACTTAGTATTTTTGTCTTGTTTTCAGTAGAAATATGTAAAAATTCAGATGCTTTTTCTTGATGAGCAAAATGAACTAAGAAAATAAGTCTAGTTTTTAGACAAAAAATATACGATTTAAGTGAATTTGTGCTTAAAACAAGCAAAAATATCTGCCAATGCGGTAAGAAACTTTTCTTGAATTATGTGTTTAAAAAATAAATCTTATTTCAAAAAAAATTTTCTCACCCCATTGGCAGATATTTTTGCTTGTTTTAAGCACAAATTCACTTAAAGAATTAGTCCATTTTCTTAAAAAATAATCCAGATAATTTACTTACCACCATGTCATCCAAAATGTTCATGTCTTTCTTTGTTCAGTCGAAAAGAAATTATGTTTTTTGAGGAAAACATTCCAGGATTTTTCTCATTTTAATGGATTTTACAGACCCCAATACTTAACAGTTTTAATGCAGTTTAAAGTTGCAGTTTCAAGGGACTCTAAATGGTCTCAAACGAGGCATGGGGGTCTTGTCTAGCGAAGCGATTGTCATTTTTGGCGAGAAAAATTAAAATATGAACTTTTGGGCCGCAACTTCTCGTCTTCCTCCGGTCGTGTGACGCGCCAGCGCAACAACACGTAATACATCACGTCAAGAGGTCACGGATGACGTATAGAAACTACGCCCCAGTGTCAACAAGTGTGGAGAAAGAGGACCGTTCCGACATGGTTGTATGTCAAATAATACTAATTAATGTCTTTGTGTCAGTTTATTGTTTAAAATGGTCCGTAAATGTGCGTTTTATATATTTAACACGTGTCCTTTCTACGGCATTACGCAATTACGTGAGGTCGCGCTGGCTCGTCACACAGCCAGAGGAAGACGAGAAATTGTGGTTTAAAACTGCATTTTATTTTTCTTGTCAAATATGACAATCGTTTCGCTAGATAAGACCCTTATGACTCGTTTGGAATCGTTTAGAGTCCTTTGAAGCTGCGTTAAAACTGCAATTTTAAACTTTATTAAAACTTTTAAGTGTTGGGGTCCATTAAAGTCCATTAAAATGAGAAAAATCCTGGAATTTTTTCCTCAAAAAACATAATTTCTTCTCTACTGAACAAAGAAAGAAAGAAACAGTTTGGATGACATGGTGGTGAGTAAATTATCTGGATTTTTTTTTTTAAAGAAAATTGACAAATCCTTTAAATAGTATATTTTTTGTCTAAAAACTAGACTTGTTTTCTTGGGTCATTTTGCTCATCAAGAAAATACATCTTTATTTAAGAATTTTTAGATATTTCTGCTGAAAACAAGACAAAAATACTAAGTTAAGGTACATTCACATAATAAGCGACTTTTTCGCTGTGTGTCTCTTGTCTCTTTCAAAAGTTGTCATAAACAAATAAGTAACATCCACTCACTCTGGTAACTGACGAGAGACGGATGACGTGAACTCCACTGCTTCGTTCTCATTGGTAGTCGCTCCCGAAAGTCGCTTATAATTTGCATAAAGTTAAGCATTTCTCAACTTTCTCACGTGACTGACCACGCCACATCCAGTCGCCAATGGTCACTGTCGCTCTTGTCGCCGGAAGCCGCCAAGCTTCCATTGAAATCAATGAGATCACGTCGCTCTGCTACTGGACCCCAAAAATCCTTTGTCATGTAAACAAACAGCCAAAATGCACTTTTTAGTTGGAAAACGTTAAAGGGGTAGTTTCTCCAAAAATAAAAATGATGTAATATACACACCCTCATGTTGTTTTAAACCTGTATGAGTTTCTTTATTCTGTTGAACATAAAAGAAGTTATTCTGATAAATGATGGTTTGCACACAGTTGATGGCCCATTGACTTCTATAGTAGGAAAAATAAATACTATGAGTACCGTCAACTGTGTACTTTCCATCATTTATCTTATCATATATCTTCTTTTGTATTTAACTCATGCTGGTTTAAAAACAACATGAGGGTGAGTAAATGGTGACAACATTTCATTTTTGGGTAAACTATCCCTTTAATGTCTAAATCCTTTTTGAGTGCAATTATTTGCTGACTTGATGCATGTTCACTTTTGCTGGAATCCGAATTCTTCCAGAAGCTCCAAAAGTCATTCTGCTTGACGTCGGTTTAATGTGGATTTCCTTGAAGTGGTCAGCTGACAAGTGGTTCACTTAAATGATTATTTTCTTTGGTAACGGATGACAAGCAAATGTGGAAAATGTTTCTCAGCCTCCTCTCTCCTCCGTTGCTTTCTCCTTGTTTTTTCCTCCCCCCAAGGCACTATTCCCTGACTTTAAACTTGTGACAGCTCTGGCATTCCCGGGTATCTGGGGAAAGGCGGGTGCGGTTGCCCATAAGGTTTAATCTCTGTCAATGGAGCGTGGAGCTGGGTGCCTTCTATCTCTCTCCCTGTGTGGGGCCAGGGGCCATTGGTGGGAGGGGAGCTAAACACGAGGGCCGCGGTGTTTCCGGTATCCGTGGTTACACAGCAGGACGGGGCCATCAAATGCGGTCACGTTCCCCGCTCTGTGTTTTGCTGACTGTGTTTGCTCGAGGTGGAATTGACAGCCTAGGATTGTAATTGGATTGTAGGATTGTAAGGAGGGCGCGAGTTTCATGGGCGAGAGTAGCGGGATTATTTGGGGAGGAGGGCGGGGGGGGTGACATTCCACAGGATGAAGTAGGTCATTGTTCCCCGTCTCCAATGAAGAGAGCCTTCTGAAGGCACTGATGAACTAAAGCAGAGGAGAGTCAGCGAGTGCGAGGGGTTTTAGGGGGGCACAGGTCCGTTTTTTGGGGAGGGGGGTCTGCATTATTCAGTAATCCTATTGAAAGGCCTTCTGAAGGACGGCGCGAGAGAAGTGAGGAGAGGGAAAAAAGCGAATGGAATGTGACAACAGGAAAATGCCATTGATAGCGGTCAGCCTCAAGCGGTTTGATGGGCGAGACGTTACCTATTTGCTGCCCTTCATCCTTTTCTGCCTCCTCTATTTATGCTTTTTGTACCCTCAGCTCTTTCTCCTCGGATACAAAAAGCTATTTTCCTGGAACTTGAAAGAGTGAAAAACTTGTGTTGGGTCAAATGGAATATGCATTAATCTGTTTAGATAATAACCGTATGCTTTTCTGGTCTCCCTGGCAGGTCTGGTAGGTTTTCCAGTCGGTGAAGGCTCTGTGGAGCTCTGAATCACCATTGTTACTTTGAGTGTTTGAATGTAATGACAAAATGCCAGCTTACGCTCCACAGTCAATACATATTAACCTACACTTGTTGAGGTTGATGCTGTGTGCTGCTTACTTACATGAATTTATTTGTGTTCATAGTGCACATGCCTTTAAAGATAAGATATGGAGGAGACATTTTATTTGTTATCTGTGACTGAATACTTCAAAGATGAGGGCTTGCCAAAAATACTCAATTACAAATGTTTTTGTATATAAACTTCTCGGAAATGTTCAAATAATAAATAGTTCACCCAAAAATAACAAGCGCTCATTTCGTTTTAAAACTGCACGACTTCTGTAGAGGACAAAAGATGATTTTGTGAAGAACATATTTGCCAGTATGACAAATCTTTGGTGAACTATTCATCCCATATAGCTTTCCACCCAAGCATTCATGCCAGCAACTAACATGCATGTAATTCTTACCGTGGGTTCGCACTAGGGCTGGGCGAAAAATTAATTTTTCGATTAATCGTTATTTTTCTGTGGTCATTTCAAAATCGATTCTCACAGGCCACAAATCGATTTTTTCCAATTGTATTTCTGCAAACATTGAACGTAAGATTAATGTTAATCTAATTACTAATCTTCTCCACTAGATGTCACCCTTTTTTTGCCTTGCGCGATGTTACCAAGAAGTGAAAGGCGGGCCTGTCATTCATTCAGGCTATATTCTAATATATTATATTATATATATATATAATCTATATTCATTGAGTTGAATTGAGTATAAAAATTGAGTCGAGAATCGAAAATCGAATCAAAATCGAATTCGAATCAATTTGATAGCTTATGAATCGGAATTGAATTGATCTGGAACATCTGAATCGATACCCAGCCCTAGTTCACACCAGCCGAGTTTGAGGCGTCGAAATCGCGTCTAGTTTGCCACTTGAACAGTTTGAATGCATTCAAAAACAAGCATTTGATGCGCGTCAGAGACGAAATCCGCTTCTTGTGGGAGGGGCAAGTGCCATGTGGTTGTCTGTTTGCAAGATGGCTGATGTTGATCGTGCATTTATCGAGAGAGTTACCGGTTTGTATTTGGTCACCTTACTATAGGGGGAAAATAGTTAAAAAAAATTGGCGGGAATGCCGCGGGTCGATAAACGTCACGTGACTCAAAAGTGAAATGTGTATTTACAGCTTACCAGGTTGCCCGATGTCCTCACTGACACTCTTCCAAGCGAGGTCTTTTTTATTCCGGTCTCTATAGAAATAAGAACTTGTGTCATATAGCTCCGGGTGACTGCTAACGGACAATATCAAGTGTTCCTTCATGTTGAATGAGTGACTCCGGGCGGGGCTGCCACACAGCAGAAAGCAGGCTCCTGAAAATCCGCCAAAGTTCAAAATTTTAAAATTTTTCGGGCATCAGCTGCAAGTTCACGTTAAACGCAAAATGCACAAAAAGCACAATTGTTGCTAAAACTGGTATTGCAATCACAAAACTTGTGGCTAATACACAACATGACAACATAAACATCAGTTGAGGGCTGCAACTCCACTTTTTAAATGACAATATCCTGGCCAGACCACTGTTGTCAGTGATATAAATATTTGAAATAAAAATGATTTCTTAATGTCTAGTGACACATCAGGGCCATTTTATGATTAATTGATTAAAATTTCTTACATACTGTTTCTTTAACATTGAAATCACTCGCGCTTGACACCTCTACCGCGGCTGGTGTGAATGCAGCATTACACTTAAAACTTTCAACTAACCGACTGTCTTGCTATTTTTTTCACAGAGTTCTTTAGAGAGCTGTTGACCAATGCGGAGAAATCCCTTCACGACATGTTCGTGCGGACCTACGGCTTAATGTACGTGAAGAACGCTGAGCTTTTCAAGAACTTCTTCAAAGAGCTGGGTCGCTACTATGTCCACGGCAGCAGTGCTGTCAACCTGGAAGACATGTTGTCGGAGTTCTGGACGGACCTCCTGGACCGCATGTTCCGATTGGTCAACGTGCAGTACGAGTTCAACGACTCGTACATGGACTGCGTCAGCAGACACATGGAGCAGCTCAAGCCCTTCGGCGACGTTCCACGCAAGCTCCGTCTGCAGTTGACGCGTTCCTTCATCGCGGTTCGTACATTCACCCGCGGCCTGGCGCTCATGCCCGAGGTGGTGGGCAAAGTCTCCACGGTAAGCGCTTCGGGGGTTATCTTGGTTTTGTTTGATAGAGTACAAAGTACAAGGTTTCTATTGACTTATCAGTATGTGAAGTTGTGCACCTGTTTGGACCTATAGGATTTTATCTTTTAAAAGATCAGAAGCAAGGGCAGCTCAGTTTGTCTGTTAGCAAAACCAATTGAAGCGTAATGACAAACTGAGCAAACATAACTTTAGCTTGACTTAATAAAAGGTGGCAGGGTCGGTAATGCTCTTTGTTCTGTGTTTTATTAGCAATATCAGGTATTTGAAGGACTCATTAACCTTTTCCTTAGTTTTGCTGACTCTGCTAACCGTCCTTTTTGTCCTCTCAGGTAAGCGCTTCTCCGAGCTGCGTGCGTGCGGCTATGAAGATGTTATACTGTCCGTATTGCACTGGCCAGGTGGCATTAAAGCCCTGCAAGAACTACTGCCTCAATGTCATGCGTGGCTGCCTGGCCAATCAGGCGGACCTGGACACAGAATGGAATAACTTCCTGGGTAAGAGACTCTTTGGACATCTTTTGCTTTTAAAAGCTGTATATAACTTGCAGAAGTTAACTGCTATTACTGCTGGTCGTAGTTTATTTCATTTCTCATAGCTGTTTGTCACTAAATAGTCTATAACAAGACACTTGCATTCTTTGCATTTCATGCACTGCTTCCACAGCAGATTGTTTATGTACATTTTTTGCCAAATTTAAAGAAAAATAGGTAGGATCATTCAAAAACAGCCATTACTAGCGCTTACAGTTTAATCTCATTTATGAAGCAAACATACGGCGGTTCAAGTCCAAAAGTACAATGTGAAGAAATGAGGCGGATAGATCAAAGACACCAGGCAATCAAACAAAAAGTGTAAAAACAGCCTTGAATGGTTAAGCAGTGGATTTATAACTGAACCAGCACTAGACATAAAAAACAATTTTCCAGACAAAGTGAGAGTTTAATGTTATAAGCACAGATTAGAAAAACTAATGGGTTATGTTAAAATGGTTGCAGTTTTTCCAGTTGCTCAGGGGCCGGAACCGTGAAGCCTCATCTTAAATCAGGAGTGAAAATGAGTTGAATTAGAAGCGAATGCTGCTCTGTTTTCACCTGTGAGGCCGTTTTAAATTCAACAAATCAGGTCCTGCCACAAATTCTTGTGCGCCCTCACAAACATTTCCTGGCCTGTGTGACTCTGGGACTGGTTTTGCTCACGCTGCCTGTCAAGTTTGGGGAAAACTTTAATTGAGGTGCCTTGTTCTGGCCTCTTAACTGTTTAACAAGCTGTTTGCAAAACAGGCTGCAGTTCTATCTTATCAGATAACTAAATGCTTCCCTCTAGTGGCAGATGTGTGTTACAGCACCACAAATAATTGGTGGGCCTTTTCTTCAATCGTCTTTCTTTCGTTAACTAGTTCATTGTGTGTTGTAGATTCCATGCTGGGTCTGGCTGAGCGACTAGAAGGGCCGTTCAACTTCGAGTCCGTCATGGATCCCATAGACGTGAAGATTTCCGATGCCATTATGAACATGCAGGAAAACAGCATACAGGTCTCTCAGAAGGTCGGTGGCTTTTTTTTATGTGGTATTTCTGTTTAAATGCATGCTGTGTCCTGACATGTTAACTTTGGAGGATGTTCATTTGGAAACACGTGTTAATTTTAAATATACCTTTTAGGTGTTCCAGGGTTGTGGACAGCCTAAGCCCAACATGGCTTTCCGATCAAAGCGCTCCCCACCGAAAGACTCAGGGTTCCCCGGGCGTTTCCGACCATACAGCCCCGAAGCCAGGCCGACTACTGCAGCTGGCACCAGTTTGGATCGATTGGTAAGCACACACTAGAGGTTTTCTCGGGTCTAAAAAAAACGTACCCGACCAAAAATGACCCAAATCAATTTTTACCCGAACCCGACGTGCATAAATAAAAATTTTTTAATGAAAGACCCGACCCGAGACAAACCTGAGAAAATTCGGCAAAAGCACATTTATTTTAAATTACCCGGGACCAGATGCTGCTATTATCATACCTGACCCGTGTCCGAGGCACACGTTAAACATTTAGACCCGAATCCGCTCGGGTCTTGGGTCGGACTTTGCGTTTTCAGATCTAAGTGGACCCGTGAAGACCTTTAGCACACACTGAGCTCTTATTACACTCTTAACCCCCTTCAAACACTATTAAACACTGAATAACGTGTAATGCTGTATGTTTTTTTTTTTTCTAGTTGACAGATGCCAAAAAGAAGTTAAAACATGCCAAAAAGTTCTGGTCCACACTTCCAGACACAGTCTGTGTTGGAGAGAGGGTCTCCCAAGGGGATGAATGCTGGAACGGCACGGCCAAAAGCAGGTACGATAAATTGCTCCGTTACTCGCTGAACCTGATATCTGCAACACAGACTCAACACTTTCTTTTGTTTCTTCATATTCAGGTACGAATCTATTGTCATGGGCAACGGCTTGGCCAATCAAGTGTCTAATCCTGATGTGGAAGTTGACATCACCAAACCAGACATGGTGATTCGTCGACAGATCGCAGTTTTGAAAGAAATGACCAGCTGGCTTAAAGCCGCCTACACTGGCACGGACATCTCAGTTGGCACTGGTATGAGGCTTTATTTATTTATTTTAAGGAGAACTGTACCGATACTAAAGCGATACTTCAGTTAAATATCAAAATTACCCAATGATGTGCACACATCATACAAGCCTGGTTTTTAACATGATATCATCTGCTTTATGCTCTACAGACGACACGGGCAGCGGAGAGGAAAGCGGAAGTGGATGCGACTCACCCTCTTGCGACGGCGATGGAGACATCTACTTCTCCACCCCATCGCCCGTTAAGCCAAAAATCCAGCCGGTTAATAAAAACGAGCCACCTTCTAGCGGAACCCAGTTGGCACCCTGCAGCCTGGCGCTGGCAGCCGCATCCCTCCTGCTGGCCTTGCTCACCCTCCACGCAAGATAAAAGCGGCCAATGAGAAAGAGGATGAGTGTTTGTAACAATTTCAAAGAGAGAGCAGAAAACTGCTTTAGGACATTACAAAGACTGCTTTCAGGATCTGCCTCTGCCTGCCATCTGGAGAAGACACTCGAGTTATTAATATTCAAATAACTTTACTTCAGTGTATTTTTGTTTGTTTATGAGAACGGACTTCATGTATGTACAGCTATAAGTTTCATGCAGCGCTACGCTCCCTTGCGTTCGAGTTTTTTTACGTTCGTAATAGATGCTCATTGTGATCGCTCATTTGTGTGAATGGTGTGTGTGTGGATGGCTGTATATATCGTGAGCGCTATAAAGGATTAATCAACCCGTATAACACATGTATATGATTTAAGCAAATCTGTATGAAGTACTAATTAGGCAAATATTTTAACCCATTGTGAGTGAGTGAGTTTGAGTGGGTATTGATGCTACAGATCCTAGGTAGAATACAATACGTGATGCCTTACATTGGTCCTTTATCTCAAGGGCTTAAGCGAATAAGGGCTGTGTCCAACAGGAATGTGCTGCTTTGAGTCTTTAGCAGAATCAGGTTTTCTTTTATTTGTCTCGATTTCCCAGTTTTGCAACCCCCATCAGCTTTCAATGGTTCAGTGAATGTATAACTTGAGAATATAGTCTTCACTTATAATTGAATTATGTGGATTGTGTCACAAAAAAGAGATTTGGATAGGTAAGGTATATACACAGTATGTCTGATCTTGAAAGTTTATTGATGAAGAGGCTCTTATTCGTTCACTGGTACAGCATACACATGTATCGCAAACTATGTGGCGTGAGAGAAGTTGCCTTTTTCACTGCATGAAAGTTTATTTATGAATTTAAATGAGGGTCCAGCTAGACAAGAGTGGCTGTCGTGATGGAAATGAATTATGATGAATTTTACACAGGGTTTTATGTGGAGGTGGACGTTTATTGTAAGGTATAAAACGATACGAGTGGTACTCCAGCAGATTTCACCCTACCAAAGGGGTAAGCGGTGCTGATTTAGGACTTTTTGCCAGTTTTCAACTTTCCTACATATTCAGTTATTTATATTGCTTTGTTTTGCATTGTAACAGAGCTATATTTTCATAGAAAACCATCTTTGGTACGGTATTTGAAATCATTCCTCATATGGCATAATAGACTGTGTGTGTGTGGTACGATCCATCTCCAGTTTTTTTTTACTGTTTTTTAGCAAATGTGTAACAGTACAGTGTTGGTTGGTCGTGTATTCTCCACTAAGCTTTTCAGAAAACCATCACATTTCAGAAAACTACCCCCTCCTTATTCTTGTACAGTAAGTTATTTGACCACGCACCTCTTTTAAAAGGCATTTACAACATACATTCGCTCTACTAGGTATGTTAATACTAGTATTCAGAATATTTATATCTGTAGAGGAATGCATTCATATGATTTCACAATTGTAATTGGCTTTATATTGGCTACAGATTTCATGTAATGTTTAGATTTTGTAAAACAAAAAACGTAATCTTTTTTTTCATTGTAGTTTTATGTAAAGGGGATTGTGAAATGCAAAGACAGGGCTGGCCATAAGTTCTTGATTGTTCCTGATGTCACATGCACTTTTAATTGGCATTCAGGTACCTCACAGCAATAGAGTTTTAAATGATGCTTTTAATCATATCTGCAACATGCATTTCATCCTAAATGTTTTAATTTTTGTTTCTTCATTTGAGTATTCATTCAATACATGTAGATGAATGGTCAGTCCTAAGACATGAAAAGATATTTGTCAGGGTTTCAGGGGCATGGAAAAGAGTAAACATCTCTGTACAGCATGTTGATGCTCCACACCTCAGACTGATGATGTATTTTTGTCCATGAATTGGAGGAAATAAATATTTCTGTCCTTTCGAATGATGCGTCACGCGTTAAGATGGCACAAATGCAAAGACAAGGATAAGGAAGTGTCCCAATGTAAAGATGGACACGTGGACACTTGATTGCAATGGATTGCTACCCAAACCAGTGTCATCTTTAATCTGAACTTTAGATGGACAGATTGCAGTCGTCGTTTGCCTGCTGCCCTGTACATCGATGATGAAGTGGGTGAGAGAGAAGAGAGACTGAAGACGGACAGGAAGAAATTGTAAATATGAGCAGTCGTTTTAGTGGTCTCTGAGAGATGTTCATCCGAGTATTTGCTTAATATGGGAAAAACAAAGACATAGATGCTAAAATTGTAAAAGAAAAGTTATATTAAACATTTCCTAGTCTTGTTGAAATAAAGACTGCAGATATTTAAATATGTTTTGTCATTTCTGCTCTGTTTTACTTTATTTTTTTATAACTTCTCTTTGAGGAAACATCAAAGAAAAAACACCTGGCTTAACACAATCATGATCATTGATTAATCACAGCTATTCATTAAGATACTGTGTTTCATGTTTCACTGTTCCAAATCTGAAAATGCTTAAAAATAATTTAAAAAATAATTAAATTGGATAAAATGCAGCTTTAAAGCGGGTACACAAATTATTCCACATACTTCAAAATTGTTCAGATCAAAAGCAAACATTTCTTCTAAATTTACAGCAGATATTGTAGCATGGCCATTGTTTGTAAATTACTTGTAGTTATGTTACAATTACAAGACATTATTGATTATAAACCTACATTGTGGATGGTTTATAATCATATTCATAGACTTCTTTTAATGTAATGTTTCTGACTTTACAATAAGGATGTTGTGTGAGCCATCTCTTATAAGGAATCTTATCATGGCAAATAATGTTCTGTATTGATATTTTCTACTGACACACTGACATCTAATGTGCTTAAAACTTTGCGCGTGTGTGTTTGCATGATGATCAAAGAACAAAACACATAGGAACCAAATAAGGGTCACCCAAAAGGTGTCAAGTACTTTAGTGATGCATTTAGGAAATCATGTAGCAATTCATAATTTATCCATTAACAAAAATAAACTAATGGGCAAATCGATTAATTAATTATGTGATTGTCTGTGAAATCCAAGCTCATAATTGATTTATCTGCTTGTTTTATAATCTAATTGTCTCAATCTAATGAGATTAGATTCAATCACTGATTTCACATTGACCTTACCTAATTGATATTAAAGATATCAAGATTATTTTTTCATATATATTTTAATGTTCTTTACATTATGTAGGGTGATTTTATATAGAAAACAGTAAATAAAAATAAAAAACGACTTAAGCCAAGTTTTCACAGACTGAGTAACATGTCCCCATACAGACTGGGTGTGTGCGTGTGCGTGTACGTGCATGCCGTGCATATAATATAGCCTAGCCGAGATTCATAAAAAAAGACACAAAAAATATATGTGTAGAACATTTAATAAAACATTAAACCTTATATAACATTTCACCTTAATAAAATATTTAATGAATAAAAATTTAAACTTCATATTATAACAGCTGAGTTTAATGCTAAAACATTCGGAGTCAAGTAGACAACGACGGCCACTAAAACAAAAACCCACCAAATTTAGTTATGAGAAAAAAAACTTGGCATGAGGACTTTTATTTTGAAGGGTGGTGTACGGAATACGGATGGGGGCGGTTATGCACTACTGGGACATCGGGAAAGAGCGAGTACGAAATTGTGGTAGAGGTAAACAGCCGAAGTTATCGGGAGATCTCCAACCGATGAGACGATGATGCTTTGCTGAAGTATGTAGACATTAGATTCGTTTAATCGACGCGAGCATAAATACATCGTGGAATGAAACAACGGCCTTTTGATGTGGTAAGAATCGAGTCACAGGTTTTGTTCAGCATTCCTCCCCGGCCGACGCGCTAGGGGAACAACGCGACCGAGTAATGCTTTCACTTTTCCTGCGAGAAGATGGATGAAAAATCCTACTACAGTCGGCTCTTCATTGCGCTGGTGATGGTGTTATTGTTCGGCGTGATTGTGTTACAATATGTTTGTCCTACGTCCGATTGCCAGCTGCTACACCTGGCATCATTGTCCTCCGGGAGTCCGGGGAATCACAACGGAGCCAGTGCGGGAGATCCGTACAGTTTAGAAGACGGCGCATTGGCTCGATTCGTGCCGCGTTTTAATTTCACAACTAAAGACCTTTATCGCGTTGTAGATTTCAACATTAAGGGGGACGACGTTATAGTGTTCCTCCATATTCAGAAGACCGGTGGGACGACGTTCGGCCGTCACCTGGTCCGCAACATTCAACTAGAGAGGCCGTGCGAGTGTCACGCGGGCCAGAAGAAATGTACGTGCTACCGGCCAGGTAAACGGGACACCTGGCTGTTCTCGCGCTTCTCCACCGGCTGGAGCTGCGGTCTGCACGCGGACTGGACGGAGCTCACCAACTGCGTGCCTTCCTTCATGAGCTTTCGGGAGTCTCAGGAGAAACACAAAACTCCCAGGTGAGATGATTTAAAAAGCAGATGATGATTATTATTTGTTGGGTTTTATCATCGTATCAGATTTATTTGTCTGTTGCGTACTCAAACTGAAAGATTGGCTGGGAAAACAAACAAATGTATTTCTTTTGTTAAGGTAGATATTGGGTAATTGTATGGTGTCACGGTGCGCTTCGCCTCATATTGTTCTCATTCAGTGGCAACTCAATTATGCGGAGACAAAAGGCCTCCAACAGGTCGAGCCTTGGTGTGCTTTTATTCAACGCATTCCTGCAACAGGGGACCCATCATCATAATCACCCACCCTTTCAGACACCCTGGAGGGGAGACAGCCTGCTGGCACCACAACATCTGCTATACCCCGGGGCTTGTTCCTTAAATAAACTAGACATAATATAGAGATAAACCTTTAAAAATGTTTGCATTGGGGAGCATGCGCTTTAATAAGGTAGATTGCTTTGCATGCTTTTGCAAAACAAAACAAAAACTAAACACTGACTGCCAACTAAACTAAAAGTGTAGTTTAATTGGTTGAGCATTGCGTTAGTAAAACAAACATTGTAGGTTTGATTTCCAGGGAACATGCATACTAATAAAAACGTAGATTGAATGCACTTCAAGTCGTTTTATAGATAAGCATTTGCCCAGTAATGTCCAAAGGACAACAGATAATAGACCAACAGTAAAAGAATGAAAAACCTAAAGATATCTGGTTTAAATACACTACCAGTCAAAAGTTTTAGAACACTCACTTGTTCTTTATTTATATATTCTTCTACATTACAGAATAATAATAATAATAAACTCGTTCAAACTCTGTAAATTATGTTGGTGACTAAATGCAACCAAAATAAATCAAAACTCTTGTTATATTTTATCATCTGAAGTTTAGTCACCCTTTGACTTGCAAAACGATACTCGTGACATTTTATCAAGAAACTTGAAGTTTCACCTTAGGATGAGTTTTCAAGAATATCGAAGAAGTTCACATTTACTCTGGGCTCTTATTGGCTACTTTTCCTTCAATATATATATATACAATGCAGGCCAAAAGTTTGGACTCACTTGACTAAAATGTTAACTATGATCTTAAAAATCATTTAAGCTGAAGGTGTATGGTTAAATGCTTAAAATTACTTTTGTAGACAAAAATATAACAAAAATTAATCTGTTCGGCACAGATATTAGAAAACGTACATTTTATTTTAAAACATTATTTTTGAAATCGATAACTTGCACTGAATATTGAAGAAAAAGCAGCCAACAAGAGCCTAGATTAAATATGAACTCCTATACTCTTTAAAATTCATCCTAAATTAATAATTTAAGAAGCTTCTTAAAAAAACGCATATGGTGACTGCACTTCAAATGATGGGATATGGCAGAGTTTTGGTTTGTTTTGGATGCTTTTGGTCACCAGCATAGTTTCCAAAGTTGCATTTGTGTTTTGGATGAGTTTATTGATACATTATTCCATATAACAATAATAACAATAAAGAACGAGTGAGTTTGTCCAAACATTTGGCCTGTACTGTATATAAATCAACTACTGACGTGACCTTAGAAGGCGAGCACTCAGTCTTTGAAGGTCGAATCCTCTGAAGTCCACGAAGAGAACTGAAATGAGACAGTCTAGCCTTCAGGGGACCCATCATTTGTGTCACCTGCTGTACGCGCCCACCGCGCCTGTCAGCAAGACACAGCGGAGACGTTTCCCACTTATTAAAATGGAACCAGAAAAATATACATTTTATTTGAGAAAATATGACACGTTGATGTAGATTAATCTAACCTACAGTATATCAAATTAACCAACCTTAGAAATATACGCAACATACACAGAGTAATATTAATACAAAACATAACTTATAGTACTAAAACCGTGACAAGAAACTTTTTTCTGCTAAATACACACTTTTATTTATTGCGAAGGATCCATTCGTTTTATCCTTAACAGTGCAGAGAAATAAGAACGCATTTTGAGGCTTCATAAGTAGGACAATAAGTAGGATTTTAAGTATTTTATTAGTCAAAATCAGTGTCTTTATTCCTCGTTGGTGTCAAGTGTCTGCCAGTAATCTGACTTTTCTTTGTAAGCTTAGAATTTCTTCTCTTAACTTACATTGAACGGGTAAGTCCAAGAAAGCTTCCATGTCGTTCTGCCATATTGATAAACTATAATAGTAAGGAGGGACAAAAAGCGCTAGCCTACCAACACATTTCCACAACGCGTTTTCGTTCAGAACACGTGAACCAGCTGAAACAGACAAGGAGATCAGTGATTACATAACGGCTACCGCAGTTGCAACACGCATTTGGAAAAGCGAGGCGCTAGAGAGCAATATTCGTTTGAATGCAAAATACGATTTCACCACTAGATGGGGGAAAATCCTACTTATTGTCGGACGGCCTTACTAGCCTTAAAGGCGGAGTGCACAATGTTTGAAAAACGCTTTGGAAAGGAGACGGGCCGACTACCAAAACACACTTATAGCCAATCAGCAGTAAGGAGCGTGTCTACTAACCAACATCCTTGCCGGGTTGCGTATGTGTGGGGCTGGTCTTTTAAAAGAAGGTCCAGATTCTATTGGGGTAGGGGCGTGTTTGTTTAGGTGATTTCAAATATCAACATTGGCTTTCAAACATTGTGCACTCCGCCTTTAAGTGGCGCTGCTGTGACGCAGTTGGTTTCAGAATACGTCATTCAAAGGTCGCAGCCTTCAAATTGGGACACAGCTATTGTCTGTAAAGGCCCATGTAAGCAGTTAGATAAATAATAATCACACGGTCTCACTTTAAGTGAAGGGTAAGGTAAGGATTTGATGAGAGCACAAGGCTCTCCGGAGAGCCTCTCTCTGCATGTTTTGAATGGATTTGACCAGGGAGTCTTAATTGATATTCAAATGGAAAGTGTTCTAGATGTGAGTGGAAAGATGATCATCCTCATTCGGCCCATTATGCTAAAATGCCCATAATTACAGCCAACCAACAATAATTCATTCCGTTTTCCATCAAGATATTTCCCATGACACACTGCTAACAGCAACGGCACACAAAATAATTATATTGCTGTGAACTTAAAAAAATGACAATAATTATTTTACTTCATGATTCATATGCATTCATACTATTTTTTTGGTCCGTGTCAGCGTGATGACTGGTTTAACTTGAGTTCATTGTGCAATTAGGATATTTAATTTGATCTAATTCAGTTTACAGAATAAACATGGTAAAAGAATGACGTATGCAATCATACACATTTATCTTAATGTCTCTCGTTCTTCTCTTATTTAGCAGGAACTACTATTACATCACAATCTTAAGGGATCCGGTTTGGAGATACCTCAGTGAGTGGAGACACGTTCAGCGTGGTGCCACCTGGAAAGCCTCTAAACACATGTGCGATGGCCGTTTACCTACCCTGAATGAGCTGCCCAGCTGTTATTCTGGTGACGATTGGTCAGGTTGCACGTTGGAGGAATTCATGGCATGTCCTTATAACCTTGCCAACAACAGACAGACCCGTATGCTGGCAGACCTCAGCCTGGTGGGTTGTTATAACCTCTCAATAATGAGTGAGAGCCAACGTTGGGCTCTAATGCTGGAAAGTGCCAAGCGGAACTTGCGAAACATGGCCTTTTTCGGCCTGACCGAATATCAGCGTAAGACGCAGTACCTCTTCGAACAAACGTTCCGCCTGTCTTTCATCGCACCGTTTACGCAGCTCAATGGCACTCGAGCTACGAGTGTAGAGGTGGAACCGGAGACCCAGCAGAGGATTCGGGAACTGAACCAGTGGGATGTGGAGCTGTACGAGTACGCACGTGACCTCTTCCTCCAGCGCTTTCAGTATGCGAGACAGCAGGAGCGCAGAGAAGCTCGCCAGCGACGTATGCAGGAGAGGCGCAAGTTGCGTGCCAAAGTGAGGCCGTGGTGGGTGGGAACTGGAAAAGGTGTTTTTAACCCCACCAAGGCTCCGCAGCCGACCGAACAATATTCTGTTAAGAGTTTTTCAGAGGAAAGACAAATAGAGACAGAAAATAAACTGGAGCGTGAGCCTGAAGGACAGGTTGAGGACACCTGGTTAGAGGAAGATGACAGTCAAACCATGCTGGACTATTTAGAAAATGTTGAACAGTGGCGGTAGCTAATAGCTATTTGGGGTTAGGGTTGATATTAAAGAACTTAATGGAAACTTGTGATTCCAGTTTACTACTACTATAATCCTTTAAGCTTCAATCACTGCTAATATGGAAATATTAGCACATACGGGTTATTAATTGCATTTCTTACTGTTTTTCGTAGTCGCGGGTGTTCTGTGAAATTCACAGCCAAAATGTCTTACCCAAAACATCAGTTTACTTTCAAATATCAGATTTTGAATCATCGTCTTGAAGCATGGCTTGTCTTGTGAACTGTAGAAATCCACACAGCCCATATCTACTCCACATGAGGAGGGTCTATACATTTCATGCTGCATCGGGGAATGAAACGTATGTGCTAAATATGAAAGCCAAAGCTTGCCATGTTTTAAATATGTAATTTCCAATCTTTCTGTTCTGAGGGAGATGCAGGTTGCAACACACCTTTATTTACATTCCTGTAATGTAATGTAATGTAATGTGATTCAACATATGAATTGGCACATTTTAAGTGTCCTTCACAGTCACAATCCCCTGCATGTTACAAATCAGCCTTAAATTAAAGTCCAATATTTAACTAATTGTTAATTCATCATGTTGACTTTTTTGTAATCAAAAAAATCATGTTTACTTGGCATTTTTTTTATTTATATCTGTTTGCTAATGTTAGAACATCGGGCTATGGGTTATATTATTTTGTTACTTGAAAATAAAAGCAGTTGAGACACAACATATTTATAATACATTGTTAAGTCAAGGTTTTTTTACATTTGAGTGATTTTTATTATTAATAATACTAAAAATTTTCTTGTTGCGATAAAGATTTTTAAAGAGATAGTTCACCCAAAAAAATGAATATTGAAATATATATATATATATATTATATATAATATTTTTAACTTGCATTTATATTTATTCTGTTGAACACACAACAAAATATTTTGATCAATTATGGTAATCACAGAGTTGACGGTACCCATTGACTTCTATATTAGAAAAAAATGCGGGTTACGATCGTTTATCATAATATCATCCCTTGTGTTCAACAGAATAACGAAACTCATACAGGTTTAGAACAACATAAGGATTGGTAAATGATAACAGAATTTTCATTTTTGGGTGAACTGTCCCTTTAACTTGACTTTCAAGTACTCTGCTGGTTATTGTCTGTCTACAGCAGATGGCGCCAAAGCAACACCGTCACGTTTAACTTAAATCTTTTATGTTTTTATAGCGATTATTTAATACAAAATGTTTAAAATTAAACAAATTTAAAACAAACGACCTCCACAAATTATAATAAATAAATCTTTATATGTAAATTACAATTTGTTATATATTAAAATACGACTGATGACGTTTTGTTAATCACCCATTCCTGAGAAATTTTATTTACACTATGCTAACAAGATTAACATGCTTAACTAAATATTTGGATTGGCGTCTGGCAGTACAGTATTTATTTACCACATTTAACAGCTAAATCGTTGTTTTTAATCCACCACCCTAAAATCTTCAGGTAAATATTCATTACAGGTATCCTCACGCACACAAGCGCATTTCTCGCTGGGTGGGAATCCCCCTAAAATGGAGGCAATACATGGGAATGCACGTAGTACCGTGCACACTTTCGTTCTACTCCTCCCTTCTGCCCTCCCTCGTTTTACCTCGTCTCGTCTTCTGCCTAGCAGCAGCTAGCAAGCTCGCTTCACGCTTCCCCATCGCTCGCTCCGTCGAAACGCCCCGCAGCCGCTGGTTACGAGGCTTTAAGCAGCAAGCCGCCCGATCGAATGCTCTCTCGGTTGAACGCGGCAACTTTAGCACGGAGAACAACCGAAGCGCGCGCGCCTCGCAGCCAGTGTGACGTAGTTATCAAAATCTTTATTTCGCTTTTAACGTGACACAAGCTTCAGTCGCGCGCGCAGGACTTCAGCACAAACAGGCTGTCTGCACAGGTGAGTCATCTCCATAAAGCGCTATATTGTCGTTTCTTTACACAATTGTCGTTGCAAATCTGATGACTGTAATTCATCGTTCGCTGTCACGACTCGCGCGCCATGCGGGCTAACTGTACCACTGCTATCAGACAGTTGCTGTGCTTGGTCTCCATCTCTCTAACCTTGCTTTTGCGCACATGGCCTCGTTGCACAGTGACGCATAAGTCAAGAAATTAATCTGTTTCGTGTTCCTTATTATTTTTAGACACCAACCCTCATCTGACCTCATTGCACAAGCTGTTGCTTAGAATCATATAGCGTATAAAACGCAATTGGGTTGTCAAGCATTGATTATACACTTGCTGACAGCTGTTGAGCTTCTCATCAGTTCTGTGGCGCCATGAAAAACCGAGTTTGTAAACAGATTGGGTGAAGCGCAAACCCTGCTTGCATGTTATTTACCTCTTTAAGCTTCTGTCGTAGTTTTGTTTACTGTATATGTTGTCTATGTGTGTTGTCATATTGACATTTCACTTCTCATGGGCACAACTGGGTGCAGTCCCTCCCAACCATAAGGTGTTCACCCACGGTAGAAAGCAGAAATTGTCCTTGGTTTCTTGGAACCTGTATAAGTTAGTCCTGGGAAAACGTGTGTGTTTGGGGGATGAGGTTTTGTGTCTTTGTTAAATGTCCTTTGTTCTAATTACCTTTAGCATCATCGGACATTTTCCAGCAATGTCATCACAGACGCATGTCCATTGCCAAACTCAAATTGATTTTGTTGTTACATGTTGTGAACTTGGATGAAAATTAATATTTGCTTATTTCTCAGTCGTCTCTACCAAAGTTGTGGTAGTCCTTTGACAACCTTTATTATTTGCATAATTGCATATTATTATTATTATATAATAGGTTCAGTTTACCGTTTTATAATTTTTACTATTTTTCCTCATTATTTAAAGTCATGTAGTCAAATAAAATGATTGTGTTACAGATGGCAGAACAGTTTTGTCCTTGAACCTGCCAGCTGTTACATTGCCCATAACAGATCCCAAAGTTTTCCAATCTTTGGACCCACCAAAATATGTTTTTCTCATTTATTCTCTTTTAGAAAAGAGTGGATTGTATTTTCTGTGTCATTGTATGAATGAACACTATGAATACTAAAATAGCTTAAAGTAAGATATCTGTGTCATTGCTAGCCATTAATTGGACTATTTTTTGTCATTTACCACAACAGCCAAGTCACTTTTCATGACCCAACTTACCCCACTGTGTGACCCACAAGTGGGTGCTTTGAAAACTTTGCCCATAAGACCTTAAGGGGCGGTGTCCCAGACAGGTCTTATCCTAGTCCCAGACTAAAATGCATGTTTGAGCTTCCTTAATTTAAAAAAACCCTGTACTGACATATCTTAAAATATATCAGTGCCATTGCTTTGTCTCAAGATGCACACCAGTATTGTTTTTTGTAAGATTTGTTTGAAAAAACTACTTACATTTTCTAAAGGCTTAATCCTCAATTAATCTAAACCCTGTCCAGGAAACCACCCCGAAAAGGTTAAAAGCCATCTTGATGTTTTATTTTGAGCTACTCTCATAACACGATAGCCCCAGACATTGCGCAATGAATGATATATTACACAAATTAGTTCACATTGGGACAGACGTGCCATCGTGGGGCGGGACCTATATAGTGGGACTTGCGGTTTTCAATTCTGTTTGATTTCACACTTTGTGATGTGATCTGTCAAAGGTCAGTTCTGAGATGTCCTGCTGCTTTAGAGAGCTTGTGTAAGTCAGGCTTCAGAAGCATCCCTGCCCTTTGGGTATTTATGTGATGTAAAGGTCCTCACACACAACAAGTCATCTAGGTGCCAATTGCATATCCAATGCATACCCACTAAGGAGCTTTCGCTCATTGGGTCTTGTTATCCTGGACTTTCTCATTTAAAAAATATCTGAGCCACATAAGCTTTACAAAGCAGTACTGTGTAGACACAGACGCCCGTTTTATGACAAGCTCCATTACTTCACAGTGTTCACGACTGGTGAGGCAGCTGCGGAATTGGGAAATCAAAAGCTAAGTCTTGGTGTGAGGTTAAATCAGGTGAAGACCTGTTGTTATGAGCTGCTGAGATGCCAGTTGTAATAACTAAAGCGAAATGTCTCCTCATGATTTTGCAGATAGGAAATAAGATACGAGGAAGCAAGCCTGACAGTCAAAGAGCCTTCTGGAACAGAGAGCAATACGCACACACCGTTAAACCTACACGGTTCTTGCTAGCGGCTCACATCCGCACTGTAGCAGCATATTGCCGCATGTGCTGAAACCACCACAGGTTAAAACTCGTTTTGATCCGTCACTGATTCTGTGGACTTTGCTCTCGCCTGGTTGGTTTTCATTTACCCTATAAAATTAAGAGCGCAGAGTGTGGTTACTGTACACACAAAACGCATGTCCTCATTTCCCCTCTTTCTTTCTGCAGGGCCAGTGCTGCCATATGTTTTGAAAGGGCAATAAAACGCGATGCTTCTGCTGATATGGCAACCACATTGACAAATTATTAAACACTGAGCAGCTACGTAATATTGATTTAGCCATCAGTATATATACATCTGAATTTGCTAATTGTTCTACATAGGAACTAGACCGCTTGTGTGCTATTAATACGTCCCCTGCCCTCCTTTCGCAAGTAGGTTATGACACACTCAGATTGTATTACTCACAAATTAGCTTTTAAACACTATTTTGTGGGGTGCAATGTACCGTTTCCAAGTAAATATCATCTGAGCCACATTTGCATTAATGCAAGGAGGATCTGGGAATAAAATCTTATTTAAAGTCAACATGAAATTCACCTTTTTTACTTATTACATGTCTTATTCATGATTTATTGGCATGTTATAAATATGTGATTTAAAAAATAAAATGCTAATGCCACATGCACTACTGAATATGAATAAAGCTCCACCCCTAAACCCAACAGTAGTTATACGTTCAAAGCATGTGAATTTATAGTTTCACTCAGAAATATGTCACAATATACAGGGTTTCCAGCAGAAAATTTGTTAGTTAAGGTGGGTGGGGCTGGGGGCGTGGCAATCAAAGGGCGAGCGTACGCGTCATGATAAAAATGAAAATAAATTTTTTTAAAACACTCAAATAAAACTTAATTTTGAAGAAACTATGACAGAAAATTATTGTAAATTGTAACTGATTATTTCCCACTATTTATTACATTATCTTAAAGGCGGAGTCCACGATGTTTGAAAAACGGTTTGGAAAAGGAGACGGGCCGACTACCAAAACACACTTATAGCAAATCAAATCAAATCAAATGCCGGGTTGCGTATGTGTGGGGCGGGTCTATCAACAGAAGGTCCAGATTCTATTGGGGTAGGGGCGTGTTTGTTTAGGTGATTTCAAATATCAACATTGGCTTTCAAACATCATGGACTCCGCCTTTAAAGGAGTGTAACTACTGTAGCATGTAAATAATGCACATAAATAACGTAAGCAGAGCGCTCAACAATTATATCGAATCAACAGGCACGTGCAAACAACAAAATCACCAGCTAGCTAACTTTTCATTTGCTAGAACTATAGACTAATACAATAACAGGCTTAAATAAACCCAAAACATAAGTCCACTTGCAGTTCTCACAGACACGTGTTTTATCAACTGGCTACCTTCCAGACAGTGATGGACCATGTCTTTCGTTCTTTTCGGCCGTGTGGTGTGCGTCCACACTATTCTTCGAGATGCACTTGATGGTCTTTTGTGCAGCTAATTATTATTTTTATTTTTTGAACGACCTAGTTAAGGTGGTAGGGTTTCCCAGCTTAGGCGGGCCGCCCGAACTGCAAAGTGCTGTGGGAAACCCTGATATAAATGCAATATAAAATTTCACATTAACTTTGTGATCACATGAAGCAATGTATTTGAGACTTGCTCCTTATAGCTCTCTTATTTCTCCAGTTTGTTATTGCAAAATTAGACTGAGCTGGGTGGAAGGTAAAGAGATTCATGTAGCTAAGCCTGTGATTGTAGAGTTTGTTTGTGCTCCCCAGAGCTCCGTATGTGTCTCGGTCCTCGCTGTGAGTTTGTGAGTGAACTTGGGCAGCTGCATGTTTTTATGAATGGAGGCAATGGGGCTGTAATAGGCTAAAAGGATTATATATACTTAACCTAATTATTTTTCCTTGTGGCTGGGGGCTTTTCTCCCCGACTTCCTCGCCGATAGTGCTGCCTTGCGAGCTCCCATGGGTTTCAAGATCACTCTCTCCACCATGGTCATTTTTTTGTATTTTTACTTTAATATGCAGAAGTTCGGGCTCAGGGGAACAAAAAAGTGGCTGTATTTTGCATTGTTTCCTTTAATTAGGGGAAGTACAAATATCGGTTGCAATTGGGTCGTATACTTCTGCATCAGATTCTCTGCACTGAT
The DNA here is from genome assembly GCF_027580225.2 of Misgurnus anguillicaudatus. Lineage (NCBI taxonomy): Eukaryota > Metazoa > Chordata > Actinopteri > Cypriniformes > Cobitidae > Misgurnus > Misgurnus anguillicaudatus. The sequence goes on along the minus strand of NC_073352.2, from coordinate 17,014,465 downwards.
CAGCCTTGTCCTTTAAATGTCATTCAGACCGTTTGTTCCCGTAATGGCCAGGACAGTGTGTCTATTCATGAGATTTAATCATCTAAAAAAGTATGCAATCTTCTCGCTGTGATTTAAGCTCTTCTTGAGCATGGAAAACAATAGATAGAGGGCTATGTGTGTCAGTTCCCTATAAATAAATATGATTCAAAAAACAATCAACCTGGTAAGAAGAGGCCGACTGCATACTGAATCTAGTTTCATTTCTGCATCAGATGTAAATCTTTCTGCTTATGGTTTCACTTCAGCAGAACTATCAGTACAAAGACTAATCTGTAAAACATATGCTTTTAAGTCATAAACAAACCCTCAAGACCTATGAAACAGTCACTTTTGTGCTAATATTGCTCAGAAGCAGTGAAAAAGTTGGCTATACTCTATGCCTCAAAAAAATGCTGCAGTGCAAGCTGCAGCAGGCAGAATGCATGTGTTGAGTATGTGCTATGCTGTATGGAGCTGCAGTGTGTGTTGGTCATGCTGGGTTTGCCTGCATGCGTCAGCTCTCTGGTATGAAGGTTATGTTGTTGTGGTGCTCCAGTGCTGCTGAGCGCTGCAGTGCGTTGGAACAGCAGGCTCTTCTCTTTCCTGCCCTGACCTCTGCCAGCTGACCCTCACACTCCCACTCCTGACGCTGCGGACGAGCACGGCAGAGGCGTAAAACCAAATTCAATTCTGCGGATCATTCCGATCTACTGACTTCAGTTACTTTCCTGGGCTTGTTGGAGAAGTCTTTATAGTACAGTTGCCTCATGCCGTCTGAGTCGCAGACTGTTTTCCAGCCTGATTTGTGCGAATATATTTTACTATTTCGAATGGTGGCTGACTGTGGCACATGGCACCCCGTTGGGATGCCATTACCCCACCAGCGTTTCAAGGTCAACTTTGGTTATGGTTACGACCATGAATGTGCTGCATTGTTCGTTCTTTCACATGGACATGTGAGTCATGTCATAAAGATGGTGAATTTCCATGGTAATAAAAATTTACAGAAGGCCACATAAGTAAAATGTTGCACTCCAGTGGGACCTGAATAAAGAAGCATGTGCAAAATGTTTCTTCATCTAGCCTTTTTTTTTTTAAGTTTTTTGGTCTGCATTTTGTCATATTCTGTTTACCTACCGTATTTTCCGGAATATAAGCCACACCGGAGTATAAGCCGCATCATTCAAAAATGCGTCATTGAGACGAAATAACATATATAACTTGCGTATAGTAGCAGTGGACTATACGTTGTGTTTATTTAAAAAATTATTTCACGAAACCCAAGCAGAAGAACAGACATTTAATCTGGAAAGGCAAGTTATTCAACTTAACAATAGCAGACAGAACAGCAGGCTGAATAGATGTCTGTACGTTAAAGTAATATTATCGGTTATTTAAACGATAAACTAGTGATGCACCAATATGGCAATTTTGGCCGATACCGATAACTCATAATATTTGGGGGGCGATAACCGATATGTAGGCCAATAAATATACAAATTCATTTTCTTAGCATGATTACAAAGACAAAAGACAAACAAATACAGTGGATATCTGGTTTTATTTTAAAAGAATTTTAATTTCCATAACTTTGCATGTGATCGCTTTTGCTTTAGTACTGTCTTTGCTACATTTCCTCTTGCTGTCAAGTGTTTGTTGTACTGGCTCTTTGGTAGTGTTTAACGGTGTTTGTTTTTAGTGATTTTCGTCTGATAGTCTTTATATATTTTGGGATGGCGAAACTTCAGATAACTTATTAGATAAGTAGTATTGATTAGGTAAGTTTTTTTATTTACTGCGTTCTCGCATTACCTCACATTTGCAGCTGTTGCAAATTGCAAGTTTGATGTCTTCTTTTTTCACGACGAAAAACTCCCAGACCGTGAACATCTTGTCTTCGTGTTAGACTAGCATACTCTTATTAAGCGCGCAACACGCGTCATCTTTGTGCTGCATCACAGAAAGCACCAATCAAAACTCCACATGCCCAGCAATGAGCAAATGAAGTGGTTCAACAAGTTGAAATAATCCATTATTTATCGGCTTTATTTATCTGCCTAATTTTGCAGATAACGATAAAATTAAAAATAAGCAGTTGTCGACCGATAACGATATGTCAGCCGATATATTGTGCATCCCTACGATAAACCATAGCATACAGAACTTACCTGGAACGTTGAATAGGCTAAATTAACCGAACAAGCCAACTAACATGAAGTTCGCAGACTCGTCATTCCGCATCACTGAATCTATTGAATTACACAAATACAGGAGCAGCAAATAGCGGACTCTCGCGGCTGTAGACGGTAATGATGTCTCTTGCCTCATAAATGTCAAAAGTAATTCATACTGACTTACAAGGCGCACCTGACTGTAAGACGCAGTACCAGCCAAGTTATGAAAAAACGTGGCTTAAAGTCAGAAAAATACGGTAAATGTAATTAATAAAATGATACGATTTCTGTCATAAAATGGAAAAAAATCATTATTGTTTTCAAACATGTTTCCTATAGTTTCCCAAGCTCATTGGTTGGAGCCACTGCGTCTGAACAGTGTTTTGAAGCACACTTTTCAGGATTTAACCTGCAGAAGACTTAATTATTGTTTCTCCATAAGAAGCTTGAACGTTGTAAATATTTGTCTTCTAAAAAAGACAGACTTCAAATTTAATATTCCAGGCCAGTGCTCCTTTTGTACACTGATTACAAGGAATTACAGGTAAAGGCTTATTGGGAATAGACCTTAAATGAGCGTTAAACATTGTTTACTGTAGTGATCACTGTAATTATTACACCAAGAGCAGATGTTGTCATATTGATCTGTAATCAATAATTCCAAGATCAGCTTGTTCAGCGGGTGTGTCTGACTTGGAGACCGATTCAGATTTTTTGCTTATAAACGTGTCATATACGATTTATGGAAAAGCATTTGATTTTCCAGGAACACTACTGTCTATCTTCCACAGACAGACATATTGTGTGTGTTATTTTGTTGACTTCTCCAACTAAGGGCGTCTCAAACAGCAGAATTGTCTAGTGATAGTGAAAGATATGTGCTTCTTCTCAGTCACACTTCTTCAGACTCAAGTCACTGTTTTCTCTTTGAGTTTTGTGCATGCGCTGAAAGCTTGAAGGACACCGCTAAAAGCGCGGTGTGTGAGAACTGTACATGTGTACAGCTTAGTGACCTTGTAGAGACAATACACTCGCCACCTCCACATTTTTGATATTTACAGCCTCCTTTGTAGATCTCCGTCAGCAACACCCAAATAAACACGTACTGTATGTATTGCTGTACTGTATATTCTCATTTCTGCTGTAAAACATCAAAGGAGAGCAACTACACACAGTCACCACTTACACTTACGTATATAACAATTGTACTACATATCGCTGATGTAATTAGTATTGAACACAAGGTTCTTTGTGTTTTTCTCTGTGATCTGTTCACATATGCATAACATAGTGTGGCTTCATTTTTAGGCTTTATCTTGTTTTAAAACAAAAGAAAATTTTGATTAGTCAATAATTTAGTGGTTTAATATTTAAAGATAGAATAGCTGATTTGCATTAGTAGACATGCACCGATATTACATTTATCCACCGATACGATAGCAGATTATTCAGACTGATTATCTGCCAATACAGATGCTGATATTGATAGGTTTGTGGTTATATTAAAGTAAAAGTTTGGTATTTTACACTTAAAGCCCTGTTTTCAGATTGTTTATGATGAAATAGAACGGTTTTGACTGAAATTTGGACATATTATGCTGCCCCGAGAATTTTCGGGTGTTTTGTTGTATCACCCCCACCTCTACAATGGCTGCATAGGTGCACTGGAACAATCCTTCCTAAAATGCATTTAACTTTTGTTTACAAAGACGTGAAACTCACCAAGTGGTCAGGGGTGTTCACTGATATGCTCACACAAAAATCGCTGCAAAAGATGCTTTCCAACAAGTTTTGTCATAGTTTTTGTCCAACTCCATTGACTTGTATTAGATGTGCTGTGAGGTACGGTATTACTCCGCCGCCGGGAATGTTGTTTGTATTCTTGCAATTGGCAAAAGAAGATTATCGCCACCAACTAGGCTGGAGTGTATATTATTTAAACTCTCAACGGAAGAATGTACGGGTGTGAGGCGTTTGGAAAAATAGGTCCAAAAGTTTACAACGAATGCTAAAACAGCTGTTGGAAAGCATCTTTTGGAGCGATTTATGTGTGAGCATATCAGTGAACACCCCTGACCACTCGGTGAGTTTCACGTCTTTGTAAACGAAAGTTTAATGCATTTTAGGAAGGATTGTTCCAGTGCACCTATGCAGCCATTGTAGAGGAGGGGGCTGATACAACAAACACCCAAAAATTCTCGGGCCAGCATCAAATGTCCAAATTTCAGTCAATACCGTTCTATTTCATTATAAACAATCTAAAAACAGGGCTTTAAGTGTAAAATACCGAACTTGTCCTTTAACTTGCACTGTCTTTTTCTGACAGTGTACTTTAAAAGCTAAAATGACCTTGAAAGACTGTCCTTAAGCTAAAAAAAATGGGTTTAAAAATTTTGTAAATGTTTAACATTAAGCGATTTGGATTTTTCTCTATGTAATAGGTCATATAATTGGACATTATTCGACTACAGCCACATACAAAATTTTAACCTGTTACTTCTGTTTGAGCCTGCAAATACTTTTACATTTTTATTTACTTTATACTCATTTTTTATATTTATTTATTAGTTTTATCATTTATTATATTTGAGGGGTTTGGTTCCAAAACCATATAACTCGATAAATTGATTGTGCATTCCAATTAATATCAATCAAACTGCAGTTGGTTTGTTATGATTTAAGCCTTCATAACTAAAAAAAATACAGCAAAGTAGCACAATAACACAACAAAAAGATGGATGACGCCCATTCGCTCTCTTACATTGGTGAAAAGTGAAGCCGCCAGTGTCCCGATACGGCGGTGACATCTTGGGTCTTGAGTCTGCGCAGTACCAATTTCAGGACCAGTCCTGCACAGTAGTGAGCAGGAAGTAAAGCCGCGAAATCAAGACCCACCTTCGCTCTCGCAGAATGCGCATATCACAGCTGTCAATCATAACGTGACACCACCGTTTTTATAGCATTAAATAATTAAGCAGCGACAGCTGCTTGTTTATGTTGTTACTGCTGAAACGATCTATACTGGGACCAGTAACTGGGGGGCGATCGAGACGTTTTGGCTTCACTTTTCAGGGCTTGTGCGGCACGCTTGTTTTTGACATTTTTTTTTAAATGGAGTTATCTCGTTTTGGAACCAAACTCTTATAAGTTCGTTAGCGTAAGCAATTTTCCCATTGTTTTTAATGCTGTTTAATGCCTTTAAAGTCACAATGAAGCGAAATTAGCGATTGTCTTATTTTTCCCGTTGGGACTTGAATTCGTCCATTGAGAATTGACTGAATTGTTGGAAATTGGGTCATTTTACTATTTGCTACTCCCTGCAATCTTTTTCCGGGCCCCACCCTTGCACCATTCCTTGTTACCGTGCACATGGATTTTTTTTATATTGAAGCTCACAGATAAGTAATTTGTGAAAAATACCATACCACATTAATCCCAAAAATGTTTGAAGTAGTTTTAATTTCCATTTTTTTATTGTGAACTTAAGGTTGTTTTGTTTAGCTTTACTGATCTTAAACTTTTTGTTCAGCAGATTGATAAGGCAGCAATCAGTTATGGTTCAGCTCAGTGCTACTAGCTTAAACAAATACCTTTCTCTCAGGTGTTCTGCTTTTTTCACTGCACAGTGACGACAATTTGTCATAACCAGGCCAGGCCTACAGCAACTAATCAGCTTGTGTTTTGCACTCTCCTTTGTATTAATAATTTACTTAATCACGTTGTAAAATCAGTTCGAGACGTCTATTTATAACTGGTCCCATTGTCTCAGGCATGTCTGTGATCATTAACGCTACAAGCCTGGTAGATAAAATCATCACAGTTGGGGAATGAAGTGATTGTTATTACTAGGGTTGGGATTAGCGATTGTTCAAAGGCTGACACTTGTACTACACATTAGTGTAAAATCAGCATCTACGAAGGGAATTACACACAATAGCTAATGTCGCGACACCATGCTCTCTTCACGGTTCAGCTGCTTACATATAAATTATATAATTGGCCTTTTGGAGATGGCGGAGAGGGTGGAGGCAGGTGTGGTTGAGGTGTCATGCGGCTCTGAGCAGAGCTGTGCTAACTTCAGTGCTGACGAACGGCTCAATGCAGGTCCGTGTTCCCTGCGGGGAAATCTTCATCGATCTCACTGTAGGGCAGTTACTGGGGGAGGGTGTGTACATCAGACTGTAAAACCCATTTCTACTTTGAGTTGCATTTCATGCCTTTGTTCTTGTATCTGAAGGTGGGTGTTATTAATTCAATTTTCCACCCCCCAACTCTCATTTTCTTTCCCCATCTCCTTGTTCCCCTCACCGCATTGCTCTCCTTATGGACTGTCTGTCTGCGGCGCTCACACACACACAGACTCCCCCGCCTTTCAACGTCTGTCGCTGATAATATCTGACCTAACCTCTAATTCCCTCGCTAGCTGCTTATTCACCTCGTTTTTATGTTTATGTTGCTGTTTCATATGCACGCATCGCTCAGTTCACTTCAGTCCAAGTGTGCTTGGTCATCACTGCATTGATTATCCCTCTCTGTTGCATCTCTGTCTCTCAGGGGACCGCATATCAAGACTGTCAGACCCACCCAAGAAACACACTGCCATCATCCTGTACATGGTGCTGCTTCACATCTTAACTAGACCTAGTCATATTAATGTCTATTTATTTCTTCATTCTTGCACATATGCTTATGCGAGAACGCTTATCTCACGTAAACGCTCTAGGAAGCAGAGAAACAGACGTACTTCACCCTTCTCACAATTCAGTCATGAAGCAATGCAATGACAAAGAGGGTTGGGGAGACTAACGGCAAAAAAGTGATCAATATATTAGCTTCCGTCTGATTGGCCGATCCACTCTGCCCGGTTGCAACAAAGCCACTGATTGGCTGTTGCAGTGTTCCGTGCTCAGCAGCTGCAACTATGGGGATTTGTCCTTCCTCTGGTCTCCTCTACTTACTTCCTTCTTTCACATAAAGCAGCGTTCAGATTGTGCATGCTCACAGTGTTGTTTGTGCATAAACGCTGTTTGTTATGCACTTACTTGTTTTGCTGCGATCTGCCAGAGAGTCGTAAAGTGACGTTGCTGTCTCCCATGTGCTCGCTCTTCCTTTTTCCTTTCTCCTCCCACTTTTTTCTCCCTCCCTCTATCTCTTAATCAAGACACAGCCTGCTTTTTCCTTTGCATTGCTGCCTGCCGCCCGTCTGCACTCCTCCTCTATCCGTCTTGCACTCTCTCGCGCTTTCTGCCATGCGCTTTCTGTTTGTCGCTCACCTTTGTATTCCCCAGTTACAGGTTTGCAACATAAACATTAGATAGTTGACTGAGTAGTTTAGTTTTATTGAAATAAGCTTGATGCAGTACTTCTAAACTAAATTTTTTGCTTCTGTTTTGTGTCTGTTCGGAAAGACAGGTTTTCCTGCTGTTTGTGGAATTTTGCGAGGACCACCACAAAGCGGTGCGATGAAAAAGGACGCAGGAACAGCAGGAGGAATGAAGAAACGGTTCAAGTAAACAACGACTTGCATCACCACAAAGTGCCTCATCTGGATGGTGCAGCAGCAGTCTGTGTCCGCACTTCCATCTCGGCTAGTCTCCGCTTGGGAACGCTCTCTTCCTCGCTGACTCGAGTGTGGGCTATATTTCACCCTGACAGTCAATCAGCCCATTTCCCTGTTCCTCGACTCCAACTTTGCATGCTTTCCATTTCACCTTTTAATACAAGGACATCAGTCGATTAGGAATAACTTTTGTCGGGTCTCCATCCCTGCGACTCAGACATGCGAGTATATTTGAAGACCGCTGCAACTGTGGCAACAGAACACAGGTATTTGGATGCCTCAAATTAGAGAAAGCCTGTTTTATATTTATGCAAGAGGGCTATTTTAATCCCGCAGCTCCGGAGGGCGAGTGTAGACAGCGTGGCGACCACTGCAGACGAACAGAAAGTGCCGTCCCGTGCTGCTTTTAATGCCTCCGTTTCCTGGACAACAGCCGAAGATGCACCACCGCATGTCACAGTGACCTACCCCACCTCAGCTCTCCTATATCTCTCACTCCATACTCGCAGCACGTACACCTGACTTTAAACTGATCTTATATTCTAATCATAATTCCCCTTGACTGGACAACAGACTATGTCCTCTTTTTGTCCGTGAGAAAGTTATCTTCTTGACAGGTAGTCTAAGAATTGCCCCCTCCCTCCTCTTAATTTTTGCATTTGTGCTTTATCACGCCTGGCTCCCCCACCTCAGCCTACCACTCAACGAGGGACCGCCATGGCCGTCAATGTGACCATGGGCCGTGACACCAAGTGGCTGACGCTGGAGGTGTGCAGAGAGTTTCAGCGAGGGGCCTGCTCGCGGTCGGACACCGAGTGCAAGTTTGCTCACCCATCTCGCACCTGCCACGTGGAGAACGGCCGCGTCATCGCCTGTTTCGACTCACTCAAGGTAACGCAGCTTTGCACACACACGTGGCCAGGGCCACTTGTTGTTGTTATTATAAGAGAATGTGATACATTAAATACTGATATGTTACGTGATCACATATGCATATACTTCTTGAAATGATCTTTTTCATAGGCTCACGCCACAGGCTCTTTTGCTGACTGGTGATCTCTCTAATGCTGATGCCCTGAAATCAGCTTTTGACTGTATGTTGGTCTCAGCTTAAACCCAGCTGCATCTACTCATGGCTTGATCAATAGCAAAAAGTACTTTGATGGCACTTCATTATTATAATTCTGTGGTATCTACACCATGGTACTACAAAGAATACCTTGATTTTAGTGTGGTACATGTCTAAAATATAGTGCTGGGCAAAGATTAATCGCGATTAATCACATACATAATAAAAGTGATTTTTGGCATAATATACGAGTGTGTATAATTATTATGTATATATAAATACACACACATTTATGTATGTATTTAAGAAACATTAACATGTGTGTATATGTTTATTTATATTTTTAAATATTCTATATTATACAAATTAAAAAATTGATATATAAATAAAAAATATATGTTATATAAACAATATATTTATGTGTGTGTGGTTAAATATACATAATAATTACACACAGCACACACACATATATTATGAAAAAAAAATTCACTTTTTGTATGTTATTAATCGCGATTAATCTTTTTAAGATTAATCGCCCAGCACTACTAAATAACAAAAATATTTTGATGGTACATACCCAAACAATATGTTAACAATATTTTGGTGTTAAGTGCAAGACTTCAAGAGACCCATTAATATAAAAACTGGATTTATGACATTTAGTTTGTGTCTTTAAACTATGATTTCATCTGTATGTTAGTTGACAAAGCTGACAAAATCATCCTTCAGGCATGTAAATGCCTTTAATATTAATTCACTGTCTGGGAAAACAGAAAATGTTGATGACTCATCTTGCACTTGCTAATTTTGTCCAATAATACGGTCTCTTGCTTTTATGTTCCTCCTACGTCCAACTATCATGTTTATGACAAAGCTAAAATCTGTTTAGCTTTGAAATGTCCCTGCTTAGACTTATTTCAATAGGAAAAAGGTCATCACACAGGGACGAAACTGCGTTTGAGCAACTTCGAACAACTTGACTTTAAGTTATAAAATTTCATTTGGAATAAAATAAAGGTACAGTATATATACGCATACGCAACTGCGCATACTATTTATGCATAGGTTGTGCATGCGAAGAGAATGTAGTATCCCAGGTGAAAAAGAAGTACACTTCCATAACGGTAATTTTAAGAACATCTAAGTGTACTTATCTGTGCTATTTTAAAACACCATGAATATGAACTAAAATGTGCTAAAATTTTATTTAAAGGGGACATAAATATCTGACTTTGTCCATGTTTAAGTGCTATAATTGGGTGCCCAGCGCTTCAATCAACCTAAAAATGTAAGGGAAAAACACAGTTAGTTAGCTTTTGGGAAACTATTTTCTGGAAGCATGAGAAAAAATAGGTAATTGAAATTTGGCTCCCACTGTGATGTCAGAAGGGGATCATCTTATAATAATATCGCCCCTTAATCTGCATGATCCAATCACAGCACTGCGATTTTAATGCAGTGATCAGCTCATTTGCATTTTAAAGGACACACCCAATACGGCACATTTTTGCTTAAACATACAAAGTGACAATTTTAACATGCTCTAATAAATTTTCTGTATGCTATTTTGAGCTAAAACTTCACATACGTACTCTGGGGACACCAAAGATGTATTTTACATCTTAAAAAAGTCTTGTGAAATCTTGTATTTAGGTACCACTTTACCACTTGAACCCATGAAAGATGGGTTCAAGTTTAATACAAGTGTTAACTAAATACATTTTTAATACAGAGATAGTATGTTAAAAGTGCATTCTAGTTATGCATGGTGTCTTAAAATAGCACAAATAAGTAGACGTAGATAAACTTAAAAACATCTTAAAATGTATTAAAGAAGAATTTTAGTATATTAAGTATAAAATTAGCGAGTGAAAACAGAGCACTTCAAGTACATTATGGAAGTGTACTACTTTTTCACCTGCATTTTGTCACTATGCGCATGCGTCATACCTCTGTGTACACGTACGAGTGGAATAAACTATACTTTGCAAGGCTGTGCGTTTGATTGTATGCGTACGTTTGCGCCCTACACGTAAAATAACAAACTTTACTCTGGGCTTAACCCAACACATGCTGTTAAGACTGCAGGCAGGCAGGTGATTGGCTGGCAGATGATTCGCTGCTTCGGCTGGTGATAATACGGATTACCGTGATAATATTGGTCACTATAGACGGTTTCATTGGGCGCACACACGTTGCCGTGGTTACGCGGCTGGCCCGAAGTCTACTTCCGGTCTGTATGTATTTATTGGTCTGGTTAAACTAACCTCTTGAACAAATACCTATGTTTTGGTTTCCTAAAGACTAGGGAAGACAGCGAGCATGGATCACCACTGCAAAGAGAGATTTGGCAGCTAGGCAATAATTCAAGGATCTGTAGCTAATATTGTATACAGTAGATTAATTTTACACAGTAACGTGTAAGTGATAACGTGTACGTGTTAGAGATAGGCATGGGCCGGTTACCGGTTTCAAGGTATATTGAGGTTTTAAGGTTTAAAAACCACTAAAATGTTCTGTGATACCGTCTCAGGTGTGAGCTGTGTTTATACAAAATTCATTAGATCATTAAGTCATGTGATTGATTTGATGTTTACATTTAATATACATTACAAAAATATTATATTTTTTAAAGCATATTATAATTTAAAGGCTTTACCTTTACCTGGCATTTGAAAATGACACATTTTAGTGTTGGCAATACCGCAACACCGTGAAACCGTGGTATTTTTGCTAAAGGTTATCATACTGCCAGAATCTTATACCGGCCCATGCCTAGTTAGAGATTATATACGAGCGAAGGTAATTTACTTGTCATTTATTTTGCTTCTTATCAGAAATAAACTACTCTAAAAGGTTGTCATTTGATTCTATGCGAAAGTCTACCGGATGTTAGGTTTGGTCCACAAAAGCCGTTTGTTTATGTTGTTGCTGCTGAAGCCATCTACAATCATGATGTGAAATATATGATTGTATTAAATGTGCTCAGTATTTATAGATAAGAACCTCAAATGTTTGCTAGATCTTTTGTTTTTTTGATATTTGTTTATGTCTGTAATCAGCTCTAAGCCTGTGGGTCATTCATAACTCAAAATACCTGCGGCATTAAACATTGTTTTGTGATCATAACAATTGTATGTCTCTGTGTATGTGGTAACATGCAGCAAAGACCCAGACGAGGCCATTTCCATCTATTCGCAACAGCTGTCTCTTTTATAGAGCTTGAATGTATTATTTGGTCATTTTTTGGCACTGTGCAGCATTTGTGTGGGAGATCTGAAGAGGAGGAGTGAGTGAAAGCTAGACAAGGCCTAGCAACAGTGTCAACCACATACAGTTATCCTCTGAAAACTGTTACAGTTGTTAACACTGGGTGACAGTGACCTGTGTAGATTACTTGCTCATCCAATTGTCTGATATTGTTATTATCAAAGCAGCCAGCTATCACGTCGAAAAACTCAGGGTCAGATTGTTGTTATGACTGAAAGGGAGGAGGAGAAAGCAAGATATAAAAAAGAGAATGATGAAGGTCAGTGTAATTTCTATTTTTATAGTTTGTCTTTCATGATGTTTGTGTGTCTGAGGAGTTTTAGGCCACATCCACACGAAGCAATGATTTTCCTATCCGATATTTTTTTATCCAATCTTTTTTCTCCTCAGTATTAGTAAACACGGAGTTGTCTTAAGAAATGTATAAGGTGTGAACAAATGGCAGAAACAATGTCTGTTTGTCTGACTGTCTGTCATTAATAATATTTGAAATTAAGAGTAACCTGTAACCACCTACTTCCATACTATGTAGTAGGCGAAAAGCAATAGACGAGGTGAGTAGTATGTCCGAATTCATAGTATTCAAAAAACAGTAGGCGAAAAGTACCCAGATGACCTACTACTTTCAGGCAAGAATCAGAAGTGTTCTTTCGATGGATGTTTTAACTATCCGTGAGCCCCCATGAGAGGAGTTATTCAACAAAGAAGAAGGAGATGCGTTCTTTAATTAAAATATGTCTGAAAGCAGTAACTCGAATTTATTCAAATGCAAACGCATATATTAAACAGCTGTCCCTTGTGGATAAATTGCGCTTGTTTATCATCATTTCAGTTAACGACTAACTTGTTGTTATTATAACGTATGTCACGTGATGTATCAACATGGCAGATGCTGTACATTCGAATTAATTGATACTATACACATTCATACCATATAGTGCTGTTTTAACGGTCAATGAGTAGGCACTTCTGCTAATTCAGTACTTACCTTCACATTATGCGATTTCAGACGCAGGGAGTTTAGTTACACCAAAGTCCATTTAAGGAAGTCATTCCACTAGGCAGCCATGTTTCTAAAATCACTTACTAAAATTACAATTAAAAAACATATTTCTAATAAACAAATAGACCTTAATTGTACCAAAAATTTAGTTTCTTTAACTTAAAAACATCATCTTTCCAGGTCAATTCAGTTACTGTGCATTGTGCACAGGTTGTCAAGCACCTCATGTGACTTTGTAAAGAGCTCCTCCCCCAGGAAATCATCAGTCTTTATGAAATGATGATTGGTTCTTTTAACTGGTAGGTGGGACCATAGATATGTATCATAGACTGTAAAAAAAGGTGGACAGCGCTTGTTCGCTCTCTTCCATTGGTGAAAAGTGAAGCCCCCGATATGGCCCTGACATCTTGGTTCTTGAGTCTGCGCAGTAGCGATTTCGGGACCAGTCCTGCGCAGTAGTGAGCAGGAAGTAAAGCCGCGAGATCAAGACCCTGCCCTCGCTCTCGCAGAACGCGCAAATCACACGATATCACAGCTGTCAATCATGACGTGACACCACTGTTTTTATATCATTAAATAAGTAACTAAACACAAACTTATTTTAAAAACAAACATTTGAATTTACATCAGCGTGATAAAAACGGCAGTAAATGACAGAAACCAGCTTCGGAAAAAAAATAATTGAAGTGTAATTCAATTTTTTTGTTGGTCTCAAGTTCCATTGAATAACATGGGAGGCGGGCTTTATGACCTATACTGGGACCAGTCACTGGGGGGCGATCAAGACGTTTTGGGTTCACTTTTCAGGGCTTGTGCGGCACGCTTGATATGTATAATAAAGGCTAGATGTGTTACGGCAGAGTCTCTAACGTCATCACTTGGCGGCCATCTTACCACAGGCAGCTCGCTCACTCATAGCATAGAGTTTTAATGGTGCAAGTACTTTTAAACGACCATAACTTGCTCAATTCTCTACCAATTGTCAAGCTGTTTGGTTTCTTACAAATGTTATTAACGTGGCTATTTAACATGTTTCATGATTTTTTTGTATAAGTATGCAGTGTCATAGGTACATCTTTGACGTTTATAACAAACCAAACCGTTTGAAAATCGATAGAAAATTAAGCAAGTTATGATCATTTAAAAGTACTTGCACCATTAAAACTCAATGCTACGAGTGAGCGAGCTGCCTGTGGTAAGATGGCTGCCAAATCAGACGTTCCACTCAGTTGGCCAACAGCGTGTGCGAGACATCTAGCCTTTATTATACATATCTATGGGTGGGACTTTCCTTACCAGATTGCTATATTGAGCATTGCCTTTTTCCTTTTAATTGTAACAGCAGTGCTTTTCTTGTTATATCCAATATCTTTGGTGACACACACTGAATGAATACATTTAATAAGTGATGCTTTACTAAAGTAATAAATAAAAGTATATATTAAGTAAGTGTTACATAAAAAAAATAATGAAGAATAATTGAAATGCATGTTGTATTTTCTTGAGTGATTGTTAACATCTGGCAACAACGATCACTTCTGTTACACGTCAATATTTCCTAGTACGTTCATACTGAAATGTGTGTACGTAACGGATACCCCGCATGATAGTTAATATTTTTTAAATAGCTCCCACATTTATCTCCAGACCTACCCACTTCCACCCCATTCTTCTCTCTTCTGTGTTCTCCTAGATGCCTACATTTCTCTAATTTATCGACATTCCCTAATGGCTGCTACTGTGTCTTTCCTTGTGCCTGGCTTCTACTGATTCACAAGGTTTTGTTTTTTATTCATTGACCATTAATCCTATTTGGTTAAGCTTGAAAACCTATTAGAGATGCATGAATTACGTATTCATTTAAACTATGTAAATGTGATTCAGGTATTGATATTGCATTGGTGCCTGCAAAGTCTTTTGTCAAAGAAACTAAATGAACTAAAGTACTGTCGTTGGTCATGTCTTATTCACATGAACGTGAGATAAAAACATATTTTTAGGAAATGGAACAAATAAATGGACTGTGTAAAAGCTTTTTCCAGGAAGTGCTGTATATTTAATAGGAACATAACATTGAAAAAAGGATTTCTTTAAATAAATGAGTTTGACGCAATATACTGTAGACAAAAACGTCTCATTCTTAAATTCTCATGGAAAAAACAGAGGAGCTCAGATGCAAAAGTCACTTAACGCCACCTCCATCAACAATGAGATAATGATAATAACCGAATGCTTTTGGCGTGTATTATACGTTCATTGGGGGGGTAATGCTATTTCATGCATTCTGACTTATAAACAGTTTAAGAGTTGTAACCCTCATGCTAAACATAAGCAAAGTGTCAAAAAAAGCAGTTGAGCTTGTGACAGAGTATTTCTTGGCCAAACTCACGCCTCCTTTTTCCTACAAGTTTCGGAAAGTTTTTTTTTCAAGCAGGGTATCCGTTACGAGTGATTGACCTCATATTTCTTTTATGACCCCATAAAGGAAGCCTGCCCTGCATGTCAAGTGAGAATGAGAACAAGCTTTAGCATTGCTCTGTTGAGTAGAATTCACCAGTATCACTGCACAGCACGCGACAACTTTTATCAAGATGGTTCGACAAAAGAAATGTGTTTTTGGATGTAAGGAGAAGAAAACCTTATTTAGCTTTCAATAGTCCCTTTCACACATACAGTCTTTACTGGTAATTTACTGGTAAATTGCAGTTAACAGATCATGTGTGAACAGAACCTTTCCGGTAAATCAGTGCTCCCAATTTACCAGTAAGACAGGTTGTAAGATTACCAGTAATTTACCGGTAAGCGCTAAGTGTGAACGAAAATTATAGGATTACCGGCATTTAGACCGGACGACGTCAAACCGTGCTGACAGCTTCGGGCCAATCATAGCGCTTTAATACAGATGACGCGTTTACCCCCGCACTGTTTACGGACGTTTCCACACACATGCTGCTTGAAAGTTGAGCACACCTGAAGTTTACGTCCACATTTCTTCACCAAAGTTGTTTAAAACAGCTTACCGCCGAATTGCCGACGTCCTTAGCACGCCCTCTGTGAAGCCTAACGTGCAAACAGTAGTGTTGTTAAAAACACATTGTGAAAACAGCAAAATACGGACCGTGGTATGAACGACGTGGATTGTTTACAAATACAACACTGAGCTCGCCGCGTGCTACAGGTACTTCCGCTTTCTCAACGAATTTACCGGTATTTTGATACTGATGTGTGAATGATGTCTTACTGGTAAAATAACGGAACGCCACTGCATGTGTGAACAGCACATTTTTGTATTTACTGGTAAAGTCATTCTGGTAAATTCATGGTAATTTACCAGAATTACTGTGTGAAAGAGGCTAATGTCTTGACAAAACTGAATGCAGTTAGTTTTTCCCGGACAGCAACGTAATCGCGAATGGGTTTATGTTTGCTCCCTGACTGCATTTCGGAGAGGGCTGCTTTACAAACAAGGCTCAGTTTGACACCGAATTTGCCACTTGTTTACAACTGCTGAACTGTTTAGGAGTCGCAACCACATGCGTTAAGTAAATCAAAATCTCACGTGTTTTGTTTGCAATCGGCGCAAATGTGCATGTAATGTAAACAACATGAACAACAGCAAACATTTTCCACCTCAGTTGGCATTGTACTGCACTTACGACATTTACACCTTTTAAACGGGCAAATGCAGAAAAAAACAGATCAAGATTTACGTCGCTTTTTTATGAAAATAGTAGATAAACAAACAAGGATTAATTACCAGATAGAGACGTCCTTCTGTAACCGTTGCTGCTGTTGTTCCTGTTGATCAATTACTGACTCAGTATCCGATTCTGGACTATATGTGTAAGGCTGTATCCCCGCCCCCACCCCCAAATCCTTCTTGTTGTTTATTGGCTGGAACACTTTGTTTTGTTTCGTGGTGCTAGGTTTGCCCACTGTGTTTTTATTGCAGTTTGCGAAGTCTGGGCTGTCTACAGAGATCGCCTTTTTTAACAGTTTGATCAGCAGACAGGCAACAAGCAGATAGTGAGGAGATGTTTGCTGTATGTAACAAAAAAATAGTATGGTCTAAAATGCGTGAATTCGCTTAGAGCACCTTTAAGTTTGATTTCCATTGATGTCACAGCTGTTAGATTATTATCCAAACTGCGCATACTCGTAACTCTTCAGCTCCGTTCATCGTACGCCTTCAAGTGTTCGAGTTTTTCTGGCAAAAAACAGAATAGCTGTTCTGTCTTTTAATAATCTGACAACACGAAAGACTCTCTGGACATATGAAGGATGAAATACTATAGGTAACAAAGATTAACATTAGATTGGCAAAAACAGTGTGTGTTATTTGAGCTTTAAATACTTTCACTCCAAATCCGCTTAATCTCCGCTTCAGGCCATTCCCAAATACTGGTTTGTTGGCAGAATCCATTAGGAGTGTGTCGAATCACATTTGTGCCAATAAAACTGAGCGCAGGCCTGTGGATGAAAACAATAATCAGAAAATTTTACAAACTAAGACCAGTGGTCTTACGAATTAAAAAAGAAATTGTGATCCATACCTGGTTTATACAGATGGGACAATAGCAAACCAACCTATTTAATTCTTAAAAAATAAATCTATAAATAGGAAAATGGTCATGTTAAGTTAAATTTCAATGGCACGACAGCTTGCCTAAGATTATAAGTTGACTTTGTTGTCATAAGCCTACAGTCTCATTTAAAAGCCTCTACCAGATGTGCTTGACTCTATTTAGTAAATATGGTATTCCTAAAAGGCCTCTTTAAGAATATGCTTTTTATCAAAAACAAATTACTGTGATGTAAAGCTCAGATTTTTGGGAGAATATTCTGGTTAAAACAGATCAGCTGTTTGCGTTCTTCATTTTTACATTTTCTTCCCCTCTCCCCTTTCTCAATCCCTGGCCAATCAGTAGTAAGGAGACAGAATGAGGCAAAATTACGCCCTGTTGCCGGGTGTGTTACCATGGCTACGCAGAGGAGATCCCTGACCTAGTCCATCCTACATGACATGACTTACAGCTTTTCATCTCTTTCTCTGCTCGTCGGGACTCTGATCCCTTAGCGCAGCTCTCTGTGTTGCTTTTTGTATCCCAGTGTACTGTTTAAATGAGCGCTGTGTCCTCTGTGTCTTTCTGAATGTTAACTCATGGCTGTGAAGCTGGGTTCTCGTTTGCTTTGGCAAGTTCACCTGTCTGCTCCTCTGAGATGGTCTGCTTATTACCCACACACTCCCAGAACGCTGCTGATGCAATTGCTCTCAGTGTTGGCCTGTGAAAAAAACGTACAAGTGTCAGGGCTCACAATTCACAGTGTTGAATAAAGCTGTAGCTGTATGCATCCCTGTATGTGTGGGAATTGTAATTGTTGAAGATGCTTTGTAGCTGGGCTTTGTTAATGTTGTTTCACACACTCATCGCTGACCGTCGGATGCATATTGCTCACAAAGTTTTGTGAAATCCAGGCTAGACCTTACAACGTACAGTCAGTGGTCTGGTTAGGTAAAACTGACCATCAAATGGAGCTGCGTGTGTGGGTGTTGCATTGAAGGTGCAGCAGTGGGATGGTGGACAATCTCCAAGTCCTCAGAAACACTGCACCCATCCATCACACAGTTCCTGCACGCTGACACTTCAGACACCCACTTTCATCTCCATTAAGTGCACCTCATCACACCGGCCAGCAAAGAGACACCCCCACATTCTCTCACTTCAAATTTTGTTAAGAATTCATCAGTGTTAAAAGCAAGCCAGAGGCTCCTGAGGACAAGTGTTTCAATTGCTGTAGCTGTTGGACAGTTAAACATCTCATTTAAATGGAGTGACGCTTTGACGTCCAACCACACATCTCGACTCCAACCGTTATTCCGCAAATTCCATCCATCCATTCTTGTTTAGATTCCACTGTGGTTGTGGTGGTATTCCATTCAGATTCCTTCCTGTTGGAACCCAGTCTTCCATGATAAGCCGCTCAGCTCGGTTTGTGAGCTTAGCATATCTCATTGGAAAGTATGAGGGCATGTTTAAGTGACTTGAATTTTTGTTACACAAGGATTTACAGATTTTAAAAGCAATTCAAGTTATTTATGCACTTGCATGCGTGCTGACAGAACATGTCATCTATAATAGCAGTACAGAGTATTTAAATGGGGTTTATCCCTTCTTCCCTCAAAGATCTGGATGATACATTAGAGAAAGATGTTTAGTGCGTCAAACCATCATGAGCACTTAAAATGTGTATATTGCATAAGCAGTTAAAACTTGACACAATTCTTTTAGAAAAAACGTCTTTGTTGAATTTATTTTTTTAAAGAGCACCTATTTCATTGCTAAAAATAACGTTATTTTGTGTATTATTATTTTCCACATAGCATACATTATTGTAGCTCCAGATTTCACTCTCTTCCTGAAATACACGGATTTGAAAAGCTCTGTGTCCCTGATTGGCCAGCTAATCTGTACGTTGTGATTGGTCTGAATACTTCTGAAGTCAGCCAGAAATGTGACGCTCCTTACCATGTTTGAAAGATTCGCGCATGATGCAATGCTAACAGGACTTACATGCTGTGAATCAGAAGCGGGAGGAATTATGATAATGTCGGTCTTGTCTACATCACCAATCCAAGGAAGTAAACTGTTGCCTACAATTCATGTGTTTGTTGTAGTCCAAAAAAAGAGATTTACGTTGGAGATGATAACTCGCGTCATTGTTTACTTTAGGGTTTGTACCTTTTGCATGTTGTTAACATGTACTAATACTAGAGATGTTAACAATTAATCGATCTTCGATTAATTGTCGTTAAGAATTAAATCGATACAACTTTCCGATTGTCGAAAAAGCAAGCACGTGTTTGCAGTGCCTGCGCAAAGCACATACACAGCGTGTGAAAAAATTAAACAGGCGTGCAGAAGTTAAACTATAGCCATGATCACAATTGATGCTCGATGACAAACACACACCTGGGCTTTTTAACCTCATTCGAGACGAGGCTGGCGGCTAACGCAACGAAATGGCATCCGCAGTGGATCTGATGCCGAAAATGCAAATACAGTTAGGATACTGAAAGCAAAGACCCTCTTCGGGGAAGCCTGCAAGATTAGCATAGCAACGCTGCTATACACAGGGAAGGAGACCAGAAGCCGTTTTTAATAAACAGATTAAAATTTAAAACTTAAAATCTGGCAAGAAACTAAAATGTAAACTATAAATGACTGTCGTTACACTCTGAACGCCCGCAACATATATCATTGATCATTATTATTTTGACTGGCTGAGGCGCTACACGCTAAACGGGTTTTCTAATGGAAGGTTGAAATCTTCATAATATAAGCATCTTTGCTGAAAGTACGCCGCAGGTCTGAGCTGAGGTGACAGGAAAAGTGCCCTTTGTGTGCTTCTTGGATATAATTGCAACAAGCGGTGGATCAATGACTCAGACCGCGAGGTGAACAACCAGAAAAATAACACTTGATGATAATGAAACTTTTATTTGTCATGGACGCACAGACTTTCATCCGACTTTGCGGAGTGCACGTTATGAGGCGGAGTTTACTGTGTCTATTAGTCATTATATTTCATTACGAGATTAAATTGATGATTTTTATCTAAACACCAACTTATGTTATACTATATACTATATATGTTGTTTTAATTTATGCAATATGCGATAAAATAATGCTGTAAGTTTGTAAAATCAATTTGAATAATAATAATTAAAAAAAAATAACAATTTTTAGCAGATAGCATCGACCTGAATCTCTGACCCCTTGTTCAGACCACCGTTGACGTCCTCGCTGTTTGTCGCCCATCTCTTTCCATGAGGTCGTAATGAGGTGTTTCTAAATCTGGTTGTCATTAAAAATTACGACTGTTTATTCCTGTAACTTACGAGAAATAAATGATGTGAACTGCACTGCCTCGTTCTCATTGGTAGTCGCTCATCAATTGCGTAAAGTTAAACTTTTCTCAACTTGGTCATGTCTCGACAAGCGCCACTCATCCGGTCACCCAACGGTCACTTTTGCTTGTGTCGCTGGAAGTCAACAAGCTTCCATTGAAATGAATGAGATCATGTCGCTCTGCACTGCTAGTCGCTGGCGGTCTGAATGCGGCGTGAATATGTATAACTTTTTAAAGTATTAAAATTATTCCGTTATTGCACACCATTGCCATATGTGTATTACGGTATGCAACTTTACGATATATCTTGCTGTCCTGCTTTCGGTATATCTCGCAGCCCAATTGTTTTTCACTCAGTGTTCACTAACTTTCTAAGGTTTGTGTTTTTCTCATTCATTTTATCCATAGAGATTTTAAATAATTTTGTGATCTGAACAAATTTAACTTCAATATAAGTATCAACTACAGTCCCATGATGAATTGTAATTCACATGATCAAATTGAACATGACTGCAGTAGTGTGTAACTGTAGAAATGAGGGTGCTTGGTTTTTCCCAACAGGGTTATTAAGGTTTCTTTTACATCGCAGAACTAATGACGTTACTCCACAGGTTCATTGAGTTTGTCTCACTGCTTGTTTGTTTAACCGTGTCTGTCGCTCAGACAGCTGGATGATGAGCATCATTGTATATGTGTGACCTAAATGTGGTGTAAACATGTAAGATTGTCACAAAGGCACTATGACAGATTATAGATGTGAACAGACTGACACTGTGAATTCATTTGAAAGTGCTGAAAATCTTTCAGTTTGTCCCTAAACGCTGTCATTTCGTTTCATCTAATCGATTGATATTCAGACCTTTACATTCTGCCACTCCTGAGATTCTGCTGTTTTTATTTAATATGTTTTTCTATTATTGTGGAAAGCACAGTCAAATATCCAGGGATTACCATTTAATTTATCCTTTCAATCACAGAACCCTTATCTTCCTGTCACACAGATCTTTTAGTAGCTGAGATTCATTGCGATTTGTCTCTGTCTTTCTTTGTCTCCCTCTTCAACTCAACAAGGGACGTTGTACACGTGATAACTGCAAGTACCTGCATCCCCCGCCTCATCTGAAGACCCAGCTGGAGATAAACGGCAGAAACAACCTAATCCAGCAGAAGACCGCGGCCGCCATGCTGGCCCAGCAGATGCAGTTTATGTTGCCCGGAGCTCAGCTGCAGCCCATCGTGAGATTGCATTTATTTATTAATCAATAACATTTGGATTATCACTGTCTGTTGGTTTTGAAACATTGGTTTATTGTTTTGTATAGTCTCTGTCTTCTGTGTGTTTTTTCCAGACCTCTTTTCCAGTAACGCAGTCATTTGCCAACAGTCCAAGCGTGGCTTTCAGCCCGTACCTGAGTCACATGAGCCCGGGTATCAGCCTCATGCCCGAGCTTCTGCCCAGTGCCCCCGTGCTGGTCCCGGGGAGCCCCACTGGCATTGCCATGGGCAACGGAAATTCAACGCAGAAACATGTTCGCACAGACAAGCTTGAGGTGTTGAATGCAGTAAAAAACTCTTAATGCTTCTTGATATGGCAAACATTGCTCATACTATTGGTCACACTTAGGTCCTGCATTTGAACAATTTAACTTGGGTGTGTATCTCATTCCTGGTTGGTTTTGCTATAGATATGAGTGATTCTTGGCATTGTGCTTTTTAAAGAAATAGTTAAAGGAATTATTTATTATCATGCCAACCCAGAAGTATTATCTTAATGTCATGTTATCTTCTTATATAGGGATAATCCAAATGACTCAAAAAATATGTCTTCTAAAGGGAATTGATACGTTTGTATCAGAAAGTTAATATTTTGAGCTTATTAAACAATATGGTGGCATGTTGACAACATTAAATACATTAAAATCAGATTTATTTTGATAACTCTTATTAAAGGGGACATATCATGAAAATCTGACTTTTTCCATGTTAAAGTGCCATAATTGGGTCCCCAGTGATTCAATCTACCTAGAAAATATAAAAAAGTTCAACCCAGTAACTTAGTTTTGGTAAACCATTCTATGCAGGCATGTGAAAAAATAGCTCATTTAAATTTGGCTCCCCTTGTGATGTCAGAAGGAGATTGTACCACTCCTTACTCTGCACTATTCAACCACGGCACTGACATTTAGTACAGAGATCAGCTCATTTGCATTTAAAAAGTCACACATTTTTGCTCACACCTAAAAAATTGGCAATTTTAACATGCTATAATAAATGATCTATATGATATTTTGAGCTAAAACTTCACATATGCACTTTGGGGACACCAAAGACTTATTTGATATCTTAAAAATGTCCCCTTTAAAAAATATTCGGCATGGCCAATTACCTTCCTTTACTGGATTTAAACATCTTCTTTCCCAATCCCAGGTGTGTCGAGAATTCCAGCGAGGAAACTGCACTCGCGGAGAGAACGACTGCCGCTACGCCCATCCGATGGAGGCCGCCATGGTGGACGGCAGCGAGAACTCAGTCATTGTTTGCATGGATTACATCAAGGGCCGCTGCACCCGCGACAAATGCAAATACTTTCATCCCCCGGCTCACTTACAGGCCCGGATAAAGGCGGCACAGCACCAGGCCAGCCAGAACGCTGCTGCAATGGTGAGTCATGCAGATGTCCCATTAAAATTACACCAAATTTAAATCGCATTTTAGCAGTGATGCTTTAATTAACTTAAAGGTAAAATTCATCCCCTTTAATTTAGAGCCACTAAAGCCATACATCATTCATTCAGACAGACACATTTAGCTGTTTATTGAGTTACAAGCATGTCAGATTTACATAAAATATGTAGTTTTACACATGCCTGGAACACACCTCCTTAATAAAGACCTTAATCTTTACTGCTTAAGAAACAGAAAATCTATGTACAGACCTTGACGAATGAACACAACCTTGACATTTTAAGTATTGTGGGAACTCTCTCTGTTTTTTGAATTCTGAAACTTATATTCTGTAAGCAAGCTATACATTTAATAGGTGATTTCCAATAAAATTTTTACAGGGACAGTCCACATGGAGAGACCTAAGTGCCTTTCTTTAAGGTGCAGTGTGTAAATTTTAGCGACATCTAGTGGTGAGGTTGGGAATTGCAACCCATGGCTCAGTCCACTGCTCTTCCCTCGCTTTTGAAACGCATAGAGAAGCTACAGTAGCAATTTAGTTAAAAAGGTTTGTCCGTTAGGGGCTTCTTTGGAAACATGGGGGCACAAAATGGCGACTTCCACGTAAGGGGGCCCTCGGTTTATGTAGATAAAAATGTCTCATTCTAAGGTAATAAAAACATTATTGTTCATTATTAAAAGTTTTTTATACACCCCTTATAATATAGTTTTGTGTATTATTTAGCATTCCTGTCAAGAGATCCTTTTAAAAATTACACACTGCACCTTTAAATTGTAATAGTAATAGCTCGCTTCTTGCGGCCTAGCTTTAGCCACTACGCTATTTTCAATAAGGAGCGCTAGTGCCAGATGAAGGTGTGTGTATTTATAACTTGCCGCACAGCTTTAATGTCAGGTTTAGGAGTGTATTAAATAATTCAGATGACTGCAGGATGGTGTGTATGCATATGTGTGTCGGTAGGCGAACTCTTTGTCTTGTGTGATGTATGGAGGCCATGACTCTGTGATTGGTCATATTACAAGTGAAGAAATACATGCAATTGATTTCAGCAGAAACCACCGCCTAAATAACACGTATTTACCCCAGCTTACCGCAGTGAATTTCTCTTGAAAGGAAGAGTTCACCCGAAAATCAATTCTGTCATAACTTGCACACGGTTATGTAGAAAAATCTTCTTCTGGAAACTTTGTCTGTGGTGGTTATATTTTCCAAGTATTTAAATGATACGAAAAGACTTGGAATATATTGTATGAATCATATTGTCCGTTTTATGATACTTTTATTATACTTATATTATATTTAGTTGCTTTAAACCTTCAGTTCCTATTCTTTGGAACGTCCTATTGTGCTCCCTGAAATAAGGAAATTTAAAGTGAATTTAAAACGACGGGTAAACATCAGGTTCTTTTTTTCCTTTAATAATTTGACATCTTTATTAAGGCTCTGTATATGTCTTCAATGCACAAGTCTTATCATGTAGCATTTTTACAAAGCTCCATTACAGCACTCAGATGTGAAGAGGACGTTATCCAAAACCTGCACCTCTGCTTCAAGCATTCACCTGCTTTGCCTGAGGCTTTATTATATGTTGATTTTATTTCTCTCTGTCTCTTTCTCTCGGTTCATGCTGTCGTTCTTTCTGTACACTGCCTGATTGTCTTTACATCCTCACAGCTTTCATTGTTGTCCCGTGAGCTTATTACCCAGCATTCTCTAACCTCAGCTGCATTGTCTTATGTTTTCGTCTACTGTTGTTCATTGGTTTGCCATCGTCATGTGATCACTGCTCGCTCACCAAGCCCTCAGCACATCCTCTGAAGCGCAGCCTGCAGCCAACTTTCAATCTGGTACTTTCACCTTTTTTGAATTGCTTTGCACATTTTTTTGATAGCTTTTTTGCCAATCTGTGCCTAAACAGTTTTTTAAATTAAAACAATGAATAAATAAATAAATATGGGACACAATGGTGACCACACACTTTCATAGAAGCCAGTTCCAGTCAAATATTTTCTATTTTCCATCTGCATTTTATTTGATTTAATTTGTAAACAGTTTCAGATGACAAAAGAGATTCAAGATGAATCACAAAATTACAAAAGTGTTACTTAAATGTGTGTTCAATTTTGTAATTCAGTTTCATAACTAGTATTAGGTAAGTAGCCTGCTACTGACCTTGCTTATGTTACCTAGCTAGACTTTCAAATCTCACCTTAGGGATTCTTGGTTTTAATACTAACAGGATTTAATGTTAAGATTTGCGATGGCCTTTTTACTCCTGGGATCTGACCGTAGAGCTCTGTACAGTCGAGCACATTTATTATGATTGAGTTAACATGTAAATCTGACTGCTTACCCATGATCCTTCAGTTTAATAAATGATAGATATCCCTTTTACTGTTGACCTTTCTCTTATCAGCTTGCATATCTGTCTACAGACAGAGTTACACAGAGGAAGACAGCCATACATCCTCCTCATTGTGCCTTCATCTGTGCTTCTCGGTTTAATTATCAGAGGCAGATAAGATGCCGCACCTCTGCTTCTCATATCTCTCCTTCCCATGCAAGGCCAGACACTGGCTGATGCCCTTTATACCCAGTGCACCCAAGATCTGTATGTTTCCAAACAACAATCATAAAAGCTGAATAATATTATATATGACTCACCTAAAGGATTATTAGGAACACCATACTAATACTGTGTATACTTGCCTTCAGAACTGCCTTTATTTTATGTGGCATTGATTCAAAAAGGTGCTGAAAGCATTTATTAGAAATGTTGGCCCATATTGATAGGATAGCATCTTGTAGTTGATGGAGATTTGTGGGATGCACATCCAGGGCACGAAGTTCCCATTCCACCACATCCCAAAGATGCTCTATTGGGTTGAGATCCGGTGACTGTGGGGGCCATTTTAGTACAGTGAACTCATTGTCATGTTCAAGAAATCAATTTTAAATGATTCGAGCTTTGTGACATGGTGCATTATCCTGCTGGAAGTAGCCATCAGAGGATGGGTACATGGTGGTCATAAAGGGATGGACATGGTCAGAAACAATGCTCAGGTAGGCCGTAACATTTAAACAATGCCCAATTGGCACTAAGGGGCCTAAAGTGTGCCAAGAAAACATTCCCCACACCATTACACCACCACCACCAGCCTGCACAGGGGTAACAAGGCATGATGGATCCATGTTCTCATTCTGTGTCTGCCAAATTCTGACTCTACCATCTGAATGTCTCAACAGAAATCGAGACTCATCAGACCAGGCAACATTTTTCCAGTCTTCAACTGTCCAATTTTGGTGAGCTTGTTCAAACTGTAGCCTCTTTTTCCTATTTGTAGTGGAGATGAGTGGTACCCGGTGGGGTATTCTGCTGTTGTAGCCCATCCACCTCAAGGTTGTGCGTGTTGTGTTTTCACAAATGCTTTGCTGCATACCTGTAACGAGTGGTTATTTCAGTCAAAGTTGCTCTTCTATCAGCTTGAATCAGTCGGCCCATTCTCCTCTGACTTAGCATCAAGAAGGCATTTTCGCCCACAGGACTGCCGCATACTGGGTGTTTTTCCCTTTTCACACCATTCTTTGTAAACCCTAGAAATGGTTGTGTGTGAAAATTTCAGTAACTAAGCAGATTGTGAAAGACTCAGACCGGTCCGTCTTGCACAAACATCCATGCCACGCTCAAAATTGCTTAAATCACCTTTCTTTCCCATTCTGACATTCAGTTTGGAGTTTAGGAGTTTGTCTTGACCAGGACCACACCCCTAAATGCATTAGCAACTGCCATGTGATTGGTTGATTAGATAATTGCATCAATGAGAAATTAAACAGGTGTTCCTAATAATCCTTTAGGTGAGTGTATATATGGGCTAAGATGCAAAAGCCACTAAAAGCCATCTCTGGTAATAAAGAGATAATGATATTGACGGAACGTTCTTCGCACATATATATGTTAATCAAATACTTTAAATTCGCTTAATATTATTCTATTCAGATATACCGGTTTGTTAGGAAAATCTTATAAACAGCATGGCATTTTTTCAGCAAAGCCCTCTAAGTGCCCAGAAGATTTGCCTGAACAAATTGTCCAGCTGCAAGAGTTTTTTTTATTCGGTTAAAGGAGGTTTACTGAAGATATTATCACATTTTTTAACCTTTTACCTTTATTCAAAAAGTACAGGGAGTAACTGGATACTAAATGAAATAATGTACTGTATATAAATATAAAATTAGTTTGCCATACCTCTCTATCCTTAATCTTTCTATGTGTTACTAGTTATTTTTTAATTTTCATCTTTTTGCTTCAGGCTCTGCCACCAGGAGCCATGCAACAGCTACCAAAGAGACCCACCCTGGAGAAGACCAACGGCGCAGCTGCCGTCTTCAACCCCAGCATGTTTCACTACCAGCAGGCTTTGGCCAGCATGCAGCTGCAACAGCCAGCATTCATTCCCACAGGTGAGCCCTGTCACTTTATCATTGAAATCCCCTAACTGCAATGGTTTGAATACATGCAGCACTTTAAAGAAAAGGTGCCTGGCTAGACGAGGATATAAGCACTGACTTTTCTGCTTGCCATCTTACACTCTTGTAAGCCCACTTGCTCTCTGTTCCTCTTAGTAGTTCACCAGTGTCCATGTCATGCTAAATAGTCCCATGGCATATACAATCCCACGTTGTGTCTTCATGCACCTGAGCACTGGCCTCTCTTGTCTTGAAATGCACTGTGTTCGCTGTTCTCTCGTGGTGGCTTATCTGTTAAGAAATATTTTGCCTAAATAATCATCCTAAATAAGAATGAGGTTTAGTAAGGGTTGCTATGCAGCAGAGATTTTAAAGACTATGTGAAATCAGCATCAGAGTTTTGGGGTTTTAATCCAGGTCTGTTTAAGGTCACTTATGTGTTAGCGAACTCCTAAATTGTATATTTTTAGTATAGATATAAATTTGCTTTTTCTTCTACTCAAGAGCAAATACATACTATACGTATTTTATGACTATGCCATTTAGAAATTTTAAAAAAGGTACCACCGTGACAGCTTTTGTACCTTTATTCGGAAAGTGTATGATTCACTCAGATATATGTCAAATTAAATGCAGGTTAAATGTGTAAAAAACAAGCTTGAAGTTTGTGTTGAGGCTTTTTAACAGTGGGCTAATCTGCTGATGTATATAGAGTAATATAGTATGAGCGCCACAGGCTAAAAGTACCTCTAGACGAGGGCCTTTCTACAAGTGTGATTCATTTCCTGTTAGTTTGTCCCTGCTTTGTGTCGGTGTCTCCATCTCGCCACTGTGTCGCCCATAATGACGGTCATCATCGCTCTCTCGCTCTGTGTCACTAACTCTGAAGTTGTTTTGCCTTGTACTCATGCTGCTCTCACATTCACTTCCCCTTCTCCTCTCTCATCTGTTTCACCCCTCCATTCACCTCGGCCTCTCGTCTCCTGGGGTCTTTGTGCATGGCACTGCAGGCTCCGTCTTCTGCATGGCTCCATCTGGAGGTATTGGTAGGTCACTTCAAGGTCTCTCTAGATTGACGGTTATCTGACAGCGGCATCTATGATCTGTGACAGACAGGAGAGTGATCCATAATTAAATTTTGCACTGTAAAACTGGGTGTTTCCTCAACTACAGACACAGTTTTGTCTCTGGGGTTGACACATCAAAACAGGTTTTGTAAATGTTTTATCATGCTCTTATTATTTAAATTGCTATTTGCAATTTAATTTGCTTTTTAAATATTAAATAATAATTTAATAATAATAATTACATATTTTTATTTTTAAACAGTGATAAAAATAATAAAATAAAAATAAACTATTAATTGTTTACCAAATGTAATACATTTTTGTTATAAAAATAACAATTTTAATCTTAAAGTTTTAATAAACATTTGTATGCATAATTCGTGGAGTGAAATATGTGAAATATCACTAATATTTGTACTATGTTGAATTTCAAATCACCCTGTGATTTTGTACAATTATGCAAAATTGTGAAACTATCTGATTGTGTGTGTAATTACGACACACAATCATTTTATCAAGACAAAAGAGTCTTGGGCCGTTTCTCAATATGCGTTCTTTTCTGTAATTCTGTTCTTGTGGACTTATAAAACGTCATCAGTCACGGCCCAAATACTGTTCCAAATCCAAGTTTGCATCAAGCCAAGTTCACAACACATCCCCGGATGTGTTCTTAATCCGCCCATTTAATCCAGGATGCATCAGGAGGTGACTTGTGCAGTCTTCTGACAGCCAAGTTTCCCAGAATGCATTTCACGTCAACGGCAATTAAGCTAAAGCTTGCACAATATTTGAAATATTACTCTTTCTGTGTCATAAAATCTAGTTTTAAGAGCTGTTCAGTCGAGAATATAGATGAATAAACTTCAAATATGTGGTCAGTTAGTAAAGATAGCGCATATATTAAAATTTCTTCTTGAATATTTGAGTTCGGGTGAATCAGCGGGTGGTCAGCGGCGTATACACCGACGAGGGCAGCCTCATCTCGACCAGTCCTTCTGAAATGTGTCTCAATCTCAATGATGGTCAAACATAAAATATTCCCTTTGCCTTTGGATATATCTAACTGGCATTTTTTTGTCTCATCAATTTATATCTCTTTATTATACATATGAAGTCTGTTATTTGTTATACTTTTAACTGATGGTAAATAAGTTTCATAACTTAAATATTTTTATATAATCTTAACACTGTAGTAAATTACTGCGCTTTACTTTAACTGGATGTTTTTCTTGTGTTTATTTCATGTTGCACAATCGTTTAGTAGTATTAAAAAAATTGTTTTATAACAAAATAAATAAAAATAAATAAATAAATGTGTTTTATATCATACTTCATTTTGTAATAAATACATTAAAGCTAATCAGCGTATTCACGTGTTGCCTTAACCACATTAGGGTTTTTGCATTTAATATATTTTGTTAAAAAAATACATTACAATAAGAATAGCCAGGACTGCACGTATTGGTTAGACTGAATGACGACCTCAAGTACTCTGCTGTTCCATTTGCAATATTACCGGACTCGCGTCCTCCCATCCTCGGGAGTTCGTTCTACTGAGTCTGAACTTGCAAGTCCGAACTACGAAGGATGCAAGTCCGAACTTGGCGTACTTGGTATTGAGAAACGGCCTTGTTTCTTCAGAAATGTTTCAAAACCGCAAAACTAACAATTCATCACTGTCATGTCCACCACAGAATCATATTAACTCTGAGTTAACTCATCAAATAAGAGAAAACGCTTCCCTGCCAGTGACGAGTATTCCACAATTGAGCTATTATCCACCAGGTCGCAACTTATAAAACCTGGAAGTATCGCCCTAGGGCAAACATTTATATGTCCGTGTACGTTTTGAGGATCGCTCTACATCTGATCTCTATTAAAAGTCCTTAGCTTTTTGCTCAAAATTTTGTGTTTTTTAAGAAACCTACACATATATAAGAGGTGATAAAAGAGAACTAATGAAGATAGGATTAATTTTTTTTGTTTGAAAGCAGAGGGTCTGTTCTTTCATTTGATATTTTGTATGTTTATATATTTAAAGAAGGACATTTTCTGGAAGGCATTAAACTTTTGTGAAAATCATGAAAAATGCTGGCGCGCTGGCTGTCATATTTTTTTAAAAACGCTGGTAGGGAAAGAGTTATACACAATACATTTTTTTTACATTTTAATTAACATACATGACATTGTGATTGACATGCTCATGACGTTTCTGTCAAATTCCAAAACGGTCTTGTAACTCTCATGTATACACTGTTGGAGTGAATTGGTGAACAAAAATGAATAAAACTAGTGTTTTGTGTTTTTCAGTATGGACCTACAAAACATAACGTCAATAGTAGAACTTCAGCCTAAACGTTAGCATAAAGCATTTACTAGCATAGCGCTAACTCAGCAGTCACAACTTTTGTAACAACATTGTAATTAATTTAATGTGTAATTTAATGTTGGGGCGTACATCATTCACAACTGCAATGCCACAGTTGTTGTTATGTTGAGATTGGCCTGTTTTTCAGTCGTCTTTTGCATGTATGAGGTTTACATAAGGAGGAGAAAGCGATCGTGTTTAAGGCTCATGATGTGTCATCATTACCATGTACAGAACACTTAGTATTCATCTATGCCAAGGTAAATACAGTTTCTATTCTACAGCACCTCTAAGAAGTTTTTCCTAAAAGTGTCCTAATAGTTGAAGAAACACCTTTTATATCACCATGAAAAGACATGGTTGGTATTTAAAAAGACAAGGTTACATTTGAACCTTAGTTATTTTCATCACTAGTCTCTGAGCACTTATCCTCTCCTGTCTGTTAATGTGTTAACACCCAACCTGTGTGCTTTCACTGCTTCTTATCATTTGCTCATTTTTGTGTCTTTTTATGTTGTGTGTTTGATGCATGCGTGTTTGTGTGTGTGTTTTTGGTGTGCGTGTGAAACTAATGGCACAGTGAGGGCACAATCAAGGCTGAAGCCTTCAGTGTGACTCAAGACTGGTTCCTTTTTCTTTTTTGCCCTTTTCTTCTTTATCCTCTCCTCTTCCTCACTCCCTTAAATCTATTATAGGCCTTTTCAAACCCCCTGGCCCCATGACAGAGGGCCGCTGGGAGAGGCGGGACTGGAGCAGCTGCAGGGCCCCCCAAAGTCGTTACCTGTCAGGGCCTGGACATGCTGGTGAGGGTAGAGCCTAGGTCCCCTCTCCACACACACACATGCAAACACACTCTTATCCTCTTTCAGAAAGTATTAAATCCCTCTACCATCAGCAGTTTAAATGATGATACCGTTAACCCCATATAGTGAGTACTTCCCATGGCTGTAGGCCCGCAGTATATATAGTTATAGAAGTATAATTCGTCCCTGTGGTCGACCTGATCAGTTTTGTCAAGATATTAGACCCAGCGTGTGAACCAGCTGAACCAGTGTGCCAACGTGTGCGTGCGAGCCTGTCTGTATTTTTAATTTCTTTATTTGACAACTTTAATGCACTTTCTGTATCCATATCGTGCTGTGTTTATTTGCCGTTTTCCATATAATATGACCTTTATCTCTCTATAGAAAGTTGTGATATCATCGGATGTCTGTGTGACATTAAATGTCAGGTTATACCAAAAACAAAACACCAAAGAAGTAAAGTGTCATATTATTTATTTGAATGGATATTATTATATTTTTGCATTCCCTGCTTTTCCTGTATACTTATTCATGGTCCGGGGTCTCCATCAAAACATAACAGTCAGATTGTCTGTCTGATCAGAGTCTATGATTTTGATGATGGCCATGTTTTCATTTTGTCCATTAAAGGTTACTCAATAGTTTTATCTAAATGCAATCGTAATCGGATAAAACTCTCTAAATTAAAACATAATGGAATAAAATGGTATGTTTTTAAGTTTTGTTTGCATGTTTGTTCTTAAGTGAATACATCATCTTTGCAGTACATGAAAACGTAGTTGCCATGACTCAGCCTATTCCTCTGGCATATTATGTCATGGTACTCATAACATTCCTCCTCCCCTTCACCCCCTCCCTTGTTTCTTGTCTGACTCGCCTGACAAAAGTTCCCATGATGCACGGTGCCACCACTTCCACTGTTTCGTCGGCTACGACCCCAGTCACCAATGTTCCTTTTGCTGAATCAGCCACCTCCAACCAGGTTTGCCCCTTCATTTTGGCCTTTTTACAGCTGTAAGGCGTCCGACTCTGATCCATAGAGGAACGTTTTTATAAGTCACTATAAAATCATAACATGTTATGCTGTGATCTGAGTAGGGAGAACGCAAATGCATACAAATGCGTTCTCATCCAAAACAGTAGAAAATGACA
Organism: Misgurnus anguillicaudatus; assembly: GCF_027580225.2. Taxonomy (NCBI): domain Eukaryota; kingdom Metazoa; phylum Chordata; class Actinopteri; order Cypriniformes; family Cobitidae; genus Misgurnus; species Misgurnus anguillicaudatus. The sequence continues at coordinate 16,980,914 of NC_073352.2, read as the reverse complement.
AACTTGTGACATTGAGTTCACTGTGTATCAGTGAGGAGCCTGTTTACTTCTGTAGCACAATGTCCCACTTTCACCATGTCTGTGTGTTTACATCTGTGTTATTGTCTGTTTGTGTCTTCACTGCGTGTTAGACTCAGGCAGTAAACATTTAAAGGAACGGTTCACCTGAAAATAAAAATTCTGAAGGGCTACTTTTTTTATATAGTAAGTCTACAAAACATTTTTACTCGTTGATATGTTTTAACGTTGTTTAACAGAAAAAAGCCAAGCTAATAAAAAAAATTTAAGAAAATAAATATTAAAATTGAGGCTATTAATAGAATGTGCTTTGGCGGGCAATTCACAGACTCCATGCAGGCAACCTGGTGCCCACATGGCACCATGTTGGAGACCAATGACATACGTTTTCAAGTTAACAGCTCACTAAAGTTTATCACTGAATAATGACTTACTAACACAAATTTATTATATGACTGTAGAAGAATTTGATTATACAGTCACAGCTTTTATGGTGCTTTGTCTTGGTGACACTTGACAGTAGGGCTGCATAACAACTAATCATTTGCAAAATAAAAGTTTTTGTTTACATCATATATGTGTGTGTATTTTGTATAATAATTAGGTGTGTGTATATATAATAAATACACAAACATGCATTTGTATATTTAAGAAATATTAACATGTGTGTGTATATAGTACTGTGCAAAAGTCTAAGGCCACCATGCCAGAGTTAGATTTGTTGTTTTTGCAATGTTATGGTGATCATGTATAATTGTTTCTCAGTCTCTTTAATAGACTACAACCAGAAAATACAGGAAATGTGTATATAGTGTTAAAAACTGTATAAAAATGTAAACTGATGTGTCAAGTTTTTACGGCTAAACTCCCCTTCCACTTGAGCAATAGCAGATCTCTTAAACCTAAATCAAATTAAATCCCAATTTCTAATTTAAAAAAAATAGTCTTTATACTTCATTCTGCTCAAAAAACGCTCAAGATGTGTTTCTTGCCAAGAGAGGTCACACTAAACATAGACGATGCCTAAAGAAAACATTTAGTGCTGAAAATGTAACGTTTTTGTACATGTTTCCTGTATTTTCTGTTTGTGTCTTAATAAAATAGATTGAGAGATAGATATGGATGGACATTAAAACTTCTAAAACAACAAGTCTGGTGGTGGTGGCCTAAGACTTTTGCACAGTACTGTACATTTTTATATAATTTAAATTATATATAAATATGAATACTTAATATATATACACTTTTCCGTAAAATATATACATGCATGTATATATATATATATATGATGTAAACAAAAACAGCCCTATTTGTGCAGCCCTATTTGACAGAAATGTAGGCTTTATGAATGATGTTGTATTTTCCTTTTAACATTCCTTTAAAACTAACAGATCTTTTAATTTGTTTCATTTAAAAATTAGTAACTTTTGCATGTTAAACAATAAATATGCTCTATAAGACATTGCTAAACCCGTTATTGTTTTCCTGTTATGTTTTTTAGTATGAGGTAGAATCAAGCAACTTAAAATTTCTTATTTTGTGTTTAAAAAGAAAAAATTGCAAAAAGGCGAGTCAACAATGAGAGACTTGTCATTTTTGAGTGAACTGTTCCTTTACTTGTTTCGTTGTCTTATTCACCCTCATCATGTTTTGAGGATTTGACAGAGTATCAGCTTGTTTTTGTGGCTCACATCAGAGTGAGATGGTGCATATTTATGTATGCGTATCCTCTGTGGTTTACTGTCAATAGAATGTGGGTGGGTGTTTTCAGATGACAGTTCTCTAAATTTAGTTTTTTGTTTGCTCTTCCTTTAATTACTTTGTAATATAATGTAATCAAATATTTAATTCATCATTCAGTCTGTTTAGTAAATGATTTTTGTCCTATAGGTAATAAGCTTTCACTTAAACAAAGGTCAAACCAACCTTTTCTTTTAGAATGGATATTCTTTGTTTGCCAGCCTTATACACTTCTTAAATTATGTGTTCCTATAGCTTAATTCATAAAAAAAGATTAATTTAGATTCCCAAGGAATGCACAAAGTGAGGAAAAGGTATAGATGGAACGCATGGCGAGATGCTTTGGAAGCATTTGCCAAATGCATAAGTCTATGGTCACATCCCTAATAAATGTTGATTTAAATAGCTGCATTGTCGATATTTTTAGCATATTGCAAGTTGTCAGGATGTTCCTTGTGGTTTTCAGCTATAGTAGAGTGTAATTTTACAGGACACGTATTGCCCAATAATACTGTACAGACCTGTGGCGTCAGCAGGGCCGGATTTATTTATAGGCATTCTAGCCACATGCCTATGCTTGCATGTCCAGGGGGACCATTAAGGCGATTAAATTATATTTATTGTTATTATTATTTCACTTTTTTTGCTAAAGTATTAAAAGACAATTACTATGTAAATTAGTACATGTTTAAATACATAATTTAATATGTAGTAAAGAAAAATATGCATGAGCTCAAGTTTAAAGACCACTCCTGAAGCAAGATTATATATATTTTTTTATATATTCTTCTTTTAAAAATTCAATTGCAAACATTTATAAAAAAGAACAAAGTTGCACATTAAGTAAGGTCTGAAATTAGCATTAGGTACAGAAATAAAATTAAATGAATCATAACACTGTCTTTTATTATATACATTAAATATAACTATTATTTTTTAGAGCTATAGAAGTGATTTTCTCTTTGTCTTGGGTTGTTTCATTAACATTAATGACACAGACTTAAGTAGGTTAATTGAGGTTACTGTCTCTTTAAGACCAAATAAGCACAGACTGGTTTCTGAGTGTATTATATACATACACTTAAGACATAAACAAATGTTTTTATTAGAAAAAGAATACTGTGGAGATCATTTTGTTTGCATGTGCCCTGTTAAGAACAGAATTTTTTTTATGTTTGCTTGCTTTTTGAAACGCGTCTCTCCGTGTATTCACTATTGAGTGCACTTAAACGAACACGCACAGAGACCAAAGCGTGGCATAAACAGTCGCTTCACATAAAACCTTACATTGTTTTGCATTGCTTTATTCGTCAAATGTATGTTAATGGACTACAGTATGAGACACAGTAGCGCGACTCTCTCTAAAGTTTACACATCAAGAGTTCTGATCTTTTGAAGGGCATAGGGATGATCACGTCTGACTGGAGCTAGACCGGACACATTCAACCGCACTTTAGCGCCTTTTTGCGGTTCACACCGCAGACATGTTGCTTCAAGACAAGCACATACAGGTCGCGGTTTCTGTTTGCGTCATATTTCGGTCATATTGTTTCGGTGATAAAAGTCTTTTGGTATATTCGGTGCATCCCTAAAAATATCATTTGATTTAATGTTATGTTATAATGGAGCACCGTGGACAGCAAATGGCGTTGCCAGTGTATGTACGCTCTCAAAAAATAATTGTGGTGTGTGACACCCTTCCATATATAATATATAATAAAAATTGTCAGAATAAAAGGTAAATCCGGCCCTGGGTGTCTGCATTCATTTCCTGTTTTACTCGCTCGCTAAAATGTGTCCTGCAAAATTACAAATGTGAAGTTGGAGGTCTGCAGCCAGTGTGATAACTGCTATACTATGTGAAGATAATGCACAATATTTATGTATTTGAATCCCAAATCAATTCTTGTCATTTCTTTAAATGAACTACGGGTTGAGTAGATAAGATAAGAATCTACTGCATTCCCTTTCACTTGTCTATCTTTGCTTATTTGTTGTTTAACCGTAAGAGGTTCGGCTCCTTTATCTCTTTGCTGTGTTTGTCCATGTTTTCCAGTAGACGCCACCGAGGTACTGAGTGCCGACCCGATCGACCTCCAGTGCGTTCCCATGGAGCCCCATTTCTGCCCAGTTCCCAAACTCCTGGTTGCCGCACCCATGACGCTGAATCCAGGAAGCCTCTCCCGCAATCCCAGTTAAGACATCAACAACCTAATCAGGCCCATCACTCATGCAACATGTGCCCAAACACAGCAGAAAAATGAATGCAACAAACGTGTGCCTAATCAGTTCGTCCTTAACGGGCAATATATTCATCTCCATATCAGACACGCCCACTTCATTCGAAGTCAGCAGGGGTTTGTTGATTATTGAAACAGGCAATACTTAAGCTCGGACCTACAACTGTTTAAGGAAGCATGCCATTTCGATGCAAGGGGATGCAAGGAGCCTCTCGATGCTAAATCAAAAGACAGAGCGCTCTTATAACTCACAGCCATACAAATACATGCAAACCAATTAATTGAAAAGAATGAATTCTGAGGAGGTGAACATTAGATCTTGCTTATTTGATGTGCGGTAAGCAAACCATCAGGCGTTTCTCTGTCATTGAATGTGATAACTGGGTATCCAGAGCCCATTGCAAAAGACAGTGTTTAAGAGTCGCATCTAATGATATTTTAGATAGAGGTGATGGTTCTTTAATTTGTTCACATTTAATTCTAATTAATATACGTGGCACGTTTAATTTCATGTTTACATTTCAAAATTAAGGATGAAAATAATGTTATTTGAAAATGTATGTTTTTGTAAGATAACCTCTTTATGATACTGATTAGGGTTTTTAGTTAGGTTTCAAAACGTGGTTGTCTGTGCCTTTGAGTTACAAGTGTGTGAAAATCTTCTTTTTTTTCCTCCAATACTTCTGAATTTACCCGACTAACATTTTATTCTAGACTCAGAAGGTATAACCGTGTAGCCTTTCACAATCAACATCGTTCCTCTGTCTATCTATAATATGCGTTGCTATTAAGTTACTTCCTTTATCCTGGTCTAATAGAAGAGTATTATTTATTTAACCGCTGTCCGGTGGACCAATACAGCTCTACTGAGATAAGTGTTATTATACAGACCTGAAGTATCTCACCTCACATTTCAAGCACCAAATCAAGATAGGTTGATACACGTCCTCATACCTCCATTTTTAAAGTAGAACTGCCTTAAGCAGACAAAATATGAGCACTTCTTGCTGTATGTCGTGATGCACCCTAAACAGAAGGTCTGATTGCAGGTCTTCTGATGTATTTGATGTCTCGTTGAGGAAAGATTGGTGTGAGAGATTTTAAACTAGACTTTTTTTATTCCAGCTGGATCCCTTTAGGCAAAAATGGCGGTGCAAATACCCCTTAACTATATATACTGTCGAAATTATGCAAATTTGTTCAGTTTAAACATTAGCATACATTGTTATTTATTATTATGTTAATCTCGCAAAACATGCATTTCAAGCCAATATTTAAAGAAAACTAATTTGTTTAAAGAAAATGAAACCTAAGTGAGCATTAAAGGTCACCTAATAAGACAAATTTACTTTTATGTTGTGTGAACATAATTCAATAACAAAAATCTGCCCACTCCTTTTTTCTAAATCCCCGTTAAACCTCAACAGCTGTTTAACAGCACGGACAAGCTGTTTTCTGAGCAAATTGACGTCACTTTGCACAGGCCCCGCCCACAACCGTTGAAAAACAACAGTTGGGCCATCATTATTTATTTAAAATCTTCTTAACATAATTAATTACCGCACATTCATTATAAAAATAAAGTAAGGGGATGTTAAAAAGTAAGGATTTAACAGTAATCGGGGAGGAAAGCAGCAGCTCATTTGCATTTAAAGAGACACACACACAAAAAACGGCACGTTTTCCTGCGCACCCAAAAATGGTATAATAAATGATCTATAGGGTGTTTAGACCTGAATCTTCACAGGCACATTCTGGGGACACCTGAGACTAATATTACATCTTGAAAAATTGCTATATTAGGTGACCTTTAAGTTTTTATTTTTTTTGCATTGTGACTTTTCGTTACAATTTATTAAGCAAATTCTCCCATAAACTATAAAATCTTTTTCAAATGCTTTAAGAAATCTATGTGAAATTGACCTTAATTTATTATTTTTCATATTTTTCTTTTTTTTATTATTCATACTAAAGCTACCTTTTCTTAACATCCCTATCACTGTATTGCCCCTGACCGTGTAAGGCCTGATGCATTATGGTAAAATTTAAGGCCAATTGTGTCTGAATGATGTCACATCTATTATTTCTTTTGATTTTTGGATGAAATATGACCCAGACATTATTCATATTCTATTACCTTGTGTAACTCAAACCCTTTCTGATGGCTAGACAGTCTCTGCCAAAGCCCTTGTCCTGCCCTACCTGCTGTGTGACAGTCTGTTCGTCTCCACTTGTTAAGCCATATTTGGTTCGTCGGTTTGCACCATATCATCAAGCTCTTTGTTTTCAACATCAGTTAGTTGCCAAAATGAATCTTAAACAGTTCTTGCTGATGATAAGTCACTCGTGCACACGCATTAAAAGCAAACTTCCTCACATATGTTTCATTTCCGATCAGTCGAGAAAGTTCATTGTCAAAATTACAAATGCAGACACAGAAGTGCACTGATTTTGTGCCATTTGACTTTCAGGCATAGGTCAGTTTGGAGAACGTTTAAGATGTTCGATGAGGCCTTGACGCGCCAAGGTCACGCGCCAGATGGATTTAAATTGCAATATTGTTTTCCCGCGGGAGCAAGTGTTTCCACCCAAGCAACAAATGTAAACCCATTAGAGCAAGCTGTTATCTTGTGCTTTCTTTTGAAACATCTCAGTTATTGCTACCTTTCATTAAGCAAGTTCTGCAGGTGAGACATTGGATAATGATTTCGAACAGCTGTTTTTATTAATGCACCAGTAATCGGCTGGTGTACCCGCTTAGAGTTCTAGTCTTTGCCAACAAATGTAGGAGACTATTGCTGAAATAAATAATCGGATCATTAAAAACGTGAATAGGATGACATCATCAGAGTTTACACCAAGGCCTGCAATCCAATAGAGTTGTATTGGACTTCTTTTCCCATTTTGGAGGATTCAATTTTAAATATTTAAGTTTGACTATTTGTTCGTTTGTGTTTATGAAACGTGTCCGTGTAGAGCTTAGAACAGGTTTAAATCACTGATTGTGTCCTTATTTTTAAAAGTCGGCAGACTCTAAAATGCAAGGGCGAAGACGACTGCGTGATATCGGAATGCGGTTCCGATCCGGACCGTGAGCTGAAAGCCATGACTCTCGAGAAACGTTACAGTTAGAGATAAAGGAAATGAAATTGCTTAATTTAGACTGGGTACTTTCGAAAAGGCCCTCATCAGCCAAAGGTTCATTTACAAGACATTATTGCTCCTCACGGGAGCTTTACATGCATTTATGAATGTGACATTTAAGACGGCGAATGTCACGAGAGGTTTTGGATGCCTGTCTCGCTATATCTCTCGAATGAAACTACAACCTTTTTCAACATATCAAGGGAGTGAAAGCCGACCAACGCCATCCACTGTTGATGTATAAAACAGACAAAAAAAGACGACCATTCTCTTAACTGTTGTTTTTCTTTGGGACAGCTGTTGCTGTACTGTTTCAGCAGCATAGCCCCAAGAGAGAGCCATAAAGATGCTTGTTTTGCGATAACCTGATCTAAAAACATTATTGTGTTCTGTTCAGCTAGTTTAGCGGTGGTCAGCAGCACACACTGTCTAGGCCAAACCCAAATTAAATTACATCATACGATGGTGGTATAAAACTTGAAAGACTTGGTGGTCAATAGAAAAACCAGAGAAAGATGATGCTATACTGAGTTATAAACTGAAATATGTGTATTGTATACATCGCTGTATAATGTTCATGTGTTTTAAGATTATTTTAGGAAATACTGGGGCAAATGTGTGTGGATTTATTTAGGAGAGATCTCTATTGTTTATTGATGTGTTGAAGTGTGTTTTGTAATTAACCCATTGCCCAGCCAAGGTGTAGAACCTCTTTCTCTTTGTCTGTATCACTCTCTCTCTTTCTCTCTCTCTCTCTCTCTCTTTCATATAAAGAATTATGCCTTCTCCAACTGCAATCCAGCTGGAATCAAACGAAATACTTGATAAAGAAAAAACAATGTGCCTCATCGGGGGCTTTAGCATTTTAAGAACTCACTTTTTAAGAAGTGTGCATATCTGCATAATGTAGTTAGCTAGAATAATCTCTGTGTACGTATTACAAATGCATCTTCATTATAGTTTTCCATCAATGCCCTTCGTAATGGTACCTGTTTTGAATATATCCTCATGAATTAAGTCATGTTTCGGTGTGTTTTGAGACAGCTGTCAGTGTTAGGCTGTTTAGTTTCAGTTTGATCATTATCGTTACTCGGTTACTTACATCGACATCGTACGAGTCTCATCGCATGAATTTAAAATAATCTGAATAATCTACATCATAGTTTGTGCAGTTAGTGATTTAAGATTTAAAAATTACTTAATCTATGTATCTATATATCTATATACACATTTGTATGTATTACAATGATAGATTCATTGTTACCTATGAAAGTAAGTTCTTGTTGCTATGGCAACAAAACTACAACATGGCTACCTTTGTATATCTTAATTGTGAATTTTTTCACACTTAACGTGAAATAATGTACAACGTTAACTTATTCAGAAAGGGAATGTGTTATTAAGTTGTCTTGGAAAAGAGATGATTGCCTATTTTGTAAAAAAATTATATACATACACACATATATATATATACTCGTGAGAAAGGCCCTTTGGAGACATCATACGTTATTTCTGTTGTAATGATTATTATTTTCGGGGTTGTTGATGACTTTAAGATAAGTATTGGGTCTTTTACGTAAGCAGCATCTGATTGATGGCTCAATTGGAATGAAAATGTAGTGTCGTATTTGGTTAAATTATTTTATTTACTTACAAAGGGAGCACCATTGCACTGGAGAGGGCTATGGTGGATTTCAAAAACAAAAGGATTGTAAAGAGCCAGCTTTTATAAATAACGCAACCCGTGATGTCACAAACAAAGGACAGTATCAGCCATAGTGAGCGCCTATGGAGCCGCAGCCCCCAAAATCAAGTTCTGATCCCCCGCCCACCCAGACTGCACCCAGCTGTGCTGGGAACTGGTGTACGAAGTCACCCCATTGGTGTACGAATGTGTGTTATTCACCTTGTTTGCACTTATGTACATAACTAAGTCAAAATATTCAGAATTTATTTTGAATATACATAGATGAATAAATAAATATATATATATATATGTAGAAGAGCAGATTCAAATCAAGTGACTGTATTGTTTCGGAATGCAGGTAAACAGTAATCTTTATAAAGGGTTATCATAAAGAGATAGATGCTGTTTTTGGGGTGTCAAGGAATATGTTGTTTGTTTTGTTTGCTAATGCCCTCGTTCTCATCATAGAGCATGATGTTGCTTGCTGACAAAGGGAGAAACAATGATGTCAAAAAAGCCTTTGTAGTTTTGCATAGCTTACAAAAGCGCATTGAGCTTAGCACTGTGCCTGCTCATATCTGATCCTGAAGTTTGGTTGTGCGGGAGACGTAGAGACATACCACTAACTTTATTATGATATGTATTATCTATGTGTCTTCCTCTCCTAGCTGTGCATAGAAGATTGCGTCCAGAAACCAAAGAATGGTTAACTTGTTTCTCTTTTACCTCTTTACATATTGTGTGTTACTTAGATAAAATGGGGTATAATAATGTTTAGTACAGAAAGAAAAAGAGAACATTCGAAACAGAACAGATCTACCACGAGCGATAGCCTTTAAGCTTCAGGATCAGATTTTTTGCAGAAAAGCATTGCTACAGGTTAAACAAAAATGAATTTTGGTTTGTTTGGTTCAGTTTTCGATGATCGTTTTCCACTTTTGTGCACTCACCAAGAACAACAAATATATCTGGAAATCTCACAGGATCAAAATCAAGGTTGCTTTAAAATCAGATGTGTAATCACCAGACAAAACCCTCTGTTAAAGAAAACTTGTACATTCTGTGCTCTACAATTGCTTTGGAAGCCGATAATTTTGTTGCCATGGCACTTGCCCTTATAGTGAGGGAGAGACTGAGTCTTTGTAGGTTCTTGCATATAGACGCACCTTTGGACCAACTGAATATGGTCCTCAGCCTTTTGACTGTAGAGCTGAGGTAGCACTTAGATCTTAGAACTTAGCGTCCCGACTTGCATACAGAATCTGAATGCAAACACAGGACGCTCCTTTAACCACTGTGCTTGACTAAATCAAACGACACTCTTCTGCTATCCATTTTCCTGTGCCTAAACATTCTGTGTGATGAGGTTTTAAAGAAAGCCATTAACTTCCACCTAACTGTGCCCTACATTCAGTCACTCCATTTTCATATCCGTGACTGGAACGCTAACATCGGTGGTTATGGTGTTAATGTATGGATATCACTGAGACCGAAACGTCACATGGATATTGTACAAAGATGTATAGTTTCAAAAGATAAACCACTCATGCAGAGGTCAAGTCCCTTTAAAGGCATCAGTAGATGTTTGGTGGCAAACCGCTGATGCCTGCATAAATGCTGTTGTGTGTGTGAAACAGTTTAAAGAATGTCTACATTGTTTCAAAGCCATATGTACCAGATTCCTCTCTCTCCCACTGTAGGACAAGGAAAAACCGAATGCTTTGACTCTTTATATGAAATGCTTCTCTTTCTATTTAGCTTATTGTGCTTGTATGTGCTCAAGAACTGTGCTTCTTGTCAATCCCTTTGCGATATATAAATGTATGGAATATACACATAAGACTTCTGTTCTTTTTGTTTGACATTTTAATAAAGCACTTAAAAGGCCATTTTTGCTTGTGGTGTTTTCATCCTGCAAGATGTAATGTATGTTTTAAATGTAAATTACATGGAGTTGGTGCGAAATTAATACTAAAAAGCACAGTAGACATTATTAAATAATTATTTCTTTCTTTGTCTGCTGATTAATTTCTCATAAATTGCTTCGCTCCTGTGTGGGTTAGGATTACGTTTTTCTGTGTTTCAGACTTGCATAGTAGAACGTAGACTTGGTAGAAAGATGCATATTTTTATAAAAAAAAGTTTCTTGATTTTTAGCTTGCTTTAATGCTTATATGGTCTCAATTTTATGTCATTCTAAGGCCTCCTAGTGTTAGCAAGTAATATAGCCTAAAATTGTGTGACCTTGTCTTTGAAATCCAGTCTAAAGTCTCAATCTAATAATGAGATTTGAAGCATCGAAGTTTGATTTAAATCATTGATTTTACACGGATTTCAAATTTTTGACTTGGCCTTAATATTAAAGAAATCAAGGCTATATTTCCACACAGTGTTCTTTACACAGTTTTCTTTATGTAGTAAATCACAAAAATAATTTTAGCTGGGTTTTTACAGCAGGGTCACAATACAATAATTTAGACTGCTATACTTTCATTAACCATTTACATGAAAAGGTTATATGCACCTTCAAATTAATATAACTTTGGCATTCTTTGGTGTTAATGCAAAGTGGTCTCTTTATTTTTGATTTGATAGCTTTATTAATCCCAAAGGGAAATTTAGCATTTCACAGCAGCAAGTCTCACCAAACAGTAAAAATACATTAGAAAATAAAACTTAATACATCATAAAAATAGCATCCATAACGCACCATCCAATTTTTGTGCAGTATTATTTTGCTAATTATTATTATTATTTGGACATCTACATGATTCAATAGGGTTCCTCATCTTATATAACGTTGATTGTACAGTCTAATATAAGTAGGTAAAAAAGACTTTCTAAATCTCTCTATAAAGAAGACACTAAAATGTTTTTCACTGAAGTGTTTGGAGTTGTGAATATTAAATAAAAAAATAGTTATAGCTGTTTAAAATTATTTAAAAAATTATGCAATAAAGTGTGTATTTTATATTTTATAAAAATGAAAACGGTTTACACTCAAAATGCTAACAAAATAAAGCCACATGTCTCAAATAGTTCTGAACCAAATTTTAAGATAAAATCACAAAAATAGGTTTCTGTCAGACTTTTAGTGGTTTTCCCAACAAAGGCCACTAGGTGTCCATGGTTAGCTGCATAGTCTTGTCACAGATTAATAAATTACTGTAACTGCATTATTATTCATGCAATAAAAATATTTGTAAATGAGAAATGAACACTACATTCTTAGAGCTTTCCAATGATATACAGGTTGTCAAGATTTTTGAAGATTCATAGATTCATTTGAAGGATATTAGAATTATGAATAAATAATCATTCATCTGTAGGCTGTTTCTACGGGGTCAGTGACATTTAACAAAATGACTGTCACTATACAGTTTCTATCATCAGATGGCCTTGAAAGATGAAAACTACATTCTTTCCAACAATATGTAGTTTGTCAAGATTTTTTCAAGTTTATATGATATTAGTGTTATAAATATAATCATTCATATAAATTCCTACGGAGTCAGTGACATTTCACAAAATGACTGTCACTATACAATCTCTATCATCAGATGGCCTTGAAATATGAAAACTATATTCTTAGAGCTTTCCAATCATATATGGTTTGTCAAGATTATTTCAGATTCATAGGATATTTACAAATAAATATGTAATAACATATTGGGCCCACCTGCTGGCCCGTGACGAATTACTCTTACTACGTCATTCTTTTTTAAAATAGTGTGAAAACTACATACTTAGAGCTTTTAGGTTTATACTAAGAAATTATTGTTTTAAATATGAAATGCAAAAAGTGACAGTTAAAGGGTATAGAAAGGCACTGTTAATAATAATATGAATGTGACAATTAAATGTTTAAATACCATATTTTATACGTTACATTGTTGTCTTCTATGTTGGGGTGCTACAACGTATTTCAACAATATTTTTGTCTCTTGACCTCGATAAAGCCAGTAACCTTTCAAACTAGTCCGCCCAGTCACAGCGCGGACCAATCAGAACACAGTCTCGCGGAAGGTCCATTCAAAAATACCAAGCTGAATTCAAGTTACTTATAACTAGAAAATGAATAGCCATTCAAATGCCACGGGCATATGTGTTCACTTTAACAAATGCAACATATATAAAGTACTTTCAAAACGCTGTCGTCTATATTTAATTGCTGCTATTATTGTGACAGTGACGCAATTTCCGGCGGATGTTTATTGGTCAGTGTAAGGTGTGTGCGCGAGAGGAGCTCCGTTGCGGGGCCGCCGCTGCTTGTGTCTGGTGTCGATATGCAGAGGCGCGCCGGGAGAGAGAGTCACGAGAGTAAAAGGAATGTAGGAAACCAAGACGGCGTGTATAAGTTGACGATTCCAGAGGCCGAATCCTAAATCCGTTGTTTATATTTAACGATCGATCCGACGCTTTATAACAGCAGCAAGGGCTGTGCGAGTGTCGCGCGCAGGCAGCTAACGCTAGTCATGTAGCGCTCCATTCACACAGACGCTAACATGGACACGACTTCACATAATACTGATGAAATGTGTCGCCTTTGTGTCCTCCTAACACTTGTCTAAACCGATCCCTATGGAGATTGTGTGCATATGGTGGGACGTTGTGGATTTAGCTAGTCAGAGCACAACATTCACCCATAGGAAACGCTCTCTTGTGTTAAATCTGTGACTTTGATTTGGTAAAACCCGATAAAAGTGCGGTTCGGGTGTTGCTTTGATCATAAACCCCTCGAGAGACAGCTTCATTTTATGTTTTTATGGCCGGTGTTGAGCAGATAAAGTTGCCTGTAGCTTAAGCTCGGATCAGACCAAATGAAGGAGTATAAGGTTGTTGTGTTGGGCAGCGGCGGCGTGGGTAAGTCCGCACTTACGGTCCAGTTTGTGACCGGGACATTCATAGAGAAATATGACCCGACCATCGAGGACTTCTATAGGAAGGAAATCGAGGTGGATTCGTCTCCCTCGGTGCTGGAGATTCTGGACACTGCTGGCACCGAGCAGTTTGCGTCCATGCGAGATCTGTATATTAAAAATGGGCAAGGCTTCATTTTAGTATACAGCCTTGTCAACCAGCAGTCATTTCAGGTGAGTGATACACCTCATATGGTGATACCGACCAACCAAAATGGTATTTTAGGTGTAGATTAAGAGATTATTATTACTATTATATTAACACTATTGAGGTCAGAAAACCACCCCTGCTTGGTGACTTGTAATTCACTAACATGTCAAATCATAAATTGTGTCATGTAAAGGTAGTTGATGCTAAATAGGCAACAGGTTGACAACCTCTTATATAGTTATTTGATGAATCATTCCCATAAACACGCCCAAATCTCAATACTTCACAGGACATCAGACCAATGCGGGACCAGATCGTTCGCGTGAAACGCTTTGAGAAGGTGCCTCTGATCTTGGTTGGGAATAAGGTGGACCTGGAGTCCGAGCGGGAGGTTGCTGGCTCCGATGGCCGTGCCCTTGCACAAGAATGGGGTTGCCCCTTCATAGAGACCTCGGCCAAAAGCAAGAGCATGGTGGATGAGCTGTTCGCCGAGATCGTGAGGCAGATGAACTACACCACTTTGCCCGAGAAGCAGGAGCAATGCTGCACCGCCTGTGTTGTGCAGTGAGCTTCCTGGCTTTACGTTTACTCCAGGTATGAGACTGTACAAACATTTTGGCTAAGTATATACACATCTCCTTTAGAGCGTTATGCTATATTTCCCAATGTAAATATTTATTCATGCCTTCATATCCGTTTAAATTATCATTTCATTTTTGATGTTTAGCTCGGTTATTATACTTCTTGTACTGTTTATCCCGCGTCCTTTGTGGTGCAAGAGTGTCGTTTCAATAGAGAATGGAGAGGTAAGCAGCTCTAGGCTGACTCAGCTCTGTTATCATTGGATCACATCAAGAATGTGGCGTGAAGAATAAAACTCCTAATCCCAATAGCAGTGAGATGAAGCATAAAAAGACCGAGCTGTCTGGGCTAGCAGTCAGCCACATGACAACATGGAGAATCCTTGTAAAGCAAAAGGAAAACCTAACATCCTGAATGGAAAGTGATGTTGCAAAACAGGAAACCCAGAGAATTGTGTGAATACCCAGCTGCGTCATTTCATTGATGTCTTTATGTAAACATTTTTTTGCATCTCTCTTTAGGACAGTAGATGTGTATATGTTTTTTTCTTTGCAGTACTGTACATTGTTGTGTTACAGTTTGCATTTCTTTGTTTATAGGCACAATATCCATTGAAAACTCTTAAACCGGTCACTGCTTTGATGATCTTAGGACCCTATGAGCCACACCTGTGCCACTGAGCCCCTTGAACTCTGATACTTAAAGACTTGCAAGGCATGGCTTTGCTGCCCAGAAGTAAATCAACGCAGGGTCTTGTGAAATCCACTGGGTCTGGATTGTAGAGCACATATACAATATCTTCAAGTTATCTTTGGGAAACAAGTCAAGTCTGCAAATTGGAGCACAGAAAACTTTTGGGAATGGGGATATCTGTGACAGGGCTATTAATAGCTATTTTTCTTATATAGGGAAAGGGATATGACGAGCAGGTCAGCTCAGGGCTGCCATACCCATGAGGAAGCTCTGTTGTAAATTTTCCTGTTTTTCTTTTAACATATTAAGTTTGATATCTTATTATAAAGGTTTAACAGCCATTATGCAGGTTTGAGACCTCAATATATAACGTTTCTTTTGTTTTCTCTGGGTTTTTTTAACTACTGGTATGTATGCTTTCTCTCCTAATACTCTATTTATTAAAGTCTTTAATTACCAAGATAGAAAAATGTTGCGTTTTTATATTCTGTTGGCTGTTTTGGCTTTTTGTGACTACAGTATGCTTTGTTTCTGATGTACAGCATTGAAGATGCCTTAAATGAATACAGTCTGAAACCTGTTGTCAGTCCTTCCTTACTTTTCATGATGTCGTAACTTATTCCCCTTCAGCTTGTTTTGTTGGCTTGCCAGAAACATGTTGATTTATGGTTCTGACCACTGCTCAGACCAAAGAAGCATCTGGGATCACAATAGGAGATTTATAGTATTTTGCCAAATTGAAGTGGTTGGCTGCCCTTATTTATACCAGCCCCCTTCATCATTATAAGAATATGCCTATTACCTAATCACATAAAATTATACAAATGCACTAAAGATGGGGTTGTCCAATAAAGATGGTTTAGACGTCTCTAAAACAAAACAACAAAATATAAATCATGACATGAAATAAATCACAATAGGCTTTTGATAATGATATTTAAGATGCCTGGAAGTCAGCCATTATTGGTTATAAAAATCTCATTATAGGTATGACAAAGTATCTAAAATGTGAGTCTTATCATGAGTAACAGCTGAGCTTATAGAGGGATATTGTGTTTGCATGCCCCATAGTAGATGGGAAAAACTCACTTTTGAATTTAATTGACTTTAATTAATTTCTACACATTATTAGGGTATGAATAATGAAATTGATCAAATATGTACTCGTATTCGATACTTAAAATTCTTACTCTACAAGATATTTAGTTGAGTGTATTTAATTACAAAAACAGCCTTTTAGTGCAATATTAAAGAAGTTTGAAATTAAGACTTTTTTGCTCTCTGTTCGGGTTGAGCGTTTAAGAAAATGAGTAAAGTTATGTGTTAAGATGGAAAAAGAGCTGCAGGAATGATAAACATCTGGAGCATTTAATCGTTCAGATATGTGTGGAAAAGTGGATTGACAGCAGCCACTTCTGAGTCAAAGGCATGTGACTCCAACATTGATATGGCATAGAATTCATAGTTATTCACAGAACTAAAAATAACTATAAAGTAGATAATATATACTAAAAATATTTCACACTAGTTTATTTTTAAAGAACACTTTAAAGCAGAGGTCTTCCATTTTTTCAGACCATTGACCCCTTAATTGATTTGCAAAAAATTACATTACATATTGCATGAAACTGCATTTTAGGCCTGGCTTATAATAACATGCTCGTAGTCCCATGCAAAGGGTTTGTGTCCTTTGTTATGATGCTTATTTTACAAATATATTAAAATATTTATTTTTGGTATAAGGCTAACAGAAATTTTTATTTTTACTTACAAGATTTTAATGTGTGCTGTCTATATTTAGTACAAGACTTTATTGTATTTTTGTTTGATTTCATTTTATATATATATACCTCTTTTAAAGACTCATTTAGTAAAGACTAATTTTACCTTTGCCATGTGAAAGGCAACTATTTAAAAGAAGCAGTGAAGTAGCCGTTGATGTTATAAAGCATGACTTTTATTTTGTAGGGGAGACGTTACAGACACCGTCATGTTTACGCGGTTCTAACTGTTTCTGTTTTCCCTTTTGTTTCAGTAGCAACACATCACATAACTATATAAATTCATTAACACTAATGCGATGAAAACTGTATTTGTTACTGTCGGGACAACATGTTTTGATGATTTAATTGTCACTGTGACTTCAAATGAATGCGTGCAGGTAATGATGTATTTCATGACTTTACAGTACATGCATATTTAATAATACAACGTGAAACGCATTTATCACCATGGCTTAACTTATTTTATACACATGTCCATGTGAAGGCATTAATTGATCGTGGCTACACAGACATGGTGCTTCAGGTTGGCAGAGGATCGGTCGTGCCTGATCCAGAGATCTGTCCGGGTCTGAGACTTCAGGTGTTTCGTTTTAAAGACTCAATCGCTGAGGACATGAGACGCGCAGACCTTGTCATCAGTCATGCTGGTGGGTAAAACACGATTAAATTAAGTGTGTTTGACCTATTATTTATTCAAGGATAGCCCCTTGATATGATCCATCTCTTTTTCAAGGGATTCTTAAACACAAGGATAGCTGTTATGTACAACATCACACATTATACAACAAACACATAGCAGTAACACATACCATTAACAATTGTCCTGCTTAACACGTCCCCAACCCCAGTGGTGTGTAGTGGTACATGGAGAAGTGGGTATACTCTTACATTATGCCCCCATGTGCCTGCTGCACATGCGCCGGAACCGTTTATGATAAAAGAGACGCTGATGTTCACAAAAGACACGCAAGACACTCCCTTAACAGTAAACTTTGATTGAGATTATGTGAGTATCTGGCAAACGCGAGAGTCTCTTCTTCACAAACCCCTTAGACACGTCTGCAGCAGGCACCTATTTTGACAAGACACATGATGCACACAGGATCTCTAGATGCGCAGAACACATATTTTGAAATCACGAACCACACACATGACGGGCTACATACATGTTATGACGACATGTGCTTGCAGCGGGATAATATCATTTAACCAGAAACAACTTCTCATTTATTTCTGTTTGCCTGGTAGGATGCATTAATGGGTGTACGACTTAATGAGGCGAGGCACTGCAAGAAACGACAAGTGGATGACATCAGAGTAACGCGAGAGCAATTTTAAATCAGCCTCCTCCGCAAGATTTCTCGCAGTACTCTGATGTCATCTGCTTGTTCTTGCTGCGCTGCGTAAAGTTGAGCACACTGAAAAACCTCAAAGCAGCTGAACTAGACAGAACTGTCCTGCGTATGCCTGCGCCTCATCCATTAATTGTATATAGCAGAACAATTTATCTGTTACTTTTCAGCATGAGAAATACAAGGTGCCATGTGAGCGTGTGAACTGACTGACATGCATGTGTCTCACGGTGAATGTTTGAGAATTGAGAGCCCTGAATAATTCTTATTTGGGAAACCCCCTTCTAATAAAATACCCACTGTAAAAAGTTTTGTTTATAATTACCCAAGATATGTAATGATTAACATATCAAGTTTTATATTTTTACTATGTGCAACTTAATTTAAATAATGCATGTGTTAAAACTGATCTAATTACATATATGTATATATGTGATCATTTTAAACCATATGCTCCTTTAGTTTAAGAACTTACTTAACTGTCACCTCTACCACATTAGGAGCTGGAAGCTGTTTGGAAGCACTTGGAGCTAATAAACCTCTTATTGTAGTGGTCAATGACAAATTAATGGACAATCACCAACTGGAGCTTGCAAAGCAACTGCAATCCGATTCACACCTTATTTACTGCACCTGCAGGTTTGTTTTATAGGCTTTCAATTATGAGCTTTTAATCACTGTACTTTAACTAGTACTAGCAATTAACCGAATTGAAATTATCACAGTTCTATAGTTTTAGTTTCCCCACTATCCCTAAATTTGATGGAGATTATTCACAGGATTCTTACTGATGTTTGTTGTCCACACGCATCATCTTTGTTTTTGTTTTTTTATCTCTTTATCACAGCACCCTGCCTCAGACGTTAAAAGATATGGATCTTGCTTCGTTGACAACCTACATGCCTGGTGAACCTCAGAAATTTGGGAACTTTTTAGATAAGGCTATGGGACTGGTCTGAGTACTGTCTTTTGAACTGTGGTCAGCTCAGGCTGTGGATTAAACTTCATTACTGACACAACATGTTGTGCACTCTTAAGAGTTACCAACCAAATTTTGTTGAGGTGTAATGAGGGTTTGTATATAGTAGTTATGCAGCTGTGTTCTGTATAGGGTGACCTCTTTTTTTGACACATTGTATAATAATAATATAATGGTTTAATTTTTTAATAAAAATGAAGTATTTTAATCGTTTGTTTTTGTTTTTAGTTGTGACACATTTAGCGGCTGTCACATTGCTAGATAAGTTATACACGAAGAACCGGACGTTGTCAAGGAAACACGCAGTAGTGAACATCCTGTGTGGGGTTGATCTACATTCATATTTTTACTCAGACGCTTAGAGGAGAGCATGACTTGTACACACAGATCAAGGCTATATTTGGTGCTTTTGTGCTTTTTGTTCTCTGAAAGATGCTGGTCAGCGGCTGCCCTGAGTAAGTATATCATTACACACAACATGGTTTTATTAATAAAGAGTAATGTGTTATAAAAGTATGTAAACTTTTACGATTCATCAAAAGACATTAAAAACAGTCATCATTAAAATATAATAAAATATACCATTTCGTATAATTTATTTTTACATTTAAGTCTTCTAAGATACAATTTTAAAAGTAATTCAAACATTTAAGCACTATAGTTTCAAATGGGGATTTCCACTGTGTTCATATCACTTTATCTGTATTATGGTTATTATGACGAAGTATTACCATAGAAAGATATAACAGACATATTGGCCTGTGTAGGTGTGAAGTGTATGATCATCAACCTTCAGTATGTGGAGTGCACATGGCATCCAAAGACATCAGAGATGAATTATACCTTCAGCAGTGCGTAAGTCTGCTAATAGTTGATTTTTTTATTGCACATGTCTCATGGCCTTTTTAAAGTATTGTGACATGATAAATATTGATGAAAATGTTTAATTTTCAGATTTAAAAATAAGAGTTCTTACAAAGACTGCCCAGAATACATACTGGGACAGAGTTACACTATTGGCTGCAGAATCCCTTTAAAAAAGGAACATGATAAATTTGCCAAATTTTATACAAATACATATATTGGAGGAAACAAATCGGTTTCACAAGATTTTGATTCCCTACAAAGATATGGTAAGATGACTGACTGATATTCCTACAAACAATGCACGATGGTTCAGTAACATCAAAAATGACTACAATATGCATATTTTTTTAATAATACTCGATTTTAAACAGTAGTTAACTCGGTTGTGTTTGTACATCTGTTTATCTAGTGCAGTTAAACTCTCCATATAACCTGTCAGTGGTTTGGTTTGAACAAAACAGCACACTTGTTCTGCAATGGAAAAACAGCACTCGCAACAAGTGTGCAGTCTATATGGTGCACCAGCAGACAAACACAAACCAGGAAAAGGTGAGAGAAAAACTTTGAAGAGAAATGTTATGCAGTTGTATATCCTTGGCCAAGTCTCATTTCTATGTTTTTTTGTGTTCACAGTACACTAATGTGACAGGAACATCATACAGTCCATCGCACATCTCACCAAATAAACACAATGTTTTTCGGGTGAGGAGCACCGTTTCTGATAATTGTGGGCCTTCAGATTTCTGGAGTAACTGGAGTGCTACAGTGGAGTGGGGCACTGCAGGTACAATGACATACAGTAGTGGGGATATGGTGGATTTGGTTTTATTTTTATCCTCTTAACTGTTTTCTATTGATAATTCTCTGTTATTAAGAAAACATCACCAGGTGGCAAGGGCTGCTTGGTATTTTGCCAGTCTTGCTGCTATTACTGCTGGTGTCGTTATTGTGCTATTGTGAGAGGTAAGAGATCTCAACCTAAAATGTATTAAAGGGATGGTTCACACAAGAATTCAGATCCTGTCATTATTTACTTACCCACGGACTGTGTAACATGTCTGTATTACTTGTTGTCTTTATTTTGTTGATATTTTTATTATGCTACTTTTATAATTAAAGTTTAACGCCTACGGTCCCCATTCACTTGCATTTTATGAAAAAGGAATGGACAGCATATTCTTTTATATTATTGTATAGAAAAAATTCACACCGATTTGAAACGAGATGGTTCATGATAAATTATATATAATGTATCTAATGAATACTTTTTTCAATGTATAGGAAAAAGATCTTACTTCCAATAGTGCCTGACCCTAGCAAGAACTTACAGGATCTGTTCCGTAAACATGATGGAAACGTTGAGGTATTCACTCTTTATATACATATTAAAGGGGCCATGGCATGAAAATCTGACTTTTTCCATGTTTAAGTGCTATGATTGGGGTCCCCAGTGCTTCTATCAACCTAGAAAATGTGAAAAAGATCAACCCAGTAACTTAGTTTTGGTAAATCATTCTCTACAAGCACATGAAAAAATAGGTTGTTGAAATTTGGCTTTCCTTATGATGTCATAACAGGGCTCCAGACTAACTTTTTTCACTAGGAGCACTGTGGCCTCCAACTGAAAATTTTAGGGGCACAACCAGAAAATTTAGGGGCACACACTGTAAATCAATATGCTTACCAAACATTCACATTTCTACTAATTTCCACTGTATTACTAATAAATAATTTGATGATAGATGCAGAAAGTACAATGTGCTGTTTCAAGTTCAGTGTCGCATCACAAAAAAGGTCAAATTTACTGGTCGCACATGTGCAACTGGATGTAAAATTCAGTGGCACACTCTCAAATGTTTGGTGGCATTTGGTGGCAGTCTGGAGCCCTGTATAAGGCAGTGGTTCTCAAACTGGGGGCCGCAAGATGGTGCCAGGGGGGCCCCAGTTTTATGACATTTTATAAAATAAATTAATTTATCATGAATTCTGTGCAATTAAACCTAAAAAAAAAAACAGCACTATTTCGTATCATTTAATATGTTTTGTTTAATTAAAAGTTGAGTTTTAGAACAGTTTCTTGTCATAAATTTTCTTTGGGGGGCCGCGAAGGAACGCGCCGTACACAAAGGGGGGCCGCACGCTCAAAAAGTTTGAGAACCACTGTCATAAGGAGCTTTTATTATAATAATACCACCCCTTAATCTGCACTATCCAACCACAGCACTTTGTGCAGCACAATTGAGTTTTAATTGCAACAAACCACCATCATTGTGATCAGTGTATGAATTTCATCAGCTCATTTGCATTTTAAAGGACACACCTAAAACGGCATATGTTGGCACACACCTACAAAGTGGCAATTTTAACATGCTATAATAAATTATTTATATGGTATTTTGAGATAAAACTTCACATATGTGCTCTGGAGACACCAAAGATTTAGTTGACATCTTAAAAAAGTCTTGTGCCATGGCCCCTTTAATGCTTTATTCTGCAAAGACACTGTTGCTTTTAATTGTTAAATGCTTTGAAGTGATCAATGATATATTTTCTAACTTACTCAGAGCTGGGTTTACATCTCTAAAGAGCTAAAGGAAGCTTTTGAGCCAGACTACACAGAGCCTTCCTGTGACGTGTGCGAGGTTACACCCCCTTGTGATGTCAGTGCTACACCTGTGGCCACTCCTACCTCTGAGGCAGACACCTGTGATAGGACAAACAGTGAAGAAATGCCTGCAAAACAGCTCAGTTTATAGGCTTACGTGGTATTGACTGTTCATAAGGATCAATGTTAATCAATACAATATTTTCTGTTTGTATAAGAGCATGCTGATGTTTAATAAATAAATGGATTAACAAGGATGGTTGGTTTCATGTAATTCTTTGACAACATTTATTTGTTGGATATATGCATGTTAATATATTTAGTTTGTAACTTTTTGAATGAATTTTAAAACGATAAAAAAAAACTCATTGCAATATAAATGTGTTATTGTTTAATCTTTCTCAGGTCAAGAATATTTTTCTCCTCATCACAGGCTACTTTTTCTTCTCTTGTTCTGGGTCATTGTGACATCACTGTTCTAAAGATTATGTTACAGTAATTTCTGAGCGTTGTTACACCAGACAGCATCTTAAAAAGTAACCAGCAGCCAGTGTTCAGTTTCTTTAGCTTTCTGCAATAATGTTTGTTAAAATTGAACATGGAGGTAAGATGCATTCATTTCTTGTTGTTGTCATATACCAGTAAGATTATTTAAATGTCAACAAAATAAAGGCAATCTACATTTTAACCTAAAATATCATTTTAGTTTTTTCATATTTTCATTTCTCTATTTGAGATATTCTGTTGTTTTTCTTTTATGGCAATGCGCTGATATGAAGTTTATATATTTAGAAAGTGAAGATTTCCTTGTCAACATCGATTGTCAAGTGGGTTACTTCATGCAGTATATAAGAACCAAATTGGGACTGGTAGAGTCAGGTATTAACACCTCCCTTTCACATCACATAGTATATGCAGAAGTTATGGATAATCGTCAAAATTACATTAATGAAGTTATACTGTGAAATTCCTATTGAAGATCATTTTGTTGAATTGACTGCTAAATATGAGTTGATGGTCAGCAGAGGAACTACATTTAGGTTGTTACAAATAATTACTTTTTCTCTTACAAACACCTAGTTTAGAAATTGTACTACATAGTATAGTTTAACATCAAGTGACTTATGTCACTGTGAATTGTACCTGAGAGTAGGTCAGACTGGCTCATCTTTAGGTCAGAAGAGGTTAGCTGAGATCAGTGTGCCTCTTCAAACTGCCATAACCTCGGTGCAGGAGCTCTGGTGTTAATATTTCACACTATCTCTTTACACATACTCCTTAAACAGTGTCTTGTTACATCTGTGGCATGTTAGGGATGTTACCTGGAAGCTAAATATCTTCATTATTAGAGCAGTCATTACTCTTGTCATTAACACTATTCTCCTCCATAAAGCGTCTGCGGTCCTCTGTTAAGCTGTGAAGTAAAATGATGCATAGAGAATGGATACTATAACACTTTGACACCTATCTGAAATTGTATCCCTTAAGATTGTGTGTGTGTGCGTGTGTGTGTGTGTGTGTGCGCGCTGTTTATTTCTATAGATACTTATTTCTATATATATTTTTAATTGTACATTCTTAATTTGTTATATTTGCACTGTAAGCTTCAGTCTACAAAATGTTTTGTGTATGCGCACAATAAAGTTTATTGTAATTCTGATATGTGTGTGTGTGTGTGTGTGTGTGTTTCAGAGCTCATAGATTTGTGTGATAATCAAGGAGCAATGAAATTTCTCTTCCTGCCCCAGAATAAACAGAGATGGACTAATGAACTGCTTGAGCCTAGAGAGACTTTTATTGTCTGCAGCATCAACCGTGAGTCTGACGCTTCTGCATCAGTTTAGCTCAGTTCAAATTCAGTTCAAGGGTTTATTGGGTCTGTCTGTTATATTGTCTTTTTTTCCACTTCTGTATTTTATAAAGATATTGGAATTCTCTATTTGAAAACAGAGGATAAGGCTATGATAATGCTTGGCCTTATTATTTTACTTGATTACTTGGTTTCAAATGGTATTTATTAATATAGTGTATCAAAGTCTAAAGTAAAGTTTTTCCTTGTTTGCGTTTACAGGTTCTTCTAAGGGTGCATATACTTCTGTCACACCCCTACTGTCCGGTGTTGATTCTGCTCTATTAGGTACCAGAACACACATAATGTCAGCCAGTCTCTCTCATTTCATATACTTTTCGTTAAATATTTTAAACACTCTTAAAAATGCACGGTGCCGTTGAAGAACCATTCATAGTTAAATGGTTCCACGTAAAAAAACATTAAAGGCGGGGTGCATGATCTCTAAAAGCCAATGTTGATATTTCAAATCACTTAAACACACCCCTACCCCAATAAAATCTGGACCTTCTTTTGATAGACCCGCCCCACACATACGCAACCCAGGCAACGATGTCGGTTAGTAGACATGCCCCTTACACTGTAAAACCTAACAGTTAACTTAACTCAAACCATTTAAGTAAACCGGTTGCATTAGGCCATTTAGGTTTTTAAACACATACATTTAAGTACTGTGAACTTGAGTCATGTGCAATTATGCACTTATATTTAAGTAGTGTGAACTTATTTAACTGCATATGACTTAATTTGTTTAAGTTCACAGTACTCAAATGTATGTGTTTTAAAACTAATGCAACCGGTTTACTTAAATGGTTTGAGTTGAGTTAAAGGAACAGTATGTAGGATTGTGGCCAAAACTGGTACTACAATCACAAAACTTGTGGCTAAAACCGGTACTGCAATCAGACAATTGGTGGCCAATACACAACATGACAACATAAACATCAGTTGAGGGCTGCAACTCCACTTTTTAAATGACAATATCCTGGCCGGACCACTGTTGTCAGTGATATAAGTATTTGAAATGAAAATGATTTCTTAATGTCTAGTGACATATCAGAGCCATTTTATGATTAATTGATATAAATTTCTTACATACTGTTCCTTTAACTTTTAGGTTTTACAGTGTACTGCTGATTGGCTACAATTGTGTTTTGGTACTCGGCCCGACTCCCTTTTCCAAAGTGTTTTTCAAAAATCATGCACCCCGCCTTTAACATTTTTAGATTATATAAAAATAATATTAAATATTGCTTTTATTTGTGTATGTATGTGATGCACATGTCTTATAGAGACTCTGCAGGGTCAGATTGGCTGTCTTGAGAGACGTCGCCTGAAGCAGCTTTGTGTTTTAGAGGTTCATGTTGCATCAAAGGAAAGCAAAGCCCCACCCAAAACCGTGAGTCCTTTACCTCAAATTCTGTGTTACCTGTTCACCTGCTTTCAAAATTAGCTCTATACTATAAAAATCCTGTTAAAACCTTAATGTAATTCTCAGAAATTCATTATATAAAATACATTTTCTGTGGGCATTGGCTAATAAACAAACGTTCTTTCTTTACTGTATTTTTTTTACAATGTATCTGTTGGTTATCATTTAACTAACAGAAATATAGTATTAATACATTCTAAAAGATTTCCCATAGACAAAATGCTTCCCGTAGACAGCTGTTCACTTTACGCTCTAAAATAAATGTCAATTTAAATAAAGTGTTGTATATTTGTGGAATAAAATGTAATATATCAATTATGTGTGTAAGCAAGAATTTTGTGTTGTTTTCATTTGGCTCTGCAGACTAAAAAAGGAAAACAACACAAAACCTAACACCACACTGGGGACAGGAGGAGCAGAGACCGGCCCAACAAACCTGAGTATTCGTGCTTATTTTATGATGCAGAGTCTCAGTTTGATTGATTAAAATTACAAACATGTTCACCAGAAATGCTGCATTGCTTTGTTTCTTTAAAAAAGCTACTTTATTAATTTTATTAAATGTATAGTTCTGGATCTGAATGTAATTGGTCAAAACTTACTGTGTCACTGCAGAGATGCCAAATATTAACATTTGTTTACATCAGGGATGAAATTATTAAGTGAAATAATGGCACAAAATTATTTTTTTTATATTAAAAAACAATTTAAGGAAAATGTGTCCGTAATGCTTTTCTTGTCATTAGAGTCATATCTCTCCCTGCCTTTCTCAGTTTGTTTTTTAAAAATTTCAGAATTTTCCATTGGTCCCTTGAAATTAAGCAACAGATGAGGTCATCATCTTTCTTGTGATTGGTTAGTATGAATACCTGTTTGTTACCAAGCTTTTCCCAGCTGGGTGCAAATTGAGAGAGAATCCTGTAGAGAATATTTATAGATTTACGTATAAGATGCATCTATATTTGACGTTTTCTATGTATTTTCTTTTTTTCCCCTCTTTCTTCACTAATTTCTATTTACTGTATAAAGCTGCTTTGAAACGATGGAAAACACTAAATGCGCAATAGGAATTAAACTTGAAGTGTATATCTGGCAAGCTATCAACCTGTCTGAATGCTAACAACAGTGGGCGTGAACTGCATTTCTGCAATAAGTCAAAGACATGATGATATCTTGAAATATAATTCAAGATCAATATCTTGTTTGCTTCGCACGGCCTCCCTCATCCATGCAGCTGCAGTTTTTCATCTGAACGTAGGCCCTGCAGGTGCAAACAACTTTATGATGTGTTACTCAGCACATAGATTTTTCCTCTTCAGCATTTCACCGTGTGGGTGGAATGAAGCCATTAGACAGGAACGTGTGGGTGAAATGCCAGTTAGTGGTTTTACCGTCTATGGCCATAATAATCTTTCATGACATCCTTCCCTGATGCACACAAACCTCCTGTTTTACCTTTTAACACCCAATATGTACTATTTGGAAATGTCAGTTGTGTGCTTAAAAGGATGTCATACCGTGTGATAAGATTTAATATGTTATATACTGTACTTAGCAGAGACTGTAGTACTGCCCTAAATTACAAACGTGGTTACAGCTGTCAGCTTGACTGTGGTCAATATGTAATGCTTGACTTCCTCCATGCACCTACATCTGTAAATTCACTAATTCTCAAATATTTTGATAGACATATACAAGTGGAAATTATCTTATTTACATGTTCTATTTATAATGTATTTATGAAATTATAATAGTTGAAAAAAGGTTCGATCTATAATAATATTAATATATAAATGTTACAATGTTTTTAAAGAATAATAAAGTACAGATGCAACTTTTTAAAATAAAGTTGCATAAGTTGCCCTCTTGTGGCTGTAGTTTTAAGAAACATGAATGCAATGAAAAGCCTATTCCAGTGGTTCTCAAACTGGGGGCCCGCAAGACGGTGCCAGGGGGGCCCCAGTTTTATGACATTTTATAAAATACATTAATTTATTATGAATTTTGTGAAATTAAACCTAAAAAAAAAATAAGGCTACTAACCAACAGCACTACTTTGTATAATTTAATGTGTTTTGTTTCATTTAAATGTTATGTTTTAGAACACATTTGTCATACATTTTCTTTTGGGGGCCGCAAAGGAACACAAGGGGGGCTGCACGTTGAAAAAGTTTGAGAACCACTGGCCTATTCTATTACATTTCTATCTCCAGTTTATCTTTATGTTGAAAAATGTAAAATGTCTATGGATTAGATTGATTGAAACACTTTAAAATTCTACCTTTTACATAATATCCTTATTATCAATGTTTTCTATTTGCAGTTTTAAAATCACCCATTATATTTTAAAGGAAGACTACCCAAAAAATCTAATTTCATGTTTAAATTAAAGTAAAATTACATGAACATTGATCACTTTCTGACTTTATTTTCATTTCAGTTGAGCACATTTAAACCCATAGTTCTCAGTGTCTGAGAAATGCAAAAGATGCATGCAATGTTACTGTGAAAAACCTTGTAATATTAAAGGTCAAATTTATTCTTTGTTGTACTGATCGTATGCTGTGTATCAATTAACATTACTATAAAAAATTTTTTACACTTTTTTATTTTATGGTGAAATATGAGGGGGTTTTGTATGTAAAATTCCCATTCCATTACATAAAAGTAGCTTTTATGCAAAATGACAACTTGGTAATTTTAGTGAACAACAAGTTGCACCAGTAATGTAGAATTTAGAAATATAAACTATATATAAACTATATATTTAGATTCTTGCTTCTGTCTTTGTGTTATTGTAAGTTTCTTTATGTGGGTCCTCCTTAGTCCTTTGAAAAGTGTGTTTTTTACGATTAGCACAGAAACACAAGTCCATTCTCCTCATACACAGAGGGTCTTATTTTTAAGCATTCACTGCTCTTTGGGATCTCATCCCCCTTCCTCATGATGCAGTAACTGGTACTTTTGAGGGATCCAAATAAGTGGATGTTCTACTTGGACATAAGCATGGTTTTTGTATACCCTAGTTAGCATAACATTTATTACCATTATTAAACATGACATCACAGCCAAAGCAAATACTTAAAGTAAATATTACATTACAATGATCTCCAATGTATCCTTAAATATCCAGAAGATTTTATGTTTAATCTTTTCTTAGTTATGCCTCAACATTTACACTGTTTGTTTTCCACCAGAGTATTAGACTCATTCATTATGTATGCATTTTTCCAAAACACAAATCTTTTATCTAATGCCTCCTTGTAGTCTGTTAATGCAGAATTTGATGTTCTACATTATGCTGATGTTTACTACGGAGTGTTGAGGCATAATAAGGTATTAGACAAATATAAAATAATATTTACAAAACATATTAAACAAAATGTTAAATGCTCTCTCATTTGGAAGTCGCTCTGGATTTAAGCATAGCTAAATATGCAAAGTAAATATAAATGCTTTGACGTTATTGGAGATGTCTGTGCTCTTAAACTTGGTGGATTAATTACAAAGTGCCAGAGATAAACCTGAGATATACTTCAAACATTGTCTGTAAGCACAGGACTTAAATTCCACCTTACCACATTCTGTTATTTTTGTAACATATTGCGTAAGTAAGGAAACAGTGTTAAATGGCAAACACAATGAATTTTTGTTATTTCATCCTGCCAGCCCCATGCATCCAACACCCCTGTAATTTATTCTCTATTATCCCAAATAAATGAATGTAACCACATTTTAGAGGCTAAGGTATGCTGTTATACACTTTAAGTATTTTATTTATTATTTTTAACAGTATGGTATTTAATGAATTCCAAATAGTCATAAAAAAACAAGAGGCCTGTTTATTTGTAGTTGGAGAGATGGTGGCATGTGTCCAGACAATAAGGGCGTGAAGGCTTTTGTTCAAATCACTTGTAAGGAACGAAACTGAAATACATCACATGATGAATAAGCACTGCTATAATATTTGCTAATTTCCTCTGTCTGGAAAGATTCTGCAATAACACACATAAAACATTGACTCACCTTTCCTCTACATTGCGTATTTTACATCAAATGGTGTAATTTTACCAGCTGTTGTTATAGATAAGCATAACTTTCATTCTTACTAGTGATTCTTAATACTTTTTCCATGTCTCTCTGTTCCTGTAAGGGTGAAACTGTATTTGGGGAGATATTATCCTGAGCCCTGTGACATGAAGGTCCCACTAAATTTCTCTATGGTAAAGCATGTTCAATTTTAATTTAAAATGTGAAGTGCTTCAAAATATTTTGGGTTATTGTAAAAAGCTCTAAGGTGAAATATCCATAGTATATTATAATATATAACTAAACAATATATATTTATTTATTTATTATAATATAATATGGATATTTCACCTTAGAGCTTTTTACAATTTTTACGTTAAGGACATCTTTAGACCTAGATAATTTTGTGGGAGGCTACATTTAAAATGGTCAAGATCAAATAAAGTAAAAAAAGGACAAGTCAAGAGAGTGTTTTAGGACAAGCATTCAGTCAGATTGCCTTACGTCATGAAAGTGGGTGGGCTTAATTTTGTTAACAGACAGGTACTTTTCCACCACTTGACACCGCTCATTGGCTCAGATGTCGGACATTATAGTGGCGTGATTCTGCAGTACCGGAGACTGCCGTTTTAGGACCGCGATTTTAGGACTCTAGGGTTTTGTGACCGCGCCACCTACCAAAGTGGGTGACAAATGACTGCATGCATGGCACTTCTACGTCAAAAATCAAAGACGGTCAACAATCAGAGTGCAAGTACTGAAAGTAGGTATGTTGCTAAAATTTTCAAAATGGTTAAATGCTAAAACGAGTTGTACAAATAGAAAGAGCTTGAAAAAAGCTTTTAAATTAGACCAATATCATGTATATGGGTTAAAGAATAACAAAATACTGGCCATTTGAAACTCGAAAATCATCACTTTATTTGGTCCCATGTTTTCCATTAAAATTCAAGAAAATGTGTGACCGAATCATGAAAATTATGAAGTTTTTAGCTATAACTTTTTAAATCGTTAAGATATTGACCTGAATCTTTCAGGATAAGCTGTTTGATATATCCTCTACATATTCCACTTCTGAAAAGTCAGATATATAAAAAAACAAACCCCTAATTACACCAAATAACACTCTTTATTCAGTCTATATATACAGATATCATCTACATGGCTATACGGCTGCGTCCCATTCTTTACCATTCAAGCAGATTTTGGTAGATGTAAAACCACCTTTGGTAGTCGGTCAAATTTCTTAAAATTTCGTTCACTTGTAGTTTAGCAATTAAACTAAATGTCTTTACAATTTCAAGAATGTCTTTACTCAACTTCAGCAAAAACAACGACTATTTTTCAAACAACCGACTTTGGCGAGCTCGCACGGCCAGTTGTTAAACATGAAAGGTTGTGACTGAAAACGAGAAGGTACCTATGGTTCTTCCGATGGTGTTAACAATAAAAACTCAGAAATTTCGCCATCAACAAACCAACAGAAGCATTATTTTCAACAGCACCGCGCGCCGCCTGAGAAAATCTTGAGTTTCGCTGAGTGGAACCAAAACGTCAGCCGCGACAGCGGAGTTAGCAACATACCTACTGAAAGTCTCTTTTTTTGTTAGCGCTTTTGGTAACTGTTAGCCTATTTGTTTTGTAATATTGAATAAGAGATATACTAGGCTATGGTTTCCACGTGTTAGATTCTGTCATGAAGTGACTGGAGGTCAATAAATATAAATTTCTAATTACGGAGGTGAACATGTTAGTGTACCTTATTACATTTCTCTCTCTCTGCCCCCATGCAGACTCATTCATGTTTCTTCTCTCCACAACAACCGCAACAAAGTTGTATAACACGACAGAAAGTAGTAGTACTTTTGGAATAAACCCTCAAGTTCGTATTTGGTGGGAATACTGCATTGGTTGCACTTTTTCAGTCATCCAATAGATGGCGCTGTCTTTGGCGTCTTACATATCTATGGGCGTCCTGAAACAGCAGCCTCAGTTACTGCGTAGAAATATTATTGGATAAATTGTACTATTTTCCCCGCCTATCTGACGCTCTGATTGGACAGAATCTCTGCGGATGTGTCAGTCAATTCTTTTTTCGCCCAGTGACACTGCAGCTGAATGTCCGGACATGTACAGCTCACAGCGGCTTGGCCTTTGTTAGCGAGTCGGTAAGAAGAACCAAGAAAGCAAGAGGAGTCGCGTTCATGCACTTACAGAGAGGAAAATGATCATCTGTACAAAAAATATGGATTATCGCCTCGGAACCCAGTGCCAGTTTGTTCAAAATCAGGTAATTTATAATACTTAAGTCAAGATATTACTTGTACTTAAACTGTATTTGGACTTTTGGGCTTGCAGGGAAGTTTCAAAGTTGACAGTCCGTCCATTTAAACAAAACACAGAAACTCTTTTCTGTGTCGTTCATTTATTTTTTTTATGTCTATAGCGCTCAAGACATGTCTTTTGTGAAACTGTATTCAAGTCTAGAGTTCCTCTTTAAATGAACATTAGTAAATTCCGTTATTTTTTAACATACATAAAACGTCACGATTAAGATTAGCCTACAGAAACTATTTATTTTAAGATTACGTCTCTCTTGGTGCTCTGTGGGTAACTTATTGTTGTTCTAGTCGCTACTTTTCAACCAATGAATTATGACTTGACTTTGAGTTCAGCTTGAATTCATTCGCAATGAACCTCTGACATCGTTGTAATCCTGTTTCACTTTTTATTATATGAAATACTGGACGGATTAATGCTATATACCTGACGGTTAATGTTTATAAGACCATTATCATTTTTTTTTGTGTGTCTTTCAATATACCCAGTTCCTGCTTCAGAAACCCATTGTTTCAAATTGCCATATTGAAACTGTCATATTGACCTACAAAGGTGTGCATTTGAAAAGCCTGATGCTGTGCTGTTATATTAAATGAATTTAATGCTTCATAGGGAAGAAAGAATCTTGAAACCTTTAACTGTTACTTTGGTGCAGACGAGGGGCTTTGCTATGACATCGTTACAGATTTCATTAATGGTTTCAAAGCCAGAAACATACATATTTGAAGTTCTTTTATTAATTTTGATGTGTTAAAATTAAGTTTTGTGTGTTAGGTACTCTCATTCACGTCTGATGAACGCTTGAGCCCTTTGTCAGAGCATTGCGCTGCTTGTCAGGGGAGTCTTGTTTTGTGCATGAATACTTGAGAGTCAGATCAAATTCATAAACTCAGTAGAGCTGTCTCTAAATTTTATATTATAAGGCATTTCATACTTTTAACATCGTAAAATATCAAAGCTTTTGTGTCTAAGCATATATGCAAATGAGTCGGCTCATGATCTGTGGCGCTGTTATAGTTGGTCGCGTTTCCTTTTCATCTAACGCTAGCACATATAAAACACATAACGTGATGCTGCAATCTGTGTTACTCTAAAGGAAGAGATTTAACATATTTTCATAGTTGGCTGTTTTGGTTTTGAGTGTTTTCTCTCTCCGTTCTGTGTGATGTGATGCTGATGTACTGCCAATCAAAGTTGTTTTTCTCCTCAGTCGCCTGCAGTACCGCCTTTAACCTGAGGGGCGCCGTTATGCGTATAAGAGAACAATAGAGGAATGTCATTTTAAACATTTCTCAAAAATATGTTCTCATAAAATTCCCCAGGCTTGTACTTGGATTGTTAACATTATAAACACGTTCCTCTTTCTTTCAGTAACCACTAGATTCTTTGTAAATTATACTCGAGTCATCAGAAAATTGCTTTTTAAAGCTCCCCTAATGTCTTGCATCAGTCCTTAGTTAAAATCAGCATATAAATAGCATGTTTTTTTTTTACTTTAAGCGTGTACCTCTTTTACCTAGCCATGATTTTATGGCAGGACATTGTGATCCAATACTAATTAGAGGAAAGCAAGTACATGCAGCAGCAGTAGGATTAGAAAACAATTCCTCCGAAACATTTATTTTTTGTTTATCCCAAATATACCCAAATCTGTTATATTTTACTCATACATTTAAACTGTGTATATCCGTAGGCTTCTGGTCTGTGTATGTCACACGGCCTGTTTATGTTAATGTCAGTCTTTGTGGTTGTCTGACTCTATCCATATGTGGCTTGGCGTGTTTGTCTGTGTTCGTTTGCCATCAGGCTCCTTTCAATCCAACCCGCAGTGAGGTGCAGCTGGCTTTTTGGTTCCTCCTGGCTTCCAGGTTGGCAAGCCAAAATAGTGTTTCCTTTGTAAAGAGCGAGAGAACGGTGGGTTTGTGTGAGGGCAGTTGGGACATGTGTGAGTGTCAAGGGTAGACCCCTCTAGGCTTCCGGAGAATGCAGATTGAATGTCGCATCTTGCTCTTATTCTGGACTCAGTCCCTGAACCGAAGCCCCCAGTCATTCAATGCCTCATGTTTGGACCGTCCTCAAATAACAAAAGGCTCGCAGTTGGCTTATGTTTGTCTGTTTTTCACATCGGCAGATTTCCTGGTTCTGTTGGTTGGGTGCATGCCAAATGCAGTTGTCCTATACTGAATGTCTCTCTTATGTTTATGTACTTTGTTGTTTTTGGGCGAGAAATGTACTCATGAAAATATTCAAATGTAAATGTACGAGTGCATGCAAATCTATACAAATCGAGTGTTTTGTTTGTTAATGGAAAGGCCAATGATAATGCACCTTTTTACGATCTGTGATATCAGTCTATGATCCTGTTTTCTGTATTTCAGTTCTGGTTAACCTAACAAATGGCCTAAAATGAATTCTGCATAGGCCTGAGATACAGTTTTAGGTAAAAATGCATTTACCTTGTCATTTTACCATAATGCATATGACTGTACCCAATAAATGCAAGTAAAGGTGAATTTAGGGGCTCGCCAAGAGGATATGAGACTTACTTCCTGTTTCGTGTTGACTGTTGGTAAAGACATGTCCTTGCTTGCTTCTGATGCTGATGAGACATCCTTTAGACACCGCAATTGTCCAGAGTTTCAAAATAACCTTACACTCTTATAAATGACCATGTCATGTCCTGTGCGAGCTTTTTTTACTTCATTTTCTGCTTCAAATGTGAGACAATTAACTGTGTCAATTGTTTTTCACAGCTTTGTTGACAGCATCTGTGGCAGGTTTTTTTTTGAGTCGACTCTATGGGTGTGAGCAGCACGTATCACCTCATTTCGTTGGCTTGTTTCCATGTGCAGACAATAAAGTTGAATGATCTAATAAAACTTTTATTAGTCTATCATTTTGAAGTTTCATTAGTAGTTAATTGCAATGTTTCGTGTCATTTCGCAGGTACAGACTTCCCCGCAGTTGTACTGTGGTTTCTTTCTCCCTGTCAATACAGAAAACACTGTATTTAACCACATTAGACTATGAATATGTCTTTATTTACAGTTGCCTGTTTTTCTGGTTCACCGCTGATTACTTTTGGGTATTTCAAATAGGCTTAAAGACATGTGATATGTTTACTAGGGTCTCGGAAAGTGCACCTGAGTCCCAGTGGTGAATTGCATTTGATCTGTTATTAAGGACTGCCTCTGTGTGGCTTCGGGTTATTGACATACATACACCATAAGTACTTAGAATATCGAAGAGACTTTCCAGCTGGATCAGAATAGTAATGTAGTAATGATATCCAAACAAAGCATAAATTGGACACATCTGTATAAACACTTGATGCAGTTGGTCAGAATGCCTGACTTTCTAGGTATTAGGTATTGTGGTATGTTTTGCAAGCCTCGGCTCTGTGAATGCCCAATGCACGATACATTTATAGCTTTCAGCACCAGCCTGATATGCATTTCTTTTTTTAATGATTAAAGAAACCGTGTCAATGTCCTTGTTCATATTTCGTCATACCGTAATTATTTATATCAGGTAGTTATCAGATTTAAGCAGACTTATGATCTAGTTGCAGTGTAATATGATTATAAAACCAAGTTCATAATAAAAGCAGACATTTAAAAACCTTAAAAATCTAGAATGACTTATTTTGTTCACCTTGAACATTTGTGAAACTTGACTCTGGTTTGATTGAACAATGCTAAATCTGGTCGTAGGCAGCAAATATTTACTAAAGGCTTCACTTGAGGAACCTGTCCAGAAAGATGTTTATGTTGACCCACATAAGTAAAGCTGAGAGATCTTTGTTGTCCCTTTGCGCAGGATTGAGCTTTTCTTTCTTATCTCTGCAACTGCTATCTCAGCTGTCTTTTGGAGCTATTTATAATCCTCTTCTATCTGTCAACCACAGTGTGAAAAGCTGGGAAGGGAAGACAAATAGCTAGGCCTGGACAGAATGAGTGCCTGCAGAATTTAATAGAAAACTTGCACAGCGGTTTTCTTCCAAATTTCCTTTTATATTTGTAATTCGAATGTTTTTTTAGTCATGCGCTGCGCTACAAAATAACTTTTTGTTGCCTATAGGAATTTAATCTGTGGCACACGCTGTACTGATGTGAGTGCTGTCAGTGAGAGTTATATTGGCTCTGAGCTGTTTTGGCCGGGGTCCTCAGTTGTCCCCCGTAACTATGTAACAAGATTTCACTACGTGACCACGTTCATGTTTGAGGTCAGTCAGAAGCCACCCCCCCCCCCCAAAAAAGTGTAACTGACCTTCTTCTCCCCATGACTGGCTCCAGCAAGCCGCACTGAGCAGCGGGTTACTCGAAGGAGTTAGCCACTACTGTCTTTTCTACAGAAGACCTCTTGTATAGACAAACCGCTGCCATGAGTATATGCGGTTTCATTTCACATGCTAGGAATGACAGATCCTTACTTTTTTGCTGATCAATCGAAAAATCACATTGGGGCAGTTTCCCAGACAGAGTTTAGATTAATCTAGGACTTGGCCTTAGCTATATTAGGACATTTAAGGAGTTTTTACAAATATACCTTACAAAAAACAATACTGGTTTGCATCTTGAAACAAAACAATGACACTGATATATGTTAAAAAACATCAATGCCAATTGTTTTTAAATTAAGTCAGCTCAAACATGCATTTTAGTCTGGGACTAAGATAAGCCCTGTGTGGGAAACCACCCTTTTTTCTCTTTGTTAGCATTAGACAGACTGTATTCATTTTTATATTTTAAATAAATTTACACTTCCATTGTTTTTTTTTTAAAGAGATAATTTAAATTGGTTTACTTTCTTTGTTCTGCTGAACACAAAGGAAGATATTTTGAGCAATGCTTGTAACCAAATAGTTTTTGAGCACCATTGAATTGCATAGTAGTATTTTATCCTACTATAAAAGTAAATTGTGCTTTATTTTCTGCTTGATTACAAATATCTTCTGTTGTGTTAAGCAGAACAAAGAAATTTGTACAGCTTTGTTATAACATGAGGGTGAGCAAATGAAGACAGATTTTTCATATTTGGCTAAACGGTCCCTTTAACAACATTAAACGGCATTGAAAACCTTTGCATTTACTTTCTGCAATATCATGCGTTTCTGGGCGAAACACTGTATTCAGTAGAAAATAATGTAAATTGGGCCTGATGATTTTATTTGATTTTAAAAAGTGGCACTTTGGTCATATTTTTCCCACATACTCGACCTTGATGACATCATCAGAAAAGTCAAAGTTATTTCAGTGCCAAAGAATGATATTACGTTTTGTTGAATTATTATATAAACTTTTTTCACGGATGCACAAAAAAATCTGACTTTTTTCATGTTTTTCAAGTGCTATAATTGGGTCCCGCATGCTTCTATCAACCTAGAAAACGTGAAAAAGAACAACCCAATAACTTAGTTTTGATAAAACATTCTCTGCAAGCATGTGAAAAATTAGGTCGTTCAGATTTCGCCTGTTTTATGAGGTAGGTAGCAAGGCGAATTACAATAATTCCGCCCCTTAATCTGCACTATCCAACCACTGCACTGCTATTTAGTGCAGAGAGAGAGGGATAAAGAGAAGATTATTGACAGCACAATTGAGTTTCAATTGCAACAAACCACCATCGTTGTGATCAGTGTTTGCATTTCATCTGCTCATTTGCATTTAAAAGGACACACCCAAAACGGCACATTTTTGCTCAGGCCTACAAAGTGGCAATTTTAATTAATTATCCATGGAGTTTTTTTAACTAAAACTTCACATTCGCACTCTGGCGACATCAAATACTTATTTTACATCTTTAAAAAAAATCTCATAACATGACCCCTTTAAATATAAAAAAATCTAATATATTAAAACCCAGCAATGTTTATTTGCTTTCATCTGTTTTTATTTGTTCAGTTTGTTTTTACTCTCTAATTTTTCTGGTTCTCTCTCTCTCTCTCTTGGAGTCAAAATCAGTAGGGGAGTGGGTAGGATTTCTATAATCCCACAGTCAGACACAAAGCAGGCCAAAGGCACACGCACAAGGCCTTAGTCGGCCTTCACAGTCAGCATTTTAACAAGCATAAAAACTCAGCAGATGTCTTATCTTTTCAATGCTGCTTCAAGAATGGGATCAGGAAATGGTATTTGCCACATTCAAACCTCTTTCCTTTCAAAGAGGTGTTTAATATCTAAAAACAGAATTTTGCTTCTATCTGATAAATTCCAGTCTGTGCGCCCGTAACTATACTTAACTGGGTATGGTGACCAGTTTCTGTATTTACAGTATAATCAGGATGTATTTTAAGCATCTTGAGGTGCGAAAGTGCTAGATTTGGCGTGTCAACAGACAGATTTTTCTAGTCTGTGCGCTAAAGGAGGCCAAATGTTTTTTACTCTCTCTGGATAGCTGCAGGACCCACTGAGGAGACTGTGTTTGTTTGGTGCTTCACTTTCTCTCTTTTTTTCTTGTTGTTTTTGTTGTTATGAAACAATTTGAGGAATGCTGCTAGCACAAGTGCATCTGTTATTGCAAGATAGGTCCTCTGAGATTAGCAGATGCATTGAAACTAGAGACTTTTTATATACATGCTGCGACACTATGGAAAGTTGAATTGTAAATGTTTGTAAATTCATGTTTTTTTTTCTTTTTAAGAAAACAATAATTTCTCAATGTTTATTCATCTGACAGGTGATGGTGAACTCTGAGAAAGACCGTGCTTCTCTGTTGTGTGTGAAGGCTCTGGCCAGCAGGGGGCGTCTGGACACAGTGTCTCAGCAGATGGCCTCCCATCCACAGTACCTGGAGAGTTTCCTGCGAACCCAGCACTACATCCTCTATATGGATGGCCCATTGCCTCTGCACTACCGCCATTACATTGCCATCATGGTATGAAACCTTACAAACTGCTTTCTTGTAGTAATTTCTAAAAAATGTTTACATGCATCATTGTAAAGCGCCTCTGCTTGTGTTTCAGGCTGCGGCACGGCATCACTGTAGGTACTTGTTATCTTTGCACTCGGCTCAGTTCTTGCGAGTAGGAGGAGATCCGTTATGGCTTCAGGGACTGAAGGCCGCGCCCCCTCGTCTTCAGCACCTTGACCATATCAACAAGGTCCTGGCCCATCAACCCTGGCTCACGGCGCACTCGCACATACAGGTGTGTGACATGAATGGCACAACCTTTTTAGCTTTTTTCGTATGTGGATGTAGTATTGCAAATGCTCATTTGTGTATTTCAGGATCTACTAAAGACAGGAGAGCAGTGCTGGTCTCTTGCTGAACTGGTTCAGGCGGTGGTTCTTCTTGCCCACTGTCACTCCCTGTGTAGTTTTGTTTTCGGTTCTGGTTCTGACTCGGACATCACAGCGACTCCCAGAGCTCCTCACGGCACGCCCCCCGGCTACTGTCTCTGTGACGCTGCTAATGGCAACACAGCCTTATCACCAGCACCTGCTGCACCCACAGAAAAAACACAACGGAGGAAGGTACGCATGACCTTCCCAGATTTTTTGCATTGTACAGATGCCATGATACCCAAATCTTGTCAAAGTCAGAGATGCAAATAAGTAACAGTGCAAGTTGTCCAGGTGTCCAGCATATAAAAAAACAATACAATAGTCAGAAAATGACCTACATTAGTAAAAAATGGTGCAGATATGGGGCATAACTATTTAAGTGAGAAATCATAGTGGTAGAAACTGCCTGGTTTGATTTTTTTATGCTTTTTTTTACAGTCCCTAGACTCCAGCGGCGAGTTCTTTTGTCTTCGAGAGCAAATCCAAAAATCACAAGAGGACCGAAATGGAGATCGACCCCATTCACAGACACTCCCACACACGGGTATGATAAGCACGTGTATGTCATATAACCCCATTTCGTATTGCTGCGTTAACATAATTTGGGATATACTTGAATGTTAAAAACATCTTAAGTTTGTCTCCCCCTCATTAGCTGTCTTTCTCAAATTCAACCCTGTATTAGATGTGGAAGAAGAGGAGGAGGAGATGTGCTCCGCAGACCCCTCCCGCTTCGTCACAGATCCAGAATTCGGCTACCAGGAATTTACCAGACGGGAGGAGGACCATTTCCAAGTATTCCGAGTGCAGGTGGGGCTTAGAATCTACATTGGGTTTCACCTACCAAACATAATATAGAGCCAAGAGTTACTAAGGGTCAGAATAGCTACCGTCCTCCCCTCTTAAGACTGTCAGCACAACATTACTCCTAAAACCTTAAAAGGAAGCTTTGTACCCCTGGCCACACCTCTCAGATGTCCATATCATTCACATGGTCCCTATGTGTGACATTTGATTTAAATAGGAGTACTTTGTGTCTTCTATAGTTAGCCATTCCCAAAATAACTGGGTTAAGTTGCTGTTTTTGTTGCTTTTTATGTACAGGACTACTCGTGGGAGGACCACGGCTTCTCGCTGGTTAACAGGCTCTACTCCGACATAGGCCACTTGCTAGACGAGCGATTCCGAAATGTGGCTTCACTTCCTTTTCCTCATAGCCCTGACCTCAAGCGAGCCATCTGGAACTACATTCATTGTATCTACGGCATTAGGTACCACAAAGACCTCAACTTCACTAATTCAAGCTATTATTTGACTTGGTTTGTGAAATGCAGTGATTTGCATGTCAATGAAACATGAAATTAAATGCAATGATGGCTTATCAAGAGCGGAGGCTGTGAAATGTAAGTAATTTGTGTGACCAATTCGTCTGTTTGAACAGGCTGAAATAAAGCAATTCAATCATTTTTGCCTTCAGATATGACGATTATGATTATGGAGAAGTTAATCGATTATTGGAGCGTGGGTTGAAGCTTTATATAAAAGCTGTGGCATGCTACCCGGATTCCAGCAAGACCCCTCTTTGCCCGCTGTCCTGGTCCCCCGTCAAAGCTTCAGATAAGGTCTGTCACTTTTCTTCATGTCAAACATTGCACCGTTATTCTGCATACATTTTGGTATCATATATTTAAAGGTGCAGTGTGGGAAACCTTTTCAGGACACAAAGTCCCACATTGCACCTTTAAAGGTGTAGTCTCAATTTTGTCATTATAATGTTATTTATACATTTTCTGTGTAACACACATGTATACCTTTTTTTTAATGATTATTTTATAGATCGTGCTTTTATTTCATTTTTAGGTCCATGTAAATTTATTAGTGATGGAGGCACGCCTGCAGGCCGAGCTACTGTATGCGCTTCGAGCCATCACCCAATACATGATCGCGTAGGAAAAAAGTATTCGATGTCACAGAGGGACAGTGTGACACAACTGAATGGTACAATGAGGGGAAGAAGAAGAAAGATCACTGACAACAAAGAAGCAAAAACAAATCTAACTGTATTTGTTGCATCTGTGATATATGCCAAGTTTACCTGGGTGGCGCGAGGTACTGCTGTGAAACATTTCTTTGCCAAAGGTGAAACTTTATGAAAAAAGGTGCAAAACAATCTTAATGCCATTTTTGCATGTTTTTCTTCTACTTTATTTGTGTTCCTATAGCGTTTTGTGAGTCTTTCTTTATTTTCTACCTTTTTAGTGTCTTTATCCCGGAAGGTTAATGTGCAATTTTTATTCAGTTATTAACATTTTCTTATTTGTTTTGTTTTGCTGTGCTGTTCAATTGAGAGAGTCCAACTGTTCAATTTTTTTGTAAAGGTCTCTAAGCCAATTGAGTCACTGTTTACAGGGTATGAGTGAGAGGACAAATGCATTCGCTTAACATGGCTTCCATATGTTTCATTTGAATGTTAAAACAGTGAGTTCAGAGCAAAATTTAACAAAGGGTAGGAAAGTAGCTGTTGTGTTGTTTTTAGTTAGCACTTTTTAAGACGGTGTCTATGTGTGTATCTCAATAAGCTTTGTACTGTGGCTTCGTTCAGCACATACGTTTAAGTCTAAGTACTGTTTTTCGTTCATTCATTCATTCAGATAGATTAGCATTGATGTTGTGCGCTAAATTCAAGAAGGATGTGGGTACATTCACACCTGGTATATAGATTCATCAGATTCATCTCGGAAATAATAATACGTTTTATTTATAAAGCACCTTTTCCAAGCTCAAGGTCGCTGTACAAAAAACAAAACAACCTTTACAATGTCAAGATTGGACATATTCAAAAGTTTACTAAATTATATTTACATTTACATTTTTAGTAAATAATAAAACTTCCTTGCACTGAGAATTTGTTTAAATCCAAATAAAAAACGAAAATTCTGTCGTCATTACCTCGCCTTTAAGTTGATGCAAACCTGTATACATTTTAACACAAATTGAGATATTTAAAAAAAAATTGTAAGCAAGCAGATCTGGGGCACCATTGACTT
The DNA here is from genome assembly GCF_027580225.2 of Misgurnus anguillicaudatus. Lineage (NCBI taxonomy): Eukaryota > Metazoa > Chordata > Actinopteri > Cypriniformes > Cobitidae > Misgurnus > Misgurnus anguillicaudatus. The sequence continues at coordinate 16,938,170 of NC_073352.2, read as the reverse complement.
CTATAGTAGGAAAAAATAATACTGATCTGTTTGGTTGAAAACATTTGTAAAAATATCTAAATTTGTGTTCAGCAAAACAAAATAATTTATACTGGTTTGGAACAATTTGAAGGCGAGGAAATGACGACAAAATTTTCGTTTATGAATGAAGCATCCCTTTAAATCCAAATGCTGAAGCATAAGTAATATCACACTTCGTGATTTGTCTTATGATCGCTAAGGAAACATTGTGCTGGCATTGGGTGTTAGTCTGAAGTATATCAATTGTAGATTATAGATGTGAAATCAGTCGGCAATAATTAGGACTTGTTTTAATTTTTTACCATGTAAAAATAAGTCACCTTGTAGTGTTTGCAAGAATTAAGAGCTTGGAATAAGCTAATGTGATTTTAATGTTGACATGCTGGTGTAGATCAAATGAAGGACTTTTGTGACAGAACTAAAGAACAGCAATGTTTTGTCAACTTGTCTTTCTAATGTGAATGGGTTCGTGGCCAGCCTGTCGCACCTGCACCATTGTTTTTGCACTGAACCTTTTGCACGAACCCTAAATGTGGTTGAATTGCCTCTTTAGCAGCTCTTAATAATATCAATCCCACTGATGCCATCTATAACATAAAACGTTTTTGTGGGAATGGCCAATTACCTGTACTGTGTTATACTGATTACGTTTTAGTTACTATAGTATAGTTTGCATAACTATGTTGTGTATGTGTGTGTGAGTGTGTGTGTTAAAAAATTGCATTATTTTTGTTCCTGTTTAAGTGTCTTTTTGAGAAATGACAATGGTGTTTATTGGTTCCATCAGAAATGTGATCAGAACTTAAGGACATACATGAGCGTTTGAGTCTTAGCTCATCAGTATGGGTACACTGGACTGGTCTGTGAACTAAGCCTCATGCTACTACATTACCAGTAATTCAGACTGGGATTGGAAGAGGAAGCGTTTATTATCAAAGCCTACTGACAGTAAAAAACACCCTGCTGCTCCACAGTGACATATCTTTAGGAGCACAGTAGGACTGCTGTATGAATGGCCTTCTACCTTAAGCAGAACTGTCTTATACGCTTGTTCATGAATGGCAGTCAGCTGCATCACTGAGATGCGGAGACTTCCACCTCAGTTGCAATTGTGTACTGTGGTGGAGAATGAGCGAGCAGGCAATTGCCAAAATGTTTATTTACCACGTAAATGTAGGAACTATAAAAAATATAAAATGACCAAAAAAACATGTAAAACCCTGAAAAACGAGCAAAAAACTTTTGAAATGTGAAAGCTTATTTTTTCTATAAAGATATGCAATATTATTGTTGTGTCCTGGTTTTATTTATACCATTTTGGGGCGGTTTCCCGTTCAGGGTTTAAGATAATCCAGGACTAGGCCTTATTTATATTAAGTCATTATTATAAACATACCTTACAAAAAACACTACGGGTGTGTAGGTTTTAGTCTGGGACTAGGATAAGCCCTGTCTAGGAATCTGCCCCATTGAGTTCAATAGAGTTTAGGATTGGTGCAACTCTGCCATCTAGTGGTGTATGTTGGTGCCTTGTCTCTTTAAGGAAAATCAGATTTGTGGAATTTAATAAGCATTGCTTCCCAATCCCGCTACTGGACTCTCCCAACACAGCACATTCTGTCTCCTAACTCACATTATTCAACTCATTAAATATGTGAAGTTTTGGAGAAACTATAGGACATGGATTGGGACAAAATCTATTAAGGGAATGCCTAAAATAAGACGGTGAGCTCATGTGCCCAGGAATGATGCACATATGGGGTCAGTTTCTCAGACAGGGTTTAGATTAAGCCAGGATTAGACCTTAGAATATATTTCTACAAATGTTGAGATAAAACAATGCCATAAAGATATGTCAGTACAAGCTGTTTTCAGTTAAGATGTCTCAAACATTTTGGGCTTGGACTAGATTTAATCCCTGTCTGGTAAACTGCCCCCGTAGTGTTTAATTGGATGTTAAAGGGACAGTTCACCCAAAAATGAAAATTCTGTCATCAATTACTCACTTTCATGTTGTTACACAAACCTTTTGTTCTGATGAACACGAAGGAAGGTATTTTGAGGAATGTTTCTAACCAAATGATCAAACTGAGGGGGCACGTGCCCCCCTCGGTTTTTTGAGCCAAGTGGATTTTGCATACAACCTCAAAATCAAAGAAGCGTCCTTTAATCTGTTACTTTCTTTTAATCTGTTAAATATGCACAATATTATCAATTCTGTGCTGCATCCTTGTCACTTTGCAGAGATTTTTGCCGTTTTGATAGTGTTTTGATCATGTTACCTTACAATTCTGGTGGCAGGCGTTACAGTCAGCGCAGCCGCAGACGTCAGCATCTGAGCACGCTCACTAGCTTGTGCTGCATTTGGCTATCTGAGGAATTAAAATGTGTAAGAAACTCTCACAACATTTCCAAAACATAGTAGGGTAATGTGCAGTTAACATCCTCTGTGTGGGTCATTCTATGGAAATTTGCTTAAATGAATTTCTTTCAACATACCCAAAACTTCTTTAATAGCATTAATTAACTTCAAAATCTATGAATCCGCAAAGCGGGGAGCTTAATCTATTTTTTACTTTTTAATACATTTTAATAAAGAATCCATTTATTTGTCATTGGTGTTACCTGTGATTTAAACAACATTAATGTTGATACTAAATATTTTTTCTCATTACAGCTTGTGTATTTAGTTAAAGGTTGAGTAGAGGAATGATAACAGCAAGAAAAATAATTGATTATTAATATTTGTTTAATTAAATTCTTCATCTTTACCCAGCATTGTATGAAATTATTTGATTATCAGTTTGACTTTTTTCTTTAAAACCAATGAAAACAAAAATATTCAACCAAAAAGGCTTTGACGCAAAGACTGAAATATCAACAATGTCTCACATCCCATATCAACAACAAAATATTACTAGAAAGTACAATAAAATACATTCATAACACCAAAACTTGGTTTAACACAATGTAACACCAATGACAAAATTAGAATATAAAAATACGTAATGAATATGATAAAAACCTTATAAACTTTCATAAAATTTTCCATCTTGTTTTGTTTTTATGCTTTTATGTTGGTCAGTTAAAGGAATACTGCTTAGGACGTACTCATTAGAAGAGTAACACTAATGACATCCAAAAAATCTTATCTCAAAATTCTTAGATATATCATGATATTTTAGACAAATAAGGTAAGACATCTCAAAAACCCTTGCCTTCCTCCACTGCACTACTTTCACTGACCTCTTGACCCATGCAAAACTTCAAAGAGCAACGAGCTGATGCATTGTTTCAAAATAAAAGTGCTTTGGGTAGGGTAACACCAATGACATAAATTTGGGGGACAAATATTTATTTGATATTATTCATATTAATAGTGTAATTTTTGCCATTTCAGTGTTGTAGTAAATTCATACAGGGTTAAAGATACATGTAAATTAGATTTGTTTCATAAAAAACATGGTTTTAAATAATAAGTACACAGTTCAACTTCCATGTATGATCAAAGGGACAGGGCAATTTTCAGGACCAGACATTTAAAGAAAAGGGAAAAAAAAGAAAATTAAATAAACTTTTTCATCATTTTAAGGACAGTCTATATTTATTAAATATATATCATTATGGGATTATTGGGTCAAATTAAATGATAAAGGAGTCTGCAAAAGCAAGGGACAAGCATTTCCACCTTTTTTGTAGGATGACCCGTGTAGTAAATGTATGGTTTAAAATGTGACCGTCTTGACGTTATATTAGTAGACATTTCTAGATTCATCTTCTTGGTACAACGCCAAAGTTCGCCAGAGTTCACGGGGGCACGGAATCACGGAGGTAAAATTTAATGCAAAAATCCATTCCTCTAATAACTTTATCTTAACATATTTTTCTAAAAGCATTATTTAACATTAAAATCAATCACGTGGCTATAGCTTATGTCATTTTTGTTGTTTATATACTTTATGGATTTAAAATTACATTCATTTCATAGGATAATGCAGTTTTTGCAAAATGCATTAATGAAACATTTAAACAAGTGATTTTATTGAAACTTAAATAAACAAAACATGCCGTTTCAGATGTAAATATGATGCCAATGTGTCATTATTTTGATTGAATAGTATTTGATATAAAAGTTAGTCAACACTTTTATTTTGGGAATTTTGCATGAAAGCGCTCAGATTGTTAAAAATGTATGTGCCATGGAAAAGACTGAAAGCTTTATAATATATTTCGTTTGTTGTCTGTGTATGCACAAATTTCTGTGAGCTGTGCACACTGTGCCCCCTTAAAAAAAATTGGTGCATGACGCCCCTGATCAGAGGCCCCGTTGACCTCCATAGTAGAATAAAAGAATACTATGAAAGACAATGGGGCCTCTTGATGGGTTAGAATTTTCATTTATGGGTGAACTGTCCCTTTAAATCATAGCATGAAAATTGATCGATCTGCATTGAATAAAGAATGAACCAAACAATCTGAGTAAAACAGATTAAGTTTATTTTCTATTATGTTGAATTGATTTAATGACCTCTGGCTAACCAAGGAAAGGGGGACAAAATAAACCGATCAAAAAAAGCAATCAAGTACATATACAGTATATTGGTTATGCACAACTCGTCAGTCTTACATACCGCCATAACCCAAAACAAATGAAAAAGAAAAAAAACACAACCAAGACCATAAACTACTCTTCGGTTACTAAATGGGATGAAAAACTGAAAATGAAAAATTCAAGCAACTACAAAACAATACTACGGAAGAAGATAAAGCACAAATGAAGGTTAATATTAAACAAGGAAAGAGTAAGTGTGACCGGAAAGGTATGGAATTTCATGCAGCGGTCCTTTAAGGTGTGTCGGACGGGGCTAATACAATATTTAACATCACAGCCAACTCCTCTAAGCCAAGCTGGTAATCTTAAAAATCCACTTTCAATTTGACCCAAAAAAGTTGACCGTCAGCCCTTAGGTTGTACCATGTAAATTGAACTCTGATGACATATAAAGGAGCTGCATTACACAAACAAAAGAAAAGCTATGAGCACATTGATGTAAACGGTTGTTTGAAATTCAGCCTGACTCATCAATCGTTACACCACATTATCACCATTCATGAGGTGCATTGTCACATCATTTGTGGTGAGATGGCAAAGCCCCTCCCTCCCCATTCACAGCTTTATCTATAATATACAAAAACTGAAAGTTTGGGAATTAAAATGTAGGTAGATTATCAAGATGTGTTGCATAAAATTATTAAAGGCCCTGATATATGTATATATATCTATATATATAATATACGCACTGATCAAATATGGCCCTCTTTAATAGTTAAATTTAACATCTAGCACCAATGAATAGGAAAAATATTCTTCTCTTTAAAGGGACACTTCACCCATTTGCATTAAGCTTTGTATAGTTAGAACCCCGGTCATGTTTTTGAATGGTCGTGCATCATTTCCTCAGTTGCCGCTGAGACAGGAGAAATACAGATTTCAGTGTTGCACTTCCTTCTTTCAATGATGCAAAAATCATCATTTTGCATCATTGAAAGAAGGAAGTCCAATATCTTTGTTGAGGGTGCGAGACTACAAACACCCCTTTTCTCGGTCAAATAGGCACCAAATTCTAAATGTGTTACATTTCGACTACAAATATGACACACTTTCAATAAAGATTAATGTTTCTACGGGTGAAATGCTCCTTTAAGGAAAAACTGGACTCGCACCATTACACTAAAGTCCAGTATTCAAACAAACAATAAAACTTTAATAATATCTTAAGAATGCTGGTTTCAAACAAAGTGTAATTTATCTGAACAAATTAAGATACGACAGAAAAGTGTTTCAATGAAAAGGGCATTAAAATGTTACGGTCTGCTTCGCAGCGACATGCTATAGTGTTCGTTGGCAGTTTACAAGTGTTCGTAAAAATTTGACAAATGCATACATTATTAGATAAATCTCAAAGTTAGATCTATTTCTGCAATGTTACAATATTTATGGTGATGTTGGCTTTGCATAAATGACTGATAATTTAGAAAAGGCCATGAATAAGAACATTGCATCTCATTACGATTATCTCGTTACTTCTACACAGAAGTTGTTTTACTTATTTTTCATAACCCTGAGAGTAAAACATTGCATGAATCATTTTCAGCTGGACAAGTCTTGCTTTCTGAGATGAAATAAGTTACATTGCCTTAAGAGGAGGCTGTGATGCAACCAAGCAAAACTCTTTTTAGCACAATCAATTATATAGCATACGTTTTTAGAGCATGGTATTTTTAAAATACGCTCATGCACGAGTTAGTTTGACTTTATGAACAGTTTTGTAAAGCTTATCTGTAGTGCAATGTCTCCATCCTCTGACATGCTAGTGTTCCTTTGGTTATGTATAAAATCTACATGCATCTCATCTTTTATAAAAATAAAAGATTACATAGAAAATGACCGTTAAAAATGATCTGTAATATATTCTGCTCAGATTTTTAAAAAAAGCACATGAATCTTAGTATCGTGCCCCAATCTAAATTACATTAGAATTTCAATTGATACATTTTTTGCTTTCTGATAATGTTTTTTTACGAAACGTGAGTAGTGCTGTTTATGAAAACAAAAAACGGATCTAGAAAAAAACTATTTTATCTCTTGCCTATAGGACGCACTCAAATACATATTATAGATTTTTTTTCAAGCTCACCCATAACAACTTGCTTTTCCCCATATGCCATAACCTTAAACTCTGTCTGTCAGTGTGTTGGAATCAAGTTTTGGGAGCTTTTAAGGAAATAAACACCCTTCATCACACACACAAACACAAAATCTTGAACTATTGCATTTTGCAAAAGGGCATTCAATAACACTACGCCGTTTAATCTGTTGGCAGGATTAAAAATGCATCAAAATGCCCTGTGTAAAATCACATTTCGTCATACTGTTCTCATCACAAACAAAACACTTAAAAGCAGACAAATCATTCGATGATCAGCCTCCGCTTTTTAGCAAAACAGAGAAAATACACCTTCTCAAAAGCAGAGGTCATAAACTGCATACATCGAATAGCACATCGAACACCACAGCTTCACCAAACCACCTTGAAATCTTGCTGTGATGTTTAGTCCACCTTCATGTACAAGAAATGGGTGTATGCGTCGTACCATGGACATGCCGATCCATGAGGGCTCGGTGCCACTCAGAGGTTTTGATATATGACGAGGATTCAAATAGTTCTCAACTTAACATTCCTGTGATGCCACTTTGATTTCCTCAACAGAGTCGGGCACAAAGCAACAGCGGGTCAGCTGTGTCATTGTCAAGTCACACCATAAATGCAAAAAGGCTGCTTAACCTCTCAGCTGCCCATCAACAAGCAAGAGCTCACGTCAAAAAAAAAAAGCTGCAGAGTTTGATCCTCCTGGCTGATTGAGTTCAAGATGGAGAAAATCAAGGAATTGTACCTATATCTCCACTCTTGTGTCACCCATCATAGGTGTTACTTTAATAAACATGATTAGTTGTTTATTAGTTTAAGCTTGTGTTATTTCACACTTGGCCTGTACAAGTCCAAAAAAAGCAACTTTCAAAAAAAGCGTTGCAAGAAGAAAAAATATACGTATAGCATCACACTCTTCAGTTGACATTGGCACTTAAAACATATGAGGTTTGCTTTCGTCAACGAATTCAAAATAATCTGACAAAAAAGTTTTTTGGCCGGGTGAGTGTTGTCCTTAGCCAAAGAAATGTATGTATTTGAGGTACAATGGCAAATGCGGAGGCATTTTGAGACTGTTCTGGCAATGTGCCACTTTCATGTCCATGTCTTGGTACGGATGATGAACTGTCCTGTAAGTAAATAAAAAAAATGATCATTTAAACATTGGGAGACGTACATAGCATAAAATAATCAAAATATTGTTTCAGAGATCATACCTGTTTTACAACAGAATTAGCTAGGTACCCAATTTTGGGAAGAACTCTTGTGTGGTGGCAGGCCCACTATAACCCTGACCACCCTGTATGATAGGGTCAAAGTTGAAGTCAACCATGTCTCCATCCATAAGATCACTGTTTATAATGTAATCCACATCACAGTCCAGGTTTTCGGTGAACATCTCAATATCCAAGTCTGTTGGCAGACGATCCTGTGAAGGTATGAAACACGATGGCGTCGAAAATTGGCCTAAACCTGGCAGACCTCCACCATGCTGCAGAAGCCCCGCCCCTTGCACCTGATGCTGGGTCTTTATGGTTGCGAGCTGAGGAGGCTCCTGGTTCATGCCTGTGTGCATCATTCCAAAGCCCATCTGTGAGTGCTGAAGTTGGGGTTGAGGCTGGAGATTCATTTGCCCCACTGCGTTTGTCTCGATGCTCTTGTTTAACATCATTTGACCGGGATTAGATTGGTTGCTTGATAAAGATCCTCCAATGCCTAAAATGCCGCTGCCCCCTTGACTTGGCATGAGAGGATCCATTTGGGTCATCAAGACATCACTGGCAGGTGGTGAATCAGAGGTAAGGAGAACCTCAAGGCTGGAGGGCACATGAGGACTGAAACCACCGTGGGATCCAGGACCAGGCAGAGGGCTGAAGAGGGAGTTGCCGAAATTCGAGGGGCTTGTGCTGGATCCGGCATTCGAGTTTTGTTGCCCTGGTGGACTTAAGCTCTGCGATGCCTTTGTTGACTGCATCTGTCGAAATGAGGGAAAGCTGGACCCTCGAGGCAACAGCGTGGATGCAGACGGCAGTGGCTGAGGCGGTGCCGCAGGTGCTGTGCTCGGGCTCACACCCCCTTGAGGACCTGTCATTAAGGTGAGCCCGTCAATCAAGTCCAGTTCTTCCATGAGGGTCTCGGTCAGTGTTGGGGGAAGATTACCTGTAGAATAGCCCCCAAGAAGACCATCCTCGGGTAATTCGTCTTCGTCTTCCTGCCCAGTGGCAATGGGAGAAAGCCTGCCGCTAAGCGTGCTGGCATTGGAGCTTGTACGTGGCCTAAAACTTGTCCACATGTCAGCATCATCCAGGCTGCCGCGAGAGGAAGGGCTGCTGCTGTTCACCCCCCATTTCCCAAACTGGCTCGGAGGTCCGGGACTGTCTGCGCCACCCGCACCAGAAACACCCTCACCTTGAATGGCACCCGCAGAGCTCCCGATTCCAGCCGCTCCGGCCTGCTTTTTAGTTTGTTTTGCCCGCATACGACTTTTAAGCAGTTTACTGCTGTTGTCCATCGAGGCGGCACGGCGGCGAGGAGCCTTGCCGGTCTTACCTCCTTCAGGATTAAGCATCCACCAGGAGCTCTTGCCTGTCGACTCATTGTGCACTCGCAGGAATTTGTTGTGGAGTGACAGGTTGTGCCGAATAGAGTTCTAAGTAGGGAGACAAAATTAACCAATTTGAACAACGTAAGAAATAAAATAGTACTAACGTGATTACAAATAATAAATAGTCAATACCTTCCACCCAGCGGAACTGTTACTGTCTCCTTTGTCCTTGAAGTACGGCACTGTTTTTACCATCCAGTCGTAGATCTGCGCCAATGTAAGTCGTTTTTCTGGCGAGTTTTCAATGGCCTGGCTGATCAGTTCAGCATAAGACTGATTACCCCAGGCATTACGGCGGGAAGAGCCTTTTCGAGGCGTTGCCCCACCTACTCCTGCGAGAACTCCTCCCTCTGAAACCGAAACTTTATCAGGCTCAGATGTGATTGGCTGAGGGTCGTTTTTATCTTCCTCGGCGGGTGGAGTTCCAGCGGCAGACTCTGATCCATCCGTCCCTCCCGCTTTCACAGTTGAGATGTCGGGTCTGGGCAATGGCCATGTGCATGACCTCGGTCTGCTCTGCGGCTCAAAATCTGGGTCAATCGGGGGTATGCTTTCTTCGTCCATTGTGTGGTGCAATCCAGACAATTTCCGATAAGGGCGAACTTGTTTTGTGGCGATTATTTCTTCTTCTTGTTTAGGTATTGACTGATACTACAAGTGTCTTATGGAAGCAGAGTTATCCAAATTTAAAAAAGTCAAATAAATTTCAGATTAAGCCGCAATGCACAGCCACTATTCAGAGGGTAATGGAGTAAATTTGTAATAATCTGTACACACCAATATAGCGTCAGTTAATCCTCAGATTGGAGATTAATGGGGCCAAATAATCTTCTTAATAGTAACTACCATAAACCTTCTGATTTACATAGAGCAAAAGCGGATAGAGAAGGGGTCTCTTTGTTTATGTGGAAAGAACAAAGGAAGCCCCCTACAATATCTATACATCAAAATAGCTGGAGTGTCAAAAGCACCTAACTATTAAAATATAAAAGCGAGGACTTGCTGGAGTGACAGTCTGATCTATGAGACTTCGAGTATATTTGCTTCTATGTTATAAACACAACATATTTAGTTAAATAATTACAACTGTAAAACCAATAGGAACATAACCACATCCCACTAGCAGCGAATAGTTTATTGACTGTCGTAATTACACTTTTTTTTATATACCTAGAGCACTCACAACGGGCTTATTTCCACAAATTGCTTTAAAATAATGGAAAAGCGTCGTACAATAACCAAACTTGTAAACGAAGTGTTTTTGTGAGAATACTGCCCTTGTAAACTAATTCAAGTGAACGAGAAAGCTGCCTGTCAAAGTCAACTGACCTCTTGTCATAATATTATTATATATAGTTAATCGAGATTAATCAGAAAGATTAAGTTAAAATCATTTAAATGTATATAAGGTTTGAAACAAACTAAGTGCCGTCGAAGTTTCTCTTTGCGCGATAATGTTTAAGACCAAAACGTAAATGAATTAGGAAACCGAGAGAAAAATTTACTTTGACTTAAAAATGCATTACGCTTTAAATTGGATAAATATCAAATTAATGTCTTATAGGAGTGCTCAATCATAACGGAGTCCTTTTTTGGATTTACCATAAGAATAAACAATCTGTGTTATTGTCGTTCAAGTTTGCACGGTCCTCCACGCTGTGCGCTGGCGCGTGTCACCATCTGCCATGTTCCTCGAGACGTAGCTACACACGATGCTCGCGCGGGCACATCTGAGCCGAATTTGTCCGTCCCGTAGAAGTCACCCAAAATCCCAATCAAGCCGATATCCACCTCGTTTATAATAGTTGTAGCTGGTCTGGTTCTTGAGTAGCTCGTCTAGCTCGTCGGCCTCTGGGACAAAACTCGAAAGCGTAGTTTTACTATGGAGAGTAACTAGACGGCCACCGAGTTAGCCAACTCCAGTTTTTATGAGTTAAAATGCCTCCGGTAAAAATCGAAGAAAACGACTTTTCTTCAATAACCTGGTCGCGTAATAAATTTAATAGTAAATCATTCGCCTTTTGCTGTTAATGGCGATCTATTCCTCGTAGATCTGTCTTGTTTTGTTTTGTTTTGTTTTGACTCGAGGCGAAGACTCCCTTCTGACGTCTGTTTACCACTGCCAGACAACGCGTTCTGCGCATGCGTCAAAGGGATTGATGGGAATTGCAGTCAGTCATGTGATGAGAGACACTTGTACAACGTAAACACAGCCGGAGCGATCCGACCGAGATCTAGAAAAAGACTGAGCACATTAAATCTTAGTTATGTAATAGTTTGAAAGTTGTGGGTGTGTGTATCTGAAAAAGGGAGAGGGTTCTCGGGGGGAATAAATTGCTTTGTTATTTTAAGGGTCTTTCTACAGTAGAATGGCTGTACAAAAGATCATCTGACCCCATTGTTACCATAGAAAATTACAAGCTCATTTCTTAATTAGGATAAAGTGGATGAAAGCTATTTTTATGTTCGATGTTTAAGCCGGAATGTCATTGCGAGAAAGAAAACGTTTTGCAGCGTGCTTAGGCTACGGATGAACTATTTTGGTTTTCAAATTAGTTGAAGGAAATTTAAATTTTTTCGGAAAGGCTTCTTAAAAGATGTTATGTGACCTCCTCTATATTTTGTTATTTTGAAACAGATTACCCTTTACCAATATGCGTTTTTTCTATGTTCAGCTGTTATTTGAATTACGTTTTAAAAGCCATGTGATAGGAACTACAATACCCACAGGGCCTTGTGTAAAGGCATTAACCCCTTTCCCAGAATTGCGGCGGGCGGTATAGAAGGTACATAGTATGATGCAATTTCTCAGCATAGGATAGAATAGGGATTAAAGTAATAAAACAATTGCTTCTGTAATTGAAAATTTATTTTAATACAACTTTTTATTCTTAGTTGTAATTCTTAATTTATTAGTAGGCTATTAATCTTGTTTCTTTCTTTACTGTAAATTTGTTTGTAGGGTAGCTATTCTTAGCCTTGTGGTTCATCAGTTCAGAAAATGTATTGCAGCAAAAAGCTGTAACAGCAGATTATATACATATATTCAGGAAGAAATACAAGTTGTGTTAACCTGTATTTATCCCGACATGGCAAACAAAATAAAAATGAAAATTGATACAAGGAGGGGCAACAGGACAACACTTTGTTATGTATCACTCTGTAGAATTACTTGTGTAAGAAATTCATAATACATTAAAGGGGACATTTCACAAGGCCTTTTTATGTGAAATAAATCTTTGGTGTCCCCAGAGTACGTATGTGAAGTTCTAGCTCAAAATACCATATAGATAATTTATTATAACATTTTAAAATTGACACTTTTTAGGTGTGAGCAAAAATGTGCCCTATTTGGGTGTGTTCTTTAAAAATGCAAATGATCTGATCTCTGCACTAAATGGCAGTGCAGTGGTTGGATAGTGCAGATTAAAGGACGGTATTATCCCATTCTGACATCACAGGGGGAGCCAAATTTCAGTGGCCCATTTTTCACATGCTTGCAGAGAATGGTTTACCAAAACTTACGGGGTTGATCTTTTTCACATTTTATAGGTTGATAGAAGCACTGGGGACCCAATTATAGCACTTTGAAATCTGAAAAAGTCAGAGTTTCATGATATGTCCCCTTTAATAGTTAATATTTAGTTGGTGATGATTATATTTTCCACATAGACAACCCTCACAGTTTTAGCTTAAAAACAGGACAAAAATCTTTGTTAATAATTAAAGTAAGCATTATTAGGGGCAACCTTTTTGGGGATATTGGGGAGCATTAACTTACAAATTGTTTACATTTAACCTCTCGGGTTGATTACTCTCTTTCAGTTATGAAAAAGAAATGTTTGAAGAGTCTTGTATTAAAGTGTAAAAGAAGACATGTCTTTCAATATGTAGCATTGTTAATGCTGGCCATATTACACAATAGCAACATTTTAGTAGTACTAACATACCACAATCAATATTACAATTATCATTACAATTTTTGATTCCACAGCAAAAATGAATTAAGAGTATATATGATTTAAGTTTTAAGAATAAATTAGTATATTAGACAATGTTTTAGACAAAAGATTTTTGTAAAGATGTTTTTAAAGTTAAAGTGTGGTAAACTCAAGGGTAACATTCTTTTGCTTGTTGCAATGTGTGGATCGTCATTATAGTAGTAGATTTTGATGTAAAATGTTATTTCTATATCTAGCAAATTGTTAATACACAAATTGCTGTAACTTTTTGTTTACTCCCACCAAAGTACATTTTAAAGGCTTCAAAATGTTTCCTTAGGGTGTTTGTTTGCATTATAATTTATTTACATTGACTTTATGTGTCAGTGTTTTAGATTTTTATCTAAAAGGTGCTTTTAACCATCAACATTATTATGTGTGATTCATATAAATAAGATGTAGATTTCTATAATATCTGACTGCTGCACATGAATGTTCTATAATAAACCCTTGTATGTAAGCTATAAAAAACAGTATTTGGTTTACTTTGTTTTTTAATTATAATTGAAGCTTAATGCAATGTTTTTATAGGCTATACTATTATTGTTATATTTTTAAATATACTAATAATACAATTTCAGTTATTCTAAAATCAGGGTCAATCTATGGCCATAGATATGTACATATCAATGTCTATGACCACCACCACTAGATGACGTTGTTGTACCACTGGAAGCCGCGTGTCTCGGATTCGCGCTGTGATTGGTCAGTGACTGAACGTCTCGTCCAATGACAAGACTGTCGTCCGTTTTTTAAATAGGAACGGAAGCAGCAAACACTCGCTCTGTTTTGAGGTCTGGTGGTAAGATTAAATATTTTAATGATTTGTTTGTTTAAAACTATTATTGGATTTGTTAGTTACAAAGTTAAGAAACCTCTTTTCTTAAATCATTTGCTTAAAGTTATACAGATGTCAGAAAGTATTTATGTTTCTGTGATCGTGCGTTGCAGTTGACGGTTATACAGTGAGTCTCTTTTAACATTAGTAATGGTGTGACGTTGTTGTATAAACTGAATATTAAATAGGTTACTATATAACTAATGTCTTGAGTTTTCCTGTTCATCTTGATTCCTCATTGTTAAATGTAGCAATTTAGTTTACATAGATCAGTATTACAAGAATCCCTTTAGTATTGTATTACTTCCTTTTGTTAACATCAGTTTGTTTATCTTCTATGAGGTATGTGATGGTCATTAAATAGCTTTCAGGAAGCTACAAAATAATTCCTGTAACTTTTCTATTTCTATCTTTCTTTTAGTGATCCACCTACTATTGAAATGGAGAGCTTTTTAAGGTGGAAGCTTGCCCATAGTGGTGCCACGATATTGGGTGGATCATCTTTTAAGAAACCTGTTTCCCCTTACCAGCATTTAAATTTGCCAGATCTTTGTTCTGCTGCCTATTCAATTGCAGATGAACCTTTTCCAGAAGTCTCTGGACTTCTTGATGACACAGTCAGCCAATCGTTTCTCGCAAATGAAACAGGAACTGCATTGCTTTCTTCTTGCATATCATCAGAACGTAGGACAGAACATACAAATGAGGAAATTTCAGTACCAAGAAATGATACTGTGTGTGAGGAGTTAAAAAATAACACTTTTGATCTAAAACAAGACTTGAAGGATCAGTCTGATGCTTGTGTTAATGCAACTGTTGAACTACACAACATTAGCGAGAAAAACAAAACTTTTGAAATTCAGGAGCCTACAGAGGGTTCTGATGTTAGGCTTAATTCAACTGTGGATATTGCCGTCCCCCTTAAACAGACTGAGTCGGGTAATGTCACTATTGAAGTTGTCCAGACGCATGACACTAAAGAAGGCTCTGATGCCAGAGCTAATGCTACTGTGGATATTCCTAATGTGGACTGCACACGTGATATAACACATTCGTGTAGTGATAACAGTGGGCCTTCGAACATTACTACAGAAATGCCAACTGAGAAACATGAAGGCACCTTAGATATTCAACCGCATGAGCTGGAAAAGGAAAAACAGGAAGGAAGTCTCAATTCTACTGGAGATGCTAACATAAATTGTCCACTTACAAAGAACTCAGAGGAAACTAATATGAAAGTTAATGTAACTGTTGAAATTGTGGAGAAGTCTGACAATGCTTCTCCTCAAGTTTCACTTGAGATTAATCAGTCAAGCTCACAGACTAAAATGCCAAGTGATGGGACTTTTATTAAACCTAATACAACCACTGAAATTGAGGGTCCTGTTTTAAAAGATACCACTATAGAAATACAGTGCTCAAGCACAGAAATGACAAGACAGACTCGTGATGGCTCTAACTCGGTTAGCAATAATGCTGAAACGTACTCGAACAACAAAGAGACAGAAGTTGAGACAAGCACCACAGCTTTTGTTTGCTCTGTAGAAGCTCCCGCTGACTCTCCTGAGCTTAAAAAAGAGGAACACTACAAAAAGTCAGATTTATCAGACAGCAAATGCATCCCCAGCTCAGACGCAGAAAACATCAGCAGAAACAGTCTTTTTTGTCTGGATGATACTCTGGACATGAAGACCAGCTTTTTGGTCACATCCACACCTATCGTCTTTGGCAAAGAATCAAGGTTCGAAATACTGAGAGACACAAAGCCCACACCTATGAGAAAAAGACTGTCTGTGATCAACAGCATTGAGGTACATTCAAATGATGACCTTGTTTGTGGGAGCCGTCACGATGAAACTAATGCAGCGCAGGGGGCCGTGAACTCAAGTCGGAGTCTGAAGGTCTCGGCACATGGCGCTTCCGGTCACGGTACATCAGAACCAGCGAATGAGAACAAACCTCCTACAAAACCTCCAGTCAGAAGACAGCTACCTCAGCTTTCCTCTAACCGCAATCATCCAAAATCCAGCCTTCCACCAAGGCCGTCAACCCTGAACTCATCGGTAGCGGTCAGACCGAAGGCCATCCAGGAGCCTCAGGTATCACATCTGCCTGATGCATCATCATCTGCTCAACTTGGCAACAAGAAGGCAGGACAGCTGAACAAAGGAAAGAATATTGGAGCTGTTAGGAATATCGCATTTGCCAACACTGTTAAGGTGGGAATATTTAGTAGTTTACAAATTGCAGTCAATGGCAAATTTTTGTCACACTGCCATAGCCTGGATTTGTGGTTACGTTGACTTGCTTATGAAAATGATTTTTTTTACAGACATCTATGACATCATCAGTCTCTGGATATAATTTTACAGCAGGTGAGTTGTTTATGCATCCACACACATACATGCATTTATTTTTGTGCAATTTTTCAATAGTAATTTTGTTGCAGTTTCAAAACCTCCAAGCTCCAGTATACCTCAAATGAAACCATCAGGGATACAGCCCCCAACACGAAAACGATTGGCCCTCAAGACACCACAGGCTGCACGATCCTGTGTAGAAAGCATTCAGCCTCAGTACAGTAATAAACCAACAGGATTGCCAGGTACATTTGTTGTCCTTAACATCTGCATTGGACATGTTTTACTGTCTTGGTTTGTCAGGGCCAGATTTACTAACATCTTGCGTCAGTAGATTTTTAACAACTAAAATGTAAAATTAGTGCCAAAAGGGCATCTCTTTTGTTTTTGTGACTGACCTTATTGCATACGCATTTGTAAAAGTTTCCCAGATGTAAAATGTATGGGAGGGGAGTATTTAAATGTTTCACGCAATGCAATTTACTAAGGTTTGCACTTGTCGATTTGCTGGTATTTGCGCCATTATTGACCCCACCCCCCAAAAAGCATTAAAGTACACTGGTGCAAAAATCTTATTTTTATAATGTGCAATGCAAAATGAGCCTTGTCAGTAAATTGGCAGCGAAATTTTAACTACCACCTTTTTTAAATTGCGCTCTAATGCTAATTTGCCCTGTTTAGTAAATCTGGCCCCATGTTTACTGATTTATTTGTAACTTATTTACAGTATATTAATGTACTACATTACATGGACCAAGTAAAGGGCTCTGTTTTTATTATTATTTTTTTAATATATAGAAAATCATGTTCCTCTAATTTTATCTATAAAAGGTATGAGGACGAGGAGCTCACTGCTTCCCAGTCTTGGCCAAAAGCACTTGAATAAGGATGATTTGCCCTCAGCAAAGAGAAAACGAATTGGTGCGATATTTTGTCCTTTATTTCTTATGTATTTTTTTAATCGCTTGGGCAATTACATGGTGTATGAAAAAATTATAGATGTATTTAAATTTCTCCAATATGATTTATAATAAGAACAGATGATAATGTCTGTAAATAGTGGGTTCCTCAAAATAGCTTTTTGTCTTCAGCCACATGCAATACATTATATAAAGCATAATAGATAAACTCTACTTGTTATACCTGTGACAATTTTTGCATATTTAGTAGCCTTTCTTTCACCTAGTTTGTGTCTTACAAGGTTTATTCATGCAAATTGAGTAATTAAACTTAGTTGTATTTTCGTTTTTGCAAGATACAAACTTGACTAGTCATGTTTGTCATTAATTGAGATGTACTGACAGGCATGGCACATTTGGTGCTTTATTTCAAAGGCGTTTTTTGATTTATTCCCTGTCTGTTTGCATCAACAGCAGCACCTACTACTCCTCCTACCTTAGAAAGTGATGCTGTGCAACCAGCTGAAGCAGCACATGACTCAGGTGGATTTATCATCCTGGTTCTTATGCAATAAAATTTGGTACCCACAGACATGCATGTCTTATTTTACTCTTAACTTTTGCTTTCCTAGAATGTGTTAATTGTTTGCAGCATCAGGCAAAACTTGAGAAGTTCCTTCAAGAATTACTGAAATTGCGGTCAGGTATTTATTTTTTTCCTCTTCCTCTTGTATGAAAATTGTTTTCCTTTTTATGGATTTTAAATTTTTTGCTTCCTCTTTACATGTTTTCAATAGAGTGTAAAAACTGGGGACCATTGCATGAAAAACTTGAGATGTGTGTAGAAGAAATGAAGAGAAGTTAAGCCGGTATTACTTTTCCACATACACATCTTACTTTTTAAGATTTCCACTGTATTGTAAATCTAAATTAATTTTATCCTCTCTCTCTCTCTTTCTTTCTTTCCCACATAAGACAAAAGAAGAAAATGTATAGAAGAAAAGTTGTGCTTAAGTAATATCAGCAATTGTAATTGCAGTATTGTAGCTTTTTAATCTCCCTCTCCCATTCATAAAAGACTAAAGAAGAAAATGTGCAGTTTTATGCATTTATATATGCTTCTTAAAATGTTATGCTGTTTGTTAATAAAATGTAATCTAATGATCAAGATGTTTTTTCTTTCATATTTATATATTACTCAACATTATTAATTTTTTTCATATGTTAAACGTATTAACAATCAGTGTGAAAAATCGCCATGTAACTCTCGCGGTACTTTGATGTCATACTTTTTTTTGAAGGCGGGTTTATTTCCTTAAAATGTAAAGCATGCGTCTCACTCATCTGTGTGCATAGTAAACTGCTTGCTGCGTGTCTTCTGTCTGTCAAGCCCAAACTTGCATCTCTAAAGGGTAAGCGTGTTACTAACCTTTATTTCTCTAACGTCAACATTTTATTCTTTAAAATATATGAAGTACATGTCAGTTAACGATGGAAATGCGTTACGATAGAAATATTGAGACCGTCTTAAATTTTAAAACGAATGTTGCGTGTTTATCATTACAATCATCCTTGTGGTAATGACGCGCGAGCATCCTGTGGACATTTTTTAAAATAAAATGTTACAGTACAAAGATTGTGTCTTTTATATTGGTAGAGACAATTCCACATACTTATCATTTTCTTTAAAGGTTTATATCATTTTGTTTGTGAGGAATTTCCTGAAAGATTTCTCCACATTAGGTCAAAATATAAGGGCTGTTATTAGTAAATGCAAATGAACAACGATTAATATTTTCGTTTTAAGCGTTTATTGTTCCCTGGTTAATTTCCTCATATCGGCTACATTTCTCCACATAAACACATGGTTAATGTAGGCTTTTGAAGCCTTTTAGGAAATCATATCAATTTAGCTTGAAGCATTTAGTTTTGTGCCTCTTTATTACATTAAAAATCTTCAGCATCTTTTGTTTTGCTTTAATGCGTTAACGTTTTCTTTATTTATTTATTTTAAGTTCAGTCAATTATGATTGAATCCACAACAAAAAATCTTTCCGGATAAAGGACATGAATATATGTGACTCATACCATTAGTTCTAGTTTATAACGTTTGAAAGTAACAATAGCATCATTTATAATAAGCAGAAGTTTCATAATCAAATTTAGTTTCTTTATAAATATAGTTGGAGGTTGGTCAGGTGGTGCAGCCTTTTGCAAAAATGTGCATACTTTACCCATCAAGCCTAACAAAGGTGTAATAAAAGCCTAAATTGCAGGGATATCTGTAGTTTCTATAGTGTCTGAACCTGTGAATTTATAATGCTCAGACCCATCAGATTAAATTGTTAAATACTAGAATATGTCTTTGTTTAATTGTTCTGGACAGAGAAATGTTTCAGACTGGGCCATGTTTGCATCCATTATGCCTGCAGTCTTATTATTGATATGAAAAATAATAAATGCTCTTATGGTCATTAATCAAGATCTTAATTTTTTTAAGATGCTTACCTATAGGTGTGTCACACACATTTGGCTGCCTGTAGTTCAGGTTTGTTTCATTTGTCTATTGTAACACTTGTGGGTTTCATGTTATGCCCCTTATACGCTTCAGTGGAAGGAAGTTACTTTATGTTTCTAGCGACGTCATGGAGTTTAGCAGAAAGAGGGGTGTTTTATGGAGCAGTAGACCATAGTGGGTTTTCTTTTTCCTTTGTTTTTTTTCTCAGAGTACATACGTGAATTTGGTCAAACTGCTTTACTGAACAGTCAAGAGTTAGTCTTTTTATCATTTGGCAGGTTTATTCTATTGTTCCCAGACAGGATGTTATCAAACATTCGTGACTGGACTGAAACTCTTTGTAATTTGTGTAGTTTCAATGTTTCTTCAAGCACTGTTCCATCTTCAACTGTTGCATCAAAAGTATTTTTATTTATGTTATGTCTTGCAAGCAGTGGATTTACAATAAAGTGCTTGACCTTTATAAAATATAAATCAGTCTGAAATCAGAGTTACTTTGTGCACTCCCTTTTATTTGCTGATTGCATCATTTTTTTTCTTTTGACCTACCTGTTGTCCTTTTTCCAGTTTGGTCTTGTTTAAAAATGATACACCCTTTGTTAATGCTTTGTGTGTGATTTGAGGAATTTGTACTGTTTAACTGCATTTTAATAATTAAAGGGGTGTGTGAACTACTTGGATTTAAACTTAATGGGGACATATCATGAAAATCTGATTTATTCCATGTTTAAGTGCTATAATTGGGCCCCCAGTGCTTATATCAACCTAAAAAATGTGAAAAAGATCAACCCAGTAACTTAGTTTTGGTAAATCATTCTCTGCATGTAAAAAAGCTATCTGTTTCCCCTTGTGATGTCACAAGGGGATAATAGTGCCCCTTAATCTGCACTATCCAGCCACGGCAATGACATTTAGTGCAAAAATCAACTCATTTGCATTTTAAAGGGCACACGCAAAACGGCACATTTTTGCTCACACCTACAAAGTGGCAATTTTAACATGTTATAATAAATGATCTATGGGGTATTTTGAGCTAAAACTTGACATAGGTACTCTGAGGACACCAAAGATTTATTTAACATCTTTAAAAAGTCTTGTGAAATGTCTCCTTTAAGCCAGTCAATTCTGCCGACATGACCTGTCCTGTGGTTATACACGTTGTTTAGTACTAAGAAATAGTTTGGTGTTTGCGGCTTACAGCTGTGTTAGGTGAGATGCAAATGCAACAGTCGACCTAAAATATCCTAACATTGGTGTAAGGGTACATTTCTGCTGCCAAAACAAGGGCATTAAGGAAAGATATTAAGGTTGAACTTTTTCCCTATATACTGTTGGTCATTTAAAAAGATAGTTAATGTTTTAAATAGACTGATCAATATTTTAGTAATTCAACAAATTTCAAAACTTTCAGCTTTATTTTTGTAATAAAGAGTTTACCATGCCATGTGACTTTGTGATTTGATGTGTGATATTTTAGAGCTGGTGTTTGTTAAAACATTTTGATTTAATCCTTGCAAATGAAAAGGTATTTTTCATCATGTCTCAGACAATGAAGTACAGCAAGGTTATTGCATTTACTCTGTATTTTCACACCCATAAACATAATGCTAAACAAAACAGACTGATTTGCTGATTTATGTCAGTCAAAAGGGCTCTTGGGTGATCCTTCGGCATGAGAGTAACTGCTTTGGAGTCCAGACATGCGTACACACAATATGTATGACATTTAAATCAGACTCTTTATGTGAATTAGCAGGCCATTTCCTAAGAAGGCAATGTTTCTTACAAGAAACCAGTTACTCATGTTGCTTCCTGCTTCCTTTCAGTGCACTCAAAATTTGTCTGGCATCTTCAACTTGAGTCATCATGACCGGGAACAAACTGATCTCCTTTGGGAAGACACTGCTGAGACGTCGTGTGCTGGACAACAGTCAGGATGAAACCCGATTTTCTCGTTGTCTCACCACACTGGACCTCATAGCCCTTGGCGTTGGAGCAACATTGGGTGCAGGTGTCTATGTCCTGGCAGGAGAAGTGGCCAGAGAGAAAGCTGGGCCTGCAATTGTGCTTTCTTTCCTCATTGCAGCAATGTCTTCTGTCCTTGCCGGTTTGTGCTACGCCGAATTCGGTGCACGGGTTCCCAAAACAGGATCTGCTTACTTGTATAGCTATGTCACGGTTGGAGAAATTTGGGCTTTTATCACAGGATGGAACTTGATTCTGTCGTATGTCATAGGTGAGGATGTGGGTCAAGAAACTAAAATTTACTCTGTAAGTCTATAGTAATGCACATGCTTTTCCATTTGAATGTAAATATATGAATCATCTTCTCACGAGGGGTAAATCTGAATACACCTCCAAGAGTTTGATTAAGTAGATGTTATTACAACCCAAAGTGGGTTTCAAACTAAATGAAGTGTTTACTCCTCTGGAAACAAGGACTCTTGACAAAACCCGAGGAGATTCGGAAAGCATCTGCTCATGGTTCACCATGACATACGTCTCATTCTCTGCTTCACAGGCACTGCTAGTGTGGCAAGAGCATGGAGTTCAACTTTTGACAATCTGGTGGAGAAAAAGATCTCTATTTTCTTCAATGGCTCCATGTCAATTCCAAACACTGGAAACGTGTTAGCTGAGTATCCCGACCTGTTTGCCCTCGTCCTGGTCATATTGCTTACCGGTAAGAGCCTTTTTTATACACTCAACTCTTTCACAGTGCTAAGTTACTTTTCAGCTGGCACAGAGCAAGCTGATGTTTTACTGATCTGGCTACACAGTCAAGTTCTTCTATTGTTTTATCAAGCGAGAGATCGAATCTGGTTTCACACTGATTCTTTTCAGACTCTTGACTCACTTTTTTTCTGGCACAGAAATAGTTAAAATAATTTTTTTTGAAATATTAAATAATTTAAAAGCAATATATCCTTTACTCGCAATACTGTTACTTACTTTTAATTCACCACTTAAATGCAAAACACTATAATGGTGTGAATTTGCTACTTTTCACCTCCTACGCTGCAGGACTACTGGCATTCGGAGTGAGTGAGTCTGCACTTGTCACCAAGATCTTCACAGGAGTCAACCTGCTGGTATTGACATTTGTCATCATATCAGGTTTTGTGAAAGGCAACACCGCCAACTGGAATCTTACTGTGGAGGATTACATTAATAACACTAACAACTTAAAAACAGAAGAGTGAGTCAATCCGCTTATTATGCTATTAGATTGAGAGCATACACAGCAATATAAAAGTACAGTTTAAATACTTAATCAGTTGAGATGTTGTTTGTTTCCTGATTACAAATGATTGCATTGCAGGAAATATAAACATTTAACATGTGACCCTGCCTATGAAAATCCTTCGGAGTTGTCATTATTTAGTGATTTACCTACATAATTTAATGAACAAATAACCTTGATATCTTTAATATTGACTGAGAAAGTACAGGTCAAAGATTAAAATTAACATGAAATCAAACGGATGCTCCGAATCGAGACTTTAGACCATCCCAGGAAGGGTCGCATACAGTGATGAGTTCATCATCTATACATAACAATCTTTTAATTAGTGGTGTCAAAAGATGAATCATGATTAATCGCATACAAAATAAAAGTTTGTTTTGCATTAAGTATATGTGTGAGCACTGTGTGTAATTACTGTGCTTGTGTGTGTGTGTGTGTATATATATATACATATATAATATATACATATATACACTCACCTAAAGGATTATTAGGAACACTATACTAAAACTGTGTTTGACCCCCTTTCGCCTTCAGAACTGCCTTAATTCGTGGCATTGATTCAACAAGGTGCTGAAAGCATTCTTTAGAAATGTTGGCCCATATTGATAGGATAGCATCTTGCAGTTGATGGAGATTTGTGGGATTCACATCCAGGGCACGAAGCTCCCGTTCCACCACATCCCAAAGATGCTCTATTGGGTGGAGATCTGGTGATTGTGGGGTTCATTTTAGTACAGTGAACTCATTGTGATGTTCAAGAAACCAATTTGAAATGATTTGAGCTTTGTGACATGGTGCATTATCCTGCTGGAAGTAGCCATCAGAGGATGGGTACATGGGGGTCATAAAGGGATGGACATTGTAAGAATCAATGCTCAGGTAGGCCGTGGGATTTAAACGATGCCCAATTGGCACTAAAGGGCATAAAGTGTGCCTAGAAAACATCCCCTACACCACCACCACCACCTTGCACAGTGGTAACAAGGCATGATGGATCCATGTTCTCATTCATTGTCCGCCAAATTCTGACTCTACCATCTGAATGTCTCAACAGAAATCGAGACTAATCAGACCAGGCAACATTTTTCCAGTCTTCAACTGTCCAATTTTGGTGAGCTCGTGCAAATTGTAGCCTCTTTTTCTATTTGTAGTGGAGATGAGTACCCGGTGGGGTCTTCTTCTGCTGTTGTAGTACATCCGCCTCAAGGTTGTGCGTGTTGTGGCTTCACAAATGCTGTGCTGCATACCTCGGTTGTAATGAGTGCTTATTTCAATCAAAGTTGCTCTTCTATCAGCTTGAATCAGTAGGCCCATTCTCCTCTGACCTCTAGCATCAACAAGGCATTTTCGCCCACAGGACTGCCGCATACTGGATGTTTTTCACTTTTCACACAATTCTTTGTAAACCCTAGAAATGGTTGTGCATGAAAATCCCAGTAACTGAGCAGATTGTGAAATACTCAGACCGGCCCGTCTGGCACCAACAACCATGCCACACTCAGAATTGCTTAAATCACCTTTCTGACATTCAGTTTGGAGTTCAGGAGATTGTCTTGACCAGGACCACACCCCTAAATGCATTGAAGCAACTGCCATGTGATTAGTTGATTAGATAATTGAATTAATGAGAAATTTAACAGGTATTCATAATAATCCTATATATATATATATATATATATATATATATATATATATATATATATATATATATATATATATATATATATATATATATATATATATATATATATATATATATATATATATACACACACACAAATATATTATGCAAACACAAACATTTATTTTGTATGCGATTACTCGTGATTAATCTTTGACAGCCTTACTTTTAAATCTTTTTATCTAAACTTGACTTCTTTGTTTATCTTTTTGAAATTTGACATGTTTCAGAATTCATGAACTCAAAAAGTATTATAAATCCTTCTCTTTTAAATCTTAGACAAATTAAAAAAAACTTTGGTTCGGGAGGCTTTGCGCCCTTCGGCTTTAGCGGGATCCTTTCTGGTGCTGCTACATGCTTTTACGCCTTTGTTGGTTTTGACTGCATTGCTACTACAAGTAAGTCAAGTTATGCAAAACTCATTGTGTCTAATAATGCATGTCTTCCTTGTTTAAAAAAATGCTCACTTACCTGTTTTGGTTTTATAGGCGAGGAGGCCAAAAACCCAATGCGTTCCATCCCAATAGGCATAGTGGCCTCTCTGCT
The DNA here is from genome assembly GCF_027580225.2 of Misgurnus anguillicaudatus. Lineage (NCBI taxonomy): Eukaryota > Metazoa > Chordata > Actinopteri > Cypriniformes > Cobitidae > Misgurnus > Misgurnus anguillicaudatus. The sequence goes on along the minus strand of NC_073352.2, from coordinate 16,912,741 downwards.
CATCTGCTTTTTTGCCTACTTTGGAGTTTCAGCAGCTCTTACCCTCATGATGCCCTATTACTTGCTGGATGTCCAGAGTCCTCTCCCCGAGGCCTTTAGTTATGTAAACTGGGACCCTGCGCGCTATATAGTGGCTGTGGGTTCTCTGTGTGCTCTATCTACCAGGTAACTTATTCACTTACAGATTCCATTTAAATGACAATTACATCCAGTTTCCTTACTGGTATGGGCCCTTTCCAGGAAAACAAATAATTAAATGACAAGAAATGTAGGGTGGGACCAGTTATACTACTAGAGTTTACATTCCATCATAGTCTAATCTAAAAATATGACACCTGTCATATTTATGTAAATGTGTGCTTGTGTCTTCCTCGTGCATTACACATAAATGGTTTTTACCTAATTGGGTTTTTACCTAATCCAAGACTGAAATGTATATTTTAGAAACATCTTATATTGATATATTTTAACATATATCAGCGCCATTGTTTTGTCTCAAGATGCACACATGTATTGTTTGTTTGTAAAAACGACTTAAATGTCCTAATATAACTAAGTCCTGGATTAAACTTTTAGGCAGAACGTCTTTAAGATAACTTAATGATTTATTTTAAATGTTTCTTTCTTAGTTTATTGGGCTCAATGTTCCCCATGCCTCGTGTGATTTATGCTATGGCTGAGGACGGTTTGCTCTTTCGCTTCCTGTCCCGCATGCACAAGAAAACCAAAACACCCATGCTGGCCACCATCGTGTCTGGCATTGTAGCAGGTATTGATGATGTAATCTTGGTGGATTATTTACTGTTTTTATAAATGCGACTAACTTCAGTAATGTCTGTTGTTTTCTCCTTGTAGCTTTGATGGCCTTCCTGTTTGATCTCGCTGCCTTAGTAGACTTGATGTCCATTGGTACCCTGCTGGCATACACTCTGGTCGCTGTGTGCGTGTTAATTCTCCGGTTAGTACATTTTTATCACATGTGTTGTGGCATTCATAAACACTCATTTCGGAGTTATTGAGATAAGATAAATGTTTCCTATTAAAATGAATCTGCTGTCTACAGCTACCAACCAGGCACTCTTGGCATTGTTGTGGATGCAAAGCAAGTGGAACTGCAGAAGCTGGAGGCAAAGGTACCCATAGCAGATATGGATAGCGGAGATGAGTACGGTCAGGAATTAGAGACCAAACCACTTAAGGAGAAGTTTCTCATCAGACTGCTGCTGCAACCCAGCTCCGATGTGCCAAACAAGACTTCGGGCCTTATTGTTTATTCTGCAACAGTCATCATTTGTAAGCATTTCTTCAATCTGTTTTAAGAGACAGGGTATTTATATCCTGGAGCTAAATTTTGCATTGCAGGAAATATCGAATGCTGACCTTCATCTTATAATCTCTGCAGTTGATGAATTAAACGGGTTAATCGGCCCCTTCGCTTGTATTTTTCAGCTGTGCTTTTCACATTGCTGTGTGCGATGCTGGCGGTTTGTGGGGAGCAGGTGGGGAAGGGCAGTCCTGTTCATGTCACTGTGGTTGTGGTCCTATCTATTTTGTCCTTTATCTGTATCTTAATTATCTGGAGACAGCCTCAGAGCAAGGATGCTCTCAGCTTTAAGGTTGGCACTGAATTAATTGTTCTACTATATTGAATTTTTTGTTATTACTGTCTGGTTAATGGTATTAATTATCTCCTTATATTTTGTAGGTCCCTTTGCTGCCCATTCTGCCATTGGTCAGCATCTTTGTAAATATTTATCTCATGATGCAAATGGACGGACCTACATGGATTCGTTTCTCAGTGTGGATGGCTATTGGTGAGTAGTTTACTAATTTTCATAGATGATTGTGTGTCAAAATGTAAATATTTCAGTGAGCTTAACTTTGTGCATGTGTCTCAATGGATTCATTTTTAGGATTCATTATTTATTTTGCGTATGGAATATGGAACAGCTCTGAAGCTAAAAATAATTCCCCACAAAAATTCGAGCCCATTCTTAAAGGAAAGAAATCGATGTATCTGAATGAAGATGAGAGCGAAGTTGAAGGGGCCACACCGTAGGAAGTGAAACCACAATTTTTTGTCAAATGCCGCAGTATCATTTTTGCACCTTATGTTTTATCTAGAGTCTGACAAAAAGTGTTTATTCAAAAGGCTGTTACAGTAGGCCAACTGGATATACGTTCTTATTGTTTACATTGTGTCAGTGTATATTATTACTGTAACAAAGTATATTTATATGAAGTGAACAGTATTTTTAGTCCTACTAGGACTTTATGTTGAAGTGTTTACTGTTGTACAGGCACTGGGCATTTGCGAATAGTGTCTTTTCTGCCCGTGGGATCTCCCATATTATTGAATGGGATTATGATAAAGACTGAGATCATTACTTTCATTACAGAAAGATCATGACTATAATACATTTAGTGAAACAACATGTGCTTCTTATTGTGTTTTGAACCAAAACATCCTTGTAGTACTTAATTTTATAAACTAGAGATATGATTAGAAAACTGCTATATATATAGCCTATATATTGTGAAATTTTGTCAGTAGTTTTCTATTTTTAAACAATATTGTATATTTTTGTCAATATATGAATGTATTTATTTACAAGTGAGTGGAAGTGTTTAATTGTTGACCGGTCATTAATTTGACCTTTATTTTTTTACTTTGGTGATTAACTGTGATTAACTGTTGCCTTTATAATTCGAAGCATTAATAGCATCTCAAAGCTTTAATTTGCAAGATGTTTATTGAAGCTATAATTAGATAACAGTTTATGCAGTTTTTGTATGTTTTATCTTTATGAAAAGGTGTAGGGATTGGATATTTTACTATACTAAAGTGGCACTTGCATTTTTTGGGGGGGGGGTATGCTATTATGACATGAAGATTGAACAAGAATGATGTACATTTATGACTATACAGCACTAGACAGAGTTGTTGTACCATATATTTTAAGTCATTACTTACAGAATTACACCATTTTACAGTTAATGTTTATACAATGCTGCTGTGTAATTTTGATGGCCGTTACTCTTTCAGTGGATTAAAAATCATCTGTTACAAGTTATGAGTCAGAAGTGTTAACTTTTAAAAGAGAGTCGACCCTCATGTTGTATAATACATAGACTTTATTTTACAAGTGATTTTATACCTTAGAAGTTTTGTTTACTGAAAAAAACAAATTACTGTATTGTAAGATTAATTGTGAATTTTTTTCTTTTTATTTCCTTTGTAAATAGCATACTAAATGTGCCTTTATTATTTACTATTTTGTTATCAATAAATATGGGCCTTTAAAAAACGTCCTAAAGGTACACCTCAACATCCTTGTTTACATTTAGAGCTGGTTTCATAGACATGGCTTAAGCAAAGTCTCAAACTAAAATGCATGTTGTCTTATCTCAAAACACTAACGTGCATTTTAAATTTGAAGTGGATCAAAAAAGTTAATCAAAGTTGTCCTCCTAAGACAAGAACGGGTATTGGTGTAAAGACAATTTTTATGAAAGGTTTTGATCAGCTTAATGTTGATATCATTGCCATTGTTTTCTCACACCATTAACAGTTTACAAAAATTAACCATCGTTTTACTACAGTTAAAAAAACTTGGTTAATGGTTACCATCTGGTTTTTAAAAAATAGTTAAACCATGGTTACTGTAGTAAAACCATGGTTTTGCTAGTAGTAATCAATACACAAAAAACATTTTTAGCACAAAAACATGGTTAATTTTCATAAGGGTTGTATGGTTGTCAAAGGTATGTTTGTAAGACTATTTAAACGTCCTATTATAACTAAAGGCCTAGTCTTGGCTTAGTCTAAATCCTGTCTGAAAAACCAACATGTTTTAATCACCATAGTAAAATACCACCCTTTTGAGGTATAATAATGTTATACATTTGATGCTTTGCTAAAAGGTAAGTAATAATAACAAAGTTAAAGCCAAATACATGGTATGCAGACGTAAATCTAACATTGATTTATTTTATATTTCTTTAGTCACAACTCATATAGCTATATTTGTTTTCTATAGATTTTGATGAGATTATTTTACAATTATTAAAAAAATAATTATTCAATATTATTATTTTTATTGTTATGTTTGTTTACGAGTTTAGAAAAGGCACAGGCTAAGAAAAAATATATAATATCAAGAAAATGCTCACAATCATCCACACAGCCTGTGAAATGACTGCCATTCTACAAGGTGTCATCAAAATGGGGATCTGCCTTTCAACTACACGTCCCATAATGCTTTGCGTTCCGTTTCAGGCATATATGGCCATTGGACTTCCGGTGTCTTTAAATTCCCAGCCATTAATCTGCTTCGAGTGCTACTGGTGATTTTACGTACGTTTAATCTAATTGAATGATGGATATACCCGTCAGTTAACGTACTGTGGACGATCAAACGATCCTTCTCGATCTGAACGGTGTTGCCGTTGCTGTCGTTGTACAAATCGCACGCGATCCGTGTTCGTCCTCGGTTCCTCTTTATTTTTGCCGCAGTCAGAAATTATTCGAGCTCGAGGCCAGCGGACGCGCGCACCGTCTCTCTCTCTCTCTGCTCGTGCAGCCTTTACCCATCTCTCGGGTCATAAACTTCATATTTCATTTGTGTTTTAATTCAAAGTGTGTCATTATTTTTACGCGTCTTTGACCTTGGACTGACAGATACTTCTCCTGGTCAGAAAGAAAACGAGCTTGTTGTGTTTGGTTTGGTGGCTGATTTGACTGACTCCAGGATTTGTAAAACTGATTCACTCTCTGGCAGGCAGATATATAATGCTGATCGAGTAAGACAAGCACCTGTTTGACTCCAAATTAAGCAGAGCAAAGGTATGTGATATATGTACATGCATGTTTACAATATTTAACTTCAGTCTATGTGTGTTAGTCGTACACTTCTATATGCAGATCCTTCAGGTGTGCTGTCTGGGACTACCATATGTTCAGTAATCTGAATTAATAATCAGTTCACCTACACACCTTTACACCTAACACTTAGCTTATTTGCTAAATATTCATTGGTTTACAGTATTGTTTGACTAAGTTATGTAAACAATACATTTGCCTTTCCTTTATAAAACCTGCTATTTAGAATGTGAATAACTGATATAAATGCAGAGTTAGCCATTGAACTGTGTATAGTAAACAAATCTTTGTGACATGTTGTGAATGATTGACTTGGTACTAGGCCGTGCGAGGCAGAGAAAGGCCAGAAGCAAAAGTCACATACTGAGTCTTTGTGCCAGGTTTGAGCTTCAGTCTTACTGCTGGTCACCCCGTCGATTGCTGGCAGCCCTCCACCTCTGAACAGAGCCATGACCTCTCAGAGAGAACCAGATACAGTAAGTATATCTGAAACTTAAAACCCACATTCCTTTACATTACACAATAAGAGAAGTCGGTAAGAGCTGTCATAAGAATGGAAAAGCGTCGTCAACAATTTCAAAATGGATTACACTTTACAATATTAGTACAAGGATATGCCTAATAATTGACTAAAACCTACATTTATTCTTGCTTGAATATGAACTAGTAATGAGTTAAAGTATCACAAACTTGTATAGTCAACTAATATATTTAAGTTTTTATAAATAACGACCACCTCGGTTTCAAACAGGTTATTAAATACATTAACAACGAACAAACATGTCATGTTATATTTAATTATGATAATTCTTTAGTTTGTAGTACATGCCCTAACTTATCATTTGTTTAAAGTAAACAAATGGGGGCTGTGAGATTGTGCCAGGAGTGCCCCATTTTTTTTACATTTTATAATATACATTAATTTAAAAAAATTCTGTCTAATGGACCCCTTCACGGTTCACGTCACAGGCAGTTTACACTGCGCATGTCGGGGTCAGAAAAGTCATTACAGCAGATTGAGTTGCGTATTATTCGGTATCGTCAAAAATGCCTACTTACGTCGTGGGCTGTGAAAATCACACCAGGTCTTCCGCTAAGTTTTCGCGATTCATGCAGAATCTCAAAAACAAAAAATACAACATCTGCACCTGCAAGCAATTATCGTGCAGACTGGAACAATGCAAACATCAAAGAGGCTTGTGTTTGTAGTGCTCACTTCATTTGAGGCAAGTCATCATTTTTCAGCCCTGTTAGATTAAATTATAAAGCCTGGATGGTATGAACAGTTTGTGCGCGCACCCGATAGTCATTCAATGTTTACAAACCTTGAACGGGTCTATTAAACCTTAGAAAAATAAGGCTACTAACCAACAGCACTACATTGTATAATTTAATGTTTTGTTCAATTCAAATTTTAAGTTTATATCATAAATTTTCTTTCGGGGGCCACGAAGGCCTGCAATGTACACAAGGTGGGCCGCATGCCGAAAACCCCCGAGAACCACTGCATTAGACCACGTTTCTGTTGAATGCTTTATTCTAAATTGGTTGGAAAATGTTCAGTGTAGGGCTGCACGATAAATCGCATGCGATAACACGCGCATCTCGTCAGTAATGCCGGTTCCTTGATTAGTAGTAAATCGCCATCATTTACTACACAGAGCCGTAGTTCACACCAAAGCTTTCTTCAGCTGAGCGATTTGCTTGCTGTGATACTTTTGCTTTGTTTATCAGTCATTGTACGATGTGTCAGTTGGTTGTTTATCCTGCCCCTCCTCCAATGTGATTGGACAGCCGTGTGAGCACTGACATTGACGAGCTGAGTTTTTCAACCAAAGTTGAATATTTTTTAACTCTAGGCGCTGAGTGCAGAAAATTTGCTGGCTTTTTTTTTTTTTTAAAACGCAGCGCTTCCATTGGAAACAATTGAAAACATCCGCCGGAGTAAAAGCTTTGGTGTGCGCACCCCCTAAAAGGACAAAAAGTACCAAAACACAAGTCCATACCACTTATTTCAAATATATGTGACCGTGCCTGTGAAAACCCAACTGAGTCATTTTTGGGATTTACTGTTTTCTGCTTATAACCTTGATATTTTTAATATTTTTAATAATATTAATATAATAATGTCAAAGACCGCTATCAATATAAAATTAATGATTGAAATCAAATTTTGAAGCTCCTAATCTCATTCTTAGATTATGAGACTTGGATTTCACTAACAGGGTCACACATTCCTTTGCACTATACTCCAAAGCATCCTCATGAACGTAATATCTTGGTTTTATACCAAAATTTGCTGTTATTCAGTGAAAATTGTTCTTTTGTTTACATCATACATGTTGCATGAAACATAAGAATGAGTAGATGACTTTTGGGTCACTTTAACCTCCTAAGACCCGAGATTTTCTTTGTCTTTTTTCATATTTTTACCAGCTATTTTGAGGTTAGGAAGAACCAATAAATATAATAACCAAATATTTTTCGTAGAACATGAAACGGTGTGTTTGTCCATGTTTGTGTACAAGAAGTTCCAGTTACACATAATTAAGTATTATGGTGCAAAACAACAAAAAAATGTGATGTCCACATATGTGGACATCCAGGTCTTAGGAGGTTAAGTTGCATTTCTGTGGAGCATGTCGGCATTGCATTTCCCTTTCTCTGCAACAGATTTTATTAGGTAAGACCCAACATGATTCAGCTACCTTTTAGTGCAGAGATTTAGTTAAATATTAGAAAACAAAAAAGTTTTGCTTTAAGTGCTGTTGAGGTAATCAAATGAACTTAAGACCAATGTGATTGATGTTATATGCACGGAAGTGTTTTTGGATTGAGGCTTGTTTATAGACGGTTTCAGCGGATAAACATGCGTTGTCCTGGTTATGACTAGTGGCTAAAAATGAAGTCAGGAACAAATACCGCGTCAAAAATAAAACAAATGTTTTGGTTTCCCAAAAAACGAGGGGAGGCGGCCATCATGGTAAAAACGTTAGCTCAATGTTGTTTTGTTTATACGCTTTAGCTATGAAATATGAACTAGGCAGTGGTTCCCAAACTTTTTCAGCGTGCGGCCCCCCTTGTGTACGGTACATTCCTTCGCGGCCCCCCAAAGAAAATTTGTGACAAAAAACTGTTCTAAAACTTAACATTTTAATTAAAAAAAATGTAATTAAACAAAGAAGTAGTGATTTTGGTTAGTAGCCTTATTTTTTTAGGTTTAATTACACAGAATTCATTATAAATTAATGTATTTCATAAAATGTCATAAAACTGGAGCCCCCCTGGCACCATCTCGCGGCCCCCAGTTTGAAAACCACTGAACTAGGGTAACCTACTTGTTTTTTTTATTTAGCTTGTTATCAGAAATAAACTACTCTAAAAGGACTTTGTTGTTATTTATTCTTAGCAGAGAGTTTACCGAAAGTTACATGTGTTCCACGAAAGCCGTTTATGTTGTTACTGCTGAAACCGTCTATTAAACCTGTTTGTTTCCTCAAATGCTGATAACTTTAAGATCTCAATTAGTTGCCGGGTGGTGGAGTTGTAAGCAGCATAAGCTGAGAGATTAAAGAGGTGTTTATGTACTGATTCTGGAGCATCTAGGCCGATTTTATATTTTTAATGGTTTAAAAACTGGGGCATCCAGATGAGCTTATTTGTGTTATGCCATCTTCTCTGTATTACCCACAACAGATTTGTCAATAACACTTTAAATCCAACGTTTAGTCCGAGGGCTTTTCGTGCCTTTATCAGAGGGGCTTAGTGTTTGTAAACAGTCTGTTGGGATGACGTCATTCGACGTGGTTCGACCTCTTTGTTCTCGCTTCAGATCCCTTTAGGTGAAATCCAAATTTTTTCAAAAGTGTCTGAATTGGGGGTGGGGTGCCCTACTTTATAAATGCCCTTAGCAGCACAGGAGCCTGATTTTGCAAGAGGTTAGGGCATTAGGGAGCCCTGGTTTCAAAGCTTTTGTGGCACATGGTGTGTGGGAGTGAAGAGGTCATCCTCCTGTCTTCCCACTATGAGGCGGTCAGCTTGCATCCCAAAATGTTTATGTTTGTGTTTATGCGTTTATTCCAGGAGATTCTATAAGATTACAAGCAGTTTTCTTGAACTGTACTTGCACATTTTCAGGAGCTTGCTGGGGAAGTCAGCCTTTCTCACTTCCACTTTCTCTGAAACATGTTGAAAGCTTTTAATGTGAAAGGTGCTCTGCTGATTGGTTGCGCTGTTACTATGAAACTTGCTTTGCTTCAATTCTGTGTTCGCTGTCGCATGTGGGTTTAAACGCAGCGGTGCCATAACCAACTGGCTCACCTTTGTATTTCCCCTCCTCTTTCCCCATTTGATTCTGAACGAAAGCATTAAGCCTCGGCCAAGCGCTGCACACAGACTCTGAGTGATGTAATGTTTAAATTGCAGTCATTGAAAACCATGAAAGGGGAAAAGTACGTCTAAAGCCTGAAAGAAAATATCTGAACAAGGCACTCTTTGGAAGTTACTCTCCAAGTTAGACATACAAGGTTCCTTTTCTGGTTTTATTTTTGGTAAACTATTAGGGCAGATATAGTGGCAAACTGTGTGGCTACTGTAGTGACATTCAGTCAGTACAGAAGGCATCGAGAGGATGCTGCCATATGTATTCAAATTGTATGTGATGTACCTAATTTGCGAAATCGAGTAAAATAGAAGATTGATTTGATCCTGAAATATTTGATCAATAAACCACAAATACACATCATGTTAAATGCTTACATTGTATGTGTGGTGAATCTTGCTATCACCTTCAGAGAAATAAAATAACACTGCATTATGTTAAAGGAATATTGCTTATGTGTGAGGAAAGTGATCATATCACATTGTGAGCCCATGATTTTCTTTTAACGTATCCTAAAAAGACGAGATGAAGCGCAATGGTTTTTTATCTGTAACTCGCATTACATAGATGAGAAAGCGCATCAAAACCATGCAGATAAAACGACAATTATACAATCTGCTTCCTTGGTTAAATAAGCTTTTTGGAGAGGTTTTGCTCAATAATATATTTAAGATAACATAATGCGAACTTGCATTGTTGTACTATTGTACATGGGTAGTATAGATAACAATATAAACAAACATCTTTCGTAAAACAAACATAACATTTCTGATAACAAGCAAAATAAACAACAAGTTGATTTTCTTAGTTCAAATCGTAGCTAAAGCATATTAAAAACTACACTGTGTAAAATGAATGTATACAATGTTTAAGTTGCAATGAAATTGAAATGAAAAACGAATTTGTTTTGGAATATTGTGTATTATTTTTTAGAAATTCCTTGTTTGTGAGCTTTATTATCTTTAAGAAATTCATGTGCCTTCACAATCTTTAATTAAAAATGCAAATCTACTTCCCTCCTCGAGTCGATCTCTCATTCGGTCATATGGTATGGCAGGTGGGCGGGGTCCGGGAAAAAATCACAGCGATTAGCAAATAACTTCATTACCCAACTTCAAATGATTCAATCACTTCTCAATGTACGAATTCAAGTCCAGCCCTTCCTTTTATCACTTCAGAAGCTGTTTCACTTGGATATACGTTACCACAGGAAAAATAAGACAATCGCTACTTACGTTTCATGGCGACTTTAATTTACAGATCAACTGCCAAACCTCCCTTTACATAGCGGAGGTCCATGATTACCGTCTCTCCTCTCTTTAAAAAACAAAAAAGATTTGTTATTTTCAACAAGGTATTTGTTCCAGAGTTCAGTTAAGCCCCACTAACCAAACCATGTAACAAAGTTCTTTCCAGACGTGTAACCGCCTAGAAATTGTATAAATGTTTATTTCTGACTAGTTTACACAGAGGAATTTATTTGATTGTAATAATCTTTTGTTAGAAAAAGGTATTCTTATTGTTATTATCATTTTTAAGTTAAAAGTGAATCTAGGGCAGTGGTCACCAACCCTGTTCCTGGAGATCTACCCTCCTCCATACTTTAAATCCAACCCTGCTTCAGCACATCTTTCTCAAATTTTTAGTATAGCTTTGAAAAGCTTGATTAGCAGGTTAAGGTGAGTTTGATTAGGGTTGGAGGTGAACTCTGCAGGAAAGTAAGATCTTTAGAAACAGGGTTGGCGACAATGGGTTGTTATCGTATTGATGGCTCAATCGTACTGAAAAGTCTTCATGCAAACACCTTAATCAATACGATTGAGGACGATCGGATGCAAATTTGGATCGTATTGAAGGCGGTGGTGTACTCCGATCTGTGATCAGATCGGCAGGAGAAAAGTATGCATGTAAACGCGTGAATCGTAGTATTTTCTCATTCGGATGCAAAAATACATTGTGTAAATGCGCAGTACATTTGTGCTCAAGTTCACGTCTTATATTAAACTCTTATCACATGATTCTCGTCACAGAAACACGCAATAGCAAGGCAGTGGCATCACACATTATTAAGCTAAGGTTACTGGGGTCACGCGCTGTACATGCTATTTACATTCTGCCGCGTTTATGTGTACTTTTAAAACATTAGGCTACTTAAAGCAATAAAATAGTGTTGTGACTTTTGAAAAGTGTGTTTTCATCACCTATATCTGAAAACTTCTTAAGAACAACTTTCTCCAACTCCGTTGTGACTTTAATCCAGAGATAAAGCCTGAACTCAACGCGAGATGCTGTCCGCAGCGAGGCGTTGCCAAATCCTCTGCTTTTTTCGAGTTTAGATTTGAGCTACTGTTTAAACTGTTTCCACCAGTTGTTTTTTTCTGCGGGTAAAAAGATGAAAGTATTTTGTTCATTAGTTATTGGTATTTGGGCTGTGAATAGTCATTGGGATGCTTTTGGGCTAGTTTTGAATGTCCATTTGTGATGGTTCTGATACGTGAATATGGCAACCTTGGCTGTGCGCAGACGTTCGGTTCGGATTCCATAGAATGTACATGTAAATTAACGTTTTAATCAGATTGCACTCTTTAGGGTGCATGTAAACTGTATCGTCGTAACCTTCAATCGTAGTAAATTCAATCGGATTGACAAAATGTTGTGCATGTAAACATAGCCATTGAGTGCGTCTTACACGATTATGCCTAATAAACAGATAATGTGTGGCATCGTGTAAACACAAAACGCTTTTCTTTTATTGGGGAAAGCCCATAAATGGCGACCGGCACAGGTAGTATTTTGCTCATTACCTCGATTTCGCTTTGCTTGGTGTATCGTTACACCCGTTACACATGCTGTTCGCATTCACTAAACATAACCAAATACGCTTATATGTATACACGCCAAGATGGGCATTTTAACATAACTCTGTGTGTATCTGAACGTTTGTGTAAAGCCTGAAGTTTAGTCCCGTTTTTACGTGTTTGCAAGGGTCAGCGTACAGTGCGTGTGTGTGCAAATTCCTTTATCAGAAATGTACGTGCACCACTGGATTTTTGTAACCATGCATACTTTGTATGTGTAGGATGTGCATGTGCGTACAGAAGTATAAAGTTTTAAGGCCAGGAGAGTAATTGCAGTTTGCCACAATACGAATGCGTCTTACATATTTGGATGCATATGAGTTAAATAAACTATGCTTTGCAAGGTTGTGCACGTACGATCACGTTAAAAGAAACAAACTGCTCAAGGCTTAGGTTCCAAATAGCTTTGTAAAAAGTGGTTTTGAAAATGACCGATAACCATAAAATGCTTCATATTGGCGTGCCCTAATCGGAGATCAGCAGTGAAGATGGCTTTATTGGGGTCAGTGAGATAAGGTTTTGTGGCAGTTGGCGAAATTGTGATTTGATCTATCATGTACATGTGTCATAAACTGTCAGCTGTCATATAGTTATGCAATAGCTGTTCAGCTGTTATTGAAAAACATAAACCTGTTACGTCTTTTGCTGGGATTTGTTTTTATTGTAAGGTGGATGGTTAAATAAGAAATGTATTTTTCTGATATACAAACGTGTGTGCACACACAGTGTTTAAAAATATTTTTTATGTGGTAGAGCCAATAAAAATGTTGGCAAGGGAAGTAAAAATGTAAACTGCTGGCCCAAAGCGATCCACGAAAATAATCTTTCTACCCAGTAAATTTGCAGTGTATCTCTTAAATGTTTGAAGTTTTGGCACGAGGTGTGTGTGTGTTGGCTTGTGGCTAATGGCTTGAGGTGTTATTAATATAGCCGGCACAGGCATTATGTCTGTCTGTTGTTTTTAATGTGACTCATGGAGCGAATCGGTTTCACTAATCTACTGTGATGTCTTCACTCCCTGCTGCAAGAGGTTAGACATGGACATGTACACTTAATAACTCACTCCTGGGTTGTCTGAGACACCTGGGGTTGTCATATTAGGGTGATGGTGTGCCTAGGAAAGGAGGGATATAGCTCCACTGCATGAAATGAAAGGATTCACCCGCGCCCTTTATCCCCTTCTTTACTGTGCCATCATTTCTCAGGAACCTTTTAAGACGAGAGCAGATTATTTCTGTCTTATTGCTGAGCATGAATCTAATTAGGAAGGAATTCCCATTTCTACAAAGGCCTCTGCAGGTCATCTCATGTCATGTGGGATAAGACGCACTGAAAGGGCATTAAGGTCGGTTTGGTGGAAATGCCACATCTGTAGGCTACAATTGAATTTCTTTCTTTCTTCGTTTGTTTGGCTACAGGTGAATCTGCGGCTGATTCTTGTGAGTGGAAAGACACAGGATTTCATCTTTTCTCCTAATGACTCTGCTACAGACATTGCACACTACGTCTTCGAAAATTGGCCAGCGGGTACGTTTGAGTGCTTCTACTGGTGCATCTTTATGTTTAACATTTACAAAGAATTGGTAATGGGTTTTTTGTTGTGTGTATTGGCAGCAGTTATTTTATGTCATTTTTATTAACTCTCACTTTTTACTTTGAATGTTTTGCCATCTTTATTTTTTTTGTGTGTGAAAGGAATGCATATTGGTGCAGTTTCCCAGACAGAGTTTGGATTAATCTCGGACTAAACCTTAGTTATAATAGGACATTTAAGTAGTTTTTACAAACATACCTTACAAAAACATTACCGGTTGTGCATCTTGACACATTTATGCCAAACATGCATTTTAGTCTGGGACTAGGATAAACCCTGTCTGGAAAACAGTGGCGGCTCGTGACTGCTCATCCAAAGGTGCATTTTCTAAATATGTGTTCGGAGTGTCATGTGTTGCTTGTGTTTTCAAAATATGTGTTTGTTGCGTCGTGTGAACCATGTGCATCACGTGTTTTGTCAGGGTGGGTGCCTGCTGCACACGAGTCAAAACCGTTTATGGTAAAAAACGTTCACGTTCACAAAATACACGCAAGACACTCCCTTAACAGTAAACTCTGATTATGCATGAGATTATGCGAGTATCTGGCAAACGCGAGCGTCTCTTTTGTCACAAACCCTTTGGACGCGTCTGCAGCAGGCACTTGTTTTGACAAGACACGTGATGCACATAGGATCACTCAACTCGCAGAACACATATTTTGAAATTACAAACCACATACATGTTGTGACAAACTTCGCATCGAGCGCCCTCGAAAAAAGAAGTCACCGGCCGTCACTGCTGGAAAACCTTTTCCGTCAAATTTTGTAAACCCCTGATTTTTTGTTGTTGTACTCATACCCATAAGTGCCGTTTTCTTTTGCCATCGATGGGTGCTTGGCACAGCATCACAACCCTTCGGTTGCTTGGCAACAGCAGACGCTATGGGAATGCCCAAGCATTTTGTAAGGAATAAGGAAAGTGGCGTGATCACGTTTCTGTGCAATTTTTGACACGAAATCTGAAGCGCCCCTTCTTCAGCTTAAATTGACCATTTGGTTGGGTGCTTAAAGGAACACTTCCTTTTTTTAAATATGCTAATTTTCCAGCTCCCATAGAGTTAAACATTTGATTTTTACAGTTTTGGAATCCATTCAGCTGATCTCCGGGTCTGACGCTAGCACTTTTAGCATAGTTTAGCATAATCCATTGAATCTGATTAGATCATTAGCATCGTGCTCAAAAATGTCCAAATATTTTCAATATTTTTCCTATTTAAAACTTGACTCTTCTGTAGTTACATCGTGTAAGACCAATGAAAAATTAAAAGTTATGATTTTCTAGGCAGATTTTTAGGTTAACTATACTCTCATTCTGGCGTAATAATCAAGGACTTTGCTGCCGTACCATGGTTGCAGCAAGTGCAATGATATTAAGCAGTACCCGAAAATAGTCCCCAGATTTAAAAAAAAACTGATTGAAAGTAACAAAGGGACCTGTTTTCGGGCGCTGCGTAGTGTCGTTGCGCCTGCTGCAACCATGGTATGGCAGTAAAGTGGTACTGCCAGACCCGAGGATCGGCTGAATGGATTCCAAAACTGTAAAATAAAATGTTTCACTCTAGGGGAGCTGGAAAATTAGCCTTTTCCAAAATATGCTTATGCACCTATGCTTAAGGCAGTGTCCCCATTTCTACTGCAATTTTTGTAAGAATTTTTGCTTGCTAGCTAGCTAAATTTTTGCTAATTTTCACAAAAAAATGTTGATCCCTGTATTTCATATAATAATTCCCAATTCATACAGTATGTATCTTGTAAATAAACATGGCGTCATGAAATGAAAAAAAAAATTGATTGCCTCCAAATAAAGTGTAAACTTTGGGTGAACAATCTCTTTAAATAGTCGTCTTATATAAATGAGATGTACAGTTAATTTCACATACATGCATTTGGCAGACAAATTTATTAAAAGCAACTTGCAGTGCATACAAGATTTGGATTTAATTAGTCTGTGTGTGCTTTTGAAATCGATCCAAAATTGACCTTGACATTTCTAATACCGCATCTGTCCGGCTAAGCGAGCGCGTGTACTAACATTCTTCAGAATATTTTCTTTTACTGCCTTTCTGTGGTCACATGCAGTAAAACGATGTTTTCTCTAAGCCTCATATAAGCCCATACCTGCAGTAAAAGTAATGTTCTGTTGCAGGTTGGGAGGAAGAGCGTGTGAGCAGTCCAAACATACTCCGGCTGATCTTTCAAGGCCGCTTTCTACATGGCAATGTCACACTAGAAGGTGAGCACTAGACCATGTCCACATGTCTGTTACTCTGAACGTGTTTGACTACGTCTAGGCATTATATCACATTTTAATCAAGGACTGTTGTGTATAATGATAAAATATGTGACTCAGTCTGTAAAGAGCCAGCTTAAGCAATTTTGAGTGAATATAACCTTGATATCTTTACTATTGACTGAGTAAGGCCATGTCAAATCAATGTTAAATTAGTGATTGACATCAAACTTTGTTGCTTCGCTTATATTCTGATTATTAGACTTTACACTGGATTTCACAGACAGGGTCACAAATAGTTAAGATATTGTTGTGTGCAGATAATCATTATGCATCTTTTTGGTTGATAGCTCTGAAGTTGCCCCCTGGCCGAACAACTGTCATGCACTTGGTTGCAAGAGAAACACTGCCAGAGCCCAATTCCCATGGTAAGAGCTGACATGTTTCCTATTGCTCCGAACATGAATGTCCTTGGCTTTCCCATCCAAATCTTTTATTTGTTTTTAAGGACAAGGGCTTAACAGTTACTGGAGGACTCCTGCCAGTTAGCAACTGGCCCAAGGGGGTTTAATCTTCCAGGCTGATTGTTGAAATAATAAGGATGAATAATACAGATGGGCTGTTTTGCATTTGTAGGCTGCGTACGTCATCACGATTGGCTTATTTCAGAATATTATTATATTAATTATAAAGCTGACCATTATTCTTAGTTAATCTTAAATTGTTTTCGTGTAATATGCTTATGAATGCGTATGTTATGCTCAGTTAACTGAATTAAACCAGGCTTGATGACGTATGCAGCCTCCACATGTGACCTCCGGAGGCTGCAGCCTTCGAAATGAGTAACGGACGTAGTCATAATAGACAAAACAAGCATGTAATATCAGATGTCCGCCTTGTTTTGTGTCACTCAGTATTTTTGTCTCTCTTTTTTTTTAGGCCAGAGAAACAGGGAGAAGACCACAGAAAGCAGCTGTTGTCTGCTGCTGTGAAACACAGAAAGCCCCTTCCACATCACCTCCTCTTATTCCTCTTCTCCTGTCTACTCACCAACCCGTGGTGCATTCTGGATGATCACAGAAGAGCTCCAGGGAAAGTGCGACTAGGTTTTCATTCAGTGTTTTTGCTTTGTGTAGTGGCTGGGGACTCTTCTGTGCCAAACTTCTCAAATCTGAACATGTTTGCCTTTATATGGTTTTCTTGTTTCACTTGTTTTGTTGCCAAAATGACTTTGCGCTTAGTAAAACATTGCCATTTGTTTACATGCCTAAGAATATTAAACTATGGAGATATTAAATACCTAAATCATTGAAAGGAAATTATGTAAACAGAAATGTGAATAGGTTTTTGGCATCAGGTGAGGGTTAACATGCATCATAATCTTTTGCACTTAACACAGATCACTATGTGTGCGTAACAGTCTTAATCCTCCCGGCCCGCCTCATACAGAAGGACTTTTTTAGAGAGTACTCCATTTTGAAGATGATTTTGTCGTGGAGTATCGAGGGATGTCTGCTTGGTGGATTTGACTCTGTGTGCTATTGCCACCTACTCGTATGCCTTCGTCTTAGGACCAATCGAGAGTGGATCTCAACCGTTGGACTCTCTTATTGTCAACACCTGTGCATGACCCTAGTCTAGTGTTTCCTTGCCGTGGGTGTGTACCAGCCTTCTCTGAAAACTATTCACTTGAAAAGATTTTCCCCTCGTCTCCAGCGAGGAAGCATGAGGGAAGGTTGGCAAATTGTGCTTGATGTTAAGTGACACAGACTTTTCTTTTCGCCCAGTCTGGATATCGTCTGTATCCATCATCATCATCCAGACATACACAAGAGCTGAAGTTCGGTCTAAATGCTCCGCTAATATACATCCTGTGACTGCCGTAAAGGAATAGCCAGAAAGCGTTCATCCGTAGTCAAGCCAGCTGGGTTGGAAAGCTTCTGTTATAAGTGCTATGGATTCATGGACCGTCTGCTATGCTGCAGTGGTGATGTGATGGGAGGACCACACCTTATGGCTCCTTACTGGGTTTAGAAGAAAGCAAAATGTGTTTGATTTCCTAATGTTGCTGTCTGTTTTGTTTGCTTTTTGATTGGAAAATTAATATTATTATTATTATTATTAATGGTGTTCTTTAAGTCCTTTTTATCTTGTCCTGAGAATGATTGATTGAGTTTTTATTGGTACACATCAGATGTCTGATTTGTGCGTGTGTGTATGTGTGTTTGAAAGAGAGCGAGAGCATGTGCAGATGAATGTTTTGGAAAGATGTGTGCATTTGTTGTGGAAGAAGTGTCCACACTTGAAATTGTTTCACATGCAAGAGTGTTAATCATTGTCACTGCTTTGAAATTAGCTACAAATTATTACATGTAAAAAAAAAACTAAATCTTGTATTGTAAATTAATAAAACTTTTCAAATAAATGAATAAATGTCTGGTGATTCCTGTCTATTTTGAGAACCGTCTAGTACAATTGATAAACACATTTTTACTCCATTTTTAAAACCAATTCACCTAATTAATGTGTGTATTACTGTTCGCTTTTTTATAGTAAATTTTAATCTTAATTTAACAAATACTTTTAATTTAGCATTTTTTGTTGCATTAGTAAATCTGCACACTCTGGGATCTTTACATGCCATAGTAGTTTACTTCATTGGATCTTGTTTTTTCTCCACAGCAATTTTTCAAGACACTCCAATCACAAAACAATTTTTAGTGCTTGTTATAAAACTTGTTAAAATATATTTTTAATAATTTTAAATCATCTTGATTACATGAAGTATTACACAGGGTGTGGTTTACAATGTAAACTAATATACTCCAATACACATTATACATACCATTTGGATTAAGCAAAACAATCGGTTTTACTAATCTACAGTTATGTGAAAACCTTTTAATACTCTTCAAAGAAAGAAATAGCAGGACTTTTATACTGCGATATGCTTGATAACCTCTAGAGGGCGGTGTGGTTCTGGTTCTTTGTTAGACGTGACGTCATTTTGTACCGCGTGATTCCACTTACAGGCTTTTACTCAAATTATCTTTCCTTACTAGTGGATTTAAACCGATCAAACATTATGAGCTCGGTTCAGTGTTAATACAAATAGCAGTTATGAAATCGAGGTAGCATGAACACTTGTTGTAGGCTACTACTAACCCGTTTATGCTGAGATCTGGGATCTGTTATTAGCCTGCTACTGAAATTTTCCTTTGACTTTCTGCAATACAGAATCTGCAGTAGCGTGGCCAGTAACGTATATGCTGTCTTTTATGAGTGCAGTAGGCCTTAATTTATTATAGACCTTTCTTCATCGAATGCATTTTCCATTCTGTTTGTGAAAAATCCTTTCATGACTTGTTGTTGAGAAATGTCCAGGTTTCCAGTTGACGTTGGCAGAGAACTGAAGGAGGAACTGTCCCAGATAGCGCACTCCACAAAACCCTTAATTGCTTTCTAGTGAACTCTTTGTGTTGTGCAGCTTTTTTCACTAGGCCATGCATACCAAAGAGAGAGAATAAAGAAGCTCAGGTTAGGGCTGTATGATAAGGACAAAAATAAAACCATATGGTTTGTGGTTTCGGTTTTAGCCTAATCACGTTTTTGACCGCGCGCGCACACACAAATACATTCAGTGTTTATCAATCTGAAACATATTTTAAAAAAATAAATCTACTTGGATTACTTCCTGTGTGTAAAGGTCATTGCAGGTGCTGGTTGATCTGAGGGGTTCATGGTGAGTGCATCCTTTCTTATAAATTTTCTTAAAGTTAGCTACATTTCTGACAAATTCATGTGTTACACTTTATTGGTGTGTGTGGTGTTATGTTTATTACTTGCAGATTTTAAATATTTTCATCAATATTTTGATAAATACATACTTCTTAATAGCCTATTTCCTAAATCTCCCCTGATCTTGAAATCATCATTATAGCAGTCTCTATATTAGAAAAGACTGGATTTAGGCCAATTTTCTGTGGTGTTACTGTCTTTTAACTTCAAATGAAGAGTTTCGTTGCAAAACGAGATAACCACCGTTTTTTTTATTGTTCAGAAATCTTGTTTTTTGGTTGTGAATGTGCATTCCAATTAATTTCAATTCAACTGCAGTTGGTTTGTTTTGATTTAATCCTTCATAACTTAAAAAATACAGCTAAGTAGCACCATAAAACAAAATAATAACATGATAACATAATAATAAACATGTTTTGACAAAAATGTTAAAAAATGGATTTATCTCGTTTTGCAACGAAACTCTTCAAATATTGGTAACACCACAGACATAAGTGGATGCATATAGCAATACATTTAATTAAAAGAAAACAAACAAGCATTTTTACAATTTCTGCTTCTCATTTGCCACCCCAATTAAAGAATGACTCAGCGAAATAAGAAAAATACAAATACTCTTCAGACATGGGCAAGGCAAAAGACTTGACGAAACTGTGATATATGAGCAATTCCAGCATTATGGATGTGACATTTGCAGTCAAAACTTGAAATATTAATTTGCAAAAAATGCATTTAATACCAATTAATACTTAAAGGGATACTTCACCAATTTAGCATTCAGCTTTGTATCTGTAGAAACCCGGCAGTATTACTGAATGACCATGTTTCCCTCCCTCATTTCCCCCTGAGAGGAGAGATATCTGCATTTTGGTTCTGCAAAAAAGTCCTCCGATGATGTAATATGACGATTTTTGCATCATCGGAGGACTTTTTTGCAGAACCAAAATGCAGATATCTCTCCTCTCAGGGGGAAATGATGGAGGGAAACATGGTCATTCAGTAATACTGCCGGGTTTCTACAGATACAAAGCTGAATGCTAAATCGGTGAAGTATCCCTTTAATTGCATTGTGAGCGAATCTTTCAAACATGGTAAGGAGCGTCACATTTCCTGCTGACGTCAGAGGTATTCAGGGCAATCACAAAGTACAAATAAGCTGGCCAATCAGGGACAGAGAACTTTTCAGATCCGTGCGTTTCAGGAAGAGAGTAAAATCTAGATCTACAAAAATGTACGGTATGTGGAAAATAATGTGTTTTTTATCATAAACCATGTGAACACATTGAATTATACAAAATACACAAAATAACCTAGTTTTTAGCAATGAAATAGGTGCTCTTTAAAGAACAAATAATATTTGTTTTATTTGAAGTTTTGTATGCGCATTTATGAGGAAGAAACAATGAAACAAATGGATATGACATTTCCGTTATGAATGTAACAATTCTAACATTTTTACTTAACAATAAACAATATGTTTAAAATTCTTAAAAAGCTTTAACAAAGGCTTTGCATGCCCTGTAAAAATTATATCACATCAACATATAAATATATTTTTATGTTACTTAACAAATTAAGTAAACTTGTTTTTCTAAGTTATGTCGACTTCGAGTCAACTTAAGTCAAAACTTAAAGTAGATTGAATTGACATCCATAATTAAGTTATTTAAAAAATACTGTGGCTCTTTAAGGCACCAAAACTTTGGGTAAAAAGGTTACGTTTTTGGATAAGGTTGACATTTGCATAGTAATAGAATTAAAATTAATTTACTAATATTTATTAAATATTTTTTGTGTGCCAAATCACTATTTAATTCAGTGTCTATTTACATATTAGCTTGAATAATTTACATAACCTGCATAAGTTTACGTCTCTGCTGTATGTTATGTGTGGGGGATGAAACAGCTTTGATATAAAAGCACCACTAATGGTTTAACAGAACGTCCCAAGGGGATTAAAAAAAACTGGTACTGTGAAAGTGATTAAGCAGATCAGCCTCCTGCTTCACAACTTAAATCTTTTCTTCATGCTTCTGTTTGGCTTGGGGATTCCCTGAGGGCAAACCCAACCATGTAAAAATAGATGAGATGGTTAGTGGAAGTGGAGCTCTGTCACGGTGTGATCAATTTAACCCCACAAAGACCTTCTCCAGACCATCTTCTATGAAGGAGCACTATATATCCTTCACTTTAAAATGCACTGCTCTCAGCTTTCATATGACCCCAATTACACATGAATGGGAAACATATAGTAGATCACAGTTAGGTCAAGTTCAGCACCAGCAGGGGATTGCTTTTATTCACGTTCCTGAGTCCTGATTCTGTCCCTGTTTTCAGACTGTCATTAGGGCTGATATTCAAACCAGCTGTGAACAAAGCGTGCAGACCGTCCATCCAGATCATTTGCCCTGTGGTATTCAGTTTCTTATCTGAGTACTAAGTAGTAGTGTGTCTGAGAGAGTCGAAAGGTAAGGTATCGTGTGTCAAGCCAATTTCTCTGCCGCAAAGAGGGCATGTGCGTATGTGCCAGCGCTGTTATCCTGAACGCATGCCTGAGTCCTCTGCCAAGTCAGGCCTGACGCAGTGTGTGCATGTCTTAAATGTGCAAAACGCATTCGTGCCTGTGCTAAAGGTCACTTCCAGACAAAATGCGAGAGATCACCATTCAACTCCTGAAAATAATTAAAATGACACGAATGCACGTGGCTGCAGTTTTAACATCGGAAAATCTCTGTAAAATTTAAAGTATGAGCTGGAGCTCACTCATTGGAGTGGGAGGGGGAATGGTGTCACGGCCAGACAGCACTGCAGAGCTTTGTTACATGTCCCTTTTATTCGCCTGTTTATTTTACCAGGTGGTCCCTGGAGCTCAATAACATGCCACTGTAAAACGTAAGAGAGGGAGGGAGGGCCGGAGGCCGTTTATTAACAATGTGAGCTCTGTACCTCGTGGCAATGAAAGGAGAGGCATTGAGGGTACAGGACAAGAGGATCTGCAGACATGCGCCCTTAAAACATTATGGGTGGAAAATTTCTCACACTGTTTAACAGCAGTGTGATAAATATCAGCTGTTTGTTAGTCGTCTTCCAGTCGTCTCTCTGTTATTACTTATTTCTCAATAGAGCTATGCATTTTATTTGATTTATCGTTCAGTTTTTGGCCAAAGTTTGGTATTTGCACATAAAATGTGAAGGTTTAACTCTTGAATATCCCAAATGAGAACTTTGCAGTTGGTTGTATAAGCACATATAACTAATGCGCAATTGTTGTAATTTGGTACAGAGTTTCCTCTGAAGGCACATACATTGGCTTTAAAGTTGGCACTTTTTTTGTATTAGACTCAAAATTCCCGGCAATTGTGTTATGAATGCTCGACTTTTTTTGTCAGGTTATTACATGTAAAGATCAGTTTTAGTATTGCAGCCCCCCAGAGCAACCCGTAGAGGAATCCAACACTTGCTTTTTTCTTCAGCAGGCATTCGTTGAGTTGGACTGGCATGACACCAAAAATTTTGAGGCAAAAAATAATAATGAAGACATTTTTGTGCTCACTGCTATGTGTTTATAAACCAAACACTCCTTTTGTCTCCTTGTTTAAACATTGTACAGAATATCATGACCGCCATAGATCTTATCATCACAACATCAGATCATTCACAGATGATGTGTGAACTTTAGGAGGCTTGTGTGTATTGGAGCGATTCGGAGGACACTTTCTTACAAATCTTTGCATTCTTTGTGTCGAAATGGAGTCAAGAGGATTGGCTTCTGTTCAAACTCCTCTGGTTTCTTTTCTTTGTGAAGGTGGTGCAAATAAGATGCATGACCCTGAATATAAAGCTGATGGAGGTTGAGCCAAGCGCCGAGAGAACAGCCACTAGGATCACTATGGAGATTTCCAACTATAATAGGTCAGCCACAAACAGAAAAGCTCAAACCGCAGACTTAAGCATGAAAGAATTTGTTTGCTTCTGAGCTTTTATTCTGATTTCAATCGACCGCCAGTAATATTTTGTGCTTGCATGTGGCTACTTTATCATCTGTTCACATGCTGCTGTGTTTAGTGACCACATTTGCAAACCATTCATTTATATACACGTTGCAAGATTAAATATCTAGACAAAATGTGCTCTCCATCATGTCCATTAGCATGGATATTTTCCATTTCTGTGCTCCTGTGTAGCTCAGCGTTGCGTTAGAAGCGTAAAAGGTCATGGGTTGAACCATACTACTGTAAAAAATATGGACGTAGTGTCCTTGATGTCACCCATAGGTTTGTGAAGAGCTTTTTGAAGCCAATAGTTGGCGGGGCCTGCCGTCATCATCATCTTGGCATCGCATCACTTCCGGATAACCAAAAATGGGTTAGGCAGAGGAGGGACGTGGCTGGTTGCTGAAACAATGCCCGCCTAGCTCGACAGTAGTGACAGCAGTGGCAGTTTACCCATCACTCAAGTTGCCATGCGCTTAATTGTTGTCTTCACGAATCACGATAGAGATCTGAAGGTTGCCGCTTGGTTCAAACATTCTGGTTTCTATCATGAACCCAACACGGAAGTGACTGCAATTCACCGACTGGCCACCAGAGACTGAGTCTCCTAGAAAAGGAGTCAATCCCTTAGACCCCCATGTTGAAATGCCCAACTTTACAGCAAAATAAATAAATGTACAGCCTGGTACAAAAAGTGTTTTTGGTCTATATACAGCGGGGAAAATAAGTATTTTACACATCAGCATTTTTATCAGTAAGTGGATTTCTAATTGGGCTATTGAGACAAAATTTCCACCAGATGTAGCCATCAAGCCAAATATTCAATTCATACAAAGAAATCCAAACATTTAAGTATACAAGTTGGATCATAATAAATAAAGTGAAATGACACAGGGAATAAGTATTGAACACATGAAGAGAACAAGGTGCAAAATGGCATAGAAAGCCAGGAGATCACCTGAAATCTGTAAGTATTGAGAGAGCCCCCAATTCTAATTGATATCAGCTGCTTTAGTCCTAATTAATGGCCTATAAAGGCTTCTCATTACCCAGGAGGCACACAGGAAAGATGACATGATGGGTAAAAGCAAAGAACTCTCTCAAGATCTTATAATCTTATCGTTGAATGGGGGAATTGTTATAGGCGCATTTCCAGAATGCGGAAGGTTCCTGTGAGCACTGTGGGGGCCATTATCTGGAAATGGAAAGAGCATCACTTCACCATAAACCAGTCACGATCAGGTGCTCCACGTAAGATCCCTGTCCGAGGAGTCCAAAGAATAATCAGGAGAGTTCTCCAAAAGCCAAGAACCACTCGGGCAGAACTTCAGGAAGACCTTGCATCAGCAGGTACTGTTGTTTCAAAGTAAACTATAAGCAATGCACTGAACCACCATGGCATCCATGCACGCTTACCACGCAAGACTCCATTGCTGAACAAAAAGCATGTTGAGGCTTGGTTAAAGTTTGCGAAAGGGGATTATTGGGAGATTATAGTATGGTCAGATGAAAGCAAAATTGAAATTACACACCATGCTTGGAGAAGAAATTTCATTGCTCACCAACCCAAGAACACCATACCAACAGTTAAGTTTTAGTTAAGTTAGTTTGGGGCTGCTTTTCAGCAAGGGGTGCTGGCAGACTTCATATTATTGAATAATTCTGGATATAAATCTGCTGCCATCTACCAGAAAGCTGAAAATAAAAAGAGGGTGGACATTTCAGCAAGACAATGATTACAAACACAAGGCCAAGAAAACAATGAAGTGGTCTCAAAGAAAGAAAATCAAGTTGTTAAAGAAAATCTATGGAGAGAACTGAAGATCAAAGTTCATAAAAGAGGCCCAGGGAACCTTCAAGATTTAAAGACCATTTGTGTGAAGAATGGGCCAGAATCACTTCTGAGCAATGCAGACAACTGGTCTCCGTACAAGAGGTGTCTAGAAGCTGTAATCACCAACGAAGGCTTTTCAACAAAGTATTAAATAAAGTGTGTTCAATACTTATTCCCTGTGTCATTTCACTTTATTTATTATGACTCAACTTGTATACTTAAATTTTCTGATTTCTTTGTATGAACTCAATATTTGCCTTGATTGCTACATCTGGTGGAAGTTTTGTTTCAATAGCTCACTTAGAAATCTCTTTAAACCTAGCCTTAAAGTTCTGCATAATTAAGGGCGTGGCCACTTGAGTGACAGGTGAACTGCCACTACTGTTGAACTAGGTGGGCGTGGTTTCACCTCAGCTCTACCCATATCCCACCTTTTTGCCCATTTTCACTTATCCACAAGTGATACACAGCGGCGCGCTGCCAAGATGGTGACGGCAGGCCCCACCAAATATTGGCTTCAAAAAAGCTATGGGTGATGTCACGTCCATATTTTCTACAGTCCATGGTTTGAACCCACAGAACACACATACTAATAAAATGCATACCTTGTAATGCATTACCAAATGATCAAGAACAAGATCTCTAAATCTTTATTATACGTTTCTCTAAAAAACACACAGATAGTTTAATTTTTCATTTCACATGCATAAACCAAACTCTCAGCTCAGTTGCTATGTTTGTTATTAAAACTGTAGTTTTGTGTTGTGCACTGTTTACATTCCCCTCTCCAATGTTACTCAAGCGTTCACAGTGGATCCATCCAATCTGTGAAAGAAAGCTTGCCACACACAAAGGAATATGACTTAATATGACGTATTGCTTTAAGAAGTGGTACCAGAGGACTAAACCCATCTGTGTGCAGAAATTAGATTTGCTTGACTGATTTATGGCAGCCTGCTTGGAGCAGTAGACTGTGACTTTAATGAGCTTGCCGAATTATTTCTCACATCATATAAATGTGGGATGTTTTTTTCGGGGGGACCAACTGGACTGCCGTTTCATTGATCCCTAGAGTCTATAATGCCGCTATGTCATCCAGCCTAAAAAGTCCACGGGTGCTTGAATGTGACCGTGTTTTCATAAAGACACATATGGGGATTTTTATTGATCAGTTAGGGTTTCGTTTCAATGAGCTGCACTTCCAGTAAGTGAGAGAACTTTATGTTCTGTCTTCTATGTATCTCTCTCTGGAAATTGTAGATGAATATGATCCACGATGGCTGAATTCCCTGTTTTTCCTTGATGATATTGAATGTTTCTATGCTCCCTTCTTTTATACCACAGTTAAATATTTCCCTCAATGTCGAGTCTTAAGTTTAGTCATTAGTAAGGGAGCAGAAGGATTACAAAGTGGTGTGAGGTTCTGGACCCACCAAGGCATTTGGTGACCTGCTCGAATGTTTTGTACACATTCTGTCAAGAATAAAGAGAGGAAATGTGTTCATAGCTCAAATTCAAAAGCACTATAAAAGAGCAATGAGAATCAAAAACAAAGAAAACCTGCCGTTTTATGACCTGTGGAGATTGTTTAGAAGTATGTATGTACAAGTTATATTCAGTTCACTGGGTGTCTCTCAAAGCCAAATTAATCTGCGGTTTATTTCACCAACAGGCAATTTTTATGAAGGATCAACTTGTGTACGAAAGAAATAAACCAGATGATTTTAATTTTAAACCTCTCCCACCCCTCCCTGTCAACAAAATGACTTCTTTCGGGTTTTTTTTTACTTGTCCCTGATGTATTTTCTATGCGCTCATCAAAGTTCTGTGATTTATTTCCTCAAGATAACAGCGTTGCAATATTCGGTCCCTGCCCTTTGTGGTTTATGTTTTTTTAAATTTGTCGTTAATTATTCCCCTCCTGCGTGATTGGATCTTTGTGATTTTCCCACCATATAAAAATCGGAGTGCAGCATGTTCATTTATCGTTTTATTACAGTATATTTACATATACATTACACAGTATTTGGACAAGTTAATGTTAAAAAAGAATCTCTGTCTCTCTCTTTATCTCTCTCTCTTTCTCGTTCTCTCTCTCTCTCTCTCTCTCTCTCTCTCTCTCTCTCTCTCTCTCTCTGTCTCACACACTAAATATTTATTACACAGCACTTTGGAATGCTTGATTCTGATTGATCAATGGTGACTTTCCGAGGTCTGTTATTCCGAAGTAACAACTAATAACACACTGATTACAAATAACTTCATTCATAATTAATAACATGTGAGACTATATTTACAAATGATTAAACCAAATGAAGAGTTTGGTTCCAAAACGCAATAAATCCACTTTGGCTAATTTGGGTAAAAATGTGTTTTCTATAACAAGAAAGTGACAAGATGAAAGCCACAATTTTCTGTTACTTTCCCATAGCATCTTTAGGTTATAAAAACATAAAAAATTCAAATCCATAATTTTACTTTTGAAGATTTATTATAAAAACTGATTATTTTATCCGTTTTTTTCCCAAAAAAAGCTATATTGAATCAATATATAAATGTGCATTCATCTTTGCCATGTTATATTAATTTAGTTGACTAGTGGTATACACTGATTAAAAAAAATAAACATTCATGCCATTAATCAAAACACTTACTTCATCATATTAAGAACACTGTCATTGCTGCTGTCATTCTTGGGACGTTGTCGCTAAACTTTTTTGACAGCGATTAGCTGTAAAATGTTTTGGTCCTGCTCGATTTTCGTTGACTGAGTAAAATAATGGAAAGTTTTTTAAAAGATCCCCTGAGGTCAATGTGTTAGCACGACAGAAGCTTAATGCTTTCAAGCAAGTCTCCCAAGTGCCTCTCGCATAAATTATTTGATTTTGATGGCTTACGTTTCTTCCCCGCCACCCCAGGTTTATCAATGCCATCAAAATTACTATTTTGTTTTTGTTAGTTTGTTGATCACGAAGTACAAAGTAGATGAGGAAAACTAGGATTCTGTGCAAATTTCCACCAGATGTAGCAATCAAGCCAAATATTGAGTTCATACAAAGAAATCAAAACATTTAAGTATACAAGTTGAGTCATAATAAAAGTGAAATGACACAGGGAATAAGTATTGAACACACTTTATTTAATACTTTGTTGAAAGCGCCACCATTGTTGTTTACAATGCGTGGAATGGTGCGCTGTGATTAGTTGAGCGGATTTATTGCATTCTGCAGAGAAGGAGGACTGGCGGTGTCACGGTTTGGGAAAAAATTGAGAAAAGATGACAGAATAACAAGGCGGATATCGGATTTTGCTTAAAATGAAGAAATTAATTTTTAATACTGACCTGATACTATACTGATTTTGGCGGCAACTAATTTTTTGTAAAAATGGCGTTTATTGCGTTTTGGAACCAAACTCTTCAAATGCATGCTCATCTTGTTTGAACGCATTTTGACTTAAAGGCGAAAGGAAGCATTTTTCCTTGTGGAATTTTTACATTTGTTACAAATGAGCTAATAGAATATATCAAATCAATGTTTGTGTTTAATAATTTATTTATTCTGTGATATCATAGGCCGGCTGTACATCATCCTGACATATTTCTCTTGGATGCACTTGACCAATCAGATTAGTGCACTAAATCTAACTGTAAATAATCCCAGTTAATAAATAAATAACGGAAACCTGCTAGCAAAATCTTTTGTGTTAATTATAAATTACAGAACACAATATATATAGCTGTCTCTGTGTATACTCATATATCAACTACCGTGACTTTACTATGACTCTACATCTGGGATTGTTTGGGTGCTGTGAAACATGTCCAGACCCGAATCCTGACTGATATGGAAAGTTGAGCTCATTGAATCTTTTATTGGCTGAACATTTCAGACTCCTCAACTAAACTAACATATCACAAGTTCTTGTTTATCAACATCCAACAAAATGTTTCAATGAAGCATTTCATGGAAGCTGTTTTGAGGAATTGTGATTGTCAATAATATTAAATTCATCAGTCCCTTTATCTCTTCATCTCCACAAGCTTGCCCTCCGGAGATCAACCCAAGACAGGTGTTCGATTATCATGCATAGGTGTCAGCTTCCATTAGATATGTCTGTTAAAACTAAAGCAGAGGAAACCATTTCTTTTATGATTACATGAAAAATAGAAAAGCCCTGCTGTAAATCAAATCTGCTTTCAGATATTTAACCCACACAACACAATTTCAGGTTTCTAACATTCAAAAATGTACAGTTGGTATTGTCTGCTTCAGTTTTGTACAAAGGGCCTCAATGTCAAATTCAATATTATAATAGCTGGGGGGATAAATATTAAAAACATTCAACAATCATTCCTGTTCATTTGGTCTAAAATCAAGATTTGCATCACAGAAATGTGTGATCTCAGACTTTTGGACCCCACTGTCTTGCTGTGTTTCTTGCCAATAAGTATTTATTTATAGCATTGTTACGTTTGACATAAACAAATTCTTCAGCATTTTTTTATCAATATTTTCAATACTCTCTGCTTATGCATAATGTGACAATTAACAGATGTAAGAAAATAATTTAGATGAACTAAATCTGATATAAGATTCAAGGAGTTCAGATGCAAAACCCTGACATGTTTTCTTATAAGTGAACATCAGGCTCGTAAGTTTTGGT
Source organism: Misgurnus anguillicaudatus (assembly GCF_027580225.2). Taxonomy (NCBI): domain Eukaryota; kingdom Metazoa; phylum Chordata; class Actinopteri; order Cypriniformes; family Cobitidae; genus Misgurnus; species Misgurnus anguillicaudatus. The sequence continues at coordinate 16,882,507 of NC_073352.2, read as the reverse complement.
TCAGTAATTTCACTTTAATTGCAATAAAAAGGTTATTAGTCAGTAATTGAAATGCTTTATTTTCACAAACTCACTTTAGTCATTGTATTAATATTTAACAAATTTGACTATCTTTCGCTGCAAAACCCTCTAAGTGCATCCAAGCTTTTTAGGCAGAGCCACTTAAAAAAAATCCACTTCTTTGGACAAGGAATAGTAAACTATTGCAAAATCACTTAAAGGATAATTCTGGTATTTAACACTTTGAGTCTGATTTCTGGTTTGTTTTGGATGAACTACAGTGATGGACACTGAAATTTTGACAATGGGTCATGTCTTGACTTTTTGACTCGTTTAGAAGCGTCTCTTGACTGCTTCAGAATGGAAGTCAATGACCATGCACAAACATGTCATTAAAACAACACTTAACGTTCATTTTCAAAACTGTGCTACTCACAGAGTGGTTTGTGGTGTTCGTTGATGATTAAAAACAAATATATTGGCGCAATGTATGATTTCAATCCGTGTTATTTGCTATAGTGGAACTATTTTTTCAGATACCTCACAACCGCGTATATACTTCCGCTCTATATTTGAAGCGTTAGCACACTCCCGACCACTTGATGGCGACAACCACTTTGCCATACAAATAGGTTCGGTGTCTAGTGTATAGACAGTCACAATCGAGCTCAAATTCAAACCTAAGGCTGGTCACGACACTGAGCCATCAAATATGGGAAAAATTTATTTAAACCGAGCGAAAAAACTACAACCACATGTAAACAGACCCCTTTTCCGTTTCCAGCGGCGGAGTGAAATTTCAGTGTCCATCATTGTATTTCATCCAAAACAAACCAGAAATGAGACTCAAAGTGTTAAATACCAGAATTATCCTTTAACCCTAATAAGTCCCTTGGGGTTAATCTTACTCCATGCCACTTTTCTTTAGTTTAAAAACATGGTTCCCTTCATCTCAGTGGAATAAGATTTTGTGACTTTCCAGATTATCTGTCAAGATTCCTATAAAAAACTGGGCTTGATTTGGTCGTTCTAAAGAGGTGTAAAATTCACCAAAAGAGGCCCTTTGGAGGTAAAAATTACCCCAATTGAAATTAATGGAAAATGCAAAAAAAAATCAATGCATCCAGAATAAATCTGAAAATTTTAACATAGAAAGGCTTATGAGGGGCTTATGAGAGGTGGCGTTTCATGGCTTTTGAGCTCATCATTTGCTTTGTTCATCCACTGCTCTGAAGAATGAAGCTGGGTTTAATGCCTTTTGCATGCTCTTTGCTCAACACCCCAGCCAACTAAAACCTAAAATCTGCAACACCTACAATGTAAATTGGCTTAGGCAGTGTTTAGCAGGAATTGTACCTGTGAGTTCAGGAGTTCACAAACTGCTCCAACTGCGCCAACCCTTTTAAAACAACTGTTGTGGGTCATTTAGGATATGTTGCATAATAACAGCTGGTTCACATTTTGTTCTCACTCACAGTTTATGGTCTCAGAACTGGACTGGCTCTGCGACTCCGGATCTTCATCATTAACCTTGACACCAAACTGGCAGAGGTACATAATATCTGAACCCTTTAGGATGACTCATTTCTCATTTTAGGTCTAGGGCACAGATCTGAATTTTGTCCCCTAAGTGCAGCGTGAGGTGTCTGGCTCTCAGGATTTGGTTTTGGGAGGTGCTGGGAAGTGGGAATAGTTGAGGAGGATGTATTAGCCTGTGCTTGGCAGAGTCTTGGGGAGACTGTTGTCTTTCTCTTGGGATACAAGATTTTGCGCTCAATCAGACAAAACGGAGAAATAAAAGTTGAACTAGAGGACATGCAGCTGCAAATATCTTTGCATCAACACTGAGACATAACTGAAGTCCTCATGCTATTAATTAAAGAGCAGCTGGGTGGATCTTTAAGTCTGTTTATGGATGGGGCTCCTCTGAATTGAAGTTTTTATACACAAGAGGGTAAAAGACAAAGTCAATGTTGAACATTTCTTGCATGTCTTTGCATCATATAACTATTTTGTTGCACAAGGCAATCTGGATTGTGTACCTTGTTCATGCTGATGTGATTAATGATATATGTGAGGCATTGAAAAAAAAAGTTTTGTGACTTGGATACAGTTAAGATGTCACATGATGAAGCACATATTTTAGGTTACCTAACACATTTACAGTGTATAAAGAAACTCCTCACTTCAGCTGTGAAATACTGGAAGATCCTAATTCCCAAAGTTTCTTTTTGTAAGTGTATCGATTACATTCTCTCCATCCTTTATGTTGTGAATAAAACACAGAGCTGCGGTCAAATATGTTCTGATTAGATTAAGACAGAGATGAGTGTTTGGTTTTGTTGCTGATACAGACCTGCTGTCAATAACAGTTCTTTTATAGTACAGTTGCTGTGTTTTTGTAATCTCAGATAGATTCCTGCTGTCATAGACAGAAATTATGTTTTTCCCTAATGTTATTTTTGGCCAGATACTAAATGTTTGAGACTGTACACTTTCTTCTGGTATGCTGACATGTATTCACAGTTATGATGAGCCTGGTCTTGCTGGTGCTAATGCCCCAAAGGTGTGATGCTTGCTGTACAGCAATGGAATCCACATCAGAGATAAACATAGGAATAAAAATTCATGTCAGGACAGTGATCTGTTAGACTTAATGAAATATCGAATGTGACTTTTTTTAGAAATCTTTGCATAATGAAGATATTTGTAGCATCAAAGTTTGATTCACATTTATTTCAATTTTTGACACGACCTTACACAGTCAATATTAAAGGGGACATATAATGAAAATCTGACTTTTTCCATGTTTAAGTGCTATAATTGGGTCCCCATTGCTTCTATCAACTAGCTTAGTTTTGGTTAACCATTCTCTGCAAGCATGTGAAAAATATATCTTATTTAAATTTTTCCCTTGTAATGTCAGAAGGGGATCTTATTATAATAATACCGCCCCTTTATCTGCACTATCCAACCACTGCACTGCCATTTAGTGCAGAGATAAACTCATTTGCATTTAAAAGGACACACCCAAAAACTACACATTTTTGCTAACACTTACAAAGTGTCAATTTTAACATGTTATAATAAATTATCTATATGATAATTTGAGCTAGAACTTCACATACGTACTCTGGAGACACCAAAGATTTATTTGACATCTTAAAAAAGTCTTGTTAAATGTACCCTTTAAATATATCAAGGTTATATTTTTGGAGAATGTTCTTCATATAGAATGATTTATTAGTGAGTAATCACGAAAAAGACTTTAGCTGTTTTCTTCCCGGCAGAGTTACATTTTGGGGTGAAATATTTTATTGAATGGTGCTGTTTTTCACTTGATTCTCATTGTTTAAGAGCCTCTATGTTTTTATGCTTCGTAATCTCATGAGAATACGTGTGCATTTTTACGTAAAGTGTGGTTGTACCACAAGTACATTTGCTTACAATGCAAAAAATGACTTTCTAACTTAGTATTTTTGTCTTGCTTTCAGTAGAAATATTTAAAAATTCTTAAATCAAGATGTGCTTTCTCAATGAACAAAATTGCCTAAGAAAATAAGTCTAGTTTTTTAGACCAAAAAAATACACTCACCTAAAGGATTATTAGGAACACCTGTTCAATTTCTCATTAATGCAATGGTGTAATGGTGTGGTGGATGTTTTCTTGGCACACGTTAGGCACCTTAGTGCCATTTGGGTATCGTTTAAATGTCATGGCCTACTTGAGCGTTGTTTCTGACCATGTCCATCCCTTTATGACCACCATGTACCCATCCTCTAATGGCTACTTCTAGCAGGATAATGCACCATGTCACAAAGCTCGAATCATTTTAAATTGGTTTCTTGAACATGACAATGAGTTCACTGTACTAAAATGCCCCCCACAGTCACAAGATCTCAACCCAATAGAGCATCTTTGGGATCTGGTGGAACGGGAGCTTCGTGCCCTGGATGTGCATCCCACAAATCTCCATCAACTGCAAGATGCTATCCTATCAATATGGGCCAACATTTCTAAATAATTCTTTCAGCACCTTGTTGAATCAATGCAACATAGAATTAAGGCAGTTCTAAAGGCGAAAGGGGGTCAAACACAGTATTAGTATGGTGTTCCTAATAATCCTTTAGGTGAGTGTACAATAAAAGTTGTGCTTGAAACAAGCAAAAATATATGCCAATGGGGTGAGAAAATTTTGCTTGAATTAAGTGTTTTTTTTTTCTAACCCCAATTGCTTGTTTTAAGCACAAATTCACTTAAATTGTATATTTTTTGTCTAAAAACTAGACTTATTATTTTCTTAGGTCATGAAAAAGCATCTTGAATTAAGACTTTTTAGATATTTCCACTGAAAACATCTCCTATGCAAAAGTAATTACACCAAAACACAACATAAATTCACAAAAGATGTAAATTGTATTAATTCACTGTAATCCACATCTTTTAAATTCATACGCTTGTGAGGAACAGATCCAAATTCTTTTTTTTTAAGCGATCTTGATCCCAGTTCTCATCAGTGACCGTTAACATTAAATATCACGTTTGTTATGAATTTAAATATTGTTCCTCAAGAAGCTTTACAAAACATTGCTTTATGGCACGGATATCAAACGCTCATCGGCTTTTGCATGCTATAATAATCAACTTTTACAAGGTGTTAGGACTTAAACGTGTGTTGGCAGTGTGTGAAAGCAAAAACCCTACAATGAAAAAAATCCACCCTTTCCTTCTTTATTAATACCCAATAAACCAAAGCAGGATCATTAGACATGCTGTTTTGATTCTCTTGTTAATGTGACATCACACTGATAAAGCCCCACCCACGCCCACTGACTGACTGCTTAAATTGACCCAAAAGCTTTTCTAAATGTGTAGCATGTTATTGATGCGGCTAAACATACTATTGTCTCAGACTGTATTCACAGGAATCAGATATATTTTTAACCAAAAGCGCTCACTGTCTGTTGGTAAGGGAGTGAGGGCACTAGCTCATTTGCATACAGACATGAAAACAGTTTTTGCTCCCACCCAAATAGTAGTATTTTTGACATGCTATGATAAATAATCTTTGGGGTATTTTGAGCTGAAACATCACAGGCACACCTGAAACTTATATTACATCTTGTAAAAATGGGCATATGTGTCCTTTAATAACCTACTAAATACTAAATATTACTGCAATTTTTTAAAAAAGATATTTAGTTGTTTTTAGTTTATTGTAGCGTATGAGAGTATCTATAGAGTATCTTAAGTACAGTTTATTTTTATGTGTGTATTGCAGTTTGACATGCAGTGGTCTCAAAGTAGCTTCCCAAACACTAGAGATTAATAAAACATAATCTTCAAAATGCAATCTGTGATACAAGAATATAATTAATGACCTATTTTTAATCATCAGTTTTGTGACCCAGTCTGGTTGTTATTTATTCACTATAACTTATGGTAGTTTGGTTGAGATTCGCTGGAGGTTATAAGATGATTTAGTGCTCAGTGTCCTGCACTCTCGTGGTCTTTAAAGTCTGTCCTCCTCAAGTGAAGGAGATATAATGCAGTAATAAGAGTACTCTGCCAAAACCTCAGTGAATTCCAGATCAAGGAAAGAATTCAGCAGGAAGAGAAGCCATATTTTCCTCTCTTTTTCTACTCAACATTTTTTCCCTCTCTCTCTCCCAAAATAAAAAAACATGGAAAATATCCTGTCCGTTCCATGATTCTCTTTTTTCCCCCTATATCACAGTTTGGGCAAAAATGAGTGATTCAAATGCTTCAGACTGGAGGAAAACATCACAGTAGTAAATTGTTTCGTGCTTATCTCTGCTAGCCAGTAAAAGTGAATTGAATTAAGTATAAACGCTTACGTATAACGTTTTTTAATCTGTTTGAAAAGCACTGTCATTACAACCGTACGGAAATGCTTTGTTTTGATATAATTTGTCAAAGGGGAAATGTCTCTTTATCAGAAACATAATGCAGACCGCTGTTTGTTTGGCTTGTGAAATATGTCTGATAATTAGTTTAAGCTGTGCTGAAGGAGAACTATAGATGTGCAGATGACTGACATGCACCGGGAGACTCAAATGTCTGTGTTGGATCAGAAATCACATTTTGAAACACAAAAGACGAAGGGCTCTTTGTACTGGGCTCGCTAATGTCTGAGCTCATATTTCTATTCAGTTTATCATTCTGAATCATTCCGGCAGCTTAGGAAATAATAAGGAATACATTCTGGTATTTACAAAAATTGTGGTCAATTACTCGGTACTTTCGAATTTCAGGCAGACTTCTCTAATCATAAACAGGGGTTTATTGTTAATATAGACCCATTTTCTGCATTAGAATGGGCATTAGTCATTCTAGGCCAATTCAATTGTGGAGTCTGGAATCTGCATGCGTTTGCTTGCTATTGTCATTCTTATCAGACCCAAACACAACTGTTTGCAATTCGGTTTAGTTTTGTCTTAAGAATGTGGGGGAAATGAAATTCAGCATTATATAAGCAACCGCCTCGACACAAATTTAATAAAGTGAGTAGCCATGTTTATCTTCCAAAGATAGAGTCATCCTGGCAACCCAACGTCTAAAGCTCACCTGTGCTTACAAAGCGAATACGCATGGGAGAGCCAAAGAAACTCTGAGGGGTTCACAGCCGTAAATATTTGGGATTGTTTATAGTGAGGCTTACAGCAGACTCTTCACTGTTTTTTCACTTGTGTGTGTTTCTGCTGTGATTTATTTATCTGTCATAACTGGACACAAGTTGAGACAGCTTTTCTTTCTTCCTTATTGTGACCATTGGAGTGTTGTATATTAAACGCAATAAACTCAATTAAATACTTTATATATAAGTAACCCTGGATCACAAAACTAGTCGCTAAAAAAATTCCGTAGAAATTGCAGCTGGGTTGCCGGTAACTTACCGTAGATTTAAATTTATGTTTTTTACTGGCAACATTTTGTTCAAAGTTAAATGAGCATTAAACATTTATAAGTCTTTGTCTTTACAGAGTAAAACTAAAAAAAACAGCATCAAGCAAAACATTCTGGGAAACAAAATCTGAAGCAAAAAACAAAAAAAGGTTGATGATGATTTCTGGTTCCCAGAATGCTTTGACTGAGGCTGTTTTTGTATAGTTTTATTCTGTAAAGATAAAGACTTGTTAATATTTAAAATTTATTCAACTTTGAACAAACTCTTGCCAGTAAATAACATAAATTTAAATCTACGGTAAATTACTGGCAACCCAGCTGCAATAACATTGAAATTTCTACTGAATTTTTTACAGTTTATATTTGTAGCAAAAGCCAAAAATACATTGTATGGATGGATCAAAATTATTGATATTTCTTTTATGCCAAAAATCATTAGGATAACCTTAAGCAAAAATACCACGGTTTCACTGTGTTGCGGTATTGCCATTGCAACACTAAAATGTGCTATTTTTAAATGTCTGCATATACAAACAACAATTTTTCAACTGGACACAATACATTTTATTTTTAAGCAACATACAACATGTATGCCAGGCAAAAATAATGCCTTAAATTATAAAATTCTTTAAAAAAAATACAAATTATACAATTAAAATTTATTAATATTAATAATATTAAATGTAAACATCAAATCAATTACATTACTTAATTACTTAACTTAATTTTGTGTAAACACAGCTTATACCTTGAAAACGGTATCACATAAAATTTGAGTGGTTTTGAAACCTTGACTCTTTAAAATCTCGGTATACCTTGAAACCGGTAACCGGCACATGCCTAGTCCTATCCAAACCATAAATCAATAGTAAGTTTAATTATTTAGTATTTCACAATTGACCCTTATGACTGGTTTTGTGGTCAGGGGTCACATATTATCATCAGATCATTTTGAAGGTATATGTGATAAAGTGAGAAATCATTTATAATAGAGACCTGGGATGTTTGATAATTTTGTGAGGTTTGAACATGTATTTTCACATACTTAATACGTTTTTATACAGGTGTTTTTTAGTTATTTTACAAAGATAAACTGTATTTTAAAATTTTAAAATATTACTGTATAAATACAGAGCAATTTAATAAAATAACTAATAAAAGTATATTTACAGGGATTGACCTGAAAAGTTGTATTTCATGTATTTTCACATAATTTATCTGTTTGTCTACAGTTTTATAACAATTATTTACAGTTATATTCTGTAATTTAATGAAGTAGGACTGTAAAAGATTCTCTGTATTTTTACGGTTTTTGTATGTAATTTTGAAAAACATTTTTTACCGTAATTTGACGGAATTTCTCTGGCGACTTTGCTGCCAGAGATTTACCGTTTTTTTTTACGGATTTTTTTTACAGTGCACCTTTTAAAAAAATACAAATGTAAGTAACATAATTTTGCATTTTATTACTCTACTGTCTGTCACCTATTTATTATATTTTATATTTAAGTTGTGGAAAATAAGGGAGATATAATGTACATTTTGCATGAATGATTGATCTCTTAAGATGCTCTGGGCATTGAAATCTGTGACCTCAAGAAGTAACCAAGTGCAAGACTATTATCCCAAATCTGTGCATTAATCTGCCATCATTATAAATTCTGTTTGCTCAGCTGTTCTGGCAGCCCTTTCCCCCGATCCTCCCCGAAACCTCATTGTTCTGACATAAAACCTCTCAGTGTTGCAATGCAGCATTAATGTTCAAGCTCAAGATGACTTGAAAACACCAAGCCTCAGTTCAATGGCTGACGTGGAGCTCTTTCAAATGGCCATTACTTTCAGTATGGTGGTCAGGCATGCAGATGAGTGTTGGACTGTGTCTGTGGTAACATCTGCAGCGCAGTCACATTATATTCTCACAACAGCAGCTGTGTCTGTCTGCTAGTCCTGACAGTACACGCAGACCATTGCTCTGACCCTGCAACATGGCCAACTCATCTACTTAACTCCCTTCAGATGCAAATCCAGCTTGATTTTCATCTGGAGTGATTTCTTGTACATAGGAGTATAGAGCTAGCAAACGTGTAGGTGATGGGAATAATTCCCATGGGATATAGGGATTGATAAAATGTACACTCCAAATTTAAAGAATTATTGTAATCAAACTTTGATGCTTCTAATCTTATAATTAGATTATGACAATTTAGTTTCACCGACAGGGTCACACAAAAACACATTTGTTGTTTTCTGTTTTCTTTAAGAAACCTTTTAAATGTTTTTCACTCTTGAGCGTGGTAAGACAAGCAAAGACAACCAAGATGATCATGAGTTTAATAAATTGTGTACTAAATTTATTTTTCTTTATATAAAACATACATGGTGTAAGGCAGATTCTCCATGCCTTCTAAAATCATGTGATCACTTAATGAGAAGCAGACCAAAATGTCTGTATCAAGTGACCAAATGTGACATGGCAAGTATAAATATGCTCAACTGTAAATGAGACGTAAGACCTTTAGCAGAACCTTACGCAACAAATTAAAATGTGGTTTGTTCATTACACAGAGCCACCATTTACATTTGGTAGAGGAAATAAAATCATGTGGGCCTGGAATGACTTGGGATGAACGAATGATGACAAAATTGGTATTTTTAGCTAACCCAGTCCTTTAGCCACTTAAAATGTGTTTTTGTTTCTACAGCTACTGTAATGGGAAAAATACAAATTTATGTAGGATGGCATAAAACATTTTCTACAGCAGGTTAGTGAGTAAAACAGTTGGCTTCCCAACTCACAATAATTTTTTCCAACTTGGTAATTTTGTAAATATCCAGCCTGTGAGCACAGTAAATGTGGTTTTGTTAATCTTCCCTTGCTTTTGTCTCTAACTGAACAAATTGAAACACATCATTCCTATTTTTCCTTTGTAATATAAAAGGCTGGACTTCATTGCAAGACATATGAGCTAAGATGGTCATTATCTTAAATAGTCATCTTGAACTGCAACTGCACACATATTAGTCTCTCTGAGGAGCAAAACTAAATTCAAAGCAAATTTTGTTTTCTTTTATCTTGAAAACTGAGCTCTGAATAGTAGCTTATTATTACAGTGTTCTATAAGGAACAGCATAACACTTTATTTCAACTAACCAGAGCAACCCGGTACTTGGAGCCAGTTTCTTGGTCCGGTTTTACTGCGATAAGAATATTTGCTCTGCGTTCCTCAACGTGTTTTGGCAAACTGTGTTTTTTATTTAAATTTTTTCGCTCAGTCCTCCGTGCTGCCAAGTTTATAATGATCTCATACTGTGAGGGAAACAGCTGTATTTAGACCTTACTGTAGCTCCTGGGGTGTACAGACAGGCGAGAAAAGGAAGGAGAATAAATAATGAGATAAAAGAAAGTTTATGTAATGAAAAAGCGGTGACATAATAGTGATTGATGTTAAGGTGGACAGTTGTATAGGAGCTAAGTGAAGCTGTAGCCTATAACAGTATTTAGTCTACAACTGTAGACGAAACAGAAATGACCAGAAGTGCATTTGGTGCAATAAGGTCAAAATAATAATGTTAAAACAGCAAAAATGTACATTTGGTAAAGGTTTATATTAGTTTTGGTCTCATATAACTCTAAAAAATACTGGGTTATTTCTACCATTGGACCCTAAAGGGAAAAACCCAGCCATTGGCTTAAAGGGACACTTTACCCATTTGCATTAAGCTTTGTATAGTTCAAACCCAGTCATGTTTTTGAATGGTTGTGCATTATTCCCTCGGTCTCCCCTGAGACAGGAGAAATATGGATTACAGTGTTGCACTTCCTTCTTTCATTATTGAAAGAAGGAAATAATCCTATATCTTTGTGGAAGGGGTGAGACTACAAACACTCCTTTTCTCGGTCAAATAGGCACCAAAATCGAAATTTATGTTACATTTCGACTACAAATATGATCGACTTTTAATAAAGATTAATTTGTCCACGGGTGAAATGCTCCTTTAAAGGTATAGCGGAAGATTTTCACGAATTTTTTAAAAAATGTACATGCGCACCACTTAAATGACTGGTTAAAACCGTAGCCCACCAAACATATACACCTGAAAGTGCGAATGCGCAGAAAGTGAACCTAGGGGCGAGCACGTACGACGGCCTTACGTAAACATATCATCAGAATGATTGACAACTGGGATGACCAATAGTCTTAATGATCCACCCGGAAAAAGAAAATCTCTCGCTATACCTTTAAAGTAACCCAGAAAATGTTTGTGTTTGACTCAATACTGAGCTGAAAATAACCCAGTATTTTTGTGTAGTGTAGCTAATGGAGGTACTATGTTCTTGCATGTTTCATGCAAAACATTTGAGCCTTTTACTAATTCTAATATAAACACTATACTGCACACTCAAAATTCATATACACACTAAAAAATGTGGGGTTAATTTCCAACCCAGTGCCGGGTCAAAAAGGGACGAACCCAACCCATTGGGTTGTAATTTAAAGGAACAGTATGTAAGAAATGTATATCAATTAATCATAAAAGGGCCCTGATATGTCACTAGACATTAAGAAATCATTTTCATGTCAAATACTTATATCACTGACAACAGTTGTCTGGCCAGGATATTGTCATTTCAAAAGTGGAGTTGCAGCCCTCAACTGATGTTTATGTTGTCATTTTGTGTATTGGCCACCAGTTGTGAGATTGCAGTACCAGTTTTAGCCACAAGTTTTGTGATTGCAATACCAGTTTTGGCCACAATCCTACATACTGTTCCTTTAAAGCAGTGCTTCTCAAATAGTGGGGCGGGACCCCCAGGGGGGGCTGGAAGCGACACCAGGGGGGGCGTGCGAGACCCTGGGGAAAATACTTTTTCAGGAAGTGATTTTTTTTGCACCGTCACTTAAAGACATTACACCCCAATCACGCTGATAAGCCGCTTGTGTTTTTTATTTTTATTTATTGGTTATATTTAATGTAATTTTTCAGTATCAAATGGTCAAAAAATATTATACTTTAAATAAGAATTGATTTTTTTATTTCAGGCAAATTGATGCATTTTAAGTCTTTTCTGTTACAGACTAAACAACTATGTTAATAAAGTTATTCTTTCTTTTTTGTGTTTTCTTTTTGTGTTTTCTCAATGTTAATAAGGATACAATGTTTTGCAGATGTGTAATTTTATAGACAAATTATACTATTTACAGTTGCGGCGGAGAGTTGGGGGGGGGCGAAATGTTTACCTCTTCCTGGGGGGGGGGGGGGGGGGGCGTGACAGAAAATAATTGAGAAGCACTGCTTTAAAGCAACACTAAAGAGTTTTTGCTCTTTGCTCCCCCTACAGGTTAGAAGTGGAATTGTCCATAACCACTGTCGTAAATAATTTAGCCTACTGCAGCAAAGCTGGCTCTGATTGGATTGTAGGTCTGCTATAAAGCAAATTTTTGTAGTTTTCACTCGAACAGGACCGCGACCCGACGGTTGGAAACTTCTTTAGTGGAGTTTTGGCCAATAGAGGGCTGCAAAGTGAATGTGAAAGTGTCGTTCACCCAGTTTCGAACGTTATTTTAAGGTAAAAAAAAACTCTTTGGTGTTGCTTTAACCTATGCTGGGTTCAATCAAATATAAACATTTTGTGGGCTAATTTAATAATTTTAATTTAATAATTTTAATTGTTTCTCTTTGACCCAATGCTGGTTTAAAAATTACCCCACATTTTTAGAGTACATTTTGGCAAATAAACGCTTTGTGAATGCTGTGGAAATCAATCAAGCACAATAGCCATTGTTATGAAAAGCTTTTACACTGTTGTGGGTCCAAATCACCGAGTCGAACCGGGGGCCAATTAATGGATTAAAGATTACACAGGGACAGCTCTGATCTTGTTAACAATGCTTATTTGCTTGGTTGGCTAATGTACGCTGAGCCTGACTGTAATGTGATTTAGGGGCTTGGAGAGAGCTGAACTTCTGTGCTGTGCGCTGCAATGGATTTTATGTATGAACCACACCTGTGTATGTAAGACAAAGTTCATACATGCATTCACGGTTCATTTAGAAAAAAGGAGTGCATTGAATAGGTCTGGGTCTTTATGGGAAGAAAGCATGACCCACTAAAAGAGTATGTTATTGAATACTCTTCAAGCTATTGTGTCTTCTCAGCTTACAGTCAAGGACAAAAAGTCTGCTATCATCTGTCATGCCGTACACATTATCTGCTAACGCTGGGTCACTTATTATAGGTGGAAATGTCAGTTTTGCTCTGCCTCGCTTTGACTCAAGCGTTTCAATGGAAATTTAACATGCTAGTCCAGCACCAACTCACCCGTGCCACAATATCCTCCTGCATCTGTTTGAATCGAAGCATTGTATCGTAACAGCAGCATACTGTATATGTGTGAAAAACATGCACATTTTTAAGTATCTGGACAGATGTTGGCTGCTGTAGTGTTTTTCGTAGGTGAAACTGTTTTAGTTCTTCTCCAAAAACAAGAGTCTCAAAGTCTCTCCAATGGCAAATTTTCTAGTGTTGATGTAAAAAGAGGCTCCAAAGAAGAGAAGACAGGAATCGGTTGTTCTGAAAACAGACACCCTTGTGAATAAAGACAAGGCCAAAGAGTCACAGGACCTGAGCTGGAGCAGGAGGTGATAAAAGATCTGCTCTAGAGGAATGGGCACTTTCAAGGCCCTTCTCATGGTGAAGCCCCGACCATAAGGCATGAAGCCAGGACAGGTCAAGAACAAGAGTCGTACTGTACAGAGATCTGGGGATTGTCCAAAGTAGCAGATTCCTGTCGAGTGAATGATCTTTTTATGATGAATTTAGACCGTCCTGACTCCCTTATCACTAACTGTGAAGGAGGAACATTGCAATTATCATTGACTTGTGAGTTAGAAACAATATCCACTCTAGTCTCTGGTGGCTTGCGATGTTAAATAAGATATATGTCTGAAACCGTCTGAAAGAAAGGAGGCCAGAAACTGACAATGAGTTCAGCATGTCTTTGCCAACACACATCAACAGAATCTCGCTTACCCACCGTGACACCGCATGTAGTAAATTATACTATCACTGGACTGCGGACATTTACACTCCTACAAGACAAAATATATCATATTAAAATGAGGGGTCGGTTCACATCCCTATAGGGATTTATGGGAATTGATTTGCATTCAGTTATTTTGGAAATGAAGCAGTTGTACTAAACCAATTGATGAATATAAACTCTTTGTCAGGCACTTTGCGCATTTTGTTCGCGTGATTTGCAAAAGTGATTTGATAGGCTTGTTATTTTATACTAACAACAAGCAACAGAAAATCGTTTTGAATTAACAAAAAATCACATTCGTAAGCTGTACACATGTGTATATCAAAATGTATTGTTTTATGTAAATCCTTCGAGTGAGAGACGAAAGGAAAGTGTGAAAGTGTTCTGGGCAGGTTTGGGCAAGTGGTTTGAGCGTCTGAGAAAGATCAAGGTCAGAAGGTCATATTCAAGCCCACACTATAGTTCAAGATGCCGTCACAATTGCAACACACCCAAGTATGTCTGGAATGTGTCCTGCCATAAGACCAACCTAGAAACAATCGGTCATCTTAACCCATTACAAGTACGTTCAGTCACGCCTAAAGGTAGATTTGCAGAGTCTAAATATTGCACAGGTAAAGACAAATAGGTTTACAAGCTAAAAACGGGTTAGCAAAACATGTATACAAGTGTTTTACTTATTTAAGTGCCATAATACGTCTAGTGTAATTTAACTGTATTGGAAAGGAATCTATATCCTCGGGACGTGTTTGCATTGACGCGCGCCACTTTTTTGACAGTTTAAAAGCATCTGCATAGCATTAAGTGTGTGCCAGGACATGCCCAAAGAAAAGCTGTTGGCAAACTGATTTGTCTGTTGAAGTTGGAAGAAAGAAGGCAGTACTGTACTGATGCCAGACTGTACATATATAGAGTTGCCTGTGGATACACCATCCACTAATCGTGCAGCACTAGGACCACGCGGAAAGGAGCAACGTTTCCCTTCGCCTTTTTGTCATTGGCGACCCTCAGTTTGCACTAAAGGAGTCATCGTTCAGCTGAGAGTAAAGGATGCTGTCTCATGTTGTGATATAGTTGAAGGAGAGTTTAAATTAACGCCTATTGGCTTATAAGAATTGTGTCGACTTTTTGAGGTGGACCTGTCACGCGCTCTTCACCAAAGACCTTCGCGGACGAGATGGGAGATACTGGGATGCCCGGCGAAGGAGAGGAAACTGTGATTTGTATTTAAAGAAACCTTCTTCATTTTTAACACATCTTTAAGTTAAGTATACCACACTGATTTATTCGGTTTGTAGATGTAGTTTGGCGTTTTGATTACGGGAACGCGTGCGTAACTGTGGCGCACGTGTCAATCACATTTATTAGGATAATGTTTATCATAATGTCGATTTTAACGCTTTCATACATTATAAGGCAAAAATACTGAAACTATGTATGAATACCATTCTTAAAGGAATACTATCCCCTAGTTGCCATTTGCGCAAGTGCTGTTGGTTTTGTATAGTCGCAATGGTTTAAGTGAGGGAAAGTAAACATGGTTTGTTTTCCCTGTGTTAAACAACTACGAAAGGCGTGAGTAGGGTTGGTTGGACATCCATTCATGATGTTAAAGACAAATGCAGAAGACAAAACCTGTGCTGGGGGTTTGCAGGATTGGTTTCAATAGGCTGCGCGCAGGGAATTCCCCAGGTGTTACGCATGGATGTCCAGATGATAACAGCAGTCTATTACTTGCACTACTGGAGGTAACTTACCTGTGAATTAATTAAATAAAAAAATAGGATAGTTTTTATTAAAGACTTTTCCTGCCATCTCCAAAGCACATAACTGAAATCTTTAATAGACATACTGTATATAAACTTTACAAGTTAAATAACTTGTAGATTGTTAGTATCAGTTATTCATTTTTGTCTGTCAGTGGTCGTCCTGAACACGCACAGCACGTATAGCAGGTACACAGCAGATGCACACTATACAAAAAATGTTTATTACAAAGCTAATCAAGGATGTGTTTTTTATTGTGTTGACAATATGTTAAACTAACCAACTAAACCACACTGGTTACTTATGCAGTATTTGTTATTAAACTTGTCTCATGTAAACCCTTTGTAAATGGACCAAATTTGGATTAAATTCAAGACCTATTAAAATAACTGAGTCATTGACTGAAAATGCACTACAGCTCAAACGTTATGGGTTACTTATTGTTCAAAAATATATTTTTTTTCTAATTTTAAAATATTAGTAAACTCATCAAAACTATGGAGTGATATAATTTGGGAATTAGAGGATTCAAAGAGCATTCGAAATAAATCAAACGGTGTTATTTTATCATCTTTAAAATAGGCCCCCTTTTCTGAGATTTGTAAAGATGTAACCTTGGCATTTTATCAAGTAGCTTCTAGAGATCTCACCATGAAAAAATATTAAAGTTCTGAGCTCTTATTGGCTACTTCATTTTAAGTCATGCGGGGCGTTGCTAGACATAAAGCTCTACTGGGGCACAAGCCAAGCCCCCCATTTTTCGCTGACTTTTTTTGAAAGCCTGCTGTGTGCAAGAAGTGTGTCCTTTGCCCAACCCACTATTCTACAGTGCAACAGTACTGCGAAAGATACATATGCATTTAAAAATATTTAAGTATCATCTTCATCATACCTATTATAAGTAACATGTTTGGATGCATAAATGGCATAAAATGTTTGGAAATAATGACAGCAGAGAAATATTTTCTTCATTATACAATGATAACAATGATTCATAACTTATTTTTACAATAATATTTTACAATATTTTAAGAAACCAGTCATTTAATGACTGTTATACTACAATAATCTCAGTCATATGATATATAGTTACTGCTAACTGTTTATGTAGTGTCCTAGTTCAATAACAGTAAACTAAATATACATTTCTTAATATTATTAGTAAACTAAATATTAATTTCATATTTGAAAATACAGAACAGTATAACACAAACATGTGTTGATTTTTTAAGCAACAATGCAATTTTATAGACTTGACAAAAGGTTTTCCTGATTGAGACCTGACTGGGTGAGAATGTAAGTTAGTTTGTCTTACCTCACTTAAACTCATAATCAATCTCTCCTTTCTGCTTCCCTTTTCCTGCTTTGCACAAAACATTTGTGAACATGATGTCCATCTACAGAAGCCAAGTGATCGAGTCAAAATAAGATTATGATTATTATTTAGAAACTTACTCATTTGCTAACTCAATCGCGTAGCGTCACCTGGACTTTTGAATGCGGTTGTGCGAGGATGAACGCAAAGACGCATGGACATGGATTTGTGCGTATATGCGTCAGTGCGACTGCTGCATTGCTTTTACAAGCGTAAATTGTGTAACTAAATTGCATATAGATCAGTTTTTGCCGCTATTGTCTTTGTAAAGGAATACACTAAATGATACAGTTTAAACTTGAGATTTACATCGGGGCACAAAAGATTTACACTGGGGCATGAAAATTTGTTAAAAAAAATTATTTGTGTTCATCAGAACATTGAAATGTATACAGGTTGTATAAGAGTAAGTAAATGATGACAGAATTTTCATTTTTGGGTGAACTGTCCCTTTAAGATCACGAGGAACATTTCTGTTAGATGACTGTAAACATTTGAACTGTGGTGTATTTACGTAAAGTACAAGCCAGTTTAATTTCATATTTACATGTTTTTTGTTTTAAGGTAGTGCACATCTCAGCCATGGTGCCTAATCGGAGATTGGGTCTGGCCCATCCTTGTTGCAATAGCCTGCTTTTCTTACTTCTGCTGCCCAGCTCAGTTTCAGTAAGAGAACCTCCTCACCATCCTCACGCCCATCTTCCCTCGGTGATACCTCACGCCACCCTACCGCTGTCGCCCTCCCACTTCAGCGCCAAAGCTCAGCTGGATCTCACAACTCACTGCAATGAGAGCTGCTACCATAAAAGAGAAGACACAGATAAAGAGCAACTAACCGAGCAACTAGCCTTCGAAACGCTTTATGCGGACGGCTCCCGTACCTTAACCACTGTTGACTTGGCTGAAAGTGAAAATGACAGCCCTGTTAGCGCTGAACTTCCTTTTGGGCCACCCAAAGTTACAGGCCCACGACGTAAGCGGCTAAAACGGCAGATCTATGGTTCCGATGGACGCTTTAATATTCGCGGTGACCACTTCCTGCTGGACTATCCGTTCTCCACGGCCGTTCGCATCTCGACCGGTTGCACCGGAGTTCTGGTTTCTCGGCAGCACGTCCTAACTGCGGCCCACTGCGTGCATGATGGGAAGGATTATGTTAAAGGAGCAAGAAAACTAAGGGTGGGCTTTTTGATCCCTCCTTTCTTAAACAGCACGAGGTCAGGTCAGGCTCCTGCGAAGAAACCTTTGGTGCGCTGGGTAAGAGTGAAACGGACCCGGGTGCCTAAAGGTTGGATTCAAGGCCCACCAGAGGTCAGCATGGATTTTGACTATGCGCTTCTAGAGTTGCGTTGGCCTCACAAGCGGCCTTTCATGCGATTGGCTGTGGCACCCTCCTCAGACGATTTGGCTGGTAAACGCATCCACTTCTCCGGATTTGATAGCGACCGGCCCGGAGAGCTTGTATACCGCTTTTGTCCAGTGGAGGATGAGTCCAACGATCTAATCTACCAGCACTGTGACGCTCGACCGGGTGCAAGTGGATCTGGCGTTTACGGTCGCTTGTGGGATAACACTTTAGATCGGTGGGAGCGCAAAGTCATCGGCGTCTTCTCCGGACACCAGTGGCTGGAAATCAATGGCGAGAATCGGGACTACAATGTGGCTGTTCGCTTTACGCCACTTAAGTTTGCCCAGATCTGCTACTGGGTTCATGGAAATAAGGTTGATTGTAGTCAGGACTGAATGATTCAGATGAGGATAGAAAGACTGAGAACGGTACATGAATGGACAAAATATGACGTACCTGATTTTTGTAACCTGCACTTTATGGTCAATCTTTGTATTGGGTGTGGCTACTGAATTTGATTCGAGTGCATTGCTTGTAGATCACTACCCACAGGTTTTTATTTCACATGGGCTGAGCTGGAACTATTTAACCACTATCTTTGTACTTTTCATCAGTATGCTGCCAATGATACACACAGTTTTAAACTCCAGGCCAACAAACAGTAGATTTATCTCAACAGCCTTGCTTTGCTTTAGTTACACATTACTGCCTCTTACTGTTTGCACTTTTAAAGCTTAGATCTAGTATGGAGCTAGGTTACATAAATCTGGGATACTTACCATCTCATCTCATCATGACTAATCCTTTGGTCTTTGTTTTTGTTAACACAAGAGTAACATACAAAAGAGTCAAAAGGGGATAAGCTTCCTTCCTGTCTTCTCCTGAACATCTGTTTGGTCTCTTGAATATATATTATGTTTAAGGCATGGATGCAAAATAACATTAGATGATCGACTTCAATACAAACAATGTCATCGGTAATCGATCCATGACTATATTTCAGTCTTTGACAGTAGCAAAATCAACTCCAAGACATCACAAATGTAAAATTACGATATCTACTGGGAAATCTCCACCCCTTTTCTTTCTTTTGACTGCACGTTTACTAAGAAAAAGGTTGTGGGGTAAATGTTAAATATATTTCTATTTTAAAGAAGCTTTTATTTTAATAAACTAAACGTGTCTGTTGTTTTAGTGTTTTTTTTAGAGATCACCTGAAGCAGATATGGAGTAATATAGTTGCAGGAATTATGGCATAGTATATTATAGTAAATATCCTTTATATACTGATATACCCAGGTAAAATAAATAATACTTGGATGTATTAAAAATATACTTCAATCATTTTAGTACTTTTTACCCGGGCAGGGCTTATCCTAGTCCCAGACTACAATGCATGTTTGAGCTGCCTTATTTGAAGCCATCTTGCCCTGACATATCTTAAAGGTGCAATGTGTAATTTTTAGAAGGATCTCTTGACAGAAATGCAAAATAATATAAAAACTATATTATCAGTGGTGTATAAAGACCTTTTTATAATGAACAGTTATGTTTTTATTATCTTAGAATGAAACGTTTTTCTCTACATACACAGAGGGTCCCCTTATGTGGAAGTCGCCATTTTGTGCCGCCATATTTCTACAGAAACCCTTAATGGACAAACTTTTTTTTACTAAGTTGTCTACGTCAATTACATGTTTTTCCGGTGGCGGCTACCGTAGCTTCTCACAGTGCTATTCAAAAGTGAGGGGTGAGCAGTGGACTGAGCCATTGGTTGTGATTCACAACCTCACCACTAGATGCTGCTAAAATTTACACACTGCACCTTTAACATATATCAGTGCTTTTGTTTTATCTCAAGATGCACACTAGTAGTGATTTTTGTAAGTTAAGTTTGTAAAAACAGCTAAAACGTCCTAGTTTAACTAGGGCCTAGTCCTGTCTTAATCTAAACCCTGTGGGGAAACCGCCCTCTTGAGTTTATCTAAAGTACTTTTAGCGTCTTTTGTAAGTAAGTACAAAATTAGGACATTTAATAAGTGTACTAAAAGTGTATTTTAGTGCAGTTTTTCACCTGGGGGCTGTGATTTAAAATTTGACACCGCAAAGATCTCTGATACCAGTTTGCGGTAAGTGCAACTTCACTAAAGTGTATTTTAAAATAAGGTAAAAATCCTAGTTATACACATTTACAACCATCAACTACTTCTAAAACCACACAACCAATTTAATATTGAGCTTCCCTGGTGCTTATTGTACACTAGTCAACATTTAAAGTAGTACATTTACTACAAAGATGTCCCAACTTAGTTTGTTGTTGTCAGCTGCAACAGCTATTGACTCCTTTAAACGTATGGGGGTCTGCTAAATTACAATCTGTCAAATAAAGTAGTAAATACTAAACAGGTTGCCAAATGTCCAAAGACAACTTGTTCCTCGGGTTTTATGCATGAATCTCTACTGCCATCAGCTGGTCGTCAACAGACAGTACAGCTTTCATTGACTATTACACAACATGGCCGTTTCTTACCTTTCATCAGTGCTTGACACACGACCCACGTCAAAGAAATGTACAATTTATACCTCTTGTATAATATTAATATAACTATGCGCTACAAAATATTTCACTAGTCCAGTTACTCAGTCTACTCTGACTTTAACCTAAGCACATTTTGACAAGCGTTCACCATCATCATCGACTGAAACCAAACGCTGCATCCACCACACTACAATGTTCATGACGTGTCTAACGTGACGACATTTGAAGTCGTAAACTTTGATACAAACATTTCGCTTACTCATTGTGTGTGTTGTTCCTAGTGGACGCCGATATATTTAAGGAAAGAGGTGCTTTCTTGTAAAATAGCATTTTTATCACTGTTTATGTTCAGTAATTTCAATTTGAAAAGGTTATCAGTCCTTAATTAAAATGCCTTATTTTTACAAATGTGATTTAATTGGTATTTAAATCTGTCTTTTGCTGCAAAAAAATCTCCACTTCAGTCACTCTTCACTCTCCTTTCTGAATAAAGGTAAAAGGCTCAACAAACATTTGGTTTGGATTTATATAAAATGAATATTGCGAACAATCAAAGGGATAGTTCAGCCAAACATGAAAATTCTGTCCATTTTCTCTCTCACACATGTTGTTACAAACCTGTATACATTTCTTTATTCTGATGAACATGAATGAAGATGTTTTAAGGATGTTTGTAACCATCATGAGCCCCATTCACTTCCATAGTAGGAAAAATGAATACTATGGAAGTGAATGTGGCTCATGAACAGTTTGGTTCCAAACATTCATCAAAATATATTTCTTTGTGTTCATCAGAACAAAGAAATGTATACAGGTTTGTAACACTATGAAAGTGAGTAAATTACAATTTTCATTTTTGGGTGAACTATGTCTTGAATCAGGGTTCCCGCACCTTTGTTAACTTCAAATTCAAGGACCTTTCAAGGACTTTCCTGGTCCAATACCCTCAAATTCAAGGACTAAATGTGGGGACACATTTCAAGTGAGAGCAAGGTTACATTGTGTTACCTTTAAAGATACATTGTTATAGTTCCCTTTTGAGGACACCTCCAGGGCTAAGTGCGTCTGAATGTGTACATCAAATTCAACCAATGGTGAGGCTTATGACAAATACAGAGTGACGTGTTAGCAAGGAAGTATATCGCTATCTGAAATATTGCCAAAGATGGCGTTACAGGGACGCAGGAAGTATGGCAAGGGAGACGCAGCGTCTCGTTCCCTTTTCAGGAAACAAGTGTTACATACGTAACCAAAGACATTTTCATGTGTCAAACACAACTATGCAAAAAAGCATTTTGGTACGAATCAACTTTCGCATACAGAAGATGCATTTAAAGCAGATAGTTAGCACGTGCGCTTAAAAAGTCTTGAATTTTTATGATATCATCCTACACTACATAGGGAATATGGATTTTTTCCCAGAAAACTTCTTGCATAAAATAGATTCAAGCACTTTCATGGCCTGTACCCATGCATGTATATTTTTCAAAAACTTCCCAGGGCCATGAATTTTTTCCCCCCAGGTTCACAAACTTTCAAGTACCCGTGAGAACCCTGCTTAAAGGAGTATCCCACTTTAAAGATGGGGCCATTTACTTACCATAGTAGGAAAAACATTACTATGGTAAGTCAATGGACTCCATCTTTAAAGTGGACTACTCCTTTAAATGCATTTAACCATGCCGTACCCTTACAACAGCAGCAAATGCAGAGTATCCACACAATTTTGAGAAATTAAAATATTTAAAGCATCAGTATACATGTGGATCAGAAACAAAAAGGCCAATTTTGATCTAAAGCCAAACACACAAAAAACGAATCACACAGTAAACACGGCAGAGTTGTTTAGTGCTTTTTTATTAGAGATAAGGAGACGATACAAAACATCCACTGACCAATATCCATCAAAGCTCTGTACACAGGCTGCACAAATATATCGCTCCCCATCTAACCTCATCCATGACTCACTCAATCCAATTCATCCACAGACTGCTTACCCTCTAGGTCCCAGATTTTACAGGTTTCAAGGAATGTTTTTTATTTTGACACCAGTGCCATGGTTTTGAATTACATTTGGTAATATATTAACTGGATGGAATTTAATTAAAACAACTTGTGATCTCAAAATAAAACAGGGGGGGTAACTGCCTTCCAAGAATGGTCCAATACATTGTGATTTTTGAAGTCAATTGTTTTGTACTACACCTAGACTCAACGACAGACACATACTTAGAAAAGTCAACTGTAAGTTTGGCAAAAAAAAAAAACTGTAATTGCAGAACAAACAGTATGTTGCAGGAACAAATAGCTGAATTGTAACGAAAGCCGTCTTACTCCTTTCTTTCAACAATCTAATGGAATTCATACAGAACGAAAACCTGTCCATACACATTTACAGTTATATTACTTTATGTTTTTTAATAATCATCCTTCACTTATGTCTTAAGATCTTTATTCACTTTTGTTCATTTTACGTGTGAACTGGAATGACAGCCTACATATCCTTCAGTATGCATGGAGTTTGGATACTGTCACTTTTGCCCAACCCTCCCCACCCACGTTAACCCACCCTGTGGCCCCACAACAGTCGTGCTGACCCATCTGCCCCACCCATGTCGGAATGAACAGCTAACCCCTGAAATGTGTAGCCCTCAATCGCACAGAGGCACCCCCTCGAGAGAAACCACTGACGAGCCGCCAAGCTTTTCGGCAAGGGTCTTTCGGTCCTTGATATCTTCCAAACCGTTCACTTGCCACTCGTGCTTGATGCCTACGAAAAACAAACAAAAATGTTACAACTAAACCTTCCCTGCAATTAGATAAGGCAAAAAAAACATTGATGAACAACATTACCTGTGAACTTCTTCTTGATGGCATCCTTGGAACTGGCGTAGATCATCTTGCTTTTTAGTGGGGCATTTTCTGGGGCCCAGAACAACATAAGAAAGGACAAGTCAATGCAGTACTATACTTTTCTAGCAGTACAAACTGAAGTGAACAAACTAATCAATAATTTACCAGAAAATAAAAACCAGGTCTTCCTTCTTGGTCTCTTTAGTCTCATATGTGGCATCATACAGAGCATAGCGGCAGTCATTTGGAGGAAGCATTTTGACAAACTTGAGGTAGGGATCTCCTTCATCACCCTGCAGGATCTCGTTGCCCTCCTCCATGACGATCTTCTTTTTGTCGTCGCTCAGGCAGAAGAGAACAGCCTTCTTCCTATTCCTCTTCTCCTCCTCGCAGGCATTAGCCTTGCGGACCTTCATCTCATTGAAGATCGTCAACACACTCTCTTCCACTGTAACTCCGGAGGCCTGCAAGTGCAAAATTGCAAACAAAATAAGGGTCACGTGGACTAATAGTGGTTCCTTTTGAAAATAGGAAAGTGAGTGAATATGAATAGGGTTCTGCAACAAATTCTTTTCTGTTCTTGTTACAACGACTGCCATTTTGACAAAAGTAGACTGAACTCAAAACTAGAGAGACGGGGGGTTTTGCAATGTAAGAGCTACCGGCAATAAGCCACCAGAAACCATGACACAGGAGAAACAGGCCTATATCTTTTAAGTATAGAAGACAGGGAATCGAAACTGAATAGAATTGAAGAATTGAAACTATTATGGACGGGAAATGATTATTACAGGGACTGTTTTTTTAATAACAAAAGCAGTAGCCAAATAGGGCCTAAAATGCTCACCAAACTTGAATAAAATTGGCACTGTGTCAATCGCAAGTTGGCTGGTGACATTTTAAAAATTCTAGGCACAGCCCTAACGGATGTTGTCGACTTCATGCAATGCTGCACAAAACCATCAGTGATTACTACATCAAGGCATAAGGAAAACAAGTCGAGAATTGTGCTTATGAATCGCTCTCGTGGTACTTCAATGTCATAATTTGGTTGCTCTGTGCAGCTCCACAGGAAGTTGAACTCCACCAAAACGGAAAATGACGCACCAACGTTACAAACTCACTGCAGGGCTTGGGGTTTGAATTGATAAATTATGAAAGACTGGCTTGTATGTAAATACAGACACATGAGGATGAAATGAACCGTATGAATAGGTGTAAAAAAAGATTAACGAAAAGGCCTATCAACATAGCTAGCATAATTTTACAACTACCAATAAATATTTTACAGCATTTATTACTCGTTAGATGATATAAATGTTAGTTAATCATTGTCTGTTCAAATTAGTTTATGGGCATCAACTAATGTTTGAATATCAAAATTAAGATTAATATAATCTGTAAAAAAGCATTATTTATCAGTTCATGTTAACTAACGTAGCTAACTAATGCTAACACAATAGCTTATTGCATAATGTTACTTAATATATGTTTAGGTAGTGCAGCAGATTAACTCATGGTCAGTAAAAAATATTTATAAATCAAGTCACCTGCCACAGGTGTGGCAAAAAGTAACCAAAGACAAGATAAGCTGGACAAGGCACAATATTTCCTTTTCAAAGCACCTCATACAAATTGAAGGAAAGTTGGACACTTCCTCATTAGGCCTGTGATGAAATCTGCTTTACTGAGGGAACGCTGTACATTTACATAGACTGAAGAGGTATAACAATATTCACTGAACGTAAGCAGATAACAAAAGCTAGCTTCTCCACATAAAACAGGTCAAGTCGAAGACCATTTGAGCCATAGACAGTATATAATTAGTAAAAGGCAGGCATCTACTACACCGATCCAGTTACTTTCGATCATGGGCAAGGGACACAATGATTCTTTTGTGAATATCAAACAGTCTGTCACAACAGCACCAGAAGTCTA
The DNA here is from genome assembly GCF_027580225.2 of Misgurnus anguillicaudatus. Classification (NCBI taxonomy): domain Eukaryota; kingdom Metazoa; phylum Chordata; class Actinopteri; order Cypriniformes; family Cobitidae; genus Misgurnus; species Misgurnus anguillicaudatus. Next base: position 16,856,714 of record NC_073352.2, on the reverse strand, counting down.
TTCAGGTCCTCTGATTATCATTATAATACACAGACTTCACATTTCTCTATGGAAAATTACCCTAGTGTCAATACACAGTATATATTATAACATGCAATGTAAAACAAAGAATTCCACTCTAAAAGAAAGAAAAGTTACATTTACATTTTTCTACATTAAATAATAAAGAGCATTTTGTAAAGACAACCTTCATAGCTTTAAAGGGACAGTACACCCAAAAATGAAAAATCTGTCATCATTTACTCTCCTTCATGCTCTTCTAAACCTGTAAAAGTTTCTTTATTGTGTTGAAGACACAAGATGATATTTTGATAAATGACAACAACCACACAGTTGATGGTACCCATTGACTTCCATAGTATGTGTTTTTCTAAAGTGAAATGATGACAAATCAACTTTTGATGCACAGGCACGTTCCCAATTAATTAGATACTGCCCATCCAGCTCCCAAATGATCAGAGAATATTATCAAGACACACGTAAGCTATAAGTGGACACAAAATGCAGCATCATACCCGCATAACTACTACAGGTTGTAAGAGGTGAAAAGAATCACCGACACACAAAAATGTAAGCGTGTATGTATGCGATGAAGGGTGGAAACAGGTATACTTCTGGTGTGAATGACATTCCAGACGGGAACAGGAATACGTCAGACCACTCTTTACATAACATGGACAAATATGGAGAAAATGGGCCCAAGAGGAAGGATTTTTACTTGTGCATTGAGCTAATAAACATTGCGACAGATTTTTAAAATCTAAATTCAAGTCCACTATAGGTAGCTAAATTTAAAAACAGCCATTTATTCAAATAACTGCAAATTCTGACGTCTGTAAGTATGTTAACACATGTGTTAATCCACAATCTCATGTCATAAAAATACCAAAGGACGAAATAAAGTCCAAAGTGTAAATACAAAGGCACTAACACAACGAGTGAATCATCCACGTTCACAGTGAACAGACGAGTGAAACCAGACAGACGCACAAAAGTATAGGGATACCGGAAATGAAACTTCTTAGCCCTCGGATGTGGTTTTTAAAAAGCTGTTAAAAAACCGTGCCTCACACAAAAGATGTTAACTACACTTGTTGCTTATGACGCTCCATTTTGTTCTCGCCTACTGACGATTAAAATCCTGAGACTGTTCATACCGGAACCGGCATTTCCTTCAGCCTACATGCATGTGGTATGACCGAGCTGAACAGCATTTTTCTCCTACAACTTGTCTACAGACATACGTTTGTAAAAATAGCAGGGTCCAAGATAAAAAACAAAACAGCAGAGCCCAGTCTCTTCTACGCAACATCTACATGCGCTAACTTACCTGCAATAACAAAGGCACGAGAAAAGTCGTGCGTATATACACACACCCAAAAAAACTGTATTGATCAAAATGGTCATAATACCAACACTATGAATGTATCAATTTAAAAAGTACGTTAAGAAAACAACGTTAAAACGCACTACGTGACGATTCGTTAGCTAGGTCTAACCAGGAAGAGTCGGCTCGTGCACACACTGCCTGACACGCAAATGCTTAGATAACGGTTTTAAAAAGGTTCCTCCTTTCATTGCGCTTTTAATTAAAACGTCACTTCTGAAATCGAGGGCCAAACGATACATATCAATCTAATAAATGTTTTTAGCGAATTTCCAAATTTTTAAATAACCAAGGCCATCTGTGCATCAAGAATTAGGGTGGGGCCACGATTGCAGTGTCCATGCATGTGTCCTGCCGAACCGCGAAGTTAATACGTTTTCACTGAATTAAGAAATTAATATCGAATCCTTTGGTATTAAGAGGGCACGGTATTTTTTACACGTGCCCGCAGCCTCACTATTGCGGCAGATGTGAGCGATGCTATTTTCATGATGCCGCGAATCAGACAAAGGGCAGAGACGGACAAGCAATTCATCCGGACGCAAAAACATCGTTTAATACACACACACGGCCAGCGGTCAAAATTTTGTTCCCGTCTTTCTTCATTCTCAATCCGATTTAGTAGATTTATGAAGCGATGGGGCCTGCGGTCAGTATGTGACCACAGCACAGAAAGGCCCTTCCTGGGCCTGAGATCACGGAAATAAAGGGGCTGAGCGGCGAAATGGCGCCAGTTGTTTTAGGGCTAAATCTCGATGCATCCGTAAAACTTTAAGCGACGCACACAGATCAAATAATCAAGAATAATTTCGAGAACAATTACATCCATTAAAAAGTACGCCACATTATCCCTGGCATCCGAGCAATTTTTCATTTATTGCAACGACCCGTTCCACTTGGGTCTGCAGGTTTGGTCAACAGAGCCGCCCTTTACATTCAAGAAAGACGTCAGTCGACTACCGGCGATTTTATCATATTTATTCACATAAAAACGAAAAAAAAACTCACAGTCTCGTCACAAAAATGTAACACATGTTGAAATTATGGGCAAATTCTGTAAATATTTAATTATAGACATACCATGGTTGTATCTCTGTGCTAGTCGGCGTCTGGATAGGAATTGAATGAGCTGTGATGCAGTCCTCCGGTCTCGCACACTTGATACAACGCACGGACGCGCCCTTTTTGCGCGTGGCCGTGAGACGGATGGGAGCGAGCGCCTTATGTCACGCGCTTGTTGGGGTGTTATGGGAAATGGAGTTTTGAAATCTACATAACGGTGCACCTAATATAGTAACATAAATTTAATGATGGCATATACAGTGTACAAGGTGATGGTCCCTAAAATGCCCTTTTAGCGAGTAATTTCAGGTTGCACTTACGTCAAAAGACTTTATAGTATATATTTTTCATTACATTTACAGGCACAATATTGTTTTTAATAAACATTTCTAAGAATTTAACAGTATACTTTTCATATTTTATACTTATTATAAAAATAAAACGTATGTTTACAAACACACATATTTTAAAAATCGAGTGACTACTTCAATGCCATGTGCGAATAAATAGGTTGAGGAAATTATTGTAGGGTAACATTAAAATGATAAATCTTTGTAATAACAAACCTGTTCATAATTTTATTAAAAATATATCACCCCGGGTGCAATATTAGTGATTCTCAAGGCACGCTGCTCTCCATACTCTCTAACCCTTTTGTGTGGTCTCTGCCCCTTTTTAAGGTTCGCTTAACTCGCTTCCAAATATGGAAGCAAATGGTGACATTCGTGAGCGCGCATCAGGCGAAGCCGCGCACATCAGGCGGTTCGCGACTCCGATCGCCATATAAGGAAACAAGGACATTTCAATTCAAAAGGAGAAATTCGTACATCACGCGCTAGAGGGAGTGTTGCTCAGCAGTGAGGAATGAAACAACAAAAGAGGAAAAAACTCCCGCTGACCAAATGGTATACAATACAGTCTTTATTTTCAACCTGAAGGCATTTAACTTCATTCAATATATATATGTAGTTTTTTGTGATAGAAGGCCACAATATGGCCATGAAAGCGAACGGGCCTCAAATACACAGACAAACATCATATATAAATGCTGACATCTAGTGTGCAAACGTTGACATTTTAAAACATGACAAACTGTTTATTTATCTGTATCCACTAAGACCCAACAGTTGCATGCTTAAAGCTTTAATTTTCTGAATATATAAATTGTATATAACAATAAAATTACATATAAAGGTAACAAGTTTTCCTCGTAGGTCAGTTTTGGCAAAGTCCATTGAATTGAAAATGTGAACAGACCACAGTACACATTCAAAGCCTCAAACTGAGACGCCGGTGTTGTGGAATGCAACAAAAAACAAAGACGCATTACAAACATGCCTTTGTGGCTAAAATATGCATTTTTCATGGTAAATTCTTTCTTTAAAGACTGGGTGTAGACTGTCAGTTACTCAACATACACCTTGGTAGTACCATGGTACTTTTTGTAACCATTATATTTTTCCATTTTTTATTTTTTTGACATGGCACAAAACAACTGCGAACTTTTAGATGTACCATGTTTTTTTTTAGGAAGTACTTTGGTGTATCACGTAAAAACCCTGGTATTACCCATCATATGCCACTAATGTAACCAAAGTACCACCACAGAGCTTTTTTTGAAAGGGAAGTTCACCATTATATTACACATTTGGAGTATATTAAATAATAACAAATAAAATGGAATGTTACTGTGACCATTAAAGACCACTACTAAAGCTGACTGCAAGACTACTTTAAATACAAAAAAATCAGGTGTTTACCAAAATGAAAAGGAAATATCAAACAATGGACAAACCTTTCAGGATAAGAAGACAGAGTACAATGGGTTTTCCACTGTTAAAACAGTTTGCTTTGGCTTTTCTATCAATACGTTCATAAATGTTCAGCACTAAAGGATTTTTGGATTGAATAGTATGAATGAAATCAAAGTGCAAAGACTTTATAAATTATTTACAAGATTTATCAAAGATAACATAGGAAGATATCGATGGAATGCATAGAAGGCCACAGTTTGGTATAATAAAGGTTTTGCATGGGTCACATAAGACATAGTGTAGTTACATTTTTAATACTAAACATTTTCCAAGCACAAGCTTTTATGAAGTAATGGTATATGTACAAATGTATCCCAGGCTAAAGAAAACAAACAGATAACATGTCTATAGAGTGCAAACCAGTGACCCTGACCTGCTAATGATGTTTGTAACACTACAAACGTCTTTGGCAGTACTGGAATGAACTGTAAACGTATCACTGCATTTTGTGGAAAGCCCTTGTGCTAAAATATCTGTCCCTGAAAAACTACCTGCTGGTTTGTGAATTTTGGTCGTATTTTTATTGATATTTAAAAATCTGGTTCTAAATATGTTGTCAAAATAGGTCATCATGCATTAAAAGTAGATATGTAAGCGCTTTGGTTGGAGATGTGCATTATTTTTATCTTATTGGTCACGTCTGTGCAGTTTACATCTCTGGCATTTTCGGGTTTGCCTGAGAAGCTAACTTGTTTTCTTCTGTTGTGCAGCCACCTGACCCTGGCCTCTCGTCTTGTTCAATATATCTGTGGCCTGTAAACAGTAATAAAAGTATTTGTTAATAAATGCATTTTTTATTTTTAATGTCACGTGAGGTTTTTGTATTTTACCTGTTCCAGCAACATCCCAGCAGCCTGGTCTATGGCTGTGCCTACTCCTCTGTATTGGCCAGAGTAACGAATAAAGGCCCAGGTCACCATAGCAATCATGGCCAGACCGATTACACAGTCACATACAAAGGAAATCATTCCCAGACCGATGAAGAGCAAGAGTGTTGACAGCATATACAGAAGGCAAATCAAGACAAAAAGCACCGCAGGTGTCCGGAATGCACTGAAGATATTCTTGGACTGAAAATGAATCAAGAATTAGTGAAAAATAAATTAATTACTTAACATTTTTAAGTGACAAAACATCTTATTCCACATCTCTATGGTTTTGGCTTCCTATGTCACAATTTTGTAACCAATCATATTAACAGAGTTGAATAAGTGGATAAGTAGTTTGAGCCATAGATATTATGAATACTGCATAGATGCACTGCTGCTTCTACTTCTGTGATGCTGGCACATGCTGTTCACACATGCAGTCTGAATGCTCTAACCTGTCAACATCAGCACAAAAAAAATAGTGCTGCAAATGCGCAGTTCACGTATGCATTGTGTAAAATGATTGGCAATTAGGTGTCTGAAATGTAGACATATTTATATATACCTATAGATGGTCTCACCCGACGCACAAGAGTTGTCGCAGTTACGCACCTGAACCGAATCCAGTCTGTATTTATTTATCGACCTGGCTAGTGGCTAAACTGATCTCTGAAACAAATACCTTGTCGTATAAATTCTGAGGTGGTGTAAAAGAGTGGAGGTGGGGACTAGTTTGCATATACTAAATGAGGCAAGTGTCCTACCTTCAAATTTTTTTTACATATGCTATTATTATGATGCTTAAAGATGAGGGTAAACTGATAAAATGATCGACTACTGAGGGACGTTTTGGTTTTAAAATGATGCTTACCTCATTGTGCTTACTGAAAGACACCCAAAGCTCCGCCAGCTCTGCTTCCAGCTGTTCCTGATAACGTTTACAGAAATCTCGTCCACCCATCTTCTTAGTGCTATTGAAGTTACGAAGGGCTTCTTGCAGGAAGAAACGGTGCTTTTCCTCCAATGAGTCAGGGGACACATAAGGTAGATCACCACCACAGACCTAAGTGAATTGAGTTTGAAAATGTTAATAATGACAATAAAATAAACATTTCAGAATAACATGCATTACGTAAACACATGTTAAGAAGATACACACCGTAAACATATGCTTTGCAGTCACACAAAAGGTATGTACACTTGGTAACCTCAAGTTTTTGGTTACATCTTATTTTGTCAATCCGACTGAATTTAATACTATTGAAGGTTACAACAGTTTACATGCACCCTAAAAATTCAGAGTTCCCACACCTTAGTTAACTTTAAATTCAAGGACCTTTCAAGGACTTTCCAGGTCCAATACCCTCAAATTTAAGGACTAAATGTGGGGACACATTTCAAGTGAGAGCAAGGTTACATTGTGCTACCTTTAAAGATACATTGTTACAGTTCCCTTTTGAGGGAACTCGCGCTGCGTCACTGGGGTGACACTTTGGAGACGCATCCAGGGTTAAGTGCGTCTGAATGTGTATATCAGATTCAACCAATGGTGAGGCTTAACGACAAAGACAGGGTGACGCGGGAACCAGGAGGTATATCGCTATCTGAAATATTGGTAAAGACGGCGTTACAGGGACGCAGGAAGTATGGCAAGGGAGACGCAGTGTCTCATTCCCTTCTTAGGGAACAACAGTTACATACGTAACCTGAGACGTTTTCATGTGTCAAACACAACTATGCAAAAAAGCATTTTGGTGTGAATGAACATTCGCATACAGAAGATATAAGAATTTAAAGCAAACAGTTTAGAAAGTAGGCCTAAAAAGTCTAGAATTTTTATGATATTATCCTACACTACACAGGGAATAATACGTTTTTTTTTTCCAGAAAACTTTCAGCACTTTCAATGACCTGTCTCTATGTATGTATGTTTTCAAAAACTTCCCAGGGCCTTGAATTTTTTCCCCCCAGATTCAAAAACTTTCAAGGACCCGTGGGAACCCTGAACATTGTAACCTGGTTAAAATGTTTGTTATTACATTCTACATAATCTGAAGCGAACGTCTGCGCAAGCGCACAGCCAGGGTTGCCAGATTCGCATATCAAAACCATCCCCATGGACATTCAAAACTAGCCAAAAGCATCCCATTGACTAATCACAGTCAAAATACCAATAACTAATAAAGAAAATCCTTTCATCTTTAACCCGCAGGAAAAAACAACCCACTGAGACAGTTTAAACAGTAGCCCAAAACTGAACTCCAAAAAAAGCAGAAGACTTTGCAATGCCATCCAGCGTATCTCTTATCGAGTTCACGCTTTATCTCTGGATAAATGTTGGATAAAAGAGTAAGAGAAAGTTTTATTTATATAATATAGACAATGAAAACATAATTTTCAAAAGGCACAACGCTATTTTATTGCTTTATGTAGCCTAATGTTATGAAAGTACACATGAATGGCGCTGAATGTACAGTGCGTGACCCCATTACCTTAATAACGCGTTGCCATTGCATGTGTCTATGATGACAATTTTGCGAGACGTAAATAAGAGATACATATGAGACGTGAACTTAAGCACAAAGTGTTCTGTGCATGTGCACAAGGTATTTTTGCATTCGATTGAGAAAATACTACGATTTACGCATTTACATGCATACTTTTCTCCGCATGATCACAGATCGAAGTACACCAACTCTTTCAATACGATCAATATTTGTATCGATTAAGGTGTTCCCATGAATTTTCAATATGATTGGGCCATCAATATTATTACAAACAGATTATTTGGTTGCATGTAAACGTACCTATTGTAATTTTATACTTAAGCACTAAGTAGTATAAATTAAAAGCATGTGCTTAATATATGGTTAGGATTAGGGTTGGGTTAAGGGTTAGCTGCATATAATTATGCATAATTTACTGCTATTACTACAGTAATTACATGTGCAACAAAGACACTGTAAAACAAAGTGTTAAGCAAGTTTTTATTGATCAGTTGACGCAGCCATTTAAGACCATTTAATCAAAATTATTAATCAGACTACAGCCTGATTTAAACATCTGTGCCGTACCTAGCCTGTACCCTCCATGCCGCAGGCTAAGTGCCAGTTTATTTATACTTCTGCGTCGTTGTCCGCATGTTAATTGGTGTAACCCACAGTATCAAGGCTAAAGCCAAAGAAGAAGCAGCTTGTTGTATATTGTTGGAGAAGCATCAGCAGTGATGACAACACATAGACAACGACTTTTGTTAAAGCCCAAGCTGTTAAATATGGCTCCTCAATAGCACTTGCGGTCCGTGACATTTATGCATTTTTTGTGGAGGTGCATGTTAGGGTACGCCTACACTCGATGTAGTATAAATTGGGGTTCAGAGTAACACTGTAGTGTACAGAAAACATCCATTAACCTGTTTTTATACTCTCTGTATGTGTATTGAATGTTCAACACAATTCTGAACACCATACCAACCTTCTCCATGTTCTTGTAGTACTGGTCTTTAGCTGTTGCGACAGCCGCAAGGTTATTGGCCTCTGCTGTAGCCTGAATGAGTAAAATGTAACATTTTGAGAGAACTTTACAAATAACTGTCAAATGTTAAATATATCGTATAATAAGGTTTACCTCTAACATAGATTTGGGGTGTGGAAGGTCCTCTCCCTGATATATCTTGATATATGCCTGACAGATTAGAAAAACAAAAATGTTGTTGCTAAAAATCTTGCTAACAAACATGAGACCAACGTTGAAAGACCAGGTATGTGCTCACCTTAAAAAATTCCAGCAGGCCTCTGCAGGTCACCTGATTTCCATTGATCTCCTTCACAGCCAGTTCATTAGGCTCCAGCAGATGTGTAATAAGAGCTCGCAACTCATCCTTAAACTCTGGAGCCACATCTAAAAGTCAAAAATGAAGAGATATGCATTCAGAAAGCTAAATACAAGTAAACACAACAAATGAAATGCACTGCTAATGGAGATAAGGGCATGAAGTAGAACATGTGTCAGGATATGGATATGTTTTTTGTGTGTATGTACTGTAATGCAAGTAATTCTGTCTACTCACAACACATTACAAAAAAAAAACTTCTTCAAAAGCCCCTATAGATCACTACAAAAATGCTGACGTGACAAATCACAAAAATTTAAATGTGGCCCCTATTTGTGCAAAATGTTTTGAGATTCAAATCACTGTGCTTTACTATGCCCAACCTCTGCTGTCACGCCCAACTTTAGGCCGAACGGAGAATGGTGTAGAGCGTGAATATTAAAACATAAATGCTGACGAATACCACACAGTTGTCCTTTGAAAGCAGGGCTTGTTGCCACCTTTAGGCCAGGGTGTGGTAGGAGAAAACAGGATATGGAGGTGAAACAGGAATGAATGTGCTCTCTCACTGTCTGGATCTCCGCATGCTGAGACGGTTTCACCTGAACATCACCACACAAACACACAGGTGTAAATTTACTACACACTTAACAGAAACACCACAAGAAACTAAAGTCATGCTCAATCACATACTTGCAGACGTTTGTCAAGGAAATTACTTCCTCCTTTGAACCCGTATTTGTATTCGTATGGGAAACTCCAATCTCTGACCAGGAACATAAGTGACTGTTGGGATAGAAATTAATCTCCTTACTTATTTCTTAGATACAGTTTGTCTACTGATACAACTTAATACTGAAGTATTATAGCCTTTTATATCCAATAAGGATGTTTGGATATGGCAAGACATGATAGCCACAAAGTTTTATAGGACCAACCTGCTAGGCATCGTCGTCGACGAAGTAACCTACAATTAACTAGAAATGGTAAGTGGCATTTATAAATATCATATTGTCATTATGTCTGTACTGTGGTTGTCACAGTGCCACTAAGTTTGTTGCTTTTTAATACAATATACAGCTACCGGTTTAGTTGCATAGCTTTCAGCTGTTTGCACACATACTTGATCAAAGTTGTTTACGTTTGAATTTATGTCGCTCTACATACGTCATGTGGTATAATTGAAACGATTGGCTATGAGCTATGTACAGACGCATTTGATAAACATTCGTAGCGCCCAATATACGGCTCTTGACATTTGTAAACCACGCCTCAAGTACGAGAAAATGACCGTATGGTTCCCAGACCACATCTCTATGAGACTGGTCTGGTGTTAGCCAGGCTAGAAGTATTATGTATTATATAAAAGTTACAATGTAAAGATAATAAGAGTCTGTAAATATTCTAATTAAAAACATTTATAATAAGTGTAAATGATAATAAAAAAAAATTGTATTTACATACTTTTCTGAAAATGCCTCAATGTTAACACAAAGTTTTAGACGGGTATTGTATTCTTTGAATAAACTTTGTGCCATGTAAATACTATGATATATTAATGGCAATTATTAGATAGCACTAACCATGCTATTAAATCTTATACCACAGCTCTTTTATAGTATCACAACTGAGCTTTAAGGGCCTGAAGATATAAAATAATTTGCACAATTGCCAAGTTAAAACCGCAAAGTATAAAATACAAATAAGGGCACGTGTCACTACAGATAAAAACAGATGTCAACTTGTTTAAGCGATGTCATTAGTGCCTTTCACACATACAGTCTTTACTGGTAAATTACTGGTAAATTGCAGTTAACAGATCATGTGTAGACAGAATCCTTCTAGATAAATCAGTGCTACTCAATTACCCAGTAAGAGAGGTCGTAAGATTGCCAGTAGTTTATCACAGTGGAGGAGGGGCGGGACATTACCACAGCAGCCAATCGGCTCGCAGCTGAAGTATCACAGCTAACAAAGCGCTCAGCTGAAGAAAGCTGGCACTCAGCTGAAAAACAGCTGGCATTCAGCGTCCTCAAGGCGTTTTCAGCCGCGTTTAAAAGTTTTGGTGTGTCCAGCCCCTTACCACGCCAACAAACAACACAATATGGACCGTGGATATGAAGTCATAACACGCAATTGTTAACAAATACAACACTAACTGTGTGAATGATATCTTACTGGTAAAAAGACAGAACGTCACTGCATGTGTGAACAGCACATTTTTGCATTAACTGGTAAAGTCATTCTGGTAATTTACAGAAATTTCTGTGTAAATGACGCTATTATCAACAAGGTTCGTTCATACCTGAAAAGGCTTGAGAAAGATTTCATCCATTGCCAGTCGGCCATACTCTGTAAACAGCTATAGACAAAAAAAAAATGACACATTGTCATACACAGTTATAGAACAATTAAATGCAAAATATAAATCTATAATATAGGTACACGGTAGGTACTTTAAAATGAAGAAGACATTTCATTACACGGCTTATTGGAATGTTTGAGTCTGATTGTCCAGTCACAACATTTGCAGGTTTGTTATTCCCATAATAACTGCTTAAAACGAACACACACGGTACTGCTGCAAATTATTTTGACAGGTACAGTTTAATTTTACACAAAGATTAAATATAAATATGTATATTAATAACATATGACATTATATTTACAAACAATTAAACCAAATCTGAACGTCTTATCCTAAAAACCAAAAATAAATAGGCTTTCCTTGCAAAATGTCTGCATTAACAAAAAATATTTTGAAGCAATATTTAATGTTCCTTGCCTTACTTATGAGGTAAATAGCCATGTAACAAGTGGGATAATGTACAGGTATGTACTTAAATCATGTATATTCAAATGAAATGATTTTTAGGAAAGGTGTTGGTTTAAAAATATTTTGCGACATTAAGTGACATTTTTACATTTCTCTGTAAAGATTAAATAAAAGAAAATAATTTGACTTAATTTAGCTTTATCCAATTTAATTACAATTACTTTAGATGTCATTTCACTAAATACTGTGTATGGACTCAATTAATAGATGGGTGTAATAGATCAATTATATATAATTGAATACTGGATTTAACATCAAAATTTGAAGTCTATGGTTAAAATGCATGTTTTTTATGTATCCTTCTTACTTTAAATACTTTGGTGAATATTGGCAACACTCTAGTGTAGTTTCCAATTGTCACTATTAACTTGTTGGTTAGCAGCATTAATATTACTGAGATATTGCCTGTGTATTAGTACTTAAAAATCACATATTAATGCTTCTGCAAAACCTTATTCTACATCCTTGATCCTTTGATTTAATTTAATTTTCAAAAAATGTTTTATTCTCAACAGTTCAAGTCTGTACTATCGGGTTGCTTTAAAACATTTGATGAAACTGAAATTTAAGATAAAAGACAAAATATCTTTGCAGTTACATATTATCAAAGTCACTGTCACGTATGTAAGGGATAATGTAGAGGCAGCCGGTAGTTATTGGGAAATAAGCCCTGACAATGTGATCAGGACCCGACGCGAAGCGGAGGGTCTTGTATCACACTGAAGGGGCTTATTTCCCAATAACTACCGGCTGCCTCTACATTATCCCGCTTATTACACGGCTACTTGCCACATAAGAAAAAAAACTGGACATGAATATGAATTTTAAACATTTTATTGGCATATTTGTTTTAAATTAACATTTTTATCCTTCCGCGAAACTTTGCACAGATGCATAAAATGATCGTAATACCTTATTAAGATCCGCTGCTTCATACTTGTCTGTCTCTAGCCAGTCTTTGAGCAGTTTTAATCCCCATTCTGTATTTTTGTGTGTGATGGCTTCGTAGCTGTCATGCTCTATTTTGTCAAGTTCAGTCTCAGTAAACTGTCTGTGTCTTGTCGTGGTTGTCCAGTGTTTGTCACAAGATGGCGCCAAACAGACAGTAATCTTTATTGATCTTTATTGGCGCGGAGCGATTTTACTCGTGCAAGTAGTCCGGCTATGCGTTATTAATTTGGAGCGGTTATTATTTGAAAAGAACTAACCTGCAAATGTCTCAACTGACCAATCAGAATCAAGCATTCCAGAGAGCCGTGTAATAAATTTACTTAAACAAGTGTAACACAAAAATCTATCTTGTTGTGTTGTGTTACTTTAAACCCACATGTGTGTTACTTCCGTCTCAGCTGACAGGGTCAAAAGTAACAATGTGCTACTTATGTTCAAAGTGAAATTATACTGAAGTCATTTTACATTTGTTCAAAATTCCACCTGGTAATGATAGAGCACACTGCTCTCCCCTAATTAAATACTTTTCGGAGAGAATAATTTGTAGAGTAATCTAATTACATGATTGAAGATGTAATTAGTAACTAGTAATTAATTATTTTTTTGAGTAACTTATCCAACACTGCCAGCAAGTAGTAAACAAACAGATAAGGTGCCTTTGCTTTCATTTACATTCTGCTGGCTGTTAGAATCAAACCGTAACCTGAAGCTCACCAAGCCCAACTCTCTAACCATTAGGCCCAACTGCCCCACCGAATATGAAAAGTAGACTGCCACCATTAGGGTGATTCACATATACAAATATTGTGGCTATATAAAGACTTCCCACAATCCACATCACTAAATGCCTTTCATTAGTAAAAGCAAGTTTCAGGTATGGGATTCTGTGGGAAAGTATTTCTGTAGTGCTAAAATGCACAAAGGAAAGTCGACCTATAAAGTGTTTCATCGATTGTTGTGATTAAACAAACCTGAAGTTGTTGTAGATCATCTTCCTGAATATTCTGTGATAGGTTATAAATCTACAAAAAAAGCATAATGTTAAGAGAGGGTGGGTGAAGGAAACTGTGTTGCACTATTTCCATGGTATCCCTGCATCAATAATAAAAAATACATTAAAACAAACTTAAAAATTAAATAAGTAAACGTATTATGTTATTTCCAGCCGATCTGGTAGGCAAATGGAAAAAGAAATCTGGACAGAGCTGGTCATGGTGCTGAGGGCAAAAATAGTGGCACAATCTTTTACAGTCGATTGAGAATCAAATGCTCCTTGTGTGTCCATTAAAACCACTGCAACCTCACAAGAAAAAAATGCTTTATTTCAAAAAGTAACCACAAACATGATTCAAGTATCAGAGTGTCTTAATGGTTTCTTTATGCACGTTATGCAACAAGCCAGAATTACCCACGACAAAACCTTGGCAGGAAATGATGTCATCCCATCACATAGTGGTTACCATAAATCTGACATACAAGGGCTTGCATATTGCTAACTAGACAAAAACCTCAGATTAACAATTCAGTTCATAATGCAACTGTCATTTGTAGAACCAATGAATACTTTTTATTCAGTTCCTATTTACACATCAGGAGCTCAGATGCAAAAGCAGCTAAAAGCCACCTCTGTCAAAATTGAGAAAATGATTTTAACCCAATGCTCTCAGCAGGTATTATAAATGAATCAAATACTTTTGCTTCAATTCTGCTTCATCCCGGCCTTAGGCCATTCAGAAATACAGAATTTATTAAGAGTGATGAAAATGCTCATTTACAAGAAAACATGTCGGCACTAAGAGGGTTTTGACAATATTTTAATGGCTACAAAGTGCAGTTAATTCTAAGTGTCTAAATACTATAGCACGCTGTTTCTGCTAATTTCATGTTAATCTTGAGTAGCTATAGAGTAGAGTAGTATTACATCCATCATATTTCCAAAAAGGCTTCGTTTTATCAGATTTATAAAAGACAGATCTGTGATAGCAATTAAAAAAAAAAAAAAACACAACCGCCTTGGGGTGTGCTGTGGGAGGAGCGAGTCACGAGCAAACACACACATAAACCCACTATCTCTGGAAAACGTATGATTCACTACATGTTCGTTAAACAACACATTAAACAACACGAACGCAAAACTCTGCTGCTACCCTGCCTCGTAAGATGTACCGTATTTTCCGGACTATAAGTCACTCCGGAGTATAATTCGCATCAGTCAAAAAATGCATCATGAAGAGGAAAAAACATATATAAGTCGCACTGGACTATAAGTCACATTTATTTAGAAAATTATTATTCTTTTGGGGGACATTTTGTTTGTTAAGTCTTTCTCCGATGTCTTTAAGTTAATGTTTCAGTTAACAGTTTTTTTCAGGGGTAGGCTACAGGAGCAACATATAGCGCCCTCTCATGGCTGTAGACAGTAATGTTTTCCTTTGGTTCATGTTAGTCAGTATGAATTAATTTTGACATATAAGTCGCACCTGACTATAAGTCGCAGGACCAACCAAAATATGAAAAAAGTGCGCCTTATAGTCCAGAAAATACGGTACCCATGTTCGAGAAAAACTTTCCGAAACTTGTACGAACCCTGGCAAAGTGCATTCGGCACAGAAATACTCTCAAACATCCAACTGCTTTTTTGACACTTTGCCTATGTTTAGCATGAGGAACATCCCCCTGCCCTTTAAGGCCATTATATCTGGAAAATTAGTGATTTTTTTTGGTATCCAGTGGTTCTTACCTCACTTCCATCTTTTTTCTCCACAACAAAGACTTCACTCCATAGCTGGATGCCAGTGGTCTCTGGTTCTGAGCCTCCTCTCCATGAGAATCCTGTCAGGGGCTCATTCTCCTGTCCAAGCCAGTCCTCACCAGGCTGATGGGGACAAAATAACAAAAGTTGTACAATTTTACCGCACTGCTTTTACTGACTAGCTAGCCTCCAAAAAAGAAACTTAAAGGCAGAGTGATTTCTAAAAAAACGCTTTGGAAAGGGAGTCGGGTCGACTACCAAAACACACTTGTAGCCAATAAGCAGTAAAGTGTGTGTTAGAGGTCTTCATGGGTCCACTTAGATCCAAAAATCCGGCGTCCAACCCGAGCCTAAAAGTTCGGGTCTAAAGGTTTCACATGCGCCTCGGACACGGGTTGGGTACAACAATAGTGGCATCGGGTCTCAGGTAATTTAAAATGAGTGTGTTTTTGCTGAACAGACCCGAGAAGACCCGATCTCTCTCGCGTGTGTGCGTCAACTTCTCATCTGTTTGCCAACCGCGCTTGCGACATTGTGCGGTCGTTGAGACTAGTGCTGCACAATTAATCGCATCGCAATCCCAATCGCGATGTCAGCCTGTGCGATTATATGAAAGCAAAATGTTGCAATTGTATTAAATAAATAAATGTGTGGACTTGTTAACACAAACTTTCTGATAACAGTTTGATGATTTTCCTTGCTGTTTAAAAAAAATAAAGAAAAACGAACAAAAAAGGCAGTGCACGTGTGGCATGCACGTGTATGGTGTGCGTCGTCACTTATACCAGAGCGAAGATGGATGCAGAGGAGGTTGACAGTGATCTGGTAGCTAAAAACAACCTCTACGTCTGTTGTATGGCGGTATTTTGAATTTAGGATTACTGACACTGAGCAGTTGCTACATCACGTGGCAATACGAAAACATTTCTAGTTTTACAAATACACATTTTAGCTAAACTGTGTGTGGATTTTCCTTAAAACCCATCAAGTTGACTCATGATACCATTTAGTATAATCCAATCGCACATCGCAATATTAGCATCAATAACCGCAAATTACCCAAATCGTGCAGCCCTAGTTGAGACAGATGTCAGTCAATTTTAAATGTACATTTTAGCAGTTACCTTGGTGTCGTCGTCAGATAACAAAGTAAAACAAATGGAGCAGCTCGCCAAATTGGTTGCGAGGTCACCTGAGTTTCTTTCTGTCTGAGTGACAGCTGCGTATGGGCCTGCAGAATGCACACACGTCAGTGCCGTTTTCATTCGAGTCCAGTCTGGTTAAAAAAAATTGCCACTAGTTTGGGTCGGACTTGGGTCTAATTTTCTCGGGTTTGTCTCGGGTTGGGTCTTTCTTTTAAAAAAAATTATTTCTGCACGTCGGGTTTGGATATAAAGTGATTTGGGTCATTTCGTTGGACCTGAGAAGACCTCTAGTGTGTGTCTACTAAACGACATTTTTGGTTGGGTTGCCTATGTGTGGGGCGTGTCTATCAAAAGAAGGTCTAGATTCAACTGGGTTAGGGGCGTGATTCTTTAGGTGATTTCAAATGTCAACATTGGCTTTCAGAGATCATGGACCCTGCCTTTAATAAAACTGTACATGCCAGAATGCATTCCTTCTTTATGCTTGGCGCCAGACATACAAAAACACTTGTTTATAATCATAATATTTGATAGAAAAAATGCAATGCACAACGTACTCTCAATATAACAATTGAGAGTATGTTATATTGAGTCTTGTCTAAGTAGGCTATATATGCCTACTAAGACAAGACGTCAGACTGAGAAAATAGTCTGTTTGATGACATACACTTGACCTCTATTTTGCTTTCCTGTGTTATGCTGGGAGTTCCTCTTGATTCTAAATATGTTAGTTTCTGCTGTCTCATTCTCAATAGTAATATTTCTTGGATTTGATTTGTGACGGCCCAATAAAATACAATGATATGCCGTTTGAATCCTTTTTATTTATTATTTGACTGTTTTCGCGCTGAAATAGACTATTGGTGCTCACCGACAATTGAAAAATCCAGGCATGTATTTAAAAAGGATCACGGCATAACCTGAACGTGCTGTCGGAAGCGCTGAAAGTAATTCTCCATTCCTGATTTTACTGTTGTTTGCACGATTGCGCGGCAGCGTTTTTAAATTATCTTTATTTTAGGCAGTTTATATGGCCGTTATATGATCATTAATGGGTGGGGATTAATTCTGTCACCACCGGGGATAAAAATAATCCATTAGGAGGCAGGGATATAAAGACCAGAGGGGGATAACCCCCCCATCTTCCCCCCAACAAATTGCATTCTGTAGGTAGATGTACAGTGTTTAACAATACAGCAATAAAAGAAAAAGAGAATAAAACATCCTAACAGGGCAAATTAAGCTTTCGTGTAGTGCCAATCATCATATAATCACTCTAACCTTCTTATACATGTATCGGAGCATGAAATCCAAGAGAAAACTTTTGCCTTTTCGGAAGGCACCGGCAACAGACACCACCACCACATTCTTATCGCGGACTTCAGGTGCCAAGAGAATTCGACTGAGTGCCTTTGTATCTAGTTCAAAGGAATGGTCCTCTTTGTTGACTGTCACGATTTGGACTGGCCCAGGTTCAGTCCCCATTTTATGTGTTAAACTGCAGGCTAGCTGTGGATGACAATAACAATGGCTAAGTTTTGTTAGCAGCAAAAAACAGGTCACACATTCAAGTTCAAGCAAATTAAAACATTTCTGGGAGGCATTATTGAGACACTACTGGCCCTGTTGGTCAGCAGGGCCGGGTCTGTTTGCAAATTGCAATGTGGCAAACCGGCTAAAAGGTTCTAGCTTGAATGTTGCTCATTGTTTCAATCAATCTGAGTCTGTTTTCATCTGCGAGAAAATGACTACAATCAACACACTCTTAAAAATCATCTTAAAAAAATGTGACCTTGTGTGTGAAATCCAGGTTAAAGATTAGGAGCATCCATGTTGGAATTTTATCACACTGATTTTAACCTTTGACATGATCTTATGACTTTCACAGACAGGGTTTGAGGAAAGTTGCTGTGGATGCAACAGATAAGATCTATACAGCGGAACTGTTTGTGCACAAGCATGTGTACAGGTGAAACAATACACCATGAGTAAAAAAGCAGAGGTGGAACCTATTAAAATAGTTGCGGAAGAGAAAAGATGTGCTGAAAAATGTCAGGGAATCCTTTCACAGTCAAATAATATATGTATGCATCATTTTACTTTCATAATTTGCTTTACATTACATGTTAGAAATGCTTCTGTAAAAATATGACACGTGATCATCTGAACATACCACAAACTGTCTGTGTGATCTACAGTGGCTTCACAACATTCATAAGCAAGTTTCTTTAGCGTGTTACTAAGACCAACTCCCCAACTATTTTTAGGTAAACAAAGAAAAATAATTATGAATGCAACGTAAATCTAAACCACTTATGCGGGCCGGGCATCCCTTCTATTCCTTTTACAGAATGGCTGACTTCCAAACCGCTTATGTAACTTTTTTCAAACGTGAAGCATAAGTTGTTGAGTTGTTAAAAGCTTAAAAGATGCATGGATATGATTTGTACATCAACATCAAACATGCTGCTAATATTAGACTAGCTAACGTTAGTTTAAGTTACTGTCGCCTCGCCCAAACATTAATTTTTCAATCAAACCGTTCGGAAACACAACGATACATCAAAAACAATCGTGAGTTTTTTAAAATACGTCATATTTTGCAGATTTGTTTTAAAAATATGCAATTAAAACAAATACCTTATCCGTCTGTTTTCAGTACTGACTTGCCACGGCTTCTGTTTCAGATGATGTGTGGTTTTTAGTTTCAATAAACACAACTTCGTGCGAATAAGAACTTCCCACCGAAATGAATGCTGGGAAATGTAGTATTTTGCGTAAAGAATTACCACGCTGTTTAACTGTCAGAAGGCAACAGAAGAACTACAATATCCAAGAGTGACCCACAGATCACTTTTACAAACGGGTCTGTTGAACGTGTTCACGGTCCTGTCAGAGTGCAAGGTTACAGATTTGTCATGAATGCGGAATACATTAATCAGTCTGTTGCGAAACTGCTTCGCGCACATTTTGCTATATAAATTGGAAGTAGCCTTTCGATATTATGTCAGTTCATTTACACATAAAAAAAGTAAATTACTGACAGTAATTTTTTCAGTAGAATAGTTTTAGTCGTATATTCTACTGTAGGGAGTGTCTGCTTTACCACAGTGAGTCATAGTGCTGGAAAGAAGACCAAGAGCAAGCCATTAACTCTCATAATGGAACAGCAGCTTTTTTAAACCACCAGCTTTTTTTAATGTTCTAAACCAGGGATCCAGGGCCCACTGGGGGCCCACAGACTTTCAAAGGGACTTTAAGATTATGAAAAAATAAATTTAGTCAAAACAACAACAACAAAAAACAAGATTTTTATATAACAAATATACATTTTTAATTAATTCAGGATTTGCATTGCCTTAGAATATTGTTGTGGACAATGGGGACCTTGAAATTATAAAGGTTGATGTTCAGTGGTTTAAAGTAAAATACATTTTGTTATAGCAGCACATCTTGCAGATCATTATAAAATCTTTGTTTAGTGATCCTGTATGTTAAAAGAATAATAATTGTGTATTTGCCTGTTGGCAGTTGTTAATTTTTATCCAAATAATTTATTAGTTATGGTAAATGCAATGCAGTTTTGATGCATTGAAATGCCCTTTTTACCACCACTTTTCTAACAAGACCTTTTCTCCCAATAATAGAGGAGACCACTGAAAGTCAACATTATTAATTAGGAAATATAACTAGTTTTAACAAACATGCCTTACTAAAAATTAGTGCTGGGCAAAGATTAATCGTGATTAATTGCACACAAAATAAAAGTGATTTTTGCATAATATACAGTATGTGTGTATTAACTGTCCCCACAAAGACAGGAATACCAGTAAATTTGTGACCTTGTGGGGACATTTTGAGGTCCCCATGAGGAAACAAGCTTATAAAAGAAAACAGAATAATGTTTATTGAAATAAAGGTAGCAGAAAGTTTTCTGTAATGGTTGGGGTTAGGGTTTGGGTTAGGGGAAGGGAATAGAATATACAGTTTGTAAGGTATAAAATGCATTACGTCTATGGAATGTCCCCACAAAACATGGAAACCAGAATGTGTGTGTGTGTGTGTGTGTGTGTGTGTGTGTGTGTGTGTGTGTGTGTGTGTGTGTGTGTGCATAATAATTACACACAGCACACACTGCATGCAAAAAATCACTTGCGATATTTTTAGTAGTACTTACCTACTAAAAATATTACTGGCCTGCATTTTGAGGCAAAACAAAGGCCATTGATGTATTTTAAGATAAGTCAGTGAAGTTGTTTTCAGTTTGGACAGCTCTTACATTTATTTTAGTTTAGGACTAGTCTGATTCCTGTCCAGGAAACGATACCATGTGACATTTAGGGATGAAGTATATACAATCTTAGTAATCTTGATATATTTAACCAACAAAGTAGGTACAAGGCAAGCTTTCAGATGTATTTTTGATAAGCATTTATTTCTTGAAATGGTTTTAAAAGGGTTTAAAATTGCTAAAGACTAGCCTTAAGCCTTGCCTGTGGAACCGGGGGGCAAGTGTTTTAAAACCGGTATAAAGGTCCATTTACAATCGACAATTATTGAGTTAGTATTGTTAATGTACATTTAAAAAGTGCACATAAAATCTGCAATAATACCATGTATTTGACAACTTTCCTGATTTTATATTATTTCATTTTCTTGTTTCCATACAGTTTATGTTTCTGCAGTTTAAGATAAAATGTATTTTCTGCTGAAATTCATTTTATCATTTAAAATATTAAATAAAGAAAACATTTAAAAATTCAGTACTTTATTGCTTAACTATTTTTAGTTGAAAGAAGTAGGGTCACAGTGAAATTTACTGTCAATCTGTTTAACAAACTAAAATTAAAACCAAAAACAAAACACAATA
This sequence comes from Misgurnus anguillicaudatus, assembly GCF_027580225.2. Taxonomy (NCBI): domain Eukaryota; kingdom Metazoa; phylum Chordata; class Actinopteri; order Cypriniformes; family Cobitidae; genus Misgurnus; species Misgurnus anguillicaudatus. The sequence continues at coordinate 16,835,196 of NC_073352.2, read as the reverse complement.
ATAAAGTAAAATATAACATGCATTATGATATATAGAAAACTAGTACTGCTTTAGCATGACAATGCACAACAAGAAATAAAAGTTAGCTATTATTTTTTTCCATATACCCAAATTACAGCTGGCAGTGTGTCTCAATAATACTTGGAAATGTTGAATATTGTACTGTAAAAAAATGTTCTCTTAAAAAAGCACATCAGAACTTCACCCCTTTAATTTAAATACAGAATACAGTAAAGCTTTAAAGGGGACATTTCACAAGACTTTTTTAAGTCTTTGGTGTCCCCAGAGTACATATGGGAAGTTCTAGCTCAAAATGCAAATTAGTTGGTCTCTGCACCAAATGGCAGTGCCGTGGTTGGATAGTGCAGATAAAGGGGCGGTGTTTTTATAAGATGATTCCCTTCTGACATCACAGGGGGAGCCAAATTTCAATGACCTATTTTCACATGCTTGTTGAGAATGGTTTACCAAAATTAAGGTACTGTTTTCTAGGTTATAGCACTTAAACAAGGATAAGTCTGATTTTCATGGTATGTCCCCTTTAAAGATCAAATTGGTAACATAATGAACAATGGCATGGAAGTGCATTCATTTTTTCTTATCAGACATGACATAAAAACAATAAATATGTTTGTTCTTTTTGACAAATATTTTGTCATTTTGCAGATGGTTTTTACCACTGTTAAAAATATACACAAAGAGCAAGAATAAGCCCACATGATTTCTCACAGTGCTGTCAGACCCCTACACGTCTTTTTTAAATCACTACATTATTTGGGTTTGCTTGTGTTGCACATTTCATGACAGTAAATAAAAATACAGGCAGTTATAAAGTGACAATAGTACATCAAGCCAAGGTTTTTTAAGAGCTTCCACAGTGGGCCCTTTCCCCATTAACCTTCCTTGCTTGTACATACCACACATTTATTAGTGTCAGTGGTTGCCTCCTGCAAGATCAAGCAGTGACCCCGCAGCCTCCTGTGCCTCCGCATCAAGCTGCAGTATCTCAACCGTCTCCAGGTCCAACTCAGTTTCTCCTGGAAGAACCAAGTACTGATACTGCTGGTATTGATAATAGTGTAACTCAATGTAACCACTGTCTCCCAACGGATCTTTCTCTGAATCCTCGCCTGAAACTTCTGTGAGGTCTACAGACTCCATTGGGACCAACTCTTCATGATCTGGTGTCAAAGAGCAGGATGGGTTTGAAGAGAGAGATTCGAGATCTGAGGACAAGTTGGACAAATGTTTAATGTGATAGCATATAGAACCAAGTTCTACAAGAAACACAAATGGGAAAATATTCACAAGCACTTAAAAATAAAGGTGCTTATAAAGGTCTTCACAGCGATGCCATAGAAGAACCATTTGGTCAAAAGTTCTTTAATTTACTTATTACCTTTGTATAATCTAAAAAATATTTTTTTCCGCCACAAATAAGGGTCTTTGAATGTTATAGGATCTTTATGGAACCATTTAGCACCTTCATTTTTATGAGCACACTATAGCTAACCTTATGAACCTCACTAAACTATTTATCTAATTTTCATAAACATTTGTTATTGTATTATAATCTAATTGGTAATAAACAGTGAAAGATCTAAGCAATAAAACCAAGTAAACCATTCATTAATGACCCTGCAGTAAAACAGCCAGGCAGGCATAAAGAGCCGGTCATCACGTCATCACATGACTATAGGTTGCTTGGGTAATGTCCGGCTGTTACCAAGACAACGGCTCACAAACATACCAGCATTCCAAAAAAAAAGAATGAAGCCTAGTAAAAGCCCAAGAGAAGGTAGTACCAGAATATATGTACTGTTATTAAACTCATAAGTGTTTGATATTTTTATTGTTTGTGTTTAGTATACTTTCATCATAATTAAATCTAAAAGAAGTGTGGCTGACCTGATATTTCCAATGTGTCACTAATGCAGCTCTGCCCATTATTAGATGCCTCCAATCTGTTCAAAATGCAAGTAAGATACGCTCATACACTAAAATAAAGCAGTCATTTGTCCCTATACATTAAATACAATAAATAGCACCATGCATATATGTATTATTAACTCACAAAACAGAATTGTTTAACAAGTTGCTGTTGGTACGATGGCAGTAGTGCGTTTTTCTAAGAACCTCCAGAAGAGCCGGACGATACTGTGGACAGACACGCCACAGTGAGCCCTTTCCAACAGACTGTAACACACACAAAAAATCGTATTAAATAAGGCTATAAAGTTAACTCGTCAATGCTACACACACAGTACAAGAACAGGCGATCGGCGTACTTGACTCTTATCACGATGTATTCGTTGGAAACTCTTGCTCAAGGACAGATTGTGTCGAACTGAGTTCCTCCAACCACTTGAAGCTTCTCTGTAGTAGGGGAAGTTGTTGACAATCCATTCATAAATATCTTTCACAGGGAGTCGTTTCTCTGGCGAGTCTTCGATTGCCATGAAGATGAGACTGCTGAAAGAGTAAGGTGGCTTTGCGGGACAGGAAGGAAGGGACTGGGTGGAAAAGTTGTGCAATGGCTGGGGCAGATTGGTAACTCTGGGCATGGGCTGCAGGGGCAAAAGGTTCCCTCTTTGATGTAGCCAGCTAAGGCAGGTCAGGTCATCCTGGTCAGATTTTGTGGTGGGATTAAGGCAGTGTGACCCTCCAGATATCTGAGGGGTTGATGAAGACTGGAGATAAGATGGTGGGAAAGAATGGGTAGGGGTGGTTGGGGAGAGAGGGAGTGAAGCATGGAGGACAGCAGCAGGGTGTGGAAGAGAGAGGGATAGAGATAGATTTTCTGAATGATTTCTAGGGGAATGCAAAGGAGAATGGGGTGGCAGTGCGTGTGTGTTTTCCTCCATGTGTCTTCTATCAGGGTACAGATCCACACATTCACCTGATGAACTGTAGAAATACACAAGCGGATATTAATGAACACACATGTAAGGATGTCTTATTAAATATATAGCTATATATTTATTCTTATTCATTTCTGTAATGTCTGAAAGTTATAATAGTATAAATTGTACTTTTTTTACAATACAACGCAGCTTGACAAAGAAAAGCACTTTACAAAACTATAAAATAAACACTTAAAGGTATATTAAAACAAGTGAAGGTGAAAATGGAGAACCCTGGTTCCCACAGAAGTCACATTCCTTTCCAAATGTAACAAGAATACTGAGAGAACGTCTTAGTAAATGATTAAGCAAGCTAACCAACCAAGTCCTAATGTACCAAATCAGCCAGTATACTAAACAAACACGGGAATATGGCAGAATTAATGCGCAATATGAAATATTAAAAAGTATGCATAACAAAAATGCGCAAACATTTCACCACCTAACACAAACAGAGAAAGCCAAGCCACATGGTCCATACACCTGAGAAAATGGCGTAAGAATATTAAGTTACATTTAGAATAATTGCCCACGCATTCATGCTCGCGTGAACCTTTCATGTCAAGACAAAAGAAGTAAAGAAGAACGAAAAACTTACCCAGACTGTAAAGTATGAATTTACAACAATTAACCTCCAACTCCAAGCTCGTAGAAAGTGAAAGTTTCGCAAATAATGTTGAAATATTTAAAAAGAAACACTAGCACACTATCACGCTCCTGTCTGCGTTGTGTCCCTTCACACGTTTCCTTGGCAACCAGAAGGACGCTTTGCAGCCGGCTCGCCTTAAAGAGACATTTAGACACGGGCGGTGAGGCAAAACGCGTTCGGTTTAATCGTAATAAAATCTTAATATTTACTATATACTTTATGTTCGTATAACTCGTGTGTCTTTCAGCATAATGTTTATATAACTTGACTGCAAATTTTATGCACTTGTATACAACTAATTTATGTATATTCTGTAGAAAACCTAGCAGGTAACATTAAAAAGCAACTAAACAAATAACGCTAACAGTTCACAAAGTCACAAAGGTATATTACAACACATGTACAGAAATGAGATTAACAGTGTTATAAAATAATAAACCAGCACAGAAACAAATATTAAAATTTTAAATTATGGAATTTATTTGGCTATAAAGAAAACACTGTTGTTCATGCACAGAATACCAAAAATGAAGGACACTTGAGTTGACTGTGTTTCCCAATTACACATCAAACAAAAATCACAACGCAGGGCAGATAAATTAGCATTTCTCTCAAAAAGGAGTCACTAAAGCAGCACGGTGAAATCACAAGAGCTGTCGAACAAGGCTTCTTCCCAATATCCTCCAAGTGAAGATGGCAAAACACAAACTGGTGAAAGTATTTCCAACATTTAAATTTGATTTGCAAATGACTGTGCAGAATGAGACAATGTAAAAAGATATAGCTGTCCATGCCACACACAATTTCATGTTTAAGTCACTTTGTTTCTGCATCAGTGCTGAAATACTGAGGGCTGCAGCCATCCCAGTTCAGCATTGCTTCATCTTTGAAAGTTCATTTCCTTTGTTTATAAATACACTGTAGGTCACCTGACCAAATGAGAGGTGAGCCAGTAAATGATGATTGGCTGAAAGACAGCAGAGGCCACAGTAATGTACATGCCAAAGCGGGGCTTCACACTCGCTCCTGCACCCATGGAGTTCGCTGAGACTGAAGAGAGGATCTTCATTTTTAGAGAACGCACCTAGGAGAAAAAAAAAAGAATTATTTTAAAAAGTCAATGCATAAAAAAAAATTTATATTTTAAAAATGTATATGGCGTAAATGTGTGTTTTGTAAACAATGACAAAATCAAGTTGTCTGTATTCATCCATTTAATTCTTAAATTATACTGAAAACAAAAACATTAAATAAAAAGTGAAAGTCACGAACTTCTACCAATACTCACAATAAAAAACATTAGGGCGCAGGAAGACCAACCAAAGCCAACATAATAGCCGTCACTACCAAACAGCAATCCACACAACAGCGTGAAAATCATCCTAAACACAAACAGAAAACATGCCGCATGAAAACACAGGACCTGATTACGAACACAGCTCTTACAGACAGTACATACCCCACATATTTGTATCCACTGTAAGCAATAAGGTCAAATGTTGAGAGGTCTGTGTGAACTGTGAGCAGGTAAAGACTAAGCAACAAAGCAAGAACCTCAATAACGATCCAAACCAGAGCTGTGCTTGCACACAACCCTAAAACTTCTGGACTGAACCTGTGAAGAGAAATAAAACAAAGATTATTAGTGCTTTTCCATTGCATGGTACGACTCTGGTACAGCTCAGCTTGTTTTACTTTGGCAGTGACACAATTGTAAACACACCACTAAAAAATAGGAAGGGAAAGATTTCCGATTCGCTCGGTGCATCAGCATAAAAAGTTAACAATGCTTTGCAGGGTTTAAAAACTGTGCATCGGATACAAATTAGCATTTGCATCGCGATCCGATGCATCGTTAAAAACAGATTTATTTATGTATAATTATTAGTAGATGAGCTATACTTTTATTATTAATAACCAATATTTTAAGATTGCTTTGTCCTCTCTAAACTGTTGCTACAGTACATCCTGCTGACTTATCACCTGCTGGCGTATAACAACACTACGGAAACCGGTGTGTCATGAAAATCCATGGGCATCGGAAGCAAAAAAATGTGGGTGGGTCCAAAACATTTACTGGTAGTAGATGCCATTTTCTTGTATTCTTTAAATTACAACATCGCTTTTATGGCCTAAAAGCTTTGTTTATCTTGTTGTGTCTGGAAGTACAGTTGGCAAAAGCATTGAAAACAGGAAATGGAGTTTTTTTTATTATATGAAGAGTTTCGTTGCAAAACGAGATAACCACCGGTTTTTTAATTGTTCAGACTTCAGAAATCTCATTTTTTGGTTGTACATTCCAATTAATTTGATTGCAACTGCAGTTGGTTAATTTTGATTTAAATCTTCATAACTTAAAAAATACAGCTAAGTAGCACCATAAAACAAATAATAACATGATAACATAATAATAAACATCTTTTGACAAAAATGTAAAAGAATTGATTTATCTCGTTTTGCAACCAAACACTTCATTTGGACTCTAAATGAGGGCTGGGCAAAAAAAATATTTTTTGATTAATCGTTTTTTTACGTGGTCGATTCAAAATCGATTCTCAGGCCATGAATCGATTTTTTTCGATATGTATTTCCGCAAACATTGAACGTAAGATTAACGTTAATCTAATTACTAGTCTTTTTCACTCGACTGTTTTGACATTTTATAGCATAAATTTTTCATCTTGCATCAAAATTGTATTGTATTTAACATAATTGTATGCATTTGAAAATTAGAGATGGGTTCTGTTTTAATGTACCCAAGTGTACCTAAAATACAAGAGTTTAATATACAGGTTTGTGGCTCTTAATTTCTTTTTATTGATTACCCTTGTAAACTTATGTTCACAGTTTTTTTTTTAAATAAATATAGTATTTGTATTAAATCTATATTCATTAAGTTGAATCGAGTATAAAAATCTATCTGAGAATCGAATCGATTTGATAGCTTGCGAATCGAAATCGATTCGATCTGGAACATCTGAAGCGATACCCAGCCCTATAAATGAGTCAAGTGGAATGGATTTGAGGAAGCAGCAGCGGGAAAGTCAAGGCTGTAACTAAAATGCAGAGTTTAATTTATTAGGGCATTTCTCAAGTGGAATGGATTTGACTGACTGCGCTTTGACAAGTGAACAGACAAAAATGCTAAATTAGAGAAAAAGTGAGTGGGTTCAATATCATTACACTGTAAAACACTCTTTTTTTTGTTTAATCAACTTTACAATCAGATTTATTTCAACATACTATTACTTGTTATAAATACAGATGAGTTGTAATAACTTATAAAATACAGTTTTCTTATCTCTTGTCAAGATAAATAATAATGAGTTAAACTGACTTGTAAATTTGAGTTGATTCAACAATTTTTTTTTTTTAAGGCAGCAAAGAATTTTTTGTGTAGTCTTAAAAAGTAGCTTTATAGTAGTTCCGACCCTCATGTACAAATCCAATGTGAAATCGGACCGCAGTGCATTGTAATGAGGTGAATCTCATCGTATTGGTAACTGCTTTATATGTATCTTTAATGGATTGCATCAGTATGAATGTTTTTCACTGCTAAAAAGGGAGTGTGGAACTCGTACAACAAAGCACAAATGACGACATCACTTGGTTTGCTGGAAGGCGCGTGAGGATAAGCTAATCTTGAATTAAGCAATGACACTGGTAGTGATGATTCTCTCTAACCAATCAGTGATCTGCAGTGTTTACAAGTCACATTTGTGACCCTGAGGTCATATAAAAAGGTGAATAAGGTTTCCGTTGATGTGTGGTTTGTAAGGATAGGACAATATTTGGCCGAGATACAACTATTTGAAAATCTGGAATCTGAGGGTGCAAAGAATCTAAATATTGAGAAAATCAGCATTAAAGTTGCCCAAATGAAGTCCTTAGCAACACGTTATGAATAATAAATAAAGTTTTGATATATTAAGGGTAGGAAATTTACAAAATATCTTCATGGAACATGATTTTTACATAATATTTTAATTATTGGCATAGAAAAAAAACAATAATTTTGACACAAACAATGTATTTTTGGCTTTTGCTACAAATATACCAGTGCTACTTAAGACATTTTGGTATTGGTATAGATTTGATGTACTTAAAAAAGTACCAGGTACTAGGTACAGTACACAGTGGACAGGACAACCCTCAAAGGTTAGCCGTACCGAGCCATACCATGCAGTGGAAAAACGCCATGTTATATGGTGTCATACAGAACTCTAATAAATGACAACAATAACTTCTTAAAAGTATCATTTTAAATAATCAAATGCCTATGGCAAGCATTTTTATATCTATCTTTTATATCTGTACAAATTCTGCATAATGACCAAGATCTTCAGCTGATATCAGTTACAACCTATGAAATAACAGTCACATACCGTTTCTGAATTCCTAAAGCCATTCCAGCCAGTAAAATGTAGGTGATAAAAGCCATTGCTAGATGAAAACAAAGTAACATATTGTTGAGGATATCAAAACTCGTGTGCATCAACAAATCTATAGATTTCTTAATTCAACGAAATGTTAAATCACAGAGAAATTGTTGTTTTTATCAGCAGAGATGGAGAATGTGTCAGATTGTTCAAAATTAAATGATACCTACTGGGTATGTAGAGATCTGGAGCATTGACATCATGACGTGGAGTGAGAGGAGTGTCTCTATGGTAACGTACTTCCCAGTCCTGATGATTATCATAATTAGTATCATTTTTATTAGCATCAAGTACTTGCTAAGACAATTCCTTTCACTACTGCAACTATCTGAACACTTACATTACTGTAACCACACTGAACTGAACTTTTATGTATTTTATCACATCAATTTCAGATTTATTGTTATGCAAAGGGAAACACTGTACTTGCTAAAATTGGCAGAAAGCATTCAAAACCCTTATTTATATCATATGTATGATTCAAAAATGATTATATACATGATGTGTGTATGGGAACATGAGAAGCAACAGTTTCTTCATAACATATTTGGTATCAACTGCAAAGAAATACTTCAACTTGTTCACCGACATGAATCGGCTAATCTGTAGAGAAGATTACAGGGAAGACAAAACCACAACTCAATAGTTGGACAAAAGAAACGTATGGCCTGGTTTCACAGACAAGGCTTAGCTAAAGCCTTAATTAAATGAAGATGTTTAAGCATCTTTTTTATAAAAACAAAAATATGTTACTGGTGTATATCTTAAGAGATCTGTCAGTGCAAGTTATTTTCTGTTTAGACAGCTCAAATGTGATTAAGACTAGCCTTAAGCGTTGTCTGTGAAACTAGGGGGAAATTATGTACCTGTCTGCACTATTTATGTATCTCTTTAACAAGCATCACATCTCACCTCTTTGTTGACAATATCCTTGCCTTGGTTGGCAAGCGTTGAGCCATACATCATTGCAGCATTGGCCATCGGATCAGCAAAGACATTGCTCACTCCTGGATCTTGACCACCTGGTCCAACAGCCATATTATAACCCGATTCGTAGTAGTTTTGGTTGTTTATGGGTGGAGGTCCAGAACTGGTGTCATCAAAAAGAAGTGGGCCCCCCGTAGGTGGAGATGCTCTGGTTCTGGGTTTAGCTGCAGATATTTAAAGAACTGAGTTTAAAAAGGAAACTATGACATATAATGAAACCATTACTTACAAAATATGCTTGGCTATTTATGTTACAAATAATACTAGGATCAGAACACTTTCTTTCGTTTTAGGCTTGCTTTAGTTAGTATGTGATGTGGCTAACTCCAGTAGTGTGAACAAGCAGCTAAACGTGGCAGAGCAAGTATTTTATACATGACGTCATCAAATGCTTAATATATCAGTTGTTCTTCTAATTTATCTGCCAAATATTATCTGATGCTTTTAAAGCACAACATGGTGTCCACGCATGTCAGATAACACAACAATATCATGTCGAGTTGTTTCATACGTAACATTACCTCCCCGGTATCCATGTTGTTGAAAATCCATCTTCTCTCCTACTTTGAATACAATAAAATAATTCGATTAGCTTCACCACAGAATAAATTTGCAATTCAATCTAGTAAGTCTCGCCACTTAAATGTTGCCTCTGATGTCAGCATCAGACTAATAATAAACTTGCTATGTGGCTACTCTAAAAGATGACTGACAAAACGCGTCACTTTATTCTTGAACGTAGTGCAGGAGTCATTAATAATACATTCACTCCACAGAAGATGCACGCGATCGGTAGTCATTTAAAATATAATGTTAAAATATTGTTTTTAAAGTAAATTCGAGCGCTAGCTTGTACTCACAAGTACACCTTCTCCCTTACGCCCGCCTCACTCGCTTTTCATTGGCTGATGTGAAATGTGCCTGCGTGGCAAAGAATCAGAACATCACAATTTCATTGGTTAAAAACAGCATTACGCGAACGGAAGCTCAACATTTTGATTGGCTGCAGAAGGAGACAATCAAAAAGGTGACGCGTATTTATTTACCGAGGCAACCTCTAGTAAATACGAAAACAAGTTTTTCCCATAAATTCATTTAACTCGTGTACTTTTTTTAAACAACGCCGAAAACAACTGAGCACCTTTTATAAATAATTATTTAAAATAGACAAATAACACAATAATAATAATAATTTAAGGAAGACAATTAGTATTTCAACAAGATACAATGTATTTGTTGTAGTAGTTTACAGGTAAAATATAAATTTTAGAAGTATTTATGAGAGATTATGCACTAGTTTAGGACATACATTTTTGTATTTTTCTTGAAGAAATACTTTTTTTAACTACAGTTAATTGATAAAAATTAAATACTGTAGTTATAGTTTATATATTTGCTATTATAAGGTTCTTAACAGTATATTGTCTAAGAATTTTACTAGTTCACTATATTAAATACTTTGTGAACTCATTTATAACCTTAAACAAATTGTGTTTGTAGCACCACTTTGAAATATGAATCCTATAATAAATCTCAATCGTTTTCAAATATTCGGCTCTTGTTTTCCTTGTGGTCACAATCGTGACCATTAACATGTTTACGTGTCCTGCAAGATTTATGGCAAATTTGTTTATAAATTAATAGTAGAACCTAAAAACATTATATGGTTGTTTTGGACAATGAAAACCAAGAGGAACGTTTTAATTCCCTTCTTTAATGAAGGACTGATACTTCATTTTGTAGTGCCGTAAACTGGATTTATTGGCACCTGTGATGTAGCTGTTTCCTCCATATCTTTTTCCACTTTCATTTAGATTCTGTGTAAAATACATCAACAACTTTTTCATACCTCTCAAACTCCAGACAAAATTTCTATAAGATTAAAGGCCAGATACAAATACATATTTTTCTTCTTTCTCACTGTATTTACAAGCTCTTAATAAAAGCATATCTAAATAGGTGGTTAAGTACACTTAATCCATTGTGTGTGAGAATAATAAGCGCTGTGCCCTATTACCTATCATAAAAGAGCAGGAGTCGCTAAGTTCATGATAAATAGAAGAATAGTGTCATATGTTTGACATATTTTGTGCAGGCGTGTATTAATCGGGGAGTGTCATAATTTAGAGTCCATATAACACACAAGATTTATTGCTTGCATCAGTACCAAACCCTTGGGTAATAGCAGATCCTATCAAATTAGCTAAGATGCACCTCATTTGCATGTCATGGCATGTTCTAAAAGATTGCAGAAGGGGTGTGTCTTCACAGCATTCCATACTGCTTAGGTCATAATATTCACTTATTGTCACACTAATGCTCTGGTTACAACCAGATTTTGCCGGTAGATATCTGAGATTCAATACAGTGATATTTGAAAAGGTGAGGGAAAAGTAGGACATAAGGAACAGTGACATCATACCACAGGAAATTCGAGTGACGAAATTCAAATGACACCTTTTTCACCCTTGTGGTTTCATTTTTACACTGTTTCACAGAATGAGTACATCCATTGTAGTACTATGAGCAGATGACTCATAACGATGCTGAAAACAGGCAAATTTTAAACAGTAGAAAAATAAACATCACTTTTTTTGAATGGTAATGCAATACAGTACAATAAAGTTTTTTTTAAACAGTTTCCATGATAAACTACGCACTTCCAGTATGGAAACATTTGGACAACGTATCTTATCTGTGACTAAAACATCTGCTTTCAAAACAGAAAAAGAAAATCAGAATGCATGTCTAATTTAGCTGAATCATTCAACATTTTACAATTGTAGGGATGATTAAGCACATTTGTATGAACCAGTGAACATTTTTTCATGACCGTTCATTCATTTATAGCATACTTTCATTTCATAGCACTCTATTGTGGTCTCCACTGGAACGTGCCAAAACCTCAGTATAGAGTGAAGCACCAACCACGTTCGTGTTTACTCATCAAATAAGAACGTGCACTGCTTACTGTGACCAGTTACATTTAAAACAAACATTCTTTACGAGGTGTTACACTTAAACCGGTCGCTAGTATAAGAAAATTGTGTTCTCTCTTAACGTATATGCTAAATAATTAAAACAACAACGAAAGCTAGCATCAGTCTGATATTAGTGGTTTCGATACAAAGTTGTTCAGAGCAGCTATCACCAGTTCAAACAAGGAGTTCCCGGAAAACACCAAAAATGGTCTATATACGTCACCTTCCATGTGATCATACGTCATTTAGCCCTACCAGCTTATCCATTTCCCGTAAACTGGGAGGGGCGAAAACCGTAAGGTACTCCATCACTTATTTATATTCTCGTGAACACCGCGAACATCCAGTCTTGCTTGAAAACAGAAGTTTATCTTACAACATATTAAACGTTATTCCACGCTTGTTTTTATAGCTGACAGCAATATGGTGAATTTAAACGTGGACAGTACCTTCTAGCATCCCCCAAGCGTACTTTAGTGGATTCTACCGTTTTCCCGCAACAAGGTAGACTTTCAGCTCGCTTTTGAATTTCGTGTGAACTGTCAGTGATATAAGAAGGACAACGCGTTTGGGTAGGCAGACGTAAAAAGGAAACAGTAACGCAGAGTTTTAGTCAGCTCACTTGTTGTGGATTACTGCGCAGTTAACGGCATACATGTACAACTACGGAAATCCAGGCAGAGGAATCGACCGGACTTTCCCAGATAACAGCTCTGGATCAGGACCGAGCTCTGCCTCCATCACGACAACCACTGTGACATCTCAGCAACAGCAGGTAAGGATATTTCATTATATATCTAATGGGATACTTTTATCATTTACACTTTAAATAAATATTATTTTCCATTCTCTATATCGCTTATTCATATTTCAAGATTATCCCAGTAAATGCAGGGAAACATCCTAGACAGGTGGACAGTATTATTTCACCAGTTACCAATAATATTTACATTTAAACTTCAATGTTGATTTGTACAAATCACAATTTAACTATTTTACTCATTAGTGGCCATAATTGAATCCAACATTAATAATAGTGTAGTAATAATGTAATGATAATCAAAAAGTGTGTGGTCATTATGTGTGTTGTGCTTTCATTTTTGTTCTTACATGTGCGTGTCCCGGTCATTTCAAACCAATAGGTTTTTGACTATAATCATAATATGTATTTTATATTGTATATGTTTATAAATTAACCTCTCTGATGAGAAATTATAATAAACTATATAAGTCTTCAGCGCTTTCATCTTTTTTTTTTTACAGCAGAAGTATTCTGTGGCAGGATCAGGCCAATTTGTGCCCAGTCTCAATGCTATAACTTCAAACCAAGACCTTCAATGGATGCTTCAGCCCTCCCTTGTGGGCACCCCGGGGCCATCCAGGGCACTTCGGCATCCTTACCCACTTCCACCGAGAGTGCCATCTATGAATCCTCAACTCACCCATTCACATCTATCCCGACCAGGTGTTATAAGAGCACCTACAGGTGCTGGAAGCTCAACAAGAAGCAGAGCTGAAGATCATGTAAGTTAACAGTCTGTTTGTCTGTTCTTGATTATAAGGAGTAGGTCATCCAAATATGAATATTCTTTAATACTTTACTCACCATTGTGCACTATGTTTCTTCAGCTGAACCAAAATAATTCATTTTATATTTATATGCCATCATGCTAACCAACATAGCAAAAGCTCCTAAGAGAACATCTATCTATCATTAAAGTCAACTAAGTGACTACAGTGGGTTAATATTATGTATACTAAAGTGAAATAATATAATCATATACGATTAATATTTTGAGCTTATTTTGCCATGTATCCAATCTTATATCTGCGGAAACATACAAATCAACTATTCACAAGACATTAGAAGCTCATATGTTGGCTCCCATAAAACAAGAAAACATGACAGCATTGTAATATAAAATTATTTGGGTTCAAGTGAAGAAACAAACCATATGCAACTGGGATGGATAGAGGGTGAGTACATTTTGTGAGAGTTTTTATATTTGGATAAACTATCCCGGTGACTCGTGACAGGGGACCCATGACAGCATGATTTGTCACCACTGACACCTGTCCTCGGCCACAAACAAAAAACAGCCATGCTTGTTACTGTAAATACGAGACGGCCTAAAAAACAAAAGTGCGCAAGTCACAGAATCAGACAATGTGTAATATCCTGTGAGTCGGTAGGGTGTATACGTGACCTGGGTGAACATACTTCATGCTGATAGCTGCAGGGCGTGTATCTCAATTAGGCTTATTCGGGAGTGTGCGATATGCATTTAGCTGTAACTCTTAAATGGGTGTATGCAGAAATAAGACACGCACGTTATAGACTCTCCTTATACTATTTACAAAGCGGCTGCTCTACGTGAATTTGAGGAGACATCACAGGGATGCTCATTAAATATTAACTAATTGAAACCTGTGTGACTCATTCGTCCAAGTCTTTGGCAGTGTGAGAGTAAAATAATGAAACAGGAAATGGAATATCATGTGATTCAGTGGAGTGGGGTCATATGACTCATACCTGAGTCACATAGGTGAGTCATCAAAATTACAACAGGAAACGGCATATGATGCAAATATATAGCAAGTTAATTTACTGAATAATATTTGAATCATAAGAAAGTATTTACAAAAACCAAAAAATGGGAATTTAAAAAAATCTAAACCCCATCCACTAGATGGCAGTATTTTCATAAGTCTATAAACTTTAAATAAAATTGAGCCAAAGGTAATCAAGGGGTTAATATATTTGATAAGATCGGGTTTTATACCACAATTTAGTTTTATTATAGATGTCAAACTATCTCATGAATATGAATTTGATACATATTTCTTTTATTAGCTATCTCCTGATGAGCTTGAGAGGCGCAGAATCCGAAGGGAACGAAACAAAATGGCCGCGGCCAAGTGCAGGAATCGTCGACGGGAACTGACTGACTCATTGCAGAGTGAAACCGATCCTCTCTTTCATTTATTTACTGAAAATAGCTTAATTATAATTTCATTTATTACATAGACCCAAAATTCATAACCTCTCCTTCTCCTCACAGGAAACCGATCAGCTGGAGGATGAAAAATCACGCCTTAAGAAGGAGATCTCTGAGCTCCAGAAGGAAAAAGACAAGCTAGAGTTGGTACTTGAGGCCCACAGACCCATCTGCAAAGTCCACGATTCAGACTCTGATTCTGACTCCAACAGCGACCTCCCCGCCCTGAGTGGAATCAAGATCGAGCCTGTCGACCAAGATCTTCCCGGACCTTCTGGAAAATCAAAAAGCCACTTTAAGCCTTACAAACCGAAGCCCAAAATAACCATCCCGCCTCCTCCAGCTGCAGCAGCCTCTGCTGCCAGTGTACCCATGGATTCTGAGTCTCTTCATACCCCCATCCTTATTTCTACTCCGTCTCTGACTCCGTTTACTGCCAGCCTGGTCTTCAGCTATCCCTCTTCTACACTAGATACCAGCTCTGTCATTACATCTCAAAGTCTCTCTGCCTCTCAACAGGGTACCAGTCAGTCTCGAAACCCACAGCCATGTGGCGTTGCTCATCGCCGAAGCAGCAGCAGTGGGGATCAGTCAGATCATTCTCTTAATTCACCAACCATTCTCACCCTGTGAAACATCTGTTTTGTTTTCAAGTGTCCTTACAGGCATAACAAGTAGAGTAGTGCATACGTATACATGCATTATGTTTATACTTAAAGGGTAGTTCACCCAAAAATTTAGATTTTGTCATCATTTACACACACACAACATAAAGAAAGATATTTTGTTTGTAACCATCTCGGGCACTATTGACTCCCATAGTAGTATGGAAGTCAGTGGTGCTTCTGTTTTTTGCATCATTACAAATATCTTCCCAAAGAAATTAATACAGGTTTGTAACAACACCTGGGTGAGTAAATGATGACAGAATTTTCATTTTTGGGTGAACTATTCCTTTTAAGGATTCTGTGTCTGCTTTTAATAATTACCAAGCTACCCAAATGCACTATAAAAGCACACATAAGTGAAGTGTTTAACTTAAAATGCTTAATATGCAAAGACGGTTTTAAATAAGGCTTAGTAGGTTGACTTCCCCTCAAAAACTCTGGTGGTATTATATAGTTTTGTGTGGTTGATCATTTCAACTAGACTTGCGTAGTAAAAACATTGTCTCAACCGGTCTTGTGAGTTTTTTTCCAATGGCAGATGGGGAGTGGCCAGGAAGCTTAAAAATATTTATTTTATTTTATTGATTACCTAGTGACCAAGAAGTTCTAACTTCATATTTTAAAAGTAAACATGTTTTTTGTAAAGTAATATAACACAAAGAAGTGACTGACCGTCCTTAACATTTGACTTTATTAGCATTAATAATAGTGTTATTGAAATATCCATTTACTTTAACTATATATGTATAGACACCTACATAGATTTGGTGGTGGTACTGTTGCAGTTGAATATCTGGCCTGCTAGTAAAATGTTTAAAAGGTTACTGTACGAGCTATACAGTTATTGTAAGCACAATCCAGATCTATCGTTACATTCTCTTCAGTAAGAAATGTTTTGTGTACTTAAGGTTAACAACAGTTTTTATAAAGTATCTTGAAAAGCTATTATTATTATTACAAATAATAAATGGCAAGGCCTTGATTGAAATCAGGTTAAACAAATGTCTCAAAGAATTGTAGTGGGTTACATCATTTTACCATCCACATATAGCTGTGGATGCCCACGATATCATGTTATTTCTGTGTTTTTGATTAATGTCAACAGTGTATGGTGAATAAGCTAAAGAAACGGCAGGGATGCAACCTACCGGTTTATGTTTTTTACAAAGATTTCAACAACACATAAAACACTGGAAATGTGCACTTCAATAACAGTTTTACAGTTACACTGGTTACACAGTTATTTGGTAACTGAACACTTGGTTACTCTGCAGCACAGTACAGTGCGACGTTTGCAGGCCAGTATAGATAATTTATCAAGATCTACAGTTTATGGTGAACTGAGCACACTATATGTTAGACTACGGTTACAGCGGCTTGACCACAAAAGTATAGATTTGTATTTATTTTTGAAAACAGTATATTTTTGAAATGACACTTTATACTGATGTAATGCTAGCATTATGTTGCATGTTATTTAATATCTAATAAACAATGACTGAAAATGTGTGCTGCTAAAAAGTTGATTTCTGGGTTTTTTAGTACTTTTAGTGTGACTTAAACTTTTGTTTTCATTTATTTGTGTTCATTGGTAATGATAAAGGAGCATGGTCATTTAATCCAACCAATCAGCACAAAGAGGCCTCTATAGCCATCCCTCACCTGTCCAGTGACAGTTTTTTTCAGCATCAATCCACCACCACATCCCCTCATATTCTGATCTCATACCCATCCCTTGCACAGCACGCCAAATATGCTTTACTTAATATTCACTCTCAGAAATAAAAGTACAAAAGTTGTCACTGGGACAGTATCCTAGGGCTGTCACAATGATTAAATAATCGTTGCATCGCATTTGTTTGACCTCATCGCAATGATTTCAGATCACCGCAATGATTGCACATCTCTCTAAAAAACACAAGGGGGAGCTGCAGCGCCTGTATAAACAAGACAGTATCAGATTACTTTTAAATATGTGTTTTGTGTATAAATATTTACTGCCAGATAAACCTGGCAAATATTTCATTTACATAATCACAACGATTTCATAAACAGAAAATGTATGAGAATTAAATGTCAAAGCAATAAACAGGCAATTAAAGGCGGAGTCCACGATGTTTGAAAAACGCTTTGGAAAAGGAGACGGGCCGACTACCAAAACACACTTATAGCCAATCAGCAGTAAGGAGCGTGTCTACTTACCGACATCCTTGCCGGGTTGCGTATGTGTGGGGCGGGTCTTTCAACAGAAGGTCCAGATTCTATTGGGGTAGGGGCATGTTTGTTTAGGTGATTTCAAATATCAACATTGGCTTTCAAACATCGTGGCCTGTAATCATCATAAACGTCACAATTTATAAAACAATTAACCGTCAGCCAAATCCATGACAGCCCTACAGTACCCTTTCAAAAAGGTACACCTTTGTACCCAAAATGTGCATATTAGTACTTCAAAGGTACATATTGGCAGTTCAAAGATACATATTTGTACCTAAATTATACATATAAGGACCTTTTTTAAAGGGTACTGCCCCAGTGACAGCTTTGTACCTTAATTTTTGACAGTGTTTGATTGGGTGCAAATGTGAACATGTGAAGTAATACGTAGCTTCTAATCATGGGACTGTATCTATCTGTAACTTAATTTTAGTGGTCACATAGATTAATAATATGGCACATTTGAAGCAGTTGCCTAATAAGTTAGATATTGGGAAGTGATTCCTTTTCAATACACTATATGGTATGAATAGAGAGGAAAGGAGGAGGGAGCACACTCTTTCCTCATAGGATGTCCTGATGACATCACTGAAAGTTGCACACTGCTTACAGAATGAAACTAGATGTTAAGCAACTGGTGAATACCCAATGTTAATCTTTATTGGATGTCTGGAAGATGAAATTACCAAGAATAGAAGTTAAATTCAGGACAAACAGGAGTTAACGTGTGAATGTGTCATCTTTGGTCAGTCAATTCATGTGATGGGGACAGTTTAAATTATTATTATTATTTACTTGGCACAAGCATGAAATCACTCAAGAATATATATCAGCATACCGTCTGGGCTTCATGCAGACAATGAATTAGAAATAAATGACCTGAAGATGAACAAATCTAGCAGAGGGAGACTCAGCTGAGTCTAAAACACAGAGTGCAAATAAAAAAAACATGGGGACTCTATTTCTTCCACACTAAACCCTTTGTTATCTTTCTGATTTCAAGTGAGTCACTTGGAGGCAAGTCTGAGAACATATAATTGAGATAATGAAGAGGAAGTTTGTTCTGAGTAAAACTGCGAGCACATGGTCTGTTGAAAGGATCTCTGTATGCCCTCCAGAGTTAAAGTATTACTGTTCTTTCTAAGCTGTTGCGCAAGCAATATGCCAAAAATAAACCAGTGAAGTTTAGGTATTCATGATAGTTACATGTATTGATTTTCCTTTTCCAAGTAAAATGAAAATCTGATAAAAGACACAAACACAAAACAAGAGAACGGAGGTTGGTGTCTCAGTCAAGTGTATTTAAAGCCATCCCATTCATTAACAAAGCAGTCAGAGAACTGGGTCTGGTCTAAACCATTGCAATGTGCATTCACTAAAATAATACTGATCATGATTTTCAGATTTAAACATGTACAACAGAACAATCCTATGTATGAGGGTTTTTAGTATGTAGCAAAAAAAGACTATGATAACAATATTTTATAAAAAATTGTATATGTCAATGTTGTCATATACAACATCAATCTGTCAATTTAAGATGTATTAAAGCCTTATCAAAGCAAGAGTTGAACACAAAAAAGCTTTGTACAGTACAGCTGAATAGTTATGAAGTGGGCTTAATGCAATATAATGTTCAATTTGAAACCAGTGTCGAGCACAAAAAACATGTTTAGTGGAGCACACATTACTACATCTAGTCAAATATATCGTCCAGTTCAAAATAAACAAACACAAAATTCATACGGTAAAAAAGTTAATAACGTGCATTTCCAGTGAATCACACTATTGGGCCTCCAAATTACAGCCATGTAATCATAAAATCAGGCTGATCCGCTTACAATGGAGGCTTTGCTTTGCACAATCCTTTGAAACTATCCTCTGCATTGCTGAAAATTGATTCAGTGCTTTTTATGATCTCAAACAGATCACTACAGAGTATATGGCTCTAATCAGTTTAAAAATGTGAATCTTTAAAGATTCAAGATTTATTCAGCCCTGTGGTAGTGCATCATAGAAGAAACATCAGCATGTGAACAGATCAGTGCACATTAAAACCTGGTTTAGAGTTAACAGTATGGTTAGTTGTTTCAAATGTCAACCTCAGAACTAAACTTATTTATGTCCCTAAATAAGAGATGAATGGGAAAACTCCAGCAATACTTGGATAAAACTTACATTCAAATTATGCTACTAAAACAGTAAATTGGATTTACAAGAAATCTAAAATTTGGCAAGCAAATCAACTGAAATACATACCAGTATATGTATTAAGCATGGCCATCAAAAGTACTTTACATGTAATGCTTTCCAAAATAAAGATTTATGGGAAAGTGTGCTTAAAACTAATTCGATTCGCCTGCCACCCTCCAAAAATAACCAAACTCAAGTTTTAAAGGTGCCCAACTATAAAATGTAATTCATGAGATATAGAGAAAAGTGTACTTATGGCATCAAAAGGCCATGCGTAAACTAGCCTACGTCATTGTCTATTTCCACTGAAATAGCTGAGATGTCATTTTTCAGAAAATGTAAACTGCTCTGCCTCTCTGAGTTTGTAGACATATATACAGTCCTTCTAAGCATAAAAGAGAAGGTTAAAGTGATATGGCTGTGCTCCACTGCCTCTCCATCAGTCGTCTGGTGAACACACCAAGTGCAGTTGGTCTGGACTCCCCACGCTCCCTGTGCTGGAGCTCCCATCACCCAGGTCCCGGGCCACCATACACGGTATGTTGAGATCCGTAGAGCCACCTGGGCTTGAATCGCTCCTGCTCACGCACTCTTCCTCCAGCACCAAGCAAAGTTCCTTCAGGTCCAGGTTCTCCTTCACCAGGCCGTCCTGCATGCGCTCCAAATCGGCGAGTTTCTTGAGGTATCCGCCGAGGTCCTCGCGCATCACTTTGGCCGCCTGGTGGCCAAACAGTTGCCACTCTCGCGCGAGCTTCTTCACTTTCAAGCGGTCGTCGTCCAGAAAGCAGCATAGGTCTCTCAGCTCTTGGTTCTCCTCTTGAAGCCGCTGGTTGATGACTTTAAGTTCCCTGATTTCGAGCAGATGTCCCTGCAGTTGTTTATTGACCTCTTTGATCAGTCGACCGCGTTGTATTAATGCTGACATCTTTTCCGATTCTTCCATGCGCAGTCGGTTCACGAGCTCTTCCTTCGAGCAAGCCAGCAAGTCTTCATCTGTTATCTTTGACAGCTCCCGGTTCAATATTTCACTGTCGCTCCCCATATTGTCGCAAAAGCTTGTCACTTGAAAATGTTTGCTATTACAACCGATGCACCATGAAATATTTGCATCCGTTATCTCGTCAGTCTTATGAGGCACATGGGATGTCAATCACTGCACATTGATCGCAACACTCCTCACTCAGGCATGAGCGCAACGGTCCATTTCCCCCACAAATAACGTTATATTAGGGGTACAAAGACATCGTAGCTGGGTTTATTCAACATATTTCACAATTTAAATAACAGTCAACAATAGGCCTACCTCTCTCCTCGTGCGTTAAATCGATATTGGCCACATTAATGGTTAGATATTTTGGCTATAGGGATTATTTAAGCACACTTGTTCCTGGTGCCGTTCTCAGGTCAACACAGAGGTTTAAAATAATCTCCGTCGAGCATCTCTCTCCTCTGTATTATCATGGATCACAATGTTCGTGCTTTTATCGTTGCTCTCGTGGCTCGAAAGCATCAGTCTCTCCGCCCTCGTGCCTGCCGGTGCATTCTCTTCAACACGAAACGATTTACTTCTTTAAACAACCAATACCGTCAACAGGACGCAACTTTTCGGGAAAGGCGATGCGATTAGGAGAAATAAATAAATAAGTGTCGAAATGTAGGACAGCCTGGTTGTTTTGCTGCCTGGGATTGGTCGGTTTTAAAAAGTCAAAGATGTCGGATAATCCGAAGCAACGACGTTGAAATGAACGTTATTAGCTCGTGGACTTAACCCGTGCTAAAATCCTGAGGAATTTGTTGAGATGGTCCTTGAGATTACAGTGTTTCCTTTGGCGATGGTGGTGGTTGAGGAGGCAGTGATGTCTTCCCCCATCTCCTCCCGCTGCTCTCCTCCCCCTCTGCTGCACCTCCTCCCCTCTGTCCTTACTGTAAAATATGAACTGTATTTTCTTTTGTAGAATATGAGTTTCCACGCTCAAATTGTTTTTAATGTATAAAGCTTTGTGAAATATTTTTATTAAACTGATGATATGTAGTTCAAGCAATTTATGGATGGTAAAACAATCCTGTTGAAATATCTCTGGATGAGCTTTTCACACTGCCCCGGGATGAGACAGCATGCATACGGGACACACACAGAACTAACGGAAACAGTGACAAAAGCTGTTTTTTGTGCTTTAAGCCGTGGTATTCAGCCACATCCTTCCGCCCAGCACTTCAGTACAATTGTTACCACGAGGCCAAAACAATGTGGGGTGTTAACCATGGCCAGGGGTGAAAGGGGGGCTGCTGGACTGAGAATGAAAACAGGCCAGAGTTGAAGATAAATGAAAGGGAGGGGTAAACAATAGCATGCAAGGCACAGGAGGGAGAGGTGTGGAATAGAAAGACAGTATTAGTGAGAGTTTTGGGTGGGAAAATGTGGGATTTTTGAAGACTTACATTGACTGTATGCAGATGCAGTGGGGACTGATGGTAGTATGTAAGTGTACACACATTTAACATACAAACAATGTGAAAGTTAAATATTGTAATTACAAGACTTGCATTTAGATATAAATAAAACAAACTGTACAGAATATGCCATTATGATCTTTCATCTGAGTAAATGAGTTTAATCTGCTTTGGACAATATTATAAAGACTTAACCGAAGGTTAATTTAACAAGACTTGTAAACAGACCTGATTAATTCTTTTGGGATAAAAACAGCCAACAATATATAATTTTAATGCAATACACATTTGAAAAATTTCACATTATCATCTTATCAGTTTTAATTATTTGCTTTTAATTCCTGCAGATATTATAATTTTTAAATTTTTAAAATACAGTTAAAAATGTGCAATGATTTATCATAAAAAAAGTTGAAATAGTTTGGTTACTTTAACATGATATTTTCATAATCTTTCATTAATTTCAATATAGAGGTGAGTGGGGCACAAACTAACATGGCTACATTACATATTTATACAGGGCTGAGCAATCAGTGCTTTTGTCTTTTTCTCTTACTGTCAGAAGATGATATCCTGTAAATTTGTGAAAAGTTCTTTATCTTATGTTTTTTTTATTTCTGGGTTGGGTGTAAGTCACAAATCCAACCTTGTATTATTTTAATCACTTTATTATTACCTAAAACATAACACCATTTGAAACGCCACTGAAACATGTCAACAACTTCTAATAACTGATAGCTGAGATTGAAAACATTTTTACACAGCAGGGTTAGTTGTAACACAGTGTTACAATTAATTAAGCCTCAGGTATACAATGACAATAAAAAGAAAACAGTGTAAATAGATTTCAAGCCCTTTAAAAAAATCTACTTATATGCATTGATGCATAATACAAGGATGGTTAGATAAAGGATCATGGATGAATGTGTGGATATCTATCTATTATAGGCAGATATATAAACCATATCCACCTTTAGTATACAGACAAAATTATATTGAATTATTTTGTGGTGTTTAAACAAAATTTTCTAGCAAGTGTTACAAAAAACCTCTGTTTGTTACAATTAACCCCACCTATGGGGTAAGTTGTTACATTTGCACTCCTGTCACTTTCCAGATATGTGTAATTATGCATATATACTCCCTCATACTTTAACATTATTGAATTTCAGGTTTGTTCATAAAACATTTTAGGCACTCTATGCTGTCACAAATAACACAGAATATATTCCTATTGTGCTGTCTGCACACTAGCTTGTGCCAAAGCATAAATGTTTTAAACAATTTATTTAATATCTCATTTAATAAACCATAACACTATAATTTAATTACATTATAATGTATTGCATTGTTTTATTTGTTATATTATATTATAATGAATTTTACCATTAAAATGTACAATATTATTAAAATATATATTCTTTTAACAGCATAAACAAAATAAAAGTAGAAATATCATAACGAAATTATATTTTACGTGAATCTATGTAAAAATGTCTAAATCTGTGTAAAAATATAATGATATTAATTCAGTAACAACACCCCGCGTGCTTTTCTAACGGCACACAGACAGTCACGTGAATGAATGTTACGCAGTATGAATGCGGCTCACACCCGGAAGCTGTCACGACAGTGTGCTGTTGCTATGGATGTGGGCTAGCCGCTTGCTATGACAGTTGGTATTTGGTAAAAACTTATGTGATGGTAGAGCTGTATGATCATCCCGACATAGCGATCAGCCCGTTGGTAAACATCTTTAAACATGCTTAACTGTCCTATGAGCTAATGTTTGCGTTAGTTAGTTAGTAAAGGTAAAGCTACAAGATATACCAAAACAAGAGCTTATGCTGTGACATCTTACGTTTATTGTATTTTCGCATTAATGCATGTGTGCATGGTATATTCACACGGGGTTTATTGTGGTTATAAAATACATAGTGATGTTGCATGTTTAGGTTCAGTGGTGTGACTGGTGCATGCATTAGTTAAAATGGTTAAAGGATGCTAATTGAAAAGCTCTGGGTTCATTTCTGTAGGTTTGCTGTTAGTCCTGCACTTATGTTTATGCCAAATGTGAACTTTGAATGTTATACGCAACTGTTAATTATTTACCGTCCATTTAACTGAACTCTTTCTCTGTACAGCTTTAAAACCTACAGTACTATTGTCAAGATGTCTGTGGAGCTGGATGTATTTGTTGGAAACACCACTATTATGGACAAAGAGGTGTATCAACTGTGGTTGAATGGTTACACAGGTAGTACATGTGTTGAAATGAATATGACCTACTGTATAAGCTTTAAAAATATTGAATGACTCACCCTCGAGTTGTTGAAACCTGTATACATTTCTTTGTTCTGCTAAACATAAATGAAGATATATGTAATCAAGCAGGAGCACCATTAACCTCCATACTAGGAAAAAATACTATGGAAGTCAGTGGTACTCAGAAAATTGCCCAAAATATTATCCTTTGTGTTCAGCAGAACAAAAAAATGTATACAGGTTTATAAAAACACGAGGGTGAGTAAATAATGACAGAATTTAAATTTTTGGGTGAACTATCTCTTTAAAATTAGTTACATATATCATATGACAATGTGTTTGCGTTCTTAGTAAATGATGCTGTGAAAGTACGGATAGATGGTGGCATTATGGAGGAGTGTGAGGCAAGTGTAGAAGACCTGCTCAGTGACACTATGGATCAGTATAGGACCTTCCAGATGTGCGAGAGACTTTTACATCACCCATCCAAACTCGCCAATCAGATTCTCTTCCAGATACCTCCAGACCGACAAGCAATGCTTATTGAAAGGTATGCATGCACATTTTTGTGCCTTTTCAGTTTAAATATTTTTTTCTCTAGTTTATATAGCTTAATGTATTTGCATTTCTTTGAAAGGTATTATGCTTTTGATGATGCATTTGTTCGAGAGGTCCTGGGAAAGAAGCTGTCCAAAGGAACGAAGAAAGATCTAGATGATGTCAGTGCAAAGACAAACATTTCATTGAAGAGCTGCAGAAGACAGGTCGGCTGAATCAAGAGACTATTTGTAGCTATGCATTTCCCTTATGCAACTAATATTACTATTATCATTATCTCCTCGAATGCAGTTTGATAACTTCAAGCGGGTTTTCAAAGTGGTGGAAGAGCTCAAAGGCCCCCTGGTGGAAAATATACGGCAACACTTCCTGCTATCTGACCAATTAGCAAGGTACAAGAAATGAACAAGTGCTTAAGCTTGGGATTTATTCCTTGTTCAAAAAAATTAAGTTTATTCTTTCTAATCTTTTTTATGTGAACAACCAAACAAAGACCATTTACATGCATTTAGCAGACACTTTTATCCAAAGCGACCTGTTTTCAGTGAATCAATCCCACGACTGCTAAGCAATGTTATATCAATTGAGCTACAGAAATGTTTTCAATGCTGATTAAGCCTTTTTCTCTTTCTTTTGCTTAACAATCCTGTCAATGTTTGCAGGGATTATGCAGCAATAGTCTTCTTTGCCAATAATCGCTTTGAGACGGGTAAAAAAAAGTTGCAGTATCTAACCTTCCAAGACTTTGCTTTCTGTGCCGGCCAGCTCATCAACAACTGGACAGTAGGAGCTGTTGGTATAATATTTCAATTAAATCACATTTGCTTTATTATTTATCGCACAGCAGTAAATTAAAGACTTCTTCACTTTAAGGGAGACTTCCCCTTTAGAGATTTTCTGTCGATCTTAGTACATGATGTAACTACAAAAGAGTCAAGTTGTAAATAGGAAAAATATTGAAACTCTTTGGTTATTTTTTAGCACGATGCTAATGGTCTAATCAGATTCAATGGATTATGCTAAGCTATGCTAAAAGTGGTAGTGCCCGATCTGGAGATCAGCTGAATGGATTTAAAAACGGTAAAAATTAAATGTTTAACTCTAGGGGAGCTGGAAAATTAGCCTATTTTCAAAAAAGTGGAGTGTTGCTTTAAAGTCAGCTCCTCATCTCCCTTTGTAGGTTTATTGATGATGATCAGTTTACTGCACATAATCACTTATGACTCTGTGTGAATAAATTGAGATCTGCATGTTTTTGGGCATCTAGTCTGAGGTTGCATAATAAAAACTGGCCACTTGTGTGAGAGTAAAAATAGCTGTCTGTTGTGCAGACATCTATTGTACTAAGTTCTCTTTTTTTAGATAACATGATGGAAGACATGGATGTAGATCTGGATAAGGAATTTCTTCAAGACCTTAAAGACCTCAAAATTCTAATCACAGACAAGGATCTTTTAGATCAACACAAAAGGTTTGTTTTCAGCAAGATGTATTTGTGTCTAAACATCATATGTTGTATGAAAACTCTCCGTCTCATCTCTCTAAATACTATAAACCTCTTGTCTACTCAGTTTAGTGTGCACCGCTCTGCGGGGAAAAACTAATGTCTTCACTGAGATGGAAGCCAATTTTAAGGTACGAGAGAGTAACTTCATATCACTGTCTTGGTCACGTCTATTGCATTTTACACAAACATGCATTAAATCATGAATATGGTGTGCTTAATACATTTCTTTGTAATTTGCTTCCTGCTGTAGAATCTCTCACGAGGCCTTGTTAATATTGCTGCCAAATTAATCAACGCAAAAGATGTCCGTGATTTCTTCATTGACCTTGTGGAAAAGGTAGGTTTTTACAAGTAGTGTGTAAAGTGAATTGCTTAAGTTGCAATGAGGTCTTAACCGCATGTTTTTGATCCCAGTTTATTGAACCTTGTCGATCGGACAAATGGACGTCAACAGACACCAACCTCTTCCTTACCCACTATACTAACTCGGCACATATACTTGACACCTTCAAGTAAGTGTTACTACAGGATTTCTAATAACTATGGCTGCGTCCAAATACCCACACTTGCGGTCTTGGCCACTTGAGATAGCGTGTCCCATGTCTTAAAACTGCCCTTAACCCACACTAAACCCACACACACTAAATCTCGAATACGGCTTCGAAGCGGTATTCAAGGCTAAGTGTATTCCATCATGCATCATGTTCTGGATGTAAATCGTGAGACCTTTGCCCAAACTTCGTGAGATGTCGCAGAAACTTTTAATTGTAAGTTAATAAATGGATATTACATATTATGTTTGATAATAAAACGAAAAGTGTTGCACATTTCATTGGTGCAAGCATGTATTTTGCAAAAATTTTTGCTACTGCTTTTATCACATAATTAGAAACAACATTAATGGTGTCGTTTATTCAGGGACTACTGAATAAACAATAAACTTTAGTAAAGCTTCATGCACAAAATGAAGAGTTTTTTACAGGTGCAAAGAATTCTGCTTCTGAAAGTTTCAGGTAATTAGATAATAATCTTTAAAAGTTTTATTTATTTATTTGTTTATGTGTTCATTTTATTTAAAGAAAAACTTGAATAAAAAAATGAATACGTTTTGTTGTAAATTGCTGCCACTACCTGGATTGCCATTTTTACACTTGCTAAGTGTGTCCCATCGGGAAAATATTTTTTACATGCACGCTTGGGATCTTCACGTCCACTAAAACACTTAGGCAAGATACAGGAAATACTTCATGTAAGTAGTCAAGTGGTCAAGTCCAAAGACCGCAAGTGTGGTTATTTGGACGCAGCCTAACTTTCTGTAGTTTTGTGTTTTTGGGAAATTCTCTTTGCAACCAGTGGGGGTCACTGTATCTTATGCATATTCTGCTTTATACGTAGTCACCTTTGTTTCATGCGCAGTCATTTATGTGGTTGAATCACTGAAGAATGTGGTTTTCTGTTTACACAACCCAAATCATGACACACTGAATGACTTATAAAATATGCATTTATTCCAGACAATATAAAGTAAGAATTTTCTTTAGAAAGGAAATGTTAAATGTGCTGGCGAATATATTGCACAAGAACAGAAATAACAATAATAAAGTTTGACGTTGTGGCCCTGTTTTTATATCTCTCTTTTTCTGTTTCTCTATTTCAGGCATCATGCTGTTTGGACTAGATACATGGGAGTAATTAAAAGTTGCATCCTTAGAATGTACCATGAGTGAGGAATTTCCATTTACACAATTCCTCTCTTCTTTCTTTTCTCCTCATCGGCAGACATACAATATCTTTTGGCACGATGTTTAATTCGCCTGTTTTTTATCTTCTTTCTTTAATCCATTCCCAAATACGTCCCCCACCAGCTGTTCATCTCTTCACCTCCCTACTCTTTTCCTTCATCTGTGCTTCATTCTTTCACCCCTTGGCCTCCAGAAGTGTATTACTTGTAAATAAACACAGCATGCTTTCAACAGACACTGTCTGCATTGTGTTTTTATTAGCTCTACTGTGTGTGAGGTTTACTGTGACCAAACCCTTTGACAAAACATGGTAAATTCGGTAATGACAGCATTCTTTTAGTTTCCTTTATGGATTAGAAGTATTACAATATAGGCCCACACACACATGTGCGCACACGCATATATATTTATAAATCCATTTTTTTTTAACATTTTTCTCAAAACATGTTTATTATAACGTTATCATGTTATTATTTTGTTTATTATTTTGTTTATAGCTGTATTTTTTAAGTTATGAAGGTTTAAATCAAAACAAACCAACTGCAGTTGCATTGAAATGAATTGGAATGCACAACCAAAAAACGAGATTTCTGAACAATTAAAAAAACAGTGGCTATCTCGTATATATATGATAAATAATATTGATCATACTTGTTCTGTCTGCTTTTATTTATGAAAGTTAAAGAGAAAATGTTTTTTGAAATTCTGTTAAAATAACACAATGTAAAGTCATTCTGGTTAGTTTGGATAATGGACAATTTCCTTATTAAAAAAAAAAACCTTTTAACACAAACATCTCTGTGGTCTGATCCATTTGGCTTAAGCCAGAACAAGTAGGTACATGGTGCGGTGAGTCTGTGTGTGGGCCCGTGGGGGGCCGGAAAGCACTAAGGGGTACAATTTGTTAAGTCTTTGGTGCCACAAAGTGTGTGTTTTGGCAATAACTGTAATGACAGCTGTCAGCCTCACCACCCTAGGTTTTTTTATGGTACAAAGGTAATAGCAAGAAGTTTTCTGTGACCATTTGTTGATGAAATTATAATGCAATGCCTTTAACTTCCTTAATGTACCTGTAAAACTGACCTTTTGACTTGCCAATGTATAATGATTTGCATTGACCATATTGTATTTAAAAAAGAAATCTGACACAAGTAAATAGAGAAAACATCCTATGCTTTTAGTTGACATCGGTAACGCTTTAGAATAAGGTTGTATTTGAAGAGTTTGGTTCCAAAACGCAATAAATCCATTTTGACTAATTTTGGTAAAAACGTGTTTTCTATACCAAGAAAGTGACAAGATGAAAACCACTATTTTCTATTTTAAACGTTCACATAGCATCTTTAGGTTATAAAAACATAAAAAATTCAAATCCATAATTTGATTTTCAAAGATTAATTATAAAAACGAATTATTACTAAATTATTAAATCCATGACAAGTTTTTTTTCAAAATGCTATAAATCTATTGAATCAACATATAAATGTGCATTTATCTTTGCCATGTTATATTCATTTAGTTGACTAGTGGTATACACTGATTAAAAAAATAAACATTAATACACTTACTTTGTCATATTAAGAACACTGTCATTGCTGCGTTATACTTGAAGTCGTAGCTTAACATTTTTCACAGCGATCAGCTGTCAAATGTTTTGGTCCTTCTCGATGTTTGTTAGCTTCGCGCAAAATAATGGAAAGTTTTTCATAAGATCCCCTGGGGTCAATGTGTTAGCATGACAGAAGCTTGATGCTGTCGGGAGAACAAGCAAGTCTCCCGAGTGCCTCTCGCGTAAATTATTAGATGTCGATGGCTTATGTTTCTTTCCCATCACAGAACACCACAGGTTTATCCATACTATTAAAATATTATTTTGTTTTTGTTTGTTTGTTGATCACGAAGTACAAGATGAGGAAATTCCATGTATTCAACGCACCGCCATTGTTTGTTTACAATGCGTGAAATGATGCGCTGTGATTTGTTGAGCGGATTTATTGCATTCTGCAGAAAAGGAAGAGCGCCGTTTATTGCGTTTTGGGAAGAAAGGGAGAAAACATGACAGAATAACGTGGCAGATATTGGATTTTGTTTAAAATTAAGAATTTACTTTTAAATACTGACCTGATATAATACTGATTTTGGCAATAACTCTTTTTTTTAAATGGTGTTTATCGCGTTTTGGAAACAAACTCTTCATTTGTTAACAAATGATTAATGTATTGATCTAACTTAGACTTATCTTAGTTCATGTAAATTTCAACAATTTCTTTTAAAAATTAAACGTGTAATTGTTAACATTAATGCACCATGAACTAACGTGAATAACTGTAATGACATTAACTAACAGTAATGAAATAATAAACACTGAAAACTATTTAACCTCCTAAGACCCGAGCTTTGGTTTGTCTATTTTTCAGATTTGTTCCAGCTATTTTGGGTTTAGGAAGAACCAATAAATATAATTACCAAATATTTTTATTTGAACATGAAGCAGTGTATGTGTCCACATTTGTGTACAACAGGTTCCAGTTACACAGAATTAAGTAGTAAAAATGTTGATATCCACGTATGTGGATATTCAGGTCTTAGGAGGATATACATTGTTTGTTTATGTAAATAAATGCAGTTAATGGTAACTAATACCTTTTTGTAAAGTGTTACCTTGACATCAAAGGCCATACTTCCAATCTACTGTTTCAGGTATGTTGATACTGTATTGAGTCACCACTTCACGTCCAATATAAAATGTTTCTCCCGAATCGAAACCAGTAGAGTACTTGAAGCACTTTGGTCAAAAGCGTCTGACAGCGGTCTTACTTTGCAAACTTGCATTATAGTAAGCGTCTGTAAAGGTGTAACAGCAGTAAAAATGTCAGTCTTTCCACGGCCTTCCATTTCATTCCCTAATATCAGCCTACAAATACCTCCAGTTTAAATATTTAGACAGAGCAAAAAAAGAAGCGAAGAACTTTTCCAAGAAGACGTGTCTGTCCTGTCCTCCCTATTCAAACTACCATTGCCTTCTTACTTTTTTTCTAGTTTGCTCTCTAATTTTTGTCTACATTCCATCAGCTTCTCCCGAGCTATAAATATCCAGCCAAATGAAAGGAATAAAGAGGAGAGAAAGAGAAGTACAGAAAAAGATGGGAGAGATGAAGGGTGACTTGAGACGGAGGGGAAAAAGCGAGTACGTTGTAGGCTGTGGGGGGTGAGTTTAAATGAAACCAGGTGGACTCTCTGCCTTATAGTGTGTGCTTATGTGTATGGAGGGGGTTGGTTGGTTGGTTATATATATGTGTGTGTGTGTGTGAATCTGTATGCTGTTGTTCTGTTGCAGACTTGGACAGATTCGGAATTTGGGCCACAGACCAGGAATTTTCATCCTGGGGGGTAAGATGGGGGGCGGAGGTTGGCCGTGCAGGGGGGCTGTATGGGGGTCGGAATGGGCCGTCCTTCCTTCTTTCCTCTCTTCCGACTTTCCCTCCCCTGCATACGTTCACAGTCCAGCTGTCCGTCTCCACACTCGCTGAGCGAGGACAGAAGACACAGCAGAGCCAGAGGAACTGGGTGCTGATCCACAAAGCCACCGGAAGATAAAGAAACACAGACTCAAGCAAGAAAGATATACGCCTGGGAAAAAAGCTTGGCCTGTGAGTATAGCACATTTCAAATGAATCAAGATAGAAAGAAAGCATATATTAATGCATTATGTTAATGATGTAGTCTGCTGGTTGTTGTTGTTTAAGAGGGATCTCTTGGTCATTAAGACATGGTCACCTAAGTAAATGAATAATGTCAGGTTTGTGGCCAAAAAGTTATGCAACAGAGGATAATATATAGAGATTAAGGGACATTTCATCTGCTTTTTGAAGGGATGCACACGTCACACATTCGCTTTCTTTCTCTTTTCCAAACATCCACGACACCACAATCACATTATTCAGCACTTTCCATGTCTCCTACCATACATGCTCAAAATAGTGAACATCATATCATAACTTTCCACCCCCAGTATGGGGTGCACATGCGTACAAATGAATTAGACCCCCCCCCCCCAGTATTTGTTACTCAACCATTATGATGGCTTTACACATCTCGACATGTCTAGCACCGAGACACGCTGCAGTGTTGCAAAACTTTCCAATCTGTTTTCCAACCACTGTTTCACAACCAGATTAATGCCATTCACTGTAAGTCGTTATTTGATCCCTGCAAACGTAAATGGGTGACTTTGTTTAGATAGCGTTTCTATTTTTGAAAACAAAAAGCTGATTCATACTAACTGCTGTCTGTTTATACGCGCTGGTTTAATCGCAGAATGGGAATACTGCGAAACCGAGCGCACTTCCCCGAGGTTTTCGAGGACACACAAAAGGTTGTGGTATTCTTGGTAACAGTTTCTGTTTCTTCAAAACTTTCTGGACCCCTCTGGAAATGCAGGTGTTGTAACAAAAATGACCACACAATAAAATGCCTGTGAGATCAGAACAGGGAACACTGCTTTACTGTACTTGCACAGGCTACTTCTATACTAAGCACTTACATCATATTTGTTTATATATCTTGCCACTTAATTACCTTATGTTAGTTGTATTATTTTATATGGCTGAATGCTGACTTGGGCATTCATTTGAAAGCAGAAAGTTTGACGGGGGCATAAGTGAACCAGTGCTTGTACAAACTGGTGCCCTTTATAAGCAACAGTAGTCTTAGAGAGGAATTTGTTGTATGAAATATTAAAACATAATGTCTTAATCATATCTTTTCCCCATTTTTAACTTTATTCATACCATGACACATACAAGGAGACATGAGGCAGAGTATGCAAGCATTTTTTTTTGTACAATGAAAGTGGATGCTGAATAGATATTGCTAGTCATTCACTTTCCTTAAGTATTGGATCCTCTGATAGGCCTGCTTATTTTTTGTGTTTCATGCAAGAAAACGAAAAATGAAACATACATGCTTTTACTTATTTTACCAGTTGCCCAAACAATATGTGCATGCTAATTTCTTAGCATTATATAACAAAACATGTATATACTGACTATAGCAAGTAAAGATGCGGAGAGCATGTACATTGTAACCGCACTGGGCACCTTGTCAGATTTTTTTGGCCAGGTGAACGGACTCTGTTAACAGTAGACTATGTATAACACTAGACTAACGTGAGTGTGGTGTTTATAAAGGTGAGAGAGAGAGGTAGGCAAAGAGTGTTTGTCATTATATGTGTGTGGTCCTTGCAGCCGTGTGCCTATGAAGGCAGGTTTTAACTACATATAGAGAAGTCACCTATCCGTATAAACACACAAAGAGCTGTGCCTTAATCCCACTTAATTTACCTGAAGTGCTTCACACTATTTTATTAACTGAAATAGCATACACTGTAAAAAGTTGGTTCAACTTAAAAAAGTAAGTTACTTAAATAATTCAACCTGAAAATATAAGTTGACATAATTTTTATGTGTCAACTGATATTTTTAAGTTAAACCAACACATCTTTGATACATCTTTGATTACACTTAAACATGAATGACTTTATTATAAATATTATATACATTAAAAAAAATGATTCATTCAATTTACTCAAATTTTTTAAAG
The DNA here is from genome assembly GCF_027580225.2 of Misgurnus anguillicaudatus. Classification (NCBI taxonomy): domain Eukaryota; kingdom Metazoa; phylum Chordata; class Actinopteri; order Cypriniformes; family Cobitidae; genus Misgurnus; species Misgurnus anguillicaudatus. Next base: position 16,801,036 of record NC_073352.2, on the reverse strand, counting down.
GTAAGTGGTTGCAATCAATTTATTTAAGCTACATTTAAACAAATTTTTTTATTTTATTTATTTTTTCTTATTTTTTTCGTTAAAATGTAGCTTAAATAAATTGATTGCAACCACTTACCTTAAAAATCTGAGTAAATTCAATAAATCTTTTTTTTTCAGTGTACAGTATATGATATATATTACTTTAATGCAATGCGTTATACAAACATATACTGTAGAAACACAATCAGTGCATCAGTGTATTATACAGTGACCCCAAAAAGTACACTGTAAACAGTCAACTTAACTCAAACCATTTAAGGAAACCGTTTGCCTTAAACCATTTAAGTTTTAAAACACATACATTAAAGTACATTGAACTTGAGTTGTGCGCAATTATGCACTTAAGTAGTGTGAACTTAAATATAAGTGCATAACTGCATATGACTCAATTTGTTTAAGTTCACAATACTCAAATGTATGTGTTTTAAAACTTAAATGGTTTAATGCAACTGGTTTCCTTAAATGGTTTGAGTTGAGTTAACTTTTAGGTTTTACAGTGATCCGCCTACTAAATGCATTTCTTCGCATTAAATAACTGAATATCAAACCAACAGGCACCTGCAAACAAATAACCTTATCTTTCTTATAAATCACTTTTAACCAGCTAGAGTCACGTTTAGTGGATTTATTTTGAACATAGGCATCATAAACGCACAATTACCATGCAAATTCCAAAATAAATCCAAAACACCTGGTTTATCATTATTAAAAAGGGCAAGAGGGGCTCAGACTAGAGCATTTTGGTTAGCCACACTTGACCTTTCTGGTGAACCTCATAGGGGGGTTTTCCTAGGAACGTGATACTCTGGGAAACACAGCAATGGTCCGGTTGACCGTTGTACAGAGTGGTACCCACATCCTCTCCACTGGCATTCCAGAGGGTCAACTGTCCCTCATCTGAGGCTTCACCCACAGCCACACTCTGGCCAAGCGACTCGACCCAACTCCTTTTTGGCATCAAATTTGTTATGTTGGTTGATTTCAGGCTTTTCCCAGTCGCATGCAAAACCACCGGGACAGCCCGGTTCGAGATCTTGCAGGACACTACTTAAACCATAAGTAGCATGTAGGTCATTGGAGAGAGTCAAAGACATATTTGAATTTTAACAAGATATGAATGGGTTTAAGTGTGTCATGCATGCTATACACTGCAAGTCACTTAAATTCATGCGGTTTTGGTGGAAAAGCACAACTCTATTTGGAGAGTGATGTAACTGAGGCAGAATGTGCAGATCTGCACGTCACCCCGTGGCTTGCTGTTTGTCACACTGAGTCAACATGACAATACTTTTATTCTTGTTTCTGAGCACATAAGGTTTAGAGAAGCAATTATGGGGTTTTTGGTCATGTTAGAGTAAATTTAGTATTTACAGTCCAAAGAAGGTAAAAAAATGACCAAAAGGACATAATAGCTATACCATTGTATTCTTTGAAATACCTTGCGGTAAACTGTAAATGAATGTGGCAACCATTTAGTACAACCTTAATAACAGTGGCAAAATTTTACAATAAGGTTGTATTTGTTAACATTAGTAAATGCATTAACTAACATGAATTAACAATAAACCATTTTCAGCATTTATTAATCTTTAGTAATGTTAGTTAAAGGAACAGTATGTAAGAAATTTACATCAATTAATCATAAAATGGCCCTGATATGTCACTAGACATTAAGAAATAATTTTCATTTCAAATACTTATATCACTGACAACAGTGGGCTGGCCAGGATATTGTCATTTAAAAAGTGGAGTTGCAGCCCTCAACTGATGTTTATGTTGTCATTTTGTGTATTGGCCATCAGTTGTGTCATTGCAGTACCAGTTTTAGCCACAAGTTTTGTGATTGCAATACCAGTTTTGGCCACAATCCTACATACTGTTCCTTTAATGCCAATCCAATTGCTCACGTTAGTTCATTGTGCATTTGATTTTATAAATGTCACCCTGGACCAAACCACTCATAAGTACGGGTATATTTGTAGCCAGAAATACATTGTATGGGTCAAAAATATCTTTATGTATGCCCAAAATCATTAGGAGATTTTGTAGAGTTTTTCCATAAAGATAGCATGTACATCATTTCCTACTGTAAATATATCAAAAATGTATTTTTCATTAATAACATGTAGGGCTAAGGACTTACTTGAACAACTTGAAAGGCGATTTTCTAAATAATATTCAGTGTTCCCACACCTTAGTTAACTTCAAATTCAAGGACCTTTCAAGGACTTTCCAGGTCCAATACCCTCAAATTCAAGGACTAAATATGGGGACACATTTCAAGTAAGAGCAAGGTTATATCGTGTTACCTTTTAAGACACATTGTTACAGGGAACTCGCGTTGCGTCACTGCGTCTAAATTTGTATATCAAATTCAACCAATAGTGAGGCTTAACGACAAAGACAGGGTTACGTGGGAGCCAGGAAGTATGTCGCTATCTGAAATATTGCCAAAGACGGCGTTACAGGGACGCAGGGAGTATGGCAAGGGAGACGCAGCGCCTCGTTCCCTTATCAGGGAACAACAGTTACATACGTAACCAGAGACGTTTTCATGTGTTAAAGCATTTTGGTATGAATCAACATTCGCATACAGAAGATATAAGCATTTAAAGTGAACAGTTTAGCACGTGTGCCTAAAAAGTCTAGAATTTTTATTCTACACTACACAGGGAATAATATGGATTTTTTTCCAGAAAACTTTTTGCATCAAATAGATTCAAGCACTTTCAATGACCTGTATCTATGTATGTAGATTTTCAAAAACTTCCCAGGGCCTTGAATTTTTCCCCCCAGATTCAAATACTTAAGGATTTCAAGAACCCGTTGGAACCCTGAATATTTAGATCTTCTTTGCCCCACAGATTCATAAGAAGTTGTATCTCGGCCAAATATTGTCCTCTCCTAACAAACCATACATCAATGAATGTGTATAAATAACTAGAAATTGACTGCTATGACTGATTTTGTGGTCCAGAGTCTAGAATATTAAATGCTGCAAATGTGTTGTTCAATGTATATTCACATTAGCGAATGTTAACAAATACAACCTTATTATAATATCTATATCAGAATTGTGTTATTGATATTTAATAATTATAATATTTGATAACAATAGTATCGTTTTACTATCAAAGTTAAAGATTACACAGTGATAAATAAATGAATGAATGAATAAAAGGGCGGTTTCTCGGACAGGGATTAGCTTAATCCAGGACAAGGCCATAGACTAATTAGGAATGACTAGTAAATATAACAAACATGCCTTATTAAAAACATTTTTTTGGTGCATTTTGGGGCAAATCAAAGGGCACTGATGTATTTTGAGATATGTCAGTGCAAGTTGTTGTCAGTTTGGATAGCTCTTACATTTATTTTAGTCTATGATTAGTCTAATCCCTGTCCGGGAAACCGTCCCAACACGTATCATAAATGATTTATCATAATTATTATGTCATTTGAATTGCCACAATATTGTGAGAAAATTGTTGCAATTTTAAAACAACCACCAGGGGGAGTCTAGCCATCAAGCTATTTTATAAGCCAGATACCATGTACTTACATAAATAATAGCTCCAGACAGAACACTGAAATTATGGTAATAATAAATACAGAGGGATGTGTTCAAACAATGATGTGTTTGTTTCTGAACTGATCTCAAAACGCTTTCTTTCTCATCCACAGATTCCTTCTCAGCATCATCTATTCCACACCAGACCTCAACAAGAGTACACGAGTTTATATGAGCTTGTGTGCATGTGTGTCTGATTCCTCTTTTTTTGTCAACACTTCTGGAAGTGTGTTTTCCTCCGAGCTCACGAGAGACTGCTGAAGATGTGCGCAAGGATGCGACCCGTGTATGTTTTTGTCTTTTGTGTGTGCATCTCTGTGTTTCTTCACAGCGCTATTTCACAGCCACCCACAGAAACTGACACCTACACGGTAAGAAGGGATGAAAACTTTTCCTGATTTCTCCTCGTCTCACCCTCTCACTGAATTCAATTGATGTTTCATTGAATGTCAATAACACTCACATTCCAACTGCTATAATGAATATCAGCATAACTAATTTATCTCTATTTATATCTCATAGGAATGTACAGATGGGTATCATTGGGATTCACAGACACAACACTGCAAAGGTACAACATCTCCACCATTACCCAATCACCTCAAATATCAAGATCTCTAACATTTTCTAGCATTGTGTTTGCAGATATAAATGAATGCGAGACAATACCAGAGGCTTGTAAGGGAGAGATGAAGTGCTTCAACCATTACGGCGGGTACCTGTGTCTCCCTCGCTCTGCTTCGGTCATCCCCGCCCAAGAACCACCTAACCAGATTCACCCCGGATTGGAAAACACGGCCAGCGAGCCTTTCAATCCATGTCTTCCTGGTTTAGAGCCCCAGGGAGACAGCTGTGTGGGTAAGCGTGTGAAAATGTGTGTGTTTTCAGAACAGGTGTTAGATGGACCAACAATAGAGCGCTATACTGAATCATGCATCTGAGTCATAATGAAGATCAAAGCAGCATGTGATAGTAGTGGTGGGATTCGGGGGGAGCGTCTGGGAGGAATTATATGCAAGTTTCGCTTTTTCACACTTGAATGATTCAGACAGAAACAGGTGGTATTTAGAAAGCGGTCAGCTAGTGTTTGCATGCAGACAACTGTGAGAGTCTCGCTGAAGTCTTGGCAGGGCTCTGGGCCGCAGGGGGTCCAAAAATGTACTAAGACTGAAACATCCCAGCTGTTGTCTATCATCAAGACTCAAGAGGAAGTGAATAGAGAAAGCGTTACTCAGAAGCAGCATTTAGGCAGTTAAAAAGCTAGCAGGATTTATGAGCATCTCATGAGCTTCTGTAAACCAATTAATGTCGTTCTAGGCAGAATTAAAAGCATTCCAGAGTTAAGGTTGAGAAGGACAGTAACAAATTGACCGAGAGATGTATTCACATTTAATTTTTATGATTCTGTCTAACAAACACAGATGTGGATGAATGTGAACGAGACACGCATGACTGTCAGCCCAGTCAACAGTGCCTTAATACAGAAGGTTCCTTTACTTGTCAATGTCCGGACGGTTACCGCAAAGTGGGCACAGAATGCATTGGTGAGCAATCAGACCAAGTCTTTAAAGTGATTTTTTTGTGATTTACTATTTTCTACATATAATCATCTGACATAATTAAATAATGTAACAATGTAATGAAGAATACTTGATATCTTTAATACTGACTGAGAAAGTCTATGAAATCGAACTTTGATGCTCCTAAGATCATAGTTTATAAGACATCAGCCAAGAGGATATGGTTAAAGGGTTACTTCAGCCAATATCAAAATTATCCCATTTATTCACCCTTAAAGGATTAGTCGATTTTCTTTAAAAAAATCCAGATAATTTACTCACCACCAGTTGATCCAAAATGTTGATGTCTTTCTTTGTTCAGTCAAGAAGAAATTATGTTTTTTTAGGAAAACATTCCAGGATTTTTCTCATTTAAATGGACTTTAATGGACCCCAACACCCAACAGTTCCAATGCAGTCCAAAATTGCAGTTTCAAAGGACTCCAAACAATCTTTAAACGAGGCATAAGGGTCTTATCTAGAGAAACGTTTGTCATTTTTGGCAAGAAAAATAAATAATCTGCACTTTTAAACCACAACTTCTCTTCTTCCTCCGGTCGTGTGACGCGCCAGCGCGACCTCACGTAATACGTCAACATGTCAAGAGGTCACGGATGACGTATCGAAACTATGCCCCGGTGTTTACAAGTGTTGAGAAAGAGGACCGTTCCGACGTTGTTGTATGTGGAATGATACTAATTAATGTCTTTGTGTCAGTTTATTGTTTAAAATGGTTCACAAATGTGTGTTTCATATATGTAACATTTGACCTTTCAACGTCATTACGCAATTACGTGAGGTCGCACTGGCTCTCTTCTGGAAGAAGTTGTGGATTAAAAGTGCATATTTTTTATTTTTCTTGCCAAAAATGACAATCGTTTCGCTAGTTAAGACCCTTATGCCTCATTTGGGATCGTTTAGAGTCCTTTGAAACTGCCATTTTAAACTGCATTAAAACTGTTAAGTGTTGGGGTCCATTAAAGTCCATCAAAACGAGAAAATCCTGGAATGCTTTCCTCAAAAAACACAATCTCTTCCCGACCGAACAAAGAACGACACCAACATTTTGAATAATATGGTGGTGAGTAAATTATCTGAATTTTTTTTAAAGAAAATGGACTAATCCTTTAAGCAATTCGAAAAACATTTGTCCATCATCTATCAGACGAACACATTTGGCGTTATTTTAATAAATGTCCTTACTCTTCCAAGCTTTATAATGGTAGAAAATAGGGATCAGGGACAACTTCTGACCCTAATAAAGTGCATTCTTTAGGGATGGGCGATAATTTGCATGTGATTGTAATTGCGCATTTTGTCAGTAAAGCTGGTTCCGTGATTAGAAGTAAATCGCCATCAGCTGCTTTCAGATGGAGCGGCATTTACCACACAAAGCCGTAGTTCACTAACAATCAGGGCAATTTTGCATTTATTATCACGGACGTATTGCCTGCGATATGTGAGATATGGCCCAGCTTGTCAGTGACTACGGCTTTGTGTTGTAAATGCCGCTTCATCTGAAAGCAGCTGATGGCGATTTACTTCTAATCAAGGAACCTACTTTACTGAAGAGATGCGCATGATATCGCATGCAAATTATCGCCCATCCCTAGCATTCATCCTTCACAAAAGTAATCCACATGCCTCCAATGGGTTAATAAATGTCTTCTGTGAGTAATCGATGCAATTGTGTAAGAAAAATATCCATATTTTAAACTTTATAACTAGCTTCTGGTACCTAAATCTTGGAGTCACATGATTCACGCAAGAATTTCAGCGTAGTGAGTATTGGTTGCCATGGGAATGGAGTACAAGATATCGTTGTTACCGAAAGCTAGTTATTATAGTTTATAAAGTTTAAAATAAGACCCAGAGTTGGAAACCACTGGCTCCTCCAATAAGTAAGGAGTGTTACTTAAATCCAAACTTAAATCAGTATGGAGATTTAAATCACTGTGCACTTTAAAAGAAAACCTAACCTGCTATCGCAGGCCTGATGATACCAATAAACATTTGACCTCTTCTTCATACTTTTTAGACATTGATGAGTGCCGATATCGCTACTGTCAACATCGCTGTGTTAACGTCCCTGGTTCATTCTCCTGCCAGTGTGAGCCTGGTTTTCAGCTGGCTAGCAACAATCGCTCCTGTATCGGTAAGCCAACCCACACGCAGCCTCCTACGCCTGGTTTTGCCATACCCTGAGTCATAGGTCAACACACCCCACACACACTTCAACAGCACACACAAACACTCGCAATCCAAACCCACATACTTACACAATTCCATCCTACACCTCGTTTTATTTGAATAGAGCCAAAATCTGAACAAGTAAAAGAGGACTTTGTGCTCGATGGAAAGGGGGATGTTAATACTGCTGCAAAATGAGGAAAAACCGTGAATTAAATTGAATGTTGCCTTTGGATGTCTCGCGGACAAGACGGCACAAACTATTTTTGGTGCAATTTTAGCTGCTTGAAATCAAATAAAGGGTCATCCAGCATTTCATTATAAAGCTTACAAATAACCAAAAAGTTGAATTGTGATTTTTCTCGTGAACAAAAATCCTCTTCGTATGAAGCAACAGTAGACTTTGTCCAATTTGCCCTTTCGCTTTGGACTATTGAACAGAATACTGTTCAAACAGAAATCTCATTAAATTTTGGATTAATTATACATTAAATATTACAAATATATCCCACAAATCCTCTTTAAAATGATTTTCCACTGAAGTTTCATGGCCTAGTTAACTTTTGTCTTTACGTGTCATGAAACTAATTTAAATCCACTGATGTATGCTAAAAAAATGGCCACAGCTCACCTCACTATAAACATACACTTACTAACGCTACTATTTCCAATGTCCCTTTTCCTTTTTCAAGTGTGCAAGCCAAGTGATATTGGTTTTAAAAGTGCCCCACTGCACGAGTTTAAAGAATAGCAGGCACATGCAACACTAAAAAATCCATGCAAAAAAGTGTGTCTGATATGTTTAAATTAGCATTTTTTATCAGGCTCTTATGTTTAGGTTATTAGTCAGTAATTAAAATGCCTTGTTTTCACAAATGTCACTTTACTCATTTCATTGGTATTTAACAAATTTGACTGTATTCGCTGCAAAACCCTCTAAGTACATGCGAAAATCTCCACTTCTAATAAAGTATCCAGTCACCCTTCACTGTCCTTTCTGAATAAAGGTTAAAGAAATTCTGTCAGTATCCTAATATATTCTGTGAACCTCCTTTTACCGGGTAAAAACTTCTTGCACCTTGCCATACTGTACGCGTGCCATCGTTCATTTAATTCATCTTCCATGCACTTAGAGGACTTTGCTGAAAAAGGGATGTGTCGTTTAACTGATTCGGCCACAAAGCAGTATTTCTAAATGGCCTAAGGCCGGGATTAAGCAAATTTGAAGCAAAAGTATTGATGAACATATAATAAGTAATTTTGCATCTGAGCTCTTTACTTAATGTTTTAATATTTCATCTGCTGTCATTGTGCTTGAGCTCAGATGTTGATGAGTGTGGCATGGGAGCGCCCTGCAGTCAGAGGTGTTATAACACATACGGGACGTTCCTCTGTCGCTGTGAGACGGGCTATGAGCTGGGGCCAGATGGCTTCGCGTGCAATGGTAAGATAGGGGCAAGTGCAAACCAATTTGAATAAGAAAAGCTAATATGCATATTACAACTGGAGGAACTGGTAATGTTCATTCTTTGTACCCAGACATAGATGAATGCAGCTACTCCAGTTATCTGTGCCAGCATCAGTGTGTTAATGAGCGAGGGAAATTCTCCTGTGTCTGTCCTGAAGGCTATCAGTTACTGGGCTCGCGCCTCTGCCAAGGTTTGTCTCAATTCAATAATACTCAATCTTCCCAATTTACTCAGAAAATTTGTGACACTCAAATCCTTTTAGACTTTATATTTAATCTGGTTGGCATCTCTCTCTCTCTCTCTCTCTTTCTCTATAAGTTTCAAGAAAAGGCTTTCTTGTTTAGTGATTCAATTACTCTCTGTTTTCCGCTGAATCTAGACATAAATGAATGTGAGACAGGAGCTCACCAGTGTTCGGATGGACAAACGTGTGTGAACATTCATGGAGGTCATAAATGTGTCGACGCCAAAGGTTGTCAGGAACCCTATGTACAAGTGTCTGACAAGTAAGTAAACACAAAAAAATTGTGAGGAATTGCAGTTTATTCAACTCGCACACAACTGCGCAGCGGAATTTCTGAGATATTTTCTTCTCCATTAGATGTCTATTATTTAAACCACTATTCGTCAATAGTGTCTCTTCGAAGCGTAACCGACACAGTTTCTAAAATTGCCCTGTTTATTTTTCCATATCTCATGCCAGTTTCTGAGTCTGTGCCTGTAAGCACGTCTCAACATCATCTGAAAAGTTCCCCAAACTTTAATGAATAACAGGTGGTCAAGAAATATCTGGGTAGATGGATGCCATCCAAAATGTTTAGGCTATTTTGTCTGGCATAATACGTACATTTAATTTGGTACAGTTGTAGCGAACTTAGACGTTAGTCATGCAAAAAACTAACTGAATAATGTTCACTATTGTAATCTGATTTGTAAGTACAGTGTCAAATATTTAACAATCCCTCTTTTCTATACTCTATTTAATACATCTCATGTGAATCCATTTCAGTTTAATCCAAGAAATATATAAAGTTATTGAGTTTAATGAAGAAGGTTTGGCTCAGATTTAGAACAAATGTTTACTTCAGTCGTGTCTTCTTAAATTTAATAGCAAATTTTTGTTAGGTGATGTTCTGTCTCTTTATTGCAGTCGCTGTATTTGTCCCGTCACAAAGTCTGGCTGTCGAGATCTTCCCCATTCTATTGTCCATCGCTACATGAGTATCACTTCCGAACGCTCCGTCCCCTCGGATATCTTTCAGATTCAGGCAACCAGCGTCTATCCTGGAGCTTATAACACATTCCGAATCCGTTCCGGAGATGACAATAAAGACTTTTACATCAGGGTAGGTTATATAATGTTTATTCTGTCAGTAAGTACATGTGACACTGTCTGTGAAATCCAGTCAAAAGTCTTACAATCTAATAATGAGATTAGGAGCATCAAAGTTTGATTTAAATCTTTGACATGGCCTTAGTCAATATTAAAGATATCAAGATTATATTTTCATAATATATAAAAAAATATATATATATATATATATATATATATATATATATATATATATATATATATATATATATATATATATATATATATATATATATATATGAAGAGTTTCATATGAAGAGTTTAAATCAAAACAAACCAACTGCAGTTGCATTGAAATTAATTGGAATGCACAACCAAAAAATATATATATACATATACATATATATATACATATATATATACATATATACATATACATATATATATATATATATATATATATATATATATATATATATATATATACATATATATATACATATATATATACATATATACATACATATATACATACATATATACATATATACATACATATATACATACATATATACATACATATATACATATATACATATATATATACATATATATATATACATATATACATATATATATACATATATATATACATACACATATATATACATATATATACATATACACATACACATATACATACATATACATATACATATATATATATATACACATATATACATATATATACATATAAAAATTCAAATCCATAACTTGATTTTCAAAGATTTATTATAAAAACTGATCACGAAGTACATAGCAGATGAGGAAAACTAGGATTACGTGTACTCAATGTGCTGCCATTGTTTGTTTACACTGCGTGGAATGGCGCGCCGCAATCTGTGGAGCGGATCCATGGCATTCTGTAGAAAAGGGGGAGTGGCGCCCACTGCGCCTTGGGAAAAAAGGGAGAAAAGATGACAGAATAACACGGCGGATATTGGATTTTGCGTAAAAATTAAGAATTTACTTTTTAATACTGACCTGATATAATACTGATTCTGGCAGTAACTCATTTTTTTCGAAAATGGTGTTTATTGCGTTTTGGAACCAAACTCTTCATATATATATATATATATATATATATATATATATATATATATATATATATATATATATATTTCTCTGTCCTATTCTTTTGGACGGAGATTAGCTAGCAGAGACGGCTCATGACGTCAAGTGTCAAGTGTGTTGCTCGTGTTTTCCAAATATGTGTTTGTTGCGTCATGTGAACTATGTGCATCACGTGTTTTGTCAAAATAAGTACCTGCTGCACACGCGTCAAAACCATTTATGATAAAAGAGATGCTCACGGTCACAAAATACACACAAGACACTCCCTTAACAGTTAACTCTGATTACGCATGATATTATGCGAGTATCTGGCAAACGCAAGCATCTCTTTTATCATAAACCCTTTAGACGCGTCTGCAGCAGGCACTTATTTTGACAAAACACATGATGCACATAGGTTCACTCAAAGCGCCAAACACATATTTTGAAATTACGAACCACACACATGACGGGCTACATGCATGTTGTGACGAATTTCGCATTGTGCGCCCTCGAAAAAAGAAGTCACCGGCCGCCACTGTTAGCTAGGATAAATTCCAGTAACTAATGCCTGATTAATGCAAATTAATTCACAGTAATCTATCAGTCAAAGGAGAAAGGACTTATGAGGCCATTGCTGTCTAAACTGATAATCTTTAGCAACAGCTTCCGTCTCTTTCTTTTCTCTCATGCCTTTCATCTCTCTTTCCTCAGCAAATCAACAACATCAGCGGCATGCTTGTTCTCGCCCGTGCCGTGAATGGTCCCACAGAGTACGTGCTGGACCTGGAGATGGTTTCTGTAAACCCTCTCATGAGCTTCCAGACCAGTTCTGCCCTGCGCTTAACAGTCTACGTCGGGCCCTACGCCTTTTAGCCGAGACAGATGGCCAGAGAGGGAACCAGAGGTGGAAGAGTGGAAGCACTGATAGATTCATCCAACAAAGAGGTTTTATGACCTGAGCAACATTCCCAAGATTGTACAGAGATCATTCTCATGGGAGATGTAGCAACCTATACAAACTACTACATTATAAAGAGATTTAGAGACAGGCACTATATTTTAGGGACTAAATGTTATGCTGAGCTATTCAGAGTTTCTAGCTGCACTATGACTCCAAACCTGCTGTACGACTCGTGTCTTTTGATACTCTCCCATGTCATGTTAAAGTATATTGCAGCTCTGTTGACTCGCTCTACTGGGTCACTGTTCCGGTTCCTATTGAAATAAATGTAGCAATATCAGGGCACCAACGCTGTGCATCTCTGTATGTTCCTAGTGTCAAGGTAAATTTCCACTATGTTTAATCCTTCCATGAGTATTTGTTGTTATTCGTTGCCGTTTTTCAGTAACCACTCAGTCGTTCCAAACCTCTACCCACCACCATCAATAATGCTCACAGCATTACTTTGTGTAGTTTCTTTTTATACCATTGCTGCCAATGTTGTATTTTCAATCCTGGATTTATTACTGTAATAAATTTGATAAGACCCTTAAAATCTGGCTCCAGACCCACATTACTTTTCTTGGCATTCATATGCTTCCTTCTTTGCGGAAAGTCACGTTAGCGTGCCCCGCTTAACCCTTCCACCCACCCTTCCGATCTCTTGAGTCATCTAACCACGGGATGCTCCGGGGTCCTGCTGTGGAGCTGTCTGCCTCTCATTAGCACAAGCCGGATGAGAACATAAACTGCGATGTTGTATTTTCAATATGTTCATAGTCATTTAAATATATCTGTGATTTTATAGATACTACAGACAAAATATGAAGAGCCCTCTAAGTGCGTTTGACATGTTTTCTTGTAAATTTGCTTTTTATTAGACTCTGAAAGGTGCCGTAGACTGTAAAACCATATTTACCTAGGCATAGATGAATAATAGGAGTTCTGTACATGGTAATGACATATCGTGAGACTCAAACATTATTTTGTTCTCCTCCTTATGTAAACCTCGCCAATCTCAACATAACACCTACTGTGACATTACAGTCTGGATATACAGTTTCATCGGACGCACGTGCGGTGACGCGATATGCGTCTGGTCCGAACTTTACTTCAAAAATAACAAATGTTTTGGATTCCTAGATAATCTATGTGTTGTTTTTTTGCTTGTTAGATAAATAAACTACGTTTAAAGTACTTTATTGTTATTTATTCTTAGCGGAGTTTACCAGAAGTTACATGTTGACCACGAAAGCCTCTTGTTTATGTTGTTACTGCTGAAAACATCTATATGCCCCAACATTAAATTACACATTAAATTAATTACAATGCTCAAGACAAAGTTGTGATTGCTGAGTTAGCGTTTTATGCTAGTTAATGCTATATGCTAGCGTTTAGGCTGAAGTTCTACTATTGACGTTACAGTTATGTTTTGCAGGTTCGTAATGAAAAACACACACGAAACTTAGCACCCAGTAACATCAATTTCCAATCTTCTAAGGCCCTGTCCCAAATGGCGCACTTCATGTGGACTTTCGGTCTTGTGGCCTTAAATTGCGTGTTCGCGCTTAGTCTACGAGTCCGTAGGGTGTCCCATCTGTCATTTTTACGCTTTGAAGTGTGCTCATCAGCGCCTCCTTTGCCCCCTTCTGGTCTTCAGTGAAGCCCGCACTGCAGCAGGCTTCGCGCACTTTGCCAACCCAGAAGTCCTTGCGAAAGGGCAATCAGACCAATCAGGCGACGGAAGGGAGGAGTTCACACTGACGGGCAACTTCTCTACCTATTTCCGGTGTGATGCTCGAGTCTGTCCCAAAATACAACTCCGGTGCACCCACGTGGACTCGTATCAAGGGTCCCTAAAGTCTGGACTACGTGATGTCATCAAAGTGTGGACTCTGAGGAGGACCACAAGTCCGGAGTGTGCCATTTGGGACAGGGCCTAACAGTTGGTTGCTCCTCATGAGCCTCACTGTGGAACAGCCAATTAGAGCAGAGCTTAACATTATTATTCATGCCCCTTCCAAATAAGGTAATAGCGGTGCATTTAATTCTCAGGACAAATCCTTGGGTTGTAAATAGACTTGTAAAACCGTCTCTGGATTAGTTTTGCACTTAATAAACCTTTAATGTAGATATCAGAGAACAATTAAGAACCTTTAAAGTGGCCATGAAACGGATGTAGCGACGGCCCTATTTTCCCCGTGGTGATGTATATCAGAGTAAAACATGGCTTCTGAAATGAAATAAGGCAGGGCTGGATTTTAATTTGTCCAGTGAGATCTGATTGGATCATTTGAAGTTGACTCGTGTTGCTAATTGCTAATCGCAGCGATCTTCTCCCAGACCCCGCCCACCTGCCATACCATACAACCGGAAGTAAAGAGAGATTATTTTGAGGAAGGGAGGAGATTTGCCGTTTTGATTAAAGGACAAGTTCGGTATTTTACACTTAAAGCCCTGTTTTCAGATTGTTTATGATGAAATAGAACAGTTTTGACTGAAATTTGGACATATGATGCTGCCCCGAGAATTTTCGGGGGTTTGTTGTATTACCCCCCACCTCTACAATGGCTGCATAGGTGCACAGGAACAATCCTTCCTAAAATGCATTAAACTTTCGTTTACAAAGACGTGAAACTCACGAGTGGTCAGGAGTGTTCACTGATATGCTCACACAAAAATCGCTGCAAAAGACGCATTCCAACAGGTTTTATCGTAGTTTTTGTCCAACTCCATTGACTTGTATTAGATGTGTACAATGTGTAGATGTGTATTCTTGCAATTGTCAAAGGTGGATTATCGTCACCAACTGGGATGGAGTGTTTAAACACTTAAGCTCTCAACAGAAGAATGTACGGGTGTGAGGCGTTTGGAAAAATAGGTCCACAAGTTTACAACGAATGCTAAAACACCTGTTGGAAAGATGCTTTTATCTAAAGTGACTTACTGGCTTCACATTTTATAATTATGTGTGTTTTCCCTGGGATCGAACCCACAATGTTTGCGTTGCTAATGCAATGCTCTACAAAGCATTACAATATAAATGTACTACATCTGAGGGATAGACCAATTAAAACAAATTTTGTGAGAAAATTGTAGCACACAGAACTGTTGAACCAATCATGACAAAATAAATGCTTGATACATAATCTATTGTTTTTATTCACTGAACAGTCAGTGACTTAAAGTATCTTGCTTTAAACTATTTAAGGAAACCTTTTAAGGTGCCAGACAATATAATTTCATTTCGAAAAGTAAAATCCACTATTGCAAAACCGATTCATCTCTTCTGATCGATGGGTTGTGCTTTTTCCACTGAGTCACAGATGTAGGTTAATAGAGCTTCCCAGATCTGATCTGAAAACAAAGAAGAGTCTATTCTGCCAGCAAGACGGCATTTTCTCAGCTCTCAGAACAGGAAAGAAAAAGGAAGCCTGAATCATAATGGAACTATTGTACTGGAGACGAATGGGTAATGATGACACAAGACTTACAGTATATGATTGCATATTCGGTAGAAGACGGAAACCAGGTTCTTTGTTTGTTGTTCAGAAGCTTTGTTTCAGTCAAGGAAGACTATTTTAATTGTAAAATTGAAAAAACTGACCTGAATATGTACAGATCAATCTTGGATCAAAGGTATCTAAACACAAATGCAGTTCAGCAGCATCACTGTGTTTGCTCTTTAACAGCTTTTGAGGATTGACCACTGGCACCGATCAGCCATAGCCAAAAAAAGAAACTGGAAAAACCCACTTTCACGTTTCATCGCCCCCTGTGCGGCCCGCCCATCCCACACACACAGTTCTGCCCTCTCTAAAACACAACCCAATGATGACTCATTCTCTGCAACATCTTACATAATCATGAGTCTGAGAGCTTACTCTGGTCCACCACAAGGGGGCAGTGCAGCACGCAGAGTCCTAGGTCCAAAAATAGACATGAAGTGATGGAATCTTGCAGCTGGTTTTGTAACCTAATTGTCTAGTGAACCTGATTCCTTTCCTCCTTCCTGTGAGCTGACTGCTGGCTAAAACTGTGAATGGCCGTACAAATCGCACACATTTACGCATTCAGCAAAAAAGACACAACCACCCTCATCCAGTTGAGCTACACAACACACACTTGATTATTCAATAATCTATATTAAGAATTGCAAATATTTAAAAAACTAAATCCAACATTCTGATGAGACTTTGGTGTTCACGGCCCTGTGCCCCATATGCATGTGTTAACACAACACACACACATTTACCCGTAAACACATACGGACACAGATGGCACCAGCAGGTTGATTCAGTCATAGCAGAGATCATGATAAAGATGTGTCGTTTAGGAAGTGAGTGACTGAGACGTGGGTGAGAATGTGGCGTTCTCACGCCGTTTCCTGCGGGACGACAGACAAACGGTAAACCCAACTGTGTGCCAAGCGCAGGAGCGAGATGTGCTGTACCCACCCAGCAGGCATAGAGAGGAGGGTTGATGAGCTGTGCCAGTATGCCTCCGCATGTGGAGGTGTCCTTGAGAAAAGGTGTGCATGTGCGCATGAAAACGTTTTGCTTACATACTTATGTGTCACCGTGTCCTATGGAGTTGTGGGACACTTTGTAAACAACTCATGCCAAATATGACCTTACTTTTTAGGTCGGGCTGGTCCGGAACATGCGTAGGTGAGTTTGGCTGGTTAGCATAATTCAGCCCCATACCATTTTTTTGGTGAGCAGTACATGTTTGTGACCCTGCCTGTAAGCTGAAGGAGGCCTATGTTTTTGTGATTTACTACATACGTCATCCTACATAATGTAAAGAACATTAACCTTGATATTTTCTAATAGTAACATAAGATCATCTAAAAACTTTGATGCTCCTATTTTGTAGTCTTAAGAGAAAGTCAGTAATGAAGGGCATGATGCCATCAGTATTGTCAGGATGTCATTGACGAGGAAACTCCACAGATGGAGAAGCTGTTACTGAGGCCAGCAGGTGGCGATCACCCTGCAGTCTGTGTAGGCGCCAATGCCCCAGTAAAGTGATGGGGACAGAGTGCTATAAAAAGGCAGTTTTCTTTGACCCAGACCTTAAACTTGGGCTTTGACTTTTGGTGGTCATTAAATATACAAGGGCATGTCCTGAAAAGAGTAAAGATGGAAGCTAGCCCGATTTCCTCCATTGATTCATCCCCATATGTACACTTACTTTCCATTGAGGTTTATTGTACATAATATGTTTAACATAGGTGAGAAAATGCACAACTGTGATGTCACCACTTTTCTGGACTTAACCCTGGGTTTAAACTGTACAGTGTGCATCTTAAAACCAACAAAGGTTTAAAAAAAACCTCATGGGTCAACAATAGGCTTTATGCCCAGCTGCACTACTTCCTGAACTTCAGCCAGGTCCTTGTTTCCTGTCTGCCATTATTGGACAAACTGATTAATCCAGGTGTGTCTGATAATTGTTGTTGTGACTACTGAGGCCAGGCACACCTGGATTAATCAGTTTGTTTCTGACTACTGAGGTCAGGCACACCTGGATTAATCAGTTTGTCCAATAATGGCAGACAGGAAACAAGGAGCTGGCTGAAGTTCAGGAAGTAGTGCAACTGGGCATAAAGCCTATTATATTGTAAATGAGTTCCCCAAAACACGAATGCTATCAGTCATAGAGACCATTATTATGTTTACTTGAGCATCAATGGTTATTTTTGAATTAAAGTAGGAAACACTATTGCCCTCCACCCCCTCTTTCGTCTACAAATTATGCCATTACAAAACCAGCGCTACCATCCGTGACTTCCGTTGCATTAATTACATTACAAACAACACCGAAGTATAAATATTATCTATATTTGCCAAGCGTGTCTATGTTAGAGAGTGGGCAAACCAAAAAATTATCTATTTTTTATTTAATCATTTAACCCCTAAAAATGCACCCCACATAAACATGCCCCCTTATCTAATAAAAACATATTTATACAGTGTTAGAAATAGCCTTTCTAAATAAAGGTGCCAATCTGCATGTTTTGCCGAGAATAACCAGCTCAAATGGGCGATTGAACACATTAGCATGTTTCATTAGCTCCAGGCCAGTGCGTCCCAATTAAATGGGGATCTCCATAGAAGAGCAGGAGGGGATACTGTCAAGCCCTTTTCACAGATGGAGAGTAAAAAAGAGACACGTGTTGGCTACTGATAATTGGGCCATTTGTTTAAGGGAATTAAATTGACCTCTGAATATTACTGATGTGCCTTGATTAAGGTCTTGTCTGAGCTGGAGTGACTTTGATAACAAGAGTCATATACCTCATCTGCTACTGATTGGCTATTCGGATGAACCCAACAAGAGGGGCTAATTACATTATATGGCTCAGAAACTGGGGACTAGAATCACGTATGACAGGTTACTCGGAGCTCATACAAATACCTGTAAGACATAATTTAAATGTTGTATTTAAAATTTCAATATGTGACCCTCTCTGTTTATTCCAGGCTAAATCTCATCTAATTGTTAGATTAGGAGCATCAAAGTTCGATCAAATTTAAGAGATGGTTCACTCAAAAAATGAAAAATCTGTCATCATTTATTTGCCCTCATGTTGTTTTAAACATGTATGAGCTTTTGTTGAACACTTGAATTTCTCATTAATGCAATTATCTAATCAACCAATCACATGGCAGTTGCTTCAATGAATTTAGGGGTGTGGTCCTGGTCAAGACAATCTCCTGAACTCCAAACTGAAAGTCAGAATGGAAAAGAAAGATAATTTAAGCAATTTTGAGCATGGCATGGTTGTTGGTGCCAGACGGGCCGGTCTGAGTATTTCACAATCTGCTCAGTTACTGGGATTTTCACGCACAACCATTTCAAGGGTTTACAAAGAATGGTGTGAAAAGGGAAAAACATCCAGTATGCGGCAGTCCTGTGGGAAAAAATGCCTTGTTGATGCTTGAGGTCAGAGGAGAATGGGCCGACTGATTCAAGCTGATTGAAGAGCAACTTTGACTGAAATAACCACTCGTTACAACCAAGGTATGCAGCAAAGCATTTGTGAAGCCACAACACGCACAACCTTGAGGCAGATGGGCTACAACAGTAGAAGACCCCATCGGGTACCACTCATGTCCACTACAAATAGGAAAAGAGGCTACAATTTGCACATGCTCCCAAATATTGGACAGTTGAAGACTGGAAAAATGTTGCCTGTTGAGACATTCAGATGGTAGAATCAGAATTTGGCGTAAACAGAATGAGAACATGGATCCATCATGCCTTGTTACCACTGTGCAGGCTGTTGGTGGTGGTGTAATGGTGTGGGGGATGTTTTCTTGGCACACTTTAGGCCCCTTAGTGCCAATTAGACATCGTTTAAATGTCACGGCCTACCTGAGCATTGTTTCTGACCATGTCCATCCCTTTATGACCACCATGTACTCATCCTCTGATGGCTACTTCCAGCAGGATAATGCACCATGTCACAAAGCTCGAATCATTTCAAATTGGTTTCTTGAACATGATAATGAGTTCACTATACTAAAATGGCCCCCACAGTCACCAGATCTCAACCCAATAGAGCATCTTTGGGATGTGGTGGAACGGGAGCTTCGTGCCCTGGATGTGCATCCCACAAATCTCCATGAACTGCAAGATGCTATCCTATCAATATGGGCCAACATTTCTAAAGAATGCTTTCAGCACCTTGTTGAATCAATGCCACGTAGAATTAAGGCAGATCTGAAGGCCAAAGGGGGTCAAACACAGTATTAGTATGATGTTCCTAATAATCCTTTAGGTGAGTGTATTTTCACAGAGTGTTCTTTACATTATGACAGTACGATGATATGAAGAAAACCGTAAATTGGCAAAAATTACCTGAGTTTTCACAGACTGGTTCACCAAAATTTAGTCGGTATTCAATGGGTACCATAGGAATGGAGACATTAATGTACCCCAAATAATTTCTGGACATTTAACATCCATCACATGAATCTTGAAGTAAAAACATAGAAAAACAGGGAAAAAACTTTATGATATTGTTTAAATTTAAACAAAGATATTTTTAACTTTGGGGGGGGCATATCATGAAAATCTGACTTTTTTCATATTTAATTGCTACAATTGGGTCCCCAGTGCTTTTATCAACCTAAAAAATGTGAAAAAGATTAAACCAATAACTTTGTTTTGGTAAACCATTCACTGCAAGCATGTGAAAAAATATATCATAGAAAGTTGGCTCCCCCTGTGATGTCAGAAGGGGATAATACTGCCCCTTAATCTGCACTATACAATCACTGCACTGCCATTTAGTGCAGAGATCAGCTCATTTGCATTTTAAAGGACACACCCCAAAACAGCACATTTTTGCTCACACCTACAAAGTGCCAATTTCAACATGCTATGTTGTATTTTGAGATAAAACTTTACATATGTACTCTGGGGACACCAAAGATTTATTTGACATCTTTAAAAAGTCTTGTGAAATGTCCCCTTTAAGAAGTTAGCCCTACCCTAGCTTAAACATAGCCTATATTATTCAGAGAGAATTTTACTTGTGATAAACAGCTTTCTGTCATAGGTTGAATAAGAGAGGTCATCTCTAAGCATCATGCTCACGGTGGTCAGTAAAAGATACCTCAACAACCCACCCTTCATTTTTTCTCCCTGCGTAAATGTGGTTACTATGATACGACAACGTGTTGCTATGGGCGCGTGGGTGTACAGGCAGGGGGACGGCAATAAAGACTTCCTTCAATGAAGAAGAGAGCGCAGCTATTAAAATCAGTACAAAAATGCGTTTGCAGTTCTTTGGGACGCAATGCAATGCATTCAAAATCATTCCTGCACTATCAGCATAAGCACTTGTTTTCATCCTTTTGTTTCCAATAGTGCTGTATTTGATGTATATGGCCAAAAGTGCAGATTGCGATATATGCACCTAATGCTTCAAATTGAAAGAACAAAGGCTTATGAGATTTATTAATGCTCCGTATCTATGTCAATGAGGAGAGAGACAGTAAGTTGATGAAGAAATGAGTAATGTGTGAGAGTCTGTCACCATGAATGAGCCTGCGGGTGAGAGTCTGACTGCTGAGTGTTAACATAGGGTGTTAAAAAACAGCTTCTGTGGCAAAACTTGATGACGCTCCAGGCAGATTTAACACCATATTGCAAGAATCCAAATAACACTCACATTCTGCTGCTCTACCAGACGACTCCATTTTGTTCATGAAGTGTACACGCATACTGTACTCGTGTTTGAAAGCTAGTCTCGCTTCAGGCACATGTTCAGCCTGCATGGTGCTTTGGCCCTTTTTTAACACCTGACCTGTTAACATCCATCATAGGTGATGGCATCACAGGTGGCCATAAGAGATACATTGCTATTCACTGGTTGCTACTTTAAATGCATCTTCTGTGAACTATTTTGTTCAGATTACAAGGGAAGGGTTTCTGATTATGTGATTTGTAACAAATGTTTAAAACATCATGGGTTCGAACCCAGGGAACAGGTGGTAAAAAAAGTATACCTTGTAATGCACTGTAAGTCGCTTTGAATAAAATTGTTTTTCAAAAATCATGCACTTTAAAGGGACACTTCACCAATTTGCATTAAGCTTTGTATAGTTAGATCCCCAGTCATGTTTTTGAATGGTCGTGCATCATTTCCTTAGCTGCCGCTGAGACAGGAGAAATACAGATTTCAGTGTTGCACTTCCTTCTTTCAAAGATGTAAAAATCATAATTTTGCCTCATTGAAAGCAGGAAGTCTAATATCTTTGTTGAGGGGACTACAAACACCCCATTTCTCGGTCAAATAGGTATCAAATTCGAAACGTATGTTACATTTCGACAACAAATATGACGCACTTTCAATAAAGATTAATGTTTCTACGGATGAAATGCTCCTTTAAGTGCTATAATTGGGTCCCCAGTGCTTGAATCAACATGAAAAATATGATAAAGATCAACCCAGTAACTTAGTTTTGGTAAACCATTATCTGCAAGCATGTGAAAAAATAGGTCATTGAAATTTGGCTCCCCTTGTGATGTCAGAAGGGGATAATACCGGCCCTTAATCTGCACTACCCAATCACTGCACTGAGATCAGCTCATTTGCATTTAAAAGGACAACCCCAAAACGGCACATTTTTGCTCACAAAATGGCAATTTTAACATCCTATAATAAATTATTATGGGGTATTTTGAGCTATTTTGAACTTCACATACGTATTCTGGGGACACCGAAAAATTATTTTACAGATTTAAAAAGTCTTGTGAAATGTCCCCTGTAAAACAGCCTAATATGTACCATTTAGATATATATACATTTGGTACCAATATGCAGATTTGAGGTATACTATTATGCACTTTATGTTACCAATATGTACCTCTGAGGTACTAATATGAACTCTTTAGGTGCAAAGGTCTATTTTTTGAAAGGGTACCACTCAAGAGATAACTAGGGACAATATTTTGACCATTTTCAGACAGTGTATCTTGAAAAAGCACAAACTGGCAAGATATGGAAAAAAAACTATTTTTTACCAAATACCAATCTACCCACAAACATGAGGAAATTCCCTGTTATTTTAATAGAGTATCTGAAGTTTGGTACCTAATAACATTCTGAATGTGCATGTTTCACATTGTTTGTGTCAATGCTTGCTTATAAAGTATAAAACATACTGAAGAGAAAGTTTTAAGTTCTTAAATCACAGTGTGATTAATTCTTTTTTAGACCAAGGAAAATTGTATACTTCATGAGAAGTCTCTTCACAGTAAGACGAATGCAGGAAAGAGAAAACAGAGCATGTTCATTCTGATGACTCAGAGCATGAGTGGAGGAAAACTGTCAGATAATGGACTCCCCATTCATGAATTTATATCAATGATTCACAGGCAAAAAAACAAAACATGCTAATGCTCACAGCCATGGGGGATGACACGTCCCATTCTTCAACTCTAAAAGTATGGACATGTTTTACTGATGAAATCACTATCAGTTTCTGCAAATTGAGGATGGATAAAAGCAATCATTTAGCCCGAAGCCAAAAAAACTCTTTAACTTTCATCATCCACTATCTTTTTAGTTGTTTCAATATTAACACAAATGAAAGTTAAAGTACACTATCAGAAAAAAATAAGATGCTACCTTTTCAAAAAGTACACCTCAGAGGTACATATTGGTACCAAATGTATACATCTCTGTACATATTAGGACCTTTTTAATAGTACTACCCCATCTTTTGACTCTTTTGTCTGACAGTGTACTAATATTCCCCCCACAACACACAGCTGAATGTGAGCACACTGTGTTCAGGCTGTGCCGCACAGACAAGGGCACAAAGAACTACAGGAGAAATGAAGCACGGCACGTTGAATCATTGATCATTTCCTTGCCATTAACAAGGGCAGACGTGAAATGCGAAAAATAATGAAGCTATTATGGACACTAGGAGTTATTTTAAGAGCAACTGCAGGTCCTCTTTTACATTTGTGAGGATCGGATGCTCATAGAGGTGTTTTGTAATGCAATGCCTTTGGCTCAATATGAAATGAGATGGGAGAACAGAGAGAGTGGCAGACTGAAGGGGGAAAAATCTGCTGCTCGAGGTCTGTTTTGATGTCACACATCTACATCACGTCGTCATAGCAACCTTGCATCAGCAACAACTTACGAAGGGAGAGAGAGAGAGAGAGTGAGAGAGCACAATGTGCTGGCATGTAGCGCTTGAATTGAGTACCGAGATTAAACAGCAAGGAGAAAAATACATTATGGAATACCACAGTCATTTTTGCAGAACTATAAATAGCTTGACACATTATTCCTGTTTAAAAAAAACAAAAGGTGACATACAGTCATTGTATGGTCTTTCTAACACACAATGACAAACATCTGAAAGCTGTCATTTGTGAATGAAAATAAATTAGTAGTCACCATTCAGAAATACAGAGAGACAGAGCGAGATACTTCAACAAAAGTCTAAATACAGTATTCCCACTGTTCTGAGCCCTAGGTCTAAAAATACACTGCACACGAAAAAAAGCCTCACTAGGCTGCAAGCTGGGGAAGGATCTCTGAGAGAGGTGGGTAAGGGAGCGAGATATTGTGTGGGTGTTTGAGCGCCGCATCTGTGCATCAGCTTATGTGCCCATTGATCAAGCAGCCCAACACATTAGATTGTTCATTTAATAATTATTTAAATACCAGGTGCAAGTCCATTGATTCTTAATGGTCTGCAGATCTAGAATATACTAGCACATACATGTTGTATAATAATATATATGTGTCTATAAAGTCAACCCATACCCTACTCCTTACCTCCGTCACCCTCATCAGTTTCATAGACAGCTTCAATCCTTCCTCTTCTTCACCTCACTCTTACTAGCTCCAGCAGGAGTAGGAGGTGTTGCTAGGCGACAGGTTAGCTCCTTTCTTCTAAGAGCCAGAGTGAAGACCTTGATTCTCTGTGTAAAAATAAACAGCAGTGCGGAAATAAAGGATCTTGAATTAAAGAACAAGCATACTTCAGCTGAAGAAGTGGCTACTGACATTTTGTTTCTCATTAAAGTATTTTGGTAACTACTCTCCGTGCATACTTGTTTCTAAAAATTGTGGTCTTACAATTCTGCATTAGCACTTTAGTGGAAATGCAGAATGAAACTTATTAGCAATTCCCTCAATAATATCCACAGCTAGTGCAAATGAATCCAAACATATTCTATTGCATTATATTTTTAACCCAAGTCTTCAAAGTGTGTCAAAAATGGGCATACTCATTGATATCTTCAAATCGAAATACTTCCTGCATGGCTATTTTTGTTCACAATGTGTAATATCTGATGGAGCTTTAACTGGGCACAGTCACCTCAGTGGTGTATTCTGGGCACAGGCTAAGTGGCATCTTCCTGGTAACAGAGGGACATCATACTGGGCATCCTCCTGTGCCTGCTCCGTGCTCCTCTCACCTCCTCTTCCTCCATTTACTCATATCCGCCACTTAAACATTGAACTGCTGTGTATTATCCTCTGATGCAGACAAAATCTATATACAAGGACCACTAAAAAAAAAAAATTGCGATATTACGTGTTAGCTCTTGGGTGCTGATTACTGTCCAACAGCAACAATTACAGAACAGAACTAATGATTCAGCGTGTCCTGTAACTGAGGTCATCAAGCTTTTTACACGCTTAAAACTTACTGTTGCCTTCTTTGATTTAGGCATATGTGATTCTGGATTAAAAACTAAACTTAAAGGTGCAGTGTGTAAATTTTAGCGGCATCCAGTGGTCAGGTTGCGAATTGCAACCAACGGCTCAGTCCACTGCTCACCCCTTCTTTTGAAACGGATAAAGAAGCTTTGGTACCCGCCACTGGAAAAACATGTAATTGAAGGAGACAACTTAGTAAAAAAAAGTTTGTCCGTTAAGGACTTCTGTAGAAACATGGCGGCACAAAATGGCGACTTCCAGGGGACCCTCTGTGTATGTAGATAAAAACGTCTCATTCTAAGGTAATAAAAACATAACAGGTCATTATAAAAAGGTCTTTATACACCCCTGATAATATAGTTTTGTATATTATTTAGCATTTCTGTAAAGAGATCCTTCTAAAAATTACACACTGCACCTTTTAAATATACACTCAAGCACAATAAGTTAAAGTTAGCAAGCTAAACTTGTGCTCCCTTCTCTACTGTCTCTGGTTTAAAGACACCAAATAACTGAGACCATTCATACAAGCTTTATCTGAAAAAGCCCCTACAAAATAGCCTTGCACACTTAAATACTTCAGGTGTACTCTGTGGGTCTGATGAACAGGAAAAACACACCAACTATTTTAAGAAGTGGCATTTTATAAAAAGTCTTGAATTTATTGTTTTCTGGCGAACACTGACAGGGTTTAATCATGGATTGTGGAACTTATAACAAAGAGATCTGAAACCAATACTTTACATCTGCTAGCTAACCCATAACTGAATACAGGTGCATCTTAATTGTTATAAAGTTCTCGATGAGTCAAATTAAGGACTCAATGTACAATATGACTCTTGGGATTCATTTTGTTTCAATTTGTATGCCACGTCCAACCATTACTGTGTTAATATGATAATAACTTATCAAAGGTTGGCTAAAGACAAACTAAAACATGCAATGCATTAACTGGGCTGGGGCGTGCACCCTATTAAGGTGCTGCCACAAACAGAGGATAAAAGTTGCGTAAATATTAACCCCGCCACCCCCCCCCCCCCCCCAAAAAAAAAAAACGAAACAGTGATGTGTGATTAAAAGACTAAATGCGTTACCAGTGAAGGTAAATCTTTTTGAGTGCGTATGTCAGTCAGACACTGGCCACGAGCTATTTTTAGAATGACGCTACACCACGCGCGCACCTCACGCGCAACAGGTTTCAGAGGCTTGCGCGTGCCTCTGATTAGAAGACTATAACGCCCTTTTATTGCGTCTGCATATCACTATAGACAAGCATTTTTTTAATATACATTGAGAAACCCATTCTAGATTTATCTTCTTGCTATTTATCATGATTAAAATGCATTAGGCTGTATCGTTGAACAGACTCAGTAAAGAGCAAGCCACGAGGATAATACTAAGGGAATTTTCCAAAAAGCAATAGAGCTTTAAATTTTCCTAAAAATAACGCCCAGTAGTTAATTAAGTAGGCTGTGTGTTTCATAGATATGGACAATAAAAAATATATATATGAAAAGACACGTCTGTCAATTCTGTGCTATAAAACTGTTTACAGGTGTTTTATGTGAATTAATGTTCGTATATCACAGGATAAATACATTTAAATGCACAAAATCCATCAGTCAAGTTAAGCATGATGGATAACCTGCATCTGCTGTGCATTTCATTAGTTAAATCAGTCCCACTCAGTATCAGAAGTTCAGAATGAAGCAGCCAATTCTGTGTTTCCTATTACGGTCACTACATTTTGAGATGATACATGATATAATTCCCTATAATGCCTTCTTACGCACACAAGCTCAGATACAGTACTCACAACTGCTGTCTTTTTCTATTCTTGCTCTAGGTTTCCCTTATAAGAACAGGCAGCAAGAATGAATGTAATACTTATATCGTTCACTGATTCCATAATTTTACTTCTCATTTGCATTAACGTGTCTTTTCTGAATGAAAGTCTCTTTTCATCCGTGATCACACAGCTTGTCAAATGCAGAAATGCAGTAAAGAATGAGACTGAGCCCAGTCGAAAAAAACCTCCCTGCGTCCGTGAACATGTAGTGCAGAGATCGGAATGCAACACAGAAATTATTTTATGATTCATAACTGAACTCGGTCGTTTGATGGCAATCGGCGCAGCTACACAAGACGACGTGAATTTAGACATAGTGCTACTCTATCTCGTTCGTATGCAAGCTCTGTAACATACCCCCCTCCTCCCGTTTTCTCTTCACACGTCTATACACCGGAGTGCGGTGACTCCGTCTACGTTTCACGTTGTGTCTCCGCCCATTGCTCGGTTTTGTCCAAATCGGGCTTTTTGCGTCGCCGGAGCTCCCGATTTCAAGCCTACGTCATCAACGGAGAGAGGGGATGCTGACGTCGGTACAGAGTCAGGGCGCAAGGATGGGGAGGGGTAAGAGAGTGTGCTTCAGCATTGATAACACTGATATGAAACGTATAAATCCCCCCAGGCCCCCCTTCTACTCCAAACCCCTCCCCTCGCAGCTTTTTACGTCGGTGTTGGCGCGTTGGGAGCCCCCCTACACTGGTGGATTCCCAGCCTATATAAGTTACCGGCTAGCAGAATTACTCCACCAGATTTACGGACTCCCGACATCTGGGCGAGAGACTGCTTTAGCAGCAGCCGACCGACTCAAACTCCGACCCGGAGGACAAAATCCATCCAGCCTCCGGTCCGCAACCTGAGCCAGGCGCTGTGGCGGAACCGCGTGGGAAAACCCGGGAGAGGCAGGCGACAGGAGAAGTGAAGCCGAACTCTGGACATATGCTGAGATGACACACTTGTGAACACACCTTAAGAGAGACCCAACAACTTTTTGGGGGAAACACCCTCACATTTTTTCTTCAGCCGCAGTCAAAACTTTCAGCTGAGACCAGAAGAAATTCTCATTAATAAAAAGAAAATGTATCGGTCCACTAAAGGAGCATCGAAAGCTCGGAGGGACCAAATCAATGCGGAGATTAGGAACCTAAAGGACTTGTTGCCTATCTCCGATGCGGACAAGTCTCGACTCTCCTATCTTCATATCATGTCGCTAGCATGCATGTATACGAGGAAGGCTGTCTTCTTCAGTCAAGGTAAATATAATTTAAGTAATAAGACGAATAATATTGTTATTAACAGTTGTTACGTAATCTCACAAGCATGCTTACAAGCTGTAAAGGTCTCTGCTGATTTAGCCTATTATTGCTGCATTTCGCGGTATGACTGGCACACGTTTTACACGATGAAGCAACAGGTGGATGTGAAACTTGATTTTCTTACGAATATCTTAGCCGTTTATCTGTCTGGTAATTATTTTAAAAATGATGAATGATCTTTAAAATGCAGAGAGAAACAATTTAAACGGCCTTATTTTCCATGGTGCTGAAAGGCGAGAGCTGTCCATGGTGCTGAAATTAATATTGTGCAACCGCATTCGCTTATTTCAATTACGTCAAAGACGATGTGCATCTAAATGTGGGATAATAGTTTAATTAGACATGAAATTACTTTTTTTCAGAAACAGCTACTGAAAGCACTGCAGAGGAAAGCCCTGGATTCCTTTCATTTCACGAACTAAATGAGTTGGTACAAGTGATGCCAGGTTTTCTGCTTCTGTTGACCGGAGAAGGAAAGCTACTTTATCTGTCGGAAAGCGTCGCTGAGCACCTCGGACACTCAATGGTAAGCCAATCAAATAGAATTGTTATTTTTATTAAATCTTCTTTCTATATGAGACATGCATAAACATTATACTATTGGCAGTTAAAATAGACAGTTTACCTGCAGTTCATTCTTTTGAATGTTTAGGTAGATTTGGTTGCTCAAGGTGACAGCGTGTATGACATAATAGACCCCACAGACCACTTTATCATGAGGAGTAACTTGGTACCTCCAACTTCACCTGACACAGGTAAGACCTTTAAAAAATATTTCAACTTAACCCAGAGTCACACAGATAGCTAATTCTAACCATTCGTAATTTTCTCTTTCAGAGCGTTTGTTTCGCTGCAGATTCAACACCTCAAAATCAGTGCGTAGGCAGAGTGCAGGCAATAAGCTTGTTCTCATCCGAGCCCACTGCCTGACACAAACCCCCAGTCAATCTTCCCCAGCATCCTACTGGACTTCCAACCAAGTGTGGCTATGTTTCTGTGCTCCTCTGGAGCCGCACACCCCCCAAACGGCAGCTGTCTTGGAGCGTGAACCACCCTCAGCACTAGAGAGCAGCTTCTTCCTGCCATGTTTCCATTCACAGCACAGCCGTGACATGAGACTTCAGGAGGCACAAGACAGGTGAGGTCAAACGCATAAAAAGTTACTTTCAAATAATGTGAAAAAAGATTTTTTTCAGGTGAGCATGGATTAATTAAAGTTTATTTTTTTTCAGCATAAATGTTTATTTGGGTATGAATGTGGAAACTCTGCGGGCCCAATCCTGGTATAGCTTTGTGCATCCTCAAGATCTTTCACATGCCTCTGCTCAGCACTGCAGCCTGTGTGAGTATTACTACTGAATGATTAAAAGCAAAATATGTTAGCTTCATTTGCTTTACCAGGCAAACCATAAGCACTCTCTGATCACACAACTGCGTATTAATGCCTATTAAAGGAAAACACCACAGTTTTTCAATATTTTACTATGTTCTTACCTCAACTTAGACAAATTAATACATACCTTTTTTTCAATGCGTGCACTTTTCAATCTTTGTACAGCGCCTCGTGAATGTGTTAGCATGTAGCCTAGCCCCATTCTTTCCTATGGTTCCAAACAGGGATGAATTTAGAAGCCACCAAACACTTCCATGTTTTCTCAATTTAAAAACTATTGCATGAGTTACACGAGTAAGTATGGTGGCACAAAATAAAACTTTTGTTTGGAGCCATAGGAATGAATGGGGCTAGGCTACATGCTAACACGTTTAAGAAGCGCTGTACAAAGATTAAAAATGCACGCATTGAAAAAAAAGATAGGTATTAATTAATCTAAGTTGAGGTAAGAACATAGTAAAATATTGGAAAACGATGGTGTTTTCCTTTAACATTCACAATAAACAGTATATCTACAGTAAAGAAGCAGTTTTAATTACCCATCACGTGTGATAAAATTGAATGAGAAATTTAAAGTGTTTTACTTACTCATTTGTTTTTCTCGACTTAGTGAGAGAAGGTGGAGAAGGCAGAGCTGAGATGGTGGTACGCATAGAGACTGCAGATCACTCATGGGTCTGGCTTTACATGGTCCTGCAGCTGGAAACTGGGGAAAATCCTATTGTCAGTAACAATTATATTATCAGGTGAGGATCAGTCTATATTTTCTATATCAAGTCTAAAACTTACGCTGAAATGAAGTTTTGCTAATTCTTTGCCCACTTTTCTGTTTTTCAGTGAAACAGAGGCTTGGTCAGTCAGGCAGCAGTTGAGCTCTGAACAGACCCAGCTCTCCTTGGTGCTGGGCTCAAGCACTTCCCAACAAGAGAGCTTAAGCTTACAAAGCCCAGAAACACTCTCCAGCCCTGACCAAGTGTTTACACCAGGAAGCAGTGGCCTTTCTGGTCAATCATTTGACTTCAGCACGGCTGCATGCAGTGCAGGTTCTACAGAGGAGCAAGGTGGCAGCTCGTCAATGGAGCCCACACAACTGGAAAGTGGCCCACGTTCCAGCCTCTCCTCTCTGGAAGAGGAGAGCTTCTTCCAGCACGAGCCTAGTGAACCTGTGGCTAGTCCTTCCTCTGCATCATCTCCCATTCCAGTCACAGTTGCAACAGTGTCAGATTTGGACTTCCTCACTCAAAATATTTTGCTTCCACCAGCATTCCAGATAGACCCCCCTCTGCCAGCCTTGCCCCTCCCTCTTCCACCTGTGCCTACCTCCCAGGCCCAACAGACCAAGGAGTTTGTGTGCACGCCTCCATATACACCTCAACTAGGTGGGAGCAATTTTCCCTTCGGGGAACCTCATTTCAGCTTCGATCCTACTGGAGCCACCTCACCACCTCCGCTTGCTCCAACTACAACAGTAACGACCACAGTGGCTCAATCTCTTTCTCCATCTGCTCCATCAGAGCCACAAAGCAGCCCACCTCCTCCTCCAACAACAACACTCTCTCTTCTGCCTCTCACCATAACATCTCCAACCACCGAGATTCTTTTCCCAGTGGAGCCATGCGGTGGCTCGCTCTATGAGAAACTTCCTCCTACTCCTGACAGTCCAGGTGATGGGGACTGCACAGTAATGACATTGCCAGAGGTTCGCGGTCCACTGTTTGTTGATGTCCCCCACGGACCCTTCCCACATCCACCAGAGGGTCTCCTCACACCTGAAGCCTCACCTGGAAAACAACCCAGCCTATCCTTTTTCTCCTCGCTGCGTGAGAGAGAAAAGGAAAGAACAGAGATCTCACTTTTAGCCCAGCACATTAGCACACTAGCAGAGGGCTTCTACCTAGATCCATTCTTTGCCAAGCTTGTTCCTTCTACCATCTCTCCACAACCTCAATCTCCATTTCTGGATTCCGGATTCGAGTCAATCCCACTGTTTGGTGAATTCTACCAACTCAAGTCCTGGAAAGGTTTGGATGTGCCCATCTTCCCTGATGATGAGTCTCTGTTCGAGGAGAATGTTTTAGAGACCCTCCTGCAGGACCTCTCGTCTTCTCCTCCCCTCTCACCTACACCCTCCTCCAGCCCTCCCTCCTCACCATCTACTCCTGAGTGCTGGTGTCCAACCCTGCACTTTGACGGGATCTCTGCTGTGAGTGCCGGTCACTTCTGTAGCGTCCAATCGGCGCACTGTAACAATGTGGCCGGGCGAGGGGCTGCGATGTCGCCAGTCAACACAGGCAATTTGGCAGATGGGAAGGCGGAAGGGGAAACTGCCATGGAGACAGAGGTAGCATCATCACCTCTCTTCATAGGCATACCAGCATCACCACCTCTACAGCTGACTGCCTCTCCCGCCTCCCCAGTTACGGTCTCCTTGCCTGTCAGCCCCGCGTCGCCCGGCCTGCCCTGCGCCCAGTCCCTCCTCGAGGAGCTGGCCGCCCTGGAACCCATGTTTGGGGCAGGTGCCTCGATCGCCCCCGGCTTGGGGCAACAACCTGAGTTGTATCAACTCCAACGTCATGCGCCGCAACAGTGCTTCCGCAAAGGTGAGAAATGCTATTTTTTACAAATTTACCACTTTGCTGTGTATCTCTTTCCATATTGTGAGTTATTTATCTTTGTTCCTTCTTTTTTGTATTACAGATGGGAGTGGAAGTGATCCTCCGTTCTAAAATAAGTCTGTGACTTACTTCATTAAGTATGGCATATTGTCATATTTCATGGAGCTACTTTTTCTGAAAAGTGAATATTATTTAACTGTATAAATATATACATAATGTATATAATGCCAAAAAGACTTGAACTTCCTCAAATCTATTGAGAGTAAATAGTCATGTTCACAATTGTTCATCTAATTATCCATCAATTTATGTTAACAAAATGCAACCCTTTGGTAGCAATGCAATATATTAGTCTTAAAAAAGTCCCAAGGCGACTTAATTCAATCTATGTTCTGCTATAATGTAACAACAGCTTTTATGAGTGAGAGCTCTGACTTTGTAAGTGCAAACCGACTTACAGACTTGCATTTGTATTCACTTGTAGTGAAAAAAGATTCTTTAATATTTCAACAGATAGATAATGGCTCAGTGCTTGTCATCCAGCATCACACACACACAAAGCCCAATGGGTGATAAATATTCACGTCTATTCATACGATCGATAGGTCATTTCAAATAGTGACCAGTGTTTAAATGTTGATTCATTTATCATTATCCAATCCTGTAATATCAAAGTAAATCTAACATTGATATAAATGAGACTACATTGGGCTTTGAGTTTGTGAATGCAAAAGACATTTCATTTCAAATGTGTATCAAGTGATGTACAAAAATGTGATCAAATTCCACTTTGTGTGCAAGACAAGTCAAGTTTTCCCACTGTTCTCTTACTGGCCGGTGGACACAAGCTGCAGAAGATGCCGCCAGAGAGGACAAAATTTTGTGCATGGCTTTGCATGCACGGACATTGCTGGACAGACTTCTCTACAGAGAGACGAAGTAACAAATCCTTTAGCCGGCAACTCTGATGAGCCCGGCTAGAAGCAATTGCACTGGACTTTTGCAGCATCAATATTTGTAATGCTCGCAATCTGCAGAAGTTCTTGTGTGCGTGGCACATCAAGAGGTTGCAGACCTAAAAGAAACAGCACCTTTATTCAGTGAATACCACGGTGACATCGTAACCTTGCCGTCTGCGGTGTGGAGTGGTGACATGATGTGTGAATGAACGATTCTTCTTTTTTGAGAGGGGTTAACAAACGAAACAAAGTTTTGTTTTAAAAAATGAACTGGAAAATAGGGATGAGGTTCTATTTCTATTTAGTTACTAATCGACACGGGTTGAGAATGGTTCAATTCCCATGGTGTCGACATGCTAACGTAGAGTTGTCTACGGTCAAGTAAAGGATTGATTCCTATGTTTTAGCTATTTACATGCTACGTTTAAAACGTTTTAAACAGTATTTAATGGTATGTATGCTGTTTTACAGAATGAGTGCTTGGTGCACGTGCCTCTACCTGGGCATGCTGCGGAAGGGTTAAAGATTGTAATAATTTGTACATCTGTACAAACAACAGCCTGTACATATCAGAGACATTTCTATATAGTATGGTATGAAAACATACTTGACATATGCTATTTATGAAGAATGGACATTGTGGATCAGTGTTCTTATGTGTCGCTGATAAGTGTATTTGGTTGTCAAAACAGAGGTATTTATATTAAAGTGCACTTTAAAGTACGCATGTCTCAGTTTGTCTCTTTTGCTAACCATCTTCATCGTTTCATCCTTCGATTCCTTTCCACTCTCCCCTTTCCGAGCGCTCTCCTCGCTCTTTCCCTGGAGCGTGGACTGCTCAGCAACAGCACTGACGCACGCTTACGATGAGACGCTATCTGACTCAGACTGACGTACACACTTGACATAGAGGCACTCACACAGACCGCCAGCTTCCCGCTTTGACGCACACACGTACTGAATGCCACACGCACGCAGCCCCCCTCCCTTCTCAGCCCACACTCAAATGTACCTGCTATTTTGACGTTGCACGACAGCGTCATCAGACTCCATATATGGGCTTTCCTGCTCTGAGGCACTAATTTTAGTCTCCTCCTCCCTTTCCTCACAGCATCCTTCCCAATAAGGAGAGAGAGAGCGTGTGTAAGAGAGGAGAGCCGTGTTGCTATGCTAATGAATTTAACGCACATGGGCCAGTCAGCCAATTAAAGCCACTGATGTTAAGCCACCAAAAGCTGCAATCTAAACCCTCCTCACTGTTTTAGCTCTTTTATGTGAAGTAAAATAACCTCCAACGATTCTGATTCTCTCTCTCTTACCTTCTATTTTTAGACACAATGCACCTCAGAGAGCTTAGATATAATCAAGCATCATAAGTATAGTAACCATCTGCCATAAAAGAGTAGAACAGTGCCGTGCGTCAGCATGTGAACATTTTGTTCCAGCCCCTGTCCTTATTGAGACTACATAGTATCACAGAAACCCAGATTGACTCTCGTACACCATCTGGTGACAAAAAAAGGGTAGCTCTCAGCTAGCAAAACCTGCAAAACAATTTAATTCAGTCTCCACAATAACTTAAGCCAATGTTTCTCTACCTGGGGTCTGGGGCCCATAACCTCAACATACATCCAAGGGGGCAAATTTAAGATACTTCTTAATGTTAGGTTAATTTTTAGAGAGATTTACATTGGAAACGAAAATGCGTTTCATCATTTACTTTGGGGTATGTACATTTTGCATATCGTTGCAATGTAAAAAACGTGAATCGGACAATAGGTGCCCTTTAAATGGATAGTTCACCACAAAATGAAAATTCTGTCATCATTTACGCACCCTCATGTTGTTACAAACCTTGTAACAACATGAGAGTGAGAAAATGATGACAGAATTTTCATTTTTGGGTGAACTTTCTCTTTAAGTGAAAAAGAAACACACCCAGCGATTGGGTTAAATGTTTTATTTGACCGAACAATGGGTTAAAACAACCCAGCACAGGTTAAATGAAACCCAATGCATTAGACAATTTTTTTTCATTTATTCATTTATTGGGATATATATATATATATAGATTTTAAAATTAGGCTTTTGAAGTTCACACAGAGCTTAACAAAGGTTTGATGACATCAAAGTAAAGCCACTGACCGACACTCGATGAGCGATCATGAAGTCAGGATCAAAAGTGGAATGCCTGAGAGATTGGTCAAACTTTTCAACAAAGGCAGTTAGTTATGTGTTTGAATAAATTTGCACACAGGGACACAAACCTAAAAGGGATGATACAAGAAAACATTAGCCACAGTTACAGATGTATCCATCCGAACAAAATAGCTATTAATTATAATCTTAATTTCACTGTCAATGATCAATAAATAAAAAGAGATTATGTGGGACTGACAGTATCTATATCTACTGCAGTTTCTCATTTCTTTAAAGGCAGGGTGCACAATCTCTTAAAGCCAATGTTGACATTTGAAATCACCTAAAAAACACGCCCCTATCCCAATAGAATCTGGACCTTCTTTTGATAGACCCGCCCCACACATACGCAACCCAGGCAACAATGTCGTGCAGTGCCATCATGTGGCCATTCAAGGAGCTGTCTTTACATTTCAATGTGATTATTCTGGATCACTTCTGAAAAACAATTGTCTAATCTTTAATAGAGTATATGGCTATTAAGGAGAACACAATATTTATGCCTCAACATGAATCTATTAGGAACAAAAAACAACTGAAATTGAAAACATCATAGGAGAGAATAAAATGACTACATTAAAAGATAATGTAACATAGAAAGTCATTTTCAGGCAAAGACTAAAAACATTGAAAAACACAGTGGGATAAAGAATAAGTAAAAACCGTAAATTGATATTACAATATAATAGAATAACTCCTTGAGCTTTTTAATGAAAGATCCTATCCTAATCCTATTTGTCCCGTGTAAAACACATTGTAAGGCCATAATGAAGGTAACATTAAGGTTTAAGGAAAAACATGAGTTTTTAAAGTGCATTATTCGAAAACATTTTGCATTGATTGAAAAGTTGCCAGAAGGTAATTCTAGTCACACTTCAGCTTTCCAGGCATGGAATTCCTGTATAGGCAAAAATAGAGTAGGCCTAATATGAGACTCAGTCTGTGAAAACCCAAGCTCAAATAATTTACTGTTTTTACATAAAATCACCATCCTTAATTTTAAGACCATTATTGTGCCAACATAACTTTGATATCTTTAATGTTGACTGAGTAAGGTCATGATTAAAATCAGTGTGAAATATAAGCGATTGCATTTCATAAACGAACTGTGAGCCACTTCATTTACTACCGTCTACTCTAGACGCTTTTATTAAAGGCACGCGCGTTGTCACCGTTACGTCTGGAGGGAACTTTTCGGTCTTGATTGGTCTGACTCTGGGTCTGGCTAGTGGATAAACTGAACTCTAGAACAAATGCCTTGTCAAAAATAACAAATGTTTTGGTTTCCTAAAGACGAGGGGAGACATCGATCATGGATCACTACTGTAAAGGTAGCTGAACTGTATAGTTAACATTGTATAAGTTACATTTATTTTAGACAGTACGTTACCTCAGTGTAGTTTTTTGAACTAGGGTAATCTTATTTATTTTGCTCGTTATCAGAAATAAACTACTAAGGACTCTATGGTTATTCTTTGAAGAAATTTACCGGAAGTTACGTTTGTTCCACCAAAGCCGTTTTTTAAGTTGTGCTAAAACTGTCTGAGAAACCACCATTTACCGTCTTCAATGGGGAGAAATAACTTTTAAGCCTATCGTAACCGTGTCATGCATGTATTTCTTTTGAAATACAAATTATTGGTAGCCTTTTTGATCCATATTTTGGTAGTTTCAGTTAATTTAGTTTTCGATTTTTCGTAGTGCTAAAGTTTACCTTTGATGGTTGATGTTTGACTTTCGTGCTGGGTGTAAAAGCTGCGCTGCGCATTTGAACGGATTGCAACGTCATAACGGTTTCCGCCCTGCGCAATTACCGCGCGATTACAATTGTTGATTACAAAATAATGTAAAAAAAAAAACGTATTAATATACTTTCCATTAATGCAATACATTGATTAATACATTAATCGTATGTGATTTTTCTATTGTATTTTTATGGGCAGTTAAAATACAACAAACAAAAATTAAAAACATAAAAGCCTTAATGTCTGAATTTTTTTGTCTTACATTTCCTCCTATTCTGTTTTTGGAATGTGTGCAAAGGATTGTGGGTGATGACGAGGTGCACAACAACACTTCATACATCCTTCAAAAGAAGCAAAATGCAGTATGCAAAACGAAGGCTGCCTTCCAAGGATCCTTCAAAGTGAGATGCCTTCAACTGCATTTGAAGTGGAAGTCAAGATATAAATTGTGTAAATTATATGTCAACGGCGCTGCCATTTTGGAGCACGTAATCGAAAATCACCTATTTTATGCATATACAAAATTGCCTTCTTCGAAGATAGTCTGTGTGAAAATCAGTATGCAAAATTAGTAGTAGGCCTATACGTCTGAAACCTCAGTATGCATAAACAGTATGAGAGAAATACTCAGATGTTTTACTGCTTCTGCTGGGGTTTCTCAGTATGCAGCAGATACGATGGACACTATTCTTCTCTCCCATGAGGCCATGGGAGCTGTCAAACTCAAATAATAAAAAAAAAACATTCAAATATCTGAAAACTGCAAGGCGGCTCATAGGTATATAAGAGATATAGGCACCAAAAAATGTATTCCTTATGGGTAATTTGTTTTTGTTTAACAACACCTAAATAAATAACTTTCACAGTTGTGGTTACTACATAGGTGAATGAACATACAATGTCGAATGTAGTATGTCTGCAATGTATATAGTGCACCAATACTATACTAAAAAAGTATTGCTTTACAAGTCAAAAATATAGGCACTAGGCAATTTTAGAGGTAGGGATTGACTGTAAATATTAAAGGTCCCGTTCTTTCTGTGTTTTTGAAGCTTTGATTGTGTTTACAGTGCACAATAACATGTGTTCATGAAAAAAAGCTGTATTTTTCACACAATTTACTTATCTGTATACCGCTGTTTTCACTGTCCTCAAAACAGGCTGATGGCTTTCTTGTTCTATGAAGTCCCTCCTTTAGAAATACGTATCGAATTCTGATTGTGTAACTTGTTTAGTGTCTTGTGATTCGAGCAGCCTAGCTTGCCATTAGCTGACTGACGTATTCTTGTGGGCGGAGTTTAGTCAAAAAACTGTTCTAGTGACGTCATTAAAGCAGGAAGTAGAGGGCTGTAGTCCAAATCGTCCGTTCGCTGTAGGCTTTGAAAGCCTAATTCTGTTAAAGAAAATACACTCACCTAAAGGATTATTAGGAACACCATACTAATACTGTGTTTGACCCCCTTTCGCCTTCAGAACTGCCTTAATTCTTCGTGGCATTGATTCAACAAGATGCTGAAAGCATTTTTTTTAGAAATGTTGACCCATATTAATAGGATAGTATCTTGCAGTTGATGGAGATTTGTGGGATGCACATCCAGGGCACGAAGCTTGCGTTCCACCACATCCCAAAGATGCTCGATTGGGTTGAGATCTGGTGACTGTGGGGGACATTTTAGTACAGTGAACTCATTGTCATGTTCAAGAAACCAATTTGAAATTATTTGAGCTTTGTTACATGGTGCATTATCCTGCTGAAAGTGGCCATCAGAGGATGGGTACATGGTGGTCATAAAGGGATGGACATTGTCAGAATGCTCAGGTAGGGCGTGACATTTAAACAATGCCCATTTGGCACTAAGGGGCCTAAAGTGTGCCAAGAAAACATCCACCACACCAGAACAGGTGTTCCTAATAATAATTTAGGTGCGTGTATATCGCCTGGCAGTGAACTTTGAGCTTTATCATTTTACAGGTATTATTTATGCCATTATAGCAACATTACACACTAACTAGGGTTTAAAAATGGGATCAGAAAGAACGTGACCTTTAATAAGGCAGCATATTTCTCTAAATGGGGAAACTGCAATCCTCAGTCAGGTTGTTCTAGTACAAAAGTCCCACCTTCCAGCAAAAAGAACCATCAATCAATCGATCTGCAATCTACATGGAGTACCTAAACGTTTCATCTCCAGTTATAACTCAGATTAAAGACTAACAATTGGTCATAGGGTGTATTTCAATCAGAAGTGAACATCCCTTTGCCCTACACTTTGAAGGACAGAGCACTTGGGAATTCTGATGGGAGAAGGGCAATTGTAACTCACTTGGCAAATTGAGACATACTTGGCAAAAGGAGAAATATTAAACAACATTATCACAGACAACATGTGGCATCCTCTTTCTGAAATGCCCTTCGAGGTTGCACAAGACATGCACTGAAACAGCATTGGGTGATTTGGCCTTTGCTGCAATGGGTCAACAGCACTGTCATATTTGGAAGTGCAAGACTACCCCTCTATAAACACATAAGTGAATTTCGGCATAAAATTCACAATAATATTTATATTTCAATATGTGGAGTACATAAATGTATTATGTCTAGTTATTTATACCCTCGATAGTTATACATGGAAAGTGATTTCCATTTCCAATGTGAAAACTCACACTTGAACGCAGCTCCTCTGTTTACTAGTGTTTTAGGGCCAACCTAGAAAAGTTTTCGAATTTGACCTCAAAAATCTAAACTTCAGGTATAGTAAATGCCAGGTATCAATGTGTGAGAGATCCACAGTTTATCTGCAGCTCCATCATGATCTGGAGAAAATACACAAGCTTAAACCAGCCTCCAAATGCCTATTATAGGTTTTGTGAGATTTCTGCACTTTAGAATGTTCTCGCGTAAAAAACACATTGAGAAAAAGCCAAATCTTTTTAACAAACAGACCACTCGTCCCTCTACAAACTATCACTCTATATGAACCTCAAAAGAGGGAAAAGCAGCCAAGAGGCCATTTGATAGATGATAACCTCTTTATGTTATCGCCGCTTTTCCACACTGAAAACCTGTTCTTTGTGAAATAGCTGTCTGTGAGATTGACAACGCTCTGTCAGTTTAGAAAACCTGGGAGTGTGACTGAAGACTTGAAGAGTCCCAGAAATTAAAGAGAACGCCACCGGTTTGCCACTCATATTTGTAAGCAGGAAAAAATCTCTGCCATTCACTCATTTTTGACAAGCTTTTGTCAACAGAATCAGACTTACGGGAAGTGATTTCATTGGTTTTATGACTCTGGCGCGCATAGAGTTATCATCCATCACAATTTTTATGTCTGCTTACAGTCTTCAACCTCCAAATAGGTTTTTTTTTGCCAAGTGTATCTGCTGTTGTCTTACAAAATGTGTTTATCTTTGCCTGTCACTCCACATGGGTCAATGTCAGATACAAAAACAAAGCATCAAATATTTAAGACAAATAGGAATATGTTACCGTATGGTTTCAAACTGATACTGAGCTTCATTTATTGAATCATTAACAAAGTCAAAGAGATAAATCTGTTGACGTCACTTATTAAATGGAGTTTTATGTATTTCAATTTATAAGTTTGAGTTATGGTGGTTTGTGGGTGATCATGTCATAATTTTAATTAAAAAGAAATGGTTAATTTGACTTAACGCAGGTAAAGAATGAGTGCTACAGGACAATAACCTTTCTGTCCGTTTGAAGGCAAGTTTCCTAAAATAAATGATGAAAAAACCGAACATGTCCTACTTTATCACGGCATATCAATGATTATTTCTTGTCACAGTCTTGCCACAAGGCAATCTGCTCCACCATAGCTGTCATAGACATGACATTTATGAAACCCTGGATTAATACCCAGAGATTGGAAAGATGTCTAGTGATGAGAGAGAGAGAGAGAGAGAGAGAAAGATAGAAAGTGGCTTAAAGGCCTAAGAAAGGTTGTAGGAGGCACAGCAAAAGACAAATAGAAAAGAGAGAGTGGAGGAGGCAGAGAAAAGAGAAGACTGGTAAAGAAGAAATAATCGATATTGTGAGATAGTGAGAAAAAAATCCACCTCAGTGTGTTTTTAAGTAGGCATTTTATTAGCAAAAATTGCAAAATAGCATAATCAGTGTGAAGCAGGTTTAGCAGGTGTATTGATAAATAACTAGGACGCAGCAGCACGTCATTTCTTCTTTCCCGCTGCCGCCTCTGCGGCGGCCGCTGCCTCGGCTTCGGCTTTCAGTCTCTCCTGACGCTCTCGCAGAAAGTCCTCATACTGTTCTGGTGACAGACTGACAGCAGATGGATGACAAGAGAGGAGGGGAGGAGACAAACAGACAGGAAGATGGAGATGAGAGGCATATCGGCAAATCTACATTACATTAGAATTTCTAAAGTTTCTGCTGATCAATTGAAATGCAAGGGGAACATTACTCCTCCCTCATGCTCAAATGATGGGTCTGAGCAGTTGTGCCTAAGTGACACGGTTCATTTATTAAACAGCTTCGGCGAAAGACAAAGACTCTGATATGCAGAACACACCGCTTTATTGTCATGCCAAATGTTGCCAAATATAAAGACGTTATGAGCAGCAAGCTTGATTTATGCAAACATTACTGCCGATAAATAAACTAGTAGCATTTCCTACAATAACTAATTGCTCTTAAATTATTATTTATCCCAAATATGAAATGTGCAAATCAAGATGAATTCTGGACCATGGAAAATTACATATAAGAGGCAAATGGAACTTCATTTATCAGTTGGTGGAAGTAAGATTTTATACAGTCATGTTTTATTCAGATATCTTATTAAGGATTTTAGTAGGTGGTGGGATTGTGTTTGCAATATTTATTCTCTGAAAAGATTAAAAGATTTAAAAGATTTACAACTCACGCTAGAACACTGTGACACGACTACATAAGAGGGCTGTGCTTGAATATTAAAACAGCAACAAATTTAATGCATGGAAAAATTACAGTACCAGTCAATGGTTTGGACAGGGCCTGATTTATATTTCTCATGATTCTGTTTTGATCTAATGGCTCATGAATATAAACTTGAGTATCGGAGATAAATTGTAGGTAACGTGCATACATATTAAATATAAAGAATTTAATGAGAACAATAAATAAATAAATGTGTTTACTGCAATGAATAAATTAATACTAGTGCTGAGCACAGATTAATAGTGATTAATTGCATACAAAATAAAAGTGATTTTTTGCATAATATATGAGTGTTTGCTGTTTGTAATTATTATGTATATATAAATATATACACATTCATGTATGTATTTAAGAAACATTTACATGTGTGTGTATAAATATATATATATATATATATATATATATATATATATATATATATATATATATATATATATATATATATATATATATATATATATATATATATATATATATATATATATATATATATATATATTTAATATTTTTATATATTCTATATTATACAGTGAGGAAAATAAGTATTTGAACACCCTGCTATTTTGCAAGGTCTCCCACTTAGAAATCATGGAGGGTTCTGAAATTGTCATTGTAGGTGCATGTCCACTGTGAGAGACATAATCTAAAAAAAAAAATCCAGAAATCATAATGTATGCTTTTTTAACTATTTATTTGTATGATACAGCTGCAAATAAGTATTTGAAGACCTGTCTATCAGCTAGAATTCTGACCCTCAAAGACCTGTTAGTCTGCCTTTAAAATGTCCACCTCCACTCCATTTATTATCCTAAACTAGATGCACCTTTTTGAGGTCGTTAGCTGCATAAAGACACCTGTTCACCCCATACAATCAGTAAGAATCCAACTACTAACATGGCCAAGACCAAAGAGCTGTCCAAAGACACTATAGACAATATTGTACACCTCCACAAGGCTGGAAAGGGCTACAGGGAAATTGCCAAGCAGCTTGGTGAAAAAAGGTCCACTGTTCATTGGAAAATGGAAGAAGCTAAACATGACTGTCAATCTCCCTCGGACTGGGGCTCCATGCAAGATCTCACCTCGTGGCGTCTCAATGATCCTAAGAAAGGTGAGAAATCAGCCCAGAACTACATGGGAGGAGCGGGTCAATGACTTGAAAAGAGCTGGGACCACCGTTTCCAAGGTTACTGTTGGTAATACCCTAAGACGTCATGGTTTGAAATCATGCATGGCACGGAAGGTTCCCCTGCTTAAACCAGCACATGTCCAGGCCCGTCTTAAGTTTGCCAATAACCATTTGGATGATCCAGAGGAGTCATGGGAGAAAGTCATGTGATCAGATGAGACCAAAATAGAACTTTTTGGTCATAATTCCACTAAATGTGTTTGGAGGAAGAAGAATGAGGGGTACCATCCCAAGAACACCATCCCTACTGTTAAGCATGGGGGTGGTGGCATCATGCTTTGGGGGTGTTTTTTTAGCCTAAGGCTACTGTACCAAATATTAACATTGACTTTCTCAGGTGTCATACATTGTGATTTCTGGATTTTTTTTGGATCATGTCTCTCACAGTGGACATGCACCTACGATGACAATTTCAGACCCCTCCATGATTTCCAAGTGGGAGAACTTGCAAAACAGCAGGGTGTTCAAATACTTACTTTCCTCACTGTATATTAACAATTACAATGAATATATAAATAAAATCTTTCTTAAATGTATGTATGTATGTATGTATGTGTTTGTGTTTAAATATACATAATAATTACACACAGTACACACACACATATATAAGGCAAAAATGCACTTTTATTTTGTATGCGATTAATCTTTGCTCAGCACTAATTAATACATAATTAAGCTTCACACATTTTAGTGTTAAATTCAATCTTTTGTTTTATTAATTTACTTTAGCATTTTGGTAAAAATCTATTTATTTCTGTATTCATTCATTCATTTATTTATTCTTTAAATCATTTCAAACTTTATCCATGCAGTGTATACGCAAAAACAAAGTCTCTTACTCATTTACGACTTTGATGCCGAGGGATCTGGCCGAACCAATGATGCTCTTGACCACAGTCTGCAAGGAGGCGTCCTGCAGCTTAAAGCTCTCATCCTGCGATTTGACCTGGGCAATCTCGTATACGGCCCTCACAGACACCATACCAGCGGTCTCATGCCCTGATAGATACAACAAAGTGCGGGTCGGGGGGGGAGAGAGAGGAAAAAAGAGAAAGAGATGATAAAACAGTAGCACAAAAACAGAAATCAGCAGGAGGTGTGGTTGTTCGTGATTGAGCAAAACGGAAGTGGAGATGAAGTGTAGAGAAGAAAGCCTGAGCGAACGAGTGGGCGCATGAGAGAGAATAATTGAGCTGGAGTGGAACAGGCAAAAATGAAGCGAATCCATAATTCTCTTTTCTTTTGGTCCCACCTTCACCACCGCTTTATCCTTAATAACTGCACGCCTTTCTACCGCTGCAGCTCATCATCAATATATCATCAGTCAAAA
Source organism: Misgurnus anguillicaudatus (assembly GCF_027580225.2). NCBI lineage: Eukaryota > Metazoa > Chordata > Actinopteri > Cypriniformes > Cobitidae > Misgurnus > Misgurnus anguillicaudatus. Next base: position 16,756,081 of record NC_073352.2, on the reverse strand, counting down.
AATTCAATCTCAAGCAAAACACCCTGCAGGGGAAAGTCTGTCTATTGCTGAAACATAAGGCATTGGAGAGATATACAAATAGACTGCTGTAAGGTGCAATGAAGGATGTATGACCATGGGTGCACTGGCTGGCCCCAATAGGGCTGGCTTACCCGTCTTTCCAGCTCCTTTCTCGATGCCTGCGGCCTGCTTTAAGAAGTAAGACACAGTGGGCTGCCCGATTTTTAAGTCGTACGTCCTGTCCGGCTGAAAGAAATGAGAAAAGGGATGCGTTCAGTATATGTTCATCCATTTAAAGAGAGAAATTTAACCATTTGTGACGGTCACAGAATGACCACACATAGAACTGGGACTTGACATGGACATATATGCACCCTTACATTCACACAAACATAAAGAAACAAGACACAAGAGTTTTGTATTGATATTTTTATTATAATTATTAATTGTCCAGTAAAATGAGTGTATGGAACTTGGTCATTGTGGTGTTTGTCCCATAGTTTTATATCTTTGGAAAAGTAGTGGCGGGAATCCTTTGTTTTATATAGTTTGGGAGTCTACCAATGTTAATTGCCGAGTTGCTTCTAGGATATTTTCATTGTTCAGGATATTGTGAACTACTTGGTAAGGTATTGGACAAGAAGTTATATATTCTAATTATTGTGATCAAATACATTTTTCCAGACTTAATGTCTATGGGAATTGTGTTTAGTGTTTTCTGTGAGTTTCCCTCCCCATGAGGAAAATGGCGCCGGCCGCCAGCATAAATGTGTGTGTTTGGAGTAGATTTTTTTTTAGGTCTGTGTCTGCTGCTGTGAAGTGTGGCCGAAAGCCTGCAGGTATTTTCTTGTACTTTGTTTTTTTTGTATTTTGCTTTACTAATTTTTGGGATTTTTTTAACCAGTTTTTGAATTGGTATTTTGTAACATTGGTTTGAACTTACTTGACTTTTGAATATATTTCCTTATATTTTTGTTCTTTATTGGACATGTTTTTTTTTTTTTTGCTATTTTTGGATTATTTTTGACTTGTTTTTGGAATAAACACTTTGACATTTCTCACACTGTTTCTGTTTAATTTGGCCATATTTTTTGGTACCCTTTAGGGGGTTACCATTATCCATTTAAAAGTTGAATAATGTGTGTAATCATCTATTGTTATGTGGTTAGAACTGAACAGAATAACAAAATAGATTCATTTTTAATAAATATTATCACTATACAACAATTTTAAATGGTAATATGGAAAGTGCAGCCACAGACTTATTTATTGATATTTAATAATTGCGTCCAACACTTGTAATCTGAATCAGAATTAACTGTACAATCGTTTTAAAATATAAAATAAATGAAACATAACAGTGCCCCTGCAAATGCCAACAAAAATATCTAATGGTTTTTGGATCAATGTGTTAACCAGGTTGGTGGTTTTTGTGGGAGTGTGAAAATCACAGTCACTGCACATTTCCCAACATTTCAAATCCCACGGGCGACTTCAGAAATGTTTAAATGTTGGCGTTTATTAGGCAGTGAGAACCAGCCAGGCCATTTCAAGCTTTGCGCACTGCGGTTAATCCTTAACGTTACGGATTACATGTTGGATTTATATATGATGCTCATCTGTTTAGACATTAGGAACAAAAATGTTATTTTCCGTTGCCCAAGCTATCGCTTTGGGTCTGTCAGGCTCATCACACATAGCGGGTGGTATCAGTAACACACACCATCCATTTCTGGAACTAAATCCTATAGCATCCAATCGAACCTTTGGAGCCTGACAGAATCTCATTGCCATCCATAGACTCTGACAGCTTTTCATAAACTCATGAAGCTAGACACACACAAACAAACACCCAGACCCCGACACATGCCCTCGACTGCCATGCTTGCTGAAACCAAAGCTTTAAGGCATGGATTAGTCTGCATAGAGAGGCTCACAGACAATGAGTGTGCAGCAGACAGCTTAATGGGACAACTGGGACTTCAGTCGGCCTGGCTTTGGGAGAGGGAATGGCTAAAATTCATCGCTGCCATCCAGTTAAAGCCTAAAGCTAGCAGCGTGCCGTAAACTTAACCAGAATATCCTCAACACCCCCGCGAGCTGAAGATCATGTAGCTCAAGTTAATCTTAAATCCCTGTCAAAGCCTCATCAGTTTCCATCAGAGGACTCACGCTTTGAGGCCTGATCTGCCTTTAGGACTAAAGGAATGAATTACAAATAGAAGATTTTCTTTGTTTTGCCAACTGGAAATGCTTTTTATATTCCAATTGTCTTGTGGGATAAACACAGGAAATCACAATGTGATTTTTCTCACACTGTTTATTTTTTGCTTTCTTTTCGTTTACACTTGGTTGTGTTATTGTTTTATTGAAATGTCCTTGGGTTTGTAAAAAGTCACTAAACCAATAAAAGCATGCTGATATTTAGTGCAACACCTCTGGAAAGTTTCACTAGCTGGGTTTCCATCCAAACATGAAGTAAATCTTTTTAAAATTCACAAAAAAGAAAAACAAACAAATGCTAATTAGGTGCGTTTCCATCAAGTTGTTCGAGCGAATGATGGGGGTGTCTGTAACAGTATACATAAACAGTAAACAAAGCACGGTTAGAAAATAAAGACAGGACTATAAACAGTGGATTATATTTAAGATGCACAATTAATGTGCATGATTACAAATATACATCACAGGTCTTTATGAGATCTTTATGGGATGTGTGAAGACACACACACAGATTTCCGTAAAGTTTGGCAGTGTGAATGACCCAAAATCAATTGATCCCGGACAAATCCCAGACACATTTTCTGTGTATTGTCCATGGCCTGTGTGTTAAAAGGTCTTTAGTTTGCTAATATTATTGCAAAGATTGCTAACCGCAATACAAAACTCTCTCTGTCAAATAAACCAAACCCTTTTTTAGCAATTGCATGTGTATTAACCCTCATAAGCCTCTATTTTCCTGTATACGTTGGAGTTCCCTGGGGGTAAAAATGACCCAGAATTTAAAAGGGTGATTGCCAAAAATATATACATTTTTAATGATACAAATAATATATCGTTTTTTTTTTGTTTACTTCCCATCTATACAATAATGCTGTGTTTTGGGAGATTTGAACTCAATTCCTCAACTACACCATTAGCTCTCCTGAAACATATATCAAATCTTTAGGATCTAATTTTGATTTAAACTGTTTTTTGATATTGATCTAGATGTTGTGTGTTGAATTCGACCATTTGGTGTTTAGAAAAAAAAAAACAGTTTTATGGTTACAGTTTAGGAAATAAATCATTTTGACCAGCAGATGCCCATAGAGACGCATTCATTTTACTGGATGTGGCCAACTGCTCAACATCACTACTTTAGTGAAACATTTTGTGAATTTATGTTTATATAAACATTAGAAAGGACATTAAAAATAAATATTATTTCAAATAGTATAATTTTTTTAGTTTTTGATGCGTTTTGAAATGTTTTTACAAAACGCCACAGAAATTTGACTAAATGTAAGGGTGTTTGTCTGTGTGTCCATGTGTGTGTTTGTGTGTGCGCACGTGCGTGCGTGTTTGTGACCTTGTTTTTTTGTGTGTGTCTGTGTCTTTATATGTGTGTAAGTTTTACTGTGTCTTTGTGCATGTGTGTGTGTGCGCATGCGAGTCTGTGTTTGTGTGTGTTTGTGCATCTGTGTATGTCTGTGGGCACGCACACACCTGTGTGAGCCTTTTACATCTTTGTTTTGCATCTGTGGCTGTTTTTTTGCCAAATGCTGTAAAAAATGCTCTCTGTGGCAGTCATACTTTTGCGTTTGTGTGTGTCTGTTTGTGTGTGTGTGATTGAACATGTCTTTTCTATATTGCATTTGTGCTCTAGTACCAGGCCTACCTTTCTGTGTCAAAATTTTCAGATTTATTCTGGATGCATTGATTTTATTTGATCAAAGAAAAAAAAATTTTTTTTTGCATTTCCCATTCATTTCAATTGGGGTCATTTTTACCCCCCAAAGGGACTCTTTTGGTGAATTTTTTTTACACCTCTTTAGAACGACCGAATCAAGCCCAAATTTTTTTATATGAATCTTGACAGATTACTGGTCTTGATTCGGTCGTTCTAAAGAGATGTAAAAAAATTCACCAAAAGAGTCCCTTTGGGAGTAAAAATGAAAGGGAACCGTGTTTTTTAACTAAATAAAAGTGGCTTGGGGTAAGATTTACCCCAAGGAACTTATTAGGGTTAAATGAATATCGTCCTTGAAGTCCATATTTTACCATCTTACATTGAAAGAGATCTTGGAGCTAGTCCTAAAACAAGAGCTATTGTACCTGCAGAGAAATGCCAACAACAAAGGCCAGCAATCCTTACCCTCGGGCCACCACAAGAGACAGGAAAAACAAAGGGATGAGCTGGATGACGGTGACATTGTTGTAGAAGAAATCTAGTTTTACTTTATGCAACAGAAGTGTCCAAATTTAAACTTTGTCAGAACTGGACCACGGATTCTTGCCTAATCGGCTCAGAATAAAAGATTATGTGTTTGGGTTGACTGAGACTGCACATTAGACATGAGTCAGAGACATTAAAACACCCCAGAGAGGTTTGTGTGGCGGTGCTTGAGCATAATGTGGCCATATAATGTCTGCATTGTTGCCTGCATCATCCCATTTCACCTGGAGACACAGAAGGTTATTCAAACAGGGACATCGAATTGAAATCACACAACAGTTCTGTAATGTTAAAGAGATGGTGACCTGTAATGAGAACTCTCATTTCACGCAGTCGTGCCACTTTAAAAATTTGTGATCAATGACCTCTCTGTTATTAAAAGCAATTTCTCGCAACCTTTATAATGGGCCTCTGCTCAATGCCCATGCATGAGCTCTGCCATTGACTTTGCAAGTATCAATCCATCTTTATTTAAAGCCACTGAGAATTGCTAGACGACTCATTTTCCAGCAGAGCGTAGATGAACAATAGAAGAGAGTAGAATAGAAGATACAGAACTATTGGAAAAGAGATAGGAGGTCCAAAGGTGTCCGGTAAAACGCTGCTAATGCACACAAGTGAGGGATCTGCCAGATGACCCCATTTCTCTAAGAAGTCCATTCTGGCTTTTGACATCAGATGTAAGAATAGAAAGTGTGTCCTTGAGTGAAAGGTATAATAAACAGGCTAAAAACTCAGAGAAGGTAAGTGGGGGATAAATGTAGCCCAGGTGAACTGGTGTATATCCTTTATATCAGGCACTTTTAGTGTCTTAAATCCTCACTGTAAATGTTTTTTAATGCCTTAAATGTTAAGGTTCAACAAATTTGCTTTAAAGGTCATTGCAACTTACTATTTTTAAGAATACCCTTTAACTTATCAAATAAAGTTGTTTCAAGTTACTTATTCTTATGATTTAATATAACTCAATTTGATAAGTTAAAGCATAGTCAAATTTAAAATATATTAAGACAAAATGACTTGCACAGCCAATCCAATTAAACTTTTTAAAAATGTCATTTTAAATTTTACATGCAGTGTTTTTAATATTTTTTTTTCTTTTTGATGTAGAACTTTTTTCTCTTTTGTGTGCATTTTTTTTTTAAAAGTTTTTCCTTAAAATTAGACATTTAATCTTTATAAATAAAAATACATAATATAATATTAGCTAAATTATAAAGATTATGGGCCCAATTTAAACATGGAAAATTAGCGTTAGAACGTAATTTCACATGCGTAAAAATCTTATTTACACAATGACCAATGCAAACTACCAAGTGCAGCTCAAATTAGATTTACATGGGGCAAAAGCTTTAATGCTTATCATTTCCTTCCAATGGGTGAAGTCATGCGTTGCCTAACTGAATTGTGGATCCGTCAACCCCGAGCCACTGCCGCCGCCCGCGGCACAAGTCAAACACCTCTCAACTTTCCAAGCACCAACACATTACGTTTATGCAAGACACGCCTTCTGTCAAGCGTTAATGCTTTCGCCCTGTGTGAATGTACCGTTACGGTACATTCGTAACGGTACGTAACACCGTAACACGTACAGTTATGGCTGGCGTTAACGCTTAACGGAAGGCTTGTCTGAACCATGGCCAACAGCCAATCACAGTGCCCGCAACCTATGCTCCCGTCTTCCATAAACATAATTGGCTGGCTCTGCCTAGGTTATTTGCATAAGGCGATCTAATTGGCTGACGCACGCGTTGCTGCTTGAAAAGTTGAGAAATGTTCAAGTTCTGCCGCAAGCAACGGCACTGACGCGGTGCCGACGGATCCACAATTTAGTTCGGCACCCATTAAAAGTGAATGGAAGCGTTAACGCTTACACCCCGTGTAAATGCACCATAAGACATGCTTTTTAAGCTTCAAATAATGGCACATATAACCCACAAACTGACGAGCGCAAACCTTTGCGTTGTGTGATTTATTTAAATACTCTCCTAAAATTTTTGAAAGGGAATCTCCTAAAAATGCATATGCAATAATGTCAGTCGCAAAAACAACTAAATCCACACCTTTTCAGCTGTAATTTTACACTGCGTTTCTTTAGTAAATCCTGACAGTATTTTTTTAACGGATACTGTACACTCACACAGGGTGTAAGCGTTAACGCTTCTCATTTACTTTTAATGGGTGACATCATGCATTGCCGAACTGAATTGTGGATCCTGCCGTTGCTCGCGGCAGAACTTAAACGTTTCTTAACTTTTTAAGCGCCAACGCGTGCGTTAGACAATCAGACCGCCTTATGCAAATAACCTAGTGCAGAGCCAGCCAATTACATTTATGCAAGACCGGAGCATGGGTTGTGGCCACTATGATTGGCCACGTTTCAGACAAGCCTTCTGTCAAACGTTAACTGTGGGTTTACACCAAACGCGAAGCGTGCAATTGCATCGCGTTGCTCGCTCTAGATTACTTGCGGGATTTAACTTCGTGTCATGCGAATTTTTCGCTCGAGTTGAATATTTTCAACTTGGGCGAAAATGCGTTTGAGGCGAATAGCGCGTGTTTTCACGGCAAACGCGCCACCCAAATCAATGCAAAGACGCGATCAGACGCGTCCTCGCGTCTTTGCATTGATTTTGTATGTAATCTACTCGCGCAAATCGTTGAACTCGCATCTGGTGTAAACCCACAGTAACACTTTCGCCCCGTGTGAATGTACCGTTAAAGGGGCATTTGCGCTGGCTAAAGCTGTTAGCAAATTTGGCCCTAAATGTCTTTATCTAATATTACAGAATATCTAATTAAATAACATTTTTTTTTAAATTTATCACTGTTCTGCTTTAACACAACTCTACAATTAAAGCAGTTGATGCAGAGAGATTTTGACCAACTATACAATCTAAAAAAATGCTGGGTTATTTCAACCCAGCGTTGGGCCAAAAAGAGACCAGCCCAGCCGTTGTGTTACATTAACCGAGAAAATGTTTATAGTTAACCCAACAATGGGTTAAAACCGAGGTGCAACCTTCCGATCTCTCTGATGAAGCCAATACGGAAGTGATTTAAACTGCAATTCATCAACTGGCCGCTAGAGGCTGGCTCCAAAAGGGACTGAATTCCCAAAGACTTCCATGTTAAAATGGCCAACTTTACAGTAGAAAATAATGTGTTTACAGCCTGGTACAAAAGTGTTTTTGGTCTGTATAGCTAATGTTGCCCTTCATGACAACTGTGAGTGGGGTGAATTTTTGTGACTCATATGTTTAAATGATATTAAGCCTTAAAGTTCTGTCTATGGTTAAAACAACCCAGCATAAGTTAACCCTCATATTATGTTCCGGGTCAATTTGACCCATTTTGATTTTTAAGCTGTCGTATAAACCAGTTCACCTGTGATTTTATTCTTGAAATTTTGTGACCTTTTCTCATTTATGGCCAAGAACATGCATGCAAAGTTTAGACATGCTGATATGTTTTGAAGTGTACCAAAATAATTTTGTAACGATTTTGAGGTTCGCGGGTCAATTTGACCCACATTTTGTTTTGCTCCAAAGCAACTGTATAGACCTAAATTAAATATATATTTTTAGTGTTTGTTGTTATTTTGGTGTTTTACTATCCTGAAATGGGGGTAAAAATGCTTCTCCTCACTATTTTGAGTACTGAAAAAGACTTTTACAGACACAGATGGTAAAAGTGAGTTATAATTTCTATTTACAATGTATATGAAATACTACTTAAGTTACAGTTTTCTTCCAGAAATTTTGTCAATTTCTCAATTAGGGCCATGAACATGCATGCAAAGTTAGGATACACTGATGTGTTTTGAAGGGTTTTTTTTTTAGCACAAATGATGATTTTTGGTACGATTTTGATGTTCGCGGGTCAATTTGACCCATATTTGTTTGTTCCAAGACAACTGTATAGATACAAGTTAAATACATTTATTGCATATATGTTGGTGTTTTACTACCCTGGAAAGAGAAAAGTGAGCTTTTCCTCACTATTTTCAGTACTGATAAAGACTTCCTCAGACTCAGAAAAGTAAATGTGAACTTTCATTTCTATTTTCAATGTATATGAAATACTATGTAAAGCAGATTAATTCAGACCCACAAAAAATCCAGAGGTGAATACAGGTGATGCCAGCTGTGCCCCATAAAACATGACACCAAAATAAGCACCATTTGTGTAAAATGCAAGAAGTCAGAAAGCACATGCTTGATGTGTGCACATCACGTAAACAGTGATTTCTTGAATTTGTACAATGAGCCTCAAGAACAAAAGATGAGCCTATTTAGAAAAGAAAAGCTTCATTTCATTTCACAGCAATATTAAATTGTTTATTTAGGATGTCTTAAACATAGGTATAATCAAAAAAACACGTTGAATTAAAATTTTAAATGTTAAATGTTGCAACAGTTTTTGTGCAACATTTGTTAAAACAAACATGTTAAAAATTGTGGTTAAATGCATTTTTTAAAAACATACTTTTTAATTTTAAGTGTTTGTAATGTGTGACAAAGACTGATACTAAAATGGTTCTGTTCATACCTAATTCCTTCTTGTTTTTCATAATGTGATATTTAAGGAATTGCATTGAATCCAATGCGGGTCAATTTGACCCGCTCCATCAAAATCGTCACAAAAATCGAACACAATACAAGGGTTAAATAACAACCCAAGGGGCTGGGCTTGTCCCTTTTTGAACCAATGCTGGGTTGAAAATAACCCAGCATTTTTAGAGCAGTGGTTCCCAAACTTTTTCAGCGTGCGGCCCCCCTTGTGTACAGTGCATTTTTTACGGCCCCCCGAAAGAAAATTTATGACAAAAACAGTTTTAAATGTAATATTTTAATTAAACAAAACATATAAAATTATACCTAGTAGGGCTGTTGGTTAGTTGGCTTATTATTTTTTAGGTTTAATTACACAGAATTCATAATAAATGAATGTATTTTATAAAATGTCATAAAACTGGGGCCCCCCTGGCACCATCTCATGGCCCCCAGTTTGAAAACCACTGTTTTAGAGTACACAAATGTGTCATTGAAGAGATAATTTTAGAGAATATTTTTGATAATCTTCAACATATGATTGTCAAATGATGCATATATTATTATTTGAAAATATTATTTAATTGTTTGCATTCTGAATACATAAAATGTTAGCTGTAAAATGTGAATCTAAATTAAAGTCTAAATCTAATTCTAAGATTAGCAACCGCAAAGTTTGATTTTACAATAATTTCAATCTTTGACATGACTTTAAGATATTGAAGATATCAACATAATTTTCAAAGAATGCTCTTTATGTGTGTAGTAAACAAATCACAAAAACAACTTTAGGTTTTTGCTGTGACATGAAATAGCACACAATTCAGTCAATATTGTGTCATTTCTACCACTAATCAAAAAATCATTTAATATAGTATTGGGGAAAAAAATAGTTGGTGAACAAACAATAATGTTGATGACATTAATAGTGAAAAAAATAATATAAAACATGTCCTTCACACTCTAAGTATTTTTTATCTAAATCTCTGCAGGTCCACAAGTGCCCACTGTGGAAGAAATAGAAAAACCAGTATACAAGCCACGCTCTGGTAGGGAAAGCTAAAATTCACTTCAGTTAATACTTTCATTTGATCATAATGCCAAGAGAAACACTAATCTGCACTTTGGCATTCAAGACACATCTATAGCTGTTTGCAAATGCGCCTGGGATGCGAATGTAAACGAGCACCTCAAGGGACTCGTAAACAGAGAAAAAAGTGACAAAACGAATGAGACGAAGATCAATCGCATGACACGCAATAATTACGAGTCCTCTAAAATGTCACGAGAGTGAGTGATCGCCAAAGGCCTGTTGATCTAGAATGACAACAGCGTTCAGAATTAACCATACAAGTACCTTCACGTTGATCTTGATGGGAAGAGGAATGCCTTCCTTCAGATCTTTGGTTTTCTCATTGAAGTCTTTGCAAAAGGCCCCAATAGGAATCCCTTTCTGGAAAAGAAAAAAAATAATAAGAAACAGATTCATTAAATGAATGACAGGTTTAGACCCACACGCATTTCAGAGCCCTTCATTCACCGTGACGTTCTTTTGATGAATACCAATGGTCATTTAGAGAGGCCGCACGGTGTCAATCACTCGATAACTCATTGGTGCGCCATGAATGCCTCGGCATGCTTGGATGGCCGTGTGAGTGAGAGAGAGAAAGAGAGAGAGTGAAAGAGAAAGACTAGTGGAAGCCTATTTACCCAAGAGTATGTGTGTGTGTATATGTCAAAATATGGCAGTCATCATACCTCTGAGACTTGAGATAAATTAGATTCTCTTTCCTGGCCCTTGCCGTGCAAGCCAGGGTGAAAGCTAAATGTATAGCTGACATTAAGTCAACACTGGCTGCTATTTCCTCCCGTGTGCTTGCACCGGCATGAGTGTTTTCTGTGGGTTGATTGTGGAGGTGGCTGCTAACCTGTAATCTTATTACAGTTGTATAGTTTTCCAGCAACTGAGGAAGCAGAATTTTTCAAAGGATTCATGGTACCTGGAATGCTTTTTACATCATCGAAGTTACAAAGCAATATGTAACAGTCTGACTGCTTAGTTCAGGGCTGCTACAGTATGACAGCTGGTGGTCTAGTTACACTAGTTTCAATGTCAGACAGCACGCCCACCGACTGCCAACAGACTTTTTACAAACTACACGATGCATATTACACACAAAACTGAGAAGTCTAACCTTGGCACCCTGACAAACAAAACAAACTGATCAACTATTTCCAGGGTTCCCACACCTCAGTAAACTTCAATTTCAAGGACCTTTCAAGGACTTTCCAGGTCCAATACCCTCAAATTCAAGGACTAAATGTGGGGACACATTTCAAGTAAGAGCAAGGTTACATCATGTTACCTTTTAAGACACATTGTTACAGTTCCATTTTGAGGGAATTCGTGCTGCGTCACTGCAATGACACTTTGGGGACGCATCCAGGGGTAAGTGCGTCTGAATATGTATATCAAATTCAACCAATGGTGAGGTTTAAAGACAAAGACAGGTTGATGCGGGAGCCAGGAAGTATATCGCTATCTGAAATATTGCCAAAGACGACATTACAGGGACGCAGGAAGTATGGAAGGGAGACACAGCGTCTCGTTCCCTTGTCAGGGAACAACAGTTACATACGTAACCAGAGACGTTTTTATGTGTCAAACAAAAATTTTTATGCAAAAAAGCATTTTGGTATGAATCAGCATTCACATACAGAAGATATAAGCATTTAAAGCGTGATCAAAAGACTAGAAATGTTATATTATCCTACACTACACAGGGAACAATATGGATTTTTTTCCAGAAAACTTCTTGCATAAAATAGACTCAAGCACTTTCAATGACCTGTATCTATCTATGTATATTTTCAAAAACTTCCCAGGGCCTTGAATTTTCCCCCTCCAGATTCACAAACTTTCAAGGATTTCAAGGACCCGTGGGAACCCTGTATTTCGGTCTAGTCTGTCAGAAAAAGCAGCAAAGTGCACCAGACTTCATGCTAAAAGTCATGGCAACAAGACAAGTTAGACCCCTTATAGAAAGTTTTTGCATATACTTGAATGTTTGATTCTAACTTTGGCACAAACAAGCGGTATAACTGTGCAACCAGTATTGTTGCGTAACAATCCAAAAATTTCAACACTAATGACATGATAAACAAAAGCCGCTGATATCAAACTTCCCATCTCCCTCCTGACTTGCTTATTAATAGTAATCCCATGTCAACCCCACGAGCGTCTCCCCAAGCCCCGAATTCACAGAGAACAACAGATCTAAGTAAACAAAAAAGGAAGCGGGTGATTCCTAATTAAATATGGATTAATATTAAGCCGAGGTTGTGAGGCGAGCCTCAGAAACCCTAGGGCGAACATGTCGGGATTCCATTTCCACCCGATTCCTTTTTAACTACGTTTCAAACCAAAAACAACAACAAATATAAAAGGAATCCAAATGGCATTTGGGGATAGCTGACAGTTCTATGGAGAAAAGGTTGCATGACAGTTTGGGGAGGGGGGCAGCAGATAACAGTATTAAAAGTTGGAGGTGTACGAATTTGGCAGTGGCATTCAAAGAGTGCCAAACAAAAATGAAATACAAGAAAACAACAGTAAGTGCGCTTTGTGTACAAGTTTTAATATCATAAGTGAGACCATTATAAAAATGGGAATATGTTGCTGGTTGAAAAAAAGGTGATGGACACTTCTATGCAAAAGCGCTGTGTTTTTAATAGCAGATGCATTTACTTTCAAGTACCGCCTAAATTGCTGGTCTAGCGCTCTGAAACCCAAGATCTCATCATCCAGAAGTCAAGCAGTCCAATTAAATCGCTTCTTTCCTCAGTAGTGACTGATAAAAGCAGTGCTGCGTGGAACAAAATGGCTGCTGTAGATCACTGTGATGGAGGCGTGCTACCAACCCTGGACACTGCTTGTTATTTATTATCTCAGATGGATATTAGAAGTGCTTATCATATCGATACTCTCTGGGATAAAGCAGCAATTCATAGTCAAGGTACTGACGGAGAACAAAACCCCACTTGGGTTTGTGCGAGAAGATAAGCAGACGCAGAAGGCTTTCAAAACAATCATGCTCCTAAATCACTTAACAATCTGTTTGAAATATGTTCGTGGGGCAAACTGATTCTTGGGAGATAATTATCCCCCCCTAACAAGGCGAATCATTTCATAACCGGACTAAAAACTCTTAGTTAATACAGTAATTCCCAGCTAGGGGTACACATACATTCAGTTTTGCTTTGTAAATGTTAATGATTGCTGTCAATAAGTCACAATTGATGTCATAATTTCATTTAGAAAGAAAGTTCTGCTTAACCCTCACTGGCTATGTTTACATGCACAAAATTTTGTCAATCCGACTGAATTTAATACGATTGAAGGTTACGACGATACGGTTTACATGCACCCTAAATATTGCAATCTGATTAAAATGTTCGTATGTACATTCTATAGAATCGGAACCGAACGTCTGCGCAAGCGCACAGCCAGGGTTGCCAGATTTGCGTATCAGAACCATCCCAAATGACATTCAAAACTAGCCCAAAAGGATCCCAATGACTATTCACAGCCCAAAAATAACTAATGAACAAAATACTTTCATCTTTAACATGCAGAACACAACTGGCGAAAACAGTAGCTCAAATCTAAACTCGAAAAAAGCAGAGGACTTGGCAACACCTCGCTGGGGACAGCATCTCTCGTTGAGTTCAGGCTTTATCTCTGGATTAAAGTCACAACGGAGTTGGAGAAAGTTGTTCTTAAGAAGTTTTAGATATAGGTGATGAAAACACACTTTTCAAAAGTCACAACTTTATTTTATTGATTTAAGTAGCCTAATGTTTTAAAAGTACACACAAACCCTGTAAAAGAATGTAAATCGTGTGACTCCAGTAACCTTACCTAAATAATGTGTGATGCCACTGCCTTGCTATTGCGTGTTTCTGTGACGAGAATCATGTGATAAGAGTTTAATATAAGACGTGAACTTGAGCACAAATGTACTGCGCATTTGCACAATGTATTTTTGCATTCGATTGAGAAAATACTACGATTCATGCGTACTTTTCTCCTGCGGATCGGATCACAGATCCGAGTACACCACCGCCTTCAATACGATCCAAATTTGCATCCGATCGTCCTCAATCTTATTGATTAAGGTGTTTACATGAAGACTATTCAATACGATTGAGCCATCAAAACGATTACAAACGAATTATCTTGTTGCATGTAAACGTACCTATGGGACCTAGGAGCTAGACAAAAAGATTGAAAACAATGGTCTAATGTTTTGTGTTCTGTAATATCTATATAACTTAAGCTTTGTATTTGCGATTCACAGAACGACATCTTTGTTCTTTCTTTTCATCTGTTCTCCCGCTTTGCATTTGCTTCATTACAATAATGTAAGCTTTCAGCTTCAGCTATTCTTTATAACGAGATGGCCGCTGACACAGATGAATGACAAAAAGCTTTAGGACAGACTTAGAAAGTAACAGTTGCTTCAGATTGTTTCAAGTGTGCGTCTTAATAATGCGCGTGTGCATATTTCTAGGGTTGTTCGAGGCATGTTCCCTATGAGGACAATAATGAAGATCAATACTAACATTGGGGACGTCCATTTGACAAAAGCGGGTGAAAGGCATCAAAGCCCTGATGTATGGGGAGGCCCATAGGGGACCGGCATGAATAAAGAATGTGTGCGATGCGGGCTGCAAGCTCATTCCATTAAAGGAGAGCAAAGGGAAAAGTGAGGTTGGTTCAAGAGGTTCAATCACTTTACAGCAAAGCCTCTGAGGAAAGAGCATTAGAGGACAGTGTGACTTCCAGCTAAGTGAAAGCGTGTGTAATTAAGTGCATGAATGGGAGATTAAGCAAATTAAAACGGTTAACACTTTACATGTAGACGAGGACATTGTGGACGGGACAGAAGCGAAGGGACAAAAGGCCTCCTCGGCGATGAGCACAGATATATAAAAAATAAATGAGATTACACCAGGATGAGATACTCAGGCCATGAAGGGAAAGAAATGGAGGAAGACGAAGACAGCGAGAATAAAAGCAAAGTGATTTTTTTTCAATGTGATCCCTCAGTGTGAGATTTATAGGATGGGGCACTGCATTTTCCTTACTTGTGTGCAGTGATATGTATCGGTGAGTGAGACAGAAGTGCAAGAAAGGGCGTGTGTACACAAGCATGACAGGGAACGTAGCCTTGGGTCGGTTGGGTGGATTAATTGCCCCTGGCACCCAAGGATGGGCAATTCATTGCCCAGGTTGGCGCATGACGGATGGCGTTGGGGTGAAGGGGCGTAGACGAGGGGTTAATTAAACACGGCAGTGTGAGACACTCTAATTAATTACTCTGGTTCCCCTTTCCTAATTTAATGGGCTGAACTCTTCCTGTTTTATTACTTTCTTCCCTACATGGGTGATTAGCCTCATACCCTCAAATTGGTCTAGCCGGTCGTGCCAAGGTCGAGACCTCATAAGAAGAATGTGGCCGGTACTAGTTAGGGTTTCGCCTGTGGATGTAATGAGGATTAATATTGAGAAATGCCAACATTAAAGTTTGTCTACACCGCTAACGGGTTTATCTTTGATCATCCTTACATCCCCCCTACCCTCGATCACATTTAAAAACATGTCTCTTTTTTAAAGTTCAAACAGTGGTGCGTTAATGCATTTACAATGCCTTGTAGTGAATGCCATGGGGCAAGCTGTGCCACTTGGGACGCATTATTATCGGGTACATTTTACTGTGCATATTTATTGAAGGTAACGTATGGCATGAACGGGCCTTAAAGGTACCATTCTGTCCTTGAATAGAAAAGAAAGAATTTGTGTTTTGACATCAGCAGGAACAAACGGGTCCATGTACAGACATTAAAATGCACGGTCAAGGTCTAGACACAGCGTGGGATACTGTGAAACAGAAAAACTTTCAAAGGGCAAAAGATTTTCTGTATCCGTGCCAGTGTTTAGCATTTGATGGAAATCAGCGAGTGTGAAAGGATTCCATTAAGTGCATGTTATTAAAGAGCCCAGTACCTCAGACCTACTCTTCACAAAATTACATCGCATCAGAGAAAGTCTTATCTTATCAGAGCTCTGCCACATCTCATTCAGTTAATCACGACGGCCGATAATTCACAGGGTATCGTTATCAGTTCAGCCAGTGTTGGTTTAAATATAAAGATTTATGGCGATTTTAATTGGAGACATAAAGCAGGAAGTTAGGGCATGGATTTATGATCAACAACAGCGTATCAAGCTGTGCGGCGCTCATTGTAAGGAAGCCTGTAGTCAATAAGATAGATTGTATTGCTGTGGCTTGTGCATGTGGGGTGTCAGCTAACAGCTCTAATGTGTGGCAGATGGGTGCAGTAAAAAACGTCTCGGGTTGGTTTTGGCCGAGCTTCTGCCAAGTGCACACCTGGGGCACCGAACAAGCCCCTTAACATTCAAGAGGCATACCTTGGAAAAAAACAAGGCTTCACAAACTTCACCTCTTATAGGTGGGCGAAAGTGTTGACTGTGCACTGCTGGACTCTTGTTGTCTCATTTTCTCTGTCTATTACACGGACACCAAGCTGAAAGTAAGCCAGATCAGAGTGACCTTCAACAACTTCAACCCCACCGGGACCGAAGAGGAGAGATGAGGAGATAGAGAAAGAAAAAGAGGGAGGAGCTAACAGAAAAGACATTGAAGGTAAGGAATGGAAAATTCGTTTTTGGAAAGCAGTGGTGCGCGTAGCTGACTGTGACAAGACAGATGACTTTGCTTTCTATCTCTTTCGTTCCCGCTGGCCTGATCAACACTCTCAGAGATGACCTCCCACCACGATTAAACGAGGAGCACATTGTAAAGAAATGAAACAAGGAAAGTAACCTTTGATTTCACACGGGCCATAAAGGGAATGAAAACCGGCTCGTCAGAACGCTTACGGGAAAAATTTTACAGGTAATGAGATTCAGCTCAATCTCAAGCCACAGCGGTGCTCTGATCATGCAAGAGCGGTGTGTACCTCAAAATCATTAATATTAAGTGCCTTCCTTCAAAGTATTCTGTACGTGATTATGACAGACTCAATAAAATCTAATTCTAGGGCTGTGATATCCTATATGGTAACAAAGTAATTCAAATTCTGTCATTGTTTACTTACCCTTTGTGTTGTTCGTAACGTGTAACTCATATTTTTCTAAAGAAACAACAAGAAAATAATCTTTAAAGTAATTTCACATGAACTCTGTCTATGAAATCCAGACTAAAGTCTTATGATCTAATTATGAGATAAGGAGCATCAAAGTTTGTGATTTCCTATTCATTTCATTATTAAAGTCAATGTTAAATATATCAAGGTTATATTTACACAGAAAGTTCTTTACATTATATAGGATGATTTATGTAGAAAACAGTTTAGTTTAGCAGGTTTTTTAAATTTTTTATGCAATTGCAGTAGAAAGAAAAATCACCAGAAATGTAGTCTAATGTCCATGCTTGACATTTGGTTACAGGACACCTGAAAGGTTATTGACATCAAGCCTGTGCCGTATGTGGCATGTTTCATTTGAAAGCTGTAGCAGAGCTGAAGATGATCAATTTTGCATTGCATTTATCTTTGCACCTGCTGCTGAATAACAGCCTACATGGTTTGGAATTGCATAAGGGTAAAAAAATAATGATTATAATGGAGGACTTAAAAACAAAGAGATTTTAAGGTGGACTTTGGGGGATACTGGGGTGAGCAGCATTGCACGTTGTGCTGGCACAGGTCCCTCCATGCATTCAGCCCATAGATACACTCTCCTTATCTTTCTATGTCTGCGCATAAGTCTATGCACCTGCTGGGGGATGGATGATCAGTACAAAGTATAAAGTTCACCAAATCAAAATCCTGCAAATGCCAAATCAAATTGAAATCCAACACCCAGCATGTGGAAATTAAGATTCGCTGTGCATAATTTGAACACGGCTTCCTTATCGGTGTACAACATTCGGAATATAATAAATACATCCAGACAGTGTGTACTCTGCATATATTTTATTTAAGCGTTCATGATTAAGATTCCCAGGAAACACACTGTTCCTGTTGCTCTATTAAGTGCATTGTGTTGGCTTACAAAGGTCACAAGTTCGATCCTCAGAGCACACACATACTGACAAAAATGTAATAGGCTATTGAATGCACTGGATAAAAGCCACATGCATAAATGTATATTTCCAGCATTGGATTCTGGCTGCTTTTGATCACAATCCATTCATAATCTCATTCACAATCACTCTCAACAAACAAGGCTTTTAATCTTGATGTATGTGTTGCTGTGGATAGAAGGCATTTTAAGTAAATAACAACCAATCTGAAAGAACCGCCTGGTTTATCTCAGCACGCAACCAATCCTCTCTAATAGCAAGGAAATTGGTGATGTTGTTTTCTCTCCAGAACAATGTCATTATCATAGCAATCACCAAACACAGGCACTAATTACACAGCGCTGACTCCCATTCAATATGCACAGGGCCATTCAAATCTCCCCGCCTGCTTTCTGAAGTGAATCCGAGAGGCTGTGACACAGTGGTGGAGTTAGAGAGGAAAGAGAGGGAGGGCTAGAAGTGCACGTAAGCTGCCTACAAATGACACACACTGCAATCATAAACTGTGCCGCGACGCTTTCGGTCTCTTGTTTCGCATAATTCCGTCGATGAAGTATGAACACGACACCGGAGGGTCACGCGGCTTCCGGTACACGTTCAGCAAATAACGCGTTTCTATGGCACTTCTGAGCGACTTCTCCTCAGTCCGCAAAAAAAGCTTCATCACACACATCGAAACTGAAGAGTCCGTTAAATCTGGATGGACACTTACCCAAGTATGCATGAGATGAAACCTTTATCCATTATAGCGTAAACAGAAGTCAAAAGAGAGAGATTTTCTTCATTCCGTCGACTAAATAAACTGAAGCTCGGAGCGTGTGTGGACAATGTAGCCTTTCAGCTGGATGAAGCGGACTGTCTGGATTAATTTCCACGTTTATAGTTATGCTGGGATGCCGTGTAGTCGAATGCGACCGTTGCACTGGATTCACATAACATCGTCTTGCACGCGGGGTTGCGCTGGTCATTCGGAGATTCGTTTTTGAAGTCCAAAGGACCGAAAAGACACCCAACCGCATGTTTTGGGGTAAATATGCATAAAGTTGAGATCTGTTACAACTTGGTATTTAATTATTCACGCGACTTGTAAGTCACAAAAAGTTGAAATCTAAATGTGAATGCATGTGCTTGTACAGATAATTTGCATCAGAAATTTGTTTTAGCCTATATTTGGTAAAAACAGACAGTCAGCAGCTATTTATAATGCACACTAATATTGCTTAAATGCACTGTAAGTCGCTTTAAAAAAAAAAAAAGGTCTGTCAAATGCACAAATGTGAATGTAATAACAAAATGACACCTGTCGCAATGTGTTGATATTAAACTGGCATGGTCTAACCACACATGTCCTGCAGTGGCAGCAGCACGACACTTACAAGCATAAAGACAGATGGCTTTTATTCATCCTTACAGATGATGTACTGATGATTTTCTCTGTGTTTGGGAATGATTCAATGGCACATTACCGCCGGGCATTTTCACTCGTTTACTCGTAAATGAGGGCATGTGGCACGAGTCCAGCATACATCAACAAGAATGACAGCCAGTAGTGGGTACTTTCATACACCACTGCAAATTCAATATATTTAATCCCACATTAAAACCATTTAAATAGTTTATTTCAAACAGCATTTGTTTGATTTCGTAAACTCGTTTAAAAACCACATTAACATTTATGCATTTGACAGATGCTTAGCCTACATTTACAGTGGATTTAACGCATATTTGATTTTATCAATATATGCGTGTCCCATTGGATCGAACCTATGACCTTTGCTTTGCTAGCGCAGTGGTCTATCAAAGGATGAAAAATTGCGTCATACGCAACCACGTCAGTGCCTGTAGATCAAACACTATTCATATGCAGTTTTGCAGATTTACTATAAAATCACACATCAAATAAGACATCTGTGCAATGAAAGGGGGGTCCTGTATACGCATGAAATTTATGAAATTGCGCACAGTCACCTGCAGACTTTTCAATCCATCACTTACGCTTCAGCTGAAACAGCTGTCAGTACCGAAGTCTGCTCATTATTGATGTGCTTTGAAAAAAACAGCATACAGTGTTATCCAAGTGACTTGATAACCTAATGAAATATGTGCTGACAGGAGTCAAATGCTAAGCTCTGCACCTACAAGCAAGACTCTTGGGTTGAAATTATTTGGCAGAAAACAGTTATTTCAAAGCACAGCTTTCTTAACAAAAGAAAGATTATTTTGTTCGGTGCCACAGCATTTTTTTTCAGCAGTTGCAAGAGGTGCCTTAAATTCACATTCATAGACTGAGGTTATTGGATTCAATTGAATTCCAAAGCAGAAAATCAGTCACGGAGAAAAAAAAGTCCACAGTCAAAATCAGATATTAGTGATGTGCACACACTTTCATTGCACGGAGCTCAGAGTAGATTAATCATTCTAGGTCATTTACCAACATACTCCCTTCATTTCCTCCACACTTCACATTAATGCGTTTAATTTCTACAGTTCCCAAGCTATGAATATATTTGACTCCATTTTCATCAAGAATTCTCCAACATTACATCTCTTTTATTCCCTAGTGCTTTTATGTTATTCTCCGCACTTTCTTTCTTCATTTACCTCTGCTTATTTATGAACTATTGCCATCAAGCCATAACACTTTATTAAGTCTGTATAAAAGCCGAGACAATTAATCACCACCTTGCTCTTTATGTCCCCCTCACCCCATTCAATTTCATCTAAAACACTTTCTCACCATCACGCAGAGGTCTTTCATATTTTCTTATAGGGTCAGGGCAGCAAGTAAAACCATGACGACCAAATAATCATGCAAAATAAAATCAACTTTATATAATATCATAAAGTTTTTGGCATTAAAGGCTATAGGTCCAATAAAAACCCCAGATTTGTCTCTATCTTTGTAATACACAAAAATATAGTACTTAGTCCAGTAAATGCTTTATGTTACACAGGTAAAAACACTTCAGCATATGTCATATGAATCATTTATCATATTGTCAGATCTATGAAGCTATTTATGCAGGTAATATTAATAAACATAAATTTGATTTTAATTAAAGATGCACCAATATATCGTCCAATAATCGGTATCAGTGTTTAAAAGCAATTTTCACAATATTGACTGACAGTTTAAAAACAGCCGATAGTCATGGCTGATATATCCTGTCAATCAAAAGAGAATATGAAAATGCAATGAATAGAAAATGTAAAGAAACATTACTAGTTTAATGTACTAATGGTCATTATATAAATGAATAACATTCAGAAAATGTAATATTCAGAATTTAGTTAATGCAAGTTAAAATAACAACCAAACTATCTGTATAGGCAGATATCAATCTGAATAATATGCTATTGAAAATGTGATATTTGGGCATCTCTAATTTTAATGAATATTTGATGTTTACTTGCATATTATTCTATCTATAATACTCCTCCATTTCATGATTTCATACAATCTGGGTCCTTCAGCAAAACCAGTTAAGAACCACCTTTGACACCCTGTATATCCTAAACCGTAGTGATTTTTATATTACACAAACATTTATCGCAGGTGTTGCAAAAATATTCTCGGCAGACGGCTATAGGGCACCAGTCAAGTTATACAGGCTTCATTCAAAGGGCTGCATTCGATTTCACCATAAAGCCAACAATCATTTCTTCACACCAATCAATACCACAGTTTTACACTGTCTGTTGCTGAAATATGGCTTGGGGAGACATTAATAAATGTAACATTATATGCAGTGTTATGACAACACATTCAGACTGAGCTTGCTCCTATACACTTCCCAGCTCCCCTAAACAAAACATACAAGATTAGGAGAATCAGACTAGGTCACGCCATGCTTCATAATGAAAGCAATTTAATACAAAGTCAATTTAATACAGTAATACTTGACAGAAGCTGCAATGAAACAGGCATGGTAGACAAGCTAAGAGAGAAAAATCTTTAAAAGTGCGTCTGGCTTCCCTTCAGTACAGTTAATTAGTAATGGAATAAGGGTTGATATAAAACGATATCATTTGCAGAAATCCGGGACATTTAAAATGTGACAAAGTTTGTGCACAAGTTAGGAAATCACATTCTGGAACTTGAAAAAGACAGCACAGAGGATTCTGGCACATTGTTGTATGTCAGTGCATCACTGACAAAAACAATTTGACTGGAAGGAAAAAGATATGTTTGTCTTGCACGTGAAGAAAATAAAGATGCCGTTTTACAGACCGAACCACAATAATCCATATTTTTATGTAAATTTCAATGGTTTTGTACATGTAACTTTGAAAGTCTTTGAATTCCTATAAATGGTTAAAGGCAGGGTGCATGATCTCTAAGAGCCAATTCAAAGACATTTATAATCACCTAAACAAACACGCCCCTAACCCAATAGAATCTGGACCTTAATTTGATAGACCCTCCCCACACATACGCAACCCAGGCAATGATGTCGTTTAGTAGACATGCCCCTTACAGCTGATTGGCTACAAGTTTGTTTTGGTAGTCGGCCCCATAATAACCAATGCAAACTAAGAGCAGCGCAAATTAGTTCAAGGTCACAAATAAGCAGAGCTGATCTTGAGTGACATCGCAGTTGAAATTCGGGGTGTGTAATCCCAGCTAACGAAGCCAAAGTACACTGAAAAGAATTGGAGGACAAAAAACTGAAGGTTTACAAGAAGTTTTGAAATGTCTGGTATTGTGAGACGACTTCTTGTTGTGACTCCTATTTTATTTACTTAAAGGATTAGTCAATTTTTTTAAAAGAAAAATCCAGATAATTTACTCACCACCATGTCATCCAAAATGTTGATGTCTTTCTTTGTTCAGTCGAGAAGAAATTATGTTTTTTGAGGAAAACATTGCAGGATTTTTCTCATTTTAATGGACTTTAATAGAGCCCAACATTTAATACTTAACTCAACACTTAACAGTTTTTATCAACGGAGTTTCAAAGGACTATAAACAATCCCAAACAATGCATAAGGGTCTTATCTAGCGAAACGATTGTCATTTTTGACAAGAAAAATAAAAAATATGTACTTTTAAACCACAACTTTTCGTCTAGGTGCGGTCCAGTGCGACCTAACGTAAATGCGTAGTGACGTAGGGAGGTCTTGTGTTACATATATAAAACGCACATTTGTGGACCATTTTAAACAATAAACTGCCACAAAGACATTAATTATTATGGGTGGGGTCAGCTGGCGCATCACGACCGGATCTACATGACGAGAAGTTGTGCTTTAAAAGTGTTAGTAAATCTGGCTCTTATTCACTAAAGTTTTTAAAGATGTTAATTTGACATGAAAATGGCATCACCCCACATCTGCACTATATATAATATAAGCTAAATGTTCCTGTACTAAATGTTCCTGTAGCTCAAACGGTAAAACTTTGTGTTTGCAGCACAAAAGGTCATAGGTTTAATTCCCACTGAATACACATACTGATTAAATCTATACCATGTAATGCACTGTAAATTGCTTTGGATTAAAGTGTCGACGTAAATGTAAATTGTTGGAACAAAACTTTGGTTTATAATCAATGAAGCTTGTGGCGCTGGAGTGATTTATACAGAAAGACAGAAATAGTAAAATTGTGAGTATAATGCAAAAAGGTGATATGGGAAATGCATATTCAATGCCTATTTAGCTCCAGAGTCCTCTATGACAGTGGTTCTCAAACTGGGGGCCGCGAGATGGTGCCAGGGGGGCCCCAGTTTTATGACATTTCATAAAACACATTAATTTATTATGAATTTGAGAAGTTTGAGAACCACTGCTCTATGATATACAGGCATTTTCTCTGACTCTCATGTATTATGCATATACCCTATACATCAGCTTATACATGACTGCATAACACCCTCCTGAGAAACAAGTGTCTGAAAAACAATCAATGTTTTTTTTGATCCTCTTTATAAATCACCACCCTTTTCAAACAATTTCAGACCTTGATGTTCAAAAGAAAACTGTTTTCATTTAGACATCACAGAATAGCCAAAAGATGCATCAAGGCAGTGTTGTATAGTCTATTGTTGTTTCTGTGCTGCAGAAAATCAGGCAATTTGCCTGCTCGCTTTATAACAATTGACTGTCTTCTCAAAGGCCATAAATACAATCAGGAGCATCTACGGAAGCTTTTTAGATATATATCCCATTCCCTTTGAAATGGCATTTTTTCCTATGTATGTTGTGTTATTGCATTATCTCGCATGCTGTGTCCTTATCAACTTCTAAAGGGTACAACCTTTAAAACTATTCTCTCGTCTCTGTTCTTAATGAGTCATCAGAGTCTGTTTGTGTCCTTGTTTCTCTTTCTGCCTCCAGCATGTTGCCCTCGCCACAGGTGTGCGTGTCTACTTTGGTGACAGTGAGCACAATGGCAGTGGTCGACCTCTACCTGCTGGAGCAAAGCATGCTGGGACCTCGTGGCGGAGCCCATCCTGCAGTATGGCCATGTGTCGCCGTCGCACTCGGTGATCTGTGTTTCTTGCTGGCACTGCGCTTTGTTTCAGCCGGTGTCGTCTCGGAAGCTCGCTCTCCCCGTCGGGGCTTCGCCAATGCTCTCTGGTTCCTATTTCTATCTCTGTTGCAGCTCAAGCTTTTCTTTGTGTGTCAAAATTACAGACAAGAGCGGCGACCTCCAGATCCTCTCGCCCGTAAGACACTGACTCTATTACTTTCTGTCTGCCTGCCCTCACTGTTCCTCATCCTGACAGGAGCCGATTACATGACTCCCCTTCGGAGAAAACAAGAGGTCCGCAGCCGACTTCTGTGGGTGGTTGTGGACCTGCTCGACGTGCTGGACCTGCAAGCCGGCCTGTGGGAGGTGCAGGGAACTGTTGGGGTCCCCCTTTGGGTGGAGGGTATTGTTTTCTTTTATTGTTACGTATTGCTGCTGTTGCTGCCGTGCGTTTCGCTAACCGAGCTCGGTGCTACTGCCCTGCCCGGACTACAGGCAACTCGGAAAGAAGCCATCTATCCTTGGCTCAGTTTGGTCACCATTAACTTATTCACCCTTGTGCCCAGAGGAGTGGGGATGTTATGGTATAGGGACCCACGGGTGTCTACAGTGTTCCTGGGTAAAAACCTGCTGGCTCTTGCAGTAAAGCTCAGCTCCGCCTGGGAGCGGCACAAAAAGGGACGTGGAGGGGTTCAGGGGGCTGGAAGCGCCACAGGAACCGGAACCCAGAATCGCAGGGAGGTCTCAGAACCAGCGGCAGAGCAGGAACAAGGGTGCACGTCTCCGACTGCATCATCTACGCGCTACCACACGCTTTCACGCACGCATTCACACAGCCACACGCTGTCTCACGTCAGTTTGGACCCTACGGAGACCTCGCTGGGACCTGCTTATATTTCTCATGAACTCTAGTAGTCATTGTGAAACTGCCAGTAACTTATAAGCTTGTGGTTTAATCCCAGCATTCTCTAAAATGACCAGAGATAACATATTAGCACACTTTGTAGTTTGTACAATTGAAGATTTGTAAAGCCAGGTGGAGCCTTCTTCCAGACAAAATGATAATTCGTTTAAGCCGTTTTAATGAAGTGCCTTCTTTGAAGAGCGACAATTATATTCTTGCTCTCGTTTCATTTGGTGTTCATCCAGGACTTGAATTTAAACCATGTACAGTGAAGCATGACCACTGTTAATATTCAACTCTGTAATAAATGTTTAATAGTCACCTGTTTTCAAACATGTTACCTGAGCCTATAACCTATTGGTTTGATATGCGACACAGAGGCAGATCTCAGGTAAATTGTTGCAGACCTGTCTACACCTAATGTAAGCATTTCACAAATTCTGTGTGACAGTTTGATTTATAGAGTTGGGCTTTACGGACAAATTAATCCATTCCTCCGTCAACCAAATGGAAGTTTCATGGTCGAGCAAACACAACGAAAGTATCTGCCTATCACTTTCAACTGTGAAACAAATCAAATCGGTAGCAAAGGGCTAACTTTAAATCTAGCACAGCCTGAACCAAAGCCTTAGCATCACTGTAGGACGAGTATAAAAAATGCCTTTTATATGACAGTTACAACAAGTGAATCCCGGGGAGGATTATGGTCAGCTGACACAATCCCCTCACACGCTCTGATAAACAATCACTGCTTTTTATTAATTGAAATGAGATTCATTTTCAAAGAGCTAAGAGCTCATACCGCATTTCATTTATGATTTACACAGAGCATTTACAGAACGTAAAAGCGTACAAACTTGCATGACAAACGCTAACAATAAGTCCAAGTTATAAATTAATTGAATAACCAAGAGCGGTTCCACGGGAAGCCGCTTTAGCTTTAGAGATATTGCAGAGAGTTAGGAATCTGACCAAATTCAATTCCTCTGTCTCACTCTTCTTTTTTCATTTCAAGATCATGTTACCTTCCCCCGTGAGCAACTACCATCAATGAAGAAAAATTACGAAAATAATGAACAAGCAGTGTTTATTTCTTAAGTGAATCATCTGCAGCTTGAGGAACATACCTTCTTCATATTTCACCCCGAAGTTGAATAAAAAAAAGAAATTGCATTTTGCATAATGAAAATAAACTATAATGTAAAGGATTATGTATGTGCTGGTTGCTATAGCAGAATAAATCCAGGACCCAGGTGCAAAGTGGGCGGTATTTATTTCCTTAAAGGACAAGTTTGGTATTTTACACTTAAAGCCCTGTTTTCAGATTGTTTATGATGAAATAGAACGGTTTTGACTGAAATTTGGACATATGATGAATTTTTGGGTGTTTGTTGTATCAGCCCCCACCTTTACAATGGCTGAATAGGTGCACTGGAACAATCCTTCAAAAAAATTCATTAAACTTTCGTTTACAAAGACGTGAAACTCACCGAGTGGTCAGGGGTGTTCACTGATATGCTCACACAAAAATCGCTGCAAAAGATGTTTTCCAACAAGTTTTATCGTAGTTTTTGTTTAACTTCATTGACTTGTATTAGATGTGCTGTGAGGTACGGTATTACTCCGCGCCGGGAACTTTGTTTGTATTCTTGCAATTGGCAAAGGCGGATTATCGCCACCAACTGGGCTGGAGTGTTTATTATTCAAGCTCGCGGCGTAAGAATATAGGGGTGTGAGGCGTTTGTAAATATAGGTCCACAAGTTTACAACGAATGCTAAAACACCTGTTGGAAAGCATCTTTTGCAGCGATATTAGTGAACACCCCTGACCACTCGGTGAGTTTCACGTCTTTGTAAACGAAAGTTTAATGCATTTTAGGAAGGATTGTTCCAGTGCATCTATGCAGCCATTTTGGGGGTGGGGGCTGATGCAGCGGAAGCCGGGGATTCTCGGGCCGGCATCATGTGTCCGGGTTTCAGTCAAAACCGTTCTATTTCATCATACACCATCTGAAAACAGGGCTTTAAGTGTAAAATATCGAACTTGTCCTTTAAATAAAAGTTTTGGGTTAACCATTTGTAAATAAATCGCATATATGTTATTAATTATGCATATTTATATTACATTTATTTGAATGTATTAAATTGCACCTGTCAAGATGAATCCGAGTACCCACACAAGGCTGTGTAATTAGTTTTAGATGGTTGTTATCTGGGAATAACAAACCTCGGAATGTCGCCACTGGGTAATCAAAGAGCTCCAAATAGAGGATGAAAAAATTCCTTAATGTGCTTATCTTAAAATAAACAATGTATCTTCTAAACAGTCTGTTTACTCCAGAAAACACTCATTTTATTTTTACTAGGTATGTTTTTGTAAGATTCCCTTACAGCTTGGCCTGTATCAAAAAAACATTAAAACTTTTTATTTCGCCTTCTGTTCCTCTTCTCCATCCAGCCGAGTTAATTTCTCTCTGGACTATAATTACTCTCCTCTACAGAAGCTGTCAGCCCCCTCCACCTCCCAAGCTCCCACTTTTATTTCTCTCGTTTGTTTAAATTTGCCCCCCGGCCGACAGGCAGCTACCTCCATGCGCTTGCTCTGTCAGGGATGGTTAGGCAGACGGGAGGAATACCGACGGAGGGAAGATTAAAGGGCGAAGCTTTACGCTGAAGGCCTGCTGCCTGCAATTTATTTACAGTTTAATACACATAAAAGTGCTAAACTGAGGCAAAGACAGCAGCATGGGCACAAAGATAAAACCGGAGCTACAAGTGTACGGTACGCGACGACACAAGCACGCAACATTGCACGTTTCACAGACATATGGTGCTGCTTTGCTTGATAGATGCTTATTGCACTTCGTTTTTAGTTCACAACAGCTTTTAGCAGAAGGTGAGTGCACTCAGGAGGCTTTGCTGACATGTTCTGGCAAAAGAAAATGTGTCTCATTTATTATCATCACGATGGGCAGGGGACTGTAATGGCATCATTATGGCTGTAATTAGCTTGTTAGTTATGAATGCATAGGAAGCCTGTGACATTGCTACACTAAACAACTTACTATAACAGTCCCGGAAACATTAACATTTCTGTAAATGAAGTGACCGTATCTCTGGATCCTCACAATTTATCACAATCACGCTAATGTACTATATATATATATACACATAATAGCTTGGCTTATTGGTCAAAAAATACCTGAATGTAGAATTGAATGTGCATAAACAAACATAACAGAATGCATCTCCAAGGGTTCATGTGCTAATTGCTTTTTCTAGGTACGTGACACATCCTTGGTAATTTCCGGATCATATTCCTACAGTTCTGTCTCTCTTTACCATCCTATCCAACAAAGCCTTGACAAGTCCTTGAAAGTCTGTGAAATTATGAAAGTAAAGTATGGATATAGGCCCCCCATCACCTGTTTAAACTGTTGCCATCTGGAAAATGCTAAAACTGTTTGGTCCATCAAAACACGAACCACAAGATTCATGAACAGCTGTTATCCTAAAGCTAAATCCACACAGAACTCTGAGTTGAAAACACACCATCCAAATACAATAAATTCTTTACATGCAAGAACCATTTATGTTCAATAACATGAAAATTTAATCTACGTGTATTACAGCCTATATTAGTAATAAACGTACTTATGTGCAATAACTCTACTTAGCCTATGTTAGATATATGCACCGACCTTATGCCAGTGGTTCTCAAACTGGGGGCCCTGAGACGGTGCCGGGGGTCCCGGTTTAATGGCATTTTATAAAAACTATTAATTTATAAAAAATCTGTGTAATTAAGCCTCTGTAAGTGTTTTGTTTATTTCAAATTTTAAGTTTTCTTCGAGAGAGCGCACCCCAAAAAAGTTTGAGAACCACTGCCTTATACAACTATACAAGTTATTTTCAACACAACATTGGGCTAAGTGCTATAATTGGGTCCCCAGTGCTTGTATCAACCTAAAAAATATAATAAAGATCAACCCAGTAACTTAGTTTTGGTAAACCATTCTCTGCAAGCATGTGAAAAATAGCTCATTGAAATTTGGCTCCCCTTGTGATGTCAGAAGGGGATAATAATGCCCCTTAATCTGCACTATCCAACCACGGCACTGCCATTTAGTGCAGAGATCAGCTCATTTGCATTTAAAGGGCCAAACCCAAAAACAGCACATTTTTGCTCAAACCTACAAAGTTGCAATTTAACTTGCTATAATAAATTATCTATATGATATTTTGAGCTAGAACTTTACATACGTACTCTGGGGACGCCAAAGATTTATTTGACTTCTTTAAAACGTCTTGTAAAATGTCCCCTTTAATACAATGGAGCTTTTTAGGTTGAAACAACCAGTGGTGTAGTGGTGTCTGGAGAAGTGGGTATACTCTTAATTTATGCCACAGTAGAAGTGGGTATACCCTCTGCCATCAAATAAAGAGGTGGGTATACTCCGTATACCCTGCACTACACCACTGGAAACAACCCAGCATTGGTTAAATTACAAACCAATGGGTTGTGTTCATTCTTTTTTACCCGACGCTGGGTTAAAAAATAACCCATTATTTAGAGAGTGCCACATAGTGTATAGTAATGTTTGATGTGTAGAATGATGAAACTATTTATCCATTTTTCTTCATGTACTGGTCCCTAACTGCACTATAATTTCAATGTATTTTGGTACAAAAGGTTAAAAACTTACTTGTCCCAATATGGGGCCTAGTGGGGGCCCAGGAGCAGCCTGTCCAGACCTTACAATGGCTCTGATCACACCGCCCGTATCCAATTTTTTCACTGTCTTGGCCGCTTTAGATATCTTAGACATATTGCCTGTGCGTCTGGCCCGCTACACGTCCGTCCGTCTCTTTCGCCTGTTGGAAAAGGTAATTACTGAGGTGTCTTTAATTCATTAAAAATTCAACACTAAAAATCTATAAATGTCTAGAGGTTAAAAGTGAGTTATACAAAAGCTCCCAGATCCATAAAAGCTCTCCCAGGAGTGCATGTCCCCCTTATCTTGAGACACTGTAAGTGAAGACAGTCGCAAGGAAAAGTGCTATGAAACCTTAAGAGATAAGGGATAAAAGCACAGGTGCGTGCACTCAAGGTTGACTGCCTTCAATGACTCCCTGTGCTCTGCTGATCCATTACTGTTAGCCAGCACTTCACGGGTTCGGATCAGAAAGGGTAGACGGAGCAGAATGGATGGCGGCCACCAAGCCCAGCAGCATCAACGGTGACGCACAAAATTAGCACTGCGTGCAAGGGTGAAAGGGTAACATCTGGTTTTTGTATTCACAGTTGAATTTAATTATATTATTCAATCAATTAGGCGAGTGCTGGAAAAGGTCTGAAATGTGCTCGGAGAGACGCGAGTCATAAAAGCCACACCCCATAATAAAAGCCGATGCGTATGCAATGGCATTTGCCTGACCACCAATTAAGCACAACTAAAATTACGACCCATTTTGTGACAGTTCAGCTCAGGTAAAACAAACTATAACTCAAAATTATTCATAGCACTCTGTTCCCAACCTAACTTCATTCTTAATGTATTTATATATTCAGAAATGTAAGGGCACAGGTGAAATAAACACACCTCGCTGGCCACACATTACAGCGCGTCATCAGTTTTAATGCTTGCAGTTAATCTTTGAATCTGTGCACACAAGGAGACAGGCAAAGACAGCATTTCATAAACATCAAGACACTGCAAGCATATTTTTCCTAGTATACACGGGCTATCTGAAACAGCAGATATTGGCACGGCAGTCACCAGCTGTTTGAATACATTTAGTTAAGAATTACACTCTGGGTTTTCTTTAAAATGCCAATCACATTCTGCCCTTCATTTCTGCATTCAATTTCATGCAGCTCACCGAACGCGTTTCTGCTGTTTGAGAGCTTGTTGTACTCTAAATCAATTTAAGAGGTAGTCAGGGAACATTGGGCTGCTGGTAAACCTTCCCCCCTTGGCAGGAGGTCTGACAATTTTAACATGGGCTATTCAGAAGCAGAACAATCAACAGTCCTGTGAGTTGAATTGAGGTTTATTTTGAACATTGTGATTGGCGCTGATTTACTTTTTAAGTGTTTATGTGGTGCTGCTCACAATAACAATGTTTCTGACTGTTTCTGAACAGACATGCATGAAATTTATTTTCATTAAACGTAACTGTGCCGACGTGTTTGGAATATAAAATTCTTGAAAGTGAATGATGAATGTTAAAAGAAAAAATGTAAGAAAAATGAATATGGACTGCAGGCATATGAAACTCAACTCGGCTTGCTTGGTATACTGCTTTGAAGTTCTTCTGACATAGATTAAATACAACATTTTACACTGCATGCAGCATGTATATTATAAACCGTTAAAATACACGACTAAGACAAGGAATAAGACTAATGGATAACCTAAAAATTTACTCAACATCTAAAATAGAAATTATCAATATTATCGATAGACTCCTCTATTTGAAAGCAAATGAATGATTGCTGCCATTTCTGTCATGAGTTTAGCATTGATTGTTTAGTTTTGCACATACACAACTTGTGAATAGCTAGCTTTGCTTGGCTGCTATTACAATATAAGTCTTGAATGATACTGCAGGAAAAACAAACAAAACACATTGTGAAGTTAACTTACATCATATAAGTCTTCAAGATTTATTCAAAGGTATGTAAATGGGGCTATAACTGCTCCGACCCTTTTACCTCCAAAGAGTCCTCGGCCTAAACAGGGTATAGTGCTATAAACAGTGTTGTTCACGTCTAGCAAAACGGTCTATAAACTAAAGTCACTTTTAATCATTATACCCCAAAAAATGCCAAGCTGTTGGATATTGCAGCGCACTTGAAAAACAAGGCAATATACACTTAGCCACAAATAAATGTGGCTCACTATTCTATTTTTTTTTTTGGAGTGAACTCATTTTGTCTACTAGCCAGAAAAAAAGCAATGGATGTTAAAAGTCCCTAGACTCAGTAAAGTAATGTAATATTTTAACCCAAATCATAGGCCTTGAAATCGATGTTCAAGTGCCATTTGATATATCTCCAATAATATTATAAAATATATTTAAAAAAAATAATAATGGCGCTTAAAGATTTCTTTACAGAGAACCCTTTTTGGTACCTCATAGAAATATTCAGTCAAAGGCTCTCATTTCTTTTATACCTTTTTCTTAAGGAACCTTTTGTCATTACAAAGAACTGTTTTATTGAAACAGGAAGGTTCTTCAGGTGTTTCATAAAATGTTGTTTTAACCATTCATAATGGTTCAGAGCACTCCTGCAGATTTGAGCTCCAACCCCAATCAAACACAGGTGAAACAGGTAGTGATGGTCGTTTTCGAAGCATTGCTTCATTAGCTTTGAAACATTTACGAATCTTTTGTTTCGAATCAGTGGTTCGAAGCTTGTTTCAAACTGGCCCAAGTCACGTGATTTTAGCAAACAAGGCTTCATTACATCATAACTGTTTCGAAACGTTTCGAAAATCCGATGGTTCACCACTAGGGGGAGTTGATCACATGACCAGTGTCTTATATGTTTAGGTGAACTCGGGTCAGTTTTATTATGCAAGTTCATGAAACATTTATCCTTCTGACTAATAACACTGCCATTTTGTCTACTTTTTGTTTATAGACAGATTTAATGACAAAAATGTGCATAATTAAAAGGGCAGTTAGTTTTAAAGGCCACGATGTTTGAAAAATGCTTTGGAAAAGGAGACGGGCCGACTACCAAAACACACTTATAGCCAATCAGCAGTAAGGAGCGTGTCTACTAACCGACATCCTTGCCGGGTTGCGTATATGTGGGGCGGGTCTATCAACAGAAGGTCCAGATTCTATTGGGGTAGGGGTGTGTTTGTTTAGGTGATTTCAAATATCAACATTGGCTTTCAAACATCGTGGACTCCGCCTTTAATGATTTGTTTGCCCTAAATAAAACTAAAAACACATAATACACTTTCAATTGTCATAATTAAGTTAAATAATTTTTTTAACATTTTAATCAAAATCTTGCTATTATTTTGTAAAAAAAAGTGTAAAATGTTTGGACATATCTGCTTTTACACTATTTTGACCAGCAGGGGTCGCCAGCATGTGTGGCGTTTCGAACTGCTTCGAAAAACTGAATAAAGATTCCTTTCTCCCATCACTAGAACCAGGGCTGCGTTCAGCCCCAACAAAACGTTGCACGACGTTTATTAAACAGAAACGGTGATGACGTAAGAGTTGCAACTACGGTAGCTGAGAGGCCATTCTTTGTGTTTTTTTAGGGGCCAAGCACCGAAGGTGCTGAGGCACCTATTGGAACTGTCAGTATTATTATTCTTCATCTTCTTCCCCAATGGGAGTCTATGGCAGCCCTATGAACCGTACGTAGGAAAATGATGAAATTTGGCACAGTTGTAGAGGTGGTCCTGAAAAGTCAAGTGACCAAAAATGGGGTCTCTAGCACTAACTCTATAGCGCCACCAGCAGTGCAAAAATTCAATGTTCAAATGGTTATAACTGCTGATCCGCTTGATCTATGAAAATTCTACTTAGTACACGTGATTGCTCTCCTCATGCTTATTGTTTTTAATGCCTTACAGTAAAACTCCACCCATTACAGTAGCGGCCATTTTGAAATGTACAGTATTCGGTTTATTCGCTACTCCTTCTTCAAATTTGGTTTAATTTTTATGAATTTTGGCACAGATGATCTTTGGAGTGAGCCGCACAGAAATGACTGAACAGAATTTTGATATTTATCTTTGTTCAAAAGTAGTAAATGCGCAAACTTAACGAGGTTGACGCAAAAATGGTTCTGAAGCTGTATCTCGGTCATTATTTGATCAATTGAAATGAAATTTGGTACACTTCATGTGGACCATGAACTTGGGGATTATGCCAAATTTGGTGACAGCGCCACCTATGGGTCATGAGATATGAAAATAGGCTATTTTTGCCCATAACTTCTGAACTGTTTGTCAGAAAATTATGATCTTGATGTCTATGGGTTGCTTACCTCATGCCGCATCTGCCGATGTGTATTATGCCGGTGTCATGAGCAATCCAGTCCCCCGAGCAATTCGGTCTCCCCTAGGACCCCGATTGGTATCTAGCACTAATGCCTGCTCAAAAATGTGTCATTGCAATATCTCGTTTGCATACGCGGCTAGCAAGCTAATTATGTTGTACAAAATAGAAACATTACATTTTTAAAAAATAAAAGTTAACGAAAAAAACAATATAATAAACTAATATTCATGTTGCAGACACGTCAGTACTTTTGTGTCATCATCTGCTTTACAAAAACAATACTTTTATTTTTTGTAAATTATTAACATACCTTACGGAATATATATTTTTAATAGTAAAAGTGTAGTAATCATGGCTTATAATTATAATTTAAATGTGTGATTCAACTATGTAGTAATCATGTTTTGTATAAGTAATTAATGAGTAAGTAATTGTATAAGTAGACAGTAAAAAGTGGAAAGGTACAGTATAATAATCTAAATAATAAAATGACACAAGCAATGTGTAGATCTCCCACCTATAGCCTCATTTATATACTACTATATGAAACATATCATTTAAAAGACATCAATTGTAATTTTAACAACGTTCTAACTACATAAATCATAACGCGATTTTGTAGGAATTGTAATAAGGCGCTAAGAAAACTACCCATGAGGAGTTTTTCAGCCAATGGAGTCGCGCGGGGTCCTAGGGGAGACCGAATTGCCCGGGGGGACCGAATTGCTCACGACACCGGGTTTGACCGAACCGCCTGTCCGCCATTTTGAAATTTCACATAATTTGTTATATTTTTTGAACTAGTGGACATATCCGCGCAAAAATTAGTAAGGAGCTTCGACATGATGTCCTGAAGGTACCTGGGAAGTCAGAGTACAGCGCCACCTAGGGGTTATAAACTATAACAGTTCTTATGGAACTGCTTATAACTTCTAAATACTTTGTCTGATATTAATTTCTTTGTGAAATTGTATTCACTGGTTTATGCCGATTGCAACGATACCTCGTTTGTCATCTTCCAACATTCTGTTCATGTGTTATTGTAAAGCATATGGTAGATGATTTTTTCGCTACTCCTTTTACAAATGTTGTTTATTTTATGCCAGGTACCTCTCGTATAATGATTGGAGCAATCCACACAGAAATGACCGAACAGTTTTTGATATTCTGTTCTCTTTCTTAGAAATACCACTCCAAAGTTGACCGTGTCTGTGACGTTGTCTATTTGTCATAGTAAATTAATGTGACTGTATATTACATTGTATAGCATTACTTTACAGAATGATCTTCTTGTCTTCAATCTCACTTGAGCTTTTTGATTCTCATATACATTGTACTTCTTTTAGTTCTGCTCTGCACTGTCAGTTCTGCATCTGTGTTGATTGGCACATGTCAATCCTTGCAGCACCTAAGCTGTTTTTTTGCTGCCCCTTGAGCTGTGTTAACTCAGTTGCGCATCTAATTAACCATATGCCATGAGATTCTGAGGTCATGGGTTCGAATCCCATGAGCGTCGGTTTTGTCTTGACTAATTTGTTGTTTGAGTTATCTGATTCTGTTATTCATTGTATGTTTTATTTCTGATCAGTGGTGTCATATTTGCACCTTCAGTGATTGCCATATGTCAATGCGTGTATCTGTAATCTCTTTTCTACTGCCACTTGAACCATGTCAACTGGGTGGTGCATCTAGTTAATCACATGCCTTGACAATCTGAGTTCTTGGGTTCGAATCCTGCAAGGGGCATGTATTAAGTTCTTCTATTAAAGTTTTGTTCTCTCTCACCAATTCTTCTCAACCTGTCTGTAGTTCACATATGTTCTATTTTTGCCGTGTTTGGCGTTGTTGCTCTGCACTGCGGTGGTTCTGCTCTGTGATTGCTGTGCCTTGTGTTCTTGATGCACCTTGGGTGCTCAATGCGCCTTGGGTGATTGCTGCGTTGTATGTTGCTTGCTGTGCTTTGGGTGCTCATTGCGCTGAAGGTGCTTGACCCCGCAATTGCTGCTTGCAGCTATATTTTTAAATGTTTCTGAAGCCTGATGAAAACATTATAAATGTGTGTTTAATACTGTAAAAGACCCTCAATGTTACAGTCACTGACCTTGCCATCCAGAATAAAAGACAACATTCCAACTTGAACCCATTGAGCGAGCGGTCTCTTTACTACCGCGTGGTTTTATACATCTTGCCGCTGATTGGGCCGACATTTCTGACACACCCACCAAACAAGAGAAAACGCTTGTAAAACCTGTTGCATTCCGTTGCACACCGTTTCCAGGAAACATGTCGTTCAACCCGGAAACCGTGTGAGATTGAACGTGCCCCAGGTAATCTAGAGCCGTTTCTCAATATGCGTTCTTGTGGACTTGTGAAACGTCATCAGTCGCGGACCAAGTACTGTTCCAAATCAAAGTTCGCATCAAGCCCAAGTTCACATAAAATCCCCGTATGTGTTCTTGATCCGCCCATTTTATCGAGGATGCATCAGAGGAGACTTGTGTGGACTTATGACAGTGAAGTTTCCCAGAATGCATTTCACGTCAGGAGTTCGTTCTTCTGAGTCTGAACTTGCAAGTTCGAACTACGAAGGACACAAGTCAGAGTTTGACGTACTTGGTATTGAGAAACGGCTAATGTGTTCAGGGTTGCTTGATAATTACAGACAAGTGTGTTGGAGGCTGGGTAGCAGGACTAGGGCTGCAACGTTAAATGCCGATATACACTAAAAATACGTGTGCGAACACTAGGCTGAATCGCACTGCCGATATTATTCACAACTATTTCATGTACTACGGCTTTTGATCACTATGTCCTTCTCGATCTGGAATCACTGTTAGTTTGAGTCGTTTGAGTTGTTAGTTTTGAGTCGTGCAAGTTCTCCCACTTAGAAATCATGGAGGAGTCTGAAATTGTCATCGTAGGTGCATGTCCACTGTGAGAGACATAAAAAAAACCAGAAATCACAATGTATGATTTTTTAACTATTTATTTGTATGATACAGCTGCAAATAAGTATTTGAACACCTGTCTATCAGCTAGAATTCTGACCCTCAAAGACCTGTTAGTCTGCCTTTAAAATGTCCACCTCCACTCCATTTATTATCCTAAATTAGATGCACCTGTTTGAGGTTGTTAGCTGCATAAAGACACCTGTCCACCCCATACAATCAGTAAGAATCCAACTACTAACATGGCCAAGACCAAAGAGCTGTCCAAAGACACTAGAGACAAAATTGTACACCTCCACAAGGCTGGAAAGGGCAACAGGGAAATTGCCAAGCAGCTTGGTGAAAAAAGGTCCACTGTTGGAGCAATCATTAGAAAATTGAAAAAGCTAAACATGACTGTCAATCTCCCTCGGACTGGGGCTCCATGAAAGATCTCACCTCGTGGGGTTCTCAACGATCCTAAGAAAGGTGAGAAATCAGCCCAGAACTTCGTGGGAGGAGCTGGTCAATTACCTGAAAAGAGCTGGGACCACCGTTTCCAAGGTTACTGTTGGTAATACACAAAGACGTCATTGTTTGAAATCATCCATGACACAGAATGTTCCCCTGTTTAAACCAACACATGTCCAGGCCCGTCTTAAGTTTGCCAATGACCATTTGGATGATCCAGAGGAGTCATGGGAGAAAGTCATGTGGTCAGATGAGACCAAAATATAATTTTTTGGTTATAATTCCACTAAACGTGTTTGGAGGAAGAAGAATGATGAGTACCATCCCAAGAACACCATCCCTACTTTACAGCATGGGGGGTAGCATCATGCTTTGGGGGTGTTTTTCTGCACATGGGACAGGGCGACTGCACTGTATTAAGGAGAGGATGACTGGGGCCATGTATTGCGAGATTTTGGGGAACAACCTCCTTCCCTCAGTTAGAGCATTGAAGATGGGTCAAGGTTGGTTCTTCCAACATGACAATGACCCAAAGCACACAGCCAGGATAACCAAGGAGTGGCTCTGTAAGAAGCATATCAATGTTCCGGCGTGGCCTAGCCAGTCTCCAGTCCTAAACCCAACAGAGAATCTTTGGAGGGAGAAAACTGCAAACTAACCCTCCTGCAGTGTGTGCAAGCCTAGTGAAAGACTACAGGAAACGTTTGAGCTCTGTAATTGCAAACAAAGGCTCATGTACCAAATATTAACATTGACTTTAGGTGTTCAAATACTTATTTGCAGCTGTTTCATACAAATAAATAGTTAAAATGTCATACATTTCTGGATTTTTTTATTTAGATTATGTCTCACAGTGGACATGCACCTACGATGACGATTTCAGACCCCTCCATGATTTCTAAGTGGGAGAACTTGCAAAATAGCAGGGTGTTCAAATACTTATTTTCTTCACTTTATATGAAAACCTACAGCGTTGGACCTATGCACAACTATAATGAGCCCTTAATCTGTCAAAATGACAGATGGCTTTTTCCGATACAAAAATAATCTGTCGGTTAACGTAAACTATATATAGCAGATTTTTGACCTGAGGGAGGGGTTCTTGCAGAGCTTGTGGTTTGAATAGAATTAACCGATTGTTAAATTTTTGGGGAGTTTCATGTCGATGTAGGGTAGGGTTCTATGCATGGGCTTCGTCGCACACTTGATGCAGACGTATAAATTTGGCCAATAGCCCCAAAAAATGCCATGCTGTGGATTTTGCAGTGTACTGAGAAAACAAGGCAATATACGCTTAACATAATAAATTTTTTCATTAAATATTTTTTGGAGTAAACTCATTTTGTCCATTAGCCAGAACTGGATGTTTAAAATCCCTAGACTCAGGAAAGTGATTTAATATCTTAATCCAAAGTCAGAAAAAGCAATCAGAGAAGAAAAACCTCAGAGACATAATGCAGTTGTGTTGTAATGTCAGTTTAAGAAGACAGAGAAAATGAAACACCCAAGAGAGTCAATAACATTAGCAGAGCTACATCACTCCTGATTTAAGGCGACAGAGAGAGACATGATTCTCTTTAAGAAGTGATTTAAGAACCTCAAAACCATTCCCTATACACTAGCTTCACTTTTACATATATAGATTTACAACCAGGCTTCTGAAAGCCAGCCAGTTCATTTGGTTTCTCACTCTCTTGATATATTTGTTTTTGGTTTGAGATAAATTGAACTTGCAGACATGGGAAAACATGTTTGTTGAGGCAAGAATAGTCCATTTAAAATACTGCTGAACCAGCAACTGTTGTTTTTGCAAAGTGGACAAAAGCGGGAAAATAAATGGCGAGTAAAGTATATTAAATATTTATGCATAGCCGGAAAGGACTGCTAAACTTATTTAATTTCCTTAAACTTTCGTTTTACACAAATTAACAAATGGCATTCCTGCTTAACGCAAGTTGTCTTTTTCCAACAGTGAAGGCAGTGAATGAAAATAATTTGCTCACTTAAAAGCAACTAGATGACATCAACTAAAAAAATCTATCAAAACCAAAACAATCCTATTAGTCTTCTATTCTACAGCAAACAAAAGTGCAACATTTACATCACAATTCAATAAGCAGGCTGCTGTTTCTGCTCAAGTACTCTAAATCCCTCCAGGTGCATATTGATTTTGACAAGACTGTGATGTGATAACCTCAGTGAAAGGCTAAATTACCTCCAAATTTACAACATCAAACTAAACAAATGCAAGCAGACTCAAATGACATTGCTGCCAACAAAAGCCAACATAACATCATAATCACATTCACCAGCCCTGCATTCATTCAACTAAATGGGCAACAAATAATATGGCAGAATAGAAATGTTAGGACTGAAATTAGAGAATAAAAGAGTGAATTCTTGATCTGACAGGAATAACTAAAGGTATTGCATTAGCACCATTTTTAATTGGCTTTGAAGGCCATAATTAAAAATCATCTTACATTTACTCTCAGGCAGATGGTATTTTAATGGCTAAATGAACCATCAGCTACAGCCAATTACTTTAACCTTTTCCATAACAATATTCAATTTAGGGTCATTGATAAAGCATTACTATTTATCAACTACTTTGCCTCTAAACTGACACAGGAAGTGTCTTACCTAGCTGTTTTGTCTTTGCTAATTTAGAAACTACAGAATTTTTGTTTTTTACTGAATCAAGATAACCAAGGTATATTGATGCACACCCTCAAGACAACGAAGTATGCACATATCTCATGTATTTTTGCTGGCAGCTTATTTAAATAAGGGAAATACTCTCTATGATGACCAAAAAGGAAAATGGAAAACTAACTATATTGACTTTATTCAACGTGATTTTGCTGACGTTCATATGCATTTCTTTCTATTCTTTTTACTGAGGTCATCTTAGAGAAGTGCTGAACCTTTAAGAAACGTCTCTTTGCATGCTTTGAGTGCTTTTTCTGGCACTGCTGCTCTTACAGAGGCTTGCGGGTTTGCTGTCAGATCAAATATATACATACATTTTTAACTCCCTATCCTTAAATAACAGCTTTCTTTGCAAGCCAAAATTACACTGGGATGGGATCACAAAACACTATATGCTGAAATGTCAACAACAGCACAAGGTCATTTACTTGTATGTCACTAGTTCTTTATTAGGAATAATGGCATTTATTCTGCTTTTTCTTCATTACCTTGACTGAACAAGAGACGTTATGATCACCTAATATAATGTGTATAGTCATCGTTCTTAAAATGTGATAAATGTGTCTGCCACAATATCACTCCAAAATTCATTTTTGTACCATAAATTGTAGACATGCACTGATATTAAATTTTTCCACTGATAACAAAAGCCGATCATTCAGACTAATATCTGCCAATGCCAATACCCATAGTATGGTGGTTATATTAAATTGCATTAAATTTTGAATATTCAATTTTCTGAATGTTATTCATTTACACTGAACAAAATTATATAAATTATATAATATATAATGACCATTAATACTGAACATTAAACTATTGATGTTTCTTTCATTTTCTATACACAGAGCTTACATTCATTGCATTTACCTGTTCTCTTTTGATTGACAGGATATATCAAGCCATGGCTGTTTTTATCGGCTTCTATTGACCAGTACTGATTATTCGCCGATATATTGGTATATCTCTAATATAAAGTCTATTCTGACAATGCACGCAACTGAAAGCACTGAATATTACAGTACTCTTATCCAGCACATAAAGCTTTTATACTCAGGTCAAAAGACAATGTGAAGAGTTTCGTTGCAAAACGAGATAAATCCATTTTTTAACATTTTTGTCAAAACATGTTTATTATTATGTTATCATGTTATTATTTTGTTTTATGGTGCTACTTAGCTGTATTTTCTAAGTTATGAAGGTTTAAATCAAAACAAAGCAACTGCAGTTGCATTGAAATTAATTGGAATGCACAACCAAAAAACGTGATTTCTGAACAATTAACAAAACGGTGGATATCTCGTTTTGCAACGAAACTCTTCATGTACAATGTAGGCTACACAACCTGCATAAAACCAGCTGTCACTCAAGTTAACATGTTAAATGTTAAACATGTTATTTTATTCATCTAGATATCTGAATGTTTTGATGGAGAATGTGTGTATTTGTGAGCAACTGCGCATTAAAATGTCATCGTGGTCTTT
Source organism: Misgurnus anguillicaudatus (assembly GCF_027580225.2). Taxonomy (NCBI): domain Eukaryota; kingdom Metazoa; phylum Chordata; class Actinopteri; order Cypriniformes; family Cobitidae; genus Misgurnus; species Misgurnus anguillicaudatus. The sequence goes on along the minus strand of NC_073352.2, from coordinate 16,713,908 downwards.
GGTGACGTCAAAACACTTAAAAGTATGCATGATTTGAAGGACCGACGTAAGCTTTCCATAATCTGTAAGGTTTACAGTAGATACATTTATTCTGATATAAATAAATACGCTCATTTATTCTGATATACAGATATAGTGGAATTGAGCAGAAAATACATACAAAATGTAAAACATTGTAACATGAAAATCATTAGATGAGTAGGTTTAGTCAACCCATCGGTTGTATATGGCATGACAGTAACAGAAAGTGTCTGAAAGGTGACAAATGAATAATAAAAGTAATAATATTATTATTATTAACAATAATAATAATCTAGCATGCATACAGCACATGACATTATTTTAAAGCTGGTTATTAAAGCAGCTTGTTAACGCCGCTTTAAACACGTATCAAATCTGAGTGTGACTAAATGAAATATTTAATTGAAATTACCTGGTAGAGAGATAATCTATGTTCAAGCAGAGACGATAAAGACCTTCACGTTAGGATTTGAACCATGCGCGCTGCCATATTGGGACTTTTACTGTCATAGAACGTGGATATACTGCCCCTATATGGACAGGCGGAGAAACTCTATATTTTATTGTATTTATTGATAATTTTTTTACAGGGAAACAAAATAGAAAAAACAAACAAATATGACATAAGTACAATAAGTTCCAATGTGAAAAATATAATACACTTAATAAATAGTTTTTAAAGTAATCATCCTGATGCTACATAACATTTAGTAAACAAGTGTTTTATTAGGGAAAATTTTAAAGCCTTTTAAATGAAGTATATTAGGCCCGTTTTAATGAAGTATATTAGATCTCCGTGATTTTAAATTATAGTGATAAAATAATTTTAATAGTTGTTTAAAAAGACTACAACGAACCACAAAAAGTGCGCGCTCCGTGTTAACCACCAGATGGCGACTTTTTCGCTTCACTGTCGGAAAAAAAGAAGGCAGACGGACTCTGCGTCATTTCCTGTGCGCCCCTGACTGTGCATGATCCGTGTGCTGGCTTACTGCTTTTGATATAAAACAACAGTTTGTTGTTAGTTAGCAGAGTAAAGAGTGTTTGGAACGTAGTATAGCTATTGTGATGGCTGAGGCGATTCAGAAGAAACTGCAGGCCGAACTGGAGAAATATCAACAACTGCAAAAAGGTGTCTCTCTTCAATGCTAACTTGAAAGCTGTGTTAGCAAGCCTTTCAGCATTATCATGTGCATGTGCATTGGGAATGGATGTTTTGTATTTAACTTTCCATTACTTCTCCATTTCCGTTACTTTTGCAATGCATGTAATTTATTTATATCTGATCTTGAGTTGCGCATGTCCACCTGTCTTTAGCTGTCATAGTGATCTGCTTTCTAATTCAGTCTTCAGTTCATTGTAGGATGTCTGTTATGCTTTATTGTGAGCCATTTGATGTTGTTTTCCTTTGGGGTGACAATCATTTAACTAGATCTACAATTTAACGTTAATCTACAATGTTGCTATCATATAAAGGCTTGAAGTATTTTAATTTTTTGTTGAAATGTTGATTATAAATATGAAACGTTATAAATGAGTTTTATGGATAACCTATGTATGCATATTCAATTTATTAATTAATAATTAGAGGGATTAAGAACTCTTTTGTTTATTACAGATGTCAGTAAAAGTATGTCTGCAAGGCAAAAACTGGAAGCACAGTTGACTGAAAATAATATTGTTAAGGAGGTAAGATTATGAAATTAATATAACTTAAGCTTTTTAGTATACAAAAACATATTAAGGTCTTTAAGTAATAATGCATGTTGGTTTATAATATTTATTATGAATTATGCCATATTGATTATCTCTCTACAGGAGCTTGGATTTTTGGATACCCAAAATACAGTTTACAAACTAATTGGACCAGTTCTGGTAAAACAGGATCTAGATGAAGCCAAAGCAACAGTGGCCAAAAGATTGGAATACATCAATGGTGAAATGTAAATAAAAGATACACTGTCATGCTGTTTTGAGTTATTGAAACAAATTTGTGATTTATATTTGCCATTAATTATGTATTAGTGAGTCTACATTTTACACATACAAAGTTAACCACGATCTCCTTTATATCTTAGTCAACGCTACGAAACTATACTGAAGGATATGGAGAAGAAGTCTGAGCAGCACAGAGAGGTTCTATCCAGTCTACAGCAGGAGTACCAGCGAGCTCAGGGTCAACCTGTTGGAAAGGTCTAAATGGATTATAATCATGTTCACAGACCTGGACACTAGTCTTAACCAGTGAATCTCAGAGACTCAATATACCTGCTACTAATCCATGCTTGTTCATTTACATTAACAGAATGCCTGAGGTTTTTTGCTCTCAATAAATTTTGTTTATTTATGTTCAGCCCCAACGTGTTGTCTTTGTAATTCATAATTAGAAGTTAAAATTGTACGCAAACTTGTGGATAAACAGCATTTGAAAAATAAGTAATATTAAAATTTCTGTAGTTCAGATAACATAGAGGCCAATCTTACTGATATATAGAACACCAAGTACACATTGTGAAATCCATGTTTGGAAATTAACCGGATTTATCAGAGCAACCTCTGTACATTTTGGATTTTGTAATCATGCTACCTTCAATACATAAAAAAGCAGGTGCAGAGGTAAAAGAATCATCAAAATTCAAACATTAATGTGTACACATTTGATCATGTCTTAAATGTTTTGATAGACCTGTTTCAGTCTTCAAGAAATGTAACTTAGCTACTGAAATATACTTAGCAGTGCAAAAGGTCATGGGTTCAAATCCAGGGAACACACAGACTGATAAAAATGTATAACGTGTGTCACTTTGGACAAAAACATCTGCCAAATGCTTAAATATAGAAAACTTGAGTATGCATGGAAATAAACACAATGTACAGTATAGCCAAAGGTGATTAGAGAATATGTTGCACAATATTTGCCTTTAAAATGTTATGATCCAACAGGTTTAAGTGAAGCATTAAAATGTTAGAAGTAGCCTATGTTGCAAAATAGAAAAACTACATTTGGTAGGTATTTATTTTAAAAAATACGAAAGAGAATAAAGGTTTTATTCTGTTTGAATTGTTAATATTTCATTTTTTTATTACAGCAGTTTTTGTCCTATACCTTTGCAGATTTGTGGTGATTAATTATTGGACAAACTTTTTTAAATTCTTCCCAAAACTGAGTTTCAATTTACATTCAAAGCACAACTACACAACAGGCATAAAAAGTCTTAATACATCTTTAATAATATGTTTGAATAAAGGGCGAAGATGTCTTTTGACCTAGAGTAGACATCATGGCTATTACTGTAAAATTCCTTGATTGTACTGTACAGCAAACCAACACTTTAAAATGGCTGGGTTATTTTTGACCCATATGGGTAAATATTGGACAGAACACACCGCTGGTTTAAAATTGACCCAATGCTGGGTTGTTTTTACCCAACTGCTGGGTTATTATACCCTATGGTTGCATAACAACAACCCAGCATTCATTTTAACCTATCATGGTGTCATTTATCACACTTTGCCTGTAAAATAGGTTTTGTAATGAATTGAAGAAATGTGCGTTTATAAAGTATTACAAACTGCAGTGTCATTTGACAGTGTAAAGGGGCCATGGCATGAAAATCGGCCATTTTCCATGTTTAAGTGCTATGATTGGGGTCCCCAGTGCTTCTATCAAACTAGAAAATGTGAAAAAGATCAACCCAGTAACTTAGTTTTGGTAAACCATTCTCTACAAGCACATGAAAAAATAGGTAGTTGAAATTTGGGTCTCCTTATGATGTCAGAAGGAGCTCTTATTATAATAATACCGCCCCTTAATCTGCACTATCCAGCCACAGCACTGCCATTTAGTGCAGAGAAAAGCACAATTGAGTTTTAATTGCAACAAACCACCATCATTGTGATCAGTGTTTGAATTTCATCAGCTCATTTGCATTTTTAAAGGACACACGCAAAACGGCACATTTTTGCGCGCACACACCTACAAAGTGGCAATTTTAACATGCTATAATAAATTATTTATATGGTATTTTGAGCTAAAACTTCACAAATGTGCTCTGGGGACACCAAAGATTTATTTGACATCTTAAAAAAGTCTTGTGCAATGACCCCTTAATTCTAAAAATACTGAGTTGTTTCAAGTTGTGGTTAGATAAAACATGGACAAACCCAACTGCTGGGATAAATTAACCTAGAAAATGTCCATGGGTAAAAACAACCCTGCATATGTTTATTCTAACACAATAGTTATGTATTTTACCCAACCCTGGGTTAAAACAAACTGGCTTTTTAGTATTGTACTTATCTTTGTAGGCCTACTTTTAATTATGGACAATTCAAATGATTAAATAAGATCTTTTTGTTTAGGTGAAGCAAGTGAAACACCACATGGGTGATTCTCGCGAAATTAGACTTTTGAGGTGTCATGAAACATTTTGATAATGTTTCAAAATGAGAAACATACAGTTACAAACATCTCTTCACGTACTATTTTGCACATAATTTCAAATGACATCATCAAAACCAATTTTTTTTTTCCACATTTAAGGGAAAATTTTCATTACCGCAATGTGTCCATGACTGGATTTGGGTTCTTTGACATGGAAATATTTATAATTAAAAAATCTAAAAAATAAAAAGCTTCAGTGCATGTTATACTGTAAACATTTACAGTAAAGAAACAATGTGATATTTGGTGATCATTGGTAAATGTAAAGACAATAATAAGGAATATAAATGTGTCAAAGAAAAATCTTGTCATCCTCCGCAACAATGTTCAATCATTGTTTAAGCCCTCCAGGAACTAACATTTTCAAAAAAAAAAAAAAAATGTTAGAAGAGACATAATTGACTGTGACACTCAAGATGGCTACCAGGTAAGCAGTTCTTATTTTTTCTCTCCAGATAAAAGTTAAAATTTAGTTGGTCATAGTACCTAGACAACTTTTTAGTTCTCATTACCGAAACATGAGTTTGTAAATGCATATATTTAAAGTAATATCATGTTGCGGTAATGATTATTTTTATAATGATAATCTTAAAATATTTAAATAATTCTATAGGAAGTATGTTTTAAATCCTTAATAATGGTTATAGTTAGTTCAGACCTTAATCTTATATGTGCAAAAAAATGGCTTCAAGGGCTTTTTAAAATTTCTGATGCTGGACACGGATTTCGTGAGAATCACCCACACAGTAGGTTTATAATCCAACGGTTGGTTCTGTCCAATAAAGATGTCTTAAAACAACCCAACATTGTTCAGAGTAAGCTAAATAACTCTGTATATAACTTTTACATGAAAAGTTCTGAATTTTTTAAAACTTGAACACTCCCCAAAGCCTTACACCTAGTTCAGGTAATACTTCACTGGCTGTGATGCATTCACCATGAGAGTTGAGCAGTCAGGCGACTCGGTTTCTAATTAAATGGGCAGGCAAAAGGTGCACATGGCCAGATGTTGGTATGAGTCGCGTGATTGAAAGCGCTCGGTCAACAGGCCGTGTATCCGCCCCTGCGCAACAGGCCATCAGATGCAGAATAGAGAAGCGCTGAAGCACATACGTCCGCATTGTGAATGCTCACCCCTAATTAATATCCCGCGGAGTGGAACCTGTCCCCCTTCATTTCCCACCCGCCGGGGATTAACTCGCATGCATTAAAGGCATAAAAAAGAACCGCGCTACTTGTAAGGGAGATGTATTAGGTTTAAAGCAGGTTACTTTCCAACGCGTCCACCTTAAACCTAAATCGGAAACTGGCGCAAAAGCTTCTGAAGGGCTTAGATATTTATAGATCCAATCTTATGCAAAGCTAATTAAACAGGAAGAATTGGTCCTTCTTTTAAAGACAAAACACACTGAAATTTAGCTACTTAAATACTTAACTTCTCTGAACTAAAACAGAAAAAGATAGCTCTTGTGCATTTCCTCTGATGTGAAAAATACAGAACAGATCAAATTAAAACAGTAAAATGCCTAAAATGGCTATAGGCCTACCTTTTGAATAGCTAAGCATTAGATACTTATAGTATTGGTATTTAATATGTTTTGTAGGATAAAAACGAATTTTGGTAAATTACTAATAGACTGATGAAAATTAATTTAATCATAATATAATAATAATAATAATAATAATAATAATAATAATAATAATAATAATAATAATAATAATAATAATAAAGTAGACTTAGGAAAGTAAATCGTTTAGGGGAAAACATCATGTAATGTGTATTATCTTTGGATGGACAGTTACATCAAATTTTGAAACTAACCATTATGATGCACTTTGGGATGTGTGGTGTGGTGCGATTTGCCACCTCATTCTATTTGCACGCGCCTCACACTCTGCGTTTGTTTTGATAACCAGCCTATGCCACGTGTCGGTTTTATTTTACAGTTTTTGACAAATGGTCACAAAAACAACATGTAGTCCCAAAGAAGCTGCTTGACTGCAAGAAACGTTGTTCCCAGGAATGAAGTGACAGGCAGTAGAGAAAGTCGGCACCTATGCGTGTAATATGGTGCCATGATCCTATTAAACACAACGTTTGTTGTTTGTTTTGTGCTTGAGTGAAACATCAATTGCCAAATTTGCAGATAAAGAAGTAAAAAATGCGACAGAGACAGATCTCTTGTGTGAGTTTTTCGACCACAAGCTGTTTACATCTTAGACTACACTCTAAAAACAAACGGTGCTATATAGCACCAAAAGTGGTTCTTCTATGATTGCGAGCGGAGAACCACTTTTGATGCTATATAGCATTATTTGTTTTTAGAGTGTACCTTTCTCAAATATCCATGACCATGAAGTAAGGGTCATGGGCCCCAACGCATGCTTGCAATCCGAAAGCACTAATTGTCACACTAAATTGTTGCACTTTCACACTCTTACATCCAAATGTAAGTTTTAATTTTTAATCTGCATGTTTTAGTTTGACTATTAACAAACTAATGTAACATTTTCCAGAGGAAACTTTGCCATACACAAATACAACTTAAAATGCAGACAAAAGGTTACTGGGAATTATATCTAATATTTAATGATTATCAACTAGGCTGTACACTTGGCTGCATGCATTGCTTCTATTGTTGATAAGAACAGATAAAAGCACACATCCGGTCTGGAAAAGTCCTCTTCAAAATCTAATCTATTTACACCTTTTGTACTGAAAGGCATTTGAAAGACTTATCCCCTGTAATAACCGGTTCAAGCGTCAGACGGTTATTTGGCGAGTCCATGGCATCTTTAAAGCCCTAATCTCATTTCAGATGAAACTCGTTTATCTAAGAGCTTATCCCGAGCGACAATGCGAAACCAAGCTGCACATAAAAGTAGATTTAGGGAAAATAAGAGTTAAGTAGAACTAAGCCATTTGATCTTGTTAAGAACTCATACATTTAGTTTACACATTGCATTTTTAGTTAAAATCTAGTTATAATATTATTAAACTATTATTTTATTTTTTGGCTTGCTTATGGGCACTGGATGCGTGTTATCTAAAAAAACGTAACATTGAAATAATGTAGTCTTTTGTAAAAACAAAATTAACTTGATTTTAAAAGAGCGGAAAACTTAATAAATAAAAATATTTCAGTGTGTGTAATATATAGGATATTTAAAACCAAATAACCTCAGTCTGTCGCTCAGCTATATCAATAGGCTTTTCGCTAAAACATTTCTGCAAGATATTATGCATTTTTGATTCACGGGTCTTTCACAAAATAAATCACATATATTTTTAGAGAATCCAGATATTCATATGAAAAAAAAACTGTAACTTGTCTTGTAATAAACTCAATGCAAGTTGAAAAGAATTCAACTTGCAACTTGAAATGAGTTAAATTTGCATCGAAACAATGTAATGAAAAGTAGTTAAATTACAATATACAACATATTATTCTACATTACACAATTTAATATTGTTTATTATAGCAAAGAGACTACTAAAGTAGCTATTTTAAAGTGAGATCGAAAGATCAAGTGTAAACAAAAACCAGATTGATTTCGGTATGTGACCATGTGATTTATTGTTTTAAACACTCTCGTGTGTAATAATTCAACAATCAAAGAAAGTAAACACGTTTCGATAAAACTGTGATTTAAGTACTAAAACATAGTTTAAAAAATAGGACTGTGTAAGTCCCTGTTGTAAATAAGTGATGTAACGTTGCGATGTAAAAGTCGCACAACAGGTTCTTAAAAGCAACCATTAAACAACCATTTTCAGCATTTCAGTATAACTGTTTTGAGAAAAGTCTGCAAAAACCACATTTAAAGTTCATAGAGGAAGGGCGGGGAGGCAATCAGCACCTCAATCAAAAACCGATTAATTGCACATTACTGAAATGCCCAAATGAATGCCAGTGAAACTTTGTAAATGACAGGCCTGTTATCAAGTTGAAATGCTGAACATTCACACTATTAGGGAAGAACAATACTGTTTATCTCTTCGAATATCTCTCAGGAAATGAATATCTATCTATCTAGCACAAATAGAAGAGACCAAAGATAAAAGAATAAATCCTTAGAGAGGTTTAATTCTTTGCTCTAAAAAGAAGAAAATACTTCACATTGAACATGAACAGTTCTTTAGATATTTTGCTAACAAGAAAAATAAAATCTCATTCAAAACGTTCATGAAATGGAATTATAGAAAAATATGTCAAATACTACAGTAATAAATGACATGACAAATTCTTTGCACTCAAGTTCAACAAAAAGAACAAAAAGCATTGACTTGTTAAGTACATGATTCATCCATCAACAATAGATGGAGTTTATAGTAACAAAAGAATTCATACATCTCAACACAAACTTGTATTTTGTTTGTTTAGCTGTAAGCGTAACAAACATGTACTATATAGGCACAGTTTTGTCAATGCCCCTTCATAACAAAATAAATTTTTGGCATCTGCTGTACAAAATCCACATATTTACACATTTTGAACATTTACACTTTTCACAGTCTGTTTGTCCCATTGTTTTTCCTAATCTTCATCATTTTGCTATATCAAACATATGATGCAAGATGTTTTGCAGCTGTATCATTCAAGTCTATGCAGGGACTTAAAACATGTTCTTCTACTGTGGCCACGGTCTCCAGACATTGTCACACAGCAATACGGGTTGTTTAGGACTTGATGATATGTTGTCAATGGACAGACCAGTTCTTTGTGCAAGCTTCGAGCAAGCAGATGGAACGCAAGAATTGTTCAGTTGGACATGATGTTGCTGTGCTAGTAGCAATGAATCTTCATAGAGGTGCACCTGAGTTTCTCTTTGGGGTGGTGTTGGAGACAGTAGTTGTGTTTGCAGTGAGTGCTCCAGTGCTTTGTGGTGAAGGTTCGCGTGTGCTTTTTCTGCTCCTTGTCCAAACTCATGGCTCTTGCTCGCAATGAAATGACTGACTCTTAGGAGACATGTCCTCATTCCATCACGGTAGCTCTGACGTTTGCAAGGTGAACTCACATCATCATCATCATCATCATAGTCTTCTGCTCGCCCCCTTTTCCCCCTGGTGATCGGATAAGAGTCAGTGTCTGATCTTTGTTCAGCTCTCAGGAAATTCACAACACTTTCCAGGATTTCAGCCTTTTCCACTTTAGGGTTTTTAAGTTTCTGACAACAAAAATTGAGAAAAGAAAGTAAAGGTTAGGCTACATATGAAAAGTTGATATATTTGCATACTTTATGAAATTCTTTTGAAAAACAAACTTACCTCATTGTGTGTATTTTCAAGTAAAAGTAATCTCAAAGTTTCTAGGCTTTGATTAATACGATCTCTTCTTCTTTTCTCCATGAGAGGTTTTGGGACCTGTAACATTCAATGCAGTATTGGTTAGTTGAGTATTATCTAGATACACCAAGAATAACAAGTAGCCTACATGATCTCCATAAATTTTTTGCCACATACTGCCACTCAATATACACAGGACATAAAATGACCCAAGCATGACCATATATATCATTTAGTAAAACAAGCATGAGAAAGTTTTACCCGTGTCGAGTCGTTTTGTTCCTGTGTGTCAGCAGCTTGTTTGCTCATATTGAACCTTCAAAATTACTCCAAACTAAGATGAGCAACATTTTGGGTTTGAGACTCTTATGGTATCGTTAGTCCACGCCCAAGTCCCTCACATCGTAACTGAATAATGAATAATTAACTAACTGGACCAATCATGTGAGCAGCTGTGTCTTTCATTAATATTCACCCAACTCTTGGATGAAAGGGGCATCGACTGTTTAATGTCAATTGTTAAGTAAAGCCAATAATGACCCATTTAGCCTCCCGCAGTGCTGCTCTAACGAGGCCTATTTATTAACGAAGATTAAAGAAGTTTTTTTCACGCGCAGTGTGATATGTTTTTTTTAATTCTCTATATCATTTTAATAATAAAAAAACAGAGAATACATAGTTATTTTTAAACATTATGATTAGCAGCTATTTAAATATTAGGCCTATATAACATTACACACTATCAAACAATTTTGCCTGCATCTAAATGCTGCCTCACATGTCATAATATTTTATTTTACTTGCTGTTTCAAATGTAGGCCTATTGGTGTCTCTTAACATTATTTCCGTTGAATTACACTCACTTGGTTATTGTCACTGATCGGATCACTGGCCTTAATTCCTTCAGAAATATACACTGATGGTCACCGTATAACAAAGACATTTTTGGGGGGGTTGGTTTGAACAAAGTCTTTGGGTTTGAGCTCTGAAGCGTGGCTTCAAATGAAACTTTTGCCAGTCTTTTTGAACCCAACTGCGCTGTGTGTGGCCATTGCTTGAGTGTATAGCCATATTTAAATATTCATCAAAAATTTCCAGAAGCTTTCTTATCAAAGAAAATGTAGCATTGGTTATATCACGTATTGCAAATGTACTTAGCACGAGTTTCAGTGCTAAGCATATAATCGCATTGTTTTCCATGTCTATTCATTTCAATAAAACTTTGCGCTTAATTCCCGACGATCCGCTTGAGCATTCCAACAGTTTGCAAGTGTAAGCGTGGGACAATAATCGGTGCTTTAATCGTTCACACTTCTATCAAAACACAGCACACTTAACAGATTAGCTGTTAAAGCTTGGACATTACACCTCGCATCACACCCCCACCACAACAGTAAGTGCGCATGTAGGCTACACTGTTTTGGTCAAGCGCGTAATTTTCGCGCCTGTTCTTTATTAAAACAATAAAAATATGAAGCCAAATATTGACTTTTAAATGGTCACAGTATTTACCAATATTTAAAAACCTAGCTTTTTCAATTTAAAACACATGCTCTAACCAAAATCTCCCTACATTATGGAACTCTACCATTTGTCCATATGGCAGCAAAAGCAGTAGATATACAAAACCTTTTTGCTCCCTTTTGCACATTTCAACCGATAATCAAATAACGCTTTGAGCTTTATTTTTTAAAACAACCCTTACGAAAATTAACCATGGTTTTACTACAGTTAAAACCAAAAAACAATGGTTACTGTAGTAAAACCATGGTAACCACAAAATACCCATGGTTTTGACAACCATGGTTTTCAAAAACCATAGTTAAACCATGGTTAGTGTAGTAAACCATGGTTTTGCTAATAGTAATCAACACACCAAAAAACATGGTTACTACACTTTTACCACAATAAAACCATGGTTAATTTTTGTAAGGGAAGTTTATACAATTAAATGTTTTTTATATTTCAAAATTTTTTCAGTTCTTAATTTATCCAACAAAATATCGACCAACAATGTTTCATCTTCTAAATTCTTTTATTAAAAATGTTTATTGTTTGTTATGAACAGAATAGTTGCCAATATAGTTATTGTTTTCTTAAAGCCTGATTGTTTACCTAAGGATGTAAAATGTTGGGTGGAAAGTTCACCATAGTTACGTCATTGCCACTTCTCCTCCAATCAGGTGCGACATCAATGTGCCTTAAAATCCCCGTTTGGCTGGAGTTCAGCACTTTCCCACAGCTACGAGTTTGTGTGAACATTTTGAAAGCGTTACTGGAAATGCAGCAAAAAGCCGTTCAAATTCTCAACATGGCAAAGACTGGAGGCATCAAAAGAGTAAGTTAATTTAAGACTTTTATATATTTAACTTATATTATACACATTTGTTATTTTCGATCGACATTTCTGTTAATTGTACTTAAACAATATTTTTTTTAAAAAACGTAGTATGTACTTAACGCTATTTTTTATTTTCTGTGTGTAGAAGTTGAAACCTGTGATAGAGAAAAAAAGAAGAGATCGAATCAATCATAATCTGGATGCATTAAAAGATCTGCTCTTCAAGACCACTGCAGACACAGTAAGTATATTTATTGTAATGCATTACTTTAATACTTTAACGCTTATTACCATGACAAACTTTTAATTGTGTCTCTGCTTTCTCTCAATTTCACCTCTTCAAGCGTTTACAAAACCCTAAACTGGAAAAGGCTGAAATTTTAGACCTTGCAGTTCAGTACATAAGAAAGACCACAAGAAAGATGCAGTCAAAGGGTAATTTACCTCAACAATATGACCCTTCTGTATTTTATATTAGCATATTGCATAATTCCTGTATTCATTCATGTGTTTTATTTTCTCTTTTATAGTGACATTAAATCAAATGGATTCCAAGGCTACAACGAATCAGTCTGTTATCTCTCTTTCTGTGGGATCCATCTACACCAGCGACATTTCAGCATTTGCCTTGGATATCTATGGGACCCTAAATCCATCTGAGCAAAAGGAAGCTTTTCCAAAACAAGGGGGCAATTCTGGTATCACCATGGCATGCGCTTCGAGAATAGAGAGTAATCCAGCATTCCAGGAAACGATTGATTTATTACCATCAGGGCAAAACCATTACAAAGAGCTTCTCTTACATCCAGAATCTTCGTTGTATGGCTGTAAACTTTCATCGGCTTCATATTATAATTCTCCTCCATCATCTCCAACTTTTAACAGTGTATTCCCCTCTCCTACTAATTCTCCTCCATATCCTTCCTCAGTCTGTCCTCTACCTCTCTCTTTTCCTCCTCCTCCTCCTCTCACAGCAGCATCACTTTCCCTCCACAGGCCTGTTACTATGCCCCAGCCCATTTTGCCTCACACAGCTAAAGATTTTACCCCACCACAGTCCCCCGTCATGTGTACTGGACAAGAACTCAATCCTACTCCAGCCCAGAATACATGGAGACCATGGAGCTGAATTGTTACATGAGTCATTTAGTTTTTTCAAGGCACTGCAATTGCTTCAATGGAGAATTTTTTTTCCAGAGGCATATGCACAAGTTTTTAGTGTTCATTTCTGTCATGTTTTCAATTACAGGTTTAGTTCAAGCTACCTTTTGTTTTGTCTAATGTATGTGGTTATTGTTAACTGTTTTATTTACTAGAGAAACTGAATAAATCGGTTTCATCAAATCCTTACTTGTGTTTTCATTGATAAGGGATGATGTGGCTTCTTTTGCATAAGATTTGTATATCTGTAGATAAGGTTAAAAAGATAAAAAAGAAACATACAAAAAGATCAGACTGTTTACTTCGTTCTTAAGACCAACATGGATGAGAAGAGGAGCTACTACCTCCAAAGCAAGTGGATTTCAAATTACAAGTCATTATTTTAATACAACAATTAATACATTTTTGCTATTATACCAGATAAGCATAGAATCAGATTACCTGTGGCCTATGAAGGGATAAGTTCACATTTTCATATACTGTAAATTCCTTGTTAAATTCTTAAGTTTAATCAATTTGAATTTACAATTAATTTATACTTTTTTGACTAATGAGGAGTTGCTATAAATTATAAAAGTAAAACTGAATTAATGTTATACTAGCTTTAATTTTCAGAATTTAGGTATTTAACTTTATTTTATAGCCTAATTTATTAAAATAATTACTAATATTTACTCATATAACATTTACTAAAGAAAAAGTGAACAGTCAGTAATATTTCTTTTACAAACCCTGGACAAATTTAAAGAGATAGTTCACCCAAAAATGAAAATGCTGTCATCATTTTCTCACTCTCATGTTGTTACAAACCTGTGTAAATTTCTTTGTTCTGATGAAAACAAAGAAAAAAAATGAGGAATGTTTGTAACCAAACCGTTCATGGGCCCCATTTACTCCTGTAGTATTATTTTTTCCTATTATGGAAGTGAATGGGGCTCATGATTGGTTTGGTTACAAACATTCCTCAAAATATCTTCATTCGTGTTAATCAGAACAAAGACATTTATAGACCAGTTCAAATGATGTAAACAACACTGGTCCAGAAACACTTCCTGTTACAGTTTGTGACAGTTTTTTTTTAATTTCACATATATTATTATCTTTAAGATGTTTGTTTAACTTCAGTTAATTCAGGTTTATATGTTCTGTTGGTTTATTTTATCCCAACGTTTATCTAGTGTTAAAAAACAGAAACAGGAAGTGCTTTTGGACCAGTGTTGTTTACATCTTTTGAACTGGTCTATACAGGTTTATAAAAGCATAAAAGTGAGTAAATGATGACAGAATTTTCACTTTTGGGTGAACTCTCTCTTTAACTCGCACGTGTTTTATTACAGGGCTCTGCTGCCATCTTGTGGTTTAAATGACTGCTGTTTACTATTTTTAATATATGAAGAGTTTCGTTGCAAAACGAGATAACCACCGTTTTTTAATTGTTCAGAAATCTCGTTTTTTGGTTGTGCATTCCAATTAATTTCAATGCAACTGCAGTTGGTTTGTTTTTAATTTAAACCTTCATAACTTAAAAAATACAGCTAAGTAGCACCATAAAACAAAATAATAACATGATAACATAATAATAAACATGTTTTGTCAAAAATGTTAAAAAATTGATTTATCTAGTTTTGCAACGAAACACTTCATATGAAGCCTAACATTAATGACATTTTGAGTATGAACAAAAATACTGCTTTGTTTCAGTCAGTCACATATTTCAGACACCTTTTTGTTTTTTGCATGTAGCATTTATGTAATACATTTATGCATTCCAGTGTTTCGCCATGAATATTGTGGTATAGATAGTACACATGTTGTTTGCATCTAGAAATCTTACAATGTAGAAGTATAGCAAAAGTATTTTAGAGTGGAGTACATGCTGACGTATGAAACACATTTTAATACTGACAAATATCACTCTTTTGAGTGGGGGGTGAAAAGGTGATGTACACCTTTAAATAATATAACACTTGCATGTTTTGGTCTAGAAGCCTAATTTTGGTCTTGTAGCCTAATTTTGGTCTTGTTTTAAAGAAGACACTTTAAAGTTTTTTTACCGAAGCGTCTGGAGGTGAACAAAATGTAAAAGCTATTTAAATGTAATGTAATAAATAATAAAACAAAATGCAATATAGTATTATTTTATATATAAAATTATCACAGAAATAGGTTTGTGTTGGTTTGCTGCTTACTCTTACAAATTAATAAATTACGGTCACTGCATTATTATTAGCTAAAAGGTTTTGAAATATAAAAACTGCAGTCTTAGACCTTTCCAACAATATATAGTTTGTTGTGCTAGGTTAACATTTACATGCAAAATATTGAAGTAAACTCAGCGCCAGTTAAGGTTTAATATTCCCATTACACATGTTGTTAAGCCAAATGGTCAGAAGAGGGCAGCATAAGATCTAGCAGCTTCAGTACAACTGAACTAAGCTCAGGTTTTCTATTACAGAGGTGCCTGTTAACTGTCCTGGATGCGTGATTTCTCTCTTCTATAAATGTCACTCTTTAGTCTCAGATACCTCTTGCCAGAGGCGATTCTAGGGTTAGAGCTTTAGGGGTGCTGAGCACCCAATGAGCTCCGCTGCATTCACCCGCTCTTTTTTCCTACAGAAACCAATAATATGTCTATTGTAAAATAAGTATCATTTTAACATTGGTTCAACTTACTCCAAATTCCAGATTTTTTTTTGGAGACTTTTCAGGCATGAAAACGGGTCAGGGGGGAAAAAGATGAGAAGAATATTACCCCTCTAGGGTCTGGGAGCACGCTCTCCCTTAGAATTTTTTTTAAATGACATATTTTAAAGCATCAATCTGATGAGTTTTGAGATGCATTTTTTGCCAACCTTTTTCTTTCTGATTAATGGCGAGCTAGCACTTTTTTTTGCCATTAATGCCATATTAAAGTCTCAGGACAAAAGGTGGGCTAGCAGCAGTGTGGGTATGGTTTATGTGAATATACAGTGTATCATTTTAAGCCTTTGTCAAAATGACAAATCTCCTAATTTATAACTTTTATGCCTACAACATATGGTAGGTTTATAAATAGTTTGTTAATTTGCAGCTTTTCTTTTAACAGTCCTTTAATTGAACCATTACCTTTACTTTATGTCTAAAACAAAACCCTTGTGACTCCTGCACTAAGGGTTAAAAACGTTATCCCCTTCATATTAATCTACATGTGACAAACTAAAAAAATATTTATTGTCTAGTTTGATAGTCAGACAGTTAGTGATTTCACACATAACTTACCGGTACTCGTGGTATACAGTGATATGTAGTTTGTTTTTACTCTGTTCCAAACGCCATGTTTTCATGACGACTGACCAGAAAAGACACACGTGACGTCATGTTTACATGACTCCCGATTGTTTAAATAAGTCTCAAATTAACAATAAATCATACAATAAACTTTAACAACGGAGACACACGTATGCGCACAAAACTGCATGCGTCTTGCGGAAGAACATTGTAACCGGCGCTACTTCTCTCCGTTTAAGTCTATGGACGAGTCACCCAGGTACTGTGCTACTCCGCAGCGCGCGGGTACCCGCCAGACTAAAATAATCCGAAAATAAACACTTATTATACGTGTACCATGGTGATTCATTATAAGACAAAAACACGGCTTGAAAGATTGATTTGTGATGTACTCGCTCATTATAAACATAACGTAAACATTTTGTAAGATTTGAACAAAACAGTTGCATCACAACCGAGGGGCAACCTTCCGATCTCTCTAATGAAGCCAACACGGAAGTGACTTAAACTGCAATTTATCGACTGGCCGCTTGAGGCTGGCTCCAAAAGGGAGTCAATTCCCATAGACTCCCATGTTAAAAATGGCCAACTTTACAGTAGAAAATAATATGTTTACAGCCTGGTACAAAACGTGTTTTTGGCCTATATAGCTAAATTTGCCCTTCATGACAACTGTGAGGGGGGTGAATTTTTTTGTAACTCATCCGTTTAAATTATATTAAGCCTTAAACTTCTGCATAATTAAGGGCGTGGCCGCTTGAGTGTCGGTTGAACAGCCACTGCTATCACTAGACTCGCGCTAGGCGGGCGTGGTTTCACCTCAGCTTCACCCATGTCCCGCCTCTTTACCCATTTTCGGTTTTCCGCGAGTAATTCGCGGGGACGCGCGGCCAAGATGGCGACGGCAGGCAACGCCTACTTTAAGCTTCAAAAGCGATCTTCACAAACCAATGGGTGACGTCACGGACACTACGTCCATATTTTTTTACGGTCTATGATCACAACACTTTTTACTGATTCTCACTCTGCGTGTGTTTCGCGCTGAATGACGGTCGGGCTCAGCGATGCAGGTACAGAGAAGTAGAAGAAGAGGATGACACCATTTACTAAGCGGGGAGGTTTTCATTTTCTAGCTTTACATATACATTTTAACCACAAACTACGGAGTATGTTTTGGACATTATTTAACCTTGTCAAAGACGAACGAACATTTTAGAATAAATAAATTTCTTGCTCCAAGTTTTAGGGGTGCTGAGCTCCTTTTTAGGGGTGCTGAAGCACCCCTAAAAAGGGGCTAGCCTCGCCCATGCCTCTTGCCATATACAATCTTTATTACAATAACAGCATATTTTTTAAGGAGCAATGCATCGAGGGATTTGGCTGGAGAGAGCGGCGTTTCTGACGTGACAGAACACGTCTTTAGGTAATGGTTATATTTTCTTCTTTCCCCGTCTTCACATTCAGACGTTTTTCTCTGTACCAGTGCCATAATTCCGAGATATAGCTATGGTGAAGCGTTAGAAGCAAGCACGTAATGGCCAGTTAGACTTTCTTCTCAGTATCTTTGCAGGTTTTTGATCAACGTGACGGGCGTCAATTCAAGTGTGAAGTACAAATTAAAGAGAACGCTATGGACAGAGGAATGCTGTCTCAATAATCATAATTAAATGTGCTTGGGAAAAGACCACATCGAAAAGCCCGAAATCTTCCCCCAAGCTTTCTAAGGTCACACTGATTAGAGCTGATCCTATTACCTGTGTAGTCTTAGTCTTGTTAATGGTGAATGCAACTCGTGCATTCCTGATCTGGCACAGAGCAGGGAGAGAGAGAGAGATTCAAAGTAAACACTGAGGAGGATCCAGCTCGAAGATGTCACTACCCTTGCCACGGTTTACTGGAGTCAGAGTTAAATACATTTGTGTTGGCACATCTCAAAAGCAATTTGTCGAGGCAGGGCTGCTGTCAAACTCTGTCATCACACGTGCACACACTTGTACAAGTCCCGGCCTATCAAAGCGCACACGCACACATACTGCACATAAACACATGCACATAAACACAGAAATGTTGTACATTTAGATCTCTATTTGAATCTTTATGTTAGTCTTGTCATCTGTGATATTCACGTACCTGACAAAGAGGCATAATAAAGATAATAAAGTTTAACTTCACCCTAAAGTCCTTTATATTGCAGTCTAGACTAGAGACCAATACTAGAGTCTATGTGTTCAATCTTAATGTTTAGCTGTAAGGTCAATGAGTCTTCATTAATGATTTCAACTTCCTTGTAATGTTGACAGATCGGGTTAATAGGGCTTAAGGGTCTATTTCGTTTCCTCATTCCACAGATAGAGAAAACATTTGCTAGGTTACGTTAGACACTTGTTTAAAAGCTGTTTGTAAGTGATTCAACAAGGGAACAAAACAAGGAGACAGTTGTTATGGGAGGCTTGGTGTATGTCTTGGAGCCATGTTCTTTGCCTTTGGTCTTAAAAACATTTTCATTGATATGTTTAATACATTTATGCTTGCAATACCAAACATTTGATAAAGAAAACAAAATAGGGTCAGATTAAATTGAAAACTTCACTCTTATAGTAAGAAGGTCATGTCATAGTTTAAAATCAAAGACTGAAATCAAGCTATAAAGGGCACTTATTATGCCCATTTTTGCAAGATAAAGAAAAGGTGTGCCTAGAATATGTGCCTGTGATGTTTCAGCCTAAAATACCCTACAAATCTTTTATTATATGTCTAAAGTTCCTGAGACAATAGTATATTTAGCTGCATTAGCACTACAGCATGCTAGCAAACAGATTTAGTAAAGATTTTGGGTAAAATTAACCAGTTATAATGCTTTTCCATTGGATAGTACCCCACGGTTTGGGTCAGGTCGGCTTACTTTTGGGGGTGTTTCCACTGGGTGCAGTACGTAGTACTCAATACTTTTTTTAGTACCACCTCGGTTGGGGTTCAAAGCGAGCTGAGCTGATACTAAAACGTGACGTAAAAACACTGAAGATCACTGATTGGTCTGAGAGGATCGCCACTACCAGCGTCATCACTATAATAAAAGATTAGCTTTACCTTCATGCTAGCTTGCGCTGTCTCGAGCAAACATGTTGTCATCTGTGCTCTGCTATAAGTTCCCAAGCTCACTTTTAGTGATGAAAAACATCCACAGGTTGAGAAACACAATAACAGGTTTTTTTCCAGACTTTCAGTTTGTGGCGGCACATTCGCGACGCGCACGTCTGCATATATGCTTTAATGCAACTTAACTCTTTCACCGCCAGCATTTTTAAAAAAAAGTTGGCAGCCAGCGCCAGCGTTTTTCATGATTTTCACCAAAGTTTAATGCCTTCCAGAAAATGTTCTTCTTTAAATATATAAACATACAATATACCAAATGAAAGAACAGACCATCTGCTTTCCAACAAAAAAAAAAAACGTTTCATTCTACCTTTAGTGGTTCTTTTGTAATCAGCTTTTGAATATGGGTAGGTTTCTGCAAAAACACCACATTTTGAGCAAAAAGCAGAGATAATTCCATTTTTGTGACGGACTTTTCATAGAGATCCCATTCAGAGCGATCTTTAAAACAGACACGGACATGCAGCAGCTTGCCATAGGGCAATACTTCCGGGTTTAAAAATTTGCCACCTGGTGGATAATAGCCGTATTGCGGAAAGACGGAAAATCTCGTCATTGGCGGGGAAGCGTTTTCTCTTGATTGACGAGATATCTCGTCAATGGCGGGGAAAGAGTTAAATTCGGCCCAGCGGTGCACGTCGACTGACAACACAAGTGTTTGTACAAAAATTGTAATTTGAGACCAAGGTAGTGATAAACACGATGTGTAAAGATCTATTTGTGTTGGTCAATTTTGATTTTGTGACGGACTGAGAAATAAATGAATGTATGGGAACTTATAGCATTCACTTGTATGATGTCACAGCAGTAGGCAGCGCAAATATAACGACATGCCTGTTATCCCTCCCACTCTGACGTTTTACTAAAGTCAATGGAAAAGCTAACCAAGCCAAAGTTAAGTGAACTGACCCGACCTAAACTATGGGGGGTACTATGCAATGAAAAAGCGCCATTAGTCAGTGGCTGTGGGCGGTGCTTTGTTTGTGTGATGTCACATTAACAAGAGAATGAATACAGCATGTCTAATGCTGCGTTCAGACCAGCCGCGGTAGAGGCGTCAAGCGTGAGGATTTCAATGTTAAGTCAATGTAAAGACGCGTCAACGGGCGTTTGGAGGTCTCGCGGCGCGAATGAAGCATTTAGCGCGGCGCGAATGAGGCGTTTAGGGCTGCGCAGTAGACGCGCGTCTAGGTCGTGTGAAATGAGTGTTGCCGCGAGAAACACGCGAGTTGAACATTTTGAACTTGCTCTAGTAGTGATGTGATTACAGTAAGTGAGCGGAGTCGCAGAAGCCCCTCCCATGACGCGAATTTCCGTGAGAATGTCTCGATGACTAGAATTTCATGCGCTGCTTTCACGCTTGAATGAAGCGAGTAAGCTCAAAATGTTCAAGTGGCAAACTAGACGCTGTAGACGCGAATTTGCCGCCTCAAACACATCTGGTGTGAACCCACGATAATGAGACTGCTTTGATTTAATGGGGATTAAAAAAGAAGGAGAGGGTGGATTCATTGTGTTGTTGTGTTCACACACCGCCAACACATTTATGGCCAAACACCTTGTAAAAGTGATTTTTGCATAATATGTGGCCTTTAACGCTCTGAATCTCATCATTAAGATTTCACAGACAGGGTCACACAACATTTAAACTTTATGACCGCATGGTTTTTTTTCCTTGTTATGTTGCGATTCGGTCTGGCGTGGTGACACCTCTTCCGGAGTCCATCCCAGTCCTCAAGAATTCAATCTTTCGCTACTCGCCACTAAACACTATTTTCCCCTCTTTCATTTTGTCTCTTTTCTTATCACAGATGCTTTTGAAGTAAGCAGAGAAAGGAACGCTGACTGTAGCAAATTACCCGGCTTGAAACATTTTTGACATAAGTCCTAAAAGAAGGGTGAGCCACTTCTTCTGGAGGCCCCATCGGGAGCGTTTTATCTCGGGCCACGAGAGGCAGCGTTGCTGACAGAGTGACGGGATGGCTGGACACGCTTCCAGGCACCAGTGACGGACATGAGGGCTTTCAGAACAGGGCCACTGCATGTGCTTCACCACCACGGTAAGCTCTGGACAGGGTGGGGTTGCTGGTTTGGCAATGGTACTGTAGTACTTACCACACCAGACATTGTTCCATCTTATCATTTTACAGCTTAAATAATAGTTTACGGTTTATATTTATGCCTTTAAATAAGCTTTAGGTCATGGCAGCCTACTAAGAGCTTGTATTTCAGTGTTGAATCCAAAGGATTATTTTGCTATTGTTCATTATCATATGTTGGCTGGGAAGTTTTCATGAATATTGTTCTTATCGTGGATCTCAAATCCTTAATAGCTGTTCTGTGTAGACGAGAGCTAGTTTTTATGACACGATGCAGTCAAGAGCACCGCCCAGTTCTGTAGCGGAGGGTAAATAGATGCGATATAGTCCTCTATTGCCCTATAGTCAAAACAAAAACTTTTTAACAATAGCTTTGGAGACCGGCAATTGTGCTGTGGAGACACTACTTGCCATTTTCCTTCTGCTGAATAATGTCTTTTAGTAGTGAACTATACAAATCCCCCATTAATTTACAGGGTCGATTGTTGTATAATTTGTCTTTGAATGCGTAAAAAATAAACTCTGTTACAATGTCCAGCACGATAATTCCTTTTTATGAATAGCTCTTTTGAAATCAACAATGTGGAATTGTGTTCGCCCTGAACGATGAACTTTCAAATGTGGAGTTTTCCAAGCCGCATTGTTAAAGCATTTGGCATGAAGCAATGTTGTGTTAAACACATCTATAGTTTACACATCTATAGTTTACATATTGTATCATGCCCTTGGGGTAATGCGTTAACTGAGGAGTTTCTCTGGTATCTGAAAGCAGGGCTCTTCGCTCGCTCCTCTGACCTGGTATCCCCTGTCGTGGGTGGGCTGTGACCCAGGTAGCCTAAAGCGATGCCGGGTAACAACTTTTGCTCTGGAGCTCTTGTAATCCTTCAGGATGTACTTCAGCTCAATCAGAAGGTTATGCTCCTCTACCATCACTAACACCCTTTTTAAAAACCAGGAAGAACTTAAAGGGTTCAAAGGTCAACGCTGGCGGCAGTTAAAAATAGCGAGTTATTTCTATTTTGGCTAAAAATACTGAAGGAGAGATGGTTTTGATCAGGCCTAAAGGCAGTGTGGGATTGTGGGATTGGCATTTTTTATTCTATAAGAAAACTTGCTCTTTAGGTATATAAAAAAACCATTACTGTTTTTCTAGTTATCATGAAAGTGTTTAAAATCTTGTTCTTGTTGGAAAAGAGTTTTCCAACCAGTCATAAGGGTCAATTTTAAGAGTCAACTGCCCCCTCTCACTCAAACTTCCATCAATATTACTGCGCCAGAGGTGGAAGTGCTGCAAACTAAGTGCTCTTCCGCCACACAATATAGTTCTCATTTTTTGTCCGCTTAAAAAAATCGCCACATTTTATTTTGTGCCACCATACTTAATTGTGTAACTACTCATGTAACAGCCTTTAAATAGGGAAAACATGGAAGTGTTTGGTGGCTTTTAAATTCATCCCTGTTTGGATCCTAAGGAATGAATGGGGCTAGGCTAAATGCTAACACATTTATGACGCACTGTACAAAGATTAAGTGCATGCATTGAAAAAAGATAGGTATGTATTAATTCGTCTAAGTTGAGGTAAGAACATAGTAAAATATTGAAAAACTGTGTTGTTTTCCTTTAACATAGAAGAATATTTGGCAGAGATACAACTATTTTAAAGGGGGGGTTTAATGGTATTTCAAGCATTCTGACTTATTAACACAGTTATAGAGTTGTTTCCTCATGCTAAACGTAGGCAAAGTGTCAAAAATGCAGTTGGGCGTGTTTCAGAGTATTTCTGTGCCGAATGCACTTCGCCAGGGTTCGTACAAGTTTCGGCTAATTTTTTTCGATTACGGTTCTAACTGACGTTTCAGGGGTTTTCGATACGTATCACTTCTTTATATGGGCTTCCGCCGGAAAACTTCCCCCGGAAAACCCCGCCCAGCCGTCAGTCAGCGGGAGACGCTAGAGCTTGCTAACAGCTTATCACGCCACTCAGCTTTGTTTAATTTCAAAAGTCAACAATGGCACAACAAGAAGTGTGTTTTTGGATGTAAGGAGAAGACATCCAGCCTTATGGAAACAATGGATATAGTTTATTATCCGGATTAGCAGCGGAGTTTTGCGTGTGTGTTTGATGCGGTGGATTTTCAGAACCGGGTCATGACGAGTTACACGTGGTAAGTAAGACTTCTGTCTTATGTTGGAAATAGGCGCGTGTATATTATATAAATGACACGAACATGTAGTGAATCATACGTTATAAGAGTTGTATAGTGTTGCATGACTCGTACTCGCTCCTCCCGTGTTATAACTCCTCCTTCTTCATTTTTTCGTACGTTATCGGAAAGATTCGTTAAAGCTAATATTTCTTTTATAAATCTGATTAAACTAAAGACTCTTCAGAGATATAAAGGATGTCATACTACTCTATAGGTACTCCAGATTGATATCAGAAATGCAGAAACAGCGTGTGTTACGTGAGCTTTAAAATCTGGAATCTGATGGTGTAAAAAATCTAAATATGAAGAAAGTCCTTAGCATTGCATCCACTCTCAAAAATAAAAGTTTTTATATATTTATCGTAGTAAATGTACAAAATATTTTAAAGGAACATGATCTTTACATAATATTCTAATGATTTTTGGCATAAAAGAAAAATGATTTTGACCCATACAATGTATTTTTGGCTATTGTTATAAACCTTTGCTACTTAAAGGTTTGCTAATTTGGTCCAGGGTCACATTTATTCATTTAGCAGACGCTGTATTCATTTAGCACATATTGTATGATATGATAAACAAATTTATTAATTAATTAAAAAAAATAAAATGATAATATATGCAATTTTAAATAACATTACTAATGTGTTGTTGTTTTTAATGGAGGTACTGTAAAACATGTAGTAGCAACTAGTATTAAAAAAACTTCACTACAGGAGTGCCGTGTGCTTTACATGAAACAACTTTTGGCCTGAATAAGGGGTTTCCCAAAGCAGCACTCGTGGATCCAAGCAGGAAAGCGCAGCTCTGGAGCTACATTGGAAAGTACAGACTGGCTGTGAGCCAGATGCCTTTTACTGTATTGTTTAAGTGCATGCAGATAATCTTAACCACAAAACAGCATAAATGATTGTTTGAAATCTGTTTGATTTGGCTGCTCTATGGAGCTTGGTTGTGCAGATCATGTTTTTTTCCCGCGAATATTCTTTCATTTTTCTTTAATTGTAAAATATTTTCCTAACAATTACCTATCAGATGCAGGGGAAAGTCTTAAATATATAAGATACAAATTCAGATTAAACATGGCTATTGGTATTGAAAAGGCCCATATAGCACCGATATATATCGGCTTATAATCACTATCAGCAGATAAAAGCAATTTCTCTACTATAGGACATCGGCCAGGTGTTTAAAAAAACAGCAATGATCAGTGCAGATTAATGAATTGTTTTCTCCCCTGTGAAAAGCAAATAGGGGTGGGGTTTCATTATTATTTTTTTTAGATTCACTTTGTACGTACCCCTACAGCCTGGAGTGTATGTTTTTACGTGTATGTGCACAGGCGAATGCACAGCCTTGCAAAGCATATTTTATTTGACTTGTAAGTTGTTCATGTACGCAGACATTTGACACGTGCGCATTGCAACAAAATGCAGTGCATCCCATGGGCTACATACTACATTTTCCTATATACGCAGGCGTGACTAAAATGTACAAAAACGCACAGTTCGAAAAATCTGATGGTGCGCACCGCGGCGGACACTTGCGTTTGCGTAAAAACGGGACTATAATTCTAGCTTAACATTTAACTGGTAAAAAATAGGTCCTTAGGGTATATTATTGTGCCCAAAAAGGTACAACATGTCAATGTGTTGTATACCCATAAAGGTACAAAAGGGAACCTTTGAGGGTACCACCCCAGTGACAGAAAAGGTGCAGTTTTGTAGTATTTTTTCTCTCAGTGTATTCATTGTAACAAATCTTATGTGTATACACATGACTTTCAAAGTCTGAACTATAAACATGAAATTAAATTTTGACAAAGTTATAGCCTCTAAATGTGAAATTATTTCTTAAGTAAACTTTCCATATGAACTTGAAAAACACCTTCAGGCAAATCCACATGCACCTTTTAAGGGTAGTTTTAAACACATGGTGGGGTTTAAGATCCCTCCCAACCCCAGTCACCTTCATCTTGCCCTCTATGTTTACGATACACATCTTCTAACAGGCCGCAGAGATCAATGGTCAATGCAGGATGATTGTGCTATGGAGAGGGCTTAAAGAGACAGGACAGGATCTCGTCCAGGAGTATCAGAGCCCCTAAAGGCTTTTTAACAATATAAAATCATCCTCCAGGTGGTCCAGATGTAACACACGCTCAATGTGGTTTTGACTGGTGAACAGGTTGCTGTGAGTAGACTGAAGGTGGGTCTTAAGAGTGTAAAAGGAGCTTCACAATTTTTTTGAAACGGCTCACACCCGCTGTTTTCGCGGCCCTGTCTCCTTTGATGTTCGAGGTTGAGATGTTACATCTGAAAGAAAAAAGCTTTGTGGGAAGTTTTCCATGTGCTGGTATGTCAGCTGCAGTAATGGATGTTTTGACATTACTGGTGCAGAAACTTTAATCTTGGCATCAATCATGTGTCATTCACCAGAATGAAAAAATGATGAAATTGCATATAGCACAAAAACATGCTAGATGCTCGGTTGCCCCGACTGCGGCCCGCATTGGTTTTACATTGTGTTTGCTGATGAAACATGTGGCTTTATTGTTTTATCTTGAAAGCAACACCACAATGTATCCATCAGCAGGCAGTAGCGTGTGTGGCTCCAAGGTCTGCGGCAAGACTTTGTTCCTCCGTGTTTGTTCCACCGAGGTTTAAAACACGCGATATCTCTGCTGGATAATGTCGAGCGTCATCATGCGATATTTAGGGTAGATGTGCGGACCACCAGGCGGAGATCATCACATACAGGAAGAAAGGTAGCATGATATGAGCCCGAAGTCCTTATGCTGAGAATGATAAAGCTCTGTTTAGCAGCCGACGGACTGCTGGCGCTTTGTCTGGCTCATCTAGATTTTAGATAGAATGCAATGATAAGTGCAATGAAAGGAGCTTGTCATCAGTTTTTTGTGTTATTTTTCCCCCCCAAAGCACCATGATGTTGGCAGCAGGGGCAGCTGAAAGGCTGAGCAGTTGGCAGGATGGGTTGACAGGCAGGCACAGGCTGTATGATGAGAGAGAACTGGAGCTTCTGTCTGAAGAGTTTGTTCTCCTCTGTGAGCAGTTCTGTTTTTTTTTTACATTTTGACATTTTTGGCATTTCTGTTACAGTTATATAATACAGCGTGTTTTATTTCAAGACTTACCAGACAAAAACATGACATGTATGCATATATTCCTATTGTGCATACTTTTTTATTTAATGCAATGTTTTGCACTTTTAAATGACTTCGTAAAGATAACAATTTGAGTGGAAATGTGACATTTAGTGATGTTTTTGGCATTCGTTTTGATTATGCACCTAAGTTGGATGGGCTTTGTGTAAAACCTGATGATTCATGGCACAAGATGCTGACATAGTCAGTCTTAGAAATTTGTTTAAGTTTTTATTAGGAACCCATATTTTTTGTTTCAACTTTGTAATGTAGGTAAGGGTGTCACGATTGTGAAATTAAGTCACAACCTCGAACTTTGAATTAAAAAATGGATATTATATAATTATTATATATTATATAATTATATCCATCTCGTCATGCACGCCGAATTGCATTGCCGTGATACCCATTTCTGTTCTTTAAATTGGTCCTCCATAAGTGCGACCAACTTTTGCCGAATCCCGTAGAAAGGACGGCAAAAACATCTTTCCGATCAACAAATGCCTTGATCGCGTTTCTCTGTTCCTCTTTTAAAATCAATGCTCTGTCGATATCTTTTAGAACAGACCCAATGTCAGAATCCACACATTTGAATTCTACAGCGGCAGCCATTTTGTTGTAAATAGATTAAACACACGCGCTCTTTGGTGACGTGGTTGATTACGTAACTGTTGATCATCTGTCCATCATCGTATAAAGCCCGCCCTGACATTTTGATTGGTCGACCAGCTTTGGGTCTCGCATAGTAGCTCCTCAACGGAGAAACCCCAGACGGATCTTCCCGTCTTTTAAAATGTTGTGGGCGGGGCTAAGATCGGCTGGCACCCAGGCTAACTTATTGGGGTATAGTCTCCACAATTTCGTCTGACGGTAATAAAAGCGCGTTTTTAAGGTGCAAAGTACCGACAGATGTTCATCTGACAGAAAGTTTCGTTTTATAACGTATGGGCGTGTACCATATTTTCCCACTGGCAGCACAACTAACATGGCAGGGCATCTCCGGGTTCAAGGTCAGATATTATATTTCATAAAAGTCTAGTCTAAAAATGGCATAGCATTTTTTTGCTTTAAAAATTTTTAAAAATCGAGAATCGGATTGAATCGTGACCTTAGCATTAAAAAAGTAATCGAATCGAGGATTTGGAGAACTGTGACACCCCTAAATGTAGGCTTTTTAGCGGCATCTAGTGGTGAGATTTCGAATTGCAACTAATCTCAATTTCGAAACCCAATGAGAAGCTACGCTAGCTGCCACAGGACAAACATGTCATCGTAGAGACATCGAAGGGACGAAACGCGGTCTGTAGAACAGTTTGTTCGTTTAGGGCTTTTGTAGAAACTAGAGATCTCCTCGGGTCCAAAGAAATGTACCCGACCCGAAATGACCCGAATCACTTTTTACCCGAACCCAATTTGCATTAATTTTTTTTAAAGAAAGACCAAAACCGAGACAAACCCGAGAACATTACACCAGTTTTTTTAACGCGTACCCAAATGTAAACGGCACCAACATGTGTGCAGTCTGCATCCCCGCACACACCAGCCAGACAGAAAGAAACCCTGTTACTCCGAATTTCCACCAACTCCGGAGCGGCTGCAGATCGGCTCCACTGTGTTACAGCTCTGCACTCCGCCAATACCCACCAGTTCCATATTTGTTGCAGAGCGGCTTCGTGCTGAAGTGACGAGGACCCATGAGGTCTCGCAAATTCACGTGATGATCGCGCAATATCTAGTTCTGGCTCCGCCCTTATGACGTTAAATTATGACGTTTTTACAAACCAGCTCAGATCACAACACGAGATCTCGTTCAGGTATGATCACGCGATATAGTCATGGCTCCGCCCTGAGGAGCTGTCCAGCATCCGGCAAAAATAGATGCTCTGCGCATTTGTTCCGGAGGGCTGCCGATGGCCGGAGCTGTAACGGATTCAGAACCCAGTCAGTGGACATACACACATTGACTTGAATGGAAACCGATTGACTTCGCCGTCGTTCCGCAGCGGATCCGCAGCCGCTCCGCAGTCAGTGGAAATTAAGGGTTAGCCTTGCATCCAATTTGGCACGCTGCTTTATTTATTTTCCTTTGTTATCTGACAACGACACCAAGGGAACCACTAAAATGTGCATTCAAAATTGATTGAAAGGTCTGTCTCAACGAAAATTAGCCTACCGCCAGCCACGCGCTGTCGCAAGCGCTCTTGGCAAACAGAGGGGGAGTTGGAAAAGATCTCGATGCACGCGCAGGATAGTTTGGGTCAAGCTATTATTATACACGACCGTGTCCGAGGCACACGTGAAACTTTTAGACGCCAACCCGCTCGGGTCTTGAGTCTTGACTTGGGTTTTCGGACTTATGTAGACCCGTGAAGACCTCCTAGTAGAAACATGACAGCGACTTCCATGTAAGGAGACCTGCGTGTGTATCTGTGTATCTAGATAAAAACGTCTCATTCTAAGGTAACAAAAACAATACACCACTGATAATATAGTAATGTATATTATATTGCATTTTTGTCAAGAGATCCTCCTTAAACGTACACATTGCACATTTAAGTTGAAATAAACCTTTATATAAAAATAATTGCAGTGCAATCTTATGCCTAACATTTTCTCCATTGCAAATCTATTTACCAATAAATTAAGTTATAACAAATAACTTAATCATATATTATAAATGGCATGTATAGTATCCTTTTTTAATATATTGCAGTATTATTGCAGTATACTTTCGAAATTCCACACAATAAGACGTTTCCTGTTCCTACCTCTTATCTCCATCGCATAGCACAGCATTAATGCCATCTAACGTTTCCCCCATATATCCCACAATGCACAGCAACCCCGTGTTATCAGTTCTGCATGTCAGTGAACATCAATGTCAAGCTTAAAAAGGCTATTTCCTCTTACCTTGAATGTTACCTGTATGCAGTGAGGCCAATATTATAGCTGTCATCTCAGCCCAGGGGTCCCTGTATAAAAGAATCTTTTGTTCCAGTTGTAATTTAGACATTATTCAGCTCTCGGGCGCACAAAGAAGGACCGCAGAGTGCAACACTATAGCTGCTCTTGAACATGGCATAACTGTTTCTTGTTGACAGAATAGGATTTCTCATCACTACATGTTTAATTCCCTGTTTCACGGTGACCATGCACACAGAAATGTACATACATGACTAATACCGTAAGGAATGCATTCCCATGATCCCACTGAGCCAAAACAATTTACAGCAATAGAAAAGTCTCCCCCTCCCTCTTTTCTTTTTTGACAAGTGCACAAGAATGTAAGCAAGAAATACTAAAAAGAAAAACATATGATGCCTGAAAAGTGACAACATAAACCTTACTGTTTCTCACCTCGAGGCAATGCATTGTGTACACCGCTGTGATTGGTCACCATAGCTGAAGCTCACCTACGAAGCTCAAGGATTTGACGGTGACAGGGAGAATGTCAGACTAAACACCACTTCAGCTCTTCAAAACCCTAAAAAGCATGGAGATCTACTTTGATCTGCTAATTCTTGCATGTCTGCAATGACCTTGAAACAGAAATATATCTCTTTTTGTCCACAAAGTACAATGTTTCTGTGCAGAGGTTTGCAAAATCTGCTTTTTGTACTATGGGTTGGATCAAAACCAGCTCCAGGTTGGTACCTGCAGAATATCTTTTTCTGATTTTGCACAAATTGTCAGCTTATACCAATCAAACACAAGGGTGTTTTCGTTGTGCATACCCACTGGTCTTGTTTTTTTGCAGTGAATCGCTGGTTGAAACTAAATAAGTGTCACTAGGCAGTAACTTTTATGTTTCAATCAAATAACGTTTATCTCCGTCCTGTCATTCTGTCTATCACACTAAAATTAGACTGCATTTCTATATAAAAACATCTGTGGTGTGCAAGTATATTGGGATTGTTATTAAGTGAATCTAAGTTTTGCAACACTACTGTCTTCTTGCACACTTTCATTAGTTTCAACATGTCCATTATTGCTCCTTAAATATAGATGTAAAAGTTGAGTCACCTTCATTTTAAGATTACATGAGGCTGAGTTACTTTATTTTATTCAATCAAGTCAATATAATCTTATAAATAGCAATAAATAAATACATTTCAGAATGATTCATTTAATATGTCATCCTATTTTCTTTATTTGGACTAATTAGTTGATTGTGACTGTTTTAAAGATGTGTTAGAAATCCTGGACACATAGTAAATGTTTTCGTTTTTGGACCGGGTAAAGATGTGAGCACTACAGGGCTATGGAAGGGCATAGGCCAGCGTGGAGTGTGCATATATTATAGTATAATTAAGATGTAAGGCACTTGGTCATTGTGAGCCCTCTCTGTAATGAAAACGCTGGCACATGCATTCTTCAGCTTCTCACCCGTCATTGATCGATTGCAGTATCTCCACTGGATCTATATGGCAAGGATATTAAAAGATTAAGTGAAACTTAACCATTTTAATGACTTTAGATTTAAAATCTCTATTTGGAGGAAGAGGATGTCATTTTATTGCTTATCCATTACTCAAGACCATAGCGCTACATTTCGGTGGGAACTATCTATACCACTCTGCAATTTTCCCTGATAATTACAGCCGGGGTCAGATTGGTCTCAGGAGCCGAATTTACATTCAGACGACAGGAAGTTTTTACAAGCGCTTCACAGAAATAACATTTTAACCTCAGATTAAACAGTTCAAAGAAAGAAAAACGCAACTGCAAATTGTTTTTTAATTACTAGGTATTTATTTCAAACCAGAGGAGGGAGACTTAACGTTTGGAATTAGTGTCTAAATGCATTTAATTAAGGAGCTGACATATATTTACATTTTATTAATGATATGTTATTAGTTCCAACTTAAACATTAAAAAAGAAAATATTAAAGTTAACACTGAAAAAATGATTCATTCAATTTACTCATTTTTTTAAGGTAAGTGGTTGCAATGAATTTATTTAAGCTACATTTAAACAAAAGTTTTTTATTTTACTTTACTAATCTTTTTTGTTTAAATGTAGCTTACATAAATTGATTGCAACCACTTACCTTAAAAAATGGAGTAAATTGAATTAATCATTTTTTTTCAGTGTATGAGGCGGTTTCCCTGACAGGGTTTAGGTTAATCCAGGACTAGGCCTTAAAGGAATATTCCATTTTCTTAAAAGAAAAATCCAGATAATTTACTCACCACCATGTCTTCCAAAATGTTGATGTCTTTCTTTGTTCAGTCGAGAAGAAATTATGTTTTTTTGAGGAAAACATTGCAGGATTTTTGTCATATTAATGGACTTTAATAGAGCCTAACATTTAATACTTAACTCAACACTTAACAGTTTTTTCAACAGAGTTTCAAATGACTATAAACAATCCCAAACAAGGGATTACGGTCTTATCTAGCGAAACGATTGTAATTTTTGACAAGAAAAATAAAAAATATGCTCTTTTAAACCACAACTTTTCGTCTAGGTCCGGTCCAGCGCAACCTAACGTAAATGCGTAGTGACGTAGCGAGGTCACGTGTTACATATATAAAATGCAAATTTGCGGACCATTGTAAACAATAAACTGACACAAAGACATTAATTAGTATCAGTTGACATACAACAACATAGGAACGGTCCTCTTTCAACACCTTTGTAAACACTGGGGCAGAGTTTCGCATTTGTCCTCTGTGACCTCTTGACGTCATGACGTATTGCGTGGGGTCACGCTGACGCATCACGACTGGATCTAGACGAGAAGTTGTGGTTTAAAAGTGAAAAATGACAATCGTTTCGCTATATAAGACCCTTATGCCTCCTTTGGGATCGTGTATAGTCATTTGAAACTCAGTTGAAAAAAACTGTTAAGTGTTGAGTTAAGTATTAAATGTTGGACTCTATTAAAGTCCATTAAAATGAGAAAAATCCTGCAATGTTTTCCTCAAAAAACATAATTTCTTCTCGACTGAACAAAGAAAGACATCAACATTTTGGATGACATGGTGGTGAGTAAATTATCTGGATTTTTCTTTTAAGAAAATGGAATATTCCTTTAATTATATTAGGACATTTAAGTAGTTTTTTTTTTGCAAACCTTACAAAAAACAATTCTGAAGACAAAACAATGGCACTCATATACAGTACTTTGCAAAAGTAGGCCACTATCACCAGCTTTGTTGTTTTAAGCAAAGTTTTAATGTCCGTCCATATTTATTTTTCACTCTTTTTATCAGGATACAAACCGAAAATACAGGAAATATGTCCACAAAATTAAAAACAATTTTTTTTTTCAGAACTAAATGTCTTCTTCAGGCATCAGTCAGTATTTAGTGTGACCTCTCTTGGCCTTAAACACATCTTGAGCTTTTTTGTGGAGACGGAAGTCCTGAAGTCATTCGATTAGAATTAGAAATTAGGATTTTTTTTTTTTAGGTTGAAGAGATCTTGCAGCTTCCTGCTATTGTTCAAGTGGAAGAGGAGTTTACCCTAAATACTTGACACATTTAGCTTATACTTTTATACTGTTTTTAATATAATTTTTTTGTATTTTCTGGTTGTATTCTGGTAAAGAGACTGAGAAATAATTATATATGATCACTGTAACATTGCAAAAACAACAAATCTAATGGTAGCATGGTGGCCTAGGACTTTTGCACAGTTAAGATATATCAGTACGAGATTTTTTTAAATTAAGGCAGCTCAAACATGCATTTTAGTCTGGTACTAGGATAAACCCTGTTTGGGAAACTACACCTTAAAGTTTATTTGAACTTGTTATGGCATCTAATAAAGTAAATTTACATTCAGATAGCCTGCATAGGAAATGCCCTTTTGAGAAAGATTTGACCCGAGCCATATTTAATGAGTGACCTTTACAATTCAGAATCTCACATTTCCAGAAATTCTTCTGCCTGTCAGATGCTATACATCTTATCACCTTATGCAGCATCTTGTTGTGGTAGCTTGTGTTGCCTTTGATATAGGAGAACATAGTGGTTTCACCAAAATAAAGGTCCCCTTTGTACTTCACTGATTAACTTCTTTACCTGAGCTCCCTGATAAGGCAAGAAAAGACGGTGCTCAAGAAGCCGACAACCATGGATCCTGTTGGTTTTATTTATTGAGTTCTCCATGACATGCTTGGATTTTGTTCAGTGCTTTAAAATGTCAAAAATTTTTTTTCAGAAAGTCAATCTTATCAGCTGCTTCTTTATATCTGTATCTTTTTTTTTACATTAATTTTTACAGCTTAATTTATTTTCCTAGTGTCTTGACTTAAAACAAAGACATGGTGTCACTTTAAAGTGTCATGATGAACTGCCAAGCTAGATAAAAAACTATGAATACATGCAAAAAGTTCTCTTCTTATTACCTTATAACTGGTGCACATTTGTTCTAATTTGAATTTGTGTTAGTCATTCAGAGGAAATTTGCAGCCCTGAGGCTTTGTGAGCAGCAGAACACAGAAGGGAAATCACATCAAATTTATTTTGAACTCAGTGTGTCAAAAACTTGAAAACACATCAATCACATATCCTCTGTAGTAGAAATAACATGCAGCTTGACTCAACCAAATGAGAAGATGAATGTGATTTAATAACAAATCATGAGAATGTTGCCTGTATGGCTCTTTGTAAAATTTCTTTGTAGTATCTCCTTAAAGCAACGCTTCAACAAGTAAGTCTGTATTTGTCCCGCAATAGTGTCATTGCACAAAGCATTTCTGGTTAAATAACCAAGCTGATTGTGACATGTTTGATTGCTGAAACTTGCCACCAAAGTTGACGGGACTCCCAGAGCCGGGGGATTTCCTTCCTTCAGAAGGTCTTTAAATAGCTGTGAAAGGAGTTTAGTGTTGTGCTGAAGTGTCTTTTTGAAGTTCACTTACTTTCTGTAGGTCACAACCACCACAGCTCATCATGTTCTGGCCAGTCGGGTCCAATCTTTTTAAGATATAGGTGAGGTGCAATTCTGAAACGTTGCATTGTACATCATACAACGCATTTATTGTAGCATTTCTAACACGAACCAAATAGAAAGCTCATAATTATTCATAAACGAACCAATTAGACAAACTGGGACAATGATGTCATCAGGATGTAGTCATTTTAATATGTGACCCCCATAATGCTTATGATAACTGATGTGGTGCTCTCAAATACATCTGGTAATGGCTTGTCAGAACCCGTAGTGCTCAACCTTATGATTTATACACTTAAATGGGAGTGTTTTAATTGCATATGTATACACATTGACAGGTGGCCTTTCTTTTTGATAGTTACACTTTGATGTCAAAGGAACCAGGCCGTGCAAATGAGATTTCATTAAATAAAAACATCCTTTGGATTTGGTTTGACGATGATGTAGGCAGAAAAGAGAGTTTATGTGGTTTAACAATCTTTGTCATCAAAACTACTTCTTTTTATTAGAAATGACTGAACAACTGATTTAAGCACAGGGCCCAATATAAGGGAGGAGAGACTATTGATTTAGACGACTGGAATCCAGTCAAGTACCTGACAAGCGGAAATAATTTCTCCTCAGGGGATGTCAATAGGTTCTGATGGGGTTATTAAAGAGAAATCAAAGATATTTGCCTTTAGACAACAAGCAATTTGTCATCACCCTTGGATGCAGCAGAACTAAAATCAAAGTTAATCTGGGATGTATGACAACGTGATTACTGCAGTGTTTTAATGCTGAGGCAGGAAAACACAGTTCTGAACTTCTTCCTCAAGGTAAAGAGTTCATGGAGGACCGCACATACCTGCAAGACATATTCTTGATTTAAAACCAAATTTCTTTTTGCATGCGAACAATGCATTCATGAAAAATATTTTATCTAATAAATAGGGCTGTTACAATAATTAAATAATCGTCTCATCGCGATTGTTTGACCTCATCGTGATGATTTCCGATCACCGCAATGATTGCGCATCTCCTAAAAAACACAAGGGGGAGCTGCAGCGCCTGTATAAACGAGACAGTATCAGATTACTTTTAAATATTTGTTATGTGTATTAATATTTACTTCCAGATAAACCTTGCAAA
The DNA here is from genome assembly GCF_027580225.2 of Misgurnus anguillicaudatus. Taxonomy (NCBI): domain Eukaryota; kingdom Metazoa; phylum Chordata; class Actinopteri; order Cypriniformes; family Cobitidae; genus Misgurnus; species Misgurnus anguillicaudatus. The sequence goes on along the minus strand of NC_073352.2, from coordinate 16,677,727 downwards.
AGATTAAATTTAAATAATCACAACAATGTGTGAAAATTATTTCATAAACAAACAAAAAATTGTTAATTGTTAAATGTCAATTAAGCCTAAAATTGTGGCAATTAATCGTAATAATTTTCACAATTTATTGGACAATTAACCGTCAGCCAAATTTCATAACTGTGACAGCTCTACTAATAAATCAAAAATGGTTCTTCTATGGCATCGTGAAGCATCTTTATTTTTAAAAGTACATTGAAATTTTCATGCAAGAATGCAATTTTTTCTCTTAAACCATGTCACATTGCTGCACGTCGTCCTTATTTCAATCAAGCGTGAGATTTTGTAAAGATCACAAAGATTTCCACAGTCACTAGAAGGGTTTGCTCTCTATTCATGATCAGTGACTGTGTTTAAGGTGTAAACTCGGGGAGATTATAACCCATCGTGGTACCAAGATTCATGACAAATTCCTCTCACCTATCAGTTTTCTTTGGCCTACACAGAAGTCCTCTGCTAAACCCTCTTTTCTTTTGCATTTCTCTTGTTTTGTTATTTTACCTGGCAGTCCAGGTGTGAAGGGGTGAGGCCGTGGAAAAACATTCACTTCTGCAGTCTTGTCATGAAAGGATCCATTGATTGACCTCCACATCAAGGAGCACAATGACAAATGGCTTAGCAATTTTCCGCCTCACTTATGGCTAACAGCGCACATTTCCACTTTCACTTGCAACCATTCAGTGTACAGTGCACATACCTTTCATGGGCTCTGTAAACTTTGCAATGCTGTCTTAACAAGCCTTTACAAATAAAATAAAATGATGATCTGTTTAGTATTTATCATTTTAACAAATAATGATAGTTTAGATAGGTGGTTTTGATTTTAATTTGCCAGTATTTTTTTGCTTTACATTTTGATTAGTGATGAGTACCTGGTTGGGCCATTATATGTGGGTGGGACAAGACCCACCCACTTTTTAAGACCAATGATATTGGACCCCTTCACCTTTTTATCTAATTTATCGCATTGTGTCAGTTCACTTGTCAGTCAAATCCATTCCATTTGAGGAATGCCCTAATAAATTATACTCCATTCTGCATTTTAGCTAAAGCGTTTTACACGCTGCTGCTTCCTCAATTCCACTTGCTCATTTAGTGGCGATACAAATTAACTCCATTTCGTGTTTTCACGACCTTTGCCAACTGCACTCAAGGTAAACTAATCTTTTAGGCTATAAAAGCAAGTGTTTAGTTAAAATGCACCATGAATACAAGAAAATCGGAATCGCATCTACTCCAGTAAATGTTTTGGACCCATCTAGGGCTGCAACTAACGATTATTTTAATAATCGATTAATCTGTCGATAATTTTTTTGATTAATCAATGAATCGGATAAAACAAGAAAAGCATTCATTTTCCTTATTCAAAACAGAACTAAACTCTTTGGAAATTACACAAACATGTTGCTCATTGAACATACATGAGCTGTTACAATAATAAATTAAAAAATGGACTAACACAAAAAATACACATGTATGCTTTATCTGCCAAATAGACTTTTTTTATGATGCATTTCCCATCAAGAAGCCTCTCTTGATGGGATCAAAGTTTACTCTCAGAAATAAAGGTACAAAAGTTGTCACTGGACAGTACCCTTTCAAAAAGGTACACCTTTGTACCCAAAAACTGCATATTAGTACTTCAAAAGTACATATTGGTAGTTCAAAGATACATATTTGTACCTAAATGATTTAACGTACAGGTCCATGATGGGGAACAGCGTTCCTACAACTCTCTTTCAAAGTTTTATTTCTTTGTTTAATATCATTGTAGTTTGTTTGAAAACTTTTTTTACCGTCTGTCGTCGTTCCATAAAGCATAAGCGTGTCGTCTTTGTTTGTTTACCTCTTTGCCGGCTAACTTCCATGTGACGCGCCCACGTTTGGGACATGGTTTTCCTCTACCTCCGCTGTTTTTTTATCTTTTCTCCGCCTTGTCTATGAGGTGCCGAACTCTGAAAGCAACAGTGCGCAAGAGAGACCAAGTGCGTTCACTCCGCTCCGCGCATATAACTGAAGTTTTTCTTTTTTAAAATAATTAAACGTCTCTACGTCACGCGACACAACGAATCGATTATGAAATTCGTTGCCATTTGTTTTATGATCGATTGTTATGGATTTAATCGATTTGTTGTTGCAGCCCTAGACCAATCCACATTTTTTGATTCTGATGCCCATGTAATCATAAAAACAAATGAAGAGCTCAGATGCAAAAGCCGCTAAACGCCACCTCTTTAAAGGGATAGTTGATGGTACCCATTAAATTCCATCATGTTTTTTTACTCCTACTTTGGAAGTCAATGGTCACTATCTGCTGTGTGTTTACCATCATTTCTCAAAATATCTTCTTTTAAGGTGAACTATCCCTTTTAAAAATGAAAATGATATTAACCGAATGCTCTCGGTATTATATGTTCATAAAATACGTTCAAATCTGCTTTAAACGCCACAAGGGTTTTCAGCGAAGTCATCAAAGGCATGGAAAATTTATATTAAACAACCGTGTTTCACATTCAAACTTGGGTTTCTTGTGAATACTTGGACCTGAATACAACCTGAATGTGGCAGCCACATGAATCACAGCTCCCCCTAGTGTGTGGTTCAGTTTCTTCATTTTTACTCTTTGAATCCTGACTCTCATCATTTCAATGTTTCTTTAAAGTGATTTTGCAACTGTTTATTATGTCTTGTCCAAAAAGCTTGCATGTTCTTAGAGGGGTTTGCGAAAGATTTGTTAAAAAACACAGAAATGACTAAAGTGAGATTTGTGAAAATAAGGCATTTCAATTATTGACTAATAACCTTTTCATCACCATTAAAGTGAAATTACTGAATCTAAACATTATAGCCTGATAAAAAAATGCTCATTTATATTAAAACATGTCAGACGCACTTAGAGGGTTTTGCAACTGTTTTCTTATAATATATGTTGAACTATTGGTCACACCATTTGTCACAGTACTGAACATTACTATATGCCACCCCAGGTTGTATTTGTGAACTGAATAGCTTTAATCTCAGTGTCATATTTGTTTGAGCATGTAAAACAAACAGTAATGATTTTCCATTGGACTCAGGGATGTTATTGCATGTTCAAGCCACTGATTAAATTACTCTGAGTGCTTTAAGAATGTTTTGGGTGGAAAGTATGGAAATTAACCAATTGACCTTTGTTTTGACCCTTAAGGTTAAGGAAGCCTTGTGGGAAAAGTCTGTGCTGGAGAATCAAAGACATCTATGACACCATTTAAAATGCACTTCCAAATGCATTTTTTATGCAATTACACATTGAAATGGAAATTAACAAAGTCGTATGAATAAACAATGTAAAATTATTAGCTGTCTGAAAAGTTAAAGAGCTCTCGTTCAATGATTTGTATGTATTTTCAGATCATAATTATAAAATTCAAGTCATACAATCTCTGTTTACAGACCCAGCAAAACATGCGTTTGGTTGTCCGCGTTCGGCCTGGTTAAGCAGTGGGCAATGTTGGTCCCAATAGCTGACATGTCCTATAGGGATAAGCTGTCACACTGCTGGAAGCCTAATTGATGCCTCATGCTTTTGAGGAGCAATTATGGTGCACAAATGTCAAGAGCTAATTTGTGGCTTTATAATGTGGACACATGGGCCAAGGAGAGGGCCAGATCTGAGCCCCTCTGGGAGAACTGGAGTAGTTTGCTCAGCAGATGTGAGATCTGTAAAAGTTTGGGGGTGGGGAAAAGCCTGTCGAAGACATGAAATACACATTACTCAACACTCACATTGACAATTTCAGAGACTCAAAATTTCACTATTGATCTGAGCTATGCTATGATCCTTGGTGCTATTTTTTCTTAATGCATAATAAGTCACATACAAATTGTTAGATAAGTCAACTCAAAATCCCCTCTCTTTCTCTGTTATAGGCCTATTGTAGTTTGCAAAAGATAATTCCCATAATTTGTTAAAAACTCAGTATTGGCAATTCCTAAATAAACCATACAAATATTTCATTAGTGTTTAGAAAGTCCTAAAATGTGAAACCACTAGTTTCGTGCAAGTCGGTCCTGGTGTCTCCATAGAGATGCAAGCAACAGAACAACAATTCAACTATTGCTGACAACTTGAAAGCCAAAAGTCAATATAAAAACATAACATCTTTATATAGTGTATTAAGGCATACACTACAAAATAAAGAAATGTAACATGCCATTAAGGTGAGATAGGATATCATTAACACCTACAAAATGTTACTCTTCAAGAAGATTTCTTTGATATTACATGATTTATCAATTTCATATCAGAAAAAAATGGTCCTAAGCTGTAACTCTGGCAGTACCCTTTAAAAAGTTTCTAATATGCAACATTTAGGTACAAATTTGTATATATGAGGTACTAATATCAACTCTTTAGGTGCAAAGGTGTACTTTTCTTAGACCATTTGTTCTGACAGTATCAATGTTTCAATGTAATTAAATAATGTTCAAACTCTAACCTAAGATTATATGTTAACACTGCAAATTGTCCTTCTAAAAAAAGCTCTAGATAAGCGGTTGCTGAATATATTGCCCGACACCACCCTTATGCAAACACATCTGCTATGAGACTACAAGTTAAAACACCAGGTGAGACTTTGCTGCTTGCCTCGGTCTGTAAAGATATGAATTATGTACTATTGTGATCCACGCAGACTACAAAGCCTCCAAGGCTGTATTTTGAACTCCCGCCCCATATTCACAGCTGACAAACACAGGGCCTTGAAGATCAGAGAACTACGACATGCTGACATGTGCTGAGGGAACACCTGCAGAGACTGACTGGGTCGGTAGAGAAATCTCTAACTTACACACCTGTCTGTGGACCTGTGCAACTCTCTCTCTCTCTCTCTCTCACACACATCTATCTGATAGGGTTTCTTTGAGAGCTCTTTAAGGCTACGTCTGAGGTGATGAATATAAGGGTACATCCATTAAGTGCATGAGGCAGGGCTGAGAGAGGCTATGGATGAAGGACTTAAGTGTTGCCTGTGAAGTGCCTCTGCCCACCTGCTAAAGGGACAGACAAAGGCATCTATTTCAGTCCAGACAGACAGAAAAATATTGGTTTATCAAGTGCCAGGGAGTATTTCATGACATAAACTCACATCCATTAAAGTGGCAACCTAATAGTTATGGTGGCATTTGTGCATAAAAACAAGTGCGTGTATAGTATAGAGATGGTTTATTTTTCATTATACATTAAAGGGTTAGTCCATTTTCTTAAAAAATATTCAGATAATTTACTCACCACCATGTCATCCAAAATGTTGATGTCTTTCTTTGTTCAGTCGAGAAAAAATTATGTTTTTTGGAGGAAAACATTCCAGGATTTTTCTCATTTAATGGACTTTAATGGACCCCAACACTTAACAGTTTTAATGGAGTTTAAAATTGCAGTTTCAAAGGACTCTAACCGATCCCAAACGAGGCATAAGGGTCTTATCTACACTGTAAAAAATCTCTGGAGAAATTACAGTATTACTGGGTATTACTGGGAACTAGCTGCCAGTAACTTACTGTAGATTTTACATTTATGTTATTTACTTGCAACAGTTTATTTAAAGTTAAATGAACATGAAACATTTTCAGTCTTTATCTTCTACAGTAAGTTACTGGCAACCAGCTGCATAATTACAGCAAATTTTTACAGTGTAGTGAAACGATTGTCATTTTTGACAAGAAAAATAAAAAATATGCACTTTAAAAACACAACCTCCCGTCTATCCCCGGTCGTGCGACGCGCCAGCGTGACCTCACGCAATATGTCATCATGTCAAGAGGTCACGGATGACTTATCGAAACTCCGCCCCAGTGTTTACAAGTGTGAAGAAAGAGGACCGTTCCAATGTTGTTGTATGTCGAATGATATTAATTAATGTCTTTGTGTCAGTTTATTGTTTCAAATGGTCTGCAAATGGCGTTTCATATATTTAACATGTGACTTTTCTATGGCAGTACGCAATTACGTGAGGTCACGCTGGCGCGTCACGCAGCCGGAGGAAGAAGAGAAGTTGTGGTTGGTTCGCTAGATAAGACCCTTATGCTTCGTTTGTGATCGTTTAGAGTCCTTTGAAACTCAGTTGAAACTGCAATTTTAAACTGCATTAAAACTGCTGTGTGTTGGGGTCCATTAAAGTCCATTAAAATGAGAAAATCATGGAATGTTTTCCTCAAAAAACATAATTTCTTCTTGACTGAACAAAGAAAGACATCAACATTTTGGATGACATGGTGGTGAGTAAATTATCTGGATTTTTTTTAAGAAAATGGACTAGTCCTTTAAAGAAAATATATCACCTGACAGTGAACTTTGAGCTTAATCATTTTACAGGTATTAATGCTATTATAGCAACATTACACACTAACTAGGGTTTAAAAAATGTGATCAGAAAGAACGTGACCTTTAATATTATATGACAAGGCGTTTCACAATTGAATATATATATATATATATATATAAAGCATATAGATTGTCTGTGTTGGTGTTCCATACTGGTTATACACTATATCCACACTTATTCTCCGCCTTTATATACCTGTTGTTGACAAGCGTGGTTGTAAAATGGGGAAAATCCCACATTGTAACACTGGCAAAAAGTCGCAGGTAAAGTCCCCTTAACACAGACCCTGGCTCACCATCACAGAGATACTGAGATCATAGACCATAACCTTCATGCTTCAACATAATATATCCTCTCAGCAGGTTTGGAAACTGTATATAGATGTGCCTCTTTAGTCATTGTTGTGGAAATCCAGCTCATTCAGCCATTCAACAACATTCACAAAAGTTTGGCTGATGGTGTTTAAATCTCATATCATCTTCCTCAGAGTGTCTTGCTTGGATTAACGTGAAAATGCTGGTACTCAGAGGTTTTCTTTCTTTACGTTAAAAACAGTGGCTGAAAGCTTGTCCTATTTATATAAATCCTGTATTATTGTCTTCATTTTATTCATGTGATAAAATGGCAAACAAAAGACTGATTTCTCTTTATAACTTTGCCGGCATTTTTAGTAGGTATCATTATTAGGCATCAGCAGTGATTCATCACAATCCTTGGGGATGACCTAAAGGAAAAGGTCAGTTTTTATTTCGCTCATTGTGAAGCTGTTACCTGAGAAGGTCTCACTTGAAGTACTGATGCTGATGAGTGCATTCTAGGTCCCGGCTAAGGTAACTTAGAAAAAGATGCTTTTGATTGGTTTACTTTTTGTTATTAGATTTGATGTTTATCAAAACCTAAAAAAAACTTTTTTTATAATAATCACATTAGATGTAAGAAATCATGTCAAACAAAACCATTTTTTCTAAGACTTGATTTAATGGCTTGTATGTACTGTGCAGCATGCCATTTTCAGAAAATTGTGTTTGAAACAAATACACATAAAATCACAGAGTGTTATGGCATTCTTCATACATCTGCAATCACATACTTGCTTGCCCTCCATAACGTCATAGCAGTGATAATAAGTAACTTTGTAGTAGGTACATTTTCTGTCATATAAAGAGAACAGCTTGTCACTATTTCAAAGAGCACCTCTTACTGTGTGTGGTCTCATAAAAACCCTACGTTTATGTAAAAATATATATTTATATTTTCAAATAAATAAATACATATAATAAATATGTGTATCAAGAACTGTATAAATAACATCTTGTGAGATGGCATCTCCTGTTCCTCAGTGTCCCAGTTTTGTCATCTCTTAACATCACATTGTTCCTTCAAGTCCTTCTTAACCCATACTAAATATTTCCAGAGCAAAGCAGCGACATCCAGATCCCCGTTTAGCTTTCGTAGACATGCCAAGCTGCTTGCCAATTAAATCACACAGGTGATCAACAACCAGGACAACTACAGCTTGGCTTTCATGTTTGTTCTGCACGTCTTTCGAGATCATCAGTTTTTCTTCACCATCAGTTTTGTCCTGTGCCTCTCCAGAGCAGATATCGATCACTTTTCATGTCACTAAAGGTGACCATTATCATTTCTCCTCATTTAGGAACGACCTGACGGTCTCAGCTGTGTCCAAGCACCTCTTTATAAAGTTCTGGAACTTTCTCAGGGTCTACTGGTCTTGGAAGAAAGTGTGTGAACTTTTGATGCCTCCTTGACTTTGTCCCATCACGTGGTGTGCCATCCTTGTTGAGAGCCACAAAATATCTTGATCCCCTCTCGCCGTGCTTATAGAGATTCGAAGAGTATGTGTTGTACCAGTTCTCCTCAAACTGCTCACGAAAGACACATTCTGCTGTAAGTTTCTCCTAAGAAAAAACACAGATACTCACTTTTAATATAATACAGTATTTTAAAGAAAATATGGAATTATTAAATCACATATGCCATCTACTGGACTTGAAGAGGAACAGCAATTGTGCAAGATCATTTTTTATGCAATTTAGTAGTACGATTTTAAGAAATTACAATGTAATGCATTAGATAATAGTGTACTTACAGAACCATAAAGTTCTCCTTTGTCATTCATCCCAAGGTAGAGACCACTGTCCACCCCACGGATACTTATTAATCCAACTGCGAGGCTTATGAACTCTAAAATACCTGGAGAAGAATAAATCAATTGTTCAGTGATTTTCTTTGAAGTCTTAACCCTCATCATATAGTACTGTGAGAAAGTTGCATGCATGTTTCTTTAAAAGTGCATAAACTGCGTAGTTACATTTTAACAGATTGATACTTTACAGATGGAGCGCATATTATGATTCACATTATTGAATATTTCAGAATTAAAGGGGGTAATTACCAAAACGACTGTGGTCTTTTCTCGTGCCTTGTACAGTGCCGTCTGGGAGTATTTCAAGGTGAAATCCAGTCCTGCAGTACAGCTGTCTTCTGCGCAAGATCCCTTTCAAGTGCGTTAAATCTGCGGCGGCGCTCCGTGACAGTCTCTCGGCAGGGACTAAATGATCGTTCAGCAACCCGAGATTTTCTCCTAGAGGTGGCAGAAAAAACTGTGACCCGACCTGTCCGAAACCTTCTAGGCTTTGTAAAAACGTCCCGATCTCTCCCATAGCTGCACGTAAATCTCCAATTCACCAGGAGCGATAGACTTGATTTAGATCAGAACTGTCCAGTTGTCCAAAGCTATAGATTACGACGAATAATATCCTGTAGTGGATCCATGCTGATGTCATAAAACAGTTAAATCCTATAAATTACACAAAAATATCCAGTGAAGAAGAGAAGGAGCGTGGAAAAACTACAAATAACTGACTTTGTGCAGAAGAGTTCTATAAATCTTTTAATATCTGCTCTCATAAGTTATCCACATGGTTGCCAGTGTTGCTTTGGGAGAGTAAGGACTCATGTTGATGAGTAAATGTGGAGCAGGTATGAGGCAGCAGGTATGTGTTGTTGTGGCTTTGCGCAGTGAGTGGCTGCGTGGCTCGCGGGGCAGGTGCAGAGCTGTGGGTGATGTGGGCGGGGCCATCAATATGATCCAGCCTTGATTTTATGTCCTTTAGCAATAACAATTGTATGTGCAATGACAAATACTGTGACATACTTTAGTATCTATTATAGCAAACCTTAGTATGCTATGTTTTTGAACCTAGTAACCCGTATACAAATAGGCTACAGCAGTATTTACTACAGTAAACTAAACTGAAGTATACTGCAGTATATGTTAGTACACTATAGTATAGTATAATTACCATAGTATTTATAACTGTCATTTCTAGGAATAATAGACAATTATTGTAGGTACCACTGTACAAAATAAAGGTGCTACACAATGGCATAGAAGAACCATTTTTTTCGTCATGGTTCTGAATAAACTTTTTGTTTCACAAACAGCTCTTTGTTGTGGAAAATGGTTCTTCCAACTATTAAAAAGCAAAAAAAAAAAAAAAGGTTATATGGACATTATTTATACAGTTCATCAATTCACCATAGTTAATACAACAGAATAAATAGAAAGTATAGCATTTACACTAATACAAAATGTGCTACAGTTTACAGTTTATTGTACTATACTAAAGTATAGTACAATATTTTTCCATAAGTGAGCATGTGCATTCATTGCATGTGTGTGTACCTGTTACCTGCAGGTTTACTGTAACAAATGGAATAATTAAAATATGTGGCTAGGAGAGGACAATATTGAAAATGATTTACCATGGTAACTCCAATTGCAGGGACAGAGTAGCTATTTAGTTATTTTTTTAGAGTGTTTCTCAACCAGGAGTCCGGGGTCCACTAGGGGGCTTTAACAGACTTTCAGGAGGACCTCTCCAGATGACTTAAAAAGCAGAAGAACAGAAAACGAGCATTAAATTAAGCTAAAACAACACAAATGATTTAGTGTTTGGTTATTTTTATAATCAATATAGATCCTTATATCATGCAAGGCTCTTGTATATTAAGGTAAAAATATCTGTAAACATACACTGCTTTATTTATATTTAGCAATGTCAGTGCTACTACAAAGATACCCTATATGTTTTCTGTAGTAACCGTAAATGTAGTAACTATGGTTACCATAACTGCAGTTATGTTTATAAGGGACTGAGAGAAAGCGACAGCAAAGACATCATCCGCACTCCATAGTTTTTTACAAACCAAAATTCAGACGTCTGAAGGCTGTAGGGCAACATGTTACTAACCAAGAACAGCCAAAGGAAACAAAATATAACTTTAAATAGAGCTGCCAGTGGGTTCATGTAGAAGCACGCACTCACGCGCGGGTGAGGTTGCATATTTCATCTCGCGATGCGTGAACGCAATCTGACCGCTGTGACAGAGTCATGATGGCCGCCGTGCGTCGGGCTTTAGCTCTGCGAAACAAATTCACCGTATCCCTTAATGGTTTGAACATTTACGTTAACAACAGATATTTCTTGAAGGACAGATCTATTTTGAAGCGTATAGGGACCGGACTGTGTATTACTGTCGGTGGATTCGCTGTTTATTACCAACACAATTCAACGTCTGAACGTGGATACGGTGCGAACGGTCTGCGTGCGTTTATTTCTCAGCTGCCAGCGGTGGATGCAAAAGAAAGGGTATGCGTCTAGATTTCAATCAAATCTTCAGATTATCAATCTAATTTAAGGCAGTGCCATAACTTTATTACCAATTTGTATCTTGTACATTTGGTGGAGTTCATGTGTTAGTAAAGGCGCTCTCCAGTAGAGCGGTGCTGAATTCAGTTTTCATTGCAAAGCTTTAGACAGGTTATAGGCTATACTGTTGTTTTTAACTAACAATGAAAGAAATTTTGTATTTAATGTTACATATGTACATATTGACGTTTTCATGTACAGTAGTAGCAAAAAGTGATGGACGGATGAGATATTTGGACAATATTTGCTTTAATGACCCCTTAAGTTTGATTAAAACATCAAGATAGCCTATGAGTATTTGGGTATTAATTAAGGGTAGTAATTTGGCAAAATTATCTTGCAAAAAGACAAACTATAGCGTTTCAGGGAATATTCAAACATAAACAAAACGCCCAGAGAAAATACACAGATTTTAATATTTTTGTTGATGCTGTTATGTTTTACGTGTTTTTGTTAAACAACAGGCATACAAAATCTTTTTTCACTACTGCATGTATTTGAAGGCAGGAGTACATGTCTTTGGCTCCCAAGGGTAATTTTACTATGCATGCAAATTTAGTCAACATTGTTTTCCTTAAATAAACACAGATAAACAGACAGGGGTGCTCTTGACATTAAAGGAATATAAAGAGAAAATAATAATTTTTACATTTTCAGATGAAAATATATTTTTATGTTGCTAACCAAACAACATTGGCCGCCCACCACTGATTTGCATTGTATCGACACAAAACCACTGAGACATTGTTCAAAATATCATCTTTTGTGTTTCACAAACAAAAGAGTCGTATAGAGGCTTTGAACAATATGATGTTGAATAAATGATGATAGATTTTTTTATTTTTAGATGAAATGCTGCTGTCAAAAAGCCTTCATCGGATTGTTGGATCATTAATCAGAGTAGTCTTGTTTGTGATTCTCTCTGTTCACGTTCTCTTTTATATTTTTGTATTCTTATCTACTGTGTTGGACATAACCTTGACTTTGGATTGAGAGACAGGAATCCAGGGTTGAGGTAACTGGACACGGCATCTTGGCAGCCAGGTCAATGTTTGATGAGGATATAAGTAGTAGGACACACATTCCCGGTGTTCCACAGTGCCCAGTGGGTCTGGCTATCTGCCACTGAACTTCAGGAGTCTATAGCCCTCGGTAGTTCTTCTTGTGGATGTCTGTGTGCACCACAAAAAAATAGCAGCAACTAGTTTTACAAAAAATAAAAAGAAAGCAAAAATAGGCATAAATTTAGAGGGCAAAATAGGCAAAAAAAGTCCTGTAAAACGGCTTACTCATAAGCAGCGACTCTGAGATTTTCATGCCAGTATTGATATAAATGGTGCTGATTTTAATATATATTTCTCACTATTTGTCTTCTATAATATCCCTTTGAGTGACATGTGTATATGTTAATTATAGGTCAATGCATCAGCTGAAGATGAAGAGGTGTCTATATCAGCTCATGAGCACAGGTTCAGGCTCTTTAGCTCACTGGAGTATGATGGGCAGCTCTACATGACCCCTCTTGATTTCATTGAGTCTGTCACCATGAGTGAACCAAAGAGTAAGTTAAACATATTAACATTTAATCTTCCCAACTCAGGATGCAAATGTAGACTTTATTTCTCTGATAATTGCCAAATAAACGTTTACTCGTTTGAACCTCACTCTCAGGTTTGGTATAATAGCTTTGCCTCTAGTATTATACCTCTTGTATTTTAAAAGCAAACATGCCTGTAAGCATAAATCCAATCTTAATCTTGCGATCACAAAATTGCAGAATTTAACACAAATACAAGCAAATTTTTAGAAATGTAGTTTTTTTAGCAGAACTTGGTCCAATATGCATTATGTGATGTCATCACATTGTACAGTGTGTATTTAATAGTTTATTAGTGTATTCTGAGTAATAGTTTATATAGACGTATACACTTTTGTTGATCCACCCATGTAATCACTAAGAAAACAGCGAAACGGCATTTGCTATACAAGTGCCACAAAGTAGAAGATGAGATTAATAGATATTTAAATGACATTTAAATGCAAACAAAGCTTTACATTAAACATACTGTAATTGTTTGCATCCTGTTGGATTGTTGGCATTTTCTAAATGTAATGCATTATTTTCGTGCTGTAAATAAATAAAATAAACAAAATAATTTTTTAAAGGTCAGAAAAGTAATAAATATGTTTACATATTTTTGAATCATAGAAAGATCAATTAAATAATGTTTTTACAATTAGTGCTTTTAAATTTGAGTACTTTTCTCGTTTTTCCACATAACAAAAACAATAAATCTAGAAAGTTTATGAAAACATTGAGCAAAATTTAAATAAAGTTGCTGCAAAATCAACAATATTTGCAGCTACAATCACAAACTCTGCCAAAATCTTGCTTGGACTGACTTATGTAGTCACAACACCTACACAGAGATTTTTTAACCAAAATCTGACACTAGCAATTTCTTGACATGTCTGTCAGGTATAGTGCCAATATGAACCTGAACTCAATACATTAGGTTAAAAAACACATAGCACTGTGATCCAGATGGCAGAAGTACAGTATACTGTAGCTGTTATTTTACAACGCACTTGAAACTTGAGTTGAGTTTCAAGTAGTATATTCTGCTATTTGAAACTTGGACTTCCTGGAATATGTCGACAGAAATAAAATGTGAACTGGGGGGGGGGGCATTGCATCACCATCTCATCTTTATTGGTATATGTGTGATGGAACGAAACAGTGGTATTTATGGTTTTATGTCCTGGCTGTAAATCATACTTTGAGTACATTACATAAACAGATCCTCGAGTTCATATTTTGACCAATAGTTGTTTTGATTTTTTTGAAGTCTGAAAAAAGAGAAACATTTTTCAACTTGCCTCTGAATATATTTGCTTTATCATTTTTAAATTGCATCAATCAAAAACATTTTTATATGCAATGATATAAAGATAAAAGATAATAATGCCAGCTTGCATTTACCAGCATTTTTGCAGGTAAAGCTGATTCACCATGTTGTATTTCCGTATAACCAAAAGATTTACATTTACAAAACATTTTACACAATCTCTGCTTTACCATAACATGATTTTTTTCTGAACTCCTTAAGATATTTCGAATAAATCTGAATACAATTTTAAACATGAAACATGATACATTTATGACCTACATTTTGTCCTGTTTGTTTTTGACATGTTTCACCAGTGTTTTTGACGATGTCTTTTTTGTGTTACTTCAGAAAAGAGATTTTGGAAATCTCTTACAAAACAGGTATGGGTATTCTGATTAATTGGTTATTCTTAATTAATAATTTTTTAAAAAGTTTAATAAAATCAATAATCCTAAATATATATGCTCTTTTAAAAGGATATAGACAAGATACTGTCTGATACTCCACCTGTTCGTAAAGGATCTTCACGATTTTTCAGAAACCTGCGGGAAAAAGGTGAGACTTTATGTCTTTTTAATGTATATACAATATATACAGTACACAACTGTGGCCGAATTATAGATGAATAGGTATTACTGGCAACATGTAACTAATTAGTAAACAATTTTCACATTGTTTGTGCAGATTTTAGGCCACCCACATACACATCATTATGAAACTGTGAAACCTTATACTGTTATAAAGAGCACAGGCTGTAAATGCTCTCTTATCTCTCAGTCAGTCTGGTATTAGTGTGACTTTGCTCTGAAATAAGCATAGATAGGAAAGTGACAAAAACACCCAGCGAATAACATGCGGTATGTCATTGTGAATAGAAAATAATCACCTGCTCAGCAGAAGGGTGCGCCGTGCACATGTATTCACAAACTAATCCAGAAATTACCCAGGTCTATATTGCCCCGAGGTCTTATTTTGTAGACGTGCTTTCAGAAAATCCCCTGTTTGCATATCATACTTGATGTATTTATAACAATGCAGAAATTAATCCAATTTATGCTATTGCAAGGAATTCCACAGAATTGCCCACAAATGACAATACGACTAAATATTAAACTGCTATTTTTATATTTATATTTACTGCAGGACTTTTTAGATAAGCTTCAAAGAAAACTTTTGACTTAGTTTAAAACAATCACTACTTAAGGCGTGGGGGTTTCCAAGATGCTAACAGTACTTTCCTTTATACTTAAAACATTAAAATACTCTAGTGCAGGATATCTCTTCTTACTGGCGCTCTCCTTGAGATCCAGTGCATGGATTTGGGCTTTTAATCCGGCTGTTAAATGTTAAAGCTGCACTTAGGTAAAAAAAGAAGATAGGCTTGATCTGTGAACAAAGCTTTACTTCAGAAAATATAAAGAGCTGTTTGAACCTTGCAATGTTGAGACTTGTCCCGGGTTGCAGCCCTGTATCACTCTGGACAGTATGAATTCAAAGAATGGCGTTGGATTACATCTCCATCATTGACACTCTATATGAATTGTTTCTGTGGAATTCTTTGTGTTCTGACAACTGTTTGGGCTCATGGGCTGGGCTTTTTCTGCAAGACTGAAGGTGTGTGGATCTAATGAAACCTGTCTAGGATCCTGACTAAAGACTAAATGCATGGGTCTTAAGCAAGTTTTCAATTGTGTTGGACATACAATGTGGAGGGTTTGGTAAACATTGTGCTTATGGATGTTTTAAATACATGGGTTCGGGAAAAACATCACTTTTGCAAATTAGCATTTTTGTAATTTAAAACAATTATTTTTTTTATTAAACTTTAAGTAAGGAATAATGTATTGGCAGACACCTTTATCACAGAAATAAGTCCTGACAGTGTGATGAGGACCCCAAGGGTCTTGTATCACACTAAAGGGCCTTATTTCACGATAACAACCGGCTGCATGTACATTATCCTGCTTATTACTTGGCTGTTCATTAGTAAGGTAAGGAACATTTAATATTGATTTAAAATATTTGTATTAACTTTTATAGAATGCAGACCTTCTGCGAGGAAACCCATTTATTTTCGTTTTTAACATAAGACAAGGCGTTCAGATGTCACAAACACGCTATTTGGTTTAATCATTTGAAAATATGCTATCATAAATGTTATTAAAAGACATATTTATATTCAGTGTTGGGGAAAGTTACTTTTAAAAGTAATGCATTACAATATTAAGTTACTCCCCAAAAAAGTAACTAATTACGTGACTTTTCATGGAAAGTAATGCTTACGTTACTTTTTGGTTACTTGTGCGTTACTTTTTCTTGGCTGAGGCTTGATCTCTTTCAGGCCTTGCAGGTGTTTTTATGACTAAAAATTTCTGCATTCAGAAATTGCATATTTCATCATGTCGAGCTCTGGCCTGCCATCTCAGTTTCAAACTGTCCCCACAGAAGTGTGTACGCATAGAGTGCATAATGCGACTATGTTTAGTTTAACTCAGTACATATTTTTTTAATCGAATTAATTAAACAAAAAAAGTAACTTGCATTACTTTTTTTAAAAAGTAACTCAAATATGAATGTGTACATAAAAAAAAATTTGTTACTTTACTTGTTACTTCAGAAACGTAATATTATTACGTGATGCATGTAGGGCTGTCACAATGATTAAATTATCTTTTCATCGCGATTTTTTGACCTCTTCGCTATGATTTCCCATCACCGCAATGATTGCACATCTCTCTAAAAAACACAAGGGGAGCTCCAGCGCCTGTATAAACGAGACAGTATTAGATTACTTTTAAATATGTGTTGTGTATTAATATTTACTTCCAGATAAACCTCGCAAAAGATTTAATTTAAATAATCACAACGTGTGAATTATTTCATGAACTAACAAAAACTGTATGAGAATTAAATATCAAAACACAAAAACAGACAATTAATCGTCATAATTGTCAAAGCCCGAAAACAGGCAATTAATTGTAATAATCGTCCCAATTTATTAGGCAATTAACCGTTAGCCAAATTTCATAACCGTGACAGCTCTAAATGCACGTTACTTGCAATGCGTTACCCAGAGCCGGCGCCAGACCATAACTAACAAGGGGGCACGTGGCTTCCAACGGGGGGCGCACAATAGCAACAATAACTTGCAAAAACAAGGCATTAAAACAACAAATACAGTGCAACCACACACTCATTCAACTGGTACAGACTGTCAGCTCATTTCCCATATAAAGTGCAAAAGATCACAAACTATGCGCAAAACTATTTTGATCTTTGACCGCGGCGTGAGCAAGCTGCGCTCGCGCTTTCCTCGACGCAACAACAAACTGGCCTCGCCCGGCGCAAGCCATTGAAATGAACGGGTTTCATAGCGCAGCGCACACAGAAAGCCGCTTTACCATAATCACGTCGCAATGCTGTTAACAGTCTATAGCCACACTTCACATTCAATCTTACGTAAATTAAAACAACGCTAACTTACCTTTAAAAAGCTGAAGGTGGCGTGTACGAACATTAAACTTCCTTAAAACAGAGTCTTGTAAATTTGTAAATTCCACCTAGACCTCTAATCTCTGAGTTTGAGCGATTCGGTGTTTGCATGAAGTCAGATGCAGCAGGCGGTGCTGGTTCGTTATAAATGTTCTAATATCCATATTTTACATGATCCATAAAATGCCGCGAAAAAACACGTTTGCTAGTATCAAGTCACAAATATGCTAAAGACGTAAAGACGCATGACGCCGCAATACAACCAATCAGAGAAACTGGTCAATTTTAATGAAAGAAAACATATATCAAGTATATTTTCCTCATTATTCTTGATATATATTAAATTAATAAAAAACTGTGTAGGGGGGCACAACAACCTGTTTGGGGGGGCACGGCCCGCGAATGCCCCCCCTTGACGCCGGTGAACGTGATTTCATCAAGAAAGATGTGATCCTGGATCAACACCATTGTTGGTTCTGGATCAACATTTTCATTAACCAATCAAATTGCAGGATTAAGATTAGTGTGGATGTTAGATTTAGGTTTATGATTGGGTTAGGGGCTTTGAAGTAATACTCCTCAAACTATTATTTCACACTAATTTGAGGGTTTAAAAATAGTTAGGGTTTGAGTTAAGGGTAGGTTGGGGTATCTTTGATTAAAACATTGATCCAGGATCAACAAAAAATGTTGATCCAGGATCACATTTTACTTGGTGAAATCACGACGACCCCTTGACGCCGGCCCTGGCGTTACCCCCAACACTGTTTATATTTCATTTTTGTGTAATATTAAACTCTACCAGTCAAAATTATTTGCAGCATCCGGGTTACCCTGTGTTATTAGTTTTAAGCGGTTGTTAACAAACCTGCAAATTTAGCAACTGGCCAATCAGAATCAAGCATTCCAATTCCAAGTTATTTTTAACCAAGTGCTGAGTCAAAAAGGGACAAACTCAGCCATTGGGTTAAATTAACCCTGAACATTTTTATATCTCACCCCAAAATGGATTAAAACATGCATAGGTTAAATTATAACCCTAACGTGTTTGTCCCCTTTGACCCAATGCTGGGTTGAAAGTAAGCCAGCATTTTTAGAGCAGATATATAGTATCGACATATCAGTTGCAGTGAAAAATCAATGTGGTCACTTTTAAACTTTCTGTATTAAAGTATTAGACTGACCTTAAATGTGAAAATGGACCTATATTTTGTTTTACACGCACCTTTTTTATTCTCAAACATTCCACAGTCCTTTTCCCACAGCACTCAAAGTAGCCCTCCTGAACTATCTGTGCCCAAGTCACTATCATCTCCTTCAAACAAAAGCTTGGGAATGCTTTCAGTGGCAGGAACAATTCTCCTTAAGTCTCTCCTAGACAGCGACCTGACAGTTGCTCTTCTTTTCTTCTCTTCTCACACAACAAAGGACTAACAGACCTCAAAAGGGAAAACAAACCCACATCAGGCATCTGCAATCAGTTACAGATCACTTGAGAATGTTTTACACCTAGGAAAATAAACAGAGGAAACTCAGGAGCCCAGTGGCTTGCTCTAATTTTGTTTGGGTTTGCGTTCAACCTGGTTGCTTTAACTTTTAACGCCTTTTGTTTGCGCAAAGAGTACACCAAACAAGAGCAAAGAATGGGATACTCCTAGATTTTATCAACGTAAAAGAAGAAAGGATGTCTCGTTTAAAAAGACATTTGATAGTAAAATTGATTTTGAACTCAAGTTCCGGGATGTTGGATGACAGGCTTTGTTTGAACTCTTTAAAGAAAATGTTTGTGTGATGTTTTTCAGGCATCATCGCTTACACAGAGTATCTGTTTCTGCTTTGCATTCTGACAAGTGAGTATCTGTGGTTTTTGCCTGCACACTTGTTTAGCGCAAATACAAATCACAATCACAAACACGTGTATCTCATATGTGCCTTTTGTCTTATAGAGCCACATGCAGGTTTTAAAATAGCTTTCAACATGTTTGATGCAGATGGCAATGAAATGGTGGATAAGAGAGAATTCATGGTGGTATGATTGTTTTTGTTGTTGATTCATTTTATTTCTTTGTCAAAACACGTACAGATGAAGTTTTCTTTCTTGACATTTAGCTTGAGGAAATATTCCGTAAGAAAAATGACAAGAAAAAGGAACGTGCAGGAGATCCTGACAGTTTGTCTCAACTGGTAAGTGAGATAAAGAAGTTAGTATTTTGCCACGTGTAATATTCTGTGTCCATCATGTACGCAATTGTATGTAGAGCCTGACCGATAAAGGATTTTGAATGCCGATACAGATACAAATGTTTGTTGGTTTTAAAATCCGATATATCGGCCGATATTTTTTACTTTTTTATTTCAGAAACGCGCAACAAAACATTAAAAGATTTCCCTAACATTAGTTATTTGTAGTTATTTATGAGTTTTAACTAAAATAATATGATAATGCATTTTAAAAAGAAACTTGTTTCTTTTATTGTCACAACAGAACAGAGGGAACATCAAAATATATTAAAGTTCTGGGGCCGTATTCACAAAGAATTTTATCTTACCACTAAGAGTACTCTTAAATCGCACTAAAAGATTTTAGCTAGGAGTTTTCTCTTAAAAGTTATTCACAACGCCTTTCAGACCTACTTTTAGTAAGGAAAAATGATAACTCCTAAACTAAGAGTGAGTCTCCGTTGCTACGGATGACGTCAATTCTCATGCACGAGCTGCCTCGCAATGACCACGGTGATTGGTTGTTAGATGACAGGCTGTCATGCGGAACATAACACAGACGCACCAAATCATGGAATTACAACATCAAAATATGTCTGTGTCCTACACAAAATAATAATAGTAATGCCATCGAAATGCATATATAAAAGAAAAGTCGTGAATGAAATTAAATTAAATCAAGGTAGCTAATACCCAAATGAAAACCGCCAATTGCCTAATAATAAAAAATGACATTGCATTAACACTTGCTTGATTAATTTACATCCTATTATTACATATTAGCCTAAAAAAACTACTTAAAGCAAGGAAATGTTGCCCATATTGAAGAAGCCTAATGTAATAAATAAATGACGGTGGATTATGAACTCGCCAAAAGCCCAACTAGACGCTGGATCATACATATATATGATATATACCCGACCCGCTCCGTGGCCCGCATTTTTTTTAAAGTAGTAATTTTTTAAAATAGTTTACTGGCATTTTTATTTCAAACGACCCGACCGACCGCGACCCGAATATCATAAAAAAATATTTTTGGATGACTCGTAACCGCAGGCACACGCTCATTTCGGATCAACCCGCGCATGGGGAGAGGATTTGTTTGCAGATCAATGCAGAATTCCCGCTTATGTCGCGGACTCGGACTGCGAGAGGCGGTGGTATGCATTACAATCGCAGTCAAGGGTTGAGGTTGCAGCCTTTAAACGGGCAAGCATGGCGTTGGTGTACAATATTAAATATATAATATCATTATTGTTTCATGTAATTCTAAAAACTTCCTGCTTGTCATGAATGTAATGAATTGTAAAAAACAAATGTCATAAACAATATGCTTACATTAAAGTGTGCTTTTAAGTCTAGGCAAAGCTTTTGAGTTGGTGAAACTGTCCGTGTTAAGGAGGATCAGACAGCCCCTAAGCCTTTAGGATTCTTTGTGAATAGGTCTTAGTGAGTTAGGAGTCCTCTCGACTTCTTTTAAGCTGTCCCAGACTTAGGTGCTACTTTTAGGGCTAAAATGCTTCGTGAATTACTTTTAGTGAAAAAAATTAGGAGTCCTAAAGTTAGGAGTGACACGCCCATTCTTTTTAGGAGTTGCTCCTAAAATTTGCCAGTTAGGAGCTACTTTTAGCCTTAAAATTCTTTGTGAATACGGCCCCTGATAAATAAAATGTATAAAATACAAACTTATATGAAACGTAAAGGCCTTTGAACAAAAACACAAAAACTACAACAACCAAATCAAAGTTACCAGTTTTAAAAGACTTGGTTCAGAAATATAACTTTGAATAGGACTGGAGACAAATTCTGTTAAGTTCTGATAAATAACAACAACAGCAAAATATAAATTGCTGATCACTTGACTCAGGCAGTGGCTAGACGCCTAAATCTGGACCCCACGAGCAGCTACTGGTTCACAGCGCTCTGTCAAAAACACCAACAGTGAGGAATTTTTAAAAAAATATTAATTTATTGGCCATTATGAATGCCGATACCGATAGTCTGAAAAACGCTTAATATCGGCCTGCCGATATATTGGTCGGGCTCTAATGCAATTAAAAATTGCACCTACACTGTAAAATACGGAGCCTCTAAGGTGACATTGGAGTAAAAAAATTAAAAGTTTGGTTTCATGTGCTCACGTGAAACTTTCATGTGCTCACGCGAAACCTTCATGTGCAGAATTTTTTTTACGTTTAGTTTTGCGTGAGCATGCAAAACTAAACGCGATAGTTTCACATGTGCACACAAAAATAAACTTTATTTAATTTTTGCTCCATGTCCCCTTAGGGGCTCTGTAGTAAAGAGTCAAAGTTTGATCTACTTAAAAAATAACTTCAATTGGTAACACTTAAACTAGCTTAAATATTCTCAGTTTAATTGAAAAATTTAAGGAAAAAAACTTTTAAAAATTACTTGAATGGGTAGCAGCTACAAAAGCGAGCTTTTTTAGTTTTTGTAACATTGAAATTTATTTTTAATATTGTGGTATTTTCTTTACAAATTACTTATTTGTGAGCTATGTTATTTAAAAAAAATCATCTCATCCCCTCCTCGAAACGATCTCTCTTTACCTTGGGAAAAACATCGCAGCGATTAGCAAATAGCAACATGACCCAATTTCTAACGATCCAATCAATTCTCGATGTCCCGCCCTACCTTTTTTCTTATTTCATAGGCTGTTTCACTCGGATATATGTCACAATGGGGAAACTAAGACAATCACTACTTCTTTTTCATTGTGACTTTAAAGTAAGAAATTTTAAGTTGAAAAAAGAAAATTTTAGTTACCAACTAAAGTAATTTTTTAGGTTAATCCAACTTTCACTTTTTGCAGTGTATGTGCAGTCATGGATGGACCAAAAGTTGATTGAATTTTTGCATTTGAATATGAAAGCTATTCAAAAATTATAAAGAAAGTTTTTTTAATGGATACATGATGTTTGCAGTGGCGGCTCGTGCTCTTCCGAGGGGCGCAAATTCAAAATGTTCGTTGTGTCATGTGTGTTCCTCGTGTTTTCAAAATGTGTGTTTGTTGCAAAATGTGAACCATGTGCATCACATGTTTTGTCAAAATAAATGCCTGCTGCACATGCGTCAAACCATTTATGATAAAAGAGACGCTCCCGTACTTAACAGTAAACTCTCTTAGGTTTTAAGTCTCTTTTATCATAAACCCTTTGGACGCGTCTGCGGCGGGCACTTGTTTTGGCAGGACACGTGATGCACAAAGGTTCACCCGACACATATTTTGAAATTACGAACCACACACATGAAGGGTTACATACATGTTGTGACGAACTTCGCATCGTGTGCCCTCGAAAAAAGAAGTCGCAGGCCGCCACTGGATGTTTGTATCTTTATCGCTGAGCTCCTGTATATAGCATAGTGGTAGAGCCTTGTGTTAGCAGTGCAAAAGGTCAAGGGTTTGAACCTGAAACACACATGCTGATAAAATTGTGGTAAACCTTAAGTATCGGGACAGCATGTTGGCTGTTTATTAGTCTTTATAAAGCACATATTAATGCATGACTATATTCTACATCCAATAATCCTACACCATACCTACACTAAAATGCTTAAAAGTATTAATTAACCATAAATTAGGAGTTAATTGAGGCAAAATCTGTAAATAATAGTAAATATGTGTTCCCCATACTGTGTTACCAAAAATGTATACATTTGTAATGCATTTTATGTCACTTTGGAAATATTATCTGATCTGGTAGTATTTACTTAAAATATGACAAATGCTGACTGATTTGATTTTTCCTTGTATTTGACACGCTTTCGTAATCTTCTTGGTATGAGAGTGTGGAACTGTACGGATATCAAGGCTCCGTCAGCAGTAATGTATGTATCTGTATACAAAAGCAGCTTTATGCATGAATTTGATGCTTGTTCTTAGCATGCCAGTTACATATGTTTTTACGGATTGCACTTTGATCTTATACAGTCATGGTCATCAGTAACCATGCATGCCCTTTGTAACCACCTGCAGCTTCATCCATATTAGTCCTTGATAAACCAGAAAACTCCCATTCAGAGACGTGCATCTCTGCATAGAGCAGTAGTGAGATGTTTGGATAGGGTGTAAGGCAGTGACCCTCACGCATGGCTCACCTCCAGAGGAGAAGGACAATGCAGCTCTAATGGAGCTCAGTCAAACGCAGTTTAAAACAGGTTGCATTGTCGAGAGGAGAAAAATCGTTTGGGGAGAAAACAGATGATTTATGTTGCTTGTCTACTGTCAGGAACGTTTTGCTTAGAAATGGTCTCACAGATTCACGTTAAAAGCCCCTCACCTAAAGAATGACAGTTCACCGTAGACCCCCATGTTTCATTTTTACAGTTGCTTGAAAAGTGGTATTTGGGTTCGAGTTACATCTTGTGATGGCTCGACCATGAGGAGCTTTGTGTCATTGTGAGTTAGTGTTGAGGAATGAACAAGTCTCATCAACACCAAACAACAGAGATAAAAAGCTTCTTCAACTCTGTGCTGTCAGTCACTTCAGTGTAACTCTTTATGAACTGTTGTTTTCACTTTATGAAGTGTAGCAAAGATATAGTTGTATAAAAATGAATACTGTTCACATTAAATGCTGTTCCCTATCTAGGGAAGAATGGTTCTATTTAGCACATCAAACAGTTACTAGAATGCGCTAATGAATGAGTTTTATTGACTGACAAAAGTGTAAAGTAATCTTATACATTGCGGTGAGGAGAGATATTTTTGGTTGCTTGGGTTTGGTTGCTAAAGGAAATGATTTATTCAAGTGATTACCGCAAGAAAAAAAACATTTTGGTCTTAACAATTGAGACAAATAAGATATGACAGCACTGATTCCTCAGGGGAAATTTAGTGGTTTAAATCTGTATGTTTTGATAGAAGTAAATGTGGTGTAAATGTTTTTTGTTATCTCCTTGACATTGAAATTTTGCTGCATTTGTTCAAATGTATTTTGCATGTGCATGAGACATTCAGTGTGTCTGTAAGTTTGAGACCTTTGAAAAACTTTAAGACTTTAACATCTTCACCTCTGATACGCAGGTGCTTAAAAAAGAACAGCCTCAGTCTGAGCCCAGACATTTCTGGGATCTTCTGAGGCAGGGTGCAAGAATAGTTCTCTTTTCTGATCTGACAGAGGTACAAATATCCTCTAGCTTATGCGTTTTCTCATTCCCGTAATCCTTTGGTTCCCCCATGTGAGATTCAGATCCTTGTGGTGTTATTTGTTTAATTTCTATGTTTCATATCACTTCAACACAATAATACAATAACACAATAATGTTCCAACACAATAATAGATAAATCTAGATAAATTGAAGTATTCAAGACTCCAAAATGACTCCAAAATGATCATCATTAGTTTAATTTCTTTTATTTTTTTTTATTTCTAACCAAACTTGGATTCTTGGTTATACACAAAATGAAGCTGGCATATAAATGTAGATGTATCTTTCTCCACTTTGACTCCTCCCCTTTTACATGTTATCCAATTCAGTTATCTGGGAGTTTATCTCAGAGCTCGAGTCCATCTAGTTTTCCTCCTCTGACAGCAAGCCAAATTTGTTTATAGCCTGAAAAAAAACCTCTGTATGCCTCTTGTTTTCGTAAACATATGGGGATACAAAGAAACATGAATAAGGTACAGTGAGAGCATGTTCCCACTAAAACTACAGCCTGAAATGAAAAGCACTGATATGCACGAGCAAGGCATGAGATGATGTGGTGGCTGCTCCTTGAAGTTTCTTTGCTTGTATTCAAACATATTAAGGGGGTGGTTCACCCAAAAATGAAAATACGTTCATCATTTGCTCACCCGTATGTTGTTCTGCCTGTATGGGTTTCTTCTGTTTAACACAAAAAAAGAGGTAAGCACTCAGTTGATTGACTTTCATAGTAGGAAAAACAAATACAATGGAAATCAATGGGTACCATCAACTGTGAAGATATTTTGATAAATGTTTGTATACAGTTGACAGTGTCCATTGACTTCCATAATAAGAAAAACAAATACTATTGATGCTTTTCCATTGCATGGTGCCCCAGGGTTTGGTTTGGTTTGGGTCGGGTCAGCTTACTTTTGGGGGCTTTTCCACTGGGTGCAGTACGTACCCGATACTTTTTTAGTACCACCTCGGTTGGGGTTCCAGGCGACCTGAGATGATACCAAAACGTGACGCGAAAACACTGTAGATCACTGATTGGTCTGAGAGAATCGTCACTACCAGCATCATCGCTATAATGTAAAAGATTAGCTTTACCTTCATGCTAGCTTGCGCTGTCTCAAGTAAACCTGCTCATGTGTGCTTTGCTGTAAGTTCCCAAACTCCCTTTTAGCGATGAAAAACATCCGCAGGTTGAGAATCAGAAACACAATAACAGTTTTTTCCAGACTTGCTGTCTGTGGCGGCACATTCGCGACTTGCACGTTTGCATACATGCTTAAATGCAACTTAAATGAGGCTCAGCGGAGCGCGTCGACTGACGCCACGGGTGTTTGTACAGAAAATGTCATGTGAGACAGAGGTAGTAATAAACACGATGTGCATACATCTATTTGTGGTGGTCAGTTTTAATTTTATGGTGGACTGAGAAATAAATGAATGTATGGGAATGTACAATGACGCTCTCACTTGAATGATGTCACAGCAGTAGGCAGCGCAAATATAACGACACGCATATAATCCCTCCCACTCTGAAGTGTTACTAAACTCGATGGAAAAGCTAACCAAGCCAAAGTGAGCTGAGCTGACCCGACCTAACCCAAACCAAACCATGGGGTACTATGCAATGGAAAAGCGCCATATGTAAGTCAATGGGGACTGTCAACTGTGTGGTTACCATCATTTATCAAAAAATCTTCTGTGTTCATCAGAATAAAGAAACTCATACAGGTTTAGAACAACATGAGGGAGAAATGATGACCTTTAACATATTAGGACATGCTGATGCCCACCACGTTGAAAGACAATTAATGTAATTGTCATTTAATTGTCCAGATATTTCTATCTATATCTGTTTTCTTTGTTAGGTTGTGTTTTGTCTATAGCTAAACATTCATACCTTCATGCTTTGTTTGAGAACAAGTGATGGTTTCATTCAGTGGCATATTATGTTTTCTCATGTCATTAATATGTCATTATTTGCTTTCACAGCACGAACCAGAAAATGTCACAGACACAACTCTGCTAGTGCATTTCTTTGGGAGAAAGGGCAAAAGTGAACTCAACTTTGATGATTTCTACAGGTGAAATACAAATAAGACGTGAGCAGGCCCACAGGGAATCTGCATCCACAGAGCTCTGCAAGTTCACAGATTTCGAACATCTGCCATTCCTTGAATCATTCATTTCAGCTCATTCGATTTTCGTTTCATTTATCACTCTCAACTCACCTTCTTAACATATTTTACATCATTTAAATAAAGAAACCTGCAGATTCTCCCCTAAAATCAGATTCCATCTGGGCTTGGATAAAAGCAATTCTGAACACTGTGATATTGAATCTGGACTAAAAATCTAAGCTTCATTTTCTTTTCCTTTCTTAAAGGATTAGTCCACTTTCTTAAAAAATTCAGATAATTTACTCACCACCATGTCATCCAAAATGTTGATGTGTTTCTTTGTTCAGTCGAGGAGAAATTATGTTTTTTGATGAAAACATCAAGGGTTTTTCTCATTTTGATGGACCCCAACACTTAACAGTTTTAATGCAGTTTAGCATTGCAGTTTCGGGGGACTCTAGGCGATCCCGGGCGGGGCATGGGGGTCTTGTCTAGCAGATCGATTGTCATTTTTGGCAAGAAAAATAAAAAAATATGCACTTTTAAACCACAACTTCTCTTCTTCCTCCGGCTGTGTGACACGCCAGCACGACCTCACGTAATACGTCATCACGTCAAGAGGTCACAAACGACGTATCGAAACTACGCCCCAGTGTTTACAAGTGTGGAGAAAGAGGACCATTCCGACATTGTTGTATGTGGATTGATACTAATTAATGTCTTTGTGTCAGTTTATTGTTTGTGACCGCATGTGACCAAGGCCTTTCGACGTCATTACGCAAGCCGGAGGAAGAAGAGAAGTTATGGTTTAAAAGTGCCAAAAATGACAATCATTTAGCTGGATAAGACTCTTTTGCCACGTTTGAGATTGTTTAGAGTCCCTTGAAACTATGTTGAAACTGCAATTTTAAACTGTTAAGTGTTGGGGTCCATTAAAGTCCATTAAAATGAGAAAAATCCTCAAAAACATAATTTTTTCTCGACTGAACAAAGAAAGACATCAACCTTTTGGATGACATGGTGGTGAGTAACTTATCTGGATTTTTTTTTAGAAAATGGACTAACCCTTTAATGTCATTAATAATGCATGGCCCTTTTAAAATACTTGAATGCTCAGAGTCAATGTGTATTCTTATCAAAGCATGCTGGGATTGTTTAGTCACTTAGACTATAGCATCCCACTGAGATAGAGAGAGAGTGATGGTATCTCCTCTTAACACTGTGTCCGTGTCACGCTTTGTCGGCAGATTTATGGACAACCTGCAGACAGAGGTCCTTGAGATTGAGTTCCTCAGCTATTCCAGGGGAATGACCACCATCAGCGAGGAGGACTTTGCGCGTATCCTGCTACGTTACACCACGGTGGAGAACATTACTGGCTACCTTGAGAATGTGCGTCAAAGCATACCAGACGAGAAGGTACTACTTTTACTGGACATGGTTTTGGACACACACACTCAAAACTTTCATCACTCAGGAAAATCAAATGTTTGGTTTATAAAGCACCGCAGGTACCATCTAGATTCAAGTTTCATGCCAATTTGCATTTGGTTTGCTGACATGAATGGAAAATTGACAAGTTGGACTTCATTTTAAACTGTATTTTACTCATTCTGTTATAATTTTTATGTATACAGTTTCTATGATCTCATTTTAAGACACGACTAAAATATACAGTACAGTACACTTTCACTTATGCAAAACTTTTATAAAAAATTAAATAAAATAAAAAATGTTATCTGGCATGATACAATAATATTAATACAGCAGCAAAGAATCCACTATTATGAAGTCTAAATTCATTTATTCAGATCGTGAATAACACATCTATTGGTAGAAGTGGAGAGAGGAGGATATTAATAATTCGAGAGTATGTGCTTCAGGTTGTTTTCCTCTTTGCACACTGACCCTCACAATATGAGGTTAGAGTCTTTTCAGTTGCCTGAGGAGGCTGATGGTGGATGGCCATTGATATATAAGTGCTTCTTATTCTTTAGTTAAGAGATATTGCAATACAGCTTAACTTGTAAAAGCAGTAAAGCGTCACATATAACTCATTAGTTCATTTGTTAAACGGTTGTTGTTGGTTGCAAAAGACATGGGTCTAGTGCCTGGAAATGGATGAGTGAATATCAAAAGAGCTGATGTTTGGGTAATCTGCCAGCGGTGAGATATTTTGGATACATCCCTCTTTGTTTTTATTTATGCAAGTATCAGGTTAATCTTCTTTAGAAGAGTCGACAAGTCACCCGACCTTTCCTTAAACAAAACAATCCAAAGGTGTTGACAGCTCAAATTGTGTAGTTCAGGCACAGGAGCTGAAGGGATGTGGACTCTGCCTTGGGATCTGTTATCAGCCCTCAAGGCCCACTTAAGTACTCCTGGTTCAATACATGGGGCGTGAGGCAATTTTGTCCTTGTAGAGATTATCAGCAGAATTGTTAATGTATAAATGTATTTATTTTATGCACTGGCTTTGTAATTTTATGTGCATTCGAATCTCTTAGTTACTGTTTCAAAAATGAAGATGATGATGATCAGATTTTAATGTGGGTTTTCTCTTACAGGGTATCACCTTTGAGGAGTTTAGGTCCTTCTTTCAGTTCCTCAACAATTTAGAGGATTTTACCATTGCCATGCAGATGTACAACTATGCACATCGTCCAATTGGACAAGGTAATCTAATAGAGGAGCTCAGATGCAAAAGCCGCTAAACGTCACCTCATGTCAAAAATGAGATAATGGTATTAACCGGATGCACTCAGCACATATTATCTTCGTTTATTATCTTCATAAATGAGGTTAAGTTTCTTACCTTATACTACTTTAACAGTGTATGATTTTCAGCGCGTCTTGATTTAATTATTTTTTAGAAAAAAACATCCATATCTGAATCAATGGGACTTAGGAAGTACAGTATACGCGCGTTAGTAGCCTAAGATCTTACAGCAGATCAGGTTGGCCAAAACACGAAAAGAACCACATTTTCAAAAGATATTGTTTGCAAACACAGACATTTTCATCCCGACACGATTACATTTCTCAGAGGACCTTTGAGTTAGGCCAAAAACAGTATTGCTCGGGAATTTTTACGGAGGTCTTGAGAGAAAAACACAGATTTGGTTGATTCGGAAGCATGATTTTCTCAGAGGTCCCCCTGTAAAACTAGTCCCATCCAAATAGGTCTCAAGTGCATGAAAAATTAATTGGATGAACGTCGGGTCCCTAGTAAGTACTTGGACCTGAATACAATCCGAATGTGGCAGTGAGATCACAGCACCCCCTAATTTGTGGTTTATTGTCTTTATTTTTACGTTCCAACTTTCATAATTTCTAGTGTTTCTAGTTTTTATTGAAGGTTTTTGTCAAGCTTGCATGCACTTAGAGGGTTTTGCAACTAAAGACAGTTAAATTTGTGAAATACCAATAAAATTACTAAAGTGACTTTGTAAGACATTGCATTTACTGACTTATAACCTTTTAGTTGCCATTAAAGTGAAACTACTGAACCTAAACATAAAGACCTGACAAAAAAATGCTCATTTACAAGAAAACATGTCAGACGCACTTAAAGGGTTTTGCATCTGAACTCCTCAAATATTCCATAAACTTTTTGATCTAGAGGATTCAGCTGTTTTTATTTATGTCTGGTTTTCGGCCAACAGATGAGTTTGCCCGTGCAGTCTATGTGGCCACTGGACTAAAGCTCTCACGTCATCTCGTGAACACTGTTTTCAAGATCTTTGATGTCGACCATGATGACCAGCTAAGCTACAAAGAGTTCATTGGTATTATGAAGGACCGCCTGCACCGTGGCTCTTGGGTAACTATTGTTCAGCCTTAAAGAAAAGAAACACTTATCACTGTACAAGATTTAAACTGTTAGATGCTACTGTAGCAAATCAGTTTAATTTTAAGGTTAGTCAATGCTGATCATTGTAGGCCTATTGCTGTTATTATAACTTTAAGGATTAACAATATTAAGCACCTTTTATTGTTGCACAAGTACTTCAGCTAAAGACCAGTGATTTTTTTTGGTAGTGAAGAAAACTTTACTACCCCCTAGTGGCCATTTACAAATCATGCACTTTGCTTGTCTTGTCTGGCACACAGTTTCATAAAAACTAATCTTATTTGGTTGTTAAAAAGGCAAACTTTCCTTCATATTACCATTCTGATCTCAGGGTTACAAAGGTGAAGAGAGATTCACATCCTTTAAAGGCTGTATGAAGAAGGAACTCAGTGGAAAATAGGTAAGTATAGAAGAAATGTAATAGATATTGTTTTAAGTTTTTTTAGTAGGCTATTTGTTGTTTAGCTCCATCATATTGCTCTGGGGAGTTTTGAATTAATGATACTGAACCTCTACACAAGCACTGCTCAATATTCAGACAAAGTTCTTTCTCTAGTATCAGATTACTCTGTAAAATTAATGTGTGCTATCAAGAGATACAAGATACTAGCCTGACATAGTGTATAAGGACTTAATATAGTAATAGAATACAGCACCCAGCCCACAAGATAATGACATTACATCATAAAACACCTAGAGAAGGGGAACAACTAAACTTATTGTACTGAACAGAATAGAGGATGAAGGAAACAAACATGTACTCTTGTATAGTACATTTTCACATTCTCGGAAATACAGGTACAAAAGCTGTCACCGGGGCAGTACCATTTTAAAAAGTACACCTTTGTATCTAAAGGGTGCATATAAGTACATTAAAGGTACAAATCTCTACATAAATGCTACATATTAGGACCATCCCAGTGACGGCTTTTGTACCTTTATAAGATAGTAATATATATATATATATATATTGAATATTACTTATAATTCCAGCTATTGTGAATTTTCTTTTGCAGTTTATTATTGACGTATGCAATGATGTTTTGTTTTTTGTATGTCTTTGATTTTTGTAGGTGAAAGTCCCACTCAGTGTTTCTCTCTCAAATCAC
Source organism: Misgurnus anguillicaudatus (assembly GCF_027580225.2). Lineage (NCBI taxonomy): Eukaryota > Metazoa > Chordata > Actinopteri > Cypriniformes > Cobitidae > Misgurnus > Misgurnus anguillicaudatus. The sequence goes on along the minus strand of NC_073352.2, from coordinate 16,645,736 downwards.
AGTAAGGAAAATGTCAAGTTGGATTAAAGTTCTCAGTGACTTAATTCTGTTAAAATCTGTGTCCAATTAGATTAACACTTGCTACCTCTTTGGCCTATAGTAACAGGTTTGTCACTTGTCAGGCATTTTTAACTCTATTAAAACCATGAACTAAAGGGTACAACACTTTTTAAATAGCTACAGAAGTTTTATTAATACCAGGTTATTTTAAAAACGGTCTTATACAATTTTTAGGGTCCAGCAACCAGATTTTTGAATAAATGAAGCTGCTTTAATAATAGTCTTAATGTTACATTATAAATGAAATATTTTACTTCTTTTCGAGAATTGTTACTTATGAATATGCTACATGGAACAGAAAATGTCAAATAGGCTTAATTTTGCTGTAGTACATAGTTATTTATTCTATTTATCTATAAAGTTTAATATTGTTATGGTATAAGCTATAGATATATTTATCTTACTCTAATTTATTGAGTAAAAATGGACAATGTCTGTATCGTTCCCTATTTTGCTGCTGCATTATGCATTTTTTTCTGTAGGAATTATAGCCAGATAATCTTCCCTTACAAATGAGCACAATGCTAACATAGTTTCTCTCAACCTGTCCATTGCCAGTTTACACACAGGAACTGATAATGCTAAATGCGCAGAGAAATAACAATTCTTAGTAATCTCACAATATGCTAGACATACAGATCTCTTTTATGAATTTCTTACTGCCACTGTTTGAAGAAATATTTAGCAAAGCATAAACCAAAAGCAAGTAAAACAGTCAGCAGAACACTAAGCATACGCATCAGGGATGATGTATCATGGGATCAAATATTGACCATGTTTTACACTCTTTTATATTGTAATCAAGATCAACAGAAGTTATTATTGTCTGTACCGTTGTCTGCATAAAAAGTCTGTATTGGTGTTAAAATTGCTTGGATTGATTATTTAAGTTCACAAACAAAATAAAAAAAATATTTGTTGTGAAAATATTTGTGTTATTCTTTTTGCTCGCTGCCTTGCTTGTTTTTAAGTGCTCTCATTGAAAGTGTTCTTAGTGATCTCAAACTGTACACAAACTGTCAAGGCACTGTATTTTCACGCAGTGCATGTACTTTATGGATATTTATTTGGTGTATATGGGTCAAAACACCTGCACCTCCAATACTGGTGGTTTAGGCCTCTTGCTAACATAGACAATGAATAAGACAGAACCCCAGTACCAGTAAGTTTAAACTTTTATCATTGTCAAGAAAATAATGACCAAGTGATTTGTGGTGTGTTGAAAAATGAACACAGAATAAATTTGGTGCTTTTTCCAATAAGAAATGTTGTTTTCACAGCCGTGGTGTGATTGCATCAGAAATGGGTGATAATATCTCCTTCATCCCTTCTTTCCTAATGTGCAAGGGTCTTGGACTTAATTTGGCATATTACATTTTATATGTATTTGATTTTGAGCTAGTATTGTGTTTTGACCCATATACATCGGGACTACATATTAGACTACTATTATATGGGTGATTCTCGCGAAATCCAGATTTAGAAGGTGTCCAGCATCAGATTTTTTAAAAAGCCCTTTAAGCCAATTTTTTGCACATATAAGATTAAGGTCTGAACTTACTAACCATTATTTTTAAAGGAATATTTCCTGAATTATTTACATTTTTTAGATTATCATTATCATAAATTATCATTACCGCAACATATTTCATTAAATATATGCATTTACAAACTCATGTTTCGGTAATGAGAACTAAAAAGTTGTCTAGGTATGACAAAAAAAAATGTCAACTTTATCTGGAAAGAAAAAATAAAAACTGCTTACCTGGTAGCCATCTTGAGTGTCACAGTCAATTATGTCCCTTCCAACTATTTTTTTTAAATGTTAGTTCATTGAGGGCTAAACAATTATTGAAAATTGTTGCGGAGGATGAGAAAAATGGTCTTGGACATATTTATATTCTTTATTATTGTCTCTACATTTACTAATGATCACCAAATACCACATGTTTCTTTACTGTAAATGTTTATAGTATAACATGCAACTGAAGTTTTTTTATTTTTTTTATTTTTTAATTATAAATAATTCCATGTCAAAGAACCCAAATCCAGATATGGACACGTTGCGGTAATGAAAATTTGGTTTGTATGATGTCGTTTGAAATCATGTGCAAAATAGTTAATGAAGAGATTTTTGTAACTGTATGCTTCTTATTTTGATACTCTTACTTTGCATTTAATTTTTAAATCAAAATGTTTCATGACACCCCATGAGTCTAATTTCGCGAGAATCACCCATATAGCCTATTAAGTAATGTGATGATGTCAAAAATACTATTATTAATACTTAATATGCCTTAATTAAAGTGACTACATACCACAAGAAGTTAGAATTAGGGTCAACACCTCCACATTTAAATTTTTCACAGTGTGTAAACCATAATGTAAAATATTTGTATTCAGTCTACAGTATTTCTGTTAGGATAATCCTGCAGTTTAAACACACTAAAATATCCACTCTAAAACAACTAAAACACTCATGACAGACCAATGGTAACAGTACATCGGGCAGTGTACTACACCTTAACCGCATCGTGTCAAGTTTGTAAAAAGGGGCGGGGCCGTTACACCGCAAACAAGAGCGACCCTGTGAACCAGAGGATGCAGGAGCAGACATCCGCTCCACACAACACACATGATGTTTTAGCATCAGTACTCTATCGACGAAGGTGAACTTGGTCGTTTTTGGCCACTTTTGGCGATCGATTGAAAGATGGCGCCGTCGGGTTCGCGCAGCATTGCGTGCTGGAGAGTTTTATACTGGATACCAGTGCTGTTCATCTGTCTGATCGTGGCATGGTCTTACTACGCGTATGTAGTGCAGCTCTGCATAGGTAAGACTACAAACAGCACAGACCAGACAGCTCTTCTGTGGATATACAAGTTGTATTGAAACGTAGACCAAGCAAAGTCAATAGCACCTGGCCTCGACCATGTGTGTATATGCCTGGTTCTGTTACTATGGGATACATCTTAGAAATAGATGTATTAAAAAATGGCATGTTTGTACTGTAGTATTTACTATAGTAAGCTGTCGCAAATTTACTAGATTGTATAGTGTTTTAAACCTTACTGTAGTAGTAAATAAATATTATAGTAAGTGTACCACAGTTTTAATAATAATAGTATATAATAATAATAATAATCTAATAATCATCAAATAAAATTAAAAAAAAATAATAATCAAATATTGTTTTATATTATGGTTATAAGGTGTTGAATGTGTTAAGTCTGCTGTATTAATAAACTTTTAAGCTTTTGTTTTTCTCATTTCATCATGTTTTTTATACAGGTACACTGGCTACTGCAGTGATAAACATACATTCACTACTGTGTAAAGTTTTTTTTGGCATTATAAATCCAACCCTTACACATACAAACTTGATCTGGTGTTGTTGCTATATGATCCATCATCACTGTTACAAATATAGCTTCATTATTTACCGTTTGTGTAGACTGTGGCTCTTATGTGTGTGCAACAACAAGCTTTTGATTGCATCTGTAATCATGTTCCCATAAAGTCTTGTATAAAGAGGCTTTATTGTTCCTTTAAACAGTGGAGGGTCCTTTAAATAGTGATTGTATTTGTACTCCATTAATAGAATCAATTCAAGTATTTGTTGATAAACACTGCCGCTGATCCTACTGGCAGTTTATACCAGTTTATGCTGAACCACAGGCAGTGGGTCTTTATAGGTGTCCCCCAATCTCTTTATTGTATTAAAATTATCTGTAGACGAAATCACTTCAATCATGATGACAGAATGAAAACCATACACTATATAGGACTGAATTCCAAAATTTAATGAATGCAAATATGTTTGCTTGGGTTTCGGTTCCCTTTCTTGTGCTATGGCGGCGCAGCGTCTCGTTCCCTTCTCAGGAAACCAGGGTTGCATACGTAACCTGAGACGTTTTATTTTAGCTAAGATAGCTCATTGCAACAAGCATTTGGCGTGTGTTTATCTCGTGTGCAAGTTTAACAGTCATGCTAATGGAGGCTTATATCAATGATAAGCCTCTGCACAACCTGTGTCATACCGCTAAGACTTGTTAAGGTTGTTATGAATGTTGTGTCTGCTAAACCTTACGTCTCAAAGCTAATCTTGCTGCCAAGCTGTCAAACTTAACCTTACCAATCTGTGCCTGACCTATTTCTAATGTAAAATCACTTGCACTGCATACTGAGTTGAGCAAAGAACACACATTTGACATTTCCAAGATAGCAGTATTAAATTTGACACCATCAGGATAAGACGATGCATACTTATAATAATAATAATTTGTATTATATGTCAAAGTTGCTTTTATATGCTGATATTGATTATAGGCCAATATATCTTACATTGTGTAAGACTTCCGGTGAGCCATTAAAGCTAATGGTAGTCGTTTGGACTGGCTTGTTAATGTTTATTATAAAATCTAGGAAGACCGGCATTATTTGTGCAATTAGGGGTTGCCATAATAGATGGGAGAAATGCAGTAAATCTCTACAAAACATTTGTTTTGACCATAATCCACACACAAAAGAGCTGATTGTGGACGGGGTGCACACGCAACCATAATCTGTATTCACACATCCATCCAGTTAAACCTTTCATAGAAACTGCCAGTAAACAAAAAAAATACAATAATTGTTCAAAAGCAATCAATATTATGCTGATTTAGCTGGTTTATTTATTCTGCTACTATATATTATTACAAAAATGCGATTACAGTACAGAATATATACGACACAAACTGGTTATTAGTTAATGTTTATAATAGTTTTTAAAGGGGACATTTCACAATTTTTAAAATGTAAAATAAATCTTTGGTGTCCTCGGAGTATATATGTGACGTTCTAGTTTAAAATAACCCATAGACAATTTATTATAACATGTTAAAATTGACACTTTATAGGCCTGAGCAAAAATGTGCCATTTTTGGGTGTGTGCTTTTAAATTCAAATGAGCTGATCTCTGCACTAAATGGCAGTGCCATGGTTGGATAGTGCAGATTAAGGGGTGGTATTATCCCCTTCTGACATCACAAGAGGAGTCAAATTTCAATTACCTTTTTTTCACATGCTAGCAGAGGATGGTTTATCAAAACAAAGTTACTGGGTTGATCTTTTTCACATTTTCTAGGTTAATAGGTAGCACCGGGGACCCAATTATAGCACTTAAACATGGAAAAAGTCAGATTTTCATGATATGTCCCCTGTGTTTGCACATACTTTTGTTATGTTTTAAGTGAAAAAGCAAATAATTTCATAAGCTAGTGTGTAAGAAGCGCCGTAATAACATTTTTATAAAACGAAAACAATACTGAATGAATGTAATTGTTTAATATGTTTATTATGGTTTGTTTAAATAACTTACAATGTTTTAAATGAGTAAATTTAAAAAATTGCAGTTTAAAAAAACCCAGGGGGACAGCATTTTAAAAATACGCATGAAAAGGTTAAAAACACAAATTCTTGGTCTATTTCATGTATAAACACACACTGTTTTCTACCGGCCAGCTATTGAAATGGAAGTCTCGCATAAAAAAGGAAAATACATCACATCACTTCCGCATTCGGAAATAAGGTGGATAGAGTAAGAATATTTTAAATAGACTCATGCGTGCCCGTCAGTGTGGACAGAAATCATCTTTTTGTTTGTTCCTACACTGCTTTATTATTTTATTCTTAAAAAACCCAAAAAGAAAACCACAACACAATATGTGAGTCATTGGTATCTCAAATGTTTTTTGAGCACCAGTTGCAGAGATGCATGTACAGGCAGGTGAATTTGGGCATTTGATCAAAAGTCTCCTGCAGTGGGTTCCTGCAACAGCCATGAGAGAAAGTGTGCTGAGAACCATCTGCTACTCACTGACCTTCTATAAATGTACAAGGAGTTACTGAATTAGTGTAGGACACGTTCAATAGGATGATCATGTCCTACTTTCCGAATTCAAATCATGAACCATGACCTATGTTTTTCTCTTTACCTCTGCAGAAACTATAGAGAACATGGGAGAGAAAAGTAAGCCTGCTTTTTCCTACAGTGTGTTACCTTGATGCAACTGGAAAAATATTTTTTTTACATTAATTACATGATCTGGATTTTTTTAATATTTGTTGAAGAAAATCTCAGTGGTATAAGGGTATTCACTGGGCGTGTAATTTAAAAATAATATAAAATATGTTTCTTTTGTATTACAGTAATTTATCTCCTGTTGTACCATATGCTTTTCATCATGTTTATGTGGTCATACTGGCAAACCATCTTCACAAAACCTATGAACCCACTTAAAGAGGTGAGCATAGCTTATTGCAGAACTGTTTTTCTTCATGAAGTGATTTCTTTATTAAGACTTTATGTTATCTAAAATCAGTCAGATGGTCAGTGATGTAAATACCAAAGTCATACAATAATGCCACATTGATCTCTAAATAAACTCAACTCAATTTGAATGTTATAACACAATGTTTCTGGTGACGCCTGGTGTGTTTGCTCACAATGTGTATTTTGTCACTTGGCAGAGTGGTTTGTGTATTATTTGTAAATATACGGTATAACACCCATTAGGGCAAGTTGTTGGTTATGCTTGCTAAAAAACAGCATGTTGGGTTGTAAATTGCATGTGATCCTCACTGTAACTATAGCATCTCACCATAGGCGGTTATTATTTCAAGCAGAGAAGATGAGAAACAAACTGTAATCGAGAAACCACATACGGCTCAGACTGGCAATCAGCCGCGCCGCTCTCAGATGTCTGATGTGGTGTGCCACTTTTCTTGCGAAAAAACATTGAAATGTTTGTGTCTGTTCCTCTCAGTTCCACCTGTCACATCCTGACAAAGAACTATTAGAGCATGAAGATCGCAGAGAATCTCAGCAGGAGATCTTGAGGAGACTCGCAAAGGATTTGCCCATTTATACACGCACAACGTCTGGAGCTGGGCACATGTTAGCACACCCCGATCATACAAACAGGCCAAGCGAACAGGGAAAAATAAATGATTGCCACAGACAGTTACATTTATTTTTTAATCTGAATGTTAACAATCTGTCTTGATACAGCTGTCCGCTACTGTGACCACTGCCTGCTGCTGAAGCCTGATCGATGTCATCATTGCTCAGCCTGTGATAAGTATGACATTGCCTGTTTTAAAAGCACAACACAATCTTAGCTTGTTTTGCAGTTACACTTAAGCTCCTTTTTTTGCCGTCCTGCAGGTGCATTTTAAAGATGGATCACCATTGTCCGTGGTAAGTACCAGCTCAGTAAATGAGGTGCAAAGCAAAAATGAAAAGATTTGTGTTTTTAAAGAAACACGTTTTTCCAAGATTTCTGGGTTTTTGATAAACCAAGAGAATAGATTTTATTTATTGTATCATTTGAGTCATGCACTGCACTTCATTTGGTAACAATAAGTTATTATTAAGTTAATATAAATATTAAGTTATTTACTTTTTTTTTTACTTTGAGTGTATATTTTTAGTAAAGTTTATTGTTTCTTTTCTATGGTACACTACTGGCCCTGGGCACAAATTTTGTTTTCGTGTGTCAGAATGAACAGAATGACAAATGAATTAATGAATGAACATTTAAATTAAGTAGAAATACTATATACACTGTAAAAAGTGAAAGTTGGATCTGCTTAAAATACTTCAAATGGTAACACTTAAAATACTTCTTAAAATTACATTTTAAAATATCTAAGTTTTTAATTTTCTAATTTTATGGAAAAATGTAGAGTGAAACAACTTTAATAAATTAGTTCAATGGGTAAGATCTAAAAATGTAAGCTTTTTCCACTTCATTTTTTTCATTAATGTGAGAAAATGTAAGTTGTATTTTTTTAGATGTTACCAATTGAAGTCATTTTTTAAATTAATCCAACTTTAAATTTTTACAGTGCATATAAATGTGCATTTTTCACTAACTAAAACTTAAGTAATTTTAAAGTTCACACAAAAAAGAATTTATGAAAAAGAATAATATGGAAGTGAATGGGGTCCAAGAACGGTTTGTTTACAAACATTTCTCAAAATATCTTCCTTTGTGTTCATTATAACAACGAAATGTATACAGGTTTGTTACAACATGAGAGTGAGTAAATGATGACAGAATTTTCATTTTCGGGTGAACTATCCCTTTAACTTCAAATTTCAAGAATATGAGGTCCAGTGCACTAAATCCTAAGTTGATTTAACATGAAATAATTTGTAATATTAATTGCTCTGTCAAGCTTCTCCATTAGTTGAGTTCATACACATAATTATATTATAATACAAAAATTCATTACAGCCGAGATGTACACCCCAACATTAAATTTCACATTAAATTAATTACAATGTTGTAATAATGCTAAAAACAAAGTTCTGACTGCTGAGTTAGTACTATATGCTAGTTAATGCTATATGCTAGCATTTAGGCTGAAGTTACAGTTACGTTTTGCAGATCCACTCAGAAACTGTCCATTAACAAACTCCAAACAATTTATTATTCCTCAAATGCTGTATCTTCATCTGATACAGGCTCAAACATTTGGGGCCCTATTTTAATGATCTAAGCGCAGGGTCTAAAGCGTAAAATTATTTGTGCGCCTAGCACACAGTCTAAAAGCGTTGTTCCTATTCTTGTAATGAGTTATAGGTGTGTTTTGGGTGTTACGTGCAGTAAACCAATGAGAGTCTAATCTTTTATCCCTTTTTAAAAGCCTGTTGCGCTCGCGCAATGCCAATTACCTCTTTAGATGGAGAATTTGTAAACTGAAAAACAAAGCGAAGGAAGAAGACGACCAGTTTAAGATTGATATTAAAAAGGTTTGTACTTTAAAACTACTTTATTTGTAACAAACAGGAGATAAAGAATTTACAAACGTGTGGAGAGCGGAAACATTTCAGCACTCAGACAGCGCCGTGAGGGTTTTGAAAAGCATTACTTAAAAAAGGTTCTTATCTCACCATTTACACAGGTCATAGTCATCATATACAATAAATCCGTGGGATAGCATAAAAAAAACATTTGAAAATAAATGCATTATTTGCATTTGTTTAAAGCAAAACATTGAATTACTTACTTAGCTATAGGTGAAGCAGCTCCTTACACATTCTAATATCTTGTAATCAGTCCTTATTTATGTCACCAACAATGCACCTGAACACAGCTCATTTTCAGACCAGCACGCCCATGGGCGCACAAATGGGTGCAAATGCATTTGCTATTTAAACAATGTGACATTGGACATGAAAACAATTGCGCCGGGCTGAAACTAGCAATAAACACTTGCGTCGCACATTGCGCTGCATTACGCCAGGTGTATGATATAGGTCCCAAGGTCTGTTTGCACACACACTGAGAGCTACTGAACTGAACTGCTTTGTGATGTTTGTCATTTGATGTTAAATATTATGTGGTTTCTGTTCCTCTTTCCCTGGTTTCTGTACCTGTTGTTTACATGGATTTTATATTAAAACTCATGGTGCACTTGGATCCGCTGCCTTTGCCTGCATCTATTGTCACCATCATAACAGGTATGTATACATATCTGTACCAGTGTTGGGGGTAACGCATTACAAGTAACGTGCATTACGTAATAATATTACTTTTCTGAAGTAACGAGTAAAGTAACACATTACTTTTTAAATTAATACACATTAATATTTGAGTTACTTTTTAAAAAAAAGTAATGCAAGTTACTTTTTTAGTTTCATTAATTCTACTACTAATTATAATTTAATTCGTTTAACATAATTCGTAAAAATGATGTACGGAATTAAACTAAACGTAGTCACATTATGCACTCTATGCGTACATGCCTGTGTGGGAACCGTTTGAATCAGAAACTGAGATAGCAGGCCAGAGCTCGACATTTTTGTGTAGAAATATGCAATTTCTGAATGCAGAACTTTTTAGTCATAAAAAACACCTGCAAGGCCTGAAAGAGATCAAGCCTCAGCCAAGAAAAAGTAATGCAAAAGTAACTAAAAAGTAACTTAAGTATTACTTTCCATGAAAAGTAACTAAGTAACGCAATTAGTTACTTTTTTGGAAGTAACTTAATATTGTAATGCATTACTTTTAAAAGTAACTTTCCCCAACACTGATCTGTACCAAATGGTACATATTAGGACCTTTTCAAAGGGTACTTCTTTTAATTAATGTGTGTGTCAACTTGATTCTCTACAGAAAAACACAAAAAGTTAATTTTTGAGATGCGTATTCAATATTGTGGAAACAACTCATTTACACTTAAATGTATTGAGACTAATATTGTATGTGTATTTTTTTGACAGGGTGAACAATTGTGTGGGCTTCTCCAACTACAAGTTTTTCATGCTCTTTTTGGCATATTCTCTGTTGTATTGCCTGTTCGTCACTGCCACTGACTTGCAGTATTTCATTCAGTTTTGGACTGTAAGTATGAATCATTAGTCTCAATCTTATATTAGGAAACAGACATCATTTTAATTTGTAGATACTCTATTTTCCTATTAACACTATATAGCAGTGTTGATTGTTGTGTTTTCATCTAAAGTTGCTTTTATTTTGAAAGGTTGATGGTAAAACACATGAGCGTCTAATGGAATATTTGGTAGGACATTAATGATGTGCATGTCGTCCTGTGTATTCCTTATAGATAGCGTTTATAGTTTGTTGCTGTAGTTTGTCACATTAGTGTTAACAGTTCCTTTTAATTCCAAAAGATAAGCAAACAGGCTTATTCATTTCCACAAGACCAGCATAACTGTCATGTTTGCAGTGTACTAACAATGCATCTAATGTGCTTACAACTGAATTCTCACAGAACGGCCTGCCTGACACCCAAGCCAAGTTCCACATTATGTTCCTGTTTTTTGCTGCCTCCACGTTCTCAGTGAGCCTGGCGTTTTTGTTTGCTTATCATTGCTGGCTTGTCTGCAAAAACCGATCCACCTTGGGTGAGTGGGCTGTGCTTTAAATAGCCACATGGGCTATACATTATGAAGGCTCATCAATACGTTGTATCTGTTTTATACAAATGATCTTCTCTCCACATTATCTGATGAAATCAGACTCGTATCTGTAGATGATTCAGATCTGGAGCAGGTGGTGTTTAGGGTTATATGTGATTGTGCCTCCTGCCCTTAGTGGCAAATCCTCAAGGGAAATGTAACTGTGCCAACATTTACTCTTCTAGGAAAGCATAAGGCACACAAATTAAATTGTCAACAATTTATCCGAACATCTTGCAAACCCTAATAAGTTTATATGGTCAAATAAATACATTTCAAAAATTGGCTTCAAAGACATTTTTGCTTATAAATGATTAATATGTTTAGTACTATTTTGGGTAGCAACTTAATCTCCAAGATCAGTTGAAAACCGCTGACATTGAAATCGACATTTTTCTTCAAACATCTGTCCTGTCAGAGGCTTTCCGAGCACCTGCATTTCAACATGGACCAGACAAGAATGGCTTCAATTTGGGAATAAACAAAAACTTTCGCCAAGTGTTTGGAGATGAAAAGAAATACTGGCTGCTACCTGTTTTTTCAAGGTAGAAACCATTACAGTGTTCAGTTTGAGTGAAAAAATGATTTATATTAACACATTGTGTATTTTTGCAGTCTGGGCGATGGCTGTTCGTTCGCCAAGTGTCCGGTGAACCCAGATCCAGAGCAACCCTCCTTGTTCCCAGTTCACAACCCTTCAGTCAAAGGGTACACAGCTAATATTATTGAACAAAATGTTTTATTTTATACACACAAAGCTATCATAGGAGAACGTTTTTTTAACCATGTTTAAATGGACACTCCACTTTTTTTGAAAATATGCTAACTTTCCAGCTCCCCCAGAGTGAAACATTTGATTCTTGCCGTTTTGGGGTCCATTCGGCTGATCTCCGGATCTGGTGGTCCCACTTTTGGCATGGCTTGGCGTGGTCCATTGAATCTGATTGGACCATTGGCATTACGCTAACAAGTAACCAAAGAGTTGCGATTATTTTTCCTATTTAAAACTTGACTCTTCTGTAGTTACATTGTCTACTAAGACCGACGGAAAATTAAAAGTTGCGATTTTCTAGGCAGATATGGCTAGGAACTATACTCTCATTCTGGCGTAATAATCAAGGACTTTGCTGCTGTAACATGGCTGGAGAAGGAGCAATTATATTATGCAGCACCTGAAAATTGTCCTCTGCTATTGAAAGTAACCAAGGGGACTACTTTTGGGTAGTGTGTAATATCACTACGCCTCCTGCTGCAGCCATGTTACAGCAGCAAAGTCCTTGATTATTACGCCAGAATGAGAGTATAGTTCCTAGCCATATCTGCCTAGAAAATCGCAACTTTTAATTTTCTGTCGGTCTTAGTACACGATGTAACTACAGAAGAGTCAAGTTTTAAATAGGAAAAATAATCGCAACTCTTTGGTTATTTGTTAGTGTAATGCTAATGGTCTAATCAGATTCAATGGATTATGCTAAGCTATGCTAAAAGTGGGACCACCAGATCTGGAGATTAGCTGAATGTATTCCAAAACAATAAAAATCTAATATTTAACTCTAGGGGAGCTGGAAAATTAGTATATTTAAAAAAAAGTGGAATGTCTCTTTAATATTGAACAATAAACTAGTGATGTTTCTTAACATTTTCTATACACAGAACTCAAATTCATTGCATTTTCTGTTATTTTTTGATTAACAGGATATATCAGCCATGACTATTGGCTGATTTATAGCTTTTATCAACCAATACTGATTATTGGCCGATATATCGGTGCATCTCTACTTTAAATGATAAGCAGAACTTTCCATTCTTGCCTTTTTCATTCTCATAGTGCCACAGAACCTCAGCAGTTTCCTCCACAAATTTTACGAGAATCTCAGAACCAACTGCTCAGTAATGGACAGTCAGAGGACAGAGACAAGATTGGTGAGTTGGCTCTGAAGCTGTGACGGCTTCAGATCTGGCCCAGATCAGATCTCCAACCCACTTCCCCTCCGCTTTCCTGTCTGTTCACGTCAGGCAAAAAGCTCATATCAGATCTGAAACTACATTTGTTTTTCTTCATGTTTTAGACTAGATTTTGTCGGTGCTGTTGTCATGACAACACTAGTTTCTTTCAACAGGTACAAGCAACCCAGCCTTGACTATTGAGAAGGAAACTTAGGAACACGTGAAATGCTGCAAAAGGTTTGGATATTCACATTCATATTTATGCATTCGGCAGATGCTTTTATCCAAAACCACTTATAGTGCATTACAAGGTATACATTTTTATCAGTATGTGTGTTCACTGGGTTCAAACTTAATGCTCTACCACTGAGCAATAGAGGATATAGCTCAATATATATTGCAATACATACATGTAACAACACTGTAGCAGTAAGCAGTAAGGATAGTTGCAACCAAAAAGTGTTACAATATGATAATAAATGAGGGGTTGTTTCAACTCATGGTTGGGTAAAATAAGGACAAACCCAACTGTTGGTTGGTCGGGCACACGTTAGGAGGAGTGCGCAAGAGTTTACAGGTGGGGTGCGGGATCCGATATGCTTTGAGCTCAAATAAAGATGGATAAAACATTCCACTAATAATTGTATAATTTTTTTAAAATCATATACTTATAGTTATTTTACTTTCGCTTGCTTCTTCTTAACTAACTTGTCAACATAACGAAAATCAAAAGGAAAGATGAATGTAGAAGATTGGGGGGGTTCAGATTTTTGTACACATGTAGGGGGCCCAAAGTAACCACTGATCTAGAAAATGTATACACGATGTAAATTTCATTCAATCATGAGTTAAAAGAATCCAGTTAATTTAAACCATTGGTTGGAATTATTCATATTTAACCTAACCATGGTTTAAAACGACTTGGATTTTTTGAGTTTATTGTAACATTTCTTTATATAGCATCCTTTCTCTAAATTGGCTTGTTCTCTTCAGTGTCTACTTGATCCTTTTTTTATACTGTATTGTTTTACATGTATATATGAATTTATTGTTTCTTTCAACAATTAACAAAATCTAGAGTCTATGGCATAAATGCTTCTCTTGTGTTTATTCTCTCGGTTTCTGCAGGAGTTTCTTGCTGGTGATGTCTGGTGTAAGTGAAGCAGTGATGATCATCACTGTAAGATTAAGCTGCTATGCACAGACCACTGCCCATTAACTCTCAACCCGATGAAGCATAAGCTTTCACGAAAGCAAACTGTGCAGGGCTAAGCTGTGTATATACATGAAGGGTGCTGTGTCTTCCATGCACACTGTATGGTTGGGATATCTTACATAACGTGCCTAAACATACTGCAGCAGTGGCTGAATATTCGGTAAACATTACCGTGGACTTTCATGTTAAAAATATTTAAGTTTGTATGGTAAATATTGCTTAAGTGATGTAATTGGTGCTAAAGAAGGTGATACGTAAACATTTATGCATGCTTTCTGACGGTAGCGGTTTGTAATGTTTAACATGTAAAGGCTCAAGTGGTATAACACAGTATTACACCACTTTTCATCCTTGAGTTTTTGAAAGGCAGACATATTTGTTCATTTACTATATTTTACAGATACGTTTATATTTCATGACAAGAATATGTTTTGCTTATACAGTTTGAGGGTCTCATTTATAAGTATGGATCTAAGCCACCCAGAGTTTAGCAAAAAGGTCACACACAGGCTATGTTCACACTGCAGGCTGAAACGACCCAATTCCGATTTTTTTGTCCCATATGCGACCTGTATCTGATCTTTTCATGACAGTCTGAATGACACAGATCCGATCTTTTCAAGTGTGACCCAGGCCACTTGGGTATGTGGTCCTGAATCCGATACGTATCCGATCTTTTGAAATGCGACCTCTGTCTGAACGGCCAGGCCACATGTATCTGACCCGTACGTCATTGATACGCTACAAACGCCATAATTCTGCATTGAAGTAGGCGGGAACGAGAAGATAAACAACAACCGTGGCGGACGATGCTGCGGAGACCAGTCAATGGAAGGGAAGCGAGGTCATAGATTTAATTAATAGGCCAAAAACCTTGCTCTCCTCCTTCTTTTTAATTTTCTTCTTAAAACGAGAAGATTGTAATTGTGCTGGCTCCGTTGGGAAAATAACTTTAAAGCTCCGCTGTTGACTACACTGTTGTTGACATCCATGTTTAACGTTAGCTACTTCCGCAAACAACGAGTGACGTCGTTGACAGTTGAGAACTCTTCTGCGCATGCGGGTCACTTCTGGGTCATTTCACGTTCACACAGGAGATCACAAAAGGTCGCATTTAATTGGAAATGTGAACGGCCTTGCAAAAAAAATCGGAATTGAGCATTAAGCCCTGCAGTGTGAACGTAGCCTCAGTGACAAAATTATTGATGCACTGCAAATCAGTTTCATTGTTGCTAGTTCAAAGGATGAAACCATTACAGGAAGTTGAATTTTACATATTCGGTGGATGCTTTAATTCAAAGCAATATATCTAGCATTTTAGATTTAGAACATTTTATCAGGATGTGTGATCTATTTTGAACCCGCAACCTTGACATTGCTAATCTCGTGCAATTTTAGCACTGGACTGTCCAAGGATATTTACACAAAAACTGTTTTTCAAAACACAAATATTCATTTTACACTTTAAACAGGACTTCAAGTGGTGCATTATTTTAAATTCTTGCTATTGAGTCAAGTATGTCATGTTGATGTTTAGTGTTAACTCTCATGTCTATAAACTATTAAACTGCAGTAATTGAACATTATTTAAATGTCAGTATAGCAGTTCACGCATAACCCCGTATGCACAATAAATGCAAAATTGAAATGTTTTTTTTTTTAATGATCACATCTAAGGGCTCTATTAAAATACTTGCATGTAGATGTGCTTGATTGTATCAGTGTAAACAAAACCTCAAAAATGCCAAAAGTTATTATTGTGCTGTTATTGTCCGTTTCGAAGTTTGTAAGGAAATGTGTTGTAAAGGTTAACATGCCACACCACAAACTGTGATACATTTCTACTTCTGCTCTCTGATTTTGTGCATCTATACCAGCCGACTGTAGAAAATGCGGTTCTTACATGAGTACATGACATTTTGACTGTTTATGTTGGTAGCTTTATCTGTTTTTATGTATAACATTATATGTGTACGCTTGGATGAATGTTATTAATCTGTGAGAGAAATAAACATATTTTTATGAAATGCTACAGGGTTGTTTTGGTATTGTTCTTATAAGAATATTAAAGCAAACCTTAATACAGCAAAGTCTAAACAGATTTTGAATATGTTAGAAAAATCACAGGTTTTTATTTTCAAAGGCCTAAAAACAGTCAGTCTTTATATTGCATAACATCAGCCATGGATCCTGTACATGTTAAGATGATAGACAAGAGGGCAGAAAGATTATCATCCACAAAACAGACTTTTAACAAAAAGATGAGCTGTGTTCATGCGATTCAGATATCTATAAAAGCTCTGATTAGTTAACACAGCATTTATTCAAATGTATTTGGGTACATGCAGCAGATCTAGGCAACACAGAATTGTAAAGCAATACAATACAAATAAACGGAAAAGGAGAAAACCAAAAACCAGCACAAAATGTGCACCATTCAAAAACCAGGACTACAAGTAAAACTACTTCCACTGATACGGAGTACTCGAGTTGGCTAAGATTTATTAAGAGGCGTTAATTCTTAAATGAATAAAAGGCTTTGATCTTTTTTTTAATACTAAAACACTACAAAACCTTGAAATCTTTTCTTTAAAAATGAAAATGTAAAGACAATCTTGATATATAGAAGTTTGAGGTGACCTCAGTTCACTTAAATAGTGGCAGTTACATCATCACTCTTCATTTACTTATGTGGTAAAATCTGTGCTAACCCAACGTAAAGGGTAAAATCAGTGCGAGCCTTCACTTTACAATTAAGTGCCTGTATTTACCTGTGTCTGTGAGATCCTTCATCTTTCTCAATCTATTGCAAACGGTTAGATATCAGTACTCCTCTGATCAGGGAACGACAGTTCTTGTAGACTGGTGTACTTGGTTTTGATGAACTTCGTAACAGTACACGAGAAAAAATAATGTAATAAATTAACGATAAAAAAAGAACATAAAATGTAGCTTAATATTAAGGCCAAGCTGTGTGGGGAAACTAAAACACCAAATGGTTCCTCTTCTTTAACCATAAAACATGAACGTTGTGTGAAAAAATTGAAACCAGAGAAGGCAACAAAGGGAAACGTTTTTTTTTTCTGTTGGATGGGAGCTTTAAAGTGCAAATTCCTATCAGATATCTCATCTCAAAGAAAAACCAATGTTTTAAGCCCTGTATATGAGGTTCTTTATGGTGAGGGATTCTTGTTGTGTCATGACTGCTGCTTATTGGCCTCCTCCTCGTAGGCATTTCCGGTGCCATTCTGGACATAGGATGAGCCTGAACCCAGTCCATACAAGTGACCACAATACTTAGCATCATCAATGTGATCCTCGAAAAACATCTGCAATGAGAGAAGGACATAATACAAAATTAAGCTAAGTTAGTTTCTGCCATGATAAGCTATGTATTTAGCTGGTCTGTGCTGCTTGAACAGTACTGAGTGATCAATGTCACAGTGTCACAATGTTTAAACTTTTCAGAAAAATTTGCCAAAAATGGCTTCCTTGCTTTCTTATCTCTGAATATTAAACGCTTAGATGATCAGTTGGTATCATACCTCTCTCATCTTGAAGAATGCCATTCCTGTGAGTAATGAGTCAGATCCTGCCTGATGCTGAGGTCCGATTCTCTCCAGATCAAGTTGCTCAGCCACTTCCTGCAGACCTCCCTGTACAGCACGTTAAAAATCAGACACTGATAAAACTGCTGTACATTATATGCAGCTTCCTATTTTTCTTTTCATGAATTTACATTTCTTTTGGTGTGTAACAAGTGTGTATTCGTACATGTTAACAATCTGCAAAGTTACAAATCCCAAAGTCTACGATGATGCGAGTTATCGTCTTCAAATGAAATCTCTTTTCTTGGACTACAATGAACAAAAGGAGTTGATTCCGTAACAAGTTGACTCGATGCTCATTATCATAATTCCGCCAACTTCTGACTCATAGCCTGTAGTAGTCTATGTTTTCATATTTAAAGAATTTGTTGAATATTCAAACCATGATTCAAACACAACTTTTGAGCAGAGCAGAGTAGCGCTTGTGTATTGTTGTTTTTTTTACGATCACAAATGCAGACATGGTTTTATGTTTTAGTATCAATACCTTGTCAATCTGTTACATTCTGCTCAAGCCGCGCTGGCAAAGTTGATCGATCAGCTTGGTCATCTGCATTTTCTGGATCAGATTCGGGCTCGTATTGATAAGGTAGTAAAGATGTTTTTACATTACATCTGCATGCAGTTTATGATAAACTCATTGATCACGCTACAACCAAATTCTTTTGCAATGACGACTCCTTTAAACGCTGTTGATTGGACGCGTTGACGCGCATCTGGAGGTCTCGCGGCGCGAATGAGGCGTTTAGCACGGTAGACGCGATTATGCCTCATTCGCGCGTCTAGTTTATGGAAAATTTGTTGAAATTTTTTTACTTTGGCGGAAAAATGTGCCGCGTTAACAAATCAGGAGCTTGCTCTAGTAGTGACGTGTTTACAGGAAGAGAGCGGAGTCACAGATGCCCCTCCCATGATGCGAATTTCCCTGATGCTTTCACGCGCGAATGAAGCGAGAAAACTCAAAATGTTCAAGCGGCAACTAGACGCGAATTTAAAACCCACGGTAATAAAACTAAGATCTAGTCCTGGATTAGATAATCCCTGTCCGGGAAACCACCACATCAGGTTTTTATGTCCTATTGACTGAGACAGTGCATTCAAATTTGAGTCAAGTATTGTACCATAATTTTGGGGAGTTTAGGTTGAGGGAGACAGATTTATTTCTTTTAAATATAGTAAGAAACATCACATTTCCGTCACACGGTTAAGGTATTCAGCCAATCACAACCATAGACTGTAAAAAATATGGACTTAGTGTCCGTGACATCACCCATAGGTTTGTGAAAAGCTTTTTTGAAGCCAATAGTAGGCGGTGCCTGCCAGCGCCATCTTGGTCGCGCGTCACCACAAATCACTTGCGGATAACCGAAAATTGCGGAAACCATGGCCACCTAGTTTGACGGTAAACACTTAATATAAGGCTTAATATAATTTAAATGGATGAGTAACACAAAAATTCACCACCCTCACAGTTGTCATAGCTATAAAGACCTTAAACACTGTTTGAAACAGGCTGTTATTTCCTGCTGGGAATTGACTCCCTTTTGAAGCCACTCTAGTGGCCAGTCGATGAATTGCAGTTTAATGGCGCTTTTCCATTGCATAGTACCCCACGGTTTAGTTTAGTTTGGCTCGGGTCAGCTCACTTTGGCGTGGTTAGCTTTTCCATCGAGTTTAGTATCACTTCGTAGTGGGAGGGATTATAGGCGTGTCGTTATATTTGCGCTGCCTTCTGCGAGCGTGAGAGCGTCGTTGTACATTCCCATATGTTTATTTATTCCTCAGTCCGCCACAAAATTAAAATTGGCCTTTGTCTCACATGACAGTTTCTGTTCAAACACCCGTGGTGTCAGCCAACGCCGTTCCGCTGAGCCTCATTTAAGTTGCATTTAAGCATATAATGCTGATGTGCTCGTTGCGAATGTGCCGCCACAAACTGCAAGTCTGGAAAAACTTGCAGTTGCAGGTGTCCCTGATTCTCAACCTGCGGATGTTTTTCATCGCTAAAAAGGAGTTTGGAAACTTATAGCAGAGCACAGATGACAACATGTTTACTCGAGACAGCGCAAGCTAGCACTAAGCTTAAGCTAATCTTATACATTATAATGATGACGCTGGTAGTGACGATTCTCTCAGACCAATCAGTAATATCTACTGTGTTTTTGCGTCAAGTTTGTTATCAGCTCGGGTTGCTCGGAACTTCAACCGAGGTGGTACGAAAAAAGTATCGGGTATCACCCAATGGAAAAGCTCCCAAAAGTAAGCTGACCCCACCCAAACTAAACCAAACCAAACCGTGGGGTACTAAGCAATGGAAAAGCGCCATAAGTCACCTTCATATTGGCTTCATCAGAGAGATCGGAAGGTCGACCCTCGATCACAACGCATAGCTCACTCGCACTATGAGCTTTTTACAAATTTACACGTTTCAGAATGGTGGGGCATAGAGGAGCAACAATAATGCATGGTATGTGAAAGATAATCCACGTAAACACATTGCATTACACCAAATACACAAAATAACATTCTTTTTAACAACGCCATAGGGACTCTTTAAGAACACAGTCTCATGCACAACTACATAAAAGTTTTCCAAAATCATACCTTCAGGTTTTTACAGCTCTTCATGAGGTATTTCACGTCATAGATGATAGGGAAAAATAACCGAAGAACCTCAAAGAAGTCGACTTCTTCCTCCGGCAATTTCGAATTGGACAGAATTTTAATCAGGTACCCGAAGTCATAGCCACTGTTTTGAACAAGAGACAAAATTAAACAGGATGAAACAGTACTTAATTTTCAGAATATGTTTAGTTATTTTCTATAAGTAAATTTGGCATGACTTTAATTTAAGAAAACATTATGGCTTGAATCTTAACGAAATAAACACTGAATTCATTTGTAATGGGTATTTAGGAATTGGGTGGTTGGTGTTTATATATAAATTAATCTAATATCCCTGGTATTCATTTCATCATGTGTATTTAGTGTAAAATTACCTATGAAATGAGAGCCACTTGACCCCCTCACAAAGCACCACACCTGAGGTCATAAGTAGTTCGGCAAAGCACAGCGTCTCAATACCATCCTCCTCATGCTTCTTAAACTGGATACCTGATGAAGTGAGAAGCTCGATAGAATCCTGTGCATACATGTCTTCCCTGCAAAAGACAGTACCTCTGGTCCAACGTCTAGTTTTCACTGAGGGTTACGGCTACACCTGAAGTAACCTTGTCTTTCACGTCAACAGAGTATAGTTTCTTGCCTCTTTAAGTACAAACGGCAATGCTTACGTGAGGTTAAATTTGAAGTTAAACTGCCACGTTGACGTCCCTGGCGGGTATTCACCCTGTTCGTTCATAAACGTAAGGCCAAGCTGGATGATCTTTAACAGGTCAACATTACATCGCAGCAGCTGGTACTGGTAATCTGCATTGCTTCTAAACTCTCCTATCGGTCTGGCAACTACACCTGGAAACTCTGTGTCCTACGAATACACAAAAACATGCATTATATAGAAGTTTTATGTCTCCCGTAGGATGTGAACAAGAATTAGCGATTCAAACTCACCATTGCGATGTAGCTGTATTTTCGGATCACCTGCCGGATCCTCTTAAGCTCCTCTTCAAGGTTGCTGGCCCAAACCTCACATATTCGTTGGCTATGATCCACAGTGGCTGCGGGCATAGTTTCACTCTCAGGCGCACGGCATCAAAACCCACAAAAACGCTCCCCAGGGGATATTTTGTATGAAATAATTGTCACTTGCTTCCTCTTTTTACCTGCAACAACAAAGATGACATGCACACTATCAGGAGCTGATTTAAATGTAATTCAATTACTTTATTGTTCGTTTACAATATACAGTGTAATGATGGATGACAAATGTGGGTGCATGCAAAAAAATTAGAATAAAATATAAATACATGCATACAGGTAATGTACAAGTAATATACACATACACACAAAAATACTTGTGTCATCCGCCATGGTCTGGCTAATTCACTTAACTAAATCATTATTTGTGTGTTTATTTTCCTTAAACTAGACGTCAGATGATCCTGGTCAATACAAATGTAACAATTAGGAACTGCTTCCAGCTATTCTAGTGTCCACATATGTTTACTCGTTTACTATTATTGCTTCGTTGCGGAATTAAACTGACACTGCTTCAGACCTATTCAGCCCACACAAATACTTAAAACCAAGAGTGACTTAACATTACAACAAGTGCCAGCTGAGACAAAGTGGTCGCAAGCTAACTGTACCAGAATTCACTCCTATAGTAGCAAAGTAGGTGGGAGTCTGATCGCGTGCCACATTCATTTTGAATATATCTGCAGGTTAACGAATGTTTAAAATCTAACGTTATATATGTTGTGGAAAAATGTACGAATCATTTGTTCTAAGTTAAGTCAGGTTAGCAGCACCAGCTAGTACAACATCTGCTAAACGACTAAACAACCACGAAAATATGCTGAAATCAGGTATCGGATGCTTGTGCAAATAATCTATTTTGTAAAATGTGAGTGTTTATTTGTGTAAGTGGCTAGCGTGCTAGCAATTAGCCTAGCCTAGCCACAAAAGTTTGTCCTGTTATCATGAAAAAAGTTGACTTTTTCTCTCACGACTTACCTTTCCTCAAACAAGGTAGTTACACTTAAAGCGTATACTGCTTCTGTAATACACAATCACCTTGTTTAGAAAAGACTGGGACCTTGCTATTTATTTTAATATATAGTTTTATTGGGCTAATAGCGATATCAACAACCAGCTGCCGCTTCTGAAACTACATCACTGCGCTTTACCGTGACGTCACGACACCACGATTCGTGACATTTGAACTCCGCGTGGGTCAAAACGAAAGGCGTTTTCGACTTCTTGCGAGGCTGCGCAGACCGACCGGTTTATGACATCAAAGTGCCGCGAGAAAAACACGTATAAAACAACGTTCAAATAGCTCTCGCGGTACTTGATGTCATAAACGGACAAGTATGTGCAGTGCCACATGATGCGAACATGCCTAAAGAGAAATGTAGTACTCACGTAAATATGATTGTTTTGTTTCACCACATACAATTTTTTTTTATAAATAAATCGTAATCATCCATTAACCGTGCAGATGGGTTTTAATCAATGTAATTTAACATAGTTATTTTAAATAAATAATGTTTTGTAATGTTTTTGACTTTTTAACTATAACTTTAACACCTTATGACATACAATATGTAGCTATTTTATAAAAAGCAAAGTAAATCCAAAATATAGACTACTAATAATATAGACTAATATTTTTACAAGAACATTAATTTCCTAAAGTACAAAGATTCAATTTTTTACAATTCATTTTTGTTATATTTTTATAAATTATATAGTATTAGTCTGGTTTGACTTTCCATTCTTTGAATTTCTATACATTTAAGTTTTTATTTAAAAACTTAAAAACAGCAACATATGCTTAAAATAATCAGCCCTGGCGAAAATTAACCATGGTTATATTGTGCTAAAAGTGTAGTAATCATGTTTTTTAATGTATTGATTACTATCATTATAAACCATGGTTTTTCTACACTATGGTTTTTGAAAACCATGGTTATTTTGTGCTTACCATGGTTTTACTACAGTAAATGTTTTTTGTTTTGTTTGTTTTAACTGTACTAAAACCATGGTTAATTTTCATTAGGGAAACTATTTTAAGGAATAGTTGGATCCTAAGCCATGGTTACTTCTAAAGAACAGCGAAAAACATTTGTAAATATATTCATTTCCGAACAAAGAGTAAACGTCATTTCTATTCAATGTCATTTGGTTGCAAAAAAATAAATGGGCTCATGTATCACACACACATTTAATGTTTAAAGCAACTCATGCCGATGGGAAAATCATAAATATAAATCAAGTGTATCATACAGAATACACTTCACTCTTATATACTACAGTCCACACAGACATGCATATGCAGTACAACATGAGAAACATGTCCACATTGTTAAATATCTTTGCATAACCTGAAGTATCCACACTCTTCTCCAATCACACAGCTATTTTATTTTTACAATGCATTGCATCTGTTTATACTCTGCCAGAGCCAGTCTCATCTGAGTCAGGATATTTTACACTGTCTTCACTTGGCAATGACTCCTCACCAGAAGAATGGCAGCTAAAATCAGCCACTCCTGATTCTTGGTCACTGTTGTCAGCATCTGAGTTTTTTAGTCTGTCTACAAACAGGCGAAACTCCGTACCTTCTTTCTCCTTCTGATGGAAGTTAATAACATTAGGAGCAACACCTGTAAAACCACCAATGTAATCCTGAGGGGAATTAGCCAGGTTTATATCTGAAGGCGTAAACCAAAGTTTTTGTCTGTTGTCCAACACACCCTTTTGCATGTAAAGGGCTTTTGCGCGCTCCTTATCCAGGATAGCCAGTTTCTGAGGGCAGAAAAGATTTTTAAGCTAAAATGAGTGTATGGAAATTCTGCATTCACAGAACATATATGTAATAGTCTTTACCCTATTTCATTGAATTTCAAAAGTGAAATTACAAACGGTAGTAAAATAAAAAATAAAATAACTATTTCACCTGCTCATAGAGAGACCGTTCTTCCTCAAGTTGCTGCGTTTCTTCCTTTACAACCATTAGGCAATCCAGCTCAGACTGGCGTGGGTGCAGCTCACGATCAAACTGATTATACAAACCTCTCCAGTATCTGATCACGTAACAGACAAATTACTTTTGCAGCTAAACAGGTTAAAAATATAGCATGCTCTGTATCTATAACATCAGCTTGAAGGAAAAAATATTTGTAGCTGACCAACAGACAGACAATATGCAGGAGAAAAATATGTGTTAACAGTAAAGCTAAAATTATGAAAAAGATATAAAATATAAAATAAGCTCTGACATACTTGAAACAGTAGGGGGCACTACTGGGCCTCAGAAGTCCATGAGTCTGACTCGCATTGGGTCTAAAGAGAGGATTTATGAAGTCCAGTTTATTCTCCCACAAATGTGGCCATATGGAGTGTGTTTTCTCCTGGATACTTTAGAAAAGAACACATGACATAAAAAACACCAGTGTATACAGAAAGTACTTCAAAATCTTCAAAATGACATTATTTTTCTGTCATAAAATTAAATACACAAGACTATTACCAAAGATCTCTTCTCTCTTTCTGGCTGTTACAAATGAAGTTGCCATAGTGACAAGAATAGATGTGGTTGTGGATGCTAATAAGAAACCTCTCATTGTACTCAAAGGAACATGGAAACTGCTGCATGAGCTGCCACAAACACTCCAGGAATTGATCTATAACAGGTGACACCTCTTTTGCTTCACCATTCAGATGACTGTATCTGTAAGAAGATAATACAATCATACAAGCATTAAATGCACACAGAACAGGGACTCGCATCGATTTACATATTGAAATAAAATGATTGACGCCTACCTATGTGAAAACTTGTGGCCAAATGAAACCCAGTCTTTCTCAATCAGCACCTACACACATTTATAAAATCTCATTTTATTTACTCATGAAGTGTTAAAGGTGATGGGTGTAGCTAAAGTTACCAGTTTAATATGGAGTTTAGGTAAAGCCTTTGTAGCTTGGATTACCCTGCAAAAAATTAAACACCATGATTCTGTGGTGTTACTGTATCTGACTGTTTGGGAAACTGTTTTGCTATTCTGTTTAAATACGGGTGCAAAAAAATTACATACAGTACTTAAAACTGGGTCACACAAAATCATTCCCTATCTACACTACATTGCTGTGGGTACCTTCTCTTCCAGTGTATCAGGAAATGAGACATATTTGAGATCAGACATAGACCAGACAGAACTAATCCATGCTACAAGGTATGTTTCTTTCATGTTTACCCCATATGAAGATCATTTGATGATATTTTAAACCTAAGCCCTGCTATTGAATGAAACCTCTCCAGGGGAGATCCAGCCATAGGCAATCCTTATGATTAAACAAATAAGACCCACATACTGTAGGCCCAGTGTGAACTCTGTGACTCAAAAGTTGCTCTCTTGTAATGGGTAGAAGACATCACTAGCAATGCCAAGGTCATACGTTTGAAGGCACATATTCATTAAACTGACACTTAAGATTGAATGCACTTTAATGCAAAATAACTGCAAATGTAATTGTTTACCATTAGTCCCTTGAGGGTCCTGTAGTAAGGGTCCAGAAGTACACTGGCCACAGAGCAAACCTGAGAGGTCCTATCCCAGCCGTCAGAACAATGAACCAAGACACTGACCCCCTCTAATCCCACAGCCTGCGTGTGTGTGAGAACAAGCAGTGAGTACCAGAAGTTATACATGAACTGTAGAAACATCAAAGAGATATTTTACCTTGGATATAAAGATTCCAGCATCCAATATTGATTTGATGTGTTTCAACCAATCTGAGCTCTCAACTCCCAAGAGAAATTCTGACATGGAGGGAGAACGTAGTGCAGAAACTAAAGCCAAGACAAAAATAATTGAAAAAGTCAATGTTAAAAGAATTTCAATATCTACTCTGTTACAGTCCCACCAAAACTTTTTGGACACTTAGTGACATGCACCATAATGAAATATGTCACATGTTTAGTTATTAGGTTAAAAATGATTAAACATTAGACATAAATAAAATGACACTTTCAATGTACAGTAGACTTTTTTAAGATGTCAAATCATTATTTGGTGTCCCCAGAGTACGTATGTGAAGTTCTAGTTTAAAATATCTATTTAAATATAATTAATGCTGATCTAAATGGCAGTGCCGTGGTTGGATGGTGCAGATTAAGGGGTAGTATTATCCCCTTCTGACATCACAAGGGGAGCCAAATTTCAACAACCTATTTATTATTTTTTTGCTTGCTGAGAATGGTTTACCAAAACTAAGTTACTGGGTTGATCTTTTTTACATTACCTAGGTTGATAGAAGCATTGTGTTAAAGGAACACAGTGACTTTTTAGGACTTTAGTTTATTCACTGTATCCCCCAGAGTTATATAAGTCCATACACACCCTTTTCATCTCCGTGCGTCTCGTAACTCTGTCTGACGCACCCACCGCTAGCCTAGCTTAGCACAAAGACTGGAAGTTAATGGCTCCAGCTAGCATACTGCTCCCAATAAGTGACAAAATAACGCCAACATTTTCCTATTTATAAGTTGTTTATGTTATATGTTGTGCTCAGGTGCTGCGAGCAAATCACAAATCACAACAAATAGGAAAATGTTGGTGTTATTTTGTCACATATTAGGAGCAGTATGCTAGCTGGAGCCATTTACTTCCAGTCTTTATGCTAAGCTAGGCTAGCAGTGGGTGCGTCAGACAGAGTTACGGCGGTAAAAAAGGTATGTAGGGAGATGAAAAAGTTATGTAGGGACTTATCTAACTCTGGGGTGGATAAGCTAAAGTCACCAAAAGTTGGTGTGTTCCTTTAAACATGGAAAAAGTCATATTTTCATGATATGCCCCCTTTAATGTAATAAACTACACCTGTGGTGTGGTTACTCTGCTAGGACACTTGAAGGAAACGTTCTTCATACATTCACCATGGGACTGGTTAGAAGTACTTCCAAACATGAGAAGTTACTTACAAGAAAAGCTCTTGATTTGTTTCCATATGCAATGACATATTTTTCAAGTGGTCAAATATTTTTGAGGTCACTGTGATCTTTTGGAGACAGTGATGAAAAGCAGACTACACTAAAGATTTACAGCAGTGAACTGATATGAGGAATATAGTTATAAATCTTGTTTGAACGCTACACATGACCTCTTCTTTAAAGTAGTCAATATTTAGTTTGGCTTTGCAAAGTAAAGCTGCTAAGTAATATCTAAAAACAAAAGTGCCTCTATTTAAAGCCCAGCTGATACATTTCCTGTCTTTTAAGGGGTCACAAATATCATGCTTCGTGACAGTTTTGTCTGAAGCCTCATTAATAATTATGACAAGAAAGAAAATAGTATTTCTATAAGTAGCATTTACAGTTTCCTTCCAAACCAACACAAACATTACTGTTGGTACTGTAAACTTTGATATGTAAACAGTTCAAAATGTGATAAGAGTCCTACAGTATGAGAATGCTCCAGATGAGAGTCAATATCAAACCGAGTCGCTCTTAGTGTCAGAAGCAAACTACACTAGTGAACATTTAAAGTGGATCAAAACAAATAAAAGTTTTTGAACAATAAGGGTTCTCGGACAACTTTGATGAACTTTCTGGATCCACTTCAATTACTTTAGGAAGAGTCATTCGTGCTGTGATGAGAGCTCAAATGGCTACAGAGTCTCTGTTGGATCTCTGAGGATTCAATCAGATTTCTCCCTAGGGTTTTCTGGGTCAAAATGCAATCACACCCAGTACCAACACAGGACAATATCATTCTCACGCCCTCGTTTTCTCAACAGGGGGACGGGTACCCGAATGTTAAGTAAATAGAAATAAAAATAAGAAAGGAATAAGAGCCAGATGGATTCAAAGAACCCCATTTGCTTTGCCAAGAAACCCCCCGTTGTACAATTTAGGGCTTCATGCAAAGTATCTTTATTTTAGTCTATAAAACACTAAGTGGTCCCAAGTCCTGCTATTTCAAATAGGACTACGGGAAAATCCTGCCTGTGAAACCAGACGTCTCATAATCATAAACGATAATCTCATAAATGATTATGAGCAGCAAGTTTGATAACAACCATTAATTTCAGTATGATTTAAATTTTTGACATGACCTTACTCAGTCAATATTAAATATGTCAATGTTATATTTTTAAACAATGTTCTTTACATTACAGTAAATCACAAAATAGCTGGGTTTTTACGGACACAACACGCATCACCACAATTATGTAAAAAGTGGTGATATATAGTGCATCAATCTGGCTAACACAAACCAAACTGAACCTTAAAATGTTATGGTGACACAGATTGCTTAATAAGACAGAAGAGACAAAAGTGAGACAATACCATCTATCAGTTTCTGCTGACTGTTCCTCATCACATGGATGTTTTCAATGCCGATGAACTGGAATTTAATGTTGCAGTAGTTATCTTCATTTTCATAGCCTTTGCCTGCAGCTCGGTTTGCCATTGCATTTAGCTGGGAATGCATGTTAAAAAGTCACATAACTACAGTACATAATAAACAGGTATGTGTATTTCTGATTACTGGTCCTTCACATACTAACAGTAGCGGCTCGTGACTGTTCATCCGAGGGGCGCTAATTCAAAATAAGTGTTTGGAGTGTCATGTGTGTGGTTCCTTTTTCAAAATATGTATTCTGCGCGTCGAGAGATCCTGTGTGCATCACGTGTTTTGTCAAAATAAGTGCCTGCTGCACACGCGTCAAAACCGTTTATGATAAAAGAAACACTCACGTTCACAAAATACACGCAAGACAGTAAACTTTGATTATGCATGAGATTATGCGAGTATCTGGCAAACGCGAGCATCTCTTTTATCATAAATCCTTTAGACGCATCTGCAGCAGGCACTTATTTTGACAAGACACGTGATGGACACAGGATCACTCGACGCGCAGAACACATATTTTAAAAAAGGAACCACTCACATGGCGCGCTACATACATGTTGTGACGAACCTCGCATCGACCGGCCTCGAAAAAAAAATCACCGGCCGCCACTGCGTACTAATATTAAATGGACTGACCTTAGGTCTAGTATCCACAACATACATGAATCTGCTGCCAGGATTAGACTTCATAATGGCCTGCAGCATCTGTTCGTCCTCCATGCAGCGTGCACTGAAGCCAGAGAGAGGCTGACTGCTCCGACATATCGTGGCCTGAAAACAGACAATAAAAGGGTTAATATATGCTGATATATTGTAGCAAAAATGCAAAACTCAGAGGGAAATCATCAAACAATCTCAGAGTCGTTCCAAGCCCGATCTTTCAATAGTCAATCAAAAACAGATCACACTGTCCCTATTCATATTCAGTGGAATAGATTACATTTCGTGAGAATTTGGCCGTGGCCTCATAAAAGCCAAGTTTTTTATTATTACATTTTTAGACACTGTTCTGATCATGTTTGAGGTTAACTAGGCATGAAAAGAGGGAGATATTAAACTAAAACTGACCCTTTCGGGTCCCACCATCGTTAACCTTGTGTGGAAGGCCCCCACAAGTTTCTCCATGTGGTTTGAATTCACTTGTCCAAAGTAAACATAAGGGCTCCTAGGGGAACATTTGACCTCATTGAAATGAATGTCTTTTACCAGAGAATCAAACCCACAAGAGTCAAGAAAAGAGCTTGACCTAGCATTTTCATATTTTCATTATTGCTGTAATTCATAAAGCAGGCACATGCTGTACGGCACATTCAGATGTACAGTTTCATTTTTTTTATTGAGTTACTTTTATAAGAGTTATTGCTGTGACAGGCTGGCCAATCCAAATCAATGCCAAAGAAGTCAAATCAGAGTGAGAGCTAAAAAAGGCTGCATTTTTTTTACAAACGTTTTTATAAAAATAAATAAATAAAAATATTCCCAAGAACACAATGTTCATGAGCGCTGTCTTTTCTCCTCTGTCTGATGACAAAATATTTGGCAGACAGGGAGATGAAGGACAGAACAAAATTCTCCACAGCCTCATTAAAAGTGGCAGATGAGTACGGGGACTACATGGAGAATATGCCAAATGTGAAACTACACTCACTTGGTTTTCCTTGCAGTAGTAGGACAACGTGGGAAATCGACCTCTGCTACGAAACTTTGAACTCCCCACAATGACAGGCAGAGTGACAGACTGAGGCACCAACAAGTCAGTTGGGTAACTATCACACACTCTGTGTCACAAGATGAATATAAATTAAATACTTAGGGTCAATTTTTCATCAACTTACTCAAAATAAATGGATATTTTTACATAATGTTACCAGTGGCGGCCGGTGACATCTTTTTTCGAACATGTATGAAGCCGGTCATGTGTGTGGGGCCTTTTTTCGAATATGTGCTCTGTGCGTCGATATATCCTGTGTGCATCACATGTGTTGTCAAAATAAGTGCCTGCTGCAGACGCGTCTAAAGGTTTTTTTTATAAAAGAGACACTTGCGTTTGCCAGATACTCACATAATCTCATGCGTAATCAGAATTTACTGTTAAGGGAGTGTCTTGCGTGTATTTTGTGAATGTGAGACGGTTTTGACGCTTGTGCAGCAGGCACTTATTTTTCAAAAACACGTGATGCACACAGGATCTCTCGACGCTCAGAACAAATATTTTGAAAAAAGGAACCACACACAACACTCCGAACACTTATTTGGAATTAGCACCCCTCGGATGAGCAGTCACGAGCCGCCACTGAATGTTACATTTATTTATGTATCATTTGAATGCTCTACAATCGTAAAGGGGCTCCATCCATGCAGCTGAGGTAAATATAGGCATTTGGGGTAAGTACTAACTCTGTACTCTCGGTTGATGGGAGTAATGTGCCACAATTTATTTGGAAGTCCCATTCGACTGTACTCTGCTTTCAGATCTATAAACTCCCATGAGCACCTCCGCTCAGCTTGGTCAACATTGGGTTCGAAAGAGAAACAATACAACTCCTCATATTTTTCTGCAAGACAAAAGAAAACATGACAACAATGCACTGGCAACAGCATATTGTACAGTACACAAAACTAAAAGTAATTTGCAACATACAGGTGTTATCTCTACGCGTAAAATTATGTATATATGATGTGTAGACATTTTTTATTTATAGCAGATTTTTATATTTTATTATTACTGAGAGCATTTCGATATGTTTGAGAGTGATATGGATAAGGAGTTGTGCAAAAACTAAAAGCACATTAACTGGCAAACCTAATAATACATGTTATTGGTTTTCCTTTTATTAAAGAATTGCATGTAAAACATCATCTTTAAAAGCATAGACTGATCACTATTAAATATTTCAATCTCCACAATGGCGTTTTCTTTTAGCACCAAAGCCCACCTGGTCTGGAGAGACGTGAGAGTGAAATGTAGATATCATTGCAGTCGCTCTCTTGAGGAATCATCAATTGTATGACCTGAAAGTTCTTGCAGTGGATTAATAAGGCATACCCACTCTCAGCTGTCTTCTGTTTTATTACATTATAAACTAAACTGTGAAGAATCTGAAATTGAAACAAAAACATAATACCATAGCATAAATATACTACTTCCAAATAAAGCCTAAATATGTTAGTTTTTAGACAATTCAATTATGAGGATTAACATTATTAAAAAAAAACACTTAAAGGTGCCGTTTATCATGATCCCATTTTTCAAACTTGAATTAGTGTAATGTAGTAATGTTGCTTTTAGAGTACAAAGAATTTTTTATTTTAAGGGCTATGGCTTGTTTGAACTACAGCCTAGGGTTGTGCTGAGACATAAGGCCAATAGCGGGTTTTATGGTATGATAGTTGATGATAGTTATTTTTATTATCATCCTAGTTTTACTTTAACATGCGCATTGCTTGCTTTCCTTCCATGAGAGGGTTTGTGGGCTTCACTTTGTGTGAGATAGTTTTTAACGTGCACAGATTTCTTCTTACACACACCTGGACTTGTAATGCATGCACATAAGCTTGTAATACACGCGCCTCTTTCATTTCCTTGCACTAGAGGTTGTGAGGCACACGCAGGAAATTTCACGCAGGATTAATGCCATCCGTTTTAAGAAGGTTGTGGTCGTGACATTGTTGCCCTTAATGTAAATCATCTTATTTTTTGTCCGCTAATTAAATGGCTTGTTATAAATGAATATAAAATAAACAAATAAATAGTAGTAATAAAGAGTAAACTATTGCCCCGCCCCCTTATACTACAGTAGTTCGGCGATCTCACAGGCCGACGATCTCACAATGGGGCATATCATCCAACACTACTACAGCCCTCTACTTCCTAGGTATATGATGTCAATATTCCGAGTTTTTTTCTAAACTCCGGCCACAGAAATATGCCAAAAAAGGGACGTGGCCTTATTGTGCTTACACGGAAAAGAGAAAGAGTTGCGTTAGTACAATGTTTTGTCACCATGTAGTCAAGATGCTGTTATGGAGTCAAATCACAGTAAAGGACAGTAAAAACAGCTGTATAACAAAAAGTAAACTGCGTAAAAAATACTGTGTTTTTTACACACAAAACATGAACAAGTTATACTGGGCACAATAAAAGCTTCGAAAACACATCTAAATTGCACTTTCAAAGGCTACTGCGGTTGCCCAATTTGTTAAGCACAAACTGTACTCATAGTTGTAGTCCTTAACTTATTAGCAACATTTAAATAATTTAAAGTCAATTTTCTAAACCCATTTTAAATGACAGTGAATCAATATCACCAAAGCTGATTTATATACCAAGCACTTACCCACAGCTCATTTCTGACGTCAGATCCTTTACCTACAAAGATGGTGTGTGTAGCAGTCAGGTACAGGGTGCCCGCTTGAGTTCTGCGAGAGAAGCTTCTGTCCACCAGACGGACATTTTCAATCTAAAAAAAACCAAGATAATTCAACATGCTGTATTAATGATGTGCGATTAAGAACTATACTTAAATCTTTCAAGAAACTTCAGATGTGGCATACATATGTTTTACCCACAGTTTACCCACATGAAAAATCACTATAGTATTTCTTACTATAGTAATATAAATTAATTTCATTAGACATTACTGTGATATATGTTTAAGGTAAAACTAGTATGCTGTACTACAATATATGAGGTTAGAAACTCATCAAATGTCAACCAAGTTTGTGTTAAACACTGTTATATACTACAAAACTCAAATTTTTATGTTTATCAATTCTCTATAGTTATTTCTATATACTGTAGCATACATTAAAAATGCCATAACGTACTGTACTACAGCATACACTCTCAGAAAAAAAGGTACATGAAGGTACAAAAGTTGTCACTGAGGTGCTATCTTTTCAAAAAGTACACTTTTGTACCTAAAAGATGCACATTAGTACCTCTAAGGTACACATTGAGAGGTACACATTGGTACCTTAGAGGCAAATACACGGCAAAACATTTCTTTCTTACTTAGTATTTTTGTCTTGTTTTCAGTAGAAATATCAAAAAAATTCTTACATTATGTTGTATTTTCTTGATGAATAAGAAAAATGTCCTTAAAATAAGTTTACTTTTTTCATAAACACTTAAATCAAGAAAATTTTTCTTATTCCATTGGCAGATTTTTTGCTTTTTTTAAGCACAAATTCACTTAAATTTTATATTTTTTGCCTAAAAACTAGACCTATTTTCCTAGGTAATTTTGCTCATGAATAAAATACATCTTAATTTAAGAATTGTTTGATATTTTTACTGAAAACAAGGCAAAAATACTAGAAAGTCATTTTTTGCAATGTACTGGTACCTCAAAGGTACCATCCCAGTGACAACTTTTGTCGCTTTCTTTCTAAGAGTGTACTTCAACTAATTTACTAGCAAATACTCAAGTATACTACACTAGAGTTTATCAATTCACTAGCTAAACTGTAGAGAAGCAATAACTATAAAATACTACATTATACTACAAGTTTCTAACAATTTATTATCACTTCAGGCCACTGGATGGGCACATATATTAAATGGTACAGTATTTTTCATGTGGGGCCCTGGCATCTTGTGGTCTGAAGTTTAAATACACGTTGAGTCATCTTGGCACACAGCCAAGACTCAAAAACAAAATTCAAATGATTTCTTTTAAAATAGAAGAAATCGGTCGAATCACTGTTACATATTTCTTCCCTTGCATGACAACTGATGCTACAATAAAGAATCAATGCGTTAACGACCCAGTTATATGGAACATTACATAAAGCTGTCAGAGACATGACTCTCAGATACATGGCAATTAAAATATATTTGATTTGATGAACTCTTATTGGATGCTGGACAGATTTACCTTTGGCATTGTGATGTGCTCCATCATCTCTAACCACACCTTTGACGCGTGCAGTTTATCAACAGTGTACAGCTGTAACTCTTAGTATCATTGTATTAATTTAAAAACGATATAAATATTTAAAGTATACGTTAAAACGCGGATCTGCTCTGAATCCTGGTTATTACGGATACATGTAACTCCACCCGACGTTAGTAGCGATCCATCCTATCTTTGTGCTGCTTCCCTGTTTCGTCGCTGCAGGGTCCTAAAGGCGACCAGCGCACCGCATATTACGGATAAAAAAGCACATTGGTATTTTTTATCTTTTATTTACAAAAAAGCCGCATCATTTTTGTCAAATAAACATATATTCTTATGTTACAAAAATAATATAAAATTAAATAAACTTTTCACAAGGTAAAAATTAAAATAGTAGGTTGAATTGACTTGAATTTGTTTTAAATTCATGCATTTTGTTTTAACTTTAACTTAACTTTAACTGCATTTTTTACAGTGTATTTTGTAAAAGTGTAAAAGTTTCTAAGTTCACAGGTCTTCAATCAGTTTACCATCTATTATTTTTAATGGACCTATCTGTCTCCATTCAACCATCCTTTCCTCTGTACAAAACACATATTGACACTACTGTGACGTAATATGAAACTTTGAACCTGTTAATCAGTGAACCTTTTTTTTAGGCTGTTGAGTTGACCAAATAAAGCTTCGGCCAATACACAAAATAAATGCTAAAAATTTTACTTCAGTCATCTTATTTATACCATTTGACTGATACCAACAGTTTTGGGTAAGTTAATTAAAAAAGTAAATAATTACTAGTTACTACTTACATCAATCATTAGATTACTGTACAAATAACTCTCTCTCTGAAAAGTATTTAATTACTTATTACTAAAAACTTTCTAAATTCTATTTAGTAAATGATACAAAAATAGGCTTGAAACAGTTCGAATAAATCATATAAAAGTACATAAATTATTCTGGTCACACATTTTAAGGTCCAATTCTTACTATTAACTAACTATTAACTACTTTTGGCTCAATATAGTCCTACTTACTGCTTTTACTTAGTAGGCTAAAGTAGTTGTTAAGTTTAAGGATGTTTAGGAATTGGGTAGGATTAAGGATATAGAATAAGGTTTTGCAGAATCAGGCATTAATAACCTAGACTTTACATTTTGATGCTAAATCCACTATTGTATTATATTTAATTGTTCTACAGTCCATACACAGTATTTAATTCAATTACATCAGAAGTAAATGGTAAAATTTGAGTAATCCCTCACTTTACTTTTCAAGGAAAAAGTGATTAAATTACAGTAACTAATTAACTAGTTACAATAGAAAATTATTGTTGCATTATGAGTATTACATTTAAGAGTTTTGTTTTCCTTATATAATAAACTTGAGATATGTATATGTATTGACATAAAATATTTTATGAATTAGACGTAATTGTATCTTGCAAAATCTGACACCTGCTACATTTAGCCTGAAAACATCTGTGCTTCAGAAAATAATTTCTGTCATTCCCTCTGATTATGCTCAATTTTTTTTGTAATTTCAGGTGGATACTGCTCACAATTTACCTTAAGAGAAACCTGGGGTAAAGTGCTTTATTCAGGAACCCAATAAAGGTAGGTTTGTGGTTTCCAATTTAGATTTTTCTATCCGCTTTTGGGTTATTTTGGTTTAGATTAAATAAAAAAACATACATTATTTTAACAAGTTGAGAAAGAAATCATCATCTTAGGAACATTTCTTTTAGTAACAAAAATGATTCTTACATTTCCATTTGCTGCAAAAAAGCCCTTATAGCCCTTATATATTTTAAGAGGGTAATCTAGAGAAACTTTGCAGCAATATCTGACAAAATTGTCAAACTAAAGGGGATTTAGCAAATCAAGCTGTTTTGTAATAAAGTGAGCATTACATAGATCTTGGAGTGTGCACACAGGTGGTCCTTTTAGCCTTCACAGTGGTATTCAATATAAAAAGATTTGTTTAATTAGACAGGTTATGCTCTTTGCTTTGGATCCTGCATGGGTACTCACTCTATTTATGCTTTTACTGAGTGTTATGAGATCAGATTTAAATAACTGAAAAATATTACAATGTTGTCATATACCTCTGTACTCAGTGATTTAATGCTCACCTGGAGCCTATCCTGCAGTGCAGTGTCATCATTTTTTCTCATAATGATGTATATTTTATTAATTACATCTTTCCATATATTTAGTTTTGACAGTCAGCACACTCTATGGATGGCTGGGTTGTTTTTGACCCATGGTGGGTGAATGTTGGGCGGAACGCGTGCTGGGTTGGAGATGACCCTGTGCTGGGTTACTGTAAAAAACACCCAATGTTGGGTTGTTTTTATGCAACCATGGGCTATAATGGCCCAGCATTGGGTCAATTTTTGGCCCAGCACGTGTTCTGTCCAGTGTTTGCCCATTGTGGGTCAGGGATAGCCCAGCCATTTTTAGAGTGCACAGGACCAATTAAGCCTTTTAATCTTCCAGAAGTCTGCATGTTTCAATGACATAAAGGATTTTCATAGGCATGTCATTTACATAATTTGCGTTATTAATTATAAAACAGTAATAGGCAACTGGACTCTTGAGGATTGTGCCACTGCCAGCTGGTGGTGCGTCATCAAAACAAAAGCAAGCAAAAGGTAAGGTTTATTGCATAAGAGTTATTTGTTTTTAAAGATAAAGTGAGGCCAGCTCGTCTTCGTGCAGCTGCATTTATTTTGTAACGCTGAAATTGCATGGGAATAAAATTGACTTGAGTAATTTTTCATATTGCATCCCTGCTCAGCTGATGCTTATTTGCCAAGTAGATCTTTTTGCAACCATCAGCTTGTATCATCCTGGATTTTACCACTAATAATTGACTTGAACAAAGCAGTGGTATATAAAACAGTCAGTCTGTTGACACTGGAACTAATATTTGCAACCAGTGAGTGTATAACTCCTCTTAAATCCAATGAATCAAGTTATGTCAACCTTTTATGTAACGCAGAAAGACTGTCTTACTCATTTTGGGGAAAATAAAAATTGGGGATTGAAGTTTCTTCCCACAAAGGCTCTGGCTGCTGTGTAGGACTGCATTGGCAACAGCTGCACTTTGGACTTGATTTTATGCCCAAAAACATCTAGGTTTTAGACCAGCAATGCAAGCCAGTTTATTCACATGTGTCTACTGAGTACATTTTTGTATACGCAATTCCCAAACTGTTAAAGTGATCCACACTTTACATAATTTCACAACAGTGTTTTTATCCTGTTCACGTGATGTTTCGAAAGGTTCTTTTTAATACAAACTTGTGTTAAAAAACATGTCTGCCGTTTGATCTCCAGGTTCTTTAGATTGATGTCAGATCTGTCTAAACCTGAACGTGTGCCAGCACTGGCGAATGCAGTGACCAACATTCTCCGAATTTCTGTAAAGCAGTCTGTTCTTCTGTTGCCTTGGATAATGTATGAATGCTTGCAGTGACTTTTACCTACTCATCTATTATGGGTGACATTTGCTTGCTTTGTTGTGTGCAAGATAGATAAAGGACACAGAATGGACTTAAGGAGATGGTTACAAATTGAACTGTGATTTGAATATAA
Source organism: Misgurnus anguillicaudatus (assembly GCF_027580225.2). Classification (NCBI taxonomy): domain Eukaryota; kingdom Metazoa; phylum Chordata; class Actinopteri; order Cypriniformes; family Cobitidae; genus Misgurnus; species Misgurnus anguillicaudatus. The sequence goes on along the minus strand of NC_073352.2, from coordinate 16,607,385 downwards.
CAGGGACCTATTGAGCCGATATGCCTCAAGGGCTTATATATGCCAAATGATAATCCCTAACCTGTGATATCTTTTCATGTTTCTTTGTCAAATCAGCATTCATGCTTTTAGGGCCTCTATTTCACACAGCACTGGGCAAACAGATCTGTCTTAATGTTTGTCTGTTGCCTAACCATTTATCAGCGATCGGTAAGTGCACTGGCAGCTGGGACATTTTCGGCCATGTGTGTGTGTTTTAAAGCACGTTCAAAAAGAAAATGCATGCACTAATATGGTTCAAGCATGCACACACATTTTAGACTGTTTTGTATTTCTAAACCCAGTGACCTGGTCGAATAGGCATTTTAGGGCAATTGAACATTGTACCTTCCCTCTCTTCCTCTTTGCGGTTGTAGCACAGCAGCCCCAGCTGTCCTCACGGGGGCAGGACGTGTTAAGACAAACCCGAACTGAGTGCAGAAGAGAGTAAAAGTAGTACAGCCAGGCGCTGATATGTCATTTGAGCTCCAGGAAAGGAAGGGGCAAACTTGAGACAGGACTGTGAGCTCGGAGAGCTTTTTAAAGAAATCAGCGGAGATCCTTGAGAGGGGTGTGCTCGTGGGTGCATGTGTCAGTGTGTGGGTGCATACGTGTGTTTGGGTGAAACTGTAAGAACTTTCTGAAAGGCGTTACTTTCACTAAGTGATTCATCTGCTGCCGGACTGTCATCAGGTGGTAAGTTTTGGAGATATTTTTTGAGGATTTTAATAATTTACATATGCACTGTACATAAATTCATACAGGCTGAAAATATCTTATATATATATATATAATATAGATTTACATAGGTTATTAATATAGATTTATGCCTATTTAACGTGCACAATATTGTAATGACATGCAGCAGTGTATTCACTCATTGCATTATGAATTAATGTGTTTTACTAGCCTACTGTATGAAATAGACTGTGTTGTAACTATGCTTCAGAGTTGCATGTCAAGTTATGCATGATAAAGACTGAGCAGCCCAGAGGCTACAGCGCAAAGGTAGAGAGTCATGCATGCTAACTTTCTCAGAATTTTTATAGGTTGTAAGTAGATGCATTGTAAAGCTAATGCCCAGTTATTTGGTAAAATGCATCAGAGCATCCAAAATGTTTAATTAAATATCTATTTATTTTATAGCATTAGTAATACAATGTAATACAAAAGTAATTTTATGGGTGCTTTTTAGAAAAGTGTTGGTCTACATACAACATAATTTACAAATGAAGAGTTTCGTTGCAAAACGAGATAAATCCATTTTTTTAAATTTTTGTCAAAACATGTTTATTATTATGTTATCATGTTATTATTTTGTTTTATGGTGCTACTTAGCTGTATTTTTTTAATTATGAAGGTTTAAATCAAAACAAACCAACTGCAGTTGAATTGAAATTAATTGGAATGCACAACCAAAAAACGTGATTTCTGAACAATTAACAAAACGGTGGATATCTCGTTTTGCAACGAAACTCTTCAAGTTTTTAAATAAGAATTTGTGACAATAAATCAGAGGGATTATATTAATTTGTGTATTTTACATTTGTTTATATCAGCATTAAATAAGCTTTATATAATCCTACTGCAGAACGTTAGCAGAGAATCCTCATTATGGATTTGTACTCCATTGATGTTTGCAAAAGTAAACCGCAATCGTAACTCTTTATAATTCCATGAAAGTGTCTTAGCCAATAAACCTTGTGCCAAGTACATGTCAAAATGAAACGTAAAGTTTTATCTCGATATTATGTAATATTGCCGAGGGCGTTTGCAGTATTCTTTAAGTGGCAATACTTAAACATGCTTAAACTGGAGGCAAGTGAGAACAAAAGCCAAATATATTATTAGATAATACAGTGGTTCTTCATAACTATTCTGCATGCAACAGCTCCAATTTGGTGCTCAATACTATCAGGTCTTTCAGTACATTTAGCATTTTTTGTAATTATAGGCAAACATCCAAATGTAGTTTATTCTTAAAAATAAAGGTGCTTCATGAATCATTTTTTTGCAATATGGGTTCATAAAGAACTTTAAACATCCGAAGAACCTTTATGTTTGTTTGTGGTGATAAAGGTCCTTTAGATTTTAAAAAGGTATAAGGAAATGGTTCTTTAAAGAATTTGACCTAATGGTTCTTAAAGGAACCAAAAATGATACCTTTATGGCATTTGCTGTTAGGAACCTTTAAAGCACCTTAATTTTTAGAAGTGTAGTGAGTGTAATTTTCTTATATTTTGACTAAACATTTTGACTAATCATTGACTATACAGTTATTTGTGAAAGTTATAGTTATAAATAATCAAAGCTTAAGGGAATATTCCATGTTCTTAAATAAAAATCCAGATAATTTACTCACCACAATGTCATCCAAAATGTTGATGTCTTTCTTTGTTCAGTCGAAAAGAAATTATGTTTTTTGGGGAAAACATTGCGGGATTTTTCTAATTTTAATGGACTTTAATAGACACCAACATTTGCTTGACTCAACACTTAACAGTTTTTTTAAACGGAGTTTCAAAGGACTATAAACAATCCCAAACGAGGCATAAGGGTCTTATCTAGCAAAACGATTGTCATTTTTGACAAGAAAAATAACAAATATACACTTTTAAAGCACAACTTTTCGTCTAGGTCCGGTCCAGCGCGACCTAACGTAAATGCGTAGTGACGTAGGGAGGTCACGTGTTACATATATAAAATGCACATTTGCGGACCATTGTAAACAATAAACTGACACAAAGACATTAATTAGTATCAGTTGACATACAACAACGTAGGAACGGTCCTCTTTCAACACACTTGTAAACACTGGGGCGGAGTTTCGCGTTCGTCCTCTGTGACCTCTTGACGTCATGACGTATTGCGTGAGGTCATGCTGACGCTTTCAGGACCGGAGGAATATGAGAAGTTGTGCTTTAAAAGTGTATATTTGTTATTTTTCTGTCAAAAATGACAATCGTTTTGCTAGATAAGACCCTTATGCCTCGTTTGGGATTGTTTATAGTCCTTTGAAACTCCGTTGAAAAAAACTGTTAAGTGTTGAGTTAAGTATTAAATGTTGGTGTCTATTGAAGTCCATTAAAATGAGAAAAATCCTGCAATGTTTTCCTCAAAAAACATAATTTCTTCTCGACTGAACAAAGAAAGACATCAACATTTTGGATGGCATTGTGGTGAGTGGATTGTCTGGATTTTTCTTTTAAGAAAATGGAATATTCCTTTAAAAGGAATGTTTTTTTCTGCTGTCCAGTTTGACCAGCTAGATGACATTACCTTGATGAGATATTTAACCTCATACGTAGACATCACATTTTTTTGTTGTTTACAGCATAATTCTTAATTCTGTGTAACTAGAACCTGTTGTACACAAAACTGGACAATTACACTGGTTCATATTCAAAGAAAAATATTTGGATATATTTATTGGTTGTTCCTAAGCCCAAATAGTTGGAAGAAATCTGAAAAAGACTAACCAAAACTCGGGTCATAAGAGGTTAAATCAGGAGCAACGTTCATTAGAAAACTAAATTAAGTTAGCAAAAGACATAGTGCCCATGCACCACTTGCCAAATACAGCAAGTGACATTTTCTAATAATGAGCTCGGTGCAACTTATGACAATATACAACAATACAAACAAAAATATGTGTACTTTGTTTTTTTAAACATAACTATCTTGGCTACAGGAAGAATGTTGGAAAATTGCCTAACATTCGGCCGCTCCCTTGTGAGGAGGAAAATTGTGAACGAAGACAGTCTGGAGGAGTCCAAGCTGTGTCGTTGCCTCTCCACTGTGGATCTCATTGCCCTTGGGGTAGGAAGTACACTGGGAGCTGGGGTCTATGTGCTCGCTGGTGAGGTGGCCAAAGGCAACTCTGGCCCCAGTATCGTGGTGTCCTTCCTCATCGCTGCTCTGGCATCTGTGATGGCCGGCCTTTGCTATGCAGAGTTTGGTGCCCGTGTACCAAAGACGGGCTCGGCCTATCTGTACAGTTATGTGACCGTAGGGGAGCTCTGGGCCTTCATCACAGGATGGAATCTCATTCTGTCATATGTAATAGGGAATCATTTATCGATATAGGTCATCATTATTAATCACTAAAGATTGGTAGTTACAGTACATAAGTTGCACAGATACGTATAGTAGAATGTCTAAAGTGGATACTTAATTGAAATTAAGTGTTTCCATTATTTACACAATATTGTTACAATATAAACTGATATTTCATTGGAACAGGGACTTCTAGTGTGGCTCGTGCCTGGAGTGGGACGTTTGATGAGCTCATAGGGGGCCACATTGAGAAGTTCTGCAAAACATACTTCAAAATGAGTTTTCCCGGCCTTGCTGAGTACCCTGATTTCTTTGCAGTCTGCCTGATCTTACTCTTATCAGGTAAATATCAAAATCTGGCAGTAAGTTTGTAACACTAAAAATGACAAGCAAATGTACTAAGTGGTATTGACTTCAATTCAATGTGCAACAATCGCTCTCATTTGTTTCGCAGGTCTTCTCTCCTTTGGCGTGAAAGAGTCGGCTTGGGTCAACAAAATCTTCACAGCTGTAAATGTGCTCGTGCTAATATTTGTCATTATCTCTGGATTCGTCAAAGGAGACTCAGACAATTGGAATCTATCAGAGGAATCACTCATAAACTTCACCATTGTCACAAGGTGAGGCTTTCATTGTGGTGTGTGATAAAAATGTCTGCTCATAATCATGTGAATTTATATCCAAGATATTATATCATTACAGGAATCTTTCATACACAGCTAATGTTACCAGTGATTACGGTGCGGGGGGGTTTTTACCTTATGGTTTTGGTGGGACTCTGGCAGGTGCAGCCACATGCTTTTATGCCTTTGTAGGATTTGACTGCATTGCAACCACAGGTATTCAAACATGCATTTTATACTATTAAAATATCTAGATATACACAAACTTTTATTACTAAAACATTTAAACATTAATGTATATAACTGTATCAATTCTGTTACGATTTACTCACCATGTTGTTATAAACCGTTAAGATTTTAAGGAGAAATTCTTGATTTACTGCCACACAAAGCCATCACAGTGAAATAGGCAAAGTGCAGTAAACTCTCAAACGGAGAAAAATGCTCTTTACACCAACCAGTCAAACATGTAACTATAATTTTGACACGCTCGTTTCTCTGAAATGGGAGGAAACTTTGTCACAAGACAAAACAGATGTCACAAAGCACATTTCAAGCCTTAACTCAATTTTGGCCAAATGTGTAGTTACTGCGCTTTGCAGAATAAATGTATTTTTTTAATCTTAATAATTTCTTATTTTAATCAGGTGAAGAGGTGAAAAACCCCCAGAGGGCGATTCCCATTGGTATAGTGGTCTCACTGCTGGTGTGTTTCCTTGCCTACTTTGGTGTCTCTGCGGCTCTCACCCTCATGATGCCCTATTACCTGTTGGATGAGAAGAGTCCTCTGCCTGTGGCTTTTCAATATGTGGGCTGGGAACCTGCAAAATATGTAGTGGCTGGTGGTTCACTTTGCGCTCTATCAACCAGGTAAACAGTCTTTTTTGCTCGGCTGGTCAATAGTAAAATTATGATCATTAAGTATAATCAAAAAGTATAATCATTCTGTCTTTCTTTTTGGTTGTGTTAATTCTGTTAATTTATAGATATTTTATGTTTTGGGTTTGTGGTGGATATTCTTATGCTTGCTACTGTATGCATCTCTAATGATACTTTGTTTGAAAGAGAGATGTGTATTTAAATATATTTACAAGTTTGTACGGGCTCTCTTTATGATGGGGACACACCTAACAAACTGCTGAAACATTCTTAGATTGGATTCAACACACATAAGGAGTGTTTCTTGCATAAATTATTTATTATCTGTGATGATTAAACAAAGACTGAGCACAACTGTAAAAGACATGATCAGTTATTATGATGAAATTACAATTATAATCATTAGGTGTGTCCCCAGCTAAAGTCTTTGTGGCATGTGTGTTTTTTCCTGGTGAATGAAATCAGTGAAGCAATAGTGTGACATTAGTGCCAAAAATATTTGTTAAGATCATAAATCTTACTTACTTGCATTATAATATGAATCTAATAAAATATACCGCATATCACAGTTTGTTCTTGTGCAATATTCACAGGAAAAAATGATGTATTTGTGCATCTGGTCCCATTTGCTTCATTTAAACGTGCTGTATAACACGCTTATCACACTGTTTCGATTTTTTGAAGTCAACATGAAACCCTGTGCACAAAACTGATCATATTGTTAAATATTCCCAACCAAAGCAGGATATCAGACAACTGAAAGGGCTTCCCCCTTAAAATCGAAAGTAGGGGCACAAGGAAAAGTTATGTTTCTGACTTATGCACATTGTAAAAAGTAAAAAGTTGGATCAACTTTTTAAACAAAAAGAAAAAAAAACAACAAAACAAAATCTTCAATTGTTAACACTTTAAAAATTAAGTTTATTCAACAATTTTTTTAAAGTAAAGTGAAACTAAAGTAAAAATTTAAGTTTACTAAGACATATTTTTAAAGTGTTTTTAAGTATCAAACAATTTAATTTAAAATTTCCAAAAGAAGATATTTGCGTTTCACTGTAAAAAAAAGTTAAAACAACTTGGCTTTGCAAGTCAATTCAACCTACTATTTTAAGTTTTGACCTTTTGACCTGTGATAAATTGACATAACTTATAATTGTTTAAGGTAGTGATGTGAGCAGTTGGCCACATCCAATGAAATGAATGGGTCTCTATGGCCTTCTGCTGTCAAAATGAATTATAACTGTAATTCTTTATGTTTGTTTTCTAACCAGCAGATGGCCAAATTCAACACATAACATCTAGATCAATATCTGAAAACAAATTTAGATCATAACTTATGGGAATTTTTCATAAAAAAATTATATTTTACATGCAAGCTTATGGTGTAGTTGAGAAATTTAGAGGTAAACAAAAGTACTTCATCTCCCAAAACACAGCATTAATGTATAGATAGGAGGTAAACAACAACAACAAAATATATATATATTATTTGTATCATTAAAATGTATATATTTTTTGTAATCACTCTATCAATTTCTGGGGTCATTTTGACCCCCACAGACCCTTAATGTAAAAAGGAAAATCAGGGCTTATGAGGGTTAAGTGCATTATAGTCTTAAAAATACAGGTGTTTAAAAGTTTCTTTACAGCGATGCCACAGAATAACTATTCAGTCAAAGGTTTGTAAATGAACCATTTCTTTCATACCTTTTTTATAATGTAAACAACCTTTTTAAACATCAAATAACATAAAACAGAAATGTTCTTCAGATGTTAAAGGCTCTTTATGGACCCATTCAGCCAAAAATGGTTCTTCTATGGCATTGTTAAGCGCCTTTATTTTTTAAGAGCATCATGTTGACTTTAAAAAACAAGAAAAGTGTGTTGTTTGTGAAGTGTTTGGGATCAGATTTGAAGCATGTACTTAATTGACCTGTTGCTTCTGCTGATGTCTTTGCTTTACATGTAGTCTGCTGGGATCCATTTTCCCAATGCCGCGTGTAATCTATGCTATGGCACAGGATGGGGTGCTTTTCAAAGTGTTAGCCCAAATCAGTCCTAAGACGATGACCCCACTTATTGCCACAATGTCTTCCGGTGTAGTTGCAGGTGAGAGTTGGCGGCATTGTTAGCGTGCAAACTTGACAGTGTGTACCACCAGGCAAATGTGAAAAAGAATGCGATCTAAAATTATTATTGGAACATACACAAAACTAATGATCTCTTACAGGACAGGAATAGTTCAAGCAAAAATAAATATTTTTTGTTTTCACCATTTTTACTCACCAGTTTACATCAATTTTACATCATGCATCTGGCAGATGTTTTAATCTAAAGAAACTTGCAGTGTATACACATGTTTTTGTCAGTATGTGGATGACCTCAAATGACCTTTGCGAGCCTGCTACCACAATACGCACAACCGGCGCAACGTCATAGAATGTCTCTGAACAGGTTCACGCCCACTTTTGGGGGAAAACGGATTAGACCTTCCATTGACTTCCATTCGGGGTGGCGGAACAGGGCAACGTTCGTGCACAGCCGGCAGGCGTAAATAACTTATGAAATCACTCAGATTAAACATGTTGAGTAATTATCTGTCCACCCTGCCTGCCATAGAGCGCAAAAGATACATTAACACATTTAATTTGGTCAATATAAAAACATGTCCCTTTCATTCTCCCAGCATCAACGTATCTTTCGCGCTCTGTGGCGGGCGGGGTGGACGGATGATTGCTCGACATGTTTGATCTGAGTGGTTTCATGGGTTGTTTACGCCTTCCGGCTTTGTGGAGGCGTTGCTTTGTTCCGCTATTTTGATGGAGGTCAATGGAGGGTCTGGTTTTGTTCCCCCAAAAAGGGGCAGGGACGAAATTTACAGTCAAGTTCCCGGATGTGCCGGTAGTCCGTATGCTCTACTCGCTCTCATGTTGTTACAAACCTGTATGATAGATGTACTGTATATGGTGTTTGGTGTCAGTAACATCAAATTTTTTCAAATTGTCTCATACAGAAGACTCGTAGGGTGTATATAAAACTATTATAATATTCCACCCCAATACTTAACAGGTTTAATACAGTTTAAAATTGCAGTTTCAAAGGACTCTGTGACTGTGAGTAAATTATCTAGATTTTTTTTTTTAAGAAAATGGATTAATCCTTTAAATTTAAATAAGTGCATTCTCAAAAGAAAGGTACAAAAGTTGTCACTGGGATGGTACGTTTTAAAAAGGCTCTAATATGTACAATTTTGGTATAGATATGTACCTTTGAGGTACCAATATGCACCTTTTACTGTAGGTTCAAAAGTATACCTCTTGAAAAGGTACTGCCCCTGTGATAACTTTTGTACCTTCTTGTACCTTCAAAAATATCTTGATCCCTCAAAAATAAAACTTAGTACAGTTACTTAAGTACCTACTGTATTTAACAGCTTTGGGAAGGAGTGCTTTCAAAAAGTCTTATGGGTTTGGAACAACAAAGCGGTGATTATTTTTTGACAGAATATTTGGGTGAACTATTCCTTAAAACAATTCAAACACTAGTGAGCCAGCAAAGTGGCTGCACTTGGCTAATATTTGCTGCTTCTTCACAGTTGCCGGTGGTGGTTAATATGTTCTTTTCCTTCCAGAGTTCCAGGTGTTTGAACCATGAACCTTTTTTGTCTTTAGCCTGTTGGGTTCCATGTTCCCTCTCCCACGCATTCTGTTTGCCATGGCACGAGATGGCATACTGTTCCGATTTCTTTCCAAAGTGAGTAAGCGTCAGTCGCCAGTGGCTGCCACTATGGCAGCGGGCACTACAGCGGGTAAGCTAAGTTTGTGTCAGCCTGGTGGAGGTTCAGTGTGCCTGCTAGACAAAATGTTGAATGCGCTATCACTTGTAAGTCGCTTTGGATAAAAATAAATGTAAATGTTTGATAGATGCATGCTGTCGCTGTGGTGGTGGTGCTTAAAATCTATATAATATAACTCCTTATGTGTATTGCATGCAAAAGCGACACTGTATGTACTGTAGAGTGCTCGGGACAGGAACTATAGATCATAGTCGCTTTGCTACAGTATATGTTTGTAAAGTCACATGTCAGGTGCAGATGGCTGATGTACTGACAGCTGTAGGAAGAGATTCTCAGAATCTCAGTGCTGTGGTTATAGACGACTTTGATGCCAGCAGGGGCCTGCATGGTGGATGCTTATGGATTCTTAGTACTTCTAAGGAATGAGAAAGCAGAGGGGAAGCATAGCCAGGGAAGGGTAAGCGGGTAAGATGGATAAGAAACCCCCTGCACGTTAAACATGTTAGGTCTACATCTGAAGCACTTTATGTTTGTTAGTGTACATTGGTTCCGTACTGTGAGGGACGTTTGGGCACCTGTGCAGTGTAAAACCATGGGACACATCTGGAGTTCCTTTCATCAGAAGATACAGATGTTATCAAATCATGTGCTGAGAGTAAAGTCATCCTCTTATCAAGAAATTAGTACTGATTGTTAAAAATGCCTGTCATTTTTTTTACAAAGTCCTACAGGATACAATATCCTATCATGCAGTATATATACAGTACTTTCTCTGTGTTAGCTAGTTTCTATATAATCTGATACATTGCACATATGCAAGTTTCATACACAGTATACTTGTTTTTTGATACATTTTTAGTCTTAATTTATGCAATAAAATGTAAACAAATGGAATGATAAGATGTGCATGTCCTGTTGGTCCATAATAGCCCAAAAGGTATTTGAATACTTCAGTTTCAGTTATATTGTAATACATTCCATTCCATAAAAAAGACCAGAATAAGTGCAGTGTAAAACTGTATTAAACATATATTATAAACTAAATATACATATAAACAATCATATCATCAAAATCTAATATTTTTTAAAAATTGAAATGACTAAGACACCCAGCACTCTAAAAAGTGCTGGGTTGTTTTTAACCCAAGACTGGGTTAATATTAGACAAACACAGCGCTGGGTTAAAAATGACCCGATGATCCTGATTTGACCCAGCCCTGGTTTAAAAACAACCCAGCACTTTTTCAGACGGGGACAGTTAATTTTAGTAAAATTTGATTGCATGGTATCTGGTTATGTTATTCATGTTATCTGTGCAATGAAACAAATTACTGCACTTAACCAATGCATTAAATGTGGCTTTAGTGTTCAGATACGTTTGGGGCCACTATATGCAAAATATTTCACTTATGCAAACATTTTCTGTATATGTGATGTAATTTGTGCTGCCTTATTTTGTCATTTGCATTAGAGTTTTAAGCAAATGATCCAACTTCAGTGTCTGAAGGGCTCTTCATTTGGACTGTATAATGGATTTATTTGAAAAGTGTATCCTTTGTACACATAAACAGATGTGACTTTGTCACAAAATTAACATATTAACAGATTCTGTGAATGGATCATTATCCTGTCTTCCACTAAATAAATTCCGAAAACAGTTTAGACCTCTCCAGTATATAAATCACATTTGATCATATAAATATACATTTTATATACTTTTCTTGATTTATTTTACATGTGAGTGTATTATTTGGTCTTTATCAAGCACCCTTCAAATATCTGTAATTTTTTAGCCCTTCCGCTTTCATTTGATTGTTATGCATGTATTTTTCGATGGCTAAAAAGCTGTTTCTCTGCATGATCAGCTTTTCTTTTCATTCCAACAGCAATCATGGCCTTCCTGTTTGACTTGAAAGCACTGGTGGAGATGATGTCTATTGGAACTTTGCTGGCATATTCTTTAGTAGCTGCCTGTGTTCTCATCCTCAGGTTAGTAAACACAGCTTTCCTTTTGTCAGTGCCATTTCGAATATTGATTTTTAATATTACTGTAAAATGTCACATATATGTAATAATTCTGAAAAGTGAATGAATTTTTTTTAACCACGATTGGCAGCAAAATTTCGTTCAGTTTTAGATTAACTTTTTTTTTTATTTTCAAAATCAGTTTTTTTTGTTAGAATTTAAAATACATTTTCAATTCTGATTTATTGTTTTCCTGAATATACGGCAAGCATTCCTGTGTATTATTTTGTGTATTAATCACCTGCCATCTAGTGGTCATGTGTCAACTTTAGCATTGAATGTTAAAGGGATAGTTCACCCAAGGATGAAAACTCTGTGGCTGTTTACACTTGGTATAAGATGTGTTTTCGTTGATCGGATCACAAGTGGACGACGCTAAAGACAGGTGTAAACCAGTGGCGGCTGGTGACTGCTCATCCGAGGGGCGCTAATTCAAAATAAGCGTTCGGAGTGTCATGTGTGTTGCCTGCGTTTTTAAAATATGTGTTTGTTGCGTCATGTGAACCATGTGCATCACGTGTTTTGTCAAAATAAGTGCCTGCTACACATGCGTCAAAATTGTTTATGATAAAAGAGACGCTCACATTCACAAAATACACGCAAGACACTCCTGTAACAGTAAATTCTGATTACGCATGAAATTATGTGAGTATCTGGCAAAGTGAGCATTTCTTTTATCATAAACCCTTTAGACGCTTCTGCAGCAGGCACTAATTTTTGCAAGACACGTGATGCACACAAGATCTCTTGACGCGCAGAACACATATTTTGAAAAAAGGAACCACACACATGATGGGCTACATACATGTTGTGACGAACTTCGCATCATGTGCCCCCAAAAAAAGAAGTCACCGGCTGCCACTGGTGTAAACGGTGTTTAAAACGTTTTAAGCTCATCCACTTTTGACCACTTTCAACCACATTCAGAGGTAGTAAAAAACCATTTTGATCGGATTGCTTTTGAAGTGTAAATGCACATATGGTCGAATGTGTCCGAACCGCCTTGCTCTCCGCCTATTTGTCTAATCTGTGGTACTGAGCACAATGTTTTACGTTTTTTTCTGACTTGAAGCGCAATCTTTAGGCTGTCATTGATAAAACTAAAGCGGCTGATCTCCGCGTATTTCGTTATTTTGCTAGCGCGTGAAAGTTGCGCGATTTTATTTCATCAATTGCGCTGAAAAATCAGAGAAAGCTCAAACATATACATGTACAAAACACTGTGCAGCATGTTTACTTACAACACAAGCAGCGGACTCTGACATAATATTAGTTTGCGTCCATTTAAACCCGTCATTACCCCGCTCGCATTTAAATGACAGCGGAGAGACTTGCCCACAGTCTCCAAAGACCACCCCCTCAAAGTCATCAGGACAGAAGCGGTCGAAAATGGACAAAAGAGACGGATTTAAATACCAGGTGTAAACATAATGTGTCTCTCTCGTTCACTTGGGATCCGTACTTAATACCAAATGTAAACACCCCCTCTGTCATCATTTACTCACCCTAATGTTGTTCTAAAATAAGTGAATTTATTCTGTTGAACACAACAGATAAAAATTAGATAAAAATAAACTATCAAAAACTCAGAACAGCATGAGGTTGAGTAAATTATGAGTTTTAATTTTGGGGGAACTATCCCTTTAAGTTGAATTTTAGAGTGTAAATAATATGATGATAATCTCATTGCATTTTAATGAGTAAATATAGTTATAGTTAGTAAATAAATATAGTTAAAATGCATCATTTCCATTGATAATATTCATTGATTGATCCATTTTTATTCTAATACACACATTTAACATGCCAGATATCAGCCGGATGCTGCGTTTGAGAGGTCCAGAATCAACGAAGAAAAGGAAGCAATGGGTGAATCTGAACTGACTGAATCTGAGTCTCATCTCAACATGTTGAAGGATGGAGAAATAACCCTACACTCACTGTTCAATCCACCACAACTGCCCACAGAACAGACCTCCACAGTGGTCAATGTGTCTGTTATTATTATGGGTTAGTATTGCACATCGGCTGACTGATTTTCCAAATGATAGAAGCAGACATCCATTGTCATTCTAAACTGTGTTTTTTTCTTTGCAGTGTTTATTGTGTGTGTTGTAAGCACGCTTAACACATACTATGGACAGGCCATTGCTGCCATGGAGCCTTGGGCCCTGGGGCTGTTAGCAGCATCTTTGTTCATCTTCATTTTGTGCATCCTTTTGGTTTACAGACAACCTCAGACGAGGAAGAAAGTTTCTTTTATGGTATGTAAGTTATTTAAAAATATATGTTTAATACGGTGGCCTCGGGGTGCAAAAATAAATTACAATGGTAAATTACTTATTTACAAGTTTTTTTTAAAACAAATTTACACGTTTTTTTTTTACAAATTTACAAGTTTTCTTAACAAATTTACAATGAGTGAACAAATTTACAAGTTTTTTAAACAAATTTACAAGTTTTTTGGCAAATTTACAATGAGTGAACAAATTTACAAGTTTTTTAAACAAATTAACAAGTTTTTTAACAAATTTACAATGAGTGAACAAATTTACGAGTTTTTTAAATAAATTTCCAAGTTTTTTAACAAATTTACAATGAGCGAACAAAATTACAAGTTTTAAAACAAATTTAAGTTTTTACGGAAAGGGTAGGTATACAATACGCTGATGTCGCGCATCCGGGCCTCCGGTGGGAGGAAACCTGGAAGTATAAAATCCTAATCTTTTAAAAATTATTCAGATCATATCATCGAACAAGTTAACGCACCCTTGATTCCTCTGAAGTGTCCTCCTGGGTTGGAGCTTACAGCACCATGTAAACAAACTCACGCTGCCCTGTTTCAGTCTAACCCCCGAAGCGAACGAACAATGCAGTCCTGATTAAAACGTTTGGAGCCCTCTCTCCTGTTGTCTTTAATATAATGAGAAAGTCAGTGAATTATTTTGATAACTGCCATCCAAAACGTGTGCAACTTGGAAAGCTAGCGTTAGCTAACTAAACTATTTCACTTACCTGAAAATAAAGTCCAATATCCCTTTGAGTCACTCGGGAATCGATGAAAGGCTATATATTATCACTCTGTTTCCGTTAATAGGATGTACAGCCTAATACACAACATCGCATTTGCAACTCTCATGAGATTCACAGTGATACTTCCGGGTTTCTTCCCATCGGAGGCTCAGATGCGTGACGTCAGCGTATTGTACCTACCATTTCCGTAAAAAGCGTAAATTTTTTTAAAACTTGTAATTTTGTTTGCTCATTGTAAATTTGTTTAAACACTTGCAAATTTTTTAAAAAACTTGTAAATTTGTTCCTCATTGTGGATTTGTTAAAAAACTTGTACTTTTGTTCGCTCATTGTAGATTTGTTTAAACACTTGTAGATTTGTTAGAACACTTGTACATTTGTTCACTCATTGTAAATTTGTTAAAAATCTTGTAAATTTGTTAAAAAACTTGTAAATTTGTTAAAAAAAAACATGTAAATTTGTTAAAAAAACTTGTACATTTGTTTTTAATTTACCATTGTAATTTATTTTTGCCTTTCCAGGCCACGGTAGTTTTAAGACCCCTGATGAGTTTTAAATCTTATCTTCTAAACAGCTGCAAGAATTTGTAACACATTTTAATAATCCAAATTATTCACATTCTGTACAAATACACCGGACTTAAAAATGTGTGCCATATGTTCGCCTTTAGCTGTAGGTGTATCATGCTCAATACAGCACTGGGTTTTAGAGTAATAGCCTGTATGAAACAACTGTTTGCAAAGCACTCTGTGTCCTGAAGGGTTGATTGTCTGTTATCCTTATCTGACGTGACAAACAGAGTGATACGACCCGAAAGTGTCTCCATTGATTTGTTTATCTACTTTAGTCCGGTTTAATTCATTAGCGAGCAGAGTGCATAATAGCAGATGTTTGAAGCAAAGTGAATTTTCGCTCCAGGTTCCTCTGTTGCCCTTTTTGCCCATCTTGAGTATATTTGTCAATGTGTATCTCATGGTTCAGCTCAGCGGGGACACATGGATCCGCTTCTCCATCTGGATGGCAATAGGTAAGTGCTGTGAGCAAACACACATGCACGCACACACACACAGAGCTTTTGAAGCTATGGATGACTTCTCATAAGCCTTACTATATTTCAGACATTCAAAAATTAAATGATTTGGGAATATTTAAAAAAACTCCTAGCATTTGAAGTTTACATGGTTTACAATAATTAATTTAATTTTTTCATGTAATAAATCCACAGGTTTCATCATCTATTTTGGTTATGGGATGTGGCATAGTGCTGAACGCCAGAGGCATTTACAAAGCTGCGGTGTTGTGTCAGAGAAAAAGAAGCTGACAACAAACAAAGGCATTGAAGACTATCTGATTCAAACAGAGAAGACAAGTCCATGTTAGACTGAAAGAGAGACTTATATTAACAGACTGTTACTCACAGCATTCACCAACCAGCTGACAGACCTCCGGAGCTCTGTGTATACAGCTCTGCCTTTACACTGCCATCATGAACAATATTTTATCACTTTAAACATCTCTCAGTGCTGATGATCTCATACTGTACATGCTGTGATTATATCACATAATATAACAACAGGGGTGGAAAAATGTATCATACTATGATCTGACAATACTGAAACAGGGCCACTTCAAAAATTCATGGAGACTGCTATGAAATTTTAATTAATGGCTCTTCTTGGTTCATCTCATTTGAGATGAAATTTCTTTCAAGGATTGTTTGAAAAAAATATTTACACCCCTTTAAGACATACCTCTGCATATGACTGATATTTGCAAACATGTTTGGTTGAGAAAGGGAACACAGTTCATAAAACATTTTTAAATTTGCCAAGATGCAAAAATATTAGGTACCTAAAAAGTCAAATAAACATATGTGACCCTGGATTACAAAACCAGTCTTAAGTTGCACGGGTATATTTGTAGCAATAGCCAAAAATACATAGTAGGAATCAAAATGATAAATTTTTCTATTATGCCAAAAATCATTGATATTATTTAATGGTCCATTGAAATATTTTGTAAACTTCCTACAATAAATACATCAAAACTTTATTTTTGTGAGTGGATGTAGTTGCTAAGGACTTCATTTGGACAACGTTAAAGGTGATTTATTATTACGGTATTATTATTTGCACCCACAAATTTCAGATTTTCAAATCATCGTATCTCGTCTAAATATTGTCCTATTCTAACAAACCATACATCAATGGAAAGCCCATTTAACTTTTAGATTATGTATAAATCAACTCTTATGACTGGTGTTGTGTTCCAGGGTCACAAATATACTTAGTCCTGGTGTGGGACAAAAGCGTGGTAGTCACATAATTCAATAAATGTAAAACATGAATTAGGTACAGCTTTGAAAAAGCAGTAAGTATTACTGTGACCACCTAGCTTCACACATAACTACTGTTAACTATTCTGTTATTTCATTTCAAGTGTTATTAAGTGTTTACTTCTAAGATTTAGTATTAATTCTATTGACTACATCTTATTTTAGGTGCAAGAGATGCTAAGCTGCTCATACAGAATAACAATACTTGTTTTTTTCTTATTCTAAAAAAACTTTTTATTTTTGCCCTCTACATATTATATGTATCTATAGTTTGTGTCATGTCCTAATGTACGGTATTCACAGGTCAATCTGTTGTTGAACATTACACAAAAAAAAAATGTGTAATGAATGCTTTACATGTTTTCCTTAGGCATGGGCCGGTATGAGATTTTGGAGGTATGATTACCTTAAGTAAAAATACCACGTTTCACAGTACTGCGGTTTTGACATTACAACACTAAAATGTGTTTTTTCAGACAACAACTTTTTTAACTGGACACAATACATTTTAAATTTCTTTCAAAATATATTTTTGTAATATATTATATATTATTATTTTGGTAATATATAATATTTTGTAATTTTGTAATATATATTTTGTAATATATGTTATAATATATTAAAATATATATTATAATTACATGACTTGACATGATTTAATTAATTTTGTGTAAACCCAGCTCATACCTTACAAACTTGACTCTTTAAAACCTCGGTATACCTTGAAACCGGTAACCAGCCCATGCCTAGTTGTCCTATTACCCCTTATTAACTTTATCTACATTCGTTAACTTACAATAGGTTTTAGAAATTTTTTGTGATGAAGTATTCATCTACATAAAATGACTTTAAACTGTTACTCAATAGATTTTTTAGGTATTGCTTACTAAGATATTAAGCATCACTTGTCTGATAATGTAATAGTGTAATGAATGGACTACACCTCAGAATCTGACAATGTTTCCTCAATACGGCAGTGATGAAAAGGTTTGAACTGTCAGTCAGGTTCTCTGTACAAACATTTATATAGTATGTGTTAATATGTCATTAAGACAATGTATATCGTTTTTATGCTTTAGAGGCTTTTGTATAGTGCTTTTACATGTAATGGATGTGTTGAGCTATTGCTCATTATTTCATTATTGCAAGGTCGTTTCATGTAAAGCAATAAAATATTCCTTCCCTTTTTATATTTGTTCTTAACATTTGTATAAATAAATAGACTTTTACACCGGCACAGTACCTCGGTTCATAGATCTGTTATTGGAATCTGTGAAGTGTATTTAACTAATTATTGATTTTATTCACCAGCGTATACACTCTAAAAATGTTGTGTTGGGTCAAAAAGGGACAAACACAACCTTTGGGTTAAAGTAACCCAGAACATGTTTTATATTTGACCCAACAATGGGTTAAAACAACCGAGCAACGTTGAAAATAACCCAGCATTTTTTGGAGTGTACTATCAAGTGAAGGAATATTTGAATTCATGTTTCAAAAGATTTTTCTTACTCTATGTAATGTCCTTTTATAAATCAAGCTGTTGCAAATTATGTTTCAAATGCTCTTTGTGGCAAATATGGTGCATAAAGCAACTGGCATAGAAAAAAAATATTATTTTAGCTTTACGTCAACACCATTTGAGTACAGATAGCTGACTCTGGGCAGTAATGTATAAGCACACGAGAAAACAAAAATCTCCCAATACTAAACTGATGATTTTATTCATGTTGTTGTGTTAACAATAGAGTTTTTGAAAAGAAACTTGAGCTGTGAGGTCTCACAGGTTTTGTCCATTAGATGGCAATAAAGGATTGGGGGATGAGGTTTACAGACTGATGCTAAAGGAGGAGTGTGTAGATGGGTTGGGGAAAATCCCTTTATTTTTCACATAGCAGGTCAAACATTGAGGGTGCATAGACTGTTCTTCAGATCTCTGAGCACCAAGATCACTGCTGTACGTGGTGCAAAAAAGCTTCACTTCAGACACCATGAAGCTCTGGATCTTCTTCACACTGGCACTGCTTTGGCTGGAGGTCCAAAATGGTGAGCAGATGATTCATTGTTGTTCTGCTTGGTTATTTTTGCTTTCAAAATAGTTAAATTATAATCAGTTCCCTTTGCAAGGAAATACAATGAGAGAAACAGATGATATGTAATTTGTGTGGTGTGTCAATGTCAAGACGCTAATAAAAAACAACCAAAATTCCAGAGCAGAAAGAGTAGGAGAGATTCATTCTAGATCCAAGCTTTAATACATTAAGCTTAAACAAAAAAAAGTTTGCCAAATTTTCTTGTGATTTTAAAAATATGATAACACCATTTGCAATTTGAAAATGACCATTTGTGTTGACCTATGATCGTCTTCACAAAATGAAACTTGAAGATTGGCTTGTCCAAATGCCAACAGTGTGCAAAGTTGTGATTTTTGTGGCCATTACATAATTCCCATATTTCCATTCGTTTTATTTATATAGTTTGGATGACTTTACCATCAATCTCACGTGGAGAATACTGTAGCAATAATAAAGAATGAGTAGCTGTGCCCAAACTTTTCCGTTTTGTTTTGTGTTCCTTCAGACCATATGCAATGTCACAAATAAGTTTAAATGAATTTAGATTCAGTGAACACGAACAGAGGTTTTGGCCAATTTTAAGCATTTTTGCACAGAGAACAAGAACGGCATATTTCCTGCATTTTTGTTTGTACAGCTGTGAGCTGAATGTGTATGAAGCTGCTTTCCAGATGAGAGAACCACTCGCACCTCTCTATTTCTCTCTCTCTCTCTCTCTCTCTCTCTCTCTCTCTCTTTCTCTCAGAGATCAAACAAGTTATAAAGTAGCACAACCAAAAAGTAAAAACCTCTGTCTCTGTTTATATGTTCTTTTACCACAGGGCTGTTGAATGCTTCATTCTGATTGGTTGACAAATGCTGTAAGCGTGTGCATTATTTTTAGTAGGCTCTTAAACGTACACCTATGAAGTAGTTCCGGGTCTGTTGACCGCATTACAGCTCCATATCACTACACCAAGTTTTTTAACAAATAAAGCATCAATATGTGTGTGGTAGCAAAATCAATAAATTAAATATTAAATAAGTAATATAATTAAAAAAAGAAAATGAATACACTGTAGGGGTGCACCAATATATCACCGATGATGCTTGCTATGCTTGGATTATGGTGAAATGGCACTACATCCAAAAGCCAGATGGCGCTCTCGTGCAG
The DNA here is from genome assembly GCF_027580225.2 of Misgurnus anguillicaudatus. Lineage (NCBI taxonomy): Eukaryota > Metazoa > Chordata > Actinopteri > Cypriniformes > Cobitidae > Misgurnus > Misgurnus anguillicaudatus. The sequence goes on along the minus strand of NC_073352.2, from coordinate 16,587,391 downwards.
AAACTCAATATGCCGCGCAGAATAAGAACCATTCACACGCAGCTCCAGGATATGTCTTAAGCATAATTTATGCTGTTCTTCAAACCTTTTCATGTATTTTCATGATAACAAAGAATATGTATAATGATTATGTTTGACAAGTGTTGCTTTTTCAAATGCATGTTTTAAACGACTCAAATTAACAGTAATTTCAGATAGATAAGGACTTACTGATCAAAAGCCGTTGTACACGAAATAGCTTTGCATAATATCGGCAGTGCGATTCAGAATAGTTATCGGCCACGTATTATTAGTGTATATCTGCATTTATCTTCGCATCTCTAGAATACAGTAAATAACCATCTATGCTTGTTTGTGTGTGTTTTTTTGTGTGCTTTTTTCCTGAATATACAAAGCTAGAACAAATGAATTCATAAATACTGAAGAAAAAAAACATAAATATTGATAGACAAAACTTGTTCACATTGTTCTCTCTCTCTCTCTCTCTCACACAAGCTGTAAAATGACATTTCAGAATTAGCAATGGAGGCTTTTTGAGATGCGTAAGAAATAAGTCCTACTCACCATACACTGTAAAAAATACTTTGCTGCCTTAAATTTTTTTGTTGAATCAACTCGGATTTACAAGTCATTTCAACTTACTATTATTTTTCTTGACTAGAGATGAGTTTTTATAACTACAGGTGAGTTGTTATAACTTATAAAATTAAGTTGACTTTTCTCAACTATATTTTATAAGTTGTGACAACTTATCTCTGTTGAAATGACTTGTAAATCTGAGTTGATTTAACAAACAATTTTAAGGCAGCAAAGTATTTTTTTACAGTGCATCATTTTTAGGGACAAACATTTGTCAAATATCTTAAAACAACTGAACAATATCACTCAAAACAATGTCTGAACAATGGTGTGGTAACCGTGGTATAAGCAGAATAATTGACTTTGTCTATTTAATTATTTGAAAATAATACAGCAAAATAACTCAATTCAGGGCCGCATTACCACCTAGGGTCGGGTGTGCATTATGTAAGAAATAAATTGACGACGACCTGTTGAATTATTTGAAAATAATGTACCCTCAAGGTTGTTATGCAGCACATCGAATAAGTTTTCGAATAAATTAAATAAATAATGCATTATTTTCTAATATGTCAAAGAACTGGACTGGAGTAATTTATTTGGCTTATACCACAGAAATTGCTAAGACGTTGCTCTGGTGTTTTTTTTAAATAATCAACACCCATGGAACAGTTGTAAACCAATCAGAATAAAGCACTCAACAGACCCGTGGTATAAATTCAAATAATTTTGTGTCCTGTTGTCAAATATTCCTGACTTGATGTAAAATCTGTCAACAAAACAAATAACATGCTGGTGAAACTCAAGCGTGGTTCTGTTCTTGAAGGGAATTCTTCTCCATCTTTAGGTGTGTGCCAGCAACCCAAACGTAAAAAAGTGCCAGGAAGAAATAGGGCGAAGGTTCGATACCCAAAAGTAAAAGAAAAGGAGCCAGGAAGCAAAGGCCCATCTATTCTCACCCAGGTTCTTGATAAAGGACGTTTTCTTCGTTTGGGCGATACCCTTTCATTAAACCCTGGGAAAACTTTGGAACTAAGATGCAAAGGAACTAAGATAGGATGGGCGTATCCCTCTTATCTGGACACTTACAATGATAACCGTCTCAGGTATGCATTCTCACTCACTACATCCTATACTACATACTGTGGAAATAGTATGAATTGTAATACAGTCCAGGTCTAAAACTTGACTTGTGTAATACAGCATCAAGCAGCATGAAAGGTTCGGCCAGTTGATTCTGACGTCGCCCTCTGGTGCTGATACCGGGGAGTTCAGCTGCTGGGTGATCCTGTGTGATGGTAATGATTGTGAAAGGGACTCAGACACCATCTCTACAACTTATATATACTTTACAGGTACAGCATCTCACACAGTTGCCACGACAACAGAACATTAAAGAAAGACACATGCCCTCCAAAATTTTTACAATTTGCATTCTCTCTAGACAAAGATGAGCTGTTTGTTCCCTCCGCCATTCATTTTGAGATCGTCTACCTGCGCCCCAACAAGCCCACCACTGTACCCTGTCGGGTGACCAACCCCAAAATCCAAGTATCTCTGCATAGGGAAGTTCCACCAGAGGAAATCCCAGTGGATGGGACACAAATTTTGTACAATCCTACCAGGGGCTTCATTATTCAGAATCCCGGTCCAGAGCACAAGGGTGCTTATTACTGCAAGGCTAACAGCACCACTAAAACCACCTCGCAAATATCCACCAAGTACCAGCTGCTGTATGTGGAGGGTAAGAGAAGATGGAGGAATGCACTTTGGTGCATGAATAATAGATTGGTGGATGCTAATGAACAAGTTGTTTCTTGTTTTCCTCAGTGCCCAGTGGCCCACCTTTTGCCACTATTCAGGCTTCTTCAGATACAGTGAGTGGGGGAGATGTCTTTAATCTTACATGCACAGTCTTGGGCGAACCAGAGATGAACGTAAGCTTCAGCTGGAGGTTTCCAGGGCAGGCAAGTGTTTGATTCTTTTTTAAGATCTAATTATGAGATTAGGAGCATTTTAAGTCATTGATTTTACATAAATTTCAATCTTTAACATGACCTTACCCCGTCAATGGTCAGAAAAGGTTTCTTTCCTTTTAGTCAAACACCTCTGATCTGTCTCAGTGTATGCTAGCCTGTGACTGAAGTGCTGTACTTTATTGTTAATCCTGACATGTCTGTGTGGTCAGGGTCAAAGGCCAGTGGAGATTCAAGATTATTGGAGGCTGATAAACAGAGGTGTGGGCCACACCACACGCATTTCCCAAAGTGTCTTGATTGTGGATGATGCCGAAACGATCGACTTTGGAAAGTACATCTGCATTGCCAAAAATAAGCATGGGGAGACATTGGTGTCCACATTGGTAAAATCAGATAACTAGCTCTTCAGAAGATAAAATGATGATTATAGATTGACCCGAGCTGGACTCCTTTAGGCCTGATTCACACTGCAGTATGAAAACTATTTTACATATGGCTTGGAAATAAAATGCTTTTTTACGTGAATGTCTCCCAAGAGCTCTTTGTTCATATTACAGGGGTTTCAAACCCATCTGGTGAGCTACCGTCCTGCATTCAAACAAAGTTAAAGAAGCTAATCAAGGTGTCCAGGGTTGCTTGATAACTACAGACAGGTCTGTTGGAGCTGGTTTGAAACTGAAGTCGGCAGGACAGTAGCTCACCAGTAGTTGGGTTGGACACACCAGTTATATTTAACCCAGCGCTGGGTCAAAAAGAAGAAAACGCTATTTAACCCTTGAACTTTTTTTTAAAAAAGTACCTTTTTGTCACTGGAACTGTACCTTTTAAAAGGTCCTTATATGCCATTTAGGTTCATTAACTTATCACACTGTGCGACATGGATTGTTTAAACTTGGGTACATCAAGCATGGCCCTGTCCCAAATGGTGCACGTCATGTAGACTTTCGGTCTCGTGGCCTTAAATTGCGCGTGCTCTCTTAGTCTACGAGTAGGGTGGCCATTCGTGCCAGTTCCGCCGGACACGTCCCGAACATGTTTTCGGGTTCGTTCTCCGGAAGTCGCGTTGCTCGACCGCATACGTCATCGAGGTTCTCACATTTCAGTTAAAATACATTAGAAAATTAAGATTTATTTCTTTTAAGACATACAATCACTGTAGTTTCATTCTTACCTTGAAATGTAACTGTTGCTTTTCTGAAATTAAACCCGAAATATTAAACCTTGATGACGTATGCAGTTGACCAACGCGACTTCCGGAGAACAAACCCGAAAACATGTTAGGGACGTGTCCGGCGGAACTGGCACGAATGGCCACCCTATCTACGAGTCCGCAGGGTGTCGGATCTGTCATTTTTACGCTCCGAAGTGTGCTCATCAGGGCCCCCTTTGCACCCTTGATGCGATCTTCGGTGAAGCCCGCACTGCAGCAGGCTTGCGCACTTTACCAACTCAGAAGTCCTTGCGAAAGAGCAATCAGACGACGAAAGGGAGGAGTTCACACTGATGGGCAACTTCTCTTCCTATTTCCGGCACGAAGTCTGTCCCAAAATACAACTCCAGTGCGCTAAGGGTCCCTAAGGTTTGCACTACATGATGTCATCAAAGTGTGGACTCGGCGGAGGTCCACAAGTCTGAAGTGTGCCATTAGGAACAGGGCCCATGTAGACAGTACGATGATGACACGGAAGCTTCGGCAGCTGCGTCACACATTAGCGCAGCGTCCCCAGCATGCGCTCGTGGTAAACAAATACCAGTAAGCAGGTTGTAGCAGCAAACACACTGTGCGTAGATCATGCTGAATTTCTGACACTGTCAGAAAACTATCGTAGGCTATTTTTGGATGCAAGACCGGGATAATGTCCACCTTTGAACCTCTCTCACTGTACGATATAGGACCACCGATGAAGAGCCACGGCCAAGAACCGTGCAGTGTATCCCAGGCTTTAGAGATACTACCATTTTACTGTAGGTACTTTTTGAAAATTTATTGCCCAATTGACAACTTTTGTACCTTTTTTCTGAGAGTATGGGGGGTCGTATTAAACCATTGTTGGGTCAAGTATAAACCCTATTTCATGTTAATTTAACCCAATAGCTAGTTTCATCCCTTTTAGACCCAATGCTGGGTTGAAAATAACCCATTTTTTTAAAGAGTATAATACAGTGGTGTTAAATAGCCACAAGCACACTCTTTATAATCACATTAACTTTTAACACTCAGAATGGATGGGGTTTGTCTCAAACGGAAATCTCTTTTCTTGAACTACAACAAACACACAGATAGAAGGCAACAGTTTACTTCCTGGGATTGGTGATGTAGACCGACATTATCATAATTCCTCCCACTTCGGACTCACAAACCTGTAAGTTAACTCCTGTTAACAACCAAATCTTTCAAACATGGTAAGGAGCGTCACATTTCCTGTTGACGTCAGAGGTATTCAGGCCAATCACAACGTACAGATTAGATGGCCAATCAGGGACACAGAGCTTTTCAAATCGATGTGTTTCAGGAAGAGTGAGAAATCTGGAGCTACAAAAATGTACGGTATGTGGAAAAATAATGGTTTTTTAACCATAAACCGCATTGTATTACCAAATACACAAAAAAACATTGTTTTTTAGCAATAAAATGAGTGCTCTTTAAGTTATGCATTTCTACACTACCTTGTGCTTGAATCTAATGGATTCCGTATGTGGAATGTGCAGTTGGAGCACAGTGCTTATTTTGGTCGGGTATGACACATTCAAAGCACGTTTCTCCTCTCACAAAAGCCTCTGAGATTATTCTTTTTTTGAACTTTTATCTATTCAAGAACAATTTCACTTTTTAAATGGGGCAGATCCAGCATTCAACAACAGCAACATAATGCACAAATAAACCGTTTTATTTTAATAGGACTTTATTTATTGCATATTTTCAAGAGTTTGTTTCACACCAACAATCACTCAAACAGCTTAAAAATATAAATCAAAACTGAAAAGTAACCATTGCTTTGTTTTCTTGTATTGACTTATTAAACGTTTTTGTAAATAGCTGGAATTTAAAGCTGCAGTGAAGAGTTTCAAACAGTAGGGGGAGTGCTCGAGGCCATTGGAGCATGCTCAGTCCTTTACATTGGTCTCATCAGATATAAACGGATAGAAAACAAACAAGACAAAAACTCAAATACTGTCGCCTAGGGCTCAATTATACTGAACAACATACAAAACCCGTATTTAAGATGAAAACTGTAGATTCTCAATAGCACACGCCTGTGGTCACACCGACCTTATATTAAAGCACACTTCAGTTTTTACAGTAGATCATTATTATGATTATTATAAGACTGCATTTCTGATTGCAATGATAAAAGGTTTTTAACATTCAAGCAATAAATTGATTTAGAATTCAGTCTTAATCATTTAACAGATTCTCGCCTTTAAATATAAAGCACATAAATGTATGATTGAAGTGTGATGTATGAAGTGGTTCCTTATAAAGTTCATGATGTTCTTTAGGAATCTAAGGTCCAAAATAATAATCACGTAATGTCTTGAGGGTTATCGAACACTACACAAATAGCTTCTAGAAAATTTCCATCTGACACTTGCCACTCGCCTTAAAGCAAAGAAAATCTTTATATATACACCGGCACACTTGAAGGCATCTGGTGGTAGTAGTAAAGCGTTATGACTTGGACTTCCATACTGTAGATTCTGGTGTCAATCCTCAGATGTAACACACATCCATGAAAACAGACAGCCAGTCAGAAACAAATAAGAAATGGCAATAAAGGCAACCCAAGAAAAAAAAAACACTAAGAGGTTATAGAAGAGCATCACATTTGTCCTGAGATATTCCATTCTCCTCCATAGACAGACATAAAAGGTGGCCTCATTGGTAAGTGCTTCTGTGCAATGTTTTTATTTAAGTCATTCATCTGTACAACAGTGAGATAATTCCATTTAAAACAGGCTTCAAGTCATTGATATGGTCTTATATCAGCGTGTAGGAAGTGCTCTGTCCAAATACAAGTCCATGACGTGCTTCCCCGGAAGCTGAAGGCTACTGTTATCTGGGCGAGACGGGAGGGCTGGTAAATATCCCAGAGTTTCGTGGAGACTGTAGTGTCAGGGATGTTGACGGGGAGACCTTACGAGGACTGCTCAGATCGCCATTATTAAGCTTCCACAGCAGCTCTTCGTTTTCCATAGACAGTCGTTTGTTTACTTTGGATTCCTTCTGAAGAGATTGCTGCAAAACCGCCTGCTCTGTGGATAGTTGTCTACATAAAAAAAAGTAAAAGACTCGGATAAATGTTATACAGTTTTCATTAATGAAAATAAAAGAAGGCGTGGTTACAAGTCTCTGTAGGAAACAAAGATTGAAGATGGCTGAATCTGTCACGATGAAGTGTAAAAAGCAAGACAGGTGGAATAAGAAAATCATTTTTTTTTAATCTATAGGTGTCTCTTCATCTGTCAGAGAAATCAATCAATCAAAGCAAGCATGCAGTACCTAGACAAAGCAGCATGTTTGTCCATTCTGGCTTTGAGGTCTTCGTTCTCTTGTTGTAGCTTCTTAAGATATTCATCCAACTTGACGTTCTTCTCCATCTAAGAATAAAGTTTGGTTTACACTGTTTAAAGCAAAGGAATACACCGTAATAGTACACCAAGAAAAGTGCTTCACACAGAATTGATCTCACCAGTTTGTCTATATGCATGACTTTCTTATCGTGCTCATGAATCTGTTTGTTTTTGATGTCCAACACCACCTTAAGGCTTTCAAGTTCTTGCTCCAGATAAATGATGTGAGAGTCCTTTTTCAACAAATAAAAAAAGCAATGGAGATCAGGGAATATAACGGTTTCATTTGAGTCACACGTTCAAATTTTGGGTTTTTTGTATTAAACAATAGATTTGAATGACTTTGTGTTAACTGATTGCTTGGTGAAATGCTAGGACTGAGTCTACACCTTTGTGGCACTATTTATGGAAGTGCTTTGGCAGCATAATGCAGGTTGGTTATCTGAACACTCTCACATGCATTTTCAGAATGTTAAGAGTTCCTGAAACCACTTAACCTTGATCACACAAACCTGTCTAATATTAACTGGCCATTCATGGAAAATACACGGTCTGCATGGTGTTAGTTGAAAGAGTTACAGACAGCGCTACAGTAATCCAGATGACGGGTTTCGGTTGTTTGAGGACACACATGTACCTGGGTTTTCTCAGCAAGATCTTTTCTTCTTTTCTCCTCAGCCTTCAGTTTTTCTTTAAGGTTGTTGTTCTCTGTAATGAGCTCCTGAATTTGACTCTGATTAAAGACAGACATGGATATGAAAATGTGTTAATATGAATTTGCAGGACTTTATGAAATGTTTTCACTGGAGTGAACAGAAATGGTTGTTGTGTGGAGACTTTGGCTTACAGATAAAGTTTCCTCTGACTTTCTCAGTGTTGTGTTGAGAGTTTCCAATTCTTTTTCGTGGGACTGTTTGAGTTCTAAGAGAAGTGAAATTAGAAAAAAGTAATGAAATGTTCATTCGAATTTGTGTTTTTATGAAGCAAAACCTTTTTTATTAGGTAGACCGTTCTTTCAACTAAGCAAAAACAAAACGGTTATTTAAAATGACCTTTGATTTAATATAATTAAAGGTGCAATGCATGACATTTAGGAGGATCTATTGACAGAAATGCAATATTATATACATTACTATATTATCGGTAGTATATAAAGACCTTAAATAATGAACCGTATTGTTTTTATTACCTTAGAATCTGCCGTTTTTATTTAGATAAACCAAGGATCTCCTTACTTTCCTTTAGGTTAATTCAGTCCCTCCAGAAAAAACACGATTATGCGATCGCATGATTCAATGCATAATCAGCCAAAGTCTGCATATTTGTGCGGGGGCCGCATTTATTAAATACGCCGCACTTTCGCCGCATAAATTGCATCAATTGATTTCTGCTCACAAAATATGCGGGGCTTGCATGATTTCATAATTCCCACATTTTCGTAGCAAAAAGTCATATATATCTTGGCAGAAAGATGAAAATTTTTGCATTTACTTCACACATGCGCAGCCATGTCCCGTGTTGTCATGGGAATGTTAGGAAGTGATGTAATTACTTCGACGTGAACATCAACGAAAAGCTGCAAACAGTTTTTGCAAGTTCACGCAGTTTTTGCAAGTTCACGCAGTTTTTGCAAGTTCACGCCGTTTTTCATAAATATCTCGCATATTCCATCGCATTTAAGAAAACGTGCCGCAAGATGAAGGATTTTTGCCTGCAACAATCACAAAAAAACATTTTTCTGGATGCACTGGGCTTATATAAGTAAGGTTTTTACAGTGATGGCACAGAGGAACCATTTTTGGTCCCTTAAAGATTCACCCAGTCATTTTTTACCTTTTTAAAATCTAAAGAACTTTTTTCTAAAGTACCTTTTTAGAAACAGAAAAGTTCTATAGATGTTAAAGGAATAGTCTACTCATTTTCAATATTAAAATGTGTTATTGCCTTCACTGGGAATTGTTGGTGCATCCCTCTGTCGTCTGTGTGCGTGCGCGTGGGCGCTGGAGCGCGCTGCGATGCTTCGATAGCATTTAGCTTAGCCCCATTCATTCAATGGTACCACTCAGAGATAAAGTTAGAAGTGACCAAACACATCAACGTTTTTCCTATTTAAGACGAGTAGTTAAACGAGCAAGTTTGGTGGTACAAAATAAAACGTAGCTCTTTTCTAAGCGGATTTAAAAGAGGAACTATTGTGATTGTTGCAGGCAAAAATCCTTCATCTTGCGGCACGTTTTCTTAAATGCGATGGAATATGCGAGATATTTATGAAAAACGGCGTGAACTTGCAAAAACGGCGTGAACTTGCAAAAACGGCGTGAACTTGCAAAAACGGCGTGAACTTGCAAAACTGCGTGAACTTGCAAAAACTGCGTGAACTTGCAAAAACTGCGTGAACTTGCTGTTTACAGCTTTTGCAGCTTTTCATTGATGTTCACATCGCGCAATTACATCACTTCCTAACATTCCCATGACAACACGGGACATGGCTGCGCATGTGTGAAGTAAATGCAAAAATTTTCATCTTTCTGCCAAGATATATATGACTTTTTGCTACGAAAATGTGGGAATTATGAAATCATGCAAGCCCTGCATATTTTGTGAGCAGAAATCAATTGATGCAATTTATGTGGCGAAAGTGCGGCATACACACATAAAAATCGATAAGAACTTAGTGTATAATATTGTATAGTAGTAAGTATAATAATAATAGTTGCTGTAGTGGCGGGAGTAGTGGGAACATACACAGTCCAGATTATACAGTTATTATGACAGACCAATTGGAGCAAGGAAATTCGGACAGGGGGTCAAAGGCAGGGAGTATGCTGTTGATAGTGCTCATGCCAACCGGTCGAATTATTCAGGCCCACAGATAGGTGACCCAGCAGTACCCATAGGGTCTATGGATGACAATACACTTACATGATAGATACTTATGATAGATATATACTTTCAACATCAACACTGTAACCACTACTACCTCCACCTGTATCAATATAAATAATAGTATTAATTGATTTGTTAAAGGTTACATTATGCAAAGTTTCAAGTTAGAGGAGAAAATATAACATAAAATAAACAAACAGGATAGGATAGTATGATTTCCTCATAGTCAGTTATCAGTATACAGAGTATGTGTATATATACACACACAAATACACACACACACACACACACCCATAAATGGAAAGTACTGGGCTACAATATATACCTATACATATTCAAGATTGTATACATAAAATATATGGCAAACAAACATATACGATACTTATTTTTAATTATTCTATTGTAGATGCAGTTTGTGTTTAAATTCCACGAGACTTAATTTGGGACATCAGCTCACCAGTTCAATATATAATGCTCACAACAGAGGGCTAAATGTTGTGTTAAATTTTAACAACTGGTTTTGTGTTTTTGATGTATGTTGTTCTTGAATGATATGTTCCCTTAACAAGTGTAGCCATTGTGTAATTGATATTTGGCTTTTATTTTTCCAGTTGAGTAATATAGTTTTCTTGGCAACAGCTAGAGACAGGAGTAAGGGTGTTGAATATCTAAAAGATGCGTTCATTTTTGTGGTATCGCCCAAGAGGTATAATTCAGGAAGCATTGGGATTTTAATTTTAAAAACTTCTGTTAATTTGTTTGTGATATCGGTCCAGAATTGAAATACTGGCGGGCATAACCAAATTGCATGAATGTAAGAGTCCTGTATATTTAAGTTGCAGTTGGTACATCTGTCAGAAGTTGCCAGGCCCATTTTAAACATCTTGTGTTGTGTAATGTGTGTTCTATGTATTACTTTATACTGAATTAATTGAATATTTGTATTAGTGCTAAAACTAAAACTATTTCTGCAAACTGTTTTCCAAAAGTTCTCATCTGTCTGTATATTGATGTCTTTCTCCCACTGTTTAACTGGTGTTGATGTGTTTGTGTCTATAGATGATATTAAAGTATATAGTTTTGTTAGCATCTTTACTGAATTACTAATTGTAGTGATATGTTTTAAAATAGTGGGGGGGTTTGCGATATCTTTGATTCCAGTTGTAGTTTTAATAGAATGTCTGATTTGTAGATAGTAATAGTAGTGTTCTTTTCCTAGATTAAATTTCTGCATTAGTTCGTTAAATGTGATGAATGTCTCACCCGGAAACAGGTGAGTTAAATGTGTGATGCCTTTCTCCTTCCATTTGGTATTGTTGAGCGGACTATGGTTGATAGTAATGTCTGGGTTGTTCCATATAGGTGAGTTGATATGTGGAGTGAGATCATGATTTATCAGCATATTGGTTTGCCACCAAGCGTTGAGAGTTGTTTTAATCATTATATTTGTAAATAGGTTATGTTGTTGAATTTTTTTTTGTGAGTGATGGGAGATCAGATATAATAATGTCTTTACATTCTGCTTGTTCTAACTCTAGCCACGGGTTTTGGGTGGTATCATATCTTATCCATTTGCAAAGATATTGTAGATGCGATGCTAAGTAGTAATGTAAAAAATTTGGTGCTGCTAAACCACCTTGTGCTTTATTTTTTTTTAGCTTTTGTAAACTTATTTTTGGGTTCTTGTTTTTCCAGTAAAATTTCCTTATTGTTTGATCTAGTGATGTGAACCATTTCTTTGTTGGCTGTACAGGTGTCATATTAAATAAATAAAGGACTTTCGGTAGTATACACATTTTAACGGTTGCAATGCGACCTATAATGGAAAGTGGTAACATCATCCATCGGTTCAAGTCGTCTTCTATTGTTTTTAATAGTGGTATAAAATTAAGGTGAAATAAGTCTGACAAGTTCTGGGATATCTTTATTCCTAAATATGTAATGTTATTTATTGTAAATGGTGCATTCTGTATACTAGTGTCGTATGAATTCATATTTAGTGGTAACATTGTAGATTTTGTCCAGTTAATAGAGTAGTCTGATATAAGAGAGTATTTATTAATGAGTCTAATTGTTTCTGGGAGTGATATTTGAGGATTTTGTAGGAAAAGCAATATGTCATCTGCGTATAGTGAGATTTTATGATTAGTTTTGTGAGATAATACTCCATGGATTTTTTCATTTTGTTTTATTGCAGCTGCAAGAGGTTCTATGAATAAAGCGAAGAGTAATGGAGATAGGGGACAACCTTGTCGAGTCCCTCGCTGTAACTGAAATGGTGAAGATATTATACCGTTTGTTATGACAGAAGCTAATGGTGTACTGTATAATCAGGGTTTATACAGAAATCCTTGAGTTAAATTTACTACTTTTTACTACCTTTTTTACTACCTTCAGAAAATTTTTTAAAACCATCACGACACTGAATTGCAAGTGTTAATCAGCGACCTTTCTATTATTTACACAGATTTTGACATATATAACATACAAAAAAGAATTAAAGTGAAAAAAATTCTTTTGACTGAAATATTTTTCAGGCCAAGTCATATTCCTTTACCTAACACTTTATGAAGGCGAGACCAATAGCATTTTAAGGGGAGATTTTTTTGCCATAAATTCCATATTGGAGTCTCATGTGGCATATAGCTAGCTGTAGTTTGCAGGGCATTTCAGATTAAGGCGAAACAGCTAAATAACTCACTATACTGTATAAAAAGAAAACATGAATATCACCACCTTTAATGAATCTTTTATTAATTATTTATTAATTGTAAATGTATTTATTTTAGCATTTACTAATAATTTTTTAATCAAAGTTGAAACTGTTAACATTAGTGAATGCACCATGAACCACCGTCAATTACTGTAATGACATAAACAAGAATTAATTAATGATTATATACTCTATATTTTTCATTGTTTGTTTATGTTATATAATGCATTTACTAATGTGAACAAATACAACTTTTTCATATCATATTATTCAGTACACATAAACAAATAATCCAGGGTCTGTTCTGTTCACACAACAGCCTACAGTCACAGCTCTAATACAGTAAGGTTATGTATGAATATAAACCCTGAACGAGTAACTTGAGTCAAACTCGTGTAGAATTCGCACAGGATGCCTGTAACCATAGTGACAGTTGTAAATTGAATGACTGTACTTTATCAACAAATTATTATGTTACAATAGAGGCAGCGCTGATGTGCTAGTTTGTGCGCAATGTTTCTGCTGTTTACTTTCTCTTAAGACCTAAATGGTCATGTTTATATGAGGATATTTGCAAAGACGGGATTTTTGAGGCATATGTGTTATTTAAGGCCAATAAAGCACCAAAAATACGTACAACACAAGCTCAATGAGAAACGAATGCGCGGCTAGCGTGCTCCTCTGACACAGAAACAGCGGACGCACTGTTGATTGTGTTTGAATGGCTTAAAATCACCTGTTTTTAAACTGCTGTGCTTAAATAGGAAAAACGTTGATGTGTTTGGTCACTTCTAACTTTATCTCTAAATGATACCATTGAATGAATGGGGCTAAGCTAAATGCTATCGAAGTGCGCTCCAGAGCTTACATCCACGCACACAGATGATAGAGGGATGTATCAACAATTCTTAGTTAAGGTAGTAACATAGTTTGATGTTGAAAATGAGTAGACTATTCCTTTAATGGTTCATTATATATCTTGGAATATAAAAAACGTTTACCTTTAAAAGATTCTTCAAAGTGATTTTTAAGGCTCTCCACCTCCTCTATATGGCTGACTTCCAGTTCTTTCTTCAAAGCCTCATGTTTTGATCGTAACTCCTCCAGCTAGAAGAGCGTAAATGAAACCATTAAAGGGACAGTTCACCCAAAAATGAAAATTCAGTCATTATTTACAAACTCTCATGTCACAAACCAGTATACAATTGTTTGTTCTGATTAGAGATGCAGCAATATTACGTTTTCCCACTGATACCAATAGCTGCTTATTTAGACTAATATATATGCTGATGATACCGATAGTTTGGCGGTTATATTAACTTGCATTATCTGAATTCAGAAGATTCAATTCTCTCAAATGTTATTCATTTATGTAATGAACATTAATATTTAACATTATTGATGTTTCTTTACATTTTCTATACACGGAGCTCAAATTCATTGCATTGACCGGCCATGACGATCGGCTGTTAAGTATGAAAAATGCTTTTATCAACCAATACAGATTATTGGCCGATATATCGGTGCATCTCTAGTTCTGATAAACACAAAGGAACATATATTAGTAGGAATGTTTGCGATCAGAAGCCCCATTGACTTCCATAGTACGAAAAAATAATACTATGGAAGTGAATGGTGCTTCTGTTCTCTCTGTTACAAACATTCTTCAAGATATCTTCCTTTGTGTTCACCAGAACAAAGAAAATTATACAGGTTTGTAACAACATGAGAGTGAATAAATTAATGACAATTTAAATTTTTGGGTGAACTATCCCTTTAATGAAAAAATATAGGGGCAACAATAAAACTAATACATTACTGCATGCAGTTAGGGAACATATCCACAAATGTATCATAAAAGAATATCAAATAACAGCTACATAAACATCTGCAATCAAGTATATTTAATATAAAGTGTGTCAGGAAACTGGGGCGCATACGAGAATATTCCAGTCGCCCACACCTGCTGCTCCATCTGAGCTTTGCACTTGTCAGCCTCATCCTGATAGTTCTGATGGACTTTCTCCCATTCGGTGGAGTAGAAGGTCTTCAACCTTTCCTCCAGATCAGCAAGATCCAAACGGTGCTGCTCCTGGACCTTTTGCAGAACTCCATCAAAGGCCGAACGCAGGTCCTCCTTCTCCTGCTCCAAACGCTCACAGGACTGAGCCGAACTTACTAAATAATCAGATCATATTGAATTTATTAATCCGATACATCGAGTTTTGAGTAAAGTATGATGACAAAACATCTCAAGGTCACTAAAAAAAGAGTAGGTCATGTACAGTAACACGGTCTGATACTCAATGCAGTGGTTTATGAAAATATTGATATGCTATATTTCACACCACAGTGGAATATCCCTTACAAATCTGCAAAGCATTTGACATCAGGGCCTGACGACACTAGCTATGATTCATTGCGAAACTATTCTGCAATGGTTCCCAGTTGTCTCTACAGTTAACAGTACTGTAAATAAAGCGCCAACTGTTACACGAAATGAGTCGAACTAATCCAGAGGGAAAGTTCTTTGTGGATTAAAAAGTGGTGCCCCGAACAAAAGTTTCTCAATCCATTAGTGTGCCGTGTCCCTCAATCAGAATTGGGTAAGAGATTTGCCCAACTCTTATGATTCAAAACAGATGACACTTTATCCCAAAGCAGAGAGGACATGGGCACAGTGCTACTATAGTTTATTCACAAAGTGGCAACGCTGAATGTTACAGCTGCTCTTGTTTTTGTACTGTATGATCAGACCATTCAGCGAATGAAGTGACAGGTGAATCTGGTGGGACTGCGTAATAAAGGGATAGTTCAGCCAAAAATGGAAATTACCCCATCATGTACTCACCCTCAATGTATACGATTATCTTAAATTTAGACAAACACAATGAGTTATATTAAAGAAAAAGATTTAAAATGGTAGTAAATGGTGCTTCTGATTTAAAGCCTAAAAAAAGTTTATGCATTCTTTATAGAACTCATACTGTCGGCTAAAGGGGTTAAAAGGCCTATTGAGGGCAATCTAGCAATTTTGTAAGAAAAATGTGCTTCGGGTTGCAACCAACGCACATTCACGACGTAGTGCATTTCATCCACATCCAGTAGCAGCACATGATTCACTTGCTCCATGATTCAGTATACAGGACAAAGTTAAATCATGATCGCAACAGAGCAACACACAGCAGATGTGCCAGACCCTGATCACTCTAATGGCTTGATGTATTTCATGAACCTACAGTAATTCTATTAGGAGGTTAGATTTATAATGCAGAGCACAGCACAAGGCCTATAAATAATCCAAACAATGCAAGCTAAAAAGAAACAGACGATTGGGAGCGAAAGATGAATGTGCTTTCCTCCACAGAGGGACAACAGGTCACGACTCGACAGCTAAAACTGTTGTGCACATGAGATTTCTAAGCTAATTTCAAAAAACATTGTTGGACTGCTATGTGTACGTGTACACGTGTACGTATACGTATATGTATATAGTAGTTTAACACGTCTGGTTAAGTTAAATCATGCCTAATATCGTGCTACACTGCAAATATGATAAGTGCTTAAATAAAAACTCCAGAAAATAACACACAAGAGGGAAACTAAAAGCTACGCTGTTGACGTTCTGCATACTGTATGGCATTATGGCTCAAGTCACATGTCAAGTATCAAGCAAAATTGATTCGACACAGTTCAAGCAGGTTTTGTGTGAAGACAGCAGACGCCTCATGGCCAGAAAGCAGTTGTCCTGTGTTAAAAGACACTTTTGTTTTATACTGCAAGTCAAATCTGGGGGTGGGCCAGAAACATGGCATACTACAGTAGACACACTGAGCACTGTGTATATATTAGATTAAAAGCTGTATAGGAGTATTTGAAGCTTTCTGTAAATTGAGACCTATTTCTGTACAACTTCTTTTGTGTGGCTTATCAAGTGGGGGGCTGAGGAATTCTTAAGGGGTCTTAGACATGGTTAAGGTGCTGGAATGTGCTAATATGCTCAAGAAGTGATTATATGTTACTTAGTGACCCTGTATGTGAAAACATAGCTGAAGACATTTTATTGGGATTTACGGTTTTCTACATAAAATCATCCTACATATTTAGCAGAATGTTATTTAAATTAAGCTTTAATATTGACTAATAAGATCAATGCCAAAGATCAAAATCAATGATTGAAATTGCTTATAATCTCATAAGATGAGACTTTAGCCTGTTTTTTCAAATAAAGCAGTCATGCATAAGACTCATATTACACAGGAGAAAAAAGCTTTTAAACTCAATAAATTTAAATTTAGTATATTCTGCTATTTGATACATTTTTATATATTAAATATATTTATATGGTTTCGGCCAACAAACCGGCATTTCTGAATGGCAGGAGGCCAGGATTAAGTGGATATGAAGCGAAAGTATTAGATTAATGTATAGGTGCTGAGAGCATTCAGTCAATAACATTCTCATTTTTGATGGGGGTGGCGTTTACATGACCACTAGACTATAAGGGACATTAGACCCTAGCATCTATCTGTACTTATCTAAAACAACAAGTACAGTATGACCTTAGGGTCCTTCACATTCCAGGGCAGACATCGAACTCTTGACAGGGTGATGTCTGCAGAAGTGTCTCTTAAAGCAACACTATGTAGTTTCCATGTAAAAATGACTTACAGCTCCCCCATGTGGTTGAAAAGCACAACAGTGCCTGGTATCAGACACTCTTCTGCAGGCAGGAGGAGGGGCGGGGCTGTGTGCTCTACCCTCCACCAACACTTTCAGAATGTGCTTGTAGCAGCTAGGAGGCTGCTCAGGTTGCAGCAACAGTACAATTTGTCCAGTTAAAAGTTGTTCTATCACTGAAATAGTTTTAGAGACATTATTTAAAGGTAAAAAAAGGATAAAGGATTAGTCCATTTAAAAAAAATCCAGACAATTTACTCACCACCATGTCATCCAAAATGTCCATGTCCCTCCCCGTTCAGTCGAGATGAAATTATGTTTTTTTTAGGAAAACATTCCAGAATTTTTCTCATTTTAATATACTTTAATGGACCCCAACACTTAACTGTTTTAATGCAGTTTAAAATTGCAGTTTCAAAGGACTCCAAACAATCCCAAACGAGGCACAAGGGTCTTATCAAGCTAAACGATTGTCATTTTTGGCAAGAAAAACTTCTCTTCTTCCTCCGGCTGTGTGACACGCCAGCACGACCTCATGTAAATGTGTAATGATGTCGAAAGGATACGCGTAACATATATGAAACGCACATTTGCGGACCATTTTAAACAATAAACTGACACAAAGAAATTAATTTGTATCATTCGACATACAACAACATCGGAACGGTCCTCTTTGTCCACACTTGTAAACACCGGGGCGTAGTTTCGATACATTCGATACGTGGTTTAAAAGTGCATATTTTGTATTTATCTTGCAAAAAAAATCGTTTTGCTAGATAAGACACCCATGCCTCATTTGAGATCATCCAGAGTCCCCCGAAACTGCAATTCCAAACTGCACCAAAACTGCCATGTGTTGGGGTCCACAAAAGTCCACTAAAATGAGAAAAATCCTGGAATGTTCTCCTCAAATTTACTTTCTTCTCGACTGAACAAAGACAGACACCAACACCCTGGATGACATGGTGGTGAGCAAACCATCTGGATTTTAAGAAAATGGACTAATCCTTTAAATGATCCCTATAAAAATGCAACTCATCCATGCCTAGCAGCACCGGCGGTTTACATGCTCCTGTGTATGTCAAAGGAAAGGTAGGTGAATTAAAATACACCAACCTCCAATTTTAGACTTAAGGCTTAGTGCTAGTCCTAGACGAAGACACATTTGAGCAGTCTCAACTGAAAAGAACTTCAAATATGCCAGTGCATTGATTTCCCTCAAGATATACTCCAGTAACATCCTTTTTAAAGCATGTTAATAAGATGCATAAACATCTTAAATAAGGCCTATTCCTGGCTTTAGCTAAGCCTTGTCTGTAAAATCAGGCCTAACAGTCAACAGCTTGGTCACTGAACTTATATTTCTGTTCTTTTACCTCTCAAGAGTTGTATGTAAATCATTAACTTTTAGTCAGAATTTAAAACAATAGTAAAGATCTGTCCAGAGTGCAAAACTATATGCAAACTATACTTCTGTGCTATTTCATAGTAAACATTACATAGTTTACCAATACCTGGCTGTGTTATTGTGTTAGTCAGCGTTTTACGGCAAGCACACATCGTTTAATTTGATGACTATAACACATAACCAGCAAACAACGTATTACATCAATTACAAATGGTGACATTTTGGCATCTATCTCCTCTCTTTCCGCAAGCAGTTTAAGCAAAGTGCTCGAGAAGAAATGACTCACTCACCCAACTCCTCACGCAAGGTGATCAGCTCCTGAGATCGTTCCCTGCGCTGCTTCATCGCCTCCTCATGCTGTACGAAAACAAAGTGCAACAAACGCATCACATTACTCACAACACAGATTTCACAAGAAATCCAATATGCCAATAAATCCATGTTGCCACATTGAAAGGCACTGCCGAGTGCAATCTAATGTCATGTTGAAATATGTTGAATTCCCTTTGCAGATATGAATTATGCATCAGGCTGTGCCTCCAAAACGTTTCTGTCAATCACAGGACAGGACTGGCAGGATATTACAGTTTTAATGCAGAAAAAGTATTATATTATTGTGTTGTACTTTCATATTGCTGAATCATTTAAATCTCAGCTGCACTTAAAGGCAAGTCAAAAATGTACTAGATACACAAGATCATATAAGTATGAAGCGTGGGTTCACATAAACTTATTTCCGTCACATGATATAGAAAAAAAGCATAAAAATGTTGTGCAACAGTGTAGTGACAGCTATCTGCATGTGAATAGTCACACCACTATGACTGAGCACTACAGCTTAAGTTTCAAAGAAAAACGAATGACATCAACAATGGGTTTAAACATGTTCCACATGCAACCAAGTCTGACATATGGTGAAGTCAGTGTTAATCTTTTAGTAAAGTGGAGGACAGCCAGCCCCACAGCTGCAGTGCTGTCAGCCTACCCGACCAACACAAAGACACTTTAAACGGCGTGTGCTCCCATCCTCACCTTCCCCCAGAGATCAATACAAACATAGGCTGAGTGACATTTAACAACCAGTTCATAACTCATCTAAATTATGAGAAAAACACACAATCGAACTAAACAATTGCTTAACCTCATCTCTGTGAAATAACATGTGTTCCAAATGTATCTATACATCCTTTCTATAGACATCCGCACCCATCCCATTTCAAATTCCTATCTATCCCACCCTGGTCCCTGTGGAGAGGATGATGTCTTTACCCTGTGTCCAGCGCAGGGAGCATTAAGGCACACTTTGCTGCCGGAGCAGCCCATGATACTTTAATCCAGAATGAAGGACGACAGCAGCCCAGATGCATGAACTGCCTCCACCACTATCTCCTCTCTGCTGTCTCTCGCTCTACATCTGATGGACTAGTGGAATAAACCCATTGGCTGCTGCCTCATCCAACCACGTGCCTTCTTAGTGGTGAAAGGATACCGTAATGCATATAAAAGAAGGGCAATGGGAGGCGACTCTGTAGTGCACTTTGAAAAGCTAGAGTACACTGAAAAAAAATTATTCATTGAATTTAATCAATTTTTTTAAGGTAAGTGGTTGCAATCAATTTATTTAAGCTACATTTAAACAAAAGTTTTATATTTAATTTTACTTTACCAATCTTTTTTGTTTAAATGTAGCTTAAATAAATTGATTGCAAACACTTACCTTAAATTTATTAAATTCAATGAATCATTTTTTTCAGTGTAGAGGCGATGCAAAGAGAGCAGAACAAAATGAAACGTCTGGCAGTCGACTGATTGAGTGACCCTTAATAAAATGATGCACGTTATGAGAATAAAGTGTGCAATGACCTTCACACATGAGAGGAGATGACAGGGGAAGAGTGATTTCTTGCCTTTTCAGCACGTCCCAAACAATAAAACACACTGTATTTGGTAACTATACTCCACAAAATGTTACAGGCTAATATTTATATTAACTAACAAGAGCAATAGACCCTAGAGACAGATTAGCAGCAATATTTGATTTAGGTTTAGAGTTGCTCCTGTATAGGCAGTTTCATCGGACGTACGTGCAGTGACGCGATATGCATCTGGTCAAACCTTTACTTCAGGTTTCAGTTTTTAACGGTCTGAATATTTGCTAAACTGATCTCTTGACCAAATACCTCGTCGAAAATAACAAATGTTTTGGTTTCCTAGGTAACCTAAGTGTTGTTTTTTTGCTTCTTATATAAATAAACTAAGTTTAAAGTATCCTGTTGTATTTATTCTTAGCGGAGTTTACCGGAAGTTACGTGTTGACCACGGACGCTGCTTGTTAATGTTGTTACTGCTGAAACTGTCTATATAGCTCAATGGTAAAGCATTGCACTAGCAGCTCAAAAGGTCATGGGTTTGAACCCTGGGAACATGCATACGTACATACTGATAAAAAGGTTGTAAAGCACTGCAAGTCTCTTTGGATAAAAATGTCTAGCAAATGTATTAATGTAAATGCAAAGGTACTCTCTAAAGCAGCGTTTCTCAACCAGGAGGCCGGGGCCCACAGGGGGCCAACAAATTTCCAAGGGGGCTTCAAAATGATTCAAAATAAGACAAAACTAAAGCGAAAACAACCAAAAATCAAGACATCTCTTATTGTTTGGATATTTTTGTAACAAACAAAATAAGTCATCTTAAACTCAAGTATATTGCATTAAGGTAGACACTGAGATTGGGGGGGGGGGTCTTTAAAATTATTGTTGTGGGCAATAGGGGATCCATTTGGTTGAGGACCACTGCTCCAAAGTAAACTTATTGGCTTTTTTAAAGAAATATATCAAAGCCATTAACACCATTTATGTGCCATTGGCAGACACAAGACAAGAATATAGATTAGCAACATGGCCATCAACAATACAAAATTGAAAATAAGCTACAAAAATTCAATGCCGGTCCTGATTTGACATCTAATATTTGCAATCTATAGAATAAACATCAATACAAATCAAGTCATAGTACTGTACTATGGTTATATCAAGGGTTAAAACAATTCACACACTTAAAGGTTCTTTCTGATCCTATTTTTTTAACCCTAGTTAGTGTGTAATGTTGCTATAATAGCATAAATAATACCTGTAAAATGAAAAAAGCTCAAATTTCACTGCCAGGCAATATATTTTCTTTAACAGAATTCCCCTTTCAAAGCATAAAGTGAACGGATGGTTTGGACTACAGCCCTCTACTTCCTGCTTTAATGACATCACTAGAACAGTTTTTTGACTAGGCTCCGCCCACAAGAATACGTCAGTCGCAAGCTAATATGCTATCGAATCCAAACACACTAAACAAGCTACACAATCAGAACTCGTTACGCATTTCTGAAGGAGGGACTTCATAGAAAAAAGACATCAGCCCGTTTTGAGGACAGAGAAAACAGCAGTATACAGATAAGTAAATTGTGTGAAAAATACTGCGTTTTTTACATGTAAAACATAAACATGTTATATTGCGCACTGTAAACAAAATCAAAGCTTCAAAAACAGAGAATGAACAGGACCTTTAAGCAATTTACAATGATGTGAATCACAGAGAACTGCTGTAGTATAATACTCCTCTAGATTAACTGGTAGAGCTTTGTGTTTGCAACATAAAGGTCACGGATTTGATTCCCCAGGGAACACATATACTGATAAACTAAAACCATCTCCATATAGATAACTATAGGATATTGATGTGTACTTTTTTACACTAACTCTTAATTGTTGATACTGCTTAAATAAAAAGCATGTGTGGCCTATTGTAGTGACATTATGGCAATGCTCAGTAACAGTGGTGACAGCTCATTGCAAACAAGTAATATAGAGCAGCCCTCCCTCCCCCTCCTTTCTATGCATGTGCTATAACCATATCAAGACAGCAGCTGCTTAATTCTCACAGAGACATGCTAAAGCAAAGCCTCATATTCTTGAGCTAATAAATGCTTAACAAATTCCTATACAGGACACGGCTTCAAAAATAACATGCACTTACATCATGGACTCATAGTTTACATCTATGGTTAACAAGTCAAATCTTTTTACTCAAAGAATACAATTTCTAATGTGCCTAAAAGAAATGAATATAGGGACGGTAGAATGACAGTACTGTAAACATAACATTGTGCAATGTAAACAATGCAACAAAGACACATGTTAAGGAAAAAGAAGTGAGCTGAGCCCTTTAATAGTTACACTAGCTTTACCAAAAATTGTAATTCTTTCATTTCAAACCTATATATAATGAAAAAAGTGAGCATTACTTCCATTTTTATTGATTAAATAGAGACTTCACTTACATATTTTGTAAAAAATACTTATACAGTAATTATTCATGTCAGTTGCTCTGTATTCTGTTGATCTTTGTCAATATAATGACAATGTTATTCATGGTTGAGTGGGAAATTTAAACTGCACATTGCCATCAAGAGATTGGTATTGATTTTAAGAGCCTTAAACTAAGTTACTGCCATAATTAAGTGCTTGCACGTATAGACCTTAAAAAGCTGCACATATTGAAAACTTGGTCTTTGTCCAGCTTCTGTAGAAGCAGCAAATATTGTATGCAATGCAGATATATTTTATACATCAAATAAAATGCTGCAGCAGCACAAATAACTGCAAATAGCTGCTATTGTCATTTTCTCATGGCTTTCCCATGACAACAGGGAAACTACTTAACAGGTCAGAGACTACAAGACTGTAAATAAACACGTCGCCAAATGTGTATGACTTCATATTACGGTTAAAATTAGAAAGCTTCTATCTGTCCAGAGACTGGAATAGGTGGAGATATTGTATGCAACTCTACTTTGAATGGGACATTATTTGTAATAGTTACTCCATTATATTTGTTATAAGTATGACAACTGAAATAAGGCACAAGTAAAATAACAACATTAAGTGGTTGTGGCACTTGGCCAGTTGCGCTAAACTGATCTGTTGAACCAACAAAACAAACATTAGGCTTAAACAAAGCTGCTTAACACTACCTGCCAGCAAACATAAACGTATATGAAAAACACTAGGTAGGTGTGTTTACATGGTACAGTAACGTTGAGCAAAATTGTGTCACACGCTGTTATTGGTAATCCAATACCAACCTTAAGCATACTCCTGAAAGCAACAAGTAAGGTTTTGAAGAATGATGTTCATCATTGTGAATATGGATTTTAATAAGATATTAGAAGTTTCGCTCTTATATTGTACACTATTCAACGTTTCCAATTCAAGAGCATAATAATATTTAGTACATCAATATAGCTATATTAATATAGACTGCATTAATCAGCGTTTTGACCAGTAAAACAGCATTGAACATCACGTATCCAATCAGAATTTGTGATTCAGTCTGTGAAAACCAAGCTAAAGTCATTTTTTGTTATTTACCGTTTTCTACATAACATCATCCTACAAAAAGTAAAGAACAATCTGTGAAAATATCACCTTGATCTCTTTAATTGGGGATGCATGACAATTAATTGTGATTAATCTATAGCAGAATAAGTTTTTGTTTACATCATACATGTGTGTGAACTGTGCATAAAAACTTTGTATAGATAAATGCACACACATGCATGTATATATTTAAGAATTGTTCACATGTGTATATACATTTGTATATTTATATTATATATATAAATATAAATTTTTCTTAAAATTATACATGCACGTGTGCATATTTATATACACATAATTATTATACACAGTTCACACACA
This sequence comes from Misgurnus anguillicaudatus, assembly GCF_027580225.2. NCBI lineage: Eukaryota > Metazoa > Chordata > Actinopteri > Cypriniformes > Cobitidae > Misgurnus > Misgurnus anguillicaudatus. Next base: position 16,562,824 of record NC_073352.2, on the reverse strand, counting down.
TATACTGTATGATGTAAACAAAAACTTTTATTCTGCTATAGATTAATCGCGATTAATCGTTATGCATCCCTATCTTTAATACTGAGTGCGTTTACATGCAAAGTCTTACGCCGATTAAGCTTAATAAACTGATAACACGTGGGGTCATGTAAACGCATAAAATGGTTTTCTTTCCGATCGGCACAAGTAGTTTTTTGCTCATTACCCCGATTTCGCGTGGCATGTAAACACCTTAACCGGCTTTCTCACGGTTTTGTCCATGTGCACATGTCTCCACGTGTGACAGATAAACGTCAGACGTGGAAGTAACGCATAAAAGTCTCTGCTTTACTAAAGCAGTTGGCAGAGAAACTGCGAAAATAAAAAAATGTTACATTTACAGGTTCTGGAGACACAAAAAGAGATAAAACAATATAGCTTAAGACAGATATTGTTTTTTTGATCGACTATTATGTACTATAGGCTGTGATGTCACTGCCTGTGAGAAACCTGACAAATCTCCAAGTCCCATGAAAATGCAGTTTTCTGCATCGGCGGTTTATTGATTTGCATGTAAACGCATAAAAACAGTTTTTATAATAAGCAGATTATTGATAGTTATCCGCTAATTCTGTGCATATCAAAAATTGAAATCAATCATTGAAAGTAAACTTTTAATCTCATATCTATAAGCCTTTAGCTTGGATTTTATACACAGGGTCAAATTTACAGTCAGCGCTGTCCCTTTATAAATGGCATATAATACTTACCTCTACACACAGGTGCTTTATGACCACAGCAACAGCTTCAAACCTGCGGTTATTCAATCGGACGGTGTTTTCCAGCTGTTGAATGGTCTGGTTCTTCTTCTCACAAAGAGCTTTGTAGTACTCCACACTCCTCGACTTGCTCTCTGGTGGTACCAGATCCGGCTGGCCGTTTGTTGGAGGTTGCAGGTTTCGTGAAGCCGTCCTTGATTTGTTCTTGTCAACTGTAAGAGAACATGCGTTCAGTGTTGTGACCACATTCAGCATCATTTTCCGTAGATGTGCTTTCACGGTTCATAGATAGATCTCAGATGAGAATGACAACAGACACCAAGCCAAGATCCAAAAGAGTCTGAATCATACTAATGTGACACATTGACAATCTGTACACAGAGATCCTGGATATGATCCACAAAGCATATAGCACTTCAAGGTCGACAAACCAACCGTGCCAGCAAATGCACCTCTGAACGGATAAGAGTTCAGCCATCAAAATACTTTCCCCTTTGCAGATCCATCCATCAGAGGCCTCTTATTTTAGCAGGGCTATGCCACTGTGGGTTTCATTTACATCATCTTATAAATATAACACCAGGGTACTATCGTAGCATGAATCCTAACAAATTGTCCCATTACCACTAGTGGAAGAGAACCTGAAGTGAGAGTTTAGTAAGATTAACACTTCTGAAGGTTGCGTAGCCCTTATGTGGGTATTATGGGTTCATACATTACTCAGTATATGACCATTTTACAATGGCAACACTTTCAGTTTCAATGTTGTTAATGTAGGTAGCTCTAGTGGAGTTATTACATAACAGCTCTTTACAAGTAGTCTTGGACATTTCTGAAATACCAGCTGTAATAGGACAGGGGTGGGACCACAAACCCCATGAAGCTGCCCTCTTCATTTCAACAAACAGATTTACAGCTACAGGTTCTTATCTGCAAAGTCATTCAAAAGGGGAACAACAGTACCAATAAAAAAACCGAAAACCACAACAAAAGTAGATTTAACATGCCGACATTTTATAAGCGTTTTAAAATATATTGCCAATCATTTATTATTTAAGTCCTGCAAATTGAACTTTTTAAATTCCTGTTGCTACAGGAAAAAAGCACAGCTTTATGATTTTCGGTATAGATCATGCATTAAAAGAAAATCTTGATCATTACATCTTTAACAATTACAATTTTACAAAATGAATACATGTGTACATGCATGATTAGAAATGTGGACTGCGTGGGTCTTTTTAAGGACCAACTGAGCAATAAGGGTGGAAACACTCAGTGTTTTGGATATCAACCACGCCAGGAACTTGATCCAAATATCAATAAAATATTTTCAATGGCCATTGTCTGGAATTTGCCTTTATATTTAGGATTGATTACACTGCAGAAACGGACCTTTCACTATATACTGTATACATTGTGCTTATATACACCATAAACACTCTTCCTATCCAAGATCCTGCTACGCCTTTCAAGACAAAACCCTCCAAGTCTGTTAGCTCACTGCAACCACCCATAAAATAAACACTACTGTTTAGCTTCTCGAATGGAAAGGAGGAACTTGAAAACACACTACTATTCAAATTAACTACTAAGTATTTTTACAGTCTTATAAAAGGGGTTGATATAGGACTTTAAATTTGGTCGATTGTCCTTGACTCTGTGCAGAGATTTGCTGGCATGATATTTCATGAGCTAATGACTAATGTAATGTTAAAGTAATCCAGACTGGCTTTTCAAATAAACAGTCATGGGGCAGACACTACTGTACATATTACTCAACTGGTGTATTTAAAGCACAGTATAAATCTGGATTTAAAGCTGCAGTGCATATATAAATAAATAAATGCAAGAATGACTTTTGACTTTTTACACAAACCCATACCAGACACCTCATCTTATAAACGACTAAAAAATTGAAGTGCATATAAAATTGTGTTTTGCAGTCTTTTATTTTACAATACATTAAAAATTTTCTAATTCCCTTCAGAATAAGTAGTGCATTTCTATAAAGCAAAAACTGAGGTTGGCCTTGAGTGGCATATTATAAAAGCAGAGATTTGGTATGATTTAAACCATACGGTTTCATTATAGAGTAAACATTTGTGTGGTTCCCTCTGCTGGTCAACTTTAGGTACAGTCTGCAGGCATGTAGTGTTGAATATTAATTGGTTGATCATGTCTAGTTATGCTCTTAAAAGGGAAAATTAATCAAATTGGTCATTAAATATTGTGTGCTTTATTAATAAAACTGACTAAGGTATGCAAAATAAAACAGAACACGTCCAGCTCACAAGTCAACCAAACAGTGCCTTGTTTTTGTAATACCATCAGTTACCGCCAGAGGTCCCTATATGGGTAACACACATACAGACCCCCAAACTATAATATCAAATTTCTTTGGATAGTTTGAACTTGTAAAGAAATTATTCATCTTCAATTAGATTTTTTTTAGACAGATGTACCTTAATCAGAAACAGAAACCTGCATACAGAAATAAATAATTCAATTTTACCTTAGACACCTGAATTATTTAAAGTATTTTGAGAAGCAGATATGTGCCTATTTGTAAGCCGAACACTTTATCTTAATCATTGAAGAAATGGCAGTAGTCCACCTGACTGAGAAAAACACGTATTGTATAGTCTCTCAATTTTTGATAAGCCATGTTATAATTAAAAAAAAAAATGTATATACACACACACTCACTCAGAATTTTTGCCTATATACTAAATGACCACTTTGTTTATCCATCATTTATAATTCATTTCTATTTATGTTTATTCATATTGCAAATATTTAGAGTTATTTATTTTACTGCCAATTGAATTTCACTACACTGCCAGAGCCGACAACTTAAACCAACACCCAAAAGATACTTTAACCTTGACAATCTGAGCCACCATCATATTAAAGATGTCATATTGCTAAAAAGAATGTTAATTTCTGCTTTTGGTATTTGCAATGCGTTTAAGGGGTTTGAGATTCATACCGTACACTGTATGTGTTAGGATGTGTTCATTATTTGCTTTTGCACATTTGTGTTATGCTATTTAACAAATGATGTGTCAAAATATATAAAAGTGACAACACCAGTTGTGTTAAAATGTGTCTATTTTGTGCATTTAGGGTGTTAACACCGTTCTTTTTAACAAATCCCTTTTTAAGAGTCTACATTATTGATGCTCCTTTATGGCGTGCCCTTATGAAACGCGTTGATTTCAAAAAAGCTTGTCGTTCTGCAAACGCATGGTGTGCTCTGGCGGCGGCAACAATACTACAGCGAGAACAAAAAAAGTTACACCTTTGTCTTTGCATATACATTTAGGTGGTGTTATGCAAAACTTCCCACACAGTACCGTAGATATCTGGGGATGTGTTCGAATGAGGCATTTTTGGAAAGGCTTGGATGAGCCTTCACTTTTAGGTTTGAGACTTCTCGCAACTTATAAAAACATAAAAATGTATATTATGCTCACAGTGATGCTATGATAATAGATAAATAGATAATAAATACATTTTTATATGTCCAAATTAACTCAAATTCTTATCCTTTTAAAAAGGTACTAGTTACAGTATGCAACAGCTTTAAAAACATCACTCAAAGTTGTCAAAGCTATATTTGCATCTGATATGCATTTATATTTAGAGGGATATTTTAACAGGTGAAACCTTATCCAAGGACCTGTTCATAAATCACAGTATCTGGACTATTTTTGATCCAAATGTTATGGACATGAAATAAATATGTTCTCCTCCATGATTATGAGTCCTCATTTGGCCAAATAATAAACTAAAGAGTTCAGTCACAAAATCCCTACGCTGCATTTTTATTGAGAATTTAGCTTGACAAAATGTTTACAAGATATCTATCCTCCAAGTCAGAGTCAACTCCCAAAATAACCTTTGAAACAGCAGAATTAGGTTCCTGTCAAATAATGATAAGGTAAATATGAACTTACTGAACCGACTAGCTAAGTGACTAGCTAAGTTTAACTGAAATAACCCAAAATGTGGCAGAAATTACTCCTAAAAAGATCTCAGGTTCTACTTGTGGATCAAAATAAGATGTCTACAGTATGTAAATATCCAACACTCTCTGGCATAGAGATACACATAAACAGTCTAAAGATAGCACCAACTCCACATGACCAAAGACGGCACCTGACAGCCATGCAGAATGACTCTAAAGCATCCGTGCAAAATGACAGAAAAGCCACAAAAACAGACCTGCGTGAAACACCACAATGCTCTTGCATCCCGACAGACGCTGAAGGTTTCTGAGTAATCCTTTAGCTGTCAGCCTCACATGAATAACGGACAGAGAAAATTTAGAAGAGAAAAACATCTTGCAAAAAAGGCGGCAACTCTTCAGAAGCAAAACAAACAGCAGACTCTGTACGCACAGGCTGAGAGTCAAAGTAGAATAAAAAACATCTGCCAAACAAAATGGCAAAGATTGTGATTAAGCAAGGGAGAAAAGATCCTCGTGGCTTCCTGTCACACTTTAGTCAGAACAAATCAACTGAACAAACCTACAGATAAAAAAGGAGAAGGGGCTTTTGACAAGATGGCCCCAAAGACAAATGAGGCAGAGCAGAAAACATTCATCCACCGATTTGAGCTCTCAGCATCTCCTGCTCTCCACTTGCTGGCTGCTAAGGAGGTGCAGGATGCTGGGAGGGAGGAGAGGGGAGGTGCTTGAAGGAGTAATGGCAGGGGTGGGTGGTAATACAGAATCTCTTCTAGCTTTCTTCTTCACACATGGGGAAGGGTTCAAAATGGTGTGAGTGAATGCAACAGCTCACAGTATGATGAGGTGACACTTGACATATAAACGTATTATATTAACAAATTGATATTATGGAAAAAATATGCAATTTATTTGTAGCCAAGTGGTAAACCCCCTATAAACCTCTGCATCTCAAGCCATAACATGGCAGGAAACCTTTTATTTTTTATATTTTTGTGACCACCGAGCAGCACTGCCAAGCTACCACAGAAACAAACGGCCGGACACCAGCCTACGATGCCAGCAAGATCCCACAATACAAATCAAGCACCACACTGAAGATATAATTTCATGTATGAAATCCAATCATGTTTGAGATGCTGCTGGCTGCAGAAAACACCACATTCCTGCACAGCTCAGGCTGTAGTCCAAACACTAAAGACTGGATATTTAAAACCAATAAAAAAACACAACTACACTGATTATATGCAAGTTGATGGCTGGTTTAAAAAATCTAAATGAGGAATAAACATTACAAAGTGGAAAAAAATGCTGAGTAATATGGATGTTTTGTTTGCTATAAAATTAAATCAGAATGGTTACTTTATGTTAACCATGATGGATTGATATTGAGGCCATAGTATAAAAAAAAAAATCTAGGGCTTTTCCGAAATTATCAAGGGAAATCGTGTTATAGTCACAAAAAATGATTAATTTATGTGTGTCCATGGCATGAAAATCAGCTTTTTGCGCCCTTAAGCCCGAATTTCTATAAATAGTTTTTTTAAACTTTCTTTTTCGTGTCATTTTATGTATAGTTTTCTCTTTTTTTATTTTTAATCATTGTCGCTTGGGGTTAGAGTTGGGCTTGGATGTCTAAAAATGTAACAAAGTCATTCTAACCCCAGCCCAAGCGACAATGGTAAGAAAATTGAAAAAACAAAGAAAACAAAACATAAAATTAAACAAAAAATAAAGTCGTGCAATGGACAAGAAAAACGATTTACGGAAATTTGTGCGAGTGACACACGACAAAGACATTCGTGCTCAAGGCAAGAAAAAAAGTTGAATTTCAGGCCATAGACACGAATAAATGCATCACATTTTTTGTGACTATAACACGACTTTCCATGAGATCAGTCTGGGCTTTTCACACAGCACTTAACCTCGATTTTTTTGTCATTATAAACCCTGATTTTAACCCTGGGTTAAGGAACATTACACACTTGCATTTTAGAAGCAGGGTTGTCGCCGAAATTTACTTTGCACGCTGTGCTAACGTTTTGTTTAACCATTTGAGGGAAACAAGAAAAATTCTGGTCAAAGGTGATGAAAAACTAACTGTAATAAAAATACACTCCAGGAGCTAATAAAGATTTGCATGGCAACCTATTTTGTCACTAATGCGGAAGTGCGAGACAATAAGTTAAGTTATTTAAAGATGCACTGTGCATTTCTGTCAAGAGATCCTCCTAAAAGTTACAATGTAATATACATAACTATAAAATGAGCAGTTTTTGTCTATATACACTGAAAAAAATGATTCATTGAATTTAATAAATTTTTTTAAGGTAAGTGGTTGCAATCAATTTATTTAAGCTACATTTAAACAAAAAAGATTAGTAAAGTAAAATAAAATATAAAACTTGTTTAAATGTAGCTTAAATAAATTGAATAAAATTAAATTCAATGAATCATTTTTTTCAGTGTACATATTGGGTTTCCTTACAAGGAAGTCACCATTTTGCACCGCCATGTTTCTACAGTAGCCCTAAACGGACAAAACGCTCTAAAGAGTTGTCTCAGACGATAACATGTTTGCCTTGTGAGGGCTACAGTAGCTTCTCTATGCGTTTCGAAAGGGAGGGGTGTGCTATGGACTGAGCCGTTGACTGCAATACGCAATCTCAACACTAGATGCCACAAAAATCTACACTCAGACTAAAGGCTCATACAGACTACATGATTTTGAAACGTAGGTCCGTACTGTGCGGTTCACACTACATGACTTGCTCTCTGTGAAATCAGGAGTGTTCACGTTGTTGAGCAGTTCACACCACACGACACAACGTGAATGCCCCACAACAGGAGGTAACGCACTACACGAGTTGAGAACAACTCTATTACCCAACGATTCTATCTTGTCTACAAACCACGTTCTGTCACGAAAAATCACGCGATAAAACAAACCGGAAATGACGAGAAACACGCGCGCCGGTAAAAACCCACAGAAGAAGAAGCAAGAAGACGCGCAAAACTTTTGTTTGTATATAGACTTCAGACAGAAATTAGTGCTGCAAACCGTTTGCGCAATGCAAAGCTGCAAAAGAAAAAAATTATAGAGATGTGATGTGGAGATGTGATGTGCTTAATCCCCCGCGATTTGCACCCGATCACACCCCGACCTGTCGGCGAGCGAACGACTTGTAAATCGGGCTTAAATCTGGCTTAAAATCATGTAGTGTGAACTTAGCTTAAATAAAGCATGCTACTGCTTTAAAGGTGCTGATGCAGCTTTAATTATCCAAATTATAACAGCTGACACAGCAAAAAGCACGTTAACTCTGGGTTTAAGAAGTGTGAATACCACGAGTTATCTCTTAACCCCTCTTTAGGTGTGAACAGTGTTCAGAGCGCGGTTTGGTTTGATAGTGCGAGTACACCCTTAATCGGGGTTTTAGAATAACACAGGGTTAACTATTTTAAGTGTGAAAAGCACTATGTGAATCAGTCTAAAGGTGTAAAGATAACACTATAATACATTGAATTCATAGATCAATGCAATGGCATGCCAAAAAGACACACAATGCCTGAAACCAAATACCTGAAGTCATTTAGATTTACAAATACAGCACACCCAAGACTTAAATCTCCAACTTAATCCCTTAAAGGAATGTAAAGGTCGTTCCTAGAGTATTTAAAGATGGCAGAAAAGCACACATCACATCAAACGACAATAGATTTTTTGTTCATTAGAGAAAGATCTTTTAAGCAACACAGCTGCATTTATGAGGACCTGAACATTAATAAGTTCATGTGAAATGATCATATTAATATTTATTTAAAATGGTTACAGTATAGCCTGAAAGTGTAAATTATGTTGAGGTTTTACCAGTTGGAGTAGCAGCAGGTCTCACAGGCCGGGGTGTGTTTGGCATTTTCAGAGGACTGATTGAAGGCCTCGAACATTTTGAGGATGTTGAAGATGTGTTCTTGCATCCTGCACCTACACAAGTGAAAAAATGTTTCACTTAAATTTTGGTAAAAGAACCCTAATGTAGTTGTAATTTACTGCACATTTTTACATGTTTGTGTAACCTATGGCTATATGAAATGTGTTACATTATTCAATGTGAACACTAAAATGTGAACTCGCAACGAGATCTCAAAGTGTTGCACCATCAACCACAGATATTATTTTACTCAAAAAAAGACCAAAGTCTCACAGGTTTCAGGACTATAACTGAACATCAAATCTAATGTACACAAATGCTTACCTAGTCTCCATGTAGTCGATAATTTTTTCACTTAAAGCTCATCTTTGAGCATCATACTAAAAGTTTCTCCTGACTATAATTTCTACATGCTTTAAAATTCCTTTTCCTTATTTAGTATATGGCTCATTGAATATTCTTTTTTTCTTTTAAATGCCATACCAGCTTCTAAGGCTATATTCATCTATTCATATAAATATATGAATATTCATATTCAATCAATAAAGTGTAATTAAATAAAGGAAGACTAGAAGATTTTAAAATTTATTTCCTCTAGAAATCTTAGAACCAATGAATTTTCAAATTAGCATCTGCCTCTACTCAATCACAAAGCTCAAACCATAGTTATGAATATGCTAATTAGTCCTGCCTCCACACTTTTGTACACATATAGATGCTAATTTCGGTAGTTTCAGACACATTACTGCCAAGTCTGGTTTCATAATGCATACATAAACTACACGTTTGCAGCACTAATTGTTCTTTAGTGCTGATGAATTACACACTGCAAGTGTGAGTTCAATGTGATGATTTGCTACGTCTCACACACACGTAACCAATCACAGGTGATTTTAAACTGTGGGAATAAGATGTCTTTGGAAACTTAAATATTTTAGGTTAAATACTCAACAATGGTGCGGAATAATGAATTTTCACATGGCTTGTTTTCTCTTTCCTTCCTTTTAAACACTCTGTCAGCTTCTAAGGCTAGAATAAAGTCTAATTATATAAAGCAAGACTAGAAAATATGTTTAAAATATATTTCATCCAAAAATCATAGAACTATGTTTGGATTAAAGGCGTTCTAAGCGAATTGGTGTGTTGATTTTTAAAATATGTTTTCAAACAAACTGAGCGTAGTTAACTCCTCCCCTCCACCTCTCTTCCGTGCTTTCATGAACGCGCCCAAACCCAACCCCCAAATCCTTCTTGCCGTTTATTGGCTGGAACACTTCGTTTTGTTTCGTGGTGCAGGTTTGGCCACTGTGTTTATATTGAAGTTTGTAGAGCCTGGGCTGTCTACAGAGATCACGTTTTTTTACAGTTTGATCAGCAGTCAGGCAGCAAGCAGATGTTTGCTGTATGTAACAAAAAATTGTTATGGTCTAAAACGCGTGAATTCGCTTAGAGCGCCTTTAACTTCATTAAAAACTTATTTGAAAGTATCAACAGAAAAAAAGGTTTCTCAAAGGTGACTGTTGGCGCACATTTAAGTCGTTTTGCACGCGTGTTTGCGACGTAATGTTTCCTCTTGGCATAAAATAACTAAAGCAATTATAATAAACTTTCAAAAGTCCAAAAAATAAAGTCGGATATGCCAATCCATTTATTAACATAAAGGAAAATAAAATACTTCTCAAATCAACTTAACTCTCAACATAAATCAACTTAAAGTTTGCCTACAGCACGCCGTGTCTCACGGTCAAAAACCATGCACCTCGCTGTGCGCCACACCTGCAATAATTAGTCCTCGTCTTATGAAGACTAGTGGCAGATCACAGCGCCAACCCATGCCAATATGCAGAATGGCTCCAACAGTGACAGAGAGGTAATCTAGAAAAATATATTTAATGGACAATGTATTCTGACAAGATGGACATTTTGGAGGCTTTTCATGGTCTGTCTTAAAGCATATTAAAAACACAATAGACATATAAATCAACCAAAACTTTACGCCAATTTTATTATTCAAATAACTTGCATATCCTAGTCAGGACTGTATGAGGTTCAGATTAAAGCTCAGAATCAGTGTTTGTGTCATTAAAGGCACAACTCATACCTGATGTTACACCTTTGGCAGAAGGACTCTGCAGTTTGCTTCTTAACAACATGGCCCGGTTAGATGAAGGTATACTCGAGGCTCCCACAGAGGACTCTGGGTGCTCTGAAACAAAAAATACAAATTAACCATCTTTCGTGGTTTCGGATCATGTTTAATTATTTTGATCATAATAACACTACGAAAGTCTTTCAATTGTTAGTGTACCACGAAAAGGAATACCTCAACTTTAACAGTATATAATATTTAGATGAAAATGTACATGCAAAAAAGGTTCCCTTTAACAAAAAATCTAGTTGCTGAAATCCATTTATATTTACATTCACTCATTTAGCAGTCATTTATCCAAACCTAAACATGAAGGATCTCCACTTACTTCTCCATAATCGTGTCTTAGACTTTTTGTGAAAAGCAGCCAACAAAGGAACGATACAAAAGCGATATGATCCAATAAGGAGGCATGTCAAAAGAGTCGGATCAAACTGAGTGCAAGAACTTGGCTGGTGATTCAGAGTGGAATTGGTAAATACCAACTCTGAGAATTCAATCAATGTACCTCTATTTGAAGACATGACCGTCCACAGCAAGTTAAACATAAGAAAAAAATACAACATCCTGTACTCTGCACTGATAGATCCTCATCATTTCATGTGCACTGCTTTCTCATTATGCCTCCATGTGAACTGAGATGGAACAAATCTGACTCGCAGACATCTGTGCAAATGTACAACCTCACCCATACAACAACAAGCCCAACAACCAATGAGAGAAAACCGTTGAAAAGATAAATGAGAATCACTGTTTAGACTGATAAAACTGTACTATTTTTATATATCTGCCCATCAAATGGATTTTATTTCATATAAATCACTGCAGTCTTTAAGCAGTACTTAAATGAAAAAAAATCAGTTCTACTTAATAATTTGGAAGAGATTTAATGCTGGGATTTGAGATTTGGGGATTTAAGGAAACACTGACCTACTGTAGCAGAGAATGTGGGTCAAGCCGAATGAGGGTTGCGCCTACCCAAAGTAACCAATGTCCATGTTTTTAAACCCTACATTAGGCATAGGCAAGTATAACACTTTTTAGGATAGTGAAATGTGTTCTACAGGACAAAACAAAAGCTATATAGAAATGAGATTCAGAATTTTTTTTGCAAGTTGGGGAACCCTTTCATCTGTCCAAACAAGGCAGAATTATTTCATCAGTAATCTGCAGGAATCTCACCTTGCTTTAGATGTCCATTTGCCCGAGAAGCAATGGAGCTTTTAGGCTGCGTTTTGGGTTTTATGGGCAGTTTGGAGGCTGACGCTGTTAGTGCCGCTGTAGATTGGGTGGGTCTAGACTGGGCTCTTCCTGAAACAGGTCAAATGGATTTTGTGAACAAGTGACAAACAATAAATCCATTTGGGTTGCAATGATTTACAAGCATAGCATAAAAAAGATTACTTAAAATGGACTTGAAAAAAGAATGTTTATTAAGGGGCAGTTTCCCAGACACAGTTTAGATTAAGCTAGGACTAGGCCTTAGTTATAAAAGGACATTTATGTAGCTTTTACAAGCAGATCTTACCAAAACATCTTAATTGAAAATTGCTTGCCCTACAATACCTCAACATATATCAGTGCCATCTTTTTGTCTTAAGACACCTCAAACATGCATTATAGTCTGTGAAAAAGCCCCAAAGTGTTTTTTTTCTAAAGGGACAATGATGTGTCATATGGGAATAGAAGGGGTTAAATTATTGGGAGCTGGACATAAACATACAAATCCACCTATAAATACAAAATGTGTTGCAGGAGAGAGAGAACTGCAGGTAACTACAATGTAAAGTTGTATCCTCTCCTTTGTCCAAGAACTCAATCTATGTTTTACTAAATAAAAAAGGCCATCACCAATATGTACAGTGCATTATGCCCTGTTGTATGCATTCAGATTAACATTATCAAATACTGTACAATTCCAACCATATAAATAAAAGCTAGTGCTGCAAGATGTATTGAAATTACAAAATTATTGCAGATTATCATAATGGTTTGCAAGAACTGAAAACTTTGAGGTAGTAAAATCAACACTGGTTCTCAAGATCCACACCTTAATTAGGTAATCAGAAAAGCAATACTAACAAGTGTAAAAAAATGCTATGTGTAATGCACTTACCATCAGGTGTGCAGAGTTGAACTCTAGGTGAAGGCATGTCAGAGTTATTTCTTTCATCTTTTCCTACCGCCCCAAGTTTGAGCTTTGACGCAGCTGAGAACGGAGGCCGAAGGCTTGCACCTGGAATCCGAGCACCAGAGGGTCCTCCTTTCTTGGCCGGGGATGGATGAGGGCCAAGCTTGCCTTTGCTCCACTCACTAATTGGTGTTTCTGCAGCCGACTTGGCAGACACCGCCTGCAAGAGAACCTCAGTTCTAGTGACTCAGCGACAACTGAAAATACGGTTTCAATTCAATTGAATGCATATACTCACCAACACACTAGATTTCAGATTTTTCCCACGAGCCTTCAATGACTCGTTCCCTTGTGTATCTTCTTTAGAAGACTCAGATCCATCTGGAGTTTTGGTTATCCCAGTCTGATTCTGAGAACCTCCTTTAGATAAAACCTTTGGGGTGGCTAACCTGTTTAAGATCACATTCACCCGTGGATTCTTTTCTTGCGATCCATCTTTAGCGGTTTTGAAAGACGTAGCACTTTCAGACCATCGCCGGGGACGAAATTTTGAGGCAGGACCACTTTCTTGGCAAGTGGATGAGCGGGTTCTTTTAGCCGCATTGGAACTCTTTACAGTTTGGGATGGGGTTGAAGAGGTACTGTTTGCTGCAGCAGTGGACTTATTAGGAGATGACTTTCGATCATCAGAGTTATCCATAGTCTGGATTTCATTGCCTTGAAGAACGTTGCTTGAAGCCTTTGAATTTTGTGTAAGTGATGTCTTAAAGTTGGTGGCCCTTGACATAATTTTAGACTTTATGTTACCGAAGTTAGGTTTGGGAAATTTTTTAATATCTACCTTGTTGGTTTTGCAAGCTGCCATCAACGACTTAGGTTTTTGAGAAGCAGCGCCTTGCTGCTTATTGATGACTTGAGCCATCGGGCTCACTGAATCACCTTCATTTTTTTCAAGAGGCGAATCAGAAAGAGATGGAAGACAAAATGTCTTATTACTAACAGACTGAACTGGAGTTGATGTTTGAGCATTGCCACTGATGTCCAAATCCTCAGAAGCCATAAGCAGAATCGTTTTCCCCTCCACTGGAGTTGAGTGATTAGATCCACCCGTCTTGCAAGACAACTTTTGCAAATTTTTACTTGAATTCTGATGAATGGGTGTGACACATTCATGCTTCCCAACACTCAGGAGATGAGCCTTTTCTTCTGTCTCTCCTTGAGAGTCAGTGAGGCATGATGGCATTTGAATCAAATTTTCCTCTATGAGAAAGGTCTGATTGCATGAAGGTAGAATGTAGGTACACTCCAAGCCTTGATTCTTGGGCTCATCCTTTGACACCTTAGCTGAATGTTCTCCTTGAAGGCCCTCGCAGACATCAGGTAAAATCCCAGAAAGCACACCGACCTCAGAGGATATATCCAAAGAGGTCCTGGACTCCCCAAGCAGAGAAACGCTAAGTGGCTGGTCAGTCTCATGCAAGATGAAGCTGCTTCCCCTCATTACCATCTCACTAGAACTCACCGAGCAGCTGTTCTCACTGGAAGAGGTCTTTTCTTTATCTGTGCACATAAAGGTGTCGAAACAAATTGTGTCCCTTGTCTTTAAAGTTCTTTTCGATGTGGCTTCCTCCATTTCTACATCAGCAGGACTGTCTGAACCTTCATAACTCCAACTGCTAGAGCTCTGCACTGAATCTGGGGAGTCCTCATTAGGGCAAGTAATGTTATTGCCATTTTTGTTCTCAATAGAGAAAGTAAGATTCATAGCCTTATGCATGGTCTCCATGCCCTTGCTGCTCTCAATGATATTGCTCTCATCAGTATTGTCTGAACCTCATTTGGTTTTAAGAGAATTTAGTGTTTTTTGTCCGATTTGAGTGAAGGCCTTTATCTGATTCAGAGTAAATGTTCCTGCAAGAACAAAGTAAAGGTTTCAAACACACATGCAGAAATTCGAAACCATCCTCTAAATCTCTAGACTACATTATGCAGCATTATAAAAGGACATAGGAGTGACTACTTGTCAATCCTGTTGTTTTGTTGGCTGAAAAAGCATGCCTTCTTTTCTGTGGTAATGTTACATAATCCACTGACCAACTTCCAAGCGTCATAAGGAACTGATCTCCTATTAAATTCTTTATACGTTTACTAGAGATACATTAAATATAAAATAGCCTTGTCTTATCAAATTCCAGCCCTTTATAATGTTACTAACTGTTTTAAAGGACAAATTCGGTATTTTACACTTAAAGCCCTGTTTTCAGATTGTTTATGATGAAATAGAACGGTTTTGACTGAAATTTGGACATATGATGCTGGCCCGAGAATTTTCGGGGGTTTGTTGTATCACCCCCACCTCTACAATGGCTGCATAGGTGCACTGGAACAATCCTTCCTAAAATGCATTAAACTTTCGTTTACAAAGACGTGAAACTCACCGAGTTATCAGGGGTGTTCACTGATATGCTCACACAAAAATTGCTGCAAAAGATGCTTTCCAACGGGTTTTATCGTAGTTTTTGTCCAACTCCATTGACTTGTATTAGGTGTGCTGTGAGTTACGGTATTACTCCGGCGCCGGAAACGGAAATGGAGTTGTTTATATTCTTGCAAAGGTGGATTATCGATACCAACTGGGCTGGAGTGTCTATTATTCAAGCTTTCAACGGAAGAATGTACGGGTGTGAGGCGTTTGGAAAAATAAGTCCACAAGTTTACAACGAATGGTAAAACAACTGTTGGAAAGCATCTTTTGCAGCGATTTTTGTGTGAGCATATCAGTGAACACCCCTGACCACTCGGTGAGTTTCACTTCTTTGTAAACAAACGTTTAATGCATTTTAGGAAGGATTGTTCCAGTGCACCTATGCAGCCATTGTGGGGGGGCTGATACAAAGGAAACCGAGGATTCTCGGGCCAGCATCATGTGTCCAAATTTCAGTCAAAACCGTTCTATTTCACCATAAACAATCTGAAAACAGGACTTAGTGTAAAATAACGAACTTGTCCTTTAAATATAGCATACCATTTTGGTTTATTTTTACTACAAAACCCCATATAAACATTAAAGGGGAAGAAGGGAATGGTCAACTATAATAACACATTTTTTTATAATTTTGTAGTTAATACCACCTAATTAATGCAAAATCTTAATATGTGGAAACTAACAAGTACTTTAGAGAGCAAAGTTCACATTTAGTAAAAAATACTTTTAGTAATAGTAACTTTGCGGTCTAGTGGCCTGGATGTAATGTGTTGTAAGTCTAAGACAGATGAGTGGTCAGGTGGAGACTGGTAAGGGGTCAGTGAGAAGGCATGTATTTAGATAAGCTGTCCTGAGTGCAAGTGAAAACACTTCACTTTGTTTAGCAGGGCCAGATGTACAGAATACAATACCTCACCAGTCAAACCCCTTTTTCAAACACAGAGGACTTGCTATGGATTATCACACATGCTAATACTTGCATAATGCATCAACCAGATTGATGACATTTTAGTTTTAAGATTATAGTATATTTAATGAAAAACAAATGCAGTCTAATGAAAGTAAATATGATCAATAATTATAGACCCCTTCACAGTTCACGTCACAGGCGGTTCCCACTGCGCATGTCGGGGTCAGAAAAGTCATGAGTTTGGCAGATTGAGTTGCGTATTGGCAGATTGAGTTGCGTATTATTCGGTATCGTCAAAAATGCCTACTTGCGTCGTGGACTTTGAAAATCGGACCAAGTCTGCCGTTAAGTTTTTCGGGATTCCTGCAGAATCTCAAAAACAAAAAATACAACACCTGTGGCTGCAAGCCAGTAAACGTGCAGACTGGGACAATGCAAATATCAAAGAGGCTTGTATTTGTAGTGCTCACTTCATTTCAGGTAAGTCATCATTTTTCAGCCCTGTTAGATTAAACTAGAAAGCCTAAATGGTATGAACAGTTTGACCCCATGCTGCGCGCGCACCCGATAGTGATTCAATGTTTACAAACCTTGAAGGGGTCTATAATAATAATAATAATAATGATAATGATGATAATGATGATAATATTAATAATAATAAAAAACATAAAATTGATAATATTTCTATAGGTAATAAAGCTTCTCTGTATCTTTAATTCTTGGGTTCCCCCTCTCTAAATTAACATTGGTATACTACTCCACATGGGTCAAAGGGTATGGCATGCTTTTAGTCGGCTGAGGGGAAGGGCTTGCATGCTCTAATGCACTTTGTTCAAGTACAGTAATAATAAAAGGCCAGTTAATGCAGATGCAAGACAAGCAACTTGCAAACAATTTTGTTAAACAACAGTAAAACATTAATGTAACAAGGATTGAATGTGCCTAGTGTTTCACACGGTTATACAATTTCAAATAGTATCAGAAATGACAGATCCATTATTTGCTTTCCATGTAAATTTGTCGCCAGTGACTGATTGCCAAAAAGAGATTCTCACAATCTGTAACAATCACTTGAATGAGTTACTGTTTAATTTCATAGTTTACTGCTCAGTTTAGTACCTGGCAAACAATGAACAAATTCCATTCATTGCCATTATGTTCTGTCACCTTACTTGATGTGAAGACAAACAAATTACAAGAACAGTGCACAAGCAATCAATTCAGGTTTAAAAAAAAGGCAAAATCAAGATTTTTTTCAGCTCGCCGACTAAAGGTTAGCTTAGGAACCAACAGTGTGCTTAGTCATTTACAGTCCGACTCATGCAAGGGCTGGGCATTAAAGAAACAAGAGTCCTCCTGTTAATGCTTCACTACTGCCTGGAGAATTATTAATGGATGGGTCTCATTTCATCTTGAAAGGAACCTCAAAATTATTCATTAAACTCTCATAATAGTGTCAATGAAATACAGCAGTTGATTCTTGATGGTAAAACGATAACCTAACAATATTATTCTGGAGAACAAGCCTGGAAATAATTTACATATTAAACGGTGATAGCTAGAGCACTGAATGGTTGATTTGTTTACTGATAAACAAACACACGGCATAACAAACAAACCTGTACACTTTAAATAATATGACTACTAAATAAAAACATGCAGTAGCCCATTAATAAATCTTAACTGATAAATGTATACATATTTTAAAAATGAAGTCATACTATGAAAGGTCCACATGTAAAAATATAGTTCATATACAGTATGCCATTGATATCCAAGTGCATTAAATTAGAGAAAAGACGGCCCTACCATGCACAACTTCATGTCAGTTCAGCGAATCCCATTCAGGCTCCTGCAGCACTCCGAGACTTTCATGTCTCAGTATCAATCCTATTAGTGCTGTGGTAAACACTACACCACACAGTAAACGCATTGCTCTGCTTGTGGGCGTATATATGAAGACTGCCAACACTAACCTCTTTGCTCCTCAATACCCATCAGCTTCAGTAATGCCTTCAATACCTCTACTGGCCTGCAGCAGTGGTCTCTCTCATAGGAATGTCGCACAGTCCGTGTTACTATCAGCACGCTTTTGGGCTGTCCCAGCATACTAAAACACGCCTCTACTCGTACAGCCCTGTTCAAGTTCCAGCCTGGGCCTTGACTGAACCTACAGTACTATAATGCCGCAAGGCTAACTTTACAGGGGACGGCAACTGGTTGCCCTATCCCAGACAAGCCCTACATGGGGGAGTGGCCAAGGCATGTTACACCAAAAACAGCATTTACAAATGTTAAGCAGTTAGTAACTTTTGTTAATATAATTACTTTCTTTTGGAGATAAATGAAGTGTTAAATAGTTAAAAACACAATTTTGAGTATGTTTGTAAATTCTTAATGAAATTATATCATCGTACATACATCATTTGGACAATGCAAGGTGGCTAATTCGCATTAATTCAAACAACAAACATACATCCTGGTACATTAGGTTTGGAGGCAGGGTTAGGCGTGAGGCATCATTATTTTTTCCTAATAATTGTACGTTTTGTACACCATTTACAAATTCCCGTGAGATCAGGTTGGGAAATCCCTAATCTTGGCTAACAACCAACACCAAATAAGTGTTGGCTGCTGGGTTTCACTGTTGCTAAATGGGTTATAAAATGAGATTAGTCTCAGTCAAATCAAACTGTAGACGTCAACACATAACAAACCTACTTCGATTGGGTTTATTGTCCAATAGATTTTACATTCTTGAAGTAAGCAATTAAATGATTTACTGAAGCTCCTTGAGCAATAAGATGCATACAAAAAAATATATAAAACAATGAAAAAAGCAACTCTTAAACAAGATCAATGAAATGTCATGATGACTATGGTATATTTAAAACAGTAAGTTTTATCTTTTTTTAGAAACATCCTGCAGATTTGTCATCTTTATCTATTACAGATACACCACACGTCATCAAACATGGATTTGTAAGCAGCACTTAGTGTTCCTGCATAGCTCAGTCTGTAGAGCATTGCATTAGCAGAACAAAAAGGTCATGGGTTCAAACCCAGGGAACACACATACTGATAAAATGTATAACTTGTAATACACTGTAAATCACTTTGGATAAAAGTGTTTGCCAAATGCGTAAATGTAAACAATAGATGTCTATGCAGGCACCTGCTGTGGAATTTAAAGTTTTACGACCCTTGAGCTTTTTCTGAACACCAAACTAAAGGTCAAGACATGCACACCCTACAGTATCGCACACTTTTTATTGCTTTCAATTGGGTCACATCATATCTACACTGGATGCCAAGAAAAGCGATTAAAAGAACCTGCACAATACCCATTCTGAAATTTCTGTAGACTGCATACTGCATGCAGTCTTTTAGCTTGATTCTCTGTGTGGTCTGCATAGCATACATACACTTTCTCACACCCAAACTAGATAGTAAAAAGCAAGACTAACATTATACATTTAAAGAAATAGAGTTCCAATCAGAGTACTTCTAAAAAACTTCCCAATCCATCAAAAACAGAGCTGCTTCCAAAATGTAAAAGGTGACAACAACAAACAAACCCATTTAAAATGCCTTCAAATCAAGTAACTTGTTTGTGCTCGACTCATGTTGCCTATGAGGTCATAACTCCCTAAGCCATAATCTATTTCCTGATCCTGCCTTTAAATTGTCTTTTGCACCTGACAGAAACACATCAGAGCCCTGTGCTGGCAGCCCATCCTATAAATAACACACGAACTAAACAAAGTTGTAGTTAAGGGGTGTAATATACAAACTCATAAAAAGCTATGGAAGAGTATTTATTCTCGGCGTTTACAGATTTAACTACGTTTGAATAAGTAAAAAACAAAGAGAAGTGTTTGTTCCTAAAAATAATTGCTAAAATGTAAACGTGGTCACGATATGGTTTGGAGAAATAGTTCGAATAACCTGCTGTAACTATAAGGGGTGAAACGTAACTAAATAAGTAAAGGAGCGCATTTTGTCAGAATAAATGTAACGGTTTAAACGTCCTCCATTTAACAAAACAGCATATTGTACTCACACTGGGGATCGCACGTTTGATTAGATAAATTCATCGGATTTCGTACCGTTAACAGCAGCGCGTGCACCGCACAGGTAAGAGTTCAAGTGAGTCTCGAGACCTGTTTAAATAACGTCACAGCTAGAGTGACGCATGCGCGACAGTTCTAGGGTCGCAGCTTAAAAAAAAGTCCGCAAATTTTGGCCAATTTAAATTTAATTCATGTTTTTATAACTGCGATGCGATTATTTTGCTTTTTGAACTCAAATTATATTTAAGTTTAAAAATATAAAAAACATGTATTTTTATTTATTCTTAACGCCATTTCAGCTTCTATTGATAAATGAATAGCGATAAACGTTACACAAATTGATATATATACACGTTGGGCATTTGTCAAACTCATCTGCATGTCTTGGCTCGTAGGAAGGAAACCTGAGTAACTTACCCGGAGTAAACGCACACTGACACAAAGCCATCCGACCCAGCTGAGGCTCGAACCGACCTCATTGCTGTGAGGCAACAGTGCTACCCACAAATAATTTCATTATTACTTTATTTATTTATTTATTTATTTAGGCTATTGATTGATTGATTGATTGATTGATTGATTTAATCATCTAATTCCAATAATAAAAACTTAAATAGTTAAGAAAACGTACCATATAGTGAGAAACACAGCCAAAGGGCGCAGAAACAAAACTTTATTTAACAATATAATGTTATAAACTTTTATAATGTTATAAACCTCATGCTAGTGAGGAGCTTTTGAAAGTAAACTTACGAGTAGTTTTCTTATAAGCTTGAGTTTAGATATCAATACAAGGACTAAGCAATAAGTCTTAAACATCGTTAGGCTCAAAGCTTGCTGGTCTGATCTTCATTTGGACAGATTTGAGGGAGTACCACCAGCCGTGCCATGGGTACCACACTATCCCATCATCAGTGACTGCACTGTACGGACCTCTGTGGTAGAAGCCATTCAGATTTGCAGAGTGACATCTAGTGGAATAAAAGTGAAAGAACGTACTTACAGTATGCATAGATGATATACAGCTCACTCATGTATATAAGTGTAAATGACATCATATAGATTAAAGGTTTTAGGTTACTATATATGTGCTTTTCTAATTTTATATTTCTGTATTGTATATTGCAATGCTAATTATATTGTATTGTTGTAATGTGAATGTGTAGTGCTGTGGATCTCACCCTTTTTTAACGTCAAGCAACATTTGAAGGCCCCTACAATTTCTGCCCAATAAAACATTCAAGAGCAAGAGCTTGACATAACTAGAGCTCAAATGCAAACCCTCTGACATGTTTTCTTGTAAACAAGCACATATTTTTTTTATCCGACTCTTAATGAATTCTGCCAACAATCTGGTAATGCTGAATGGCCAGGATTAAGTGGATTTTAAACGATGAACGTTTAAAGTGACATGTATAATACGTCATTTTTGATGGAGGTGGCGTTTCGAGGTTTTTAAAGCTATCTAAAGTTATCTAAGGCCCCTGTTATAATTTTGTTGTGTCCGAGGGTCCCATAGAACTTTAGAAATTTACTTTCAGGAACAAAGCTGTCACTGGGGCAGTACCCTTTTAAAAAAGTACACCTTTGTACCAAAAGAGTGCACATTTGTGCCTCAAATGTCCATATTGGTACCAAATGTATGCATTTTTGTACCTACTGTACTGTACCCTTTAAAAGGGTACCGCAGTGACGACTTGTGTACTATTTTTTCTGAGAGTGTACAAACCTGTTAAACCACCAGCCACCTTTGTCTTCCATAGCACAATTGCGATCGTAGCGATCATTATCCCTGTCTCGTGTGCTGAACTTCATTCCTTGGTGACTGGCCCACCATTGAACCTCAGGATGGTAACTGCCAGAAAGAGCATCACCTGCATTTCCTGTGTATTCACCAAACTGGAGCTGGTAATGGTTCTGAAAAGATCAAACAACATTGTCGGTCTAAACTAATTACCATCAAATATAATAGTCAAAAAATCTATAAATTACTTATTCTATATATTTATCCACAAAATTTTAAATACATAAAAGATAAACCTGTTCATTGTCCACTTTGAACTTTTTATACACTGCATAGCGATGGCTGCCGTCAAAGTCTTCTAGATTGATTCTCAAGATGTAATCATCTGCAAAACAACTTTTATTTTAGTGAAACAATAAACAATGTATTTTCTCAGAAATATTTCTAATAAATCCTATGAAATTTGATTAAATATCTAAAAATAACAAACCTTGGGATGTCAAATAATGCAGATTATCATTTCCTAACCAGAACTCTCCATTAGCAGATTGCATGTCACCAAATCCATTTTTGTAATCATTCCAGTCTCTAAAAAAAAATAATTGAACTTTTAATTCCTGAAACAACTTACATAAGCAATTTTAATTTTTTTCAAACAAGCCTTACCTGTCAAATGACTGGTTACCATCTGAACGCCTTTGAAAGACTGCCCATCCACCCCCCTCAGTCATATCACAGTATACCCGGATCGGTGTTGGATTAGTCAAAGGTTTAATAGTGTAAAATCCACTCTGTTTGTGGCCATTTTTGAAAATATGAGCACAGTCTAGATATGACAGATTAATTTTTGTTAGTACATTATGTCATTACAGTCCGACAAATGCAACACACAATATTTAGTGAACACTCTAAGAAAGGATGTGTTACTTTTTTACACATTTGTTTTGTTTTATGCTTTTAAATGGGACATATCACAAAAAATCTGACTCTTTCCATGTTTAAGTGCTATAATTGGGTCCCCAGTGCTTCTATCAACCTAGAAAATGTGAAAAAGATCAACCCAGTAACTTAGTTTTGGTAAACCATTCTCTGCAAGCATGTGAAAAAATAGCTCATTGAAATGTGGCTCCCCTTGTGATGTCAGAAGGGGATAATACCACCCCTTTATCTGCACTATCCAACAACGCCACTGCCATTTAGTGCAGAGATCAGCTCATTTGCATTTAAAAGGACACACCCAAAAACTGCACATTTTTGCTCACACCTACAAAGTGGCAATTTTAACACGCTATAATAAATTATTTCTATGGTATTGTGAGCTAAAACTTCACACACATACTCTGTGAATACAAAAGATTTATTTTACATCTTAAAAAAGTCTTGTGAAATGTCCCTGTTAACACATTATGTGTAATTGTAACATATTATGTGTCATTATGTGTTGGTTTTGTGTTTAAATAAAACACAAGTTGTGTTAAAAATAAATGTATTGTTTCAATAACAACACAGAGATTTATGGATTCTGGGACAACGCATAGTGTGTTGTCCCTAAACTAACACAGGTGTGTTGTTTTAAATACATCCATTCTAAGAGTGAATGTCAGCACTTAATAAAACGAAGTAATGACCCTTGTATTGTTTATCTCCCAGGTCATAAAATTTGCCCTCGCTTATAGAGAGTTCATTGAGATTCAGCAGTCGTTGGATAAGCTGTTGTTGCTTTGTATCACGCACTTCCAGACTCTTCAACTGTGCACGAAGGCGATCTATCTCTTCTTGGCATTTGTCATCTGACTAAACACACAAATGCACACAAAAATATACAGTTTGACTGTTCTACAAACTAAAACCTTTGTAAAATACTTTTTTAGTTTAACAATTAATTTCCTTTACATAAACATTCACAAAAGAAGCAGAAAGTATTTTAGCAAAAACTTACAGACTCTGACAAATCCAAAGTAAACAGCATCCAAATCATTAGAAAAATTGACATTTTACATGTACTCATTTTAATGCCGTATTTAATCTTGTATCAGAGCTCTCAGTTCAGTTCATGCACAAAAGAACAACTACAAACTCGACAACATGTAAAAATGGTTCTGGGGTCTGATCTGGGTGCTGTTTTAAAGTTCCTGTGGTTGGATGTTCGCTGCTTTGAGCTGAGTCATGTGGAACAAAACAGATGTGTGAATAACTACAAACAGGTCCAAATAAAAATAGGAGTCAAAAACAAAACTATACTATACATCTGGAATTTATGACAAATTTGATTCTTTCGATTCATTTCAAAAGATAAAAAAATGTAATAGCACTCCAATTTAGAAATTATTTTGAATTAAAGTATAGAGTATTATGCAATTTCTATACTGTATATATTTAAAATGTGAAAAAAAAAACAATATTCTCTGCACATTGAGTAGTTGAAAGAAGTATGAGCTGCAGGAATGAATACCTGATTTGATACAGCCCTAAAAAAGATAATGGGAAAAATATGCGTGAAGCACATGGTTCATTACACTTATACTAGACAAAAAAGTGCTTCACTTAAAAGTATTAAAGGGGATATATCATGAAAATTAGACCTTTTCTATGTTTAAGTGCTATAATTGGGTCCCCAGTACTTGTATCAACCTAGAAAATGTAAAAAAGATCAACCCAGCAACTTTGCAAGTTTTGGTAAACCATTCTCTGCAAGCATGTGAAAAAATAGTTCATTGAAATCTGACCCCCTTGTGATGTCAGAAGGGGATCTTATTATAATCATACCGCCCCTTAATCTGCACTATCCAACCACGGCACTGACATTTAGTGCAGAGATCAGCTCATTTGCATTTAAAAGGACACACCCAAAAACAGCACATTTTTGCTCACACCTACAAAGTGGCAATTTTAACATGTTATAATAAATTATCTATATGGTATTTTGAGCTTAAACTTCACATACGTACACTGGGGACATCAAAGATTTATTTGACATCTTAAAAATATATAATATATATATGACGAGTTTGTCTAAACATTATTTATTATTATGTTTTAATTTTGTTTTATTGCGCTACTTAGCTGAATTTGTTTAGTTATGAAGGCTTAAATCAAAACAAACCAACTGCAGTTTGATTGATATTAATTGGAATGCACAATCAAAAAACTAGTGTGTATGTATGTAATGTAATGTATGTAATGTAATGTGTGTGTATATATATATATATATATATATATATATATATATATATATAGTTGAATTTGAAAGTGCATGATTAAACATTACAATACACATACAAACATAGACTGTAAAAAAAAATTGGTTTAGCTGACACCATTATATTGACCACATTGATTGATAACAGGTCTGATCTTTATCAAAGCAAAATTTTATTAGGTAGCAGTTTTGTTTAATACATGACCTTCTTTGGAGAACACTGATTCAATACTTTCAGAAATTAGGACCCATTCTGTTCTAGACTTGCCATAATCCTATGACCCATAAGCAAAATTCCATAAAGAAAAGCCTAGCAAAATAAACCTCAAATATCATTACAAGTTACAAAAATACTCTTCAAAATTATTTCCAAAATACACTTCCATAGAACAGCAAAAGATTATTAAAGAATAACACAATAACGATTTACATTAATTTAACACACCCACATGTAGAGCAATAATTAGAATACACTGAAAAAATAGATTTCTATTGAAAATGTGCTTGTTAACAAGACATGCTACAATGGCACAAATAATGCTGTGATAAAGTTTCACTTGTAATGTGTCCCTGTAAAAACATTTGTGAAATATCAGAGGTAGTGTTGCAATCGTCACCATTTTCAACAAGTTCCTAATAATCTAACCCTGCAATGACCAAAATCTAGCACAGCATTCATCAGTCGGTACTGGCAGATCACCACGGTGTGCATGGATTTGGGCAGTCTCTGACATACGACTCTAGAGTTCCTGTTGAGACTTCCATGAGTGATGTGTAAGTTGTCAACTGTAAAAACAGGAGAAAAATTAATTTCATTATCATTACATAACCCATCTGGTAATACATTTTAAAGGCACAGTTACCTTATTAAGGACTGGTTTTGTTGAGAGTACATCATATATTGTTGCCAGAGAAATGTTCTGTGGGACAACATATGAAAAAAAGTTCAGTTTCTGAGACAATAGGCTTAATGCCCAGCTGCACTGCTTCCTGGGCTTCGGCCGGCTCCTTGTTTCCTGTCTGCCATTGTTGGACGGGCTGATTAATCCAGGTGTGTCTGATTATTGTTGTTGTGACTACTAGGGTCGGGCACGCCTGGATTAATCAGTTTGTCCAATAATGGCAGACAGGAAACAAGGAACTGGCTGAAGTTCAGGAAGTAGTGCAGCTGGGCATAAAGCCTATTATAACTAGTAATGGTAAAATTACTAATTATTTGACACAAGTGACACATACCCCTTGTGTGGTTTGATTCATGCATCTCATCGCTGGTGTTCTGCGGTCATCCAAAACCATAGGCTTTTCCCAGTGGTCATAGTTAGTTTCCAGGACGTACCATCTACCAAGCTTCATGTCAAGTCTTCAAAATCATCAACAGCAAAAATTTCAAAGGCAAATTAAAACACTGAATTGACATTTTATTTTTCCACGTGCCACGATTTACTCACTCCCAAATGTCCAATGTGTTTATTCGAGTTCTTGTTATCACACAACCCTGCCCAGTTTGGTTACCGCCCAAGATGAAGTAAGCTGGTGCGAGCAATTCTGTCTGAGAGAGCTGGTTTTTGGCATCCTCATAACTATTTGGTGAAAAGCGTGATTATATTTAAAGATGATTTTGCATTGTTTTTATTAAGATTATGAGTATATTTTAACACCCATCTTGTAAGTGTTAAAGGCAAATGTAAATCTTTACAGAAAAGGAAGGAAAACTACGATCAGGTACACGAAAGTGCAATACTGGAAGTTGTGGTTTTGGTAGCATGTCTTAGTAAGAATCAGTTCTGGTTACCTGGTAGCATTTTCCAGGACTTTGCGAGTAAGGAAACTCATCCACATTCCATCCCTCTTTCCAAAAATCCATTCCAGAATCCCTGTGAGAATTTATAATGTTATCTAGCCAGTCAACCATGAAGAAGTCTTATTTTTACTTGCTGTTTTAGGAGAAATATGTAGTATATGCAGTAGCTGGCAGTTTTTTATAAGCCTAAAACATTCAAGAAGGATTTTTATAAGCATTTTGCTTAAAATTTATTTGGAACGAGTCAAGTCATTTATATGAAGCCTTACCTATGTATCCACCATCAATGTTGAAACGCTCATTCATTGTTAATGTCAATTCTCCCTACAACCACAAAAAAAATAAATAAACAAAACAAATCACCAGTTAAAGTCAGTGTCATTTTTACATTTTTTTCAAAAAGAGAATCATAATATTTTGTTACTTTCATACACATACAGGTCTAATTCCAGTGAGCATGCCAACATATCCAGCAAAGGTAGTGGATTTAAAGACTGTTTGGTTGTCCCTTTCAAATTGTACGTTCACCACAAGAGGCTTAAGCTTCTCTGTTAAAGTCCAGGTTTTATTTTCTCGATCCCACCTTTAGAAAAAAACAAAAACATTTATATCATTCTTATGACATGAAATAGTCATTTACTGTATACTGCAGCCAATTAATTCAATGTTAACTGTAAAATGCATATGGCAACAAAATAGAAACAAACACATCCTACCCCATAAACAATCCAAAATCCAAATTACGGGCATGATAAATATTTCCTGAAAAAAAAAACTTGGTAAACAAGCAATTCAGTTTGTTTAAAAAGTAAAGGGAACAAGATTTGTATTTTCTTACCCTTAGGGTCTTCTGCAACAAGTGATGTGCAAACAGTGAAAACTTCATAAAAAATATTGAACAGCGCAATCTCACCCAGAGGGACATATAACATTTTTTTAATAAAAGCCCTTATTTGTATGTTTAGAAGTTTTACTACAGAAAACCTTACCCAGAGGGACACCAGAAACCGCTGCTATTCCTTTAATCTCTTCATTGAAAGGGTATGGAAGTGTATCCACAAGCCAAGGCTACAAACCATATATGAAATGATTCATAGCAAAATAACAGTGAAATCAATATATTCACAAAACCCTTAAAACGTAATTTAACTGGATATATACCATTCATTACTTACCAGCTCTTCATCCACTAAATCAATAAGTTTCCCTTCGAGAAAACCCTTAGCCATGTTTTTCATCGTCTGTACCATTGCTATCAACTGAAAAGCAACATAAAGCATAATTATTGCTTTATTGAATACAAACAAACAGCCCTTAAAGCATCTTAAGCAGGAAACCTATCAGCAAAAATTTCAAAACCAGCATGGTGCCTAAAGAAAACTTCAGCAGATCACAGAAACCTGAATATGTCACAGATTAAAAGTTATTCAGGTCATTTCTCACCTCTTTGTTTTTGTCTTTGATCACTTGTATCCACCTCTCGCTTGGAGGTAAATTGAGATTGACAGTGTACCATGTCACATTTCCTTTAAACCTATGCATTTAACATTAAAAGAGATGGGAATAATAACATTATATTATCTTAACATATGTGTAGCATATAAAAATTTAAGCTTTTCACAGTAATTGAATAATGTAACATCATGTACGTTGGTCCTTTAGGTGGGTACATATCAGTTCTGCAATCCTCATCAATCTGCCAAAAAAAGACAGTCACAGTCATATGATGATTGTGACACCAGCAGCAAACCAGAAACACAGCTCTTAAAACAAGCTAATGCACCTTACAAAGCAATATTATGACTTTGAATTAAATCGCTGCATTGACGCTTACCCCTCGAGCAACATGTGACAAGATATATAAAAACAAAAGCCCAATACAACGAAAGAAATTTAGCTTCATCGTCGCTTCTCCGAGTTTTTCAACGTTCTCTCTCATGCCGCTACGGAAGCAGAGAGGGAAATAGCTGCACGACGGAATGTACCACAATGTATGGGGGTGCAAACACATAAAACATTTATTTGTGAACGTTAAAAGAATGAATAGATGTTTTGGTTACTCTAAATATAAAACAATAGATTAAATTAAGTAGTAAAAGTGTCGTTTTTGTTCATTGTATATTTCATTTGTGCTTGTTTATGAGTACACTACAGCGTAAAACTACCCCTGAGTCTTGTATCTCGAACATAACAAGAAAGTTCAATGCCATTCATCTGCTGCTAAACAAGCTGTTCCTGTATTATTTCTAGCGCTAGATCAAGGTACGACGTGCTTTGTCGTTTGATTTTCTTTGTACTTTGTCACTTTGTTTATTGACGTTTATATTGATTATTGTTTTATGTACAGTAACAGCTTATTGGATACAGATTTAACATAACAAGAAACATAATAATACAAAAATGCAGGTGTGGACTTATGGTCCCCCCTTGTCCATGAAAATATTTGAAGCCCCCATATTTTTTACCAAATAAAATATGTGATAGCTTGACATAACTTGATATAACTATATATATATATATATATATATATATATATATATATATATATATATATATATATATATATATATATATATATATATATATATATATATATATATATATATATATATATATATATATTGAATGCAGATAAGAAATACTTCGATTTTTAGTTGTGTCAACTTGCATGTTTTAATGCATTTAAAGTCATTCTTAGGCCTCCTGGTTTAGGAATAACTGTACTAAAACGAACCATTGTAATTTAACACACCTTTTATCACACCTGCATTTGAATGAGGTTGATAAAACAGCTAGCAAATTACTTGTAATAATTTGTGTATCCAGAAGGAGTCAGTATAATACCACTATGAATCCCAAATAATATGTGATTGTCTGTGAATTTCAGGCATAAATCTCATAATCCTACCCAGTCTCACAAAGTTTCGTGATATAGTCACGTATTTTTTTGATTCTTTTTTCGTGCTTTTTTCGTGATCGTATAACGAATTCCTGTTTTCGTGTGATTATCACGTACTTGACTGTTTTGTCCTATTTTTAAACCATTGTCGCTTCGGTTTAGGGTTAGATTTGGTGCTTGCATTAGAATGTCACTGTATATATTGATCTATACTATTTTTTCTGATTTATTTTTTATATGTCGCCTGGCGTTAGGGTTAGAGTTGGGTTTGGTTAGGGATGTCATTTTATGTAAATCTAACCCTAAACCGAAGCGACAATGGTAAGAAAAACAGTCGAGTAACCGTACGTGATAATCACACGAAAACAGGAATTCGTTATACGATCACGAAAAAACACGAAATTTCGTGATAATAGCACGAAAAAAAATACGACATTGGGAGCATCAGAGTTTGCTTTCAGTCATTGATTTCACATTGGTTTTAAATTTGATACTACCTTACTCAAATATATCAAGGTTATATTTTTACAAAAATGCGTTATGTATTAGGATTTTATGTAGAAAACAGCAAAACACAAAGACTTTAGCTTAACCAGCAAAACATGATTCTAGCAAACTAGATTCACTAGCTAAATTTTACTGGTCTACTAACTAGATCACAGTTTTGCATTGGTTACTGAACCTAAAACCCCATATTACCATTCTAGATCTTAGCATCAGTTGCCTACTTTGTTGTACTCAATTGATAAGTGCTCCCACAAGTCCAGTTTAGGCAGTGGTAGGTGCTTACTATCTTCTGCTTCAACACAACACAGTTTTCTGTACATTTCCCACAGGCATAAAAGTCTTTCCTCAAAGTGACAGATTAGCTTGTTAAGGACAACTAATCCAATTTCACCAGGCTGACCATGCTAGCACCAGCTTCAGTTTCCCATTACAGTGAAAGAGCACTGTTAATCTGGGAAAAATGGTCTATACTATCTCAACTAAAGCTGATTGGTCAACAGGCCCTAGGGAACACTACCAGTAAAGTAAACAATGAATACAAACCGTTTGCAAACTTTTGTGCTGAACAGTCAAAAGAAAAGTCAAAAAGAAAGCTTTAAAGTAATATTGCAATAATGGAAAGATTTGATGACATCATTGTTTATTATATTCTGTATATGATTTATAAATTTTTTCCTTGAAAATCATTACTGTTGATTTCTGCAATACCAAAGACAAAAATGCAAAACTGAACATGTGTCGGCATTGTTTTGGAGCTATGCATCACAACATGTGAATATCAATGATGAGCTCTAAAAACTGGTTAAAATACACAAGCACAGACCCTGCAGAGTGGTGAATGAAGCACAGAGAAGAGTTTGAGTTATGAGCCTTTCACAAACAGGAGATAAAAGCAGGCTGTGTGCTCAGCTAGCTGAGATTCCTCAATTAATTAAACACTTCCTAGTGATAATCCCATCTGATAAAACTTATCTTTAGAGTCAGGGCTGCACTCACCTAATGGGGCATTACATCAAAACACAAACACAGTGTGCACTTTTATTTTACACTGTAAAAAGTTTATTTCCTGTTTAGAACAAAAAGAAACATTTGACTGCAAATTCATATTATTCACATTATTTATACATTTGCCTCTCAGAGCTGTAAAAAGCTTATGGGCTCTATCTTACACCCGGCGCCAAGCAGCGCAATGCGCGACGCAAGTGTCACGTTGTTTAAACAGCAAATTCATTTGCGCACATGGGCGTTCTGGTCTAAAAACGGGGTGTGTTCAGGCACATTGTTGGCGCGTTGCTATTTTGAGGCAACTAAAATAGACTATGCCATTGACCAACAAAAACCTGGTCTAAAGTCAATGGCGCAATATGTTTTTTGTTATTTAAAGAGCGCATTATAAATATGCGCCTATAAACGGTAGGACAACGCGGGTTTGCTTATCACACACATGAATGCACAGCTGCACAAAAACGTTTTTAAATATGAAAGATTAAAGGATTGAATGTAAAATATTATTATTGAGTCTCTTGGACATAAATGAGGACCAATTATGAGACGTCACATTAGAAGGCGTAAAGAGCTGCTTGTAGCCTGGTAAATACATGCTTTGCTTTAAACAAATGCATCATGTTGCAAATGCTACCTGACGGATTTATTGTATATGATGACTCTGTACCTGTGGATATGGTGAGATGAGAAACATTTTTAAGTAATGCTTAAAAAATCTCGTGACGCTGTCCGAGTGCTGAAAGGAGAGCCGTTTGTAAATTCTTTATCTCCTGTTTGTTACAAATAAAGTATTTTTAGAGTACAAACCTTTTCTTACATACTTGTAAATCATTTTTGATGATATTGGATAGCCATACATTTAAAGCAATTAAAAGCCTGTTTTTTTACTTCCATGACTAAAAGAAAACGGGTTTTAAAGGTTTTAATCCAAAAAATAACAATTTCAAAACAAGTGAAAACAACACAATAACTTAACATTAATTTTAAACTGGGGATCTTCTTCCTCCGCAATTTTTTACAGTTTACAAAGTCTGTCATCTAAATAGGGATTAGACATAGCGCCAACGCAACTGGCTTTTAAAGGGGATGAGAGCTGAGACTCTCATTGGTTTATTGCACGTTACCCCCGAAATACTTCCATTTCTCATTAAAAAAATTGTACCAAGCCTTTTCGATCATGCGCTCGGCGCACAAACCACTTTTCCCGTCGTTAAATTAGCAAAAGTGAATTCGGACACGCCTATTTGGACGTTGCGCTGTGCGCTTTAGACAATGTGCTTAGATAGTTAAAATAGGGCCCTAAATGTTTGTTGGTGAAAATCACATTAGCTTTAGAGAAATATAAAATTGTTCAGTTCATTTCAGTTAAAGGCGCGGTGTGTAATTTTTAGAAGGATCTCTTGACATAAACGCAAAATATTATACATGATCAAGGGTGTATAAAGACCTTTCATAATGGACCGTTATGTTTTTATTACCTTAAAATGAGATGTGTTTATCTACATACACCGAGGGTCCCCTTACATGGAAGTCGCCATTTTGTGCCTCCATGTTTCTACAGAAACCCTTAACTATATATTATGAATAAGGAGTACCTGGAGGACAGCACTTTTAAATAGCACCATGCACTTTTTCCCTTGTGGGACTATATCATGGTATGCACAACTGCACTTTGTCCTAGTTATGTAGTGGGGGTCTTTTGTATTTTGTCCTGATGTTTTGTACATGAGTGAGGGGTTGTTGGGCCGAGGGGAACTCTTTTGTATATTTTGTTTTGTGTTTGTTTTGTTATTTGTCTAATCGTCATTATGTATAGATGTATCAGGCGTACTTTATGGTGCAGAACAAGTTTCCAAAAGGATAAATAAATAAATCTCATCATCTTAACGGACAAACTTTTTTTACTAAATTTTCTCAGACGATGACATGTTTGTCCGGTGGCGGCTGACGTAGCTTCTCTATGCGTTTCAAAAGTGAGGGGTGAGCAGTGAACTGAGCCGTTGGTTGCAATGCACAATCTCACCACTAGATGCTGCAAAAATGTACACACTGCATCTTTAAGCTTGATTGAAAATATTTCCACTGAATGAAAGTGTTGTACTGTAGATTTGGATTACGCTGCTATCCCAACAGAGATCAAATGTTTGGATTTCAAGGCATCAATCAATATAATGCCTTCAGAGCAAGCATTAAAAAATATCTTCAGTTAGTTTGTTCTACACCTAAGCAATGCTATACTCTTTAGCATAATGGTAAACTTTTAAATAGTAAACATTAATATGTCTCCTCCTTATTTCATCTTGATTACAAAATAAATAAAATAGCATTCCATTTCTACATTTACTCTCATTATTCAGTCCCATTCAAAATATGGGAACTTAAAATCTACAAAAATAATTTTGAAATGTATTATTTTGAATGTTTGAGCAACAGGTACTTGACGGAATCGTGTTCTTTAAAAAAATGAAAACACTGAGTTAAGCCAAAAAGTTACAATATTAACTCAGCCTAAAATGATGAAATTGTGTTTGAGTGAACAGCACACTGATACAATGAGAGCATGCAGACTTCACAACAGTGCTATCCACTGAGCCACTGTGTGCCACCCTATTTTTTATTTGTATAACAGTGTGCTGAGTTCCAAATAGGAATTTTTTGAGGAAAACCTAAACTTTATTTCCTTTGGATAGCATTGCAACGCTGATGTTGTGTTTCTACGGTCATTGAGTCAATGATATGCGAAATGGCAGTCTCAAAGAAAGCCTTTGTCTGTGGTTCACGGCTTTTATGTCACGCCTTCAGAAGCTTTTTCCATTTCTGACATATTACACCATGTCATACAATGTAAAACTGCTTACACTACTCAGTTTCTTTCTGTAGACTTCTTTTGATATCTATGACCATGTAAATCACCTTGTCATTTAGCATTAATAAATAAAGAGGTGACCCTGTGTGTGCATTGAAAATAAATGACTAAAAAACTAGCAAAAAGCACAAAACCATCCATCAGATTTTTGTTTTAGATGGATGCTTTACTTGTACAATGCAGGCTGCATGTTAAACATGTACATATATCATGTTTGACTGATAGCACTCATCTGGCATTGATGATAACAGCTTGCTTCTCTGTTTTATACTGTGCATTACAAGTTGGATCAATAACAAAAAAGTTAAGCATTTAAGTTGGAAAAACTTTTTTTTTTAAATGTGACCAATTGAAGTAACTTTTTAAGTTGATCCAACTTTTCACTTTTTACAGTGTATGTTTTCTGCATTTGTGTATAATTTTCTAAACTCTTGCTTATTGGTGAAATGTTCTTGTCACAACAATAAAACAAAATGTAAACTCAAATAAGATCAGTCAGATTTCTGCATTCTGGTATAAACTGTAACAGCTTTATTGTGCAAAAGTAATACTGTAACTGTATAGTGAATCACTATTAGTGATGCTGATTCTTCAATGATTTAAGCATTGTGTCTTGCAGGGCAATACATCAAATGATAGTTGAGACCTGGTTTTGTAATGGTTTTGGAATTGTTAGTGCTGGCACTAAAAAAACTGCATATTTACAAATTATAAATGATTATATGGAATCACAATGTTAATATGTCAATAATAAGTATTAAAATGTAGCGTATTGTGAAAAACATCTTGACCAGGTGAATGTAGATCCTGTATGGGATACAGATATATACTAAATACACCAACCTAAAGGATTATTAGGAACACCATACTAATACTGTGTTTGACCCCCTTTCGCCCTCAGAACTGCCTTAATTCTACGTGGCATTGATTCAACAAGGTGCTGAAAGCATTCTTTAGAAATGTTGGCCCATATTGATAGGATAGCATCTTGCAGTTGATGGAGATTTGTGGGATGCACATCCAGAGCACCAAGCTCCCGTTCCACCACATCCCAAAGATGCTCTATTGGGTTGAGATCTGGTGACTGTGGGGCCATTTTAGTACAGTGAACTCATTGTCATGTTCAAGAAACCAATTTGAAATGATTCGAGGCTTGTGAAATGGTGCATTATCCTGCTGGAAGTAGCCATCAGATGATGGGTACATGGTGGTCATAAAGGAATGGACATGGTCAGAAACAATGCTCAGGTAGGCCATGGCATTTAAAAGATGCCCAATTGGCACTAAGGGGCCTAAAGTGTGCCAAGAAAACATCCCCCACACCATTACACCACCACCAGCCTGCACAGTGGTAACAAGGCATGATGGATCCATGTTCTCATTCTGTTTACCCCAAATTTGACTCTACCATCTGAATGTCTCAACAGAAATCGAGACTCATCAGACCAGGCAACATTTTTCCAGTCTTCAACTGTCCAATTTTTGTGAGCTCGTGCAAAATGTAGCCTCTTTTCCTATTTGTAGTGGAGATGAGTGGTTCCCGATGGGGTCTTCTGCTGTTGTAGCCCATCCGCCTCAAGGTTGTGCCTCTTGTGGCTTCACAAATGCTTTGCTGCATCCCTCTGTTTTAACGAGTGGTTATTTCAGTCAAAGTTGCTCTTCTATCAGCTTGAATCAGTCGGCCCATTCTCCTCTGACCTCTAGCATCAACAAGACATTTTCACCCACAGGACTGATGCATACTGGATGTTTTTCCCTTTTCACATCATTCTTTGTAAACCCTAGAAATGGTTGTGTGTGAAAATCCCAGTAACTGAGCAGACTGTGAAATACTCAGACCGGCTCGTCTGGCACCAACAACCATGTCACGCTCAAAATAGCTGAAATCACATTTCTTTCCAATTGGAGTTCAGGAGATTGTCTTGACCAGGACCACACCCCTAAATGCATTGAAGCAACTGCCATGTGATTGGTTGTTAGATAATTGCATTAATGAGAAATTGAACAGGTGTTCCTAATAATCCTTTAGGTGAGTGTATATACTGTAGAAAGGGATGACTATCCTTAAAATGTGGAATAAACACAGATGTTCTTTAACAGTAATCCTGGGCTCACAAACACTAAGGAGATAAGCAGGGACAACCACTTAGACTTGTTGAATCCAAAGACAGTTAAAGTAAAAAGATATTTTTCCTCTATGTACATAGTCCTTGTGAAAAAAGAAACAAGGTAAAATGTGACATATAAGGTATCTGTTTAACTTAATTTTTTCACAAAAAATAAAGCATGTATAAATCATACTTGGTAATTGCCAATAAAGAGTTATTTTCAACCTCAATCTATACATCAAAAACCAATACAGCACCAGTTGCAGTGAGGGATTTTTCCCAAACATGGACTGATGCATATGGATCTGGAACATGTATACTATATGAATTTAAATCTTATTAATTTGATGTTTATCCATGTTGGCCTATAAATGTGATGTGCCCACTTGAATCAGTATATGTGGCAATTTATGAATCACAGTCATGTCATGTTGTAATTGCTTCTAACTTAACTTGTGCACTTTATAACCAACTTATTAATTGCTAAAGGGACCTGTGCAAATCAATATCAGGAACATATTGCATTACAAATATTCATAGTCATGAAGAGCCTAATTACTCCCTGATTTCTGATAAATTAAGCTACTCAATTTCTATTAAGCTCTTTCAGAAAACACTACGCTAATAGCACATCAAGTTTGTCATTAACCTCATCTGCGTCCTTGGCCCTGTCAGCGGGCTGTGTTGACAGGAACATTGATTTAAGCACAGTTTTTCCATTCGAGATAAGACACTTCATGAATCGCAATCCATGAAAAAGGTAATCATTTCAGAAATCGACAAAACCATCACAATTGTTTTTTGTATATAAAACTATGATTTGTAAGAGTTGTACCACACGTATATTTACCTACGTTTTCATACATACTGAAACGTATAATATCGATTTGTTGACAGGACTAATACATTCTTTATTTACATATTAACAGCTTTACAGACGTACATATTTTATGTATTCCTATTCATAAACATTGTTGGGGAAAGTTACTTTTAAAGCAACACCAAAAAGCAGAGGTGGAAAAAGTACTATAATATTGTACTCAAGTAAAAGTAAAGTTACTTTAATAATATTTTACTTAAGTAAAAGTAAAGTTACTTGTCTAAAAATCTACTCAAGTAAAAGTAAAAAGTAAGTCATTATAACTTTACTCGGAGTAAAAGTTACTTTTTTTTACAGCGGGAAGAGGTGGAGGATTCTAGTATAGTTCAAAAACGACAAGGGAATATACATCTCAAACTAGTTGTTTTTAATTGTAGGAACATCTTTACAATTAAAGTGCAATAACAAAAAGTTAATAAAATAAAAAGCTTTTTTAAAGTAAGAAACATTTATGGAATTGTTTAATGATTTTTACATGTGAGTTATGCACTTTTGAAGGTGGTCAGCAGCTTGTAAATACAATCACTATAGTAAGGTTGTAACTGATGTATTGCCGGTAACATACATTATTTTATTAAACTATATATCTAGTTTAAATGAGCATATAATGAGATGAGTGCCATGTCTATATACATTTGACACGTTTATTATCATCTTACTTCCCTGACCTGGGTACCTGATGACCTTTATTCTTCTCTCTCTCTCTCTCTCTCGCGTGCGCTCTCTCTCTCTCTCTCTCTCTCTCTGCAATGTCTAATGACCTGCGCATTCTCGATGACGTTTTGAAGTTGTGTTTGACCTGACGCGAAGCTGCTAGACCTCGGAAGATAATGCGCATGGTATTAAAAATGCGTCGTGCAATTTCGTACTTAAGAGCATGAATCCTACCTTTCATAGAAATGAAACACTCGCTTCGCGTCAGTGGAAAGTGGTCGCTTAAATATGACCAGGGGTTTCTTTCATAAGATTTGAACTGAGGCGGGTCTGCATTGGCGCGCGCCTGTCTCGTCCGTCTCCATGGTTCTTTTTGCGCGTTCCCCGGGCCCCGCCCATTTACATCCGTTGCGCGTCTTTATCACCTTGCTTTTTAAAATATTTTTTTACTCAGTAACGGATATGATTTAAAATGTAGCGAAGTACAATACTTTAAAGAAAACATACTTAAGTAAAAGTAAAAGTACAGATTTTAAAAACTACTCAAAAAAGTAAAAATACACAAAAAAACTACTCAATTACAGTAACGTGAGTAAATGTAATTCGTTATTTTCCACCTCTGCCAAAAAGTTTTTTTAACCTTAAAATAACGTTTCCAAAAAAGTTTCAGTCGTTCATCCAATCGAAACAGGGTGAACGGCACTTTCACATTCGCTTTGCAGCCCTCTATCGGCCAAAACCGCACTAAAGAAGTTTCCAACCGGGGGGGGGGGGGTACTGTAGTTCGAGTGAAAACTACAAAAACTTGCTTTACGGCAGACCTACAATCCAATCAGAGCCGGCTATGCTGCAGTATTTACGACAGTGGTAATTGACAATTATGCTTCTAACCTGTAGGGGGAGCAAAGAGCAAATACTCTTTAGTGTTGCTTAAAAGTAATGCATTACAATATTAAGTTACTCCCCAAAAAGTAACTAATTGCCAGTAACTAATTTCCATTTCATGGAAAGTAATGCTTAAGTAAAGTTGCTAAAGTAAAGTTAGAATGAACACTTTCTGAGAAACCGCCCCTATGACATTTAATGCATTTCTATGATACAGACAACATACAGGATGTTACCTGTAGTCAGCCAGCTGGATAGTAAATGGCCATATTGATGTATACTCTGTCTGGCACAGAAATAGAAAGTAGGTGTCTCTTTCTCAATGCTCTCCAGTGACAAAAGATGGATGGACAAAGACTTAATGAAAGTGTCTATCAGGGAAGAGAAGCAACCTCACCTCAAGAAACTCCTTCAGTTATTCTGATATGTAGCCTTTAATTTGTCAATGTCTGAAGGCTCCACAGACAAGCACTTACGTTGGCAAGAGTATTTAAGAAAATTGTTTTCTAAGTAGCAATAACTTCCGCTGGAGATTTTAAGAAGAACCCATATGTTGGTAATTATGAAGTGAGGGAAAAATTAAAGCCTTTGTCCAAGAGACTTTTAATGGATGTGCACGAGGTTTGTATCGTAAAGATGAATGAGCCTCAAATTAGCAGAACTCTATTCGAGAAAGGACATAATATAAAAATGATTAGTTAGTTTCAGATTACATTGAAATAGCAGAACATCTGGTAGGGCCATTAACAGCCGCACTGTTATGAATAGGAAACAGTGGCACTATAGTATTAGGCTAATAATAATGATAATAGTTAAACGAACAGAAGAAAGACATTGGTTTTAATGTGTGCCTTTGTTATCATTTAATGCTGCACAATGAAGTGTAAAAAGGAGGGGTAATGTAATTATTTAGAATTTTGAACACATTATAAATCATCCATGCATGTAATTGTTTTTGAATATTATTCTACGTTACAGTATGTGACTGCAGATTATGTTAGTGTGCCAATATAACAATGAATCTTGATTAATTCAGACACAAATACCATGGTAAAGTCATCTCAGGTAAGTGAGTAGGGTGTAACAACTCTTCTTTATTCTGTCTTTATGTATTCCATTTAAAAAGTACTAGATTAGCTTGTAGCTTAGTTACTGTAATTACTTTTATATTATAAATTATAAGTAGCTTCTTTGAAATGTGGTTTTAAAGTGTTCTTTTTAACACTACTCCAGAACTAAAGACCACAGTTTAATTTAGCTATTTGAGACCAGAATGAAGAAACAAAATGTGCACTGATTATTCAACTGTGTTATGAAGACAAATGTTTTGTTCAGAGATATGAATCATTAAACACTATGCACTATTATACTGTTGTCTATTGACTATTTAGCATTCGCTATACAGGGAATAGTGAATGAGTAAACGTGAATGAATCTTCATCTTATTGCATCATTATAAAATGTATTTGCATTTGTCAGCCATAGTCATTTATTGCTTTGCATTCTTGTCAATTATGAGGTCCCCAGATATCCATGAGAAAATGTGTTTTCTTTTAAACAGTTTGGGCTGTTCTTTCTATCTGAATAAAGTATAGTTTGTTGTTTATTTGACTTAAAAAAAAGGTGCACAACTTCTCCTTTTGATAGCAGTACAAATCACTGGGGAGTCAATATAAAAAATACGAAAATAGTGTTTTTGTGTATGTGGTGGATCATGAATACAGGAGGCTTGAGTACATTTATTTACTATGTATTAGCACAGAAGTGTAGCATTTTCACACAAAGACAGATGGTGTGCCTGCATCATTTCTTTTTCTATCCCTTTATTTCAGATGAAAGAGATGCAGATGAGCATTGATTGAGAATATGCAAAACTGACAGATAGTCTGTCCCATGTTCCCATGGTCATTAGTTAAGTACAAATCAATTGTGGGTTATTATTTATTTCAATGCTGTGTTATTAAAATATGAGATAAGATGTACTGCCTTTATCCACAAAATTAACTTAGCCTGCTGAGCTCATATATGGAACCAGAATAAATTTAGCCATATAGTGCAACAGCTTTAATAAGCCTTAATTATAGACATATGATTAAGATCAGTATGTGATAAGTTTACAAAAACAACAACAGAAAGACGACTAAAAATTTTCACCGTGCCATCCCATCATGTGGAAGTATTTCATCAGTCTCTTCTGATAAAAAATACATGAAAATTCTTCACACAGTATGTAGCACAGACTAGTCCCAACAGAGAGAACGGATAAAAGAACTTTTCCTCTGGGAGAAATTTGGAAAGACAGAGGAAACGCCAGCTTTGAAAGTTAAGGCCAGAGCCCAATCTTGTATATAAATACTAACAAAGAATGCTAAAGTCAATGCATACTTACTGTATCCTGTAGCAATGGACATACTTTTAAGTAATTGGACATTAACCGAATGTTCTCCGCAAGTGTTCATCAAATACTTTCGCTTTAAATCCACTTAATCCCAGCCTCAAGCCATTCAAAAATACCAGTTTGTTGGCATATTTCGTTAAATGCCATGCCTTAAAACAGGAGTGGGGAACCCTGGGTCCTGGAGGGCCACTGTCCTGCAGAGTTTAGTTCCAGCCCTTATCAAACACACCTGAATTTCATTTCCAAGTAATCCTGAAGACATTATTTCGATTTTTCAGGTGTGTTTAATTAGGGTTGGAACTAAACTCTGCAGGACAGTGGCCCTCCAGGACCAGGGTTCCCCACCCCTGCCTTAAAACTTTCATCTTTTTTGCTGCAGTCCATTTACTTTCCTTAAACTCGTTTTAGACCCTAAATGAACTGTTTTTTGTTTACAGGTGACATAAATCCCATTTTATGAAACGGCTCGTTCTGGTTCTTCATTCTGATTGGGTTGAAACGCGTTCTAAGCCGTGATAAAATACCCCGGTAAACCCATAGATATGTATATAAAGGCTAGATGGCTCGTCCGCGCTGCTGGCCAATTGAGTGCAACGTCCGCATTTTGGCGGCCATCTTACGACAGGGCGCTCGCTCACTCGTGGCATTGAGTTTTGGTGGTGCAGGTGCTTTTGAATGGCCGTGGCTTGCTTAGTTTTTTGCCGATTTTCAAACGGTTTGGTTTGTTATAAACGTCAAAGATGTACCTATGACACTGTATACCTATACTAAAAATAAAAAATAAATTCATGAAACATGTTAAAGCATCCAGAATAATAGCCACGTTAATAACGTTTGTAAAAACCCAAACCGTTTGAAAATCGGTAGAAAATTGAGCAAGTTATGGTCATTTAAAAGTACCTGCACCATTAAACTCAATGCTACGAGTGAGCGAGCGCCCTGTCGTAAGATGGCCGCCAGGTCATGCCGTTAGGGACTCCGCCTTGAGCCATCTAGCCTTTATATACATATCTATGGGTAAACCCACGGTTCAGACCGCATCACAAGAATCACTGCGCCACTGTTGCTGCGTACTGATTTATGAAAATTAACACCACAGTCTTTAAATTTTTTTTTAATTTTTCTACATTTGCACAATTATGGCGATATCCAGATACATGTCAATAAAAATTGTTGAGGCATTTCGTCAATAAAGAGAAAACGTTCTCTG
Organism: Misgurnus anguillicaudatus; assembly: GCF_027580225.2. Lineage (NCBI taxonomy): Eukaryota > Metazoa > Chordata > Actinopteri > Cypriniformes > Cobitidae > Misgurnus > Misgurnus anguillicaudatus. Next base: position 16,520,260 of record NC_073352.2, on the reverse strand, counting down.
GGTTGTTTTGGTCTTAAATTGATATTTCCGCTATTATCCACTAGATGGCAATCTTACCCAACTTAAACACTGACGCATTCACTCAACACAACCGCGTTGTGGTGGATTTAGCTATGGGATTTAGCATGACGTGTACATTTTGATGTCTCTGAATCTGATCTCTTACAATTATCTCCGCTTTTAGCTGAAAATTTGAGAGGTGATAACTGATAATAGAACAAATGAAGGTGGGATGAAACGGTTTTTTGTTGTTGTTGTTGGAAAGTGGATGGACTGTTCTTTCATTTGATATTTTATGTTTATTTAAAGAAGATAATTTTTCTGTAAGGCATTAAACTAAAACTGGGTGGCAAAAAAACGCTGACGGGGAAAGAGTTAAGCATGCTTCCAAGCATATTTGATCATCACTTCAACAGTTGCACGATATAAATGTTAATGTATATTTTAGATGAATGTTGATTTATAAAAATAAACACCACAACTTTAATCATTTTTTCATTGTGTCTTTGCTGCGTCTGTGTTGAGAATTGCACTCTGTTGCAGCCACACTTGATTCTGAGGAACTACTTTGTTTGGCGGAAGAGTAATATTTGTACTAATATAATTACAACTTATTTGTGTTTTATTTTATGAAACCCTGCTATGCATATGAAGTAACCGTTTTATAAACGCAATAAACCCCGCGAAGCAGTGGGGTTACAGTGCATTTTATAACAGCTAAGGATGGTTTTAGGCACTCCGCTTCGCGTCGTGTTTTACAACGCCCCTTAGCTGTTATAAAATGCACTGGTAACCCACTGCTTCTTGGGGCTTATTGCTTTAGTTTATCACTAACCTTGCATTTTTTCACCCTTACAGAGTAAAAAATTACCTGTTTCGTTCAATTTCACTCATGTTCCACTCAAATCACACACATGTTTCCTGTTACACTTGCTGAGTGTATACAATTGAGCAGAGCTCACAAATCCATCTTTATGCAGCATAACATGTCTGATCGTGCCAGAGCAGAGTTGTGTTCCATGCTAAAAGGAAAGAAGTCAAGCGAGTATGATGATCCATTAAGAGTGGTTCAGTTGGGTAGCGGGTCAGCCTGTAATAGGTGACAGGGTGATGAATAGCTTTCGGCAGGAGTCAGTTTGTATAGATGGCATTGAGGCCAAGGCTGTGGAAATAAGGCAAACTGCAGGTTAAGCCCCAATGACCATGTGATTGAGTCTCCATTTGGCATAGCAGCTGGAGCAGGAGACTGTTTCAGTGACTCTAACTCAACTGAACTGTACAAGTATTCCTCATCAGGAATGTACTTAATTGTAAGGTTTTGAATACTGTAGGATAAATGGATCAAGTCGTTCAAAAGTTTTATATTATAAACTACTACAACTACAACTACTACAACAATATAGTTGTAGCTTAATGGTAGAGCATTGTGTTGGCAGCGCTTAAGGTTGTGGGTCTGATCCCATGCAACACACAAACTGATACATGCATAATTGTTATGCACTGCAAATCCCTTTGGGCGTCTGACAAATGCATAAATGTAAATCTAAACAAAGAGATTTTAGATTTCTTATCTGAAATGATGCACAAGTGCATTGATTAATCTGCTATTCAGAACAACCATGAGCGGGATTAGTAAGGTGCACCATGCGGTTTAAAACGTCTCTCAGCTGGCGTGACAGCTGTGAGTGAAGGGCTGCCAGTCGAGGGGAAAGGCTTGTGATGTGGTTACTTAACATCCTCATCGTTGCTTGTTAAATTGTGCATGACTAATAGACCTGTTCAAGGACAAATGTGTCCTGACATATTTGATGGAGTACATTTTCAGGCCCAGTGGTTTAGGTTGATGGTTATAACTTACGTTTCCAACAAGGAGGAAGCATATACGTGTACATGCTCTAGTACCTATTATGTTTTTTGGAAAACAGGTGTGACTAGCATCTCCAAACATGCATCATATTATGGTAGTTAGGACAGAGTTGCATTGTTGTATGTAAAATTACAGAAAGAAAAATGTATTTTTGTATCACAAAAAAATTCTGCAATTTATTACGACTACCATATTTTTTCCGGCTTTTTTTATGGATTTCTTTTTACAGTGTGGGAAATGTTCTTTGGGGAGGAAACTTAAGTAGGCCTACCCTGAGCAGGGCTTTGAACCAGAATTTTTCCCAATTGGTTCGTTCCGATCAGAAACAGTATTTTAATGTTTCTGGTTTTCGGTTCAACCCTAAAGTTGACGTTCCTGAACCGGTTAGAACATAAAAATAATGTTCCTGAACCGGTTAATAACGTTCCATGTCAGCTGTGGGACTTACAAATAAGTAGGCTGATCATTAGGACATAAAACTTAATTTATTAGTTTACATACATGTGCGTCTGTGCGTACAGAAAATTGCTCACTTTAGCGTCTTTTAGCGGTTCAATTGTTTTAAATCACTTAAGTTTACATTTGCAAACCTTTGAAACACGTGCAAATGATCAACTTTTACCCTATTTACATTTGCGTATTAATCCGTGAATCGCATGCGAACCTAACCGTGGGTCGTTATCTGTACGGATCAGGGATCAACTGCGATCCGTGACACCACTAATTAGTAAAAAACAAACACCTTGAGATATTTGGTAGATATTTCCCTCTTATGATTGAGCATTAGATACTTGGGCTTGAGTAGACTACTTGCTGGTGGCAAGCTTTTCATTTCTCTGATGAGTCAACGACGACCAGAAGTGAACTTCACAGAGTATTGCACAGAAATCTTGTCGAAGAACGAAAAAACAAAATAACGGTATTAACCGGTTACCATTATTTTAAATAAATGAATCTGTTCCGGAACATATATTTTTTTAAAGTTTCTGGTTTCGTTTCTGTTCCTTGCAAAACATAAAGGTTTCTGGTTTTCGTTTTCGTTCCCTGAACCGGTTCAAAGCCTTGACCCTGAATAAACCCATATTGATTCAGGGAGAAAATGCAAACTACTAAAACCCAGCTAAGCCTCCCGACTTATCCAAGGCTTAAACTGGAAACCTTCTTGCTGTGAGGTAACAGCGCTACCCACTAAGCCACTTTGCCCATGCTATTCGTCAAACACTTTAGAGGTTTTTTTGAGGAACTTTAGAAAAAAATCTCATTGCAGTTTAGTTTAAAACTTGATAGGCATTCAATTTTTTGTCATTTATGTGCTTATTTATTTATAATGCCACCCTTCTCCATGTCACTGTTTTATTATATATTTAGGAGCTTATTAATCTACAGTTACAGCTGACTTTAAGTTAAATCATTTTTTGATAAATTACCTCAACACAAACACGTCTTCAGTTATTTAGCATGAATGGGCAATTGTTTGTAATAAATGTATGCTCCTGAATATGGCACTTGATAATAACTGAAGACTCGTAAATCATGCTACGTGACAACACTTTGTTAGGTACTGTATACAGTAGTCTTGAAATCACATTCAGATAAACCAATGCAGAAATGTCACATCAAAACAATGCCTTATTCATATTCTTCATTAAAATGATAATGCTTGACACTTACATTTATGCATTTGCCAAACACTTTTTTTCATAAATACATAAATGTGTGTATGTAAAAGTTTTATCCAAAGCAACTTACAGTACATTCAAATTATAAATTTCATGTGTGTTCCCTTGGATTTGAACCCATGATCGCATCGTGAACAGTTGCTACATTTGAATAGTGAGTCCCTCAGTTAAAGTACTCCCAATTACTGATTGCAGCACCATAGCAAATTGCTTTATTGTTTTCATTGTATTAACTTAATGGATAAGGGAAGTACAATAGCATTACTGCATACTGTGGATAAAGACTGAATAAACTACTCATAATATCCAAAAGATCCAGTTTTAGGTTCGGCAAAAAGGACCACATTAATGCCTGTTGCTGCATATAAATACCCTGAAATCTCATGCCAGGTAAACACCTCATGCTTTACAATCATTCTTTTTAGAAAGGGTGCCTATGGCCATACAACACTTCCTGTTCCAGAGGGTAGAGAAACCTTCCTTACCTAAGGAGAAGGAGCAATAACAGCTGCAGTAAGCAAGATTAAATGATAGATTGACCACAAATCAATGGCAAACTGGTTCTTTTTAGACCCCCAGATAAATCTTTTCTAATCTTTGCTCTGCAGGTGTGCCACACATACCAGACACGGAGTCAAATCAAACCCCCAAGAGCTCAATAAATGAAATACCAGAAAGCCCAATAGCTATGTTCCATGCTGCCTTTAAAGTGTATTAAAGTGCAAAATTAAAACTGTCAACACATACTTTAACCCCTCCACACATGCAGCTGGCTCTTTTTTGAATCTGTCCTTAAACACATAAGTGGCCGGGCACAAAACAGAAAGGTGCTTTAACTCACGATATAACAGTCCCACTAATTAATCCCTTAGTGTGACTAATCTGAGGATGAATCATGTTGTCTAAATCAATGTCCATGAGATTTAAACCAATAAAAATACATAAACAGTTTCTGGTTGATGCCAAAGTGTCTGTTATTTATTCACAGGGGCATATTCATTGTGGCAGGATCATTTTCCTCTGTTAAAGATAAGTGCAATCTCTTGAACGTATCTCACAGGCTTTCTTTACCTTTTGAATGGCTTCAGTCCATGATGAAGTGCGCATCCTTCCATAACTGCAATGGTGAATGTTCTATATGGGAATTTGACATTTTTGGAGATGCACGTGATCATATGTGTTTGAAGACACTAGAGATATCAAAATGACACTGTAATGATACTCTTACCAAACCTTAAAAACATAAATCGTTGCAGTGCTTATGTATGAAAAACTGTTAAACTCTCATACTCCAGGGTAAACAGATGCGTAGAAAACATGCTTAAAGACAGCCTACTTTTATGGATCTTGTGAATTCTGTGTATAGATGGTTCATTGGACACACGTGCGATGACTCGATACGCGTCTGGTCCGAACTTTACTTCCGGTGTCATTTTTTTTTAATGGTCTGACTAGTTGCTAAACTGAACTCTTGAACAAATGCCTCATTGAAAATAACAAATGTTTTTGTTTCCTATAGGTAATCTACATGTTGTTTATTTTGCTTGTTATGTAAATAATCTACATTTAAAGTACTTTGTTGTTATTTATTCTTAGCGGAGTTTACCGGAAGGTACGTGTTGACGACGAAAGCTGCTTGTTTATGTTGTTACTCTATGCAGTGTCTTCTATGTTAAAGGATAATTCCGGTATTTAACACTTTGAGTCTCATTTCTGGTTTGTTTTGGATGAACTACAGTGATGGACACAGAAATTTTGACAATGGGTCGTGTCTTGAGTTTTTGACTCGTTTAGAAGCGTCTCTTGACTGCTTCAGAATGGAAGTCAATGGCCATGCACAAACATGTCATTAAAACAACACTTTACGTTCATTTTCAAAACTGTGCTACTCACCGAGTGGTTCGTGGTGTTCGTTGATGATTAAAAACAAGTTGTGTAGCGAAATACAGTTTCTGTCGTGTTTTATTTGGCATTTTGTAAAATTCCATTGACTTCTCTGGAAGACTCATTGCTCGCTGATATATCACTCCGCCGCCGGAAAAGGAAAAGGGACTGTTTACATGTGGTTGTTGTTTTTTCGCTCGGTTTCTCTCAGAATAAATTTTTCCCATATTTGTAGGGCTGGACCAGAATATTCGAATATTCGTTCTGTATTTCAGTTTTGGGATTCGAATATATATATAAATATTTTACAGCGTTAATGCAGAGCTTTTGCCAAGCAGGAAGTGCGCTTCACGCTCCCGCTCTATAGGTGGCGCAGAGAGACCAACATCCATAGCCAACAGCCACCAAACGCACACCAGTGGAAGAGATCGCCTCAAACGGAAAATGCGCTTCCTGCTTTGACATTCACGCTAATAATGTTGTAAATAACATTCAGTTTCTTGCAAAAACTGATTGATTTACTTCACAAGACGTCAATATGTCACACGGAGTTATGGGGGATTACTGTTGTATTGGATATATATGCTTTAGCTCTTAAAGTGTGCTGATCGGTTGACTTGCATGACGGAGCACTGGGGTTTCTGCAAAATATCTTCTTTATTGTTCTGTCGATGAAAAAAACATATTGGATGGTGTAAGTGTTATAAATAAACTTGATTTTGAAAGTATGCTACCGTTTTATTACAGTTTGTTGGACTACGTTCATTCATGCTTCAGACTCAAATATAGAGCGGAAGTATATACGCGGTTGTGAGGTATCTGAAAAAATAGATCCACTATAGCAAATAACACAAATTGAAATCATACGTTGCGCCGATATATTTGTTTTTAATCATCAACGAACACCATGAACCACTCGGTGAGTAGCACAGTTTTGAAAATGAACGTTAAGTGTTGTTTTAATGACATTTTGTGCATGGTCATTGACTTTCATTCTGAAGCAGTCAAGAGACGCTTCTAAATGAGTTGAAAAGTCAAGACACGACCTATTGTCAAAATTTCTGTGTCCATCACTGTAGTTCATCCAAAACAAACCAGAAATGAGACTCAAAGTGTTAAATACCGGAATTATCCTTTAAAGTACTCAAATGTCCATACTTTTCCATAACAAAAACAGTACATACTTTTAGGGCATAGGACGAATAGGCGAATTGGGATGCAGGCATAGGCTGTGTCAGAAACCGCTCCCTATCTCATATATAGTGCACTATATTTGGCGTTCGTTATTTTGGCCCTGTCCTAAATGGAACACTCCGGACTTGTGGACCCCCTCAGAGTCCACACTTTGATGACACTCTGATGTAGTGCAGACTTTAGGGACCAGCTGTGAATCAGGAAGTTGCTCAAATCCGTATCGCGCCACACAGCGCCACTCACATAGTTTAACATTAAATAACATCATATTTGTCCCAAATCATTAACATTGGCTGCTAACGTATATTTTGCATTTTGAAGTAGACGCTATCTGATGAAGCTTGCGCTATTTAATGTGCACTTCCGGTTTACAAAACCTCTGAGTTGTCCTAGACATGACTCGACATGGCGTGGCGCGACGCTGAGCTGCGCGGCCGGTGTGCGACCCCCTTAAGCGGGCACTCGCAATTTAAGGCCACGAGACCGAAAGTCCACATGAATTGCGCCATTTGGGAAAGGGCCTTTGTAGTGGTGTCTGAAACCTTCGTGAAAAACTTCATTCCCTACATTCATTCACTACTTTTTACCCACAATGCACTCTGACTTTGAGGGTACATTCAACATACACTCATCACTCACTATTTCCGATACAACAGAAGACAAACGCATAACTGGAATCAGCTGAAGGATACTGAGAGTAAACACCACAAATTTACGTTTTTTGTTAGTTCTTGTTGTCAGTTATTTTTTTACTTTTTAAAAATAACCAAATAAAAAATAGATGTGATACCTTTTATTTAAAATATAATACATGTCTTTATTAAATATAATAAATAAACATAATAGTAAATACATATGACAAGAAGTTGTATTGTTCTCTTTATTATGAACATATGACAAATGTTACAGTAAGAAAATAAACTTAACAGTTTTACAATACAATCCATAAATCCATGCGACAGCTCTCTGATGCTTGGTATTTACTGTACTGTATGTCAAAAATGGCTCACTCATTTTCATTTACTTCTTCACGATAGACTCAAATGTCATTCTCTTATATAGGGAATAGTGATGGAGTGAACGAGTGGACATGTGTTTCGTGTAACATGTTTGTCTGCCATGTTGTATTGTAGTTTCATTCCAGTCCTGTTTGTAGTTTTGTTCTTGTTATCCCAGCCGTTATTGCCTGCACCTGTGTCTTGTTAGGCCTGATTAGTCTCCTTGTATATACTCTTGTGTTTCTCGTGTGCATTCTTCAGTGTTATTTGTGCATGGATATGTTTGTTGTGCTGTGTTATGTAAATGAATGTTCCCTGGTACATTGTTTTTTTTCTGTTTGCACTTGGATCCGGTTTCCTTGCATCATTCATGTGACACTGTCCAAGATTCACATTTAATGGTTAAACAGCACTGCATACTTTGTATTCTCACTGTAATATTTAAAAGATATATAGGTTAGTGTCCTTTAAAGGCTGAGATTTTACTTTTTTATTTTTTTACTGTGAACATTGTATCTACAAATTATGATATTGCACCTGTTTACAATTGTAGAATTTTTGCATAAAGATAAAGGAAACGACATCTGGCTAGGCTACAAAAGATAAACAAGTGCTTTTATCCTCTTAAAAATGTATTCAATACTGCTAACACCACAATTAACAACCTTTTAAACTAAGAGGTTGTCAATTGCTTTTCCAATGTTGGTAGTTTAAAATTCAACAGTATTGTGTAGTTATGCTATCCATAGCCTTCTGTTTTTATAATAGAAATCTTTAACTTAGCACATTTCAACCATGCAGATGTTTATTTAATGTTGACATGTGTTAATTATGTTTTGTATTGTTAGAAAGAATGTCATGCAAGTGAAATAAAAATACTAACAAGATGTGCTTTTGCTTGAAGCGTTTATCTGTATTTAAAATGTGTTTAACTTAGCAGTGCTCTGTTGGTCAAGCACATCATCGAAAGCACAAAATGACACAAGTTACACTTTCTGTGAAGATGAATGAAAATAACATGCTACACTATATCAAAATGGAAACATGTTTGGCACAGAACATTATCCAATACTGTATATAATCACTCATGCAAAACCATTGCAATGCTTACAGCTTTTATGTATCAGTACATATGCCAGTACAGTTAAATGCAAATCTGTGCCACACACAGGCTTTTTTCTATTGTCTTTCATTAAGGAGAAAATCTGGGACTGATTTAATGAGTGTACCCTAACTGAAAATTAACATATTTACAAGTTTCTTAAATGCATTATACATGGCCTGGGTAGGTTTCTGTCCTAAAACATGTTCATATAGTGTACCATGCTATTTCTTGCTATTTAACAAGGGTTGATTTCCATGGCATCTTTGAGGCAAAACGGGTGAAGCAGATGAAGTGCAAGCTATACAAACAGAATATACAAACAGGCTTCTCTTATTTCCTTTGAGAACCACCATTTTTGAATGCCGCTCAAGAACTGTTTAGTAAACACGACTCTCTTTTTCTATCACTAGTTATACATTTTCTAAAATCTTGTAAACTCGACTGCAAACTAATAAATATTACTGCAATCGTTAATATATAATACGTTTTTCTAACTACAGATGTCGTACTAAAACCCTTATAACTAACTTCTGAGACAGATGACATCATGAAGCTTAGGTGAAGCGCCGGGGGTAGCGCGTATCAGCAGCATCGAGGAGACAGAGCGCGCGCAACAGCACTCGCGCACCGAAAGCGCGTGTACTATCTCCGGCTGATGGGGAGTTTTCACACGGATTTATTTATGGAAAATACTTTAAATGTGTCCGAATTGCTTGTTAAATTCGCTTTAGTAGACACCCATTCTTCTCCTCCGATGGTAAGTTACTGCTTAAAGCTACTTATTTTCTCAAATAGCACGGGTAGAGCTATTTTCGTGTTTGCTTAACTGTTTCTTTGTTTGATGTAAGTGAAAAGCATACTTTAGTCATACATTTGATTTAATCTGTTAAACACTGACTGCTCACAAACCCACTTAACGTGCGCTATGTTATTACCTGTTATAAGAAATGACCATCATTTTAATTAGCTTGGTTAAACAAAGAGCGCATGAAGACTAACTTGTGCGTATACTTTAAGAGCAAACGTGTGCATTTTTCTTAATTCATAAAAAAGAATTCATAAATGTACACGAGATAAAATCAATTACATATTAAAAAAAGTAATTATCTTAATTTCTTATCTAAAGATTTCTAGCATTATTGTAAATATTAATTATGAATGGTACTATTATTAATATTTTGGAAGAATCATTCCCTCCAACCTGTTGCTCTGTTCTTTTACAGTTGGGTCTGTAAATACCTGTTTTACTATGGATAAATCCTGGATTAACCGTCTTCTAGTGCTGTTGATGTGGAATTGCATAGGTGCCCAGAATGTTGAAGATGCATTGCCATTTCAGTTTACCCATTTCTTTTACAATGCCATGATATATGAAAATTCACCAGCAAAAACCTTTGTTGAATCCCCCGCCAAGATGGGTATTTTTATGACAAATCAGTCTTGGGATATTCGGTATGAAATAGAGAATCATGAGAATTTATTTAAAGCAGAGAACTACGTTTTGGGCGATTTCTGTTTCCTGCGTATAAGAACCAAAGGAGGAAATTTTGCCTCACTTAACAGAGAAGTCAAAGACCACTATCTACTAACAATAAATGCCATTGAAAGACAAACTGGTGCAGAAGCACGAGCACAAGTGGAAGTGCGAGTCCTGGACACAAATGATCTCAGACCCCTTTTCTCACCAACTACGTATAGTTTCTTTGTACATGAAAGCTCACCCATTAGGACAAGTATTGGGAAAGTCTTCGCCACGGATGCTGACATCGGCACGAATGGAGAGTATTATTTCAGTCTCAAAGACCACACTGACATGTTCTCCATTCATCCTATCAGCGGGGTGATAATTCTGACAGGCAAGTTGGATTACTCTGAGGCGGCCCTTTACGAGATGGATGTGTTGGCTGTGGACAGAGGTCTGAAGCTCTATGGCAGCAGCAGCAGTACAGCGAAGCTAAAGATTTACGTACTGCACGCCAATGAACATGCACCTGTTATCACAGCTGTCCCCTTAACCCCACTGAACAGATTCTATAATCAAACTTATGCTTATGTGACTGTGGATGACTGTGTTTATGGTCAAAATGGTGAGATTGCATCTTTGAGATTCGTTTCTGGAGATCCTCTGCAGCAGTTCAAGACCTTCAGGAGAAGACCTGGAAGCAAACAATATGAGATTAGGGCCATCAAAGAAGTGGAATGGGAGGGTTATAGATTTGGATACAACCTGACCTTGCAGGCTAAGGATAAAGGGAATCCGACTAAGTTTTCCTCAGCGGTAGTTGTTCGGTTGAGATCTCCCAATGAAAACTGGGAAAATACTACGTTTGAGAAGAGCATCTATAGAGTAACAATAAACGAGTTTTCTCCCCCTAACTCCACTATTGTTTCGGTCAGAGTTGTGCCAAAAAATCCAAAAATTAAATATCTGATGCAGCATAAAATGCAACAACACGAAAATCCATTTGTTATTAATCCAAACACAGGCCTTATTACCACCACAGAGCCTTTGAAAGCAGAACGTGTCAGTCAGTATGAATTTGAGGTCGTCACGAGTGACAGGCGCGCATCGACCAAAGTGGTCGTCAATGTAAGTGACACGAACAACAATGCTCCCAAGTTTTACCAGTCTTATTATGAAGCGAGCATCGATGAACATGTGCCTATAGGAACAAGCATCTTAACAGTTAGTGCTAGCGATGAAGATGATGGAGAAAATGGTTATGTATCCTACAGTATTGCCAATGTAAACAAACAACCGTTTATGGTAGATCATTTCACCGGTGTCATAAGCACCACTGAGAATTTAGATTACGAGACAATGCCAAGTAAATTCTCTCTAAGGGTTCGAGCTTCAGATTGGGGATCTCCTTTTCGCCGTGAGGCAGAGGTTGTTGTCTCAATCACTCTTACTAACCTGAATGATAATAAACCACAGTTTGAGAATATTGATTGTAATATTACGGTGCCGAGATCTCTTCAGGTCGGAGACCAAATTATAGCCGTGTCTGCCATTGACGCTGACGATCTTGGTGTAGTTCAGTACAGAATTGATGCTGGTAATAACATGAACCTTTTTGAATTAGATTCCAGCGCCGGTGTGCTGACACTTAAGAAGTCATTGAAGCATGGCGATGCAGCAAAACGCTCTTTTCACAGCCTTCAAATAAGTGCCAGTGATGGAGAAAGATCAAGTACCCCTCTGTTCCTAAATGTAACCGTTGTTAGTGCTTTCACACACATTCGCTCTCAATGTGTAGAGACTGGCGCTCTGAGATCTTTAGCAGGTTTGCTGCTTTTTAACTTTAAACTTCACAGTCAGAGAGAATCAGATGATGAGTTTGCGGACATCCATTCTGTTAACTGCAACGCTCCACGGTTTATAAAGTCCACTCCAAGTCTAATAAAAGTTAAAGAGGACCTTCCTGTAGGGACTGGTATCTTGCTTCTCAGAGCTGAAGATTCAGACTCAGGCTTCAATGGGAAATTGCTTTTTGTGATCTCAGGGGGAAATTTTGATAGCTGCTTCACAATTGAATCTAACACCGGGTGGCTTAAAGTTTACGAACCACTTGATAGAGAAATAACCGACCACTACACACTTAACATCACGGTTTATGACCTCGGCTTACCGCAGAAGTCCTCATCTCACATGTTGAACATTAACGTTTTGGATGCCAATGACAACAGCCCACAGTTTTTACAACTTGAGTATTCAGTAACTATAAGAGAAGATACAGTTGTGGGAACAGACATCATTCAGCTGGATGCAAAGGATGAAGATTTGGGGGTCAATGGAATGGTCGCATACTCCTTTATGACCAAAACAGACAAATTCGTCATAAATAAAGAAACAGGGATTGTTACAGTTACAAGTCCATTAGACAGAGAAACCAACCCATCATTTGTTTTAAAGGTGGCTGCGCTTGATCAAGCAATTAATGAATCTAAAATGCTATCAACAGTGTTGTTGCAAGTTCATTTGGAGGATGTGAATGACAATGCCCCTAGATGTATACCCCAACAATACCATGTTAGACTAAGAGAAGATATTCCAGTGGACACTTTAGTGATCTGGCTAGAAGCTTATGATCCTGACCTTGGCTCATCTGGACAAGTGAGATACAGCCTAACTGATGGTGAAAATGAAAGCTTTCAAGTGGATAAACTGACTGGAGCTCTGTACCTCTCTCAGGCTCTTGATTTTGAGACTAGGCAGTTATATAACCTGACAGCAAAGGTCAAAGACAGAGGCAAACCAAATTCTTTATCTTCATCCTGCTTTATTCAAGTGGAGGTTGTGGATGTTAATGAGAACTTGTATCGTCCTTTCTTTCCATTCTTTGTGGATCGGGGTGCTGTAAGCGAAGATGCCCCAGTTGGATCCTATGTGATGAAAGTTACCGCTCATGATAAGGACAGTGGTAGAAATGGAGATGTGCGTTACTCCATACGAGACGGTTCTGGCCTTGGAGTATTCACAATTGAGGAAGAGAGTGGTAAGTTTGTTATAAAATAAACACTGAATGTGTGAAAGCACAAGTTATAGTTTAATTGTTTAATATGCAGTGGCCCAAACAGAATTGAGGAGCTCAGATGCAAAAGCCACTAAACGCCACCAGCTTGGTTTGTGATTTACTGTTTTCTAAATCAGTAGTTCTCAAACGTTTTCGGCTTGTGGCCCCTCTTGTATACGGTGCATCCCTACGTGGCAAGAACATTTATGACATAAAACAGTCCAAAACTTAATATTTGAATTAAACAAAACACATTAAATTAATTATATAAATTAATTTATTTTATAAAATGTCATTAAATCGGGCCCCCCCGTCACCATCTCAGAGCTCCCCAGAGGGCTACGGTCCAGGGCCAGAGTAGGACTCATTTTCAGGCCTGCAGTTTTATGCCTTAGACCGGCCCACTTTAGTTTATGACTGATTATATTAAAATAAAATAATTAAATCCTTAGTAGCCTATAAAAGTCTGCAATAGTGCACTGTTCTCTGCAGCCTTGCAATTGTATTTTTCAAATATATAATTTTCAATTCAGTTTAAATACAGTAGCCTAAACAATTATGATTTTTGCCATAATCGTGCAGCAGATACCATAAGGCAGTGGTTCTCAAACTTTTTCCGCGTACGGCCCCCCCTTGTGTACAGTGCATTCCGTCGCGGCCCCCCAAAGGAAAATTTATGACAAAAACTGTTCTAAAATGTAACATTTTAATTAAATAAAACATATTAAGTTATACAAAGTAGTGCTGTTGGTTAGTAGGCTTATTTTTTTAGGTTTAATTACACAGAATTCATGATAAATGAATGTATTTTCTAAAATGTCATAAAACTGGGGCCCCAGAACCACTGCCATAAGGTATTTTATATTGTTCATTTAAACTTATTAAACAACTACTGAAAGGGAACAAATGTGTCCATTTCTTTTTTAAATGTTGGGTCTTAAGATTACCTGTTGGGTTGAAAACGTTTGGAAATCCCTGATATACAATACACAAGCAAGATTGATCAAGTACAAAGGGGAAACAGATGGAAAAATCGAAATCCTTATCTTAATATCTTAATTTTTAGTAAGTAGATCATGTATATTACCAAATAACGTAAGGTAGGCCTACACTCTAAAAACAAACGGTGCCAAATACTAAAAGTGATTCTTGGCTCGTAATCATAGAGGAACCATTTGAAGTGCCATATAGCACCTGTGTAGAACCATATTGTGTTATATAGAACCATATGTGGTGCTACAGTGGTGCTATATGACCCCCGTATGGTTCTTCGTAGGTGCTTCATAGGTACTATATAGTACTAAAAATGGTTCCTTATGATAATGAGCCAAAAACCCCTTTTAGTGCTATTTAGGACAATTTGTTTTTAGAGTGTGTCAAAAGAACAAATACTGTACATAATGGACTTTCAAAATTGTGTTTTACTTGCGCTCAAGTTTATTTTAAATCAAGACACGCATCAAGCGCACTCAAATATAGACGCGTCTGAAAAACTAGTGTTCACAGACGAGCGCTTTGAAAAGCAGAAAGAATCGACGCGTCCTGCGTTTCTTGTGTGTTTTAGATGTTAATGGACCCTAATGCAAGAATTCTTCCAAGAAGTGGTCGGGACTCGTTACACAATCAACCTGGGCATAAAGTGGTGGGAACGTCTCCCATCCGCAAATCACGCGAGTGGGGCTGTATAAGTGCTGGCAGCCAAGGGACAGCAACCTTCAACCCGGTGGCATTACAACACCAGCCCTCGTGGCCCACCGGGAACTCTCTCGGTCCTCCCTATGGCCAATCTGGCTCAGCCCCCAGTTTGAGAACCACTGTTCTAAATTATCAACGGCAGGCACGATGCAAGTGTTTTTGGCTAGTTTCAGCCCCACACAGTTATCATTTTCATGTCCAGCGCCACGTTGTTTAATTATAAATGCTCTTGCAACCATCTGTTCACAAATGGGGTTGCTGGTCTGAAAACAAGGTGTGTTCGTTGTTGGCATGTTGCTATTTGAAAGCAACTGAAAACCATTGTTCCATTGACTTTCGAGCAAGTTTTAGTTGTTTTCAGTATTTCCTTTAAAATCTATTCAAAGGGTGCATTAGAAATATGTGCCTATATAGGTGGGGGCACAACACGCATACACTCTACTTATTACACACACTGGGGCGCACAGAGATACACAATGAAACAGTGAGAAAGAAGGAGAGTAAAGAGCACTATGCAGGATACTCTTACCCCAAAGTAAAAAGCTAGCAAATTGTACTAGAGTTGTGGAAGTCACACTGTTACCTTTAGAACAAAGCCTACAGCATGAAAGCAGACACTGCTGAGACACACAGGAACAAAAAGAGCTGCCTCATCTTCTCTTACACACTCACATATTTCATATGCCTGCCCTTTTACACTATTTAATTCTTTATGCAAATGTCTGTGTTATACATTTTTAATTCTCAGATGTATAATTTTTTTGATGCTTTGTTTACTGTAACTCCTTTTAAAAGAATATTATTAACAATGCGCCAGTTTGTCCTTGTTTCGTCTATGCCTTATTTCTGCTTCATCCTAATCTAGACAAAATGACCATGCAAACCTCCCAGTATTATGGGACAAGGTTTTATGGTACATTTCTACTTACAAGTGCCCAGTATATACAGTAGATCGACACGTTTCTTCTTTCCCTTTTTGATAGGCGTTATAAGAACACAAGAGATCCTGGACCGTGAGACTACTAGTTATTACTGGCTCACAGTCTATGCCACGGACCAGGGAATTGTGCCGCTTTCCTCATTTGTGGAAGTCTATGTTGAGGTTCAAGATGTCAATGATAATGCTCCACTGACATCAGAACCCATCTATTACGCATCTGTATCTGAAAACTCTCCCAAAGATGTGTCTGTTATCCAGATCCAAGCTTTTGACCCAGACTCTACAACAAGTGACAATCTCTCATTTCAAATTACTAGTGGGAATCCACAGGGATTTTTTGCCATCAACCCTCAGACAGGTAAGTTCATGGAAAACATGCATTTGTGCCTGCCATGTTTTTTGTGTGTGTCATACTGTTGAGTATTGTACAATGTTAGTAACAATGTCCTCCAAACATTTTAAACGGATAGTTCACCAAAAAAATGAAAATTGTATCATCATTTGTCCACCTTCAACTGTGTGCTTACCATCATTTATCAAAATATCTTCTTTTATGTTTAATAAAAAACTCAGGTTTATTCAACATAAGGGTAAGTGATGACATAATTTTCATTTTTAGGTGAACTATCCCTTTAATATATACAATGCTTTCTAGAAAAAAGCATGCCTGTTTGATTAAACACCTCTTGGTTGCCCAAACAGATTAGACTTGAACGATTAAAATATTAACATGAGCACAGCACAGCTTTAACTTAGATCTTGCTGAATTATTTCATACATTATGTAGACATAATTGATATTCACATCAGATGGTTAATTACATTTTCAGAGAAGTAGAAGTAATGAATGCAGCTAATTAATTTGACACGTCAATTGATTTCTTGTCTGCTGAATTACTAAATTGCCACAGTCTATAGCCTGAACAGTACAGTTGAAAAGTTTTCCCTCTCCGCATAGTCAGTTGAACCACCCGAGCCACTCAATTCTTGTATTATCCTTTTTTTAATAAATAAAGGAAAAGCTCTCTGAGAATACAAAGCATTGCATGAAAGTTTAGTTCATCTACACTCAAAAAAATGATTCATTGGATTAACTCAATAAAATTGTGGGCAGGATTTCCATCCAATATGAATGTGTACCCCTAACTCATAAAAAACGGCTTTACACAATACAAATATATTGAGTTTGTCCAACTCAATTTAACGTAGATGGCAGTACTCAATTAGTTGCCTCAACTCAATTTAGTGTAGTCTGAGTAACTCGATTTAGCGATGTTTGAATAACTCAATGTAGTGTAGTCTGAAGAACTCAATTCTGTTATTTTATATTAAACGTTTTTATATCATACTAATTAGCATAAACACATGTTAGCATGCTAACAATAATAGCATATGATACTTTGGATGAGCATGTGAGAAGAGACTGATCTCCAAACAAGCATTAACACAGTTAATGAGTAGTGCTCATTGAGAGAACTACGTCACATCCACAACCTAACCACAAGCGCCACTCTTTTGCATGATGGTAACCAACCAATTTGAAAAAAATATAACACAAACGCTTCTAAATCAATTAGATAAACGGACATTAAACACTATTAAGTCTTTCTCTTTACCTAAAAATGCATAAAATAACACTTTTTTAAAAAAATTACTCTTCAAAAGCAGTTGCATGCAAAGCATGCTGGGAAATTCTTTTTCCAGAACCCAAACTCAAAATAATTGTGTTAACGCAATTACAAATAAATCAATAAATTATAGTACATATTTATTTTGTGTTATGCTAATTAAATATATATACTTATTGCTCTTAATGAGGTATTTTAAATTAATTGAACACAATTTTAATGTGTCACTTCTAAGAAGGGCTTGAATAATTTTTTTGAGTGCATCAACAGAGGCCTGAATGGTCCAACTGACCTCTTCTTAGGAGAACAAGTTGAATATTTAATTTTCCAATGTTTATTATAATTTTGTCATTTTATGTGCAGGTTTGGTGACAACAACATCATGGAAACTGGACAGAGAAAAGCAGGCAGAGCATATTCTTGAAGTAAGTTGCACCTGGTGACATTTCAAAGCATCTGGATTAGTTTTTTAAAAAGCTATTCCCATACTGCAAAATTCTGTCTAAGAAATCGTTTTACTTTTAAGTGATTTTTTCTAGACAACAGTAAGATGCATGAAAATTGAGTTTTAAACCATATTTGCGTTCCCCAAGAAGCTTTCAGTCGAAACCATTTCTTTCTTACACTCTCAAAACGAATATTGATGTATATAGCACAAAAGTGATTCACTGGCTCGTAATCATAGGGGAACCACTTTAAGTGCTATTTGGCACCTATGTAGAACCATATGGTGCTATGTAAAACCATGGTGCTATAGTCATGCTATAGACGGTTTCATCGGACGCACGTGATACACGTCTGGATCCGAACTTTACTTCCGGTTTCGTTTTTTTAATGGTCTGACTAGTTGCTAAACTGATCTACTGAACAAACGCCTCGTCGAAAATAACAAATGTTTTGGTTTCCTAGGTAATCTATGTGTTGTTTTTTTGCTTGTTATATAAATAAACTACGTTTAAAGTACATTGTGGTTATTTATTGGTTCTACATACAGTGGCAAGAAAAAGTATGTGAACCTTTTGAAATTTTATAGTTTTATGAATAAATTTGTCATAAAATTTGATCTGACCTTCATGTAAGTCAATGTATTGTCAAACATGTGTCTAAAAATAATTTTAAAAAATCCGATTTTTCATGTCTTTATTGAGAACAACCAAAAAAACTCATAGTGCTAGTGGAAAAAGTATGTGACCCCTTAAGTTAATGACCTCAAAAAAGCTAATTGGAGTCAGGTCTTAGCACACCTAGAGTCTTGTTAAGACAATTCATTTGGAGATATGGACAGCTACTTTGAATAATAAAAAACCCTCAAACTTTTGGAGTTTGCTCTGCACAAGAAGAACACGCTTATGTGAGCCACGGCTTACCAGAAAGAGCTTTCAGAGGAGCTACGATCAAGAATTGTTATTTTACATAAAGCTGGAAAAGGTTACAAAGTTATTTTAAATACTTTAGAAATGTACCAGTCTACAGTTTGGCAAACAATCTACAAATGGAGGCGCTTTGGGATTGTTGCTACTCTACCAAGATGTGGGCACCCCAGTCAGCAAGAGCACAATGAAGACTCATCACTGCGGTAAAGTAACAACACCGAATGACAGCCAAAGATTTAAAGACATCACTGGAACTTGCTAACATCTCATTCATGAATCTACAATACGTAAAACACTGAACAAGCACTACTTACTAGAAAAAAATATTTGCAAAAGAGCCTGAAGTTTGCAAAAGAGCACATTGATACTCCACAGCAGTATTGGCAAAAGTTTTGTGGACTAATGAAACTAAGATTGAACTATTTGGAAAAAAACATACAGCGCTACATTTGGCGTAGAAAGGGCCCTGCATATTATCATGAAAACATCATCCCAACTGTAAAGTATGGTAGAGGTAACATCATGATTTGGGCCTGCTTTGATGCATCAGGGCCTGGCCACCTTGCAGTCATTGAGTGGAAGATGAATTCCCAAGTATAGGCTATCAGACAATTCTTCAGGAAAATGTGGGTATGTCTGTACGTCATCTGAAATTGTGTAGAAGGTGGGTGATGCAACAGGACAACGACCCAAAACACCAGAGCAAGTCCACAACGGAATGGCTTCAGAAAAACAAAATCTGCCTTTTGGAGTGGCCAAGTCAGAGTCCACACCTCAACCCAATAGAGATACTGGATTGACTTGAAGAGGGCAAACACATGATATTTCCAAAGAATATGACAGAGCTAAAGCAGTTCTGCCAGGAAGAATGGGCTAAAACTCCTCATCAACTGATCCACAGCTACAGGAAGCACCTGGTTGAGGTTGTTGCTGCCAAGGGGATCAAGCAGTTATAAATTCTAAGGGTTCATTTACTTTTTCCACTGCCATTTTGAATGTTGAATGGATGCGTTCAATAAAGACATGAAAGATCAGATTTTTTTGTGTAATTATTTTTAGACACATTGGGCTCTATCATACACCCGGCGCAATGCAGCGCAATGCACGACACAAATGTCTTTTGCCAGTTTCAACCCGGCGCAATTATCATTTTCATGTTTAGCACCACGTTGTTTAAATAGCAAATGCATTTGCACCCGATTTTGCGCCCATGGGCGGTCTGGTCTGAAAACGAGGTTTGTTCAGGCGCATTGTTGGCGCGTTGCTAATTTGAGGCAACTAAAATAGACTTCGCAATTGACCAACAAACACCTGGTCTATAGTCTTAAGTCAATGGCGCAATATGTTTTTTTTTGTTATTTAAAGATGAGAAACATTTTAAGTAGTGCTTTTAAAAAACCGATGGCGCTGAGTGCTGAAACGTTTCGGCTCTCCGCACGTTTGTAAATTCTTTATATCTTGTTTTTATTTTTAGAGTACAAACCTTGTCTTACATATTTGCTAATTATTTTATGAGATTACGATGATTATGTAGGATATCAATACATGTACAGCAATTAAAAGCCTGCTATTTGTACTTCTATGACTGAAAGAACCCAAAAAATGTAAACTTCGATAAAAATGAAAATATTTTTTTTAACATTATTCTTAAACGGGGGGGGGGGGGGGGGGTTAAATTGGCAAAAAGTGGCATCGGACACGCCTGTTTACACAGTGCGCCGTGCCCTTTAGACAATGCCCTTAGATCGTTAAAATAGGGCCCATTATGTTTGTCAGTACGCTTGACTTAGTTTAAGATCAGATCACATTTTATGACAAATTTATTCAGAAAACTATGAAATTCCAAAAGGTTCACATACTTTTCCTTGCCACTGTAGTTGCATGTAAAGTGGCTACCCTATGATTACGAGCCAGCGAACTTAGTGTAGGGTGAAAAAAATATATTACAGATATGAATTTACATTACATTTACATTAATGAGACAATTGTTGACATACTGTACAGTCAGAGTAAACCTTTCAAACTTCCATGTACATGGATGCCATATTTCAGATATTCTGAATTTAAAAGAAAATGTATAAGAAATGTATTGTTTGAGTTTATACTAAAATCTTTTGTCTTTTGATTATAGACTTGAGAGTATCTTGGCAAACCTGAGCACAGCTAAGAGCTCTTCTGAAACTGTAATTGAGACACATAGTTTATAAGAATGCTGGGCTTCTTCTGAAAAGCTTCTGAGAATCTTGTCCAATACTTCACATTCAGTCTTAAAAATGAAGGTGCTATAAAGGGGCATTTTTATAGTGGAGAAAAGTTCTTTGGACTATAAAATGATAACTTTGGAGTCTGACCCCAAACATAATATAGGAGGGTTAAATAAAACAACTCCCAATAAATTTCCTGACTTATAAAAGAGCAAAAATCCGAGCATAATTGTCCTCTGGGCTAAAGCTCAATTGAATAAATGTTTCCCTCACTCATTTACAGTCACACTCTGTGTTTTTTCACTTAAACAGATCACTGTCTCAGATGATGGCCATCCACCCAAGTCTACAGTGGTTCATGTGATAGTCAAAGTATTGGATGAAAATGACAACAGTCCTCAATTCTTGGAAAAGATCTTTCAAATCAAGCTAGTAGAGCGAGCAGAGGCCGCAGAATGGGAGCCAATTTATCGAGTGATTGCTTATGACAGAGATGAGAGTCCCTCTTCTAATATCACATACACTATAGAGGAGACTGAAGAGCACAGAAAATTCTTCATTCAGCCCAAATCTGGGTCTGTGTTCTCCAAAGAGACTTTTTCAGCTGGGGAGGATCATATACTCACGGTACGGTTATTTCAATTCTCACATTTACTGTTTATTTAAAGTGGTGCTACACTACACAAAAAAAGGTTCAAAAAGGTTAACTCTTTTCTCACCATTGACGAGTTAAATCGTCAATTAAGAGCAGAGGCGGACACTATGAGTATTTTAAGTAAATTTTCCAAGCATCTGTGCTTTATCAAAGTGTTAAGGGGATCGCACACCGGCCGCGCAGCTCAGCGCCGCGCAGCGCCGCGTCGCATCGCGCCTAGGAGAACTCAGAGGTATTGTAAACCGGAAGTGCACATTAAATAGCGCGAGCTTCGTCAGATAGCGTCTAATTCAAAATGTAAAATATACGTTAGCAGCCAATGTTAATCATTAATGATGTGGGACAAATATGATGTTATTTAATGTTAAACTATGTGAGTTGCGCTGTGTGGCGCGACAGGGATTTGAGCACCTTCCTGAGTCGCAGCTGGGCGCCAGGTGGCGCCTGTCCGCGCCGGTGTGCGTATACTCATAGAAAACAATGTGTTTGATTTTTTTTAGACCGGCGCTGCGCGGCGCTGAGCTGCGCGGCCGGTGTGCGATCCCCTTCAGTCTTGGGAAAAAATCACTTTACTAAACAATTTTCGCTACATTCTAAAGCATAGAATTATACTGTGTATTCCTTTTATATTGCATATTAAAATTAATTTAATACCTAATTACATAAAAGTTGTGTACTTTTACGTTTTTTACTTAAGTAAAAAATACTAGATGTTCAATGTACTTAAATATTAAATATAAAGTGGAGTGGAGTATAAATTATGATAATATGCTTTGGAATTTTTCCAAAGAAAAACACTGATAAATATGAATACTTAAAAATGTACTTTTATGTACAAAATAAAAATACTTAAGTAGTGTCCACCTCTGATTAAGAGAAAATGTTTCCCTACCAATCATAAGTATTTGTGGCTTTCTGCAATACCGCTATTATCCACCGCAACTTATAATACCCGGAAGTATTCCCCTAGGGCAAACAGCTGTATGTCTATGTAAGTTTTGAGGATCGCTCTGCATCTGATCTTTATCAAAAATCCTTCACAAAAATGGAATTATCTCAGCTTTATGCAAAAAAAATTTTTTTTTTTTTTTGAAGAAACCTATACCCATATTTGAGCGGTGATAAAAAAAGAAATTAATAAAGATAGGATGAAATGTTTTTTTTTATTATTATTTGAAAGCAGAGGGTCTGTTCTTTCATTTGATAAATATTTTACGAAGAACATTTTCTGGAAGGCATTAAACTTTTGTAAAAAAAAAAAAAACAGGAAAAATGTTGGCATTGGCTGGCAAGTTTTTTTTTAAAACGCTGGTGGGGAAAGAGTTAATAAATTGTCTTTGTCAAACTGTAAGGTTCTATAAAGCTGCCTGCCACAGAACCATTGTTGGTTACTTAATGAACTATTCATTCAAAGGTTCTTGATTTCTTTCATAACTTTTTATAATCTCAAGGACCTTTTCTCAACGCAAAGAACATTTTTGGAAACATAAAGGTTTTTCAGAGGTTAAATGTTCTTTATGGAACCATTTTGTCAAAAATTGTTCTTCTATAGCAAAGAACCTTTAGAATCCACAGAAACTTTCTGTTGCATAAAAGGTTTACTCTTAAAAATAAATGTGTTTCAAAAGTTTTTTTTAAGAGTGTACTTTAGGTGGTGTTTCAATTTTAATATCTAATATCTTTTTAAAATTCTTTTCAAAAAGCAGAATCCATAAGAATTAAGGCAAACAATAATTATGAAAGGAATACCGAATAGTGCGGCATGTTCCAAAATCTAGAGTGAAAACTCACACTGCACTTTTACAGATTAAAGCATCAGACAACGGGCAGCCTTCGAAATCGTCCATCTGTCGGTTGCACATTGAATGGATTCCAAAGCCTAAGCTGGCAAAACAAGCGCTGGCATTTGAGGAGATTTCACCCTCATTCTCTGTAATGCAGAGTGATCCTGTGGCCCATATGATTGGAGTCATTAGCACTCAACCTCTTGAATCTCCTGTATGGTTTACAATCAAAGGTAAAGCTCCATCTTCACTCTTAAAAACGTCTGTTTCAAAGCTGCTCACTGCCTTCTGGCTGCATCATGAAAAAATTGTATTATAATTATTCTGGTAAATGCTTTACAGTAGCTCTTTATTCAATACTACTATGCCAGTTGATCTTCAAAAGCTGAAGCTTAATTAGCTCGCCCTTAACTAGATGTCTTGTCTATTTACTGTTTTCATTTAGTCTCAATGTTTTTTTCTCTTTTCTGTCTTGGTTTTCAAGGAGACACGCATGCTAAAGAGATGTTTCACATTCTGCAGATGGCTTGTGACCTGAAAGATACAGCAGGTATCTGCTGTTTAATACAGATGTCACCACTTATTTTTTTAAGCAATGAATTTCTATTATTTCCTCTCACGGAGCGAATCTGTATTCTGTACAAATTATTGTTTCCTTTTTTTATGTTTGCTACTCCAATAGCTGATGCAAATACAAAACTTTCTTTTGTTCTTTCAAAACCTTTAATGTTGTGCGGTTGTCGTTCGTATTGGTACTAACAGGTGGAAAATCTGACAGCTGGTTTGACATGGAGAGGTCAAGTGGCACAATCATCATCGCCGGTGCTCTAGATGCTAAACGCCAGTCAAATTACAACCTCACCATTGAAGCAACAGATGGAACAAGATCCATCAGCACTCAGGTGCTTCATCTTTAATGGCACTCACAAAGAAATTGCCCATGAATTTATAAAATTGGATAATGGGCGGAGAGATAAACAGAACGATGCACAATCTTTACACATGTGACAGGATAATAGTTCTGTTGCTTAGATGCTTGATATTACATATCCACTAAGTCACACAATGAGCGTCCAAATTTACTAATTTATTTTGCTATTTTGCCTTTATGAAAAATGAATCTTAAATTTCCTTCAAAAAAACACTGAACTATGTGGAATGTGCTTTGGCACCTGGCAGCTAAAGTTAAGCTTTCTGCTGTCTTTCTGATGCACAGATTTCCTTTGTCCTTTTGTCATGATGTGAACATAGTTATCCTTGGGCAATACCTGTGTGTATCAGCCAGGCCAGCCAGCCTTATCAGGTCACAGTGTGAGACTCATCTATCAGTGTGGGCAGACCTACAGGCAAAGAGTGATGTGAAAGGCAGTAATGTTTTAAAGAGAGCTCTGTTTCAGCCCTCAGCTTGACTCTCTTGTTGCAGTGATCGTGCCTTTTGGGATTTTGCACCTAGTACAGTTTGTCATATCCTAATGGGCTTCATACTCAGGGACAGTTTCTGCACTAAAACTGTAGACATGACATATACAAGTAAATTTATTGAAGGGCACCTATTATGCAAAATCCACTTTTACAAGGTGTTTGGACATACATGTGTTTTGGGAGTGTGTGAACACAACCACCATACAATGAAAAAAATCCACCCACTCATTGTTATTTAATTCACATTAAACCAAAGCAGTCTCATTAGACATGCTGTTTTGATTCTCTTGTTAATGTGACGTCACACTGATAAAACCCCGCCCACAGCCACTGACTGACAGTCCTACATTACCATCATTTTCACCCTCAGTGAGTTGTACGTTGTCCGCCATATCTTAATATTGCCTCAGACTTTATTTACAATAATCAGATTTATTTAAACTAAAAGAGCTCACTGGTAATGAAGTGAGGAGCAGTAGCTCATTTGCATTTAAAGGTACAGAAAATAAATTTTTGCTCCCACCCAAATAGGCACATTTTGGACATGCTGTAAATAGTGATCTGTGAGGTATTTCGAGCTGAAACTTCACAGACATATTACACCTGAGACTTACGTTACATTTTGTAAAATGCGCATAATAGGTGCCCTTTAAATCAATAACCTGCTTGTTTATAATGCAGTTATTAAAAAACTAATTTAACTGTGTGCTTTGTTAAACAGGTCATAATACAAGTTATTAGCACCAATGAACATCGACCTCAGTTTGGCCAAAACCAATACGAGATAAGTATTCCGGAGGAAACCCAGCCTGGGATGAAAATATTGGAAATAAATGCAACAGACGGAGATGAAAGGAACAAATTGTATTACACACTGTGGAGCAGCACAGACCTGTTTAGCCTAAAGAAGTTTCGTCTTGACCCTGAAACAGGCTTTTTGTACACTGCTGAACAGCTGGACCATGAAACCATGCACAAGCACATCCTCACTGTTATGGTAAGGCCATCTATGATTATTTCTTCCACTGTGCATAGTTACAAACAAAAACATAAAACACAAATTAACAGCTGGTTTTGTATTGCCGTATTATTTCAGGTAAGGAATCAAGGTTTTCCTGTGAAAAGCAATTTTGTGAGAGCGATCATCAATATTGAGGACAATAATGACAATGCACCGAAGTTCACCAGCTCTCAGTACACGGCTCGTGTGCTGGAGACAGCTGCGATTGGTTCGTCTGTGTTACAGGTCACGGCTTTGGACAAAGACAAGGGGCTAAATGCTGAAATCCTCTACAGCTTAGATTCAGGTACAGCTCAGCTCTGTTGACACCCATTAACCCCTTCAGACCTGATTTTTCAGGTGTTTAATCAGTGCGCCTGATTTTGATAGGTTGATCAGCATTTTTATTGGTTTAAACCACAAAACATGTGGTGTCCATTCTTGCGTACACAGGGTCTGGAGGGATTAAAGAGTCATTAAAGAAGAGTTATTGTTAATGAGAAGAACTGAGGAGCTCAGATTCAAAAGCAGCTAAACACCACTTCCCTCGAAAATTAGATAATGATATTAACCAATTTCTTTTAGCACATATTATATGTTCATCAAATTCTTTCTCTTCAAATCCGCTTAAACCTCAGGCTATTCAGAAATACCGCTTTGTTGGCAAAATCCTTAACTTTTCACCAAAGTCCTCAAAGTGCACAGAAGAGGAATTGGATGAACAACAGGAAGTGTTTCACATTCAAACTTTGGTCCCTTGTGAGCACTTTGACCTGAATATAACACGAATGTGGCAGTGACAATGATCACATCGCCCCCTAAAGTGTGGTTCAGTGTCTTCATTATTTGCAATGTTTCTAGTTGCATCTTTAGTGACTTTGCAGCCGTTTGCAATGAATTGTCAAAAGAAGTGGTTTTTTCGAAGTGGAGGTTTTTGCCCAAAAAGCTTGTATGAACTTTTAGGATTTTGCAGTAAAAGACAGTCAAATTTTTTAAATACTGTACCAATGAAATGACTAAAGTAACATTTGTTAAAAAATGCATTCCAGTTACTGACTAATAACCTTTTTATTGCCATTAAAGGGACACTTTTCAGCTCCCCTAGAGTTAAACATTTGATTCTTACCGTTTTGGAATCCATTCAGCTGATCTCCGGGTCTGGCAGTACCACTTTTAGCATAGCTTAGCACAATCCATTGAATCTGATTAAACCATTAGCATCGCACCTAAAAAAACCCCAAAAGTTTCAATATTTTTACTATTTAAAACTTGACTCTTCTGTAGTTACATCATGTACTCAGAATAATCAAGGACTTTGCTGTCGTAGCATGGCTGCAGGAGGCGCAGTGATATTGCGCACTGCCCGAAAATAGTCCCCTGCATTGAAAGTTACTAGGGGGACTGTTTTCGGCTGCTGCGTAATATCACTACGCTTGCTGCAGCCATGTCACGGCAGCAAAGTCTTTGATTATTACCCCAGAATGAGAGTATAGTTCCTAGCCATATCTGCCTAGAATATCGAAACTTTTAATTTTACGTCTTGGTACACGATGTTACTACAGAAGAGTCAAGTTTTAAATAGGAAAAATATTGGTTATTTTTTAGCGCGATGCTTATGGTCTAATCTGATTCTATGGATTGTGTTAAGCTATGCTAAAAGTGGTAGCGCCAGACCCGGAGATCATCTGAATGGATTCCAAAACGGTAAAAATCAAATGTTTAACTTTAGGGGAGCTGGAAAATGAGCATATTTTCAAAAAAAGTGGAGTGTCCCTTTAAAGTGAAATGATTGAACCTAAACATAAAGTAACTCTTACTCTTACTCATTTACATGATTACATGTCAGACTCACTTAGAGGGTTTTGCATTTAAACTCTTCAGTTATTATTAATGAGATGCTTTACCTACAGTACATAATACACAAATCACTATCATGCCATTTGTTGATGTACTCGATAATCAACATAAGTACTGGATCATACCACAACTGTGTAATCTTTATCTCTAATTTACTAAGTGTATCTCTCTTTGATGTTGTAGGAAATCATGGAAACTCCTTCAGCATCGATCAGTCTTCGGGCATTGTGGCAGTTGCTATTAAACTTGATCATGAATACAGAGATCAGTATGTGCTACAAATAAAAGCATCCGATAGGGGAGAACCTCCACTCAGTGCGGTTACAGTTGTCCAGATCACGGTCACCATCTCAGAGAACACCGAGCCAAAGTTTCCCTTCAATTTATCATCCGCAGAAATCAGTGAATCTGTCCCAGTTGGCAGTTTTGTAGCATTAGTGTCAGCATCCAGCCAATCAACAATCTTCTATCAAGTTAAAGAAGGAAATGTGAACGGTGCATTTGTCATCAATCCCAACTCTGGCACTATCGTCACAGGAAAAAAGCTGGACTATGAAATCCTTTCGTCATATACGCTTATCGTACAAGGCACAGACATGGCTGGAATGTCAAGCAGCGTCACAGTAAACATTTTATTAAACGATGAAAATGACAACGCTCCTGTTTTTACTCAGTTTGAGTTTACTGGCTTTATAAGCGAATCAGCCGCTGTTGGCAGTGTGGTTCTGACCTCTGAGAATGCTCCACTTGTAGTTCTTGCAACAGATGCTGATACGCATAAAAATGCCAGACTTGTCTATGAGATAATTGAGCCATTCGCTCACAACTATTTTTCGATCAATTCTGAAACTGGAGCTGTTACAAGTCTCAGCAGCCTGGATTATGAGCAAAGAAAGATGTTTAACTTCAGAGTACAGGTCCATGACACTGGCACACCACGATTATTTGCACATAACAATGCCAACGTGACTATTCATGTCATTAATCTTAATGACTGTGCTCCAGAATTCAGTCAGGATTTATACGAGACGACAATTGTCCTGCCTACCTACAAAGGGGTTAAAGTTATAACCTTAAGCGCTACCGATGACGACTCTTTGCCTTACACCAAACTACGTTTTGCTCTTATAGATGGCAACATAGGAAACAAATTCCTACTTGATCCAAATGCAGGTGATATTTTTGTGCAAAATGCTACACGGCTGCGCAGCATGTACAGGCTGACGGTTCAGGTCTCCGATGGACGCTTTACTAGCTCTGCAATTGTGAAACTCACAGTCAAAGCAGACAGAGATAAACGACTAAGGTTCACTCAGGAAATGTTCACTGCCTATGTGCAGGAAAGCTCAACGCAAAGGAAAACCCTAGCAATCCTCTCTGTAGTTGGAAGCAGAATCAACGAGCCGTTGTTTTTTTCCATCCTCAACCCTAACCCCAGATTCGAAATAGGAGGCACATCTGGAGTCCTCTTCTCAACGGGTGTCCCATTCGATCGCGAGGAGCAGGATGTGTTTGACATTTTTGTGGAAGTAACCAAAGAGCAAAGGTTGAACGGGACTGCCCGCGTGCTAGTTAGAGTGCACGTTGAAGATGTGAACGATAACGCTCCTGTCTTTGTAGACCAGCCCTATAGCGCAACTGTTCAGATTGGCAAAGCAGTAGGTACAGTTTTCAAGAAGGTGACTGCCGTGGACAAAGATATTGGCAGAAATGCACACGTTTCATACTATTTGAAACGACACAGTAAATATTTTCAAGTAAACTCCTCTGGAGAAATATCCCTTAAAAGACCTCTTGAACTAGAAAGCATCGGCAAGTTTGTTATTAACATCACTGCACAAGATGGAGGTGATCCACCACTGATCTCAAATGCAGAGGTCGTCATTTCAGTGGTCAACAAAGTCGTTCCAATGTTTGAAAGACCTTTTTATAAGATTGAAATCCCAGAAAATGTGCAAATACATACTTCTATACTTCAGGTCGTGGCCAATCAGACTGAAGGACCTTGTACAGTCTACATCATCTCTGGGGGAGACCCATTCCATCAGTTCTCCATTAATTTTAATTCAGGACTCATTGAAGTCATTCAAGCATTGGATTATGAGTCTCATCCGGCGTATCGATTAAGCATTCAAGCAACAGACTGTCTAACTGGAACTCACTCTGATGTTTTTGTAGATGTTATATTGAAAGATGTCAACGACAACACACCCAAATTTGAAGCAGCAATATATGACATCAGCATCTCTGAATCTGTTGTGATTGGAACTTCGGTGTTACGAGTGCTAGCGACGGACTCGGACACAGAAAGCAATGCATTATTGTTTTATCAGATGTATGAAAAAGATGGAAGCGCCTCAGATTATTTTAGAATAGACGAAGAGAGTGGAGTGATTCAGACTTCTGGGCCGTTGGACTACGAAACCCGATCACAGCATGATTTGATTGTAAAAGCTGTTGACAGGGGAGCATTTCAGCTTTCTTCTGAGGTTCTGGTGGTGATATATATAACTGATATTAATGACAACCCACCTGTATTTACCCAAGAGCTTTATAATGCCACCATACGAGAGATTTCTTATCCAGGTCAATTTGTGACCTGTGTAAAAGCATTTGATGTTGACAGCCTTGCTAACAGCCAACTTAAATACTCTATTATGTCTGGAAACGACGATAATGTCTTTGACATTGATGCGACGACTGGAGAAATTGCGATTGCAAGCATTAGCCGACAATCTGGTGAGTCCGTCTATAGCTTAATTGTGTCAGTGACTGATGGTGTTTTCAGACATAATGCTGAGGTTAAAATCTATGTAATGGGGGAGAATAACCACAACCCATCATTTACTCAAGATGAGTATCTTATAGAGCTCACAGAAAACTCTCCAGTTGGTACATTGGTAATACAAGTCGAAGCCTTTGACAAAGACCCAGGAATATATGGTCAATTGACATTCTTCATTGTAAATGATATAGCCAGGGATAAATTTACTGTCAATGCCGATGGGCAGATTTACACAAAAGAGAGCTTAGACCGAGAAAAGCTGAAAGAGAAAATGATGTACATCAGTTTGATGGCTAAAGATGGTGGTGGCAGATTAGGCTTTTGCACCGTTGTTGTAATTCTATCTGACATAAATGACAGTTCACCAAAGTTCCTGCTTTCAGAATATAAAGTTACCGTGCCAGCAGATGTTCAAAGAGGTACAACAGTGATCACAGTATCTGCCGTAGATGAAGATGAAGGTAGCAATGCTAATATAATTTATATTATCGACTCGGATATTGGGCCCTTCGAAATTCACCCACTTACCGGTGCCATTGTCACAAAGGAAAGTCTAATTGGTCTGGAAAATGGCCTGTATTCTTTTTTCGTTAAAGCTAAAGATTCTGGAGACCCACCAACGCAATCTATTACTCCTGTTTCAATAAGAATACTTCCCCCTGAAACGTCAAGCCCAAAATTTATTGAACCATTGCTTTGGCTGGAACTTTCTGAAGACCTGCCTGTTGGAACTGAGATTGATATCTTCCAAGCCAAGGATGAGCGCACTGTGATCTATAGCCTTGTCAGGGGAAACACCCTAGAGAGTAACAAAGATGACGTCTTCACCATTGACAGCAACACTGGAAGGCTTACACTCACAAAAATACTTGATTATGAAGCAACCAAATGGTATCAACTCTCAGTGCAGGTGCAAAACATTAAGGAAAGCATGGAAACGGTCTCATTGATAAATGTGAGCATCCATCTTAAAGATGTTAATGATAACAGCCCACAGTTTGAGTCTATTACGTACCAGTCGTATATTGCCGAAAACCTACCAGAAGGGACGTCTGTCGTGCAGGTCAAGGCAACTGATCTGGATTCTTTGCTGAACGGATGGGTCACGTATAGATTGCATCAAAACCAGGAGAGTCCTGAGGTTTTGGAGATGTTTGCAGTGGACAGTGAGGCAGGCTGGATAACTACACTTAGAGAGGTGGACAGGGAAAAAAAGAGACAGATACAGGATCGCAGTGGTGGCCACAGACAGATCCCGGGAACGGCAAATGACAGGCACTACTGTGGTAGAAGTGACAGTTGTGGACATAAATGACAACCCTCCATTATTTACTGAAGCTGTATTTGAAGGCACTGTGAGAGAAGATCAATCCATACCAGACACAGTGGTCTCCATTTTAAGCTCAGTTGACTCTGACAGTGAGGAGGTTAACAGGAGGTTCAGCTGCTTTATCACAGGTACGCTTTCAATGCTACGCTATTGACATTCATACTGTACAATTAAATGGATAGTTTACTTCAGAATGAAATTCTGTTAAATGTTGCAATACAATGAAAAGCAGATGGTGACCAGAGACTGTAATCCCGAAGAAAGAAAAATCACAGAGGGGATATCAGTTATTTTCAATAGACATAAGTGACATTTAAAAGAGAACAAACATAAACTTTTTGCTTAAAGGTCACGTTCTTCCTGATCCCATTTTTCAAACTTTAGTTAGTGTGTAATATTGCTGTAATAGCATAAATAATACCTGCAAAATGATAAAGCTCAAAGTTCACTGCCAGGCGATGTATTTTATTTGATAGAAGTTCTCTTTCAAAGCTTACAGCGAACAGCCGGTTTGGACTCCAGTCCTCTCCTTCCCGTTTGAATGACGTCAAAGTAAGAGTGTTTGACTAAACTCCACCCACAGGAATACGTCAGTCGCCAGCTTTGGCTCAAATGGCTCTGGCTTAGCTGCTGTCAAATCACAACACACTAAACAAAATACACAATCAGAACTCGATAGGTATTTCTGAAGGAGGGACTTCAGCGCGTTTTGAGGACAGTGAAAACAGCGCTACAAAGGGTATGCACTTGATGTCACCTTCGGCGAAAATGACTGCGGTTACGCCCACTGAGTGGCAAAAGACAGAGTGGCAGCATTTGTGTGTACAGTGTGAAATCAGCGAAAACACGGGGGAAACGCGTCTAAATGAGAAACAGCTGTTGTGCGATAGACTATACTAACAGATTAACAAGAATTCGGAGCTATCGCTTTAAAGACAAAAAACACGGAAAGGAGAGGTAAATTGATCGTTCATTCCAACGTCCACATACCACAGGTGGGTTGACAAGTTGCTAGGGTCACTATCAAGCAGAGGTTTTACTTTCTACTTTATTTTTTCAAGTATTTGTATTTTATCAGTGTTTTTCTTTGGAAAACATACATTCCAAAGCATATTATCATAATTTTTACCCTATTACATTTCATAAACACAAGTTTTTGTTTTACATTTAATATTTAAGTACATTTTACTCAAGTAATAGTACACAATTTTTATGTAGGCTAATTAGGTATTAAATACATTTTAATATGTACTATTAAAGAATACACAATATGATTCTATGCTTTAGAATGTAGTGAAGTAAAATTTTTCCCAATACAAACACCCCAATAAAGCACAGATGCTTGAAAAATGTAACTAATGTAACTAGGTATTGTCCCCCTCTGCTATCAAGTCCAACTAAATTCAATTTAAGCTGATAATAGTCAGTTTTACTGCCATTTTCGCAGCAGCCGCTATGAAAACCAGCCATTTTGTTGAACGTTTGCCACTCAACAGAGCGAGTTCCGGCGTGGTCACACGGAAAAGTGACGTCAATGCATACCCTCTATCCAGATAAGTAAATTGTATGAAAAATACTGCGTTTTTTTACATGTGAAACATAAACACATGTTATATTGCGCAATGTAAACACAATCACAGCTTCAAAAACAAAGAAAGAATGGGAAGTTTAAGTTTATTTTACTTAAATTGTCCACCTAAAGTGAAATTTTAAGTTGAAAAAATTTACATTTTACAAATTAAAGTAATTTCAATCAACTTTTCACTTTTTACAGTGCATATGCTCCACTGAAGCCATTGATTTCCATGCATCTTTATGTATAAATAACATTTGCCAAAATACTATTTGCACTTAGTGTAAATAGACACTTTGTAAAATTTTCTTCTGGGAAAGCCAAGCATTGCCCTTCCCCCAAAAGCTATAGATATTTCAAACATCATGCTTTAAATTATGTGATTAAAGAATTATGAGTCTTCTGAACCTATATACTGTAATAAATTTGTACAAGAAAATGTTCAGGTGAACTATCCCTGTAAAAACATATTAGCCTTTTAAAAATGAGAGTTTGAGGTGTGCGTTAACCTTTAGAAAGGCAGCAAATAAATTACAGTGCTAATTTCACATGCTCAATTGCTGAATTATACCTTATGAATAATCTATGGCATATAAGTATTCTGTATTAGTCTGATGCTGATTAGATACCCAGAGCATCTTGTGACTGGTCTCAGTTTCATTACATTAGCTGATTAGTATCTTGTATGCAGCTAGAAATGTGAATTCCCAAGCTGTTTAAAATGACTTCAAAAGCATGATGATTGGACTGCTAATATGCTTATTAAATATGCTCATATATCTGACAAGGCCAAGTAAATTATTGCGTTTTAATGTATTCAGGTGGAGACTCACAGGGCCTGTTTGATGTGAAGTATACAGATGGTGTTTGGGCAGTTGTTGTCAAGAAACCCCTGGACAGGGAGGAGAGAGATTTCTATCTTTTAAACATCACGGCCACCGATGGTACCTTTGTGACGAAGGCTGCAGTCGAGATCACTGTTCTTGATGCAAATGACAACAGTCCTGTTTGTGAGAAGGTAAAAATGCATGTATTCATGAGGCTTCAGGTGCATACTCAAAGCTAAATGCCACAATTTTTCACTCAAAATTATTTTTCCACAGAATTTGTATGTCGAAACTGTTTCTGAGGATGTTCCTGCCGGACAACAAATTCTTCAAGTCTCTGCCATTGATGCAGATATCGAGTCAAATGCAGACATCACATACCAGCTGAGCGGCAATGGAGCTGAATCATTTACAATTGATTCCAAAACAGGTGCAATACATAAACAAAGAAATATATTGGCATTTATTGTATGCTTTTATCTATTTGTGTAATGGGCAAAAACTTCAGCAAGATCACGCATTGTAGGATTTAAACCTCTACTCTGCTACCAGTCCAGATCTTTAAGCACTACAAGACAATGTCAATAGACAACATGTTCTTTTGGACATTATATTATTAATATTATGTAAATAAAGCTTTTACAAGTTGTTTTATAAAGCATACTGTTTTAAAACTCTGTTTTTGTGTAAGATAAGTTAGAAATCATCCTTCTGTTTATACAATACATATTAATCTAAATACTAATAATACATATTTCCTAAAGGTGCCATCAGTACACTGGCAAACCTTGACAGAGAGACGACCGATGTGTACAACCTAACTGTGCATGCACTGGATGGAGGCGGTCGCTTCTGCCGAGCTGCTGTGGTCATTATGGTCAATGATGTTAATGACAATGCCCCCAAATTCACATCTGACCCACACCCTGTGAGCGTTTTTGAGAGTACACAACCTGGGACGTACGTGGCACGACTACAGGCCTTTGATGCAGACACTGGTATGAACAACTTGCTTTCCAGTGTCAACACTAGTATGCATTATAGTTTTTTCATACAATTCTTAGGATTTCTGTCTTGGTTTCTTTGATTGTAGATAGATTTACAGTAGCAAAGCAGCTGTAAACAGACGTCTCCAGCAGCGTGTCGTGATTAAAGTAGTTGCTGCATCTGTGGTTATTAGCCTGTGCCATCTTTTGCTCTGTGAGGCATTTCTTCTCTCGTGTTATGTTTTCCGTTTGCAAAACAATTGACTAAAATCTTCTCCCATTATGTGTGATTGTCTTGGCTCCCTGTGAAGGTAACAATTACTTTCTCACAGTGGTTTGCAGTAATTTTGTGTAGATACACTTTTTTGGATGAGGTAGGAGTACATCCTTCTAGTTGCAAATTGTATGCTAATGATTTTACAGGTTTTTGGGCCAATAAGTAGCATCTCTGTCTTATTTGAATTGAATAGAAGAAAATTACTGGTCATCCTTGGATGACTTGATAAATTTCTCTGGTCTCGATTAAACATATTACTGTGTCATCAGCATAGAATTGGAAACTAATCCCATGCTTTCTAATAATATTGTTAAGGGGCAGCGTGTAGAACAACAAAGGGCCTAGAACAGAACCTTGTGGTAGTCCTGTTATGAACACACATATCACTCTCTCCACTGCTTCCAGTACAACACTTATAGTCATGTGGAGGCTCATCTGTCTTGCAAACATTATTATAGGCACTAATCACTAAAATAAACAACTGCTTGGGTGGATGTCTTATAATTACTGGTTCATTTCTCTCGCTTGTGAGCTCTATTTAATGCCCAGACAGAAATTAACATCAACAGGATTTTTATGACTATTTGCTGATTGGAGAAGAGATTGTGGAGTGATTAATTCTAATTTACTCCGATACTGTCATCATAGGAATTTCAGAGGCATTATTAGTCGGAGGCAATTAGACTGGACTGTCAACACGAGCAGTTACATTCACTCTCATTGCACTAATGAGCATATAAACAAGCATCCCAGGCATTTGTGTATAAACAGCAAATTAAGGCACCAAAAGGCAATTAGATCATATTTCAGGCAACCTGTCTACTGTAACTGGAATATAAAGCAGACTTGAGGTTTACGCGGGACTCATTTAGTTCATTTGTTCAACTTCTCTTTCTAGCCTTAGCTGAAAATTGCTGTATCCTGTATACACATGCACGCACACACATATATCAGTTTAGCACCTGCCCTACTGTATAACATTGAACACAATGCAAAGGCTCCGGATAAACTTCCATATTAATACATCACCTGCACATTTTCGCTTGGATCCTATACCAGATATTTTAGGTCATGGCTTTTAGCTTTCTTGTTAGAGTGCCCTTGTTGTTTGAGTCTCGCTTGGGACGGGGGAGAGTAAGACCGGTTACACATGCAGACAGCTTGCCCTTACCAATTCTAAGAAAAACGACCTCTCTCACCTACCACACTTCTGCAGATTTTATCAGACCCCAGAAATGTAACTTGTCTTTATGTTTGTTTCTTCATCTGCAGGAATGAATGGAAAAATCCGTTACTCGTTTGAAGACTCAGCCGGTGGTCTGTTTTCTATTGAGGGGAGTTCAGGGATTATTAGTTTAGAAAGGACTCTGGACAGACAGAAGAAGGCCAATCATGTTTTGAGGGTACGAGCTACAGACCACGGTTCTCCCCACAGGCTCTCCTCTCTTACGTCTGTGCTGGTGACCGTGCTGAATGCTAATGACCATCCGCCGGCGTTTGAGCGCAGGAACTACATTTCTACGGTTCCTGAGGATGTTGCGATAGGCACTAAGCTTCTAAATGTATTTGCTGCAAGCAGGGATGGAGAAATGATATCCCAGACAACCTACTATATCACCAGCGGCAACGAGAATGGAGCTTTCAGCATTAATTCACAGACAGGTAACACAAACACACACTTTTCCTCTGACAGTCTAGAAGACTACTAAAAAGACTCCAGTTTGGCTTTCGGGGACTCTCGTGAATGTTTGTGTTGCAGGTGACATCTTTGTGATGGGGCTGCTGGATTATGAGGTTTCTCCACAGCACTACCTGACAGTGATGGCTTTCTCCAGAGGAAAACAATCTCTTAGTGATACGGCTACTGTTACTGTTCATCTCCTCGACGTCAACGACAACGGCCCTGAGTTCAGCCAGAACATCTACTCGAGTATAGTCAGTGAGGATATCGGGCCAGGCAGCACTGTGTTGATGGTAAATGTTTTACATGTGTGACCCAGTCTGTGAAAGCCCAGCATTTTTGTGATTTACTGTTTTCTACATAAAATCATCCTACATAATGTAAAGACAACCTTGATAGCTATAATATTGACTGAGTAAGCTCATGTCAAAAATTGAAATCAAACTTTGTTGCTCCTAATCTCATAATTAGATTATTAGACTTTATCTTAGATTTCACAGACAGGGCCCTTGTCTGTATTAAACAAACACTTTTTCTTTCAAACTATCCATGATTTAAGCATATGAGGATGTTTTAGGTTCACTTTACACTTCCACAAACAAACCTAGTCTACTTTATTATCTATACTTTATTATATATTTACATCTGTTCATATTTTTGTTATCATCACTTCAAATCTTGGAGCTTTTGAAAGACACACATGCTTTTACATTTCAAAGTATACAAATTATGTACACTGTTCAGAAAAAATGGTTCAAAAGGGTCACTGGGGCAGTGCCTTTTTAAAAGGTCCTAATATGTACCTTTGAGGTAGTAATATGCACTCTTTGGTACCAATATGCACCTCTGAGGTACCCTTTGGTGCAAAGGTGTACTTTTGTGTACTATGAAAAGGTACCCAAATAACAAATACGATTGTATAAAATCGTACCTATTATATATAGAATTACCTAAGTCTGTCTCTCTCCCAAAGTTTTTTTCCTCCTAGGACTTTTCCAGCAGGTTTTTGCTCCCAGGGTTTTTTTCAACCCCTGGGCAGTCTGCTGACATTGGCTTAACTTAGCACACTCTAATTTACGTTACATTATTACTACGCTCTAGTACGGTTAATTTTAAAGGTGCAAAAGAGGATGTTTCTGTCGACTGAGAATCAAAAAACTGTTACTTAGTTTTTGAAATGAGCGCATGCGTAAGAACTTTACCACCTTTAACACCCTAACATCATGGCGCCAAGAACCACAAAAATCTCATAAAAAAAGATTTACATACTGTATAGTTATGCGAGGACAGGTAAATTTTTTTACATGTCTTCTTAAATGTCTTTAGGTACTAGCCAATGATTTTGATGGACCTTTAAACAACCGAATCCATTATTCCATTAAAGACAACAACGAGATGTGTCCATTCATCATGGATGCAGACAGCGGTGAACTAAGAGTCACCCAGCAGTTGGACAGAGAAAAGGTAAAACTTTTTGAATTATACCTGTTACCCTGCATAAGAAGCCTATGTCAGTAATATTTATGTAGGCTGGTCTGTTTAAAGGTTTAAAGGGTTTTAGAGACCAGGGGTCTCATTTATAAAGCATGTGTACGCACAAAACCAAGCTGGAAATGTGCGTACGCAGTTCACACAAAGGCTGTGATCTACTGTATAAAAACAAACTTAAGAGGAGAATGGGCTTGCAGGGTGGGATCTGAGAATGATTCATGCACGCACATTTGCAAGTGATCTGTTATTTATAAAGGGAACATTGCTTTGTTTTATAAGTCTTAATATTTTTTGGCATATACCATTTGTGGCTTTTGGGCGCATGTAAACTTTTAGTAAGGATCCTACACCCAGTTTTATAAATGAGCCCCTGGTGGCTGAAGCTTGACCAGGCTGGGAGACCAGCTAAACCAGTTTAAACAGCAAAACACCATAGGCTGGTTTAAGATAATCATTGCAAGTCTTTCATTCCTTACAAAGCTTTATTCGCATGTTCTTTTTGTTAAATCAGATAGCAAGTTACATGTTGACCGTGCTGGCTTCCGACAATGGAAATCCCACAAAATCCAGCAGTGCTATAATCAACATAGTCGTGTCTGATGTGAATGATAATCCCCCTGTCTTTTCTCAGAATAACTACAGTATCATCATACAGGCAAGACCACCCTCTCTTTTTCATTCCTCACTTACTGCTTGATAATGCAATGAGATGCTATAATCTAATGTCTGTTTCTCTCATCTATAGGAGAATCTACCCACAGGGGCCACTGTACTATTACTCAATGTGACAGACGATGATTCCCCCCACAATGGGCCTCCTTTCTCATTTTGTATTGTGAAGGGTGACCAGATGAGCCCTTTCAGTATTGACCAGCAGGTTGTGATTAAGACAAGTGGACAACTAAGAAAGGGCCACCATGTATTACAAGTGCAGGTTAGAACTCAGTTTGGTTCAATAATGTGTGTAAACACAGGAACAGCAGTTGATAAAATAGCAAATGCCGTTTACAACTCCTTTGATGATACAAAAAAGTAGGTGTCTCTGCACATGGTATGTAAGATTTATTAGTTGAAAGCTCCCTCTTGTGTTAAACAACTGTCATGACAAGCAAATAAATACCCTACTTTTCTATATTACTGTATCTGGTTTTTCAGCTTATATATATAAAAACACCACTGTTTTTCAATATTTGACTATGTTCAACTTAGACAAATTAATACATACCTATCTTTATTCAATGCGTGCACTTAATCTTTGTACAGCGCGTCGTGAAGGACGTTAGGATCCAAACAGGGATGAATTTAGAAGCCACCAAACACTTCCATGTATTCCCTATTTAAAGACACGTGTTACATGAGTAGTTACACGAGTAAGTATGGGGGCACAAAATAAAACGTGGCGATTTTTTAAGCGGATGAAAAATGAGAACTATATTGTATGGCGGAAGAGCACTGAGTTTACAGCACTTCGACCTCCATCAATATTTCTGCGCCCGAGGTCGAAGTGCTGCAAACTAAGTGCTCTACCGCCATACAATATAGTTCTCATTTTTTATGGGCTTAAAAAATCACCACGTTTTATTTTGTGCCACCATACTTACTCATGTAACTACTCATGTAACAGTCTTTAAATGGGGAAAACATGGAAGTGTTTGGTGGCTTCTAAATTCATCTCTGTTTGGATCCTAAAGAATGAATGGGGCTAGGCTAAATGCTAACACATTCACGACGGGCTGTACAAAGATTAAGTGTACACATTGAATTAAGATATGTATTTCAACGTAATGCCGTGCTGATGTCGGAACAACGACCACCAGCTGCCCCCATCTAATCTACTTATCCATGTATATATACATATATATACAGTAACATAAAATTTTTAAAAATCGCACCATATAATATATCCTCTATAGAATCAGCTATGTCTGGCTCTCTCCCAAGGGTTTTTTCCCTTCTAGGACTTTTCTCCCACAGGGTTTTTCTCCTAGGGGGGTTTTCAACTCCTAGGGAGTCTGCTGACCAGTCCTTCCAGAAAAACGCAGTTTTTTTGTGATTGTTGCAGGCAAAAATCCTTAATCTTGCGTCATGTTTTCTTAAATGCAATGGAATATACGGATATTTATGCAATGAAATTGTGGGAACTTGAAAAAACTGTTTTCAGCTTTTGCAGCTTTTTAATTATGTTCACGTCACTTCATAACGTTCATGACAACAGGGGACATGGCTGCGCTTGTGTGAGGTAAATGCAACATTTTTCAACTTTCTGCTAAGATATATGTGATTCCTGCTAGGAAAATGCATATTTGCGCACAGAAATCTGCAATTTATGCTGCAAAAGTGCGGCGTATTTGAAAAAATGCGTCCCCTGCATAAATATGCGGACTTTGACTGATTATACATTAAATCATGCGATCGCATAATCACATTTTTCTGGAGGGACTGGCTGACATTGGCTTAACTTAGCACCTTTAATAGGTTAAATTTTTACTAAGCTCGGTAGTATGGTTAATCTTAACCACTGTATTCTGCTGTTTATATTTTAAGATTTTTCTGTGTTTTTTCCTGCATTTATTTATGTAAAGCTGCTTTGAAACAATTAAACAATTGTGATTTAGAATATAGCGCTTTATAAATAAAATATTATTGAATTGTATTAATTCTTTGAAGTTGAGGTAAGAACATAGTAAAATATTGAAAAACGGTGGTTTTGCTTTAAATCCAGGCTATAGTGTCATTATCTTTGACATGACCTTACTCAGTCATCCTTAAAGATATCATATTTTCCCAGAATAGTTTTTAATTCATGTATGTTGATTTTATGTAGAAAAATGTAAATGAAAAATAAAAAATAGAAACATATTACAATATTGCATGTTTTAAATTTCAGGTGTCTGACAATGGAAGTCCCCCACTGAAATCAGTGGCAGCTGTCAACATGCTTGTAGTTCAGGCGAGTGTGTATCCACCATCTGTGACTCCTCTGGATGTTTTCATCATGGTCCAGGAAGACGAGTACTCAGGGGGCATTCTGGGAAGGGTCCACGCCACAGATAAAGATAAATATGACACTCTCACGTTCAGTCTGGAGCCACAGTCAATCAGCTTGTTCACTGTGGGAGCCACAGACGGTAGATTGTTGGCCCGCGGAGGCCTTGATGTGGGTCATTACCAACTCAATGTTTCAGTCAGCGATGGCCGTTTCTCGTCTTTGGCCAGAGTCACAGTGCGTGTACAGCAGGTCACCCCGCAGGTGCTGGACAGCTCTGTGTCTGTGAGCTTTGCTGGCGTCACTGCTAAGATTTTCATCCAAGACCACTGGAAGAGCTTTCAAAGGGCGGTCCACAGCCTCGCAGGAGTCCACAGGGGCGATGTTCAGTTAATCAGTCTTCAGCCTGCGGAAATCAGCGGCGGCTTGGATGTTCTTTTGTTTTTCGAGAAATTGAGAAGATCGGGTACCAGCTCACTTGAAGCCCTCGTTCAGAAGCTCAACTCTTCCAGAGAAGCTATTAGAAAGTTGACAGGACTGTGTGTGCTGAGGGTCCTGAGATTGAATTTTCCGGATGGCAAATGTAGGCGCGTGGTTCGGCTTGATCAGACCAGCATGTCTACATACAGCACTGCCATAGTGAGCTATGTCATACCCAGACACAACATCACCGCTGAATGTCTGTGCACAGGTATACTATGCTACCTTTTATACCATTTGTTAGGTATGACTCTTCAGCTTACTTAGATTTTATGCAATGTTTATTTCAGATAAAAAGAGCTTGAAGCACAAAACAAGCTGTTTAAATAAACCATGTCCTGAGGGCAATGAGTGTGTATCTGGTGGTGGAGAAGATGAGCACAGGTGCATATGCACAGGTGATGCCAAAGGCAAATGCTCAGGTAACCGTAAACATCACTTTTAATGCTTCAATGTCCTTGTGTTAATAGTGTCATTTAAAGGACTTATCATCACAGGTTCACAGGCACATTTATTTCTTTTTGTAAAATTTATAATGGAAGCCATCATTTTTGCCAAAATAATTACTGTAAAACCGTAAGGAATAAGGTACCAGAGCTGTATCATCAGTCGTGCATACAAACCTAGCCTCGAGTACCTTGTTGCTTTATTAACTCTTTCGCCGCCATTGACGAGATATCTCGTCAATTAAGAGAAAATGCTTCCCCGCCAATGACGAGATTTTCCGTCTTTCCGCAATACCCCTATTATCCACCTGGTGGCGCACTTCCGCAACTTATACAACCTGGAAGTAGCGCCTCACGTGAAAGAGAAAGAACTCTGTGTATGTTTTAAAGATCGCTCTGCATCTGATCTCTATCAAAAGTCCTTCGCAAACATGGAATTATCTCAGTTTTTTGCTCAAAATTGGGTGTTTTTGAAGAAACCTACCCATGTTTGAGAGGTGATTACAAGAGAACTAATGAAGGTAGGATGAAACAGGTTTTTTTGTTTGAAAGCAGCGGGTCTGTTCTTTCATCTGATATATTGTTTGTTTATATATTTAAAGAAGAACATTTTCTGGAAGGCATTAAACTTTTGTGAAATTCATTAAAAATGCTGGTGCTGGCTGGCAACTTTTTTTAAAAACGCTAGCGGGGAAAGAGTTAAAACCTCACAATATAAATTTTAAAGCAAATAATATGTATCAACGCAACTTTCACGAAGTAAAATTACTTACACTGGAAAAAAGTAGTCCCTGACAGACTGTGAACAGATGCTGCGTCCGAAAATTGTCTACAATGAAAAAAAACTTTTTGCACTTACATTTTTAAGTTGAATCGACTAGGATTTACCAGCTTGATCTCACGAGAATTTGTACATATTATACGAGTTGGTTCATTTGAATGAATTCATACGAAGTTAATCGTGCAAAAACGAAACCCAACGCCTCACCCTGCACCTAACCCCAACGTCACAGGGGTCAAGGCAAATTGTACAAAAACTTACGAATGTGGTCGTATGAGTTAATACGAATTAGCCAACTTGTAAAATATGTACGAATTCTCGTGCAGCCACAGGACATTTTAACTATCTTGACAAGTGATGAGTTGCTGTTTAAGTTGTCAACTCATCACTAGTCAATACAGGTAAAATGACTTGTAAATCCAAGTTGATAAAATTTATATATATATATATATATATATATATATATATATATATATATATATATATATATATATATATAATAAAGCTTAACTTGCAATAATATTTTTAAAATGTACACCCGGTTACTTAAAAATTTTGAGTTAATTCAACTTTAAATATTAGTTGATATTTTTACACAACTTGTTTTAGTTAACTAATATTTTAAGTCGAAATAAACTCAATATTTGAAGGCACTGAGGTAACTTTCTTTTTTAAGTTGAACCAACAAATCTTTTTTTTCAGTGTAGTAAGTGAAAATCAGTAGACGAGGTGAGTAGTATGTTCGAATTCATAGTATTGGAAAAACAGTAGGCGAAAAGTACCTGTCACCTCCAGCAAGATTTTGAAGTGTGCATTCGATGGACACTTTACTATCCCGAGACTATCCCCCGGGAGAGGACTCGCCCAAAAAAAAAGAATAAGGAGAGGTGTGGTTATTTATAAAAATGTCGGAAAACAATTACGTGGCTCTATTTAAATTTAAATATATAAAATTTAAGAATAACAGTTGTTTCTTGAAGTTAAATTGCACATTCCGGTTAAAGCCTAACTTCTTGTTATAGTGATATGCGACACGATGTATCAACATGGCATCCGAATTTCATTCACACTACCTATACTCATTCTACTAGACATAACCGTTTTATAAACAACCCAATCTCACAGAAATTCGTGTTATAATCACAAAATATTTGATTAAAGCTCCCGTTCTGTCTTTGATTTTGAAGCTTTGATTGTGTTTATAGTGGGCAATATAACATGTGTTCATGTTTCACGTGTAAAAAAAAAAGGTATTTTTCACACAATTTACTTCTCTATTCCGCCGTTTTCACTACCCTCAAAACGGGCTGATGTCTTCCTTGTTAGGTGAAGTCCCTCCTTCAGAAATACGTATCGAGTCCTGATTGTGTAGTTTGTTTAGTGTGCTGTGATTCGATAGCAGCTTAGCTTAGCAGAGCCGTTTGAGCCAAAGCTGGTGACTGACGTATTCCTGTGGGTGGAGTTTAGTTAACTAACTGTTTTACTGACGTC
Source organism: Misgurnus anguillicaudatus (assembly GCF_027580225.2). Lineage (NCBI taxonomy): Eukaryota > Metazoa > Chordata > Actinopteri > Cypriniformes > Cobitidae > Misgurnus > Misgurnus anguillicaudatus. The sequence continues at coordinate 16,475,325 of NC_073352.2, read as the reverse complement.
ATTAAAGCAGGAAATACAGGGCTGTAGTCCAAACCGGCCGTTCGTTGTAGGCTTTTAAAGAGGAATTCTATTGAAGAAAATATATCGCCTGGCAGTGAACTTTGAGCTTTATCATTTTACAGGTATTATTTATGCTATTACAGCAACATTACACACTAACTAGGGTTTAAACAATGGTATCAGGAAGAACGTGACCTTTAATGTATTCGTGTTATTGACACGATTTCACACTGTTTTTCGTGCCACTGGAGCAAGAATGTCTTTTTCGTGTCACCCAGCACAAATTTCTATTAATTGTTTTTAGTGTCTGTGGCACGACTTTCTTTATCATGTCATTTTATATTTTGTTTTCTCATTGTTTTTTCCTGTTTTTTTTTTACAATTGTCGCTTGGGGTTAGAATCACTTTCTGTGACATCCAAACCCAAACTCTAACCCCAACTCCAGGCAAGAATAGTTTTAAAAGCACAAGAAAAACACCTAGAAACCGATGCATAAAATTACATCCTAACGCAAACCGTGAATCTAACCCCAACCCCAAGAGACAACGATTTAAAAATAGTAATAAACAATGAGAAAAAAAAACACGATAAAGATAGTCGTGCCACATACACAAAAACTATTTATAGAAACTCGTGACGCGAAAAAGACATTCGTGCTCCAGTGGCACGAAAAACTGCGGAAAATTGTGTCAATAACACAAATAAATTAATCAAATATTTCGTGTCAATAACACAACTTACACTGAAAAAAATTATTTATTGAATTTAATCCATTTTTTTAAGGTAAGTGGTTGCAATCAATTTATTTAAGCTACATTTAAACAAAAGTTTTATATTTTATTTTACGTTACTGTTTTTTGTTGAAATGTAGCTTAAATAAATTGATTGCAACCGCTTAGCTTAAAAAAATTGATTAAATTCAATGAATCATTTTTTTCAGTGGGGTAATTTATAAAAGTGTTTAAAATAGACAATAAGTAATTTTAACTTGAATGTTGCACTTTAGCACTTTTTCTATGTTTTAAGGAGGATCTTCAATGACATTTACTGAAAAGAGCTACATTAATTACCACATGAGAGAAAGCAGTAGAGAACTGAAGCTCACGCTAACATTAAAAACTCTATCAAGAGAAGGAACAGTGATGTTTACCAGAGGAAGAAGCCACAGCATTTTACAGGTATGATAAGAATCAAAATAAAGACTATTGGATGCTGTCTTTTTGTCACCTAAATGTATTCTGCGTCGTCTTCAGATAGTGGGAGGTAGACTGCAGTTCCAATTTGACTGCGGCTTGGGTCTCGCTACAGTTTCTGTGCACAGTATCCCGGTGAATGACGGACAGTGGCATGTAGCAGAACTTGAGGTAAAGCGTAACTATGCCAGACTGGTCCTGGATAAGCTCCATTCTGCATCAGGTATCGCTCCCGGCCCCCTGCACTGCCTCAGCCTGGGTAACCAGGTGGTTCTGGGAGGATACGCTCATCTTCTCAGTGCCAGACTTGGGCTTGGTTTGCCTGCATCAAATGGTTTACATGGATGCATGGACTCTGTGGTGTTCAATGGACAGAGACTGGATTTGGACTCCAGTGGTCCATCGGGGGTTTCCATTGGGAACATGGTAGGGGTGTCTCATGGTTGTGTCTTCTCATCTTCAGACTGCTCCAGTAACCCTTGCCTCAATGGAGGAAGCTGCATAAAGAGGCAGAGTGGAGGTAGATTGCACTTCACATAGATTTATAAATACAATGTGTTTACATTGATGCTTTAGACATTAAAAAATATCATTACAATACCTAAAGTTCAGACATTGTGACTACTGTGTATTTAATATACATTCACATTTGCTGTTATATTACTATATGGTGTTGCTGAAATCATTGATATTCCCTTGCAGGATATTTCTGTAAATGTAGCATATTATTTTCTGGGACTCATTGTGAGGTTAATATTAGCCCTTGTGACTCCAACCCCTGCCTGTATGGAGGAGCCTGCATTCAAAATAACCTGGACTACTACTGTAAATGCAGGGGCCAGTACTCAGGTCAAAGGTACTGCATTTATAAAAAAAAACCATATCAAATATATTTGTAAATAGAAAAAATGTATACTTAGTGTTCTCTGTGTGACTGCAGGTGCCATATTGCACCTTACTGCAAAGAAAACCCTTGCCAGAATGGTGGTCTGTGTATAGACAGTCTTGATGGACCAATCTGTGAGTGTAAGCTGGGTTTCAAAGGAGAAAGGTCTGATGTTTATATATTCTGTATTCTTAGACATATAGTATCATTTCTTCTTGCATGTTTGAAAGCAGATTTGTTTTTAGGTGTGTGATCGATGTCGACGAATGTGTGGACAGGCCTTGCTTCAACAATGGCCGATGTATCAACATGCATGGATCTTTTAACTGCTCCTGCTCGGCGGGCTTCGCTGGAAGATTTTGTGAGACAGACATGGAGGTGAAGAACTTCATCACGTCTACGTCCTGGAACTCTCGGCTCGGAGAATTAGTCGGAGCGCTGGCGTTCCTTACTGCGGTATTTGCTTTAACACTGCTTCTCTTAGTAGTGTGGAAAGGAGCTTGCAACCCTGCCAGAAGACATCAATTTCCTAACAAGTACAAAGCTGTTGACTCTTACGTTCAGAGGTCCGATGTTTACAACGAAGCTCGAAAAAGATCCTGTGTGGACATCCCACCACAGGTCCCAGTGCGACCCGTCTCCTACACACCCAGTGTTCCTGCAGAGTGCAGAAACGAGCAAGATTCAACTTTCGACTTTAGCAGTTATATGCCAGATTCACTCATTGATCTGAAAAAAACTCTAGCTGTGTGCAGTGTAGCTCCTAACATACCACGTATCAAAGCTTTCCATCATCACTCACAAAATTACTCCATACATCAGGCAGAAGAGGATGATGGTAAGTAAAACCAGCACCATTAGTTAGAGGACATTAAACAATTGTTTATTGTTTAGCAGAGGCGGACACTATTTAAGTTTTACTTTCTACATAAAAGTACATTTTTAAGTATTCGTATTTTGTCAGTGTTTTTCTTTGGAAAAGATACATTCCAAAGCATATTATCATCATTTTTACTCCACTACATTTCATAATTTCAAGTTTTTGTTTATATTTAATATTTAAGTACATTGAACATGTAGTATTTTTACTTAAGTAAAAAGTACTTGTACTTTTACTCAAGAAAAGTAAAAGTAAACATTTTTTATGTAATTAGGTATTAAATCACTTTTAATATGCAAAATAAAAGGAATACACAGAGTCTATGCTTTAGAATGTAGTGAAAATTATTTAGTAAAGTAACATTTTTCCCAGACAAACACTCTGATAAAGCACAGATGCTTGGAAAATGTACTTAAAATACTCAAGTAGTGTTCGCCTCAGTTGTTTAGTCAGTAAACTTGATTGTTATTGCTTTTACACAGATGCTATTTACTTTATATGTTTTAATTCTCATAAAATTTTATAAAATCGTACCTATAATATATCCTTTATAGAATCAGCTATGTCTGGCTCTCTCCCAAGGGTTTTTTTCCCTCCTAGGACTTTTCCCTCAGGGTTTTTCTCCTAGGGTTTTTTTTCAACCCCTGGGGAGTCAGCTGATATTGGCTTAACTTAGCACCCTCTTATATACGTTACATTATTACTACGCTCGCTAGTACGGTTAAATCTTAGTCGCTGTATTCTGCTGCTTATGTTTATGATTTTTCTGTGTTTTCTCCTGCATCTATTAATTTAAAGCTGCTTTGAAACAATTAAACAATTGTGAAAAGTGCTATATAAAAATGTAATTGAATGTTAATTCTTTTAACATTTTCTTGATTGGCAGTGGAGGATGACTTTATTTCCTGTTTACATGATAGTAGAGAGATGCGGTCTGTGTCTTCCCTTGAATCAGACATCACAAATGACAACGGTAAGTAATTAAATAATTAAATAAAATAAGTAATTAATTAAATTAATATTGAAATAAGTGTTAGAGATAATTAAATGACTGATTTCTTTATCTTTACAAGCTTCCAGATTGATGCACCCTGTCAGAAAATAGATTAACATGGTGAGAAGGTGAACAGTAAGTTATGTTTCATGTCATGTTGGTGGTTTCAGAAGACTTGCTTACACATTTATTATTTCTGTCTTGCAATGTAATCCACAGTTGATGTTTTATTTACATTTACATTTATGCATTGGGCAGATGCTTTTATTCAAAGTGAGTTACAGTGCATTACAAGGTATACATTTCTTGTATCAGTATGTGTTCGATAACACTTACAATAATGTTGTATAAGTAAACATTAGTAAATGCTTTAACTAATATGAACAATAAACAATATAGTTTTTCAACATGTATTAATTCTTGTTAATTTTAGTTAATGTGAATACAGTTTTTCATGTGAGTTCATGGTGCATTAGCTAATGTTATATTAGTTACAACGCAAGATTAAAAAAATGCTAAGATTACTAAAAAATATTAAAACTAAGATTAATAAATGCTGTAGAAGTATTGTTCATTATGAGTTCATGTTAGCTAACGTATTAACTACTTGTTAACAAATTGTAAAGTGTTACTGTGTGTTCCCTGGGTTTGAACCCATGACCTTCTGCGCTGCTAACACAATGCTCTACCATTGAGCTATACAGGAGCATTTTATTACACTTTATAATATATATTTATATATGCATTCAGGTAATATCATTACAGGTATGTCATCTTTGACTGTGGTGGCATTTAGCGGCTTTTGCATCTGAGCTCCTCATTTGTAAATAGGGTTACACTTTATTTTAATAGTCCACTTTAGACATTCTACTAACTATAAATAACTTTGCAACTACATGTCATCTAACTTTTAATAATTTGCAACTATACGTCAACTTACTGTCATTAGAGTATTAGTAGACTGTAAGGGTTAGGGAAGAGGTTTGGGTTAGTGGAATAAGTTGACATGCACCTGCAAAGATACTTATAGACAGTTTAATGTCTGTTGAGATATCATCCCAATAAAGTGTTAGTAGATATTAAGCAGACAGTTTACTAATTCTCTAAAGATTGGTAGTGGATAAGTAGTTGCAAAGTTACTTATAATTAGTAAAATGTCTAAAGTGGACTATCGAAATAAAATTTTACCGTAAATAGTCTCTAACAAGTTCAGCTCTGATGCTTTGCCATCAATCTCTGGGGAACTTCACTGTTTAATCTTTACTTTTAGAGTACTTATAGCAAGCTTTTTCAAAATAATGCACTTACATTCTTCTCACTATTAAATATAAATGAGCCTCAGAAAGCTTGTAGTCTGAAAATATGCATGAGCTGAAATCTGTTTTGTACCTGTGACAGAGACATTAATAGGTGACTATAACCAGTCATATGTAGTTTTGCCTTATTATAACTTAAGGCCTGGTTTCACAGACAAGGCTTAGCTAAAGCCAGGATTAGGCCTTAGTTAAATTAAGATATTTAAAGACTTTTATAACCTTGCCTTTGAAAAAGACGTTCCAGGTGTGTCTTGAGACAAAACAATGGCCACTGCATATTTTAAGATCGGTCAGTCCTGATGAGACAACTTATGTGTTTTAGCCTTGTCTGTGAAACCAGCGGTAAGAATTAAATATGTTTGTTAAACAGGCTATCACTGGGATACCTCAGATTGGATGCAGAAAGTGTACACTTCTGGAAGGCAAGGCTTTGTCCAGTTTGAATTTGTGCAGATGTCCTCCTCCATCCACACCACTCCAGGCATTCTTGACAAAGACTATTTTACCGGAGGTGATGACATTAAGAAATTCCTACCCCCTTTTAAAGATCTCCCTCTTGATACTGAAATGCCTCCAGTCATAGCCATGACTACTCACAGCCCAGTGCAAGAATACCACAAGCTCACCCTTAGGACTTGCCTACCAGTGGTTAGGAATTTTATGACTTGAAAGATTTGATGTCTGGTAACATCAAAAGTGTAACTTTAAGATGGTTTATGTGGTCAAATAGTGTCTCATACAGAACTGAATATTGTATCGTAGGACATTTCCCTCTAACATGCCATTCTGTATTGACTTTAAAGGTGCGTCCATAATTTTTTTGTCATGTTAAATATCTTGGACTGTAGTGACACCTACTCTTGTGAATGCAGCATCATTTCATTACAGATGACATTGTAGAGATGTGCTATGTTTTTTTCAGTAACATAATTCTATGTATTATTAAACAGCCTTTTAACACAACTGCTTTAACTAATGTGTCTTACATGATTCCAAACATTTAAAACAATACTATTTTTGTGTGATTTTTTTTCAAAGGGAAAATACTGAATCCCCCTTTTAAATAATTGTTAAATCTGCATATGCTTACATGAACAGTTTCAAAGAAATGTGATTGACATATTAAGTGATTCAAGTGATTATTGGTAATAATCAGATATAAAAACCTTTTTACATGTCTTTTTTGGCAATATCATTTATGCATCCTTTTAATGGTGTTTTGATATTAGGCAACAGACGAGGTCATGATTCACAGACCCAAAAAGCTCTTATCTAAGGACAACTTTCATATCAAAAGGCTTACACTGTTTGCCTGCTGTTTAATGTTTAGTCTCAATAGGGGTATTTAAACTTTTAATGAAGCTGTGAAATTTTCTAAGGTTGATGATGTGAAGATAATAACAAATGTCCCCTAAGGGCCATTAAAGGGACAATTCACCCAAAAATAAAAATTCTGTCAGAATTTTCTCACTCTCATGTTGTTACAAACCTGTATAAATTTATTTGTTCTAATGAACACAAAGGAAGATATTTTGAGAAATGTTTGTAACCAAACCGTTCATGGACCCCATTTACTTCCATAGTTGGAAAAAATAATACTATGGAAATAAATGTGGTCAACGAATGGTTTGATTACAAACATTTCTCCAAATATCTTCCTTTGTTTTCATCAGAACAAAGACATTATACTGTAAATGATGACAGAATTTTCATTTTGGGTGAACTATCCCTTTAAGCCATTAATCCCCTGAGTTATTTGCTTGGCCATAGATTCAGCATTTCCTACTATTGCATAGAAAGAAACAAGAACATTTTATTTTAAGTTTTAGAAGTTGACTTGTAATATTTTAAAATGATTGCAGTGCTATGATAAAACTAGATTATTTGACTTCAGTAAACCCCTGAAACAAATTCCACATTTACTTTGTAGGTAGGTACTGAAGTAAGTCGTAAATTAATTGTGCTATATAAATAAAATTGTTGTTGTTGTTGTTGTTGAAGAAAATATCAAATATACATGCATAACCTTGGGTCTTATTAACACCCTGTCTTTTATTTGACATTCTTATAAACAAACGTGTCAAATGAATGAATAATGGGGAGAGAGAGACAACTCTTTTCTTGTTAATCACACTAGAGGGCAGCATACTCCAATAAAAGCAATAATCCAGGTGCTCTGCCATAACTTAAAGCACACTTATGAAAGCTACAGTACTGTAACTGTAAGAAGCCAGCTTAAACACACTGTTGTTATTAAAAGCTATTTTTGTCGATTCATAGCTTTAGACCTTCAGGACGATTTATAGCAGTTTCATTTGAGAAGCAAATAAAAATTGGATTTCAGAACTGAAAAAAAATCTCTAGGTTGATTTTGTTAGACCTGCCCACAGTAGTGCTTGAACGAAGACCGGTCTGCATTCGTGCATATCTTACATTTCAAAGGATGTAAAAGTGATGGTATATAAAAATGCAGTGATGAATTGTGACAGAGGCCTGAGGGGGTGGACAGGGTGTGACAGGTTGACCTTGCCTAATGCTGTCATGTAATGCCGTCATCATTCTGCCCTTTGATGAACAGCAGAAATTCAGGGCATTTCTAAGAGGTTTCAGGAGGAATGGTTTACTAAAATATTGTACAAGCTGAATCAGCCCATTTTCAACTTATTAATATTGATGAATGTGCTGCTAGCAAATAGTATTGTGGAAAAAACAATGGATTTCCTGAACGCTCCTGTCTTCCATTGGTTGGACAAACAGTTCTGTTCCAGCTATTGCCATTGGTTTTGCAAATGCTTTAGTTGAGGATGGCCAACTTATCATTTTGGAATAGGAGAAAGTATTTTAACCCTGATAAAATACACTTCCACTTAAAATGTCTGAACCATCGTGCAACAATGTTCTCATCAACACCTACCATATGTGAACTTCTCACATAACACAATGGGCACAGAGGAATAGACATGCATGCTTTAAATAGGGTTGCGATAGAATTTCAAATGTCAGTGACGGATCGTTGGACAAGAGGTGCCTGCAGGAGAGTTTCATGTTGTGTTTCTGTTGTCATCTATATGGTCAGCACTTAGATTCTGCACAGATGTGGTTTATATTTGAGCCATCATGTTCAACTTTTCTCAGAAGTAAATCAAGCATGATATTTAACCATATTTTTATGCAAGTAAAATATTGCATTAGTCAGGTTAACAGATTAGTCAACACTTTTTCGAAAAATGTACAAATGTTGTCACTTGGACAGTACAGTCCTAGCATGTATCATTCAGGTACCTTTAAGGTACCAACCTGCACCTTTTAGGTACTAAGCTGTACTTTTTGAAAAGGTACTGCCCAACTTTTGTACCTTCTTGTACATTTTTTCTGAGAGTGCAGGTGGTAGTAACCCGTTTAATGTGTGTAATGTTCGTAAGTGGTCTCATCACACCTGGCCAGCCTCTACATAAGGTTAGAAAAGTTATAAAATGTAGGGTGTCCCTGTTTCAACTCTTTGTTGCACATACAGCATTCAGCATTCTATTAAGTGCTTTCAAAGAGTGCTTTTTATTTTTTTGGTTGTTATGAGTGTTGAATAACCTCTTCATTGCAGTCATTGTTGCCAGGAGCCTTTTCCAGGGGTATATTCCAGAAAGCGCGGTTAACTTACCATCAGTGAAACCCTGAACTTTTGGTTGATTAACCCAAAACCTGCTTACCCTGATCATGTCAGTTCCAAAACTCCTGATAAGAGTTAGTTTAATCAACCTCTAACTGGAGTGAACACGGAAATACATAAAGACATTTAATTTTTAAACCAGTTTTCTCTACCCAGTTTCGCGTAGGTGTGTATAAATAGCACGATGTGTAAAAATCCTGCAATACATACGCCAAATTCCACTTTGGCGTGCATATGATACGCAAGTCCTTCCCATTCACTTAAACGGTGCATCTTTTTTGTCCTTTTATTTATTGGTTTCTCAATTTTTTTCTGTTTTTTAAATCATTTTCGCTTGGGTTTAAGGTTAGATTTTAGATTTGCTTAATGAGGTTATTTAATATACAGGTCCATCCATGTTTTTGTCCATATTTAAGCCATGGTCGCTTGGAGTTGGGGTTAGAGTTGAGGTTTGGGTTAGGATGTCATTTTTATATAACAAAAAGTTGTTCTAACCCTAAACCCAAGCAAAAATGGTAAAAAACATAGCAAAAAAATTGAGAAACCAATAAATAAAATGACAAAAAAAGATGCACCATTTAAGTGAATGGGAAGGACTTGCGTATAATATGCACGCCAAAGTGGAATTTGTCGTATGTATTGCACGATTTTTACACTTCGTGCTTTTATACGCAACTCCGTGAGACTGGGCTGGTTTTCTTCAAACACAAGCTTTTTTCAGTCTATTGTGCTCTTTCTATACTGTCTTTTGCTTGATGTTCTTTACCATCCAAAAATAATACAGGTGTGCCCTGCGTTACTCCTCCAAAGGCAATTTTAGCTTTAAAATGAGAGAAAAAATGTCTCAGTGGCACACTTAGCCTTATTCCAAGTTGTCTCTTCGAAAAAAAGTCCATTCAACACTAAGATACAACTAAAAACACAATGGGGCAGTTTCCCGGACAGGGATTAGACTAGTCCTAGACTTAAACACTTTTAAGAGCTCTCCAAACTGAAAACAACTTGCACTTACATATCCAAAAATACATCAGTGCCCTTTTTTTTACCTCAAAATGCACACAGGTAATGTTTTAAGTAAGGCATGTTTGTTAAAACTAGTTATATTTCCTAATTAAACTAAGGCCTAGTCCTGGATTAAGCTAATCCCTGTCCGGGAAACCGCCCCAATGACATTTTAAAAAAGGGGATGTACTGTCGGCATGCTTTATTAAGTTATTTTCTTCAAACTTTGTGTTCACTTTTTTCACTTTCTGTGACTTGTCAGAGTGACTCAATATGTTTTATACTGTATGCTTCTGAAGGTTCAAATTTGTCTTGAATGTCTTTTTTAATTGTTTCAGCCTATGTCATGATACTTTGCATATTGTTGCCTATACAGTCATATTGAAAAAAATAAATAAATAATAATAATCGTCGTCCGTTCTAAATGTCGGTAATCCTATTCTCTGTTCACACATTGTGCTTGCCAGTAAATTACTGGTAATCCTACAACCTCTCTTACTGGTAAATTGGCAGCACTGATTTTACAGAAAGGTTCTTTTCCCACATGATCCGTTAACTGCTATTTATCAGTAATTATTACCTCCTCTTCATTTCCCCCAAGACCTCTTCTTTCTTCTATAGTCATTTAGTAATGTAATTGTCCATCCTACTGCCTCTGTTCTCTAAATTCTCATTCTATCTTTGATACTGACATAACAGTGTTCTTTATTATTGTAATCTTTTAATGCAGATGTAGATCAGTCATTGTAATATCATTGCCTGCCTTTTTTATATCTGTGTCTCCTGAGACATGATGGGTAGTGTGTAGTTCTCGAGACCTCTCAAGACTACTTTTTAAAGGTCTTGGTCTCGTCTTGGAATCGACCGCATTTTTACTCTGTCTTGTCTCGGTCTCAGACAAAGAGGACTCGGAATTTTATTCAAGACTGGCACATCACAAATTTATTTTTTATCATTAATTTTATGCAGTTTATTCAGGTTTGGCATTGTTTAAGCATTGTTTAAGTTTCTCCCAATGACAATTTTTCTAATTTTATTACTAAAAACACTTGCATTGTGTTAAGTGGATGGCACGCCATGGAAAGGCAGTTAAAATAAATGGTTAAGTTGATTTCAGCTCTTTATTGTTTGTTTAGTTTTATTTGCTTATAGACAAAGATAAATTTCCACATATCTGCAATGTCTTTGATTATTTTATCAAGTTCTCTGATTGCGCACGCGCACGCACACACACACACACACACACACACACACACACACACACACACACACACACACACACACACACACACACACACACACACACACACACACACACACATACACACACACACACACACACACGCACACACAGATAAGAAGTGCCTATATGCATATTCCACATTTTATCATAAGTGTTTTAATGCAATGACTTGCACTGGTCTTGGTCTTGACTTGGTCTTGGCCTGTCTTGGTCTTGACTTGGTCTCGACCCTTACTGTCTTGGTCTTGGTCTTGACTTGGTCTCGGCCTGTCTTGGTCTTGACTTGGTCTCGACCCTTTAAAGTCTTGGTCTTGTCTCGGTCTAGGCCTGTCTTGGTCTTGGTCATGACTTGGTCTCGGATAAGTGGTCTTGACTACAACACTAATGATGGGTTCAGCACAGAACATAAATTTACACTTGTTATATTGGTCAGATGCTTGGAGAAGACAGAGAACTGCAGAGCAGCGACCTGGAGCAGTGTGAGTCTGAGACTCACTGATATTTGTGTCCCAACGAATCATGAGTATAATTAAAGTTGAATATGCTGTCTGTTCCTTTAAAAATTTTCTGTTGCTCTCAAAAATTGGTTTAATGCCTGAGGTAGAGAGATTATGTACACAATATATGTCAATATTATCTTACGTTTGCATCACATTACGGGAAATTTCTGTTACAAGGCTACCTCTATTGGAAGGTTTCCCTTTTACAAAAAAGTTTGTCAACATGATCATATATGGGGTCAGTTTTTTGAAATTGAGATTTATACATACTGCAAGCTGAATATATAAACTTTCTATTGATGTATGGTTTATTACAATATTTGGTCCGTATACAACTATTTGAAAATATTAAATCTGAGGGTGCAAAAAAAATCCTCTTTAAAAACACATATTATTAATGATAAATACATTTGTGATATATTTAGTGTAGGACATTTACTAAATATCTTTATGGAACATGATCCTTACTAAATATCCCAAAAAAATTCAATAATTGTGACAATGTATTGTTGACTATTGCTACAAATATACCTGTACTATATGACTGTTTTGTGGTTCGGGGTCACATATGGTCAAAAATCCATCTTTGAATGTGAATGAAAAACTGCTCAGATTATATATTAAGGTTAATGCATTTGGGACTCTCTTATTGAAAGCAACTTACCGTACAGTGCATTAAAGTTATTTATTTTTTATTAATATAAAGACATCAGATGAAAAACCCTCTAAGTACTTGGATCTTTGTGCATAAGACTTTTTAATCAGGCTCTTATGTTTAAGTTCAGTAATTTCACTTTAATGGCAATGACAAAGTTATTCAGTAAAGGAAATGTCACTTTAGTCATTTAATTGGTATTTAACAAATTTGTCTGCAAAAATCACTACAAAACCCTAAGTACATACAAAAACCACCACTTCTAAAGTCTCCAATCAATCTTCATTGTCTTTTCTGAATAAAGGTAAAAGGCTCAAAAAAATCAGCCAACATCCAAATATATTCAGCAAACCTTCTTTAACCAGGTAAAAAACTACTCATGTAAAATCCATTTTTTCTTCTGTGCACTTAGAGGACTTTGCTGAAAATGTGGCAGTTTTGCCAACAAACTGGTATTTCTGAACAGCCAATTAGAAGCAAAAGTGTTTGGTGAAGGTATAATAGGTACATTTTTGAACAACAATGTAAAAAATCTAGCTCCTATTTGTTTGTAGATCTGTTCCCAGTTGCCTGTTGGGTGCCGGTGTATTAACTTGCATACTGTTTGTTTTTTATTGTAAATGTTAATTGCAGTGTTTTAAAATATTGAGATGTTGAGGTATTCTCTTCTGTATTGTGTCCTCCAACCAATATCAGGGGTATAGTGTAATGAGATCCAGTGTTAATGTGTTCTGATAGGAATGTGTGGGTACATGTCAATAAATGTTAAGATCTGCATTCTTGATGAATGACCTAATGCAAAATAGTATTGGATTCTTCTTCATTAAATTGTCTCCTAGACTCCAGCTCATTAATCTGTTTCATTTCAGATAAGATGATTTTTTTTCTGTGATTTGTTCAAGTCCACTCAATTCCAAAAGCTTGCAAAAACCAAAGTGAAAAAGTAAGGTGTCTGCTATGTGTCTGCTATCTTTCATGCATTTAAGCTTTTAATAGTTATTTCTTGTGTCGTTTTTCCCAAAATAACTTGCACGATTTATAATATTCCATCATGTACACTCTCAAAAAATAAAGGTGCTTCATGTTGCCCTAGAAGAACCATTTTTGGCTCAATGGTTCCATAAAGAATAACATTCAAAAAACCTTTTTATTTTCACAAAAGGTTCTTTGTAGTGACAAAAGGTTGTTAAGGGATAATGTACAGGCAGCAGGTTGTTATCGCAGAAATAAGGCCCGACAATGTGATCAGGATGCGAAGCACGACTATTTACCTCAAAGGAACAAAAAACATTATCTGATTTGCTTATTTTTTACTTTTTTAACTTTCACTTTCGTTTTTAACATAAGACGTTCAAATTAGGGATCGACCGATATGGATTTTTCAGTGCCGATACCGATTTTTTTTTCCATCAGCCTTAGCCAATGACCAATACAGGCAGCCGATTTTTTTTACTGATATTTTGAGCCGATACTGCTTTTTCTCACTCAATTTACATAATAAAAATGACACAACGATGAGGCCAAATGTTACAAGTCTCAATTTAAAAAAGTAACATTTACAGAACTTAAAAAAAAAAACTATATTAAACAAATAGTAAAAACAGGTGAGGGTGCTATGGAATCATCTTTTGATGTTGTCATGGAAAGGTTGGTTGTTTTTAGTCACATGACCTGCAATCGCTTGTGCCTTCCAGCACTCCGTCTGTAAATAATGCCGGAAAAAAATTGGCAAACACGGCAGCCACATATCGGCCACGATACACTTAAAACTCGCAAATATCGGCCCGGTATATCGGCCGGACGATATATCGGTCTATCACTAGTTCAAATGTCAACTATTTTGTTTATTCATTTGTAAATATATTTATTTTTGTGTAATATTAAACTGTACCTTGGAATGTCATGACTGGCCAATCAGAGTCAAGCTAGGTTTAAAATAGAGGTTTACACACTGCACAGCTTTCATACACTAGTTGGCATCTGTTGCACTTTCAAAAGTGCTTCTGATCGAGCTGCTTGTTGAACTGAAAAGGCAAAACTGAAGCCACTGTTTATGTTTACATCTGAAAAGCTGAAGCTTGCGCTTATGGTAAGGGGTGGGACATTTCGGACAAATGCTCTAAAAGCTAATGATTGGTCACAATAGACTGGGTTTCATAAAGTCCAGATGAATAATATAAAATAGTTGTTTTTCTGGTACTAGGATAAGCCCTGTCAGGAAAACCACCCCATTAATTGAAATTAAAAGAAATTAGCCAATAACAGAGGGCTTTTAGAAGTCTTTAAACATAAAAAATAATTTAGTAATGATATATTTATATTTTCACAAAATTACAATTAATTGGAAATTAAAATACTCTTTAATTGTGTATTTGTTTTGTTTATCTTTTAAACATCCCATGTTTCAGATCTTGTGTACACTTTGTCTCCTTAAAGTAACTTTATTTTATTTTAATTATAAGTCACAAATGCTGTCACAGCTGTAATTCTTTCCACAAAAGTGGTGGTCAGTATATTGTATACTGCATGTATGTGTGCATATACTATAACAGGACCCCTCCAACTGTAAAATACTGTAATGTGTAGCTTTCACTTTTGATAAGTGAAGTGTATGAGAGAGATCAGACAGCAGCTTTTGAGTGTGGGTTTATTTAAAGAAGCTTGCACTGACAGGCATCCTAAAATATAAAGCAAATGTGAAGCGGTAGCCTACTGGGCCAAAGTCTAAAGAGTGTTTGGACCACATTACTCCATGACGAATACATTTGGCTGTGTCTGCATGGACAGATGCAGATGGTTCAGAGGTGAGTTTTAAGGGGAGGATTATTATTGCTGCTCTGCTGCTTTTTAAGCTTTGGCGTTTTTGTCAGGCAGTCAGAAAGCTCACTGTAATTTCTGTCTTCATATTGTGAAGTATTTGTTGATTTTTTCTTTTGTAAATTTGATTTGATATAAATAGGTTTTGAAAAGTGTATCCTATTTTGAAAATATATTGTCAATGGTTTTCTACATGACAAAGCCATTTAAACATTTCAAATTTCTTCATGACAAAAACCTTTTTGGTTGTTTTTTCACTCTTTGGCCAACCAAAACTTAACCAGATCGCAGCCAAATATCATGGGGGACCAAAGGTGCCTTTTGCTTTTGTTTGGGTATACGCCACAACTACTCTGAATGCTGTTTCACACAAGGGTATAAACAAAAGAAAGCCAGAATTAAGCCATAGATGCCCAATGTAAGCCAGATTTGTCCCAGAACGTTTGCTATATGGGTAGGTCCCATAAGTGTTAAATTATTCAACACATGAAATACTGCATTCAAGTTTAAATCTGCAGATTGGCTGTGCAGGTCAATTCAACTTACTATTTTACATTTGATTACACTTTAACTTCATTTGATGAGTTGTAAAAAAACAGTAAACCTAATAAAAAAAAGGTAAAAAACAGTCTGGATACACGCAACCAGCACGCAAACATTAGTGAACCCTTTCTAAAAGACTTGTTGATTTTCATGAATGATTAACGTAAATAAACCCTGAATGACAACGTTAAATAAACACGTACAGTAGCCTACATAAATCCTCACAATTCCATGTGAATGAATCTCCGACGACCTAAACGCATAACCGATTTCGTTCGCTTCCACAGCGGGGCAGCATAGTACCCACAGTACCCTAACCATGGGCATTTGAGAGCAACTTAACTTGATGTCAGATGCCACATACCAACAATCTGATGTCGATAGAAAGCTATATAAGTGTGGACACATGTCCACGCTCTGATCACGAAGGTGTCCGCGGTATCGAGGACCGTGACATGATACAGATCTTTATTTTACGCAGGTTTACGCAAAAACGCAATAACTAACCACCGCTTTTTCAATGGGATCAAAAACTATGATTTATGGCGAGAATTGTTGAAGTGTGGATAAAATGAAATTTAATGGCAGTCGATTGCTGAACATTTCCTCTTCACTGACTCCGTACGACATCACTCTTAATCGTCCACCCTGGGTCGCTACAACTTTGGGAAGCTTTTTGATCTTCACTATTGTGGTTGATATTTTGGGGAACCTCCTGGTGATCTTCTCCGTCTGCAGAAACAAGAAACTTAGGAACGCAGGTAAGAGTTTTTAAATACTGAGCAAACCTCATTCAGGTCTTCACCGACCTAAGGAGGAAAACCATCATAATCTGAGATTATTTATATGATAAAACTTTGTCAGGCTATATCTGACTGATTTTCTGCTTGTTTTTCTCTTTAATGCACGTATGTCTTTAAGCAAAATGTACAACGTATATCGCAGATATAGAGAAATGTTATTAGAAAAGATGCACTGTAAAAATCGATTATAAATCATCAGTTTTAATGGTCAGCATTTTTGCTGGCTTTTTCTTTCTCAATAAAGTCACAGTAATGAAACATCATGCGAATAGTGCCAAACTTAAACGCACGAGACGTTTCAGACATACAGTATAGCCTACATAGCCTATAAACACTAGTCAATTAAGAACTATGCTTATTATAGTGAACTACTTCATTAGCTGAATGTTAACGTTATGTCGTTATTTTATACTAAAACTTTTAAAACAGACTATACCTACATTTATACTGCAATGACATACATATACAGTATTGAAAAGATAGGCTAGGATAGGGTAGCTTTTATTTTTGTTACGGAATGCATTTAACAACACAACTCCTATAGGCTTGGTTTTTTTTTCATTTTTGATAGGGTTGTTTTATATTATTTAAATACACTGACAGAGCTATTTTTAGAGACTTCAGGTAATTGGCCCAACATCAAGTAAAACTGAACAGGACAGTCATTTTCCTGTGTTTGGACCAGGGTCACACCAACCCATATGCCACTTTTCTTTGCCAATATGACAGAGACCTTATGTTGTTCTTCAGCTCTAAAGTTTGAACAACAGCACTAGTTTTACAGGGTGTGATTGATAAAGATGAAGACTACATTGCATTATGCAAATGTGCAGATGATCAAAGTTTACAGTGCTTAGTTGCGCTCAATGCGTAAATTGCGCGCAATTGCAGTTACGCCCTCATAAACTAATGCCTGAAATTCAAACATTCACTGCATGTACAGTAGGTAGAACTGATAATAATATAATAATCCACACAGATTAACAAATAATTCAATGTTTCAGTTTTTTTACTTTGTGCTTTATTGGCATGGCAAAAACTTTGCCATGTAAGTTCAACTTTAAAATGTCCTCTCTCGCTGAGTTTAATGTGCGCGCGCAGTGAGCTGCGAGTAAAGAAAACATTTCTGAAAACTCTGTCCCCTGCGAAGCTGTTAAAAGTTGTAAAAGCTCTCATGCCAAGCTACTGTATTCTTTGGCACGCAAATGCCATTTCACCGCGTTTGCCTTATAATCTGCGACATACAGCAACAGTAAATGTTCAGATCTGGAAGGTAAAAAGGGAAACTTCTAACATCTTTGAAATTATGACGTTTTAATATATAGTATTACAGTATCAGCGCTTTACTAAACATCTGCCACTGTCAAATTAGACAGACTTCACTGATTTGCAGGTATTTCCTCCACGTTTATTATTTATAATATCCACTTTTAATATACCTTATAGACTCTTAAAAAAAAAAAAAATATATATATATATATTGCAGCAAGAACCTTTCAGTCAAAATCCTTTAAAATAATTATTTCTTTATTATCTTTTTAGTTTGTTGAACGTTTTCCACTTTCAGAAAGATTTGGTGGATGTTAAAGGTTCTTCTACTGCCTGAGAAAGAACCTTAAGGGTCCCATTTATCTATCTTCAATACTCATATTTATCATAATATTTACTGTTTGGACTTAATGTTTAATGTTTAAACACATTTTCATAATTATGAACTTTTTAGTTTTAACCCACAGTATATATAAATCATCACATGGTTGCATCATCCCGTGCTAAATAATTGATAA
Organism: Misgurnus anguillicaudatus; assembly: GCF_027580225.2. Taxonomy (NCBI): domain Eukaryota; kingdom Metazoa; phylum Chordata; class Actinopteri; order Cypriniformes; family Cobitidae; genus Misgurnus; species Misgurnus anguillicaudatus. The sequence goes on along the minus strand of NC_073352.2, from coordinate 16,457,041 downwards.
TAAAATAAAGGTGCTTAAAAGGTTGTTCACAGCGATGCCATACACTCTAAAAACAAACGGTGCTATATAGCACCAAAAGTGGTTCTTTGCTCGTAATCATAGAAGAACCGTTTTTAGTGCCATATAGCACCGGTGAAGCACCGGTGAAGCACCTGTGTAGAACCATATAGTGCTATGTAGAACCAAATGTGGTGCTATAGTGGTGCTATATGGCACCTATATGGTTCTACACAGGTGCTTCACCGGTGCTATATGGCACTAAAAACGGTTCTTCTTACGATTCAAATCAACAGTTTTGGTGCTATATAGCACCATTTGTTTTTTTAGAGTGTAGAAGAACCATTTTTAATTCCTCAAAGAACCTTTAAAGAGTAACTAAACCCTTAACCAACTTTTTTTAGTTAATGATCTGTAAGAATGATGCTTTATTAGTGCTGTTCATTGATTTTAGTAAGTTTTTTGACATTTGGATATAAAGTGTTTCAATACTACAATATATGGTGTAAAAACGTCTGAGTGCTGCCCTCTTCAGGTTGAACGGTGGCTACTGCAGTTGAATTTTCCTATTGGATGTTGGGTCCAAAAAGTAACTCGTGACGTAAGCAGGTTCAAGCTCACCACGCCCTTGTTACGATCTCACCACATGCTTGGTACAAGCTTAGTTCGTCCACTCTATATCCGTTAGGATCTGCCCACTTTTCTTGCATTTTTCAAATATTGCCAGTGGGTGGAGTCAGGCTCTGACCAGGGGTTTAGTTACGCTTTAAATAATCAAAACAACTTTTTTTCACTACAAATAACAAAGAAAGGTTCAGATGCTAAAGGTTCTACCATAAAGCAAAAAAATGGTTCTTCTGTGGCATCGTGTAGCACTTTAATTTTTTAAGAGTGTGGGTTAAAAAATATTAAAAAGTGATCAGTCTAGTTCCCACAGCTATAATAAAGCCCTTGTTCATGTTAAAACACTGCTGCTGAGATTCTAAGGGGACGCAGCTTTGGTGAATTATGTTCTGATGTTTTCTTGAGTACAGTGCACTATATGTTCACTGATTAGTGGGTCACATTAACCCAGTAATTGTTCCATTAGCCTCCTACGATGTTTACTTCATTATGTTTCTCACCATTGATCGTACCACCCATGGCCCATTGTGAAGACCACTGACCCAGTGAGAATATTCAATTAGCGATCATTCTGGAACAAATTCAAAATTACAGTAAAGCACAAGAACGCATATAAACCCACGGCACACACATTCGCTCTTCATTGTTCTTCAGTAATGAAACAAAGTGGTTCCTCTCCCCCCGTTGCGGTCTATCTGTTTTATTTAAGCTTCTCAACCTCAAAGACTCTATCTGCTATGGCACCACTGTCTGTTTGGATTATTCAGATCAACCGTTCCCTGCTGTTAGGTGAGCCTCATTTTAACAGAGCCAGTGTACCTATATCATTTTGCAGATGAAACTCCACCAGTGAGCTGCCCTTGTATTTTAAACATGAGACAGATCTCTCCATTATTGGAACAAGAGAAGAGATAGTTTCCTTTTTTAAGGTCTCAGGACAGTGTAACCGAGCACAGCTCTGTTCTCTAACTACTGTTCTGGAGTTACACTGACGTTGCTTATGAGCCCAAGGCGCTCTTATTAGGTAAAGTTCACTGTTCATTCAAGAGAAACTCTCCTCTACCAATTATTCACAGAGGCTGTGTGAGAAAAATAAGGATCCTTTCAAAAGGCTATGCATGGGTGGAATGAGGACAAAATCTTTCCTCTACACAAAAAACTTTTAGATAAGTACTAGTTTTTAACTGGGATAGATGTACCAGCAGAGTGTGAGGCGATGGGGTGAAGGAGGGATAATGCAAAAAACTGTCACGGGATGGAGATGATTGGTTGATTGGATGGATTACATGACTATGCTCCTCCCAAACTTAGTTAAAGGTAGGGTAACACATTTTGAAAATGCTAACGGTAGCCGCCTAGCAATGAAATCCCGATCCCACCCCCAAGTCAAATCGCCATCCAAAGTCACGCCTCTTTCAAAATACATGAACACGCACAGATCAGACGGTCACATCTCATGTCTCATTTACCAGTGAGAAAACTTTGCAGTACAAAGTGAATAACATTACCAAAATAACCAACATAAACAACTGGTTTATATCAGAATTAGTTTAAGCATACGTTCGGTTGTGTAGACGTAATAACTGTTACGCTAACCCACAAGCGAACACAAATTTCATAAGCAACACAATGTTTCATCAAAGTAGAATATCTGAAACCATCTCAATACAAACATATCGCGTACCTACCTTACAAAAATAAACAGTGCGACGACCCTTTCAGACCCTTTGCCTCCTGCAGCCGTTCGCATCTCGTGGTAAAGCAGAAAATTAACCGATGTTAATTTGGGTTTTTGCTCTTGCTGATCCAGGCAGTTTTTGCTATTGTTGTTATAAAAGATGCCTTTAGTTTTGTGACTCCTGTACAGGTTGTCAATTCAGCAGAAAAGTTTGCTGTTCTCACTGTTTACAGACAGGAGGTGAGTGCACGTGAACGCGGCGATGACGTATGGTGTCTGAGTGGACTCGCTGCGCGGTGGGCATTCAAATTACGCTTACGAATGAGGGACAAAAAAGGAAACGTCCGTTCGGACTGAAATCATTTTTTGGTCCTACGCCTTTCACAGATGACATAAATTTCTACAAATACATTTAAACAACTTAACACAATGATTGCTATCAGGATGTGAGGAGACTTTAAACTAGCATAACTAAAAATGTTTCAGGATCAAATCTGTTACCCTACCTTTAAATAAACTTCATTTGAAAAATTGTATAGTCCAGTAAAAGAAAATAAATTAATAAAATATACTGTACACTGTAAAAAATTTCTGTAGAAATTACAGTATAACTGAGTATTACTGGCAACTAGCTGCCTGCCAGTAACTTACTGTAGATTTTACATTTATGTTATTTACTGGCAACAGTTTGTTCAAAGTTAAATGAATAAAACATTTCAGTCTTTATCTTCTACCAACGTAGATGCGTATAAATAGCACGAAGTGTAAAAATCTTGCAATACATACACCAAATTCCACTTTGGCGTGCATGAGTCCTTCCCATTCACTTAAACGGTGCATCTTTTTTTGTCGTTGTATTTATTGGTTTCTCAATTTTTTTTGTTTTTTAAACCATTTTCTAACACTAAACCCAAGCGAAAATGGTAAAAAATAGCAAAAAATTGAGAAACCAATATATAAAACGACCAAAAAAGATGCACCGTTTAAATGAATGGGAAGGACTTGCGTATCATATGCACGCCAAAGTGGAATTTGGCGTATGTATTTCACGATTTTTACACTTCGTGCTATTTATACGCAACTCCGCGAGACTGGGCTGTCTTCTACAGTAAGTTACTGGCAACCAGCTGCATAATTACAGCAAATTTTTTACAGTGAAAGTGCCGTCTCCCCCAAATTGTCAACTCCCATAAAATTGTTTAAAAACAGCATTTCATACTGTTTTTGATGTTTTCACAAACAGGGTTGTGAAGAATATGATGATCATCATTTACTCATTCTCATATTGTTACAAACCCGCATAAATTTCTTGGTTCTGATGAACTGATGATTTTGAGAAATGTTTGTAACCAAAGTGTTTTTGGACCCCATTCACTTAAATAGTAGGAAAAAATAATACATTTCTCAAAATATCTTTCTTTTCATTTTTGGGTGAACTATCTCTTTAAGTTAAACATACAGTATATGCAATTCAGGGCTGTTACACACACAGTAATGCTTTTTTACTAAATCAATCTTCAAACCATAAAAATGTCAAAAGTTAGCATTTTGTTTATAAAAATGATACCATGAAAGGGCCATATTGTCTTATTCTGACTTACAAGTCTTGTTATTATACTGAATTGGCCCATGGGAAGCTTACTAATATTTTGCTGTTTGGAGATGAAGCTTTATTTATTCTTTATGAGTTCATGTCCTCACTCTTGAGGACTTGGCCCTCGGCTTGCCCTTGGGCTTGTTTCACTGCCTTAATGAATGGGCAATTGCTGAAAACTGTACAGGCTGAATTATATTGTAAGATACAGGCCACTATTGGCTTAACACAGTCATTTGAAATGCCTGGTCTGCCTCTGTGTCAAAGATTTGAGTCAAGTATCTAAGATGTAGGGCAAACTGTAAAGAATCCAACCTCAAATTATTTTGTGTAAGATTAGTCTTCAGTATTTTGCTAAACAGATTATTTTGTTGACTAGACTTAGACACTTACTGTACATGTTTCTATTAAACACCTGAAATTCCCACAAAGGAACAAAAAGCTGTCACGGGACCCTTTCAAACCTAAAAGTGCATATTAGTAGCCGAAAGGTACAAATCGGTAGCAAATTTCTGTACCTAAATGGTACTGTATTAGTACCTTTCTGAAAAATTGTGTGTGGTTAGTATTGTTAAAAAGATTAGGTTTTAGCATTTTCAAGTATCAGTAGATATGCCTTAATCTTATATGGCTGAAATAACAGCCTGAAGGCATTGCAAAGTTACAAAGACATCCCTAAAGGAATGTCAGTGCAGGCAAGCAATACATGAATGCTTTCTGTTTAGGATTTCTGCAGTACTTATTGCAAGTCCAAACCCTTTGCTTGTGTTTTTCTGTGACAGATGACTCAATATCACATTATATCCCTATCTGATTAGGGTGGACAATGTTTATCTTATCTACACAAATAATGCAATGATTGATTATGAGAAATAAATGTTACTGCCCCTGAGTGCAGATATTATGATACTGATTATGAGCTAACAAGAGAATAAAACATTATTAATGTATATTTTCTTAAGAATGACATTTGTTTGTTTAGAAATTAGTTTGGCTTTATTCCAAAGTATGACCACCATTGCGTTATTTGCTTTAATATCTACAGTTATTGTTTAGACCTGGAAAGGTTAAATCCAAAATGGTTTATTAGTTATGAAAACAAAATCATAACCCACATTCCTAAACGTAGCAATGTTTTCTTTCAGTTAGACCAGTGCCGGCTGGTAACTTCTTTTTTCGAGGGCGCTCGATGCAAAGTTAGCCAAAACGTTTATGTAGCCCGTCATGTGTGTGGTTTGTGATTTCAAAAAATGTGTTCTGCACATCGAGTGATCACATGTGCATCACTTGTCTTGTCAAAATAAGTGCCTGCTGCAGACGTGTCTAAAGGGTTTATGATAAAAGAGACGCTCGCGTTTGCCAGAGACTCACATAATATCACGAGTAATCAGAGTTTACTGTTAAGGGAGTGTCTTGCGTATATTTTGTGAACGTGAGCGTCTCTTTTATCATAAACGGTTTTGACGCGTGTGCAGCAGGCACTTATTTTGACAAAACACGTGATGCACATGGTTAACATGACGCAACAAACACATATTTTGAAAACACAAAGCAACACATATGACACTCCAAACACATATTTTGAATTTGCACCCAGTCACAAGCTGCTACTGATGAATTCAGGGTTGTGCCATGCAAGTGATGTACAGAATTCATTTTGACTTTCCTCCCTCAACTGGGCACTGATGGTCCAGGCACAAACCCCTTGATTGCAATCAGTGCCAATAGTTGAAGATGGCTTGGAGTGATGGCTTGGCTCAAATGAACTGAATTATTACCCCGATAAAATTAGTAAAATTGGGTTGAAAGTCACAATTTTAGAAAGTAATTGATTTTTAAGGAAATATCTAGTCAAGAGTTTCAAGTTGCTGTGTCCCACTGCAATTGTCTGAAGCACATTCATCTTAGAGGAAGCACTTTTCATATAAATAAGCAATAACATTGTGCCAGCTCTTGTGTTATATACATGCCTATACTGTACTCTTAAATAATCCCAGACAAAAAGAAAACATAAACTACCATATAGATGAGCAATGAGCATGTTTATTAGTCTAACTCAGTGGCGGCTCATGACTGCTCATCCGAGGGGCGCAGGTTCGGGGTATGTGTTCGGAGTGTCATGTGTGTTGCTGCTCATGTTTTCGAGGTGTGTGTTTGTTGCGTCGTGTGAGCCATGTGCATTACGTGTTTGTCAAGATAAGTGCCTGCTGCATAAGTGTTTTTGCGATTATGCGAGTATCTGGCAAACACGAGCGTCTCTTTTATCATTAACCCTTTAGACGCGTCTGCAGCAGGCACTAATTTTGACAAGACACGTGATGCACATAGGATCACTCGACGCGCAGAACACATATTTTGATTTACAAATTACGAACCACTAGGGGTATAACGATTCTCCAAATCCTCGATTCGATTACATTTTCGAAAGACATTAATATTTATTATTATTATTATTATAGTTTCACATTAACATGCACATTGCGTGCTTTTCCTCGTATGGGGATTTTTGTGGGCTTCACTTTACGCGAGAGAGCTTGTAGAGAGCGGATTCCTTCTTGCACGAACATGGATTTAATGCGCACGTATTGGACTCCTAACATCTGAAATAAATCCAGCGCGCCAAGCAGCTGGCTTCTCTCTGTCTCACGTGCACGCGCTCTCGCATCTGTCCGAAGTCTTAACATAAACTAAAGTAGTAATCATTACGTATTTGTTCAGTTTAATGCGTTTCATGCGAGCTGAGGCAATCCATCCCTTTTGTTTAAAATATAATCCGCTGCATCTTGGCGCCTCACTCTCGCGCACGTGCAAAGAGCTGCGCTCTGTCCGAAGTCAGATCAGTAGGTAGCAATCCTGTTTATGATATGCATTTCATGGAGTTGTAGCAATACATCACTCATGTTTAAAATATGAATATCTCAGAGTTTTTCCCCCCGCTTGGCAAGCCGACCAGACGTGACGTGGGGGCGTGGCAGCATCGACGATCCCGTTTTTTAATTCGAAGTTCAAGGTTGTGAATTAATTTTGATCGATTTCGATTTAAAACCACACACATAATGGGCTACGTACATGTTGTGACGAACTTCGCATCGAGGGCCCTCGATAAAAAAGAAGTCACCGGCCGCCACTGGAATTCATTGATCATAATCAGATTAATTTTATCCAAAGCGACACACAGTGCATTCAATGCTTTGCCAAATAAGCAAGGATTTTACTCAATTTAAACTTTATATTTTATTGACAGTTTCTTACTGAATAAGCATGCTATCAGAAAGTGCTCTCTGTGCATTGTTAATGCAATTCATCTTTATGTCTACTAGTCCAGAGAAAAATGTGACACAGAGGAACAACACAGAGTTTTTGTTTTAATATTTCTACAAAATTTTATATAAAAATAGCACAAAAATACTGAAAAGCAGTGTAAAACATGGTATAATTTGAAGGATTTAACAACACTAAAACCAAAAATTCCATATTTAGGGCTCAACGCATATAATTTTTTATACTGGCACCGTCAGGCCAGTGGTTCAGGTTTTCACTTGCCCTGCCAAAATGTATACTGGCCCCATCAAAAAAGATTTCAGTGTCACATATTTAAAATAATAATTCTAAAATCGAATATAATTGTTTACATTTTATTAATTATTTGTTAGGACAATTGTCAAATAATTATCTGAGAAGTTAACGTTCGCAATGCTTAAAATGTGTCTCTGGTAACATTACATAAGAATACATACAGAAAATATATTTTAGTGACTGAGAGTTCTGGGGTGAAGTACTGTATAATAGATAAATTCAATAAGAAAAAATCACTTCACTTTGCACTTCAGTTCAATAGACAACACAATACAATACAGTTAAAGTGGTTGCTCATAAATACCAGCTATATACTGCTAGTTACCGACTCATTCACTCTGACCAGACTTTCTCTTTTTCAGCCTTGCTTTCTGTATTCTCTGTGAATGGAATTGGATGTCTTATAACCTGTAAGTTGAATGCTAAATGATGTATGCTCTTTATATTTCATGTTTTCTTTCAACTTTATGATTAAACTTAAACCTTTTTACTTTCAATTCCAAGGTGATGAGGTTATTTTTTGGCTACATTTACGCCACAGTTAGACCTATAATCACTGGTGACCGATGACTTCTCTTCCAAGCGGTGCAAATTCAAAATATGTGTTCGGTGCGTCATGCATCATGTCAAAATACATGCCTGCACACGCGTCAAAGGGTTTATGATAAAAGATGCTCATGTTTACATACTCACAAGACAATCACTTAAAGGTACTGAAGAGGATGTTTTGTTTTATACATTTTTGCAATTTTACTTGAAACTGTCTTTACTAACTGATAAAATACTATTTATTAGGTGCACTGAAAGTAATAATATTAAAATACGTCATCTGTGCACATAATAGGGCCTTAAAACATCAGCCAATCACTGTTATATATACTGTACGTTAACAGTACATATATGTTTTGGTATATGTTTGGATAGACATTAAAGGACACATCATCAAAATAACTACAGAATCTAAAATGTACCGTAATGGCTTTAATCCATCTTTAACAGTTGGTTGGAAGTGCTAGAGGTGACCAGGTTTAATATTAAGAGACACATCCACAGAGAAATGTATTAATATGTAAATAAAAAACAACATTACCATAAGATATTTAAAAGGCACACTTATTCAGTTCTGGTTTTGGTAATTTAGCTATAAGATTTATGACCTAGTCTTTGAAACCCCAGCTGAAGTCATTTTTGTGATATTGTCATAAAATCATCCTACAGTACATAATGTAAAGGACATTCTGTAAAAATATAACCTGATATATTTAATATTGACCATATCAAAGACTGGAATCAATGTGAAATCAGTGATCGAAATACAACTTTAGTCTGAATTTCATCCAAAAGGGTCAAATACTGTATAAATACATTTTATAAATAATACTTTATACATTGCAGAATTTGTAAATTTGTTCACATGTCGCTGCAGTAGTTCATACATAACATGTTTTGTTTTACCTTAATTCTGGCTTATGACTAAAATATCTAATGTAAATAAAACTAGCTGGTTATTCTCTATTTGTGAACACTGTGTATAAAGTTTCTTCTCCCTTGACATTTACAACCTCAAATACTTAGCAAAGTTCAAGGGTAGTTCTCATTAAAAATAGTATATTTAATAAAAATATAAAAATAAGGCCTCCTTGGGAAAGTAAACTTATTTGATGTTAAGAACTTTGCTATCTCTAGCTATATACCCTTGCTGGGCCTCCTATTCAAACTTGGTGAACAGTGAACACAACTGCTTAAATGAGAGAAACTGCTAAGATGTAACAGAAATAATTCAGATTCACTGTTTTGTTAGACTCGCTGCTCTATTAATTTCACCTAACACATTGACTATATTTACATAATCATGAATCTATTATTTGATTAGTATTTGAAGAGTTTCGTTGCAAAACGAGATAAATCCATTTTTTAACATTTTTGTCAAAACATATTTATTATTATGTTATCATGTTATTCTTTTGTTTTATGGTGCTACTTAGCTGTATTTTGTAAGTTATGAAGGTTTAAATCAAAACAAACCAACTGCAGTTGCATTGAAATTAATTGGAATGCACAACCAAAAAAACGAGATTTCTGAACAATTAAAAAAACGGTGGTTATCCCATTTTGCAACGAAACTCTTCATTTCAAGATCTGTGCCACACAATGTGTTTAAAGTAGTTTAAAAGACACACTGTAAAACATTTCTGTAGAAATTATAGTATTACTGGGTATTACTGGCAACTAGAACTAGCTGCCAGTAACTTACTGTAGATTTTACATTTTATGTTATTTACTGGCAACTGTTCGTTTAAAGTTAAATGAACATAAAATATTTTCAGTCTTTATCTTCTACAGTAAGTTACTGGCAACCAGCTGCATAATTACAGATAATTTTGTACAGTGCAATGTTATGGGATAAAATCGCAATATTTAAGTGCAGTGTTACTCAGTGTTACTTTTTTATTACTCTTTAAAAGAGACAAAATAATACGGGGCAGGTGGGTAACATTTCCAAACACTTTATATGTTTTTGTTTCCTATAGAATCAACAGACTTAGAAGCTGAGGAGTCAAGCAGTCTTAGCAGTAACTGTAGACAGATGAGAGAATCCATGAAGCCATGGAAATAGTTTTCATGTTCTCAAATGACAAACCACCTGTGTCATCTTTGTCATTGGCTGTCATTGTCACATCAAATGAAAATGTACAGTGACTTCCAACAAGGTGTAACCATACTCCAGGGAAAACTTAAATGGTTAGTTCAACCAAAAATCCTTTACTAAAAAAACTTTTTTTCTTGGAACTTGAAAGAAGATATTTTGAAAAAATTCCCTTTTTTATACCACAGAGCTGTTAAATGCTTTATTCTGATTTGTTGAGAGAATTTACCATGGGTATGCATTATTTTTTGATAAATGCACACCTGACCTGTCAAATGTCACCAAAAATAGACACCAGAGCAATGTTTTTGGTAACCGTGGTATAAGCGGATAATTGACTCCGGTCCTTTGAATTCCCTTCGCATCGTGCCGTATTACCACCTTGGGTGTGCATTATTTTCCAAATAATTCAACGGCCCGTTGTCAATTATTTCTAACATAATACGAATACTGTTAACTGAGGCTGTCAGTATCTTAAATTCTGTTTACACCTCATTTAGTATCCTATGGTAGAAAGAATATTATACAGGTTTGAAACAAGAATACATAATTTCATATACCTTGACATTTCCAGGATACCTAATTGTGTTCATGTACACCGTCAAAAAAAAAAAAAAAAAAAAAAAAACATGTAACCCAGCTGTACCCTTTCATGATGTATAATGTATATCTAAAGAGTTCATATTAATACATCAGAGGTACAGTATATTGGTACCTCAAAGGAACATATTGGTACCAAATGTATAAAATTTAGGTACAAATATTAGGACCTTTTTAAAGGTTGCTGCCCCAGTGAGAGCTGGGGTACATAATTTGATATTTTTTTCTAACAGTGTAAAAGAACCTCAATGGTAGAGCACTGTGTTAGCATCGCAAAAGATCATGGGTTTCTATTCAGCAGTGTTTCCCAATCGTGTGTCCTCGAGGCACCCCTCCCAGAATGTTTTAGATGTCTCCTTATTTAACAAAGCTGATTTAACTCACCAGCTTGTTAGAAAGGCATGTTTACCATGTTGGAAGGAGGCTGATAAGTTGGATCAGGCTTTTTAAATAAGGAGTCATCTAAAACTTTCTGGTAGGGGGGCCTCGAGAACCAAGCACTTTTCTATGGAACACACATACATACTAATAAAATGTATTTAAAGGGATAGTTTGGCCAAAAATGATATTAAACCCATGATTTACTCACCCCCAAGCTGTCTGTGATGCATATGTCCATCGTTTTTCAGACGAGCACATTTTCAGTTATTTTAGATCTTTCAGTTAATTAAATGTAAAGTTACGGGTCCATGTCCTTTAAGTCCAAAAAATGTGCATCCATCCTTCATAAAATAAATAAATAAATAATAAATCCAAACGGCTCCAGGATGATAAATAAAGGTCTTCTGAGGGTAATCCGTGCGGTGCTGTTGTAGAAATATTCATATTTAAAACTTTATAAACCAAAATAACTACCTTCCGGTAGCGCCGCCATCTTAGACTCCTCTGTATTCAGGAGAGAGTATTAGCGTAGTGTACGCACTTTTCTTAGTGACGTATGACAAATATTGAGGGCGGGGACACAGAGCAGCAACAGAGTAGCCTCCGTACGCTGCGTAAAGCTCTGATCTTGAATGCAGACGCGACTAAGATGGCGGCATTACCAGATGCGAGTTATTTTGGTTTATAAAGTTTTAAATGTGGATATTTCTACAACGAAACTGTGCGGATTACCCTCAGAAGGATTTTGTTTATCATCGTGGAGCCGTTTGGATTTATTTTGTGAAGGATGGATACACATTTTTTGGACTTGAAGGTCGTGGACCCCATAACTTCACATTTGATTAACAGAAAGATCTAAAACATTTTTTTAAATAACTGAAAATGTGTTTGTCTGAAAAATGATGGACATATGCATCTCAAACAACTTCGGGGTGAGTAAATCATGGGTTTAATATCATTTTTGGCCGAACTATCCCTTTAATGCACTGTAAGTCACTAAAATCATCTGCCAAATACCTAAATGTAATTTAGTATTTAATTTGTGTGAATGAACTCTATTGGGTGTGGAGGTTCTGTAAATGATCTTTACATCTGAAAATAAAAATTTACTATAGCAGTAATTTCTTATTAAAACTCTAGACTTTAAAACTTTAAAGTTTGAAAGGGTCCTCATTGGAGAGTGAAATACCATGTGACAATAACAGATGCAATTCAAATCCTTTTATTAGTGAAAGCAGCTGACAGACTTAGGAAAGATATGATTTAATTAGACGCAATAAAGGTCATGCTGTAAAAGTATACCGGCATCCATACTGACAAGGACAGAAGATATAAATGGCTTGAAATTTGTTTTTGGAAGATGGCGTTCTCAAACTTCACACAAATCTAATCTGATGGCTTAGAGGGAACCTGACAGTCCATCTGCCAAAATCTCTATGATACCCACAACCCAATCATATTTGTCCTTCATTTGACACGTTACTATTACTATAACGTTGCATTTGATTACATGCTATACCAGGTTTTAAAAAGTTGGATTTATTGTTTTTTGTTTGCAGGAAACGTCTTCGTAGTGAGCCTGGCGGTAGCTGATCTGGTGGTAGCCGTATACCCTTATCCACTTGTGCTGGTTTCCATTTTCCATAATGAATGGAATCTGGGATTCGTTCAGTGCCAGATCAGTGGATTTCTGATGGGATTGAGCGTGATTGGATCTATATTTAACATCACTGGCATCGCCATCAATCGCTACTGCTACATCTGCCACAGTCTCAAGTACGACAAGCTATACAGCGACAAGAACTGCCTATGCTACGTCCTTCTAATATGGATACTAACTTTAGTCGCGATAGTGCCAAATTTTTACGTAGGCTCCCTGCAGTACGACCCCAGGGTTTACTCTTGTACATTTGCGCAGTCGGCCAGTTCGGCGTACACCATCGCGGTCGTCTTCTTTCATTTCATTCTTCCGATTATGATTGTAACTTACTGCTACCTGAGGATCTGGATCTTAGTGATTCAGGTGAGGAGGCGCGTCAAACCAGAGTTCAGACCCAAGCTCACTCCACATGACGTGAGGAACTTCGTAACCATGTTTGTGGTCTTTGTTCTTTTTGCCGTGTGTTGGGCTCCTCTTAATTTTATTGGCCTGGCGGTCGCCGTGGACCCCGGGCGGGTCGCACCGCTAATCCCGGAGTGGTTTTTTGTATCTAGTTATTTTATGGCCTACTTCAACAGCTGCCTAAATGCCATAGTCTATGGACTGCTGAATCAGAACTTCAGAAGAGAGTACAAAAAAATCATTGTCTCACTCTGCACGGCACGGATGTTCTTTCCGGAGAGTTCAAATGATGCTGCTGAACGGATCAAAAGCAAGCCATCCCCTTTAGTGACAAACAACAACCAAGTTAAAGTAGACTCGGTATGACAACCCAAATATGGGCACTGTGAATACAAACATGCCAAATATCCATCTCAGCTGCTTCCAGATCAAAGTATTTATAACAGAAGTTTGCAATGTATACGCAGGTGTACCTGTTGCTTTTTTAAAGGTGCATTACAGTTATCTTGCTTGTCACTGTGTTTACAAGTTCATAATGTTAGGCAAATGTTTTTATTTTATTCATACTGTTTTTATAATTAATGTTACAAACCAATGTACAAACAGTTAGTACAAGGTGCCAAGTATACATGTAAGTGCTCAACCATTTTTATGATGACTGCAACAAGTACCAAATAATACATTACAAATCTTTATTGTACTTTAGTTTTTTTGAAATAATATTCATTTGGCTTTGTCCGATTACCAGTGCAGGACAAAACTGTACTAAATCTTTCAATGCAAATCTATTGCACTTCTCATGACAGATTTAGGCTTGAAATAAAATGTCAGTGTAAAAAATGTCACCATACACTCTCAGAAAAAAGGTACAAGAAGGTATCAAAGTTGTCACTGGGGCGGTACCTTTTCCAAAAGTACACTTTTGTACCTAAAAGGTACACATTGGCAGGGCCGGCGTCAAGGGGGGGGGGGCATTCGCGGGCCGTGCCCCCCCATACAGGTTGTTGTGCCCCCTACACAGTTTTTTATTAATTTAATTTATATCAAGAATAATTCAAGTAAATTAAACATTGAATGTTTCATGACTTTTAATGTAATCAAATGAGGAAAATATAGTTTATATGGTTTTTAATTAATATAGACCAGTTTCTCTGATTGGTTGTATTGCGGCCTCTCATGCGTCTTTACGTCTTTAGCATATTAATGTGACTTGATACTAGCACGTGTTTTTTCGCTGCATTTTATGGATCGTGTAAAATATGGATATTAGAACATGACGTGTGTGCAGCAGGCAATTATTTTAACAAAACACATGATGCACATGGTTCACATGACGCAACAAACACATATTTTGGAAACACGAGCAACACATATTTTGAATTTGCGCCCCTCGGATGAGCACTCACGAGCCGCCACTGCTCAAAAGTACATATCAACACGGTACATATAAGGACCTTTCCTAGACAACTTTTGTACTTAACACAAATAAAATGGCTTTTTATATATATGATTTATTTAATTCATTATTATATTACACTGGTTTATTACCATATTCGAGTGCAATTAAAATGATAAAGCATTGAAGCAATATAACTGAGTTGAATCTAAAGGTTTGTGAGTGAACAGAAAACCCGTACAGCATATTTATGATATAGGCATTATTGTTTACATGATAAACACAGATGAAATGGAACGTATTGGCTTGTCTATCGTTTATCATTGAACATGTGAATAAACTGTGCTGAATTAACCGATATGAAAATGAAGAGGTTTGCATGTTTAAAACTGTGGAATGGGAGTAGTTAACATTCTTCTTTCAAAACATTTATTATTGGAGATGGCAGTTTCATGAATCTGTGTCGTCATGCTAATGGATTATCAACATTACTTTCAAAAGTTACGTATCTTAAACAATACTCCATTTCCCTGTATTTTTACAGTAAGTTACTGGCAGCACAATTCCCAGCAAATTATTGTATTTCGATTTACAGTGTTGTGCTGTAATGCAAATTTACACTACACAAAACTAGTACTGTATAACTTAAACAACATTTAAAGAGTTTGGTTCCAAAACGCAATAAATGCATTTTGACTAATTTGGGTAAAAACGTGTTTTCTATAACAAGAAAGTGACAAGATGAAAACCACTATTTTCTGTTACAAACTGTCACATATCATTTTCAGGTTATAAAACATTAAAAATTCAAATCCATAATTTGATTTTCTAAGATTTATTATAAAAACAGACTTTTTTTCCACAAAATGCAATAAATCCATGACAGTTTTTTTCTTCATGCTATAAATCTATTGAATCAATATATAAATGTGCATTCATCTTTGCCATGTTATATTTATTTAGTTGACTAGTGATATACACTGATTAAAACGTTTCTTCCCCATCACAGAAAACCACCACAGGTTTATCAATGCCATCGAAAGTATTATTTTGTTTTTGTTTGTTTGTTGAACACGAAGTACAAAGTAGATGAGGAAAACTAGGATCCGGTGTGTATTCAAAGCGGCACCATTGTTTGTTTACAATGCGTGGAATGGTGCGCTGTGATTTGTTGAACGTATTTATTGCATTCTGCAGAGAAGGAGTGGCGTTTATCGCGTTTCGGGAAAAAAAAAGGAGAAAAAATGTCAAAATAACATGACGGATATTGGATTTTGCGTAAAATTAAGAATTTACTTTTTAATATTGGCCTGATATAATACTAATTTTGGCGGTAACTACTTTTTTTTAAATGCCGTTTATTGCGTTTTGGAACCAAACTCTTCATTTTATTTTATTTTATTATACAATATTGTACTGTATTATCTATATTTATACATTATTTAAATGAATTTTTTAATATATATTATAGTTATTAAAATACATTATAAATTATATGCTATCATATCTAAAAATATAACAATACTGCATCTTACTGCAATACTGCAACTAAACTAAACAGTTATTTTTAACATACCCCATTTCCAGGCACAATAACACCTGTCTTTTTTTTGGACAGCCATGGAGAGCAATACAGTATATTTCTGAACTGGTGGTCTCAGTACACATTAATGTTTACCATGTTTGCTTCTATTCAAGCTTTTCAAATTCATGCACATGACATATAATAAACGTTGACATCTCCTATCGTGTTTCATTTATCACTGAAACAATACATACATTATCATACACATATATAATACGTGAGCTGTGACACCTTTTGCTTCTCCAATTATTCGAGTAGACTGAAACGCTATATTAACTCAGTACTGACCCGTTTTCGTGCCCACGGATGGTTATTTCTGGGCATTTGGCGGGAAGTGTCTTTAAATCAGTGAAAGCTTCAGTAATTACATTTGTCTCTGCGCTTGTGTGACGAGGGATTGGACTTTCTTTGAGTACCCCCACCCCCTCATTTCATCAGATCTTAAGATCTTAAAGGATGAGCCGTTGAGTAGCCACCCCCATCTGCGGAGATTTTTTTTATTTGATTGCTGTTTTTTTATAATGACACATTTTAATCCCAGGCTGACTCTCAATGGATGGCTTTAAGTGATGATTCGAGACAGCTCCCACCTCCACATGCAAGTGAAAAGAAACTGGATTAAATTCTATTGGAAACACACTGGCAATATAATGGTACTGCTATGGTTGTGACTCATTTGCTGGTAATTTTACGGCACAGCTTGCCAAAAAGGAATGTGAGGCATCAAGTGTATTACATGGGGCAAAGTGTTGTAACACAGGGTGAATTATAACATCATCAGTTTAACAAACAAGGTCTGCGCATGCTCACAATTTTATTTGGAGACACATTTGCCTCAAATGTATATAGGCCTACACACATTGTACACAGAATGTGTTGATGGGTGTTTACTCTATGGACAAAAATTATTACTATTAAATTAATTTTTAAAAATTGTTCTGAATTTAAGAGAAAAGCAGATTCCACAAAATAACTATAATGATAAAGAGGATCATTAAAATCATTTTCAGAGCAAAGTTTGTGGTTTTTGGCACTTGATGATGTCCAGGATGCTTTGAAACTGATACTGACACATACAAATGTATGAATAATTTTTTTTATTAAAAGATAGCTTTGGCCAACTCCTCTCGTCTTTGAAGATTTTAATGCACTCAGAAGTATTTCTTTTCTTTGTGATACATGAAGCAACAATGGGTTCTAAACATACACTGTCAGAAAAAAGTGTAAAACAGTATGTTTTTTGTACCTTTATGGGTATATACAACACATTAAAAGTTGAAAGTTTTGAGCTAAATATTATATAAGGACCTATTGTGTACCTTTAAGGATCAATTTTGTACCACAATCCAGTTTTTTTAAATATGCTCATTTTCCAGCTCGCCTAGAGTTAAACATTTGATTTTTATCGTTTTGGAATCCATTTAGCTGATTTCTGGGTCTGGCGGTAGCACCCAATTCATGATTTTGCATTTCCTTTGGTGTGTAAGTGTGTATTAGTACATGTTAATGATCCAAGTTAGACCAACAACACACTTTTACCAGGTTGATATTCATTTCTACTGTAAAGTTGTGCATTTTAACATAGAGGTCTATGGGATTGATTGAGAATTGCAGTTTAAGTCCCGTGTTGGCTTCACGATAGAGACCAGAAGGTTGCCCCTTGGTATCACCCCAGCGACAGAAAAGATTCTTTTTTGGGGGTGGTTGAGGACGGGTTGAACTTGGTCCTCAAGCAGACCCTCAGTTCAAGCTCCCTTTGAGTAAGCCAAGTTGGTTTACTTGGAGTGCAAGTGGCAGAACTAAACATAAATATGTCCAAATTGCACTGTGGAAATGTTTTCAGGTAACCTAAAAAACATGCTCTGTGTGGTACCTTATTTTCAGTCAAAATATCATAAAAAAAAATAAATGAGTCAAAATTCAAGATCAGGTTAAAGGAGTTTCTAAAAATATCAATGGCACCTTTTCACAACGTTATTTATTAGTATGCGATGTTAACAATTTTTTTTGCTCCAGTAGACCCGCATGCAACCACGCCTGGAAGTCAGCTTTCCTCCCTGATTCCTAAAAAAGTTGCAGAGTAGCTCTGTGAAGTGAGGACAAGCCACACAGTCGTATGTATCTAAGGACAAAGTAGACATGTCTTCGCCTCGGGCCTGACAGAGCTGCTATTGAGTGGGATTCACCAGAAATACTCGACACTGAACCTGCTCAAGTCCAGAGCTCAGCAGTTTGATAAAGCCCACCGCTTATGTGGATTCAGGTCGAGGGAATTGAGGGTTGTGTATTTTTCTGTATGCTTGTTTGTGCACAAATGTACCTCGTCCTGCAGAGTTAAGATTCTGCTATCAGTGAGTCTCAGTCCAACCCGAAGGCTTTGGAGTGCTGAAGGAACAATGGCTCAGTATTAAATGGAGGAGAAACACATAATTGATTTGCCAACATTTCGATTTTGGGTTTGGCTATAGAGAGGGGTTTCATAAAGTTTGTTGTGTTAGGCTCTTAGGATTTCAAACCTGCCCCTTATCTTAAAGCTAAACTGTTTATGCAATCTCATTTTCGGGCATATGCAACAAACGGGTGTGAAACGAAATAACTTTGCTGCTATTTCACAATGTTTGTGTTTGGAATTCCTCCCTTAACTCTCTCTTATTACCGTGCAAAACAAAAACATTCCTTTCAGTCTGGTGCCTGCATAAAAATATGAATGGAAATATATTTCAGAACTGTTCAGACTGTCATAAACACTGAATATATACATGATAACAAGGGAACAAGCCATACCAGGGGTGTATTCCAGAAAGCTGGTTATGTGGCTTACCCGGGTAAGTTTAGGAGTAAGTAAGCGGATAACCTCTGCTTTCGGTTCCAAAAACGGAGGTAACTTTCGGGTTATGTAAGTAACCATAGCAACTGACTCTCTGAAGATAACCTGCTCCGGAGCAGGTTATGTTGCAAGGTAAGTTCATTTTAGTTAATAAAACGAGGCTCCGGAGGAAGTCTGCGCATGCGTGTACTTATGACGAGTGTACAGCGGGCGTGGAAGCATATATTTTGCATAATATTACAATGTTAAAGCATTTATTTTATTTTATTACATTTACAGTCGCGAATATTTATTGCTGTCTTAAAAAAATGTGTGATATGAATTTTTTTTAAAGAAACTATTTTTTTAATGACATGGATTGATTTTGTGATTGGACTAATTACTATAAATTTAATTATTAATTAAATTTAATTAAAAATGTATTCATATTTGTGTTCGGACTAAATACTATACATTTAATTATGTTCATTATTAATATATCTCCAAATATCAGTGGATGTATGAAACACAATTCCATCAGTTAATTAATGTTAACAATAAAGTACATTTCCATATCAATTTTGTCAATTCATAAATAACCTCATCTTTCACTTACTAGATAATTTGAGTTGAATCTAAAGTTATAATAAATGTGTGTGCAAATACATTGTCATTAATGAATCTTAACCTATGTTACTTAAGTGACAATGTGGCAATGTTACAGTAAATGGGTATAACGAATAGAAACACATGATGCCTATCATAATAATAATTACTGAGGGACAGAAGTTACCCCTGGCTGCAGTCTCTGATAGGCATGTGCATCTGACCTGGCCCACAGAATGACACCCATGAAGCACAGGCATGATTTAACACTGACCCACAGAATGACACAGGTGAAGCACAGACTTCATTAGGTGAAACACTATATTGAATCACAGAAATGGCATAGTGGTCAGAGATTTTCTATTATCAGCTAGAATCATGTACACAATTAAATGAAATTATAAATATATATTTCATAGTATAATATTTATTTCTTAAACATGCAGATCCTTAGCCCTCTCTCTACATTTGATCTATAGTTGGTGTTTTTCTAAATCACCTTTATTTCTTTAAAATGGGCCTTTTGTAGCTGCTCTCCAGAGCTATCATTTTTGAGCAAAAGGAAATTGAGATATTTGCATATATTAGATGATAAAGGACATATTACAACATGTTACTATTGACACTAATGTAACATTTCTATTCTCCAATTCTGTCACAGCAGATCCTAATGGTCCAATGCAAATGAAGTGTAATGAAAGGCATTACAGTGTAGTGTAATAAAAAGCATTACACAACATTATTGAAAATCTGTAAGGACTGTAAGGAAGCTTTGCAAATAAAAGAGAGTGCATTAATCTATCAGCTATCAGTAAATGTTAAAAAAGATGGTGACACAGTGTCATACAAGGAAAGTCCTAAAACTAAACAGGGTCACCCAAAGGAGCAGAAGTAAAATAAGTACAGTGAATATTATCATAATGCATTTAATGCCTACACAATACAATCATATCTAAAAAAAACTTTAAATAAGCCTTATGACAGATTTGCACTTTATGTGCCACAACCCTTATGAAATTAACCATGGTTTTATTGATGTATAGTTTTACTACACTAACCATGGTTTAACTATGTTTTTTGAAAACCATGGTTATTTTGTGGTTACCATGGTTTTACTGTAACCATGTTTTTTTACTGTAGTAAAACCTTTGTTACTTTTCACAAGGGAAAAGATATTCATAATTCATATGTTTACAATCATATATAAAATCTATGATTATTTTTACTATATTAATTATTTTAGATTGTTTTAGATTATTTTAAATAATATTGTGTGTATTTTCGTTGAGACACATACAATATTGGACTTAAATGGGGTAAAGTAGGTTCGTATTAATTATTTAATTAATTAATTTTATCTGTTTTGTAATCACGCACTTCTAAGCCGATTATAAAACGTTGATTTTGCCAGAAAATATTGGTTTATAATGTTATTTCTCATTTAAAAACTTTTAAGTTCTCTGACGTTTCCATGGTGACTCTTGAAATCTGCGATCCATTGACAATGCCTTTATGTTGTTACCGTGAGCGCGCTTTAACTCTGGGTTACTTTCAGCGAGTTGATTGAACTAACTCTTAAACTGTGTTTTGGAACCGACATACCCCGAGTAAGCAAGTTTGGGGTTGATCAACCCAAAGTTCGGGGTTAATCTGATGGTAAGTTAACCCTGCTTTCTGGAATACACCCCAGATGATTTCCACAGGTTGTGTTTAGGTTTGGGGCTGTTGACAGCCCTTATATAATTTTGTTTACTTTCTGATGATATTAATGAAAATAATAAAAGCAAAAATATGCCTCTAATTCTCTAAAGTAATGAGTTATAAAACATTACAAGTTTTTTTTTATTTCTTTAAAGAACCTTTATATTCTTAAAAAAACCCACTTTATGAAATATATCATGTATCAGGTCGTAGATAGTTTCACCTCCACAGCTCTTCTGTAATTTCACAGCACTTGCCAGTCTGCAACGTCAATATTTCACAGTCTTTAATATCCACTGGAGAAGAAAGAGAGAGAAACAGCAGGTGAAAACACACTTATTCTTTCTGTGGAGCAAAAAGAGAGAGCACATATGAAATGAAAATATTAGGATGTTTTATTCATTTTTTCAACTTTGACCTAAAATACCACCCCAGGCATGAGTGCTGTTACTCAATAGGAATACAGATTAATTATTTAATATTTTTACACAAGGATATTTGCTGATCTGTGCTGAGTGAACTGGAGCACAAATAAGCCATTGTGGTTAACACACTGTGCACATCACGAAGATGCAGTCATACATAATGTCATGTGAAAATGTTAACAAAATGGCTAAAACGTTCTTTTTAAAGGCCATGGAAGCCAAACCTTCACCAGATGCTCATCTGACCTCAAAGTGAGACACAACTGAACCACTAAATTTCGATAATAACTAAATTAATTAATCATCAGGATGAAAAAGAATTCTTTGCGAGACCAACGCATTTTTTATGTTCATATAAAAACACATAACAATAATAATAAAATGCAATGTTGACGGGCATTATTTGAAAATGACATCTCATGTATGGAGCTAGAAGAGTCTCAATAAAGATAAATGCACACACTACATTCACATATGCACACACAGGATTCATAAACACACACGCAGGATACACAAATGCACACAAAATTCACAAATGCACACACAAAATTTAAGAAGCACAGAAGATTCACAAATGCACACAAAATTCACAAATGCACACAAAATTCACAAACACACAACCAATTCAGAAATGCAAACAACATTTACAAATGCACTCAAGATTCACAAATGCACAGGACAAGATTCAGAAATGTATTTCTGATGCACACACAAGTGTGTCTTGATTTGCAGGCTGTTTTTGGTCTGTGAACTTTACTGCATTTGTGTGTGAATTTTGAGACTCCCCTGACTTGGCTCGACACACAAATGCCTTTTTTTAAACATGGGAATGATCTGCAACCAATCAGATATCTCCCTTGTTTTAGCCAATTACAAGAACGCACCCCACGTGGGGGATTGTTTACTTATAAGCCAATCACATGACCTTTAAGTTGGTTTGCCAACCGCCAATAAAACCGAAGAAGAAGAAGTTTACACAGCGTGATATGCACGTGGTGCGGGCGCGAGCTAACGTTAGTGCGGTGGAGTTCTGTCTGGCAGTATGTTGGTTGAGACCTCAACATGGCTTCTGGCAACCACAGGGGAGCGGTATGTATAACTTAAAGTGTTTAGCTAGTTATCTCCTTGTTATAATCGCCAAAAGCCTCAATTACAACTATCCATTTGTGCTTATTTTTGTGCGTTTCGGACGTATGTTTGGACACCAAATACAGATAATCATGATTACAATATCAATGTGAATAATCTGCAATTATGATTTTTGTCATAATCAAGCAGCCCTATTTTTATGTGAATTTCTGCTTTAGCAACATTCTTCACCTAAACATTCATGCCATTTAAGCTAACATGCCAATTAAACTAACATGACAATTAAGTACCCCCCCAAACCCCAAAAAGACTGCCTCCAGCCCTGACTGCTGTACTCTCTCTCCCTCGTTTGGGGCCAAGGACAGCTCCTGGGCCAATAACTGCACAAAAGCCCGAGCTGCTACCTCGGCTTGGGGCGACAGACCCTGTCAAACAGTCACTTAATTCACAAGAATTTCAACATTATGGAAAGATACTAGCCTGACCCTATTATAGCATGCAGTCGCGCTAGCCTAGCTCGCTAGCTTATGTTGATAGTTGCACAATTAAACCGGTTAACATTAACAATTAAACAACATCTCATAACAAGGAGATAACTAGCTAAACACTTTAAGTTCTACATACCGTTCCCCTGTGGTTGCCAGAAGCCATGTTGAGGTCTCAACCAACCAACTGCCAGACAGAACTCCACCGCGCTAACGTTAGCTTGTGCCCGCACCACGTGCATATCACGCTGTGTAAACTTCTTCTTCAAATGCAGTAAAGTTCACAGACCAAAAACAGTTTGTAAATCAAGATATATTTGTGTGTGCATCAGAAATACATTTCTGAATCTTGTCCTGTGCATTTGTGAATCTTGAGTGCATTTGTTAATGTTGTTTGCATTTCTGAATTGGTTGTGTATTTCTGAATTTTGAGTGCATTTCTGAATTTTGTGTGCATTTGTGAATCTTCTGTGCTTCTTAAATTTTGTGTGTGCATTTGTGTATCTTGCGTGTGTATTTATGAATCCTGTGTGTGCATATGTGAATGTAGTGTGTGCATTTATCTTTATTGAGACTCTTCTAGCTCCATACGGCCCACCTGGCACCAACAACCATGCCATGCTCAAAATTGCTTAAATCACATTTCTTTCCCATTCTGACATTCAGTTTGGAGTTCAGGAGATTGTCTTGTCCAGGACCACAGCCCTAAATGCATTTAAGCAACTGCCATGTGTTTGGTTGATTAGATAATTGCATTAATAAACAATTGAACAGGTGTTCCTAATAATCCTTTAGGTGAGTGTAGTAGGGTGACCTTTTTTCCAGGATGCATCCAGGATTTCGGGTGCATCATCTGGAGGTCTCATTGGTCGACCGCATTCGTCATTGAGGTTAATTTATTTTGGGTAAATAGAGGTATATTAGGTATTCATCAGTGTATATTTTAATCCTGTATGTGTCTTCATGACAATTTAATGAGAATGAGAATCAAAAATGTACATTAAGCTATACAAAGAAGTGAAAGGGAAATTCAGATACAAATTAATGTTTAGATAAACTACTTTACCAGCTCATTGTTTCCAAGTTCTCCTGAATGGGTTGTAAGTATTACAATCCAGTTTTTGGGTAGTCATTGTGGGCAGCTTCATTAAACGTCCCATTAACTGGGAACCAATTTAAATCAGCAATGAGTTCGCAAGAGTGAAGCAGTGGATGAACATGAAATGTTGCTTAATTTCTTGCCATCTGTGGGATATGTTCACAAGGATTAAAATTTCAGAATAAAATCTAGGATAAAATGAATGTAAATGATTAAAAAGTAAAGGGAAACGCTGAAGACAGAACAAGGGGGTTGTTTTAAGTGAAGATGAGAGAGAGAGAGAGAGAGAGAGAGAGAGAGAGAGAGAGAGAGAGAGAGACCAGAGGCAGCAGCTAAGAATAAAACACACTGTAACTCCTGACGGCTGACTGGCATATTCCCAGCTGGAAGAGGAGCGTGCATTAACTTCACTCAACATCAAATGCCAGCAACTGCTCATATTTAACATAAACATCAAGACTATTGGCAATACTAAACACAATCATTTAAACACATACTAAATGTAAAAATTCAAAGAGCTCATGTTTGCTAGTTTAAGGGAACTAATAGTAAATAAATAGCATATATACATTCTTTACTTTGAATTTTTATTCACCCTTGTATGTGAATGAAGAGTGTGTTTCTCAGTGTGATTTGATGCTGACCTTATGTGTTTTATATATATATTAGTATATTAAAGCATCGTTGACCCTAAAATTAACATTCTGCTGCTATTTAGGCTACTTGTGATTATTTATATCTACTTTTGATTATTATTTTCATGCTGCTCTCTTGTAAAACTAAGATATAAAAGCCCAAATTTATAAAAAAAAAATGTCTGCCAAAAATTATCGGTTTACATCTGATCATGTGCAAAGTTTTGACTGAAGCTATTTAGAGGAAGTGTTGGCATCTCAGTGTATGCTTCAGGCTTTTATTAGACCCATTATTTGGTCCTATAAATTGCTTTATTGTTTGCCTTACTTTTGTCTTACTTTGGATGAAAGCATCTGCTAAATGTCACACCGTTAGCTTAGCCAAGAAAACTTGTTAATTTAACAAACAATCCTGGAGGCCACAAAAAACAGGGACTAATTAATTTGTAATAATGCATATTAACAGATGTTCATTCTTCAAATAGCAACACACCAGTATTATTTATAGTGCTAAGCTTTAGCATGCTTCCACATGACGCTTATATATTTCCATATAAAGCAAGTTGAAGAGAATGATATGTCAGAGATGACAAACTGCTCTTTGAATTAATGGTCACTTTAAATATGCACCATTCAGAGCCATTCAAGAAAGTTTTTTTGATCACAGGGAGGTGACGAAGAAAGGAAATTATTAATATTCTGGCTTATAGGCCTTATTTATCAATGTCAAAATGACAAAATGTGTATGTGTTCATATCTCTGTGCCAAATGAACACTGCTACTGGCAATGCACGTCCACTGTGTTTAGTTGAACAATGATAATGTTGAAGTGTTAACATGCACGTTAGCCCCTATGTCTTTGGGATACGTGTGAAGTTTCAGTTCGAGTAAAATCTGACATGCAGCCAGAAGCATCGAATTTGCTATAAGTAAAAGGGTTTGCACATAAAAAATCCTATACCAAGACACTAAATAGGGTTTTTGTGCTTAAATAAACATTAATTGCAACTAAATGACTAAATTATATTTTCAATATGAATGTAATGGGGTCTTTACTTTTAATCATCCTTCTGCCTCAGTCTTTAATTAACGGGGAGCTGAGAACATCGCCATTAAACTTCTTTCAACAACACTGATTTGGATTCTTTGCTTTTTAGGTTAATGAATCTATTGCATTAAAGATTTAGTACTGAGATTATTCTCTGTCATGGTAAAAGGCAAAATCTATGATAATGTTTATATTTTTTTCTTAATTTACCAAGGATGGCATGTTTAATAACAAACCTTGTACTGTTACAGAACATTTCAGAAATGCTCTAAAACAGTGTTTCTCAAACTTTTTCTGCCCAAGGACCACTTCATCTTCCAATATTTTTCTGAGGACCACCTAACAGAATCCAACTCTAACACGCCCCCCAAAAAAACAACAAAATAGGAACAAAATTATGTATTTCATATTTAATAAATCATCAAGCTAAATTTAAGTTTAATATGCAACCGTTTTAAGTCAAAAACTAATTTTTTTAAACACAAATGCAATGCTATGTTCAGAAATTATTATATGAATTTTATTTCATTTGAAAAAGTAAATGTGAAATGAGTTGCAGCTTGATATGAACAACAAACTGCACATGTGAAAAAAAACTGCAATTAAACATACTATAACGGTCCCACTTAATGTCATTCCAAAGAGCCATTAGTTTAAAACTGAGGTGATGGGTATATGAAGTCTATGGTTGTAACAATGGTAACAATAAAATGCTAAAAAAATGTTCCCCTCACTGAAATTACAGGGATTTTACACATCAAACAAAGACTAGTACATTACAAAACTAATAGATCTGTGGATTTTAGCTGCTTTCAGTTGACGCTTGATCTTTTCTTTTGACTCCTCTTTGGTTTAGCCACCGATCCATTTTTATGTTATTAAAACAAAATGCAAGAACTGATATCACAGTTTCACAAGTGCATAAACACTTGCCTAATTTAGGTTATCTTTTGGCGGACCACTGGGGGGTTGGCCACACTTTGAGAATTACTGCTCTAAAAGAATCTAACAATTCTGTCATCATTCACTCACCTTCACATTGCTCCACTCACAAACACTAAAAGCAGAATGTTAGGCAGTCATCCTAATTGCATATTTTTCATACATTGAAAGTAAATGTTAAAAATGTTCCACAGAAAATAAATAAATAAATAAATTCACTCTGAATTTACAGTATGTACTAATAAATGATACAACATATTTCATTTTTAGGTGAACGATCAGAAACACTTTACAGAATTGTTAAAAGTGTGCACACAACTACGGGTATGGGATTTAATAAACTGTGTTAAATTGGAACTAATCTGAATGATTGGAGTTGGAACAAAAGTGGAATAAACATTGGTCACCACAAATCTCCTTTCACAAAATGTTTTAATTCTGTAATGCTGAATATGTCAGCATGCAGTATTCAATAAGGAACATTTGGTTTTATTTATTACAGATTGATTGGATCATAAAAAACCAAAAAACATAGCATTTCATACCAGACAGAAGTCATGCTTAAAGGGACACTCCACTTTTTTTAAAAAATATGCTCATTTTCCAGCTCCCCTAGAGTTTTACCATTTTGGAATCCATTCAGCTGATCTCCGGGTCTGGCGATACCACTTTTAGCATAGCTTTGCATAATCCATTGACTCTGATTAGACCATTAGCATCGTGCTAAAAAATAACCAAAGAGTTTCAATATTTTTCCTATTTTAAACTTGACTCTTCTGTATTTACATTGTGTACTAAGACCGAATGATATTACACAACAGCCAAAAACAGTCCCCTTATTTTCGTTCAATTGCAGGGGACTATTTTCGGCTGCTGCATAATATCATTGCGCCTCCTGCAGCCATGTTACAGCAGCAAAGTAAAGTTCCTAGCCATATCTGCCTAGAAAATCACAACTTTTAATTTTCCATTGGTCTTATGATGTAACTACTAGGGGTGGCACGGTTCACAAAACCCTCGGTTCGGTTTTTATCACGGTTTTATGGTCACGGTTCTCGGTTCAGTACGGTTCTTGTTGTTATTGTTTCTTTTAATTTTTGAACACTCCAGAAATGTATTATCCTATAATGTATTAATTATCCATATTTTAGGATAACAGTATGAAAAGTTATATCATGTAATAATGCACAAACTGAATTTGACTTATTGGGACCATCTCTGAGGAAAGCCAGGCGAGATTTTGATACAGCAACAGGGAAGACATTGATGATTTCAACATGCCTTTTATTTAATTTGGCAAAAAAAGAGAATGTGTATTGCCATCTACATTAACTTATGTGCCTTTTAATCACACAAAGATAACTTGCATTTATCAAAATGCCAACTTCACTGTAGCTCTAAGATTTATCACTGAGAGTATATGTGGACGACAGAGAAACATAACGTTTACATCTGTAATATTTAAATCCGTCTCTTTTGTCCACTTTTGACCCGATTACTTTGAGATTGCGCAACTTTCACACGCTAGCAAAATGAAACTACGCGTTCACTGTATGTTCCCGGCAGAAGTCAGAAAAGACGTAAAACAATCAGTCCCGGCGCCATGGGCGGGCTTTAGGGGGCCGGGCCCGCCCTGTGAGTCACTAGTGCCCGCCCTGGACGAACCTGCGGTCTCCCTTCACCTGTTCACCAGCTCCATGTTTTTATCAATAGGCCACTGTTATTAATTAAAAGTTATTGTTTTGTACATATATAACTCATGAATAAAAATAAAAATGTGTTTGGTCTGATTAAAAAAAATATATATTTTAAACGAATTTGATTGGTTTGTCAGTAGTGAGCGCGGAAATGTTTGGTTGTTTGCTAAGCGCGCCACCGCTTAATGTTAAGACACGATTGAGTGCTGCCTGCAGTGAGACTGACACGTTATGGTTCTGCTGTTATCTTTCACTATTTTCGCTGCTGAAACAACAAAAACAGTCAACATTGCGTCTAAAATGTAAGTGGCTTAATATTAATTACTTGTTTAGTGAACTGTCATTAAATCTGTCACATTTTCAACTGTATCATGTTATTAAAAAATCCACATTTTTACCGCAGTATGTTTAACCCACTTTGTTAACACACTTTGTGTTTGCTGTGCTTATTTGTTTAACTTTGCGTTTTTACATTATGCACTTTCGGTCGCCATTGATTAAAGGATGCAGAATCATTATCCTGTTTTGGTGATTGTTATTGGCGTTTTTAATCAGACTAGGCTACTTGTTCAGTCGAGCAAGTAAAATTGTCTTTCACTTGGCCTTTTAAAAAATCCACTTGTCTCTGATATTAACCGGACAAGCGTTGATGTCGAGCCCTGCAACGTGTTTTATTTGCGTTTAGATTGCTTCAGTAAGCTAGGTCCAATCTTTACGACTTCTCCGTTGTATTGCGTTAATGGAGAGGTATGTTAGTTCTTCCTTGCTTTTTTGTCCACTTAATGCATAATTCATGATATTATGCATTGCAGTGACGTTGCTCTCGTTTGTGCCCCCCCTGAAAAATGAAATGCCCGTCCGTGAATTCTTGTCTGGTGCCGGGTCTGAAACAATTGTGTTCATTACCTCAGATTCGATAAATGGGCGGAGAGAAGGCGGTTGCGTGTGGCTGTTCGAACACATTCAACCCATAGACTGCAGTTCTATCTATTGTTTTATTTCCGCTGTCATCATAGGTAACATGAAATAAAAAAAATTCCACACACCAAACTTATACGACGCTGGCGCATCCTCCAACTCCGTGCAGACTTTCTTCCCACTTGCCATTTCTACACGTAACATGGCCTGCAGCACTCACTCTCCACACCAGTCACCTCTTCTTTTGCGAATCGAAACACGCTATCTGAGGCACATACAGGGCACGAGGCTATTGCGCATGCCATGAACCACCGAACCGTGCGACGCACACACGCTTCGAACTGAGACAAGCGAACTGAACGGTTCGGATTTTTTTCATGAACCGTGCCACCCCTAATAACTACAGAAGAGTCAAGTTAAAAATAGGAAAAATAGTGAAACTCTTTGGTTAATTTTAGGTGCGATGCTAATGGACTAATCAGATTCAATGGATTATGCGGTAAAAATTAATTGTTTAACTCTAGTGGAGCTGGAAAATGAGCATATTTTCCAAAAAAGTGGAGTGTCCTTTTAAATTGCAAGACTTTTAAATTGACTTCTAATTTTGGCACGTGGTAAGCATTGCTGAAAGAAATAAAACATGTAGCACTTCACAGGAACTGATCCAAAGGATATACAACACAATGAATGAATTATTACTTTCTGAAAATGATGTAGACCTAGACCTAACTGTAGCTGGACATTTATATTTCATTAAACTTAAGGATTAAAATAAACAGATTTCATAATTAGGGTTGGGAAGCGATTAAAATTTTGTGATCTAATTACTTACATGACTTGCCAATTAATTAATCTAATTAAGGCCAAAATATCCAAAAAACACTTGCAAGTTATATTTCATGGAGTTGTGTACTTACATTATACCAAAAGTTCTCAAGGATTTGTAAGTCCAGAGAAATTCATATTTTAAATAATGGTTCGTCCCTTGTAGTTGTCGTCCTTTTAGTCTGCGGTAAGGAGTTTAACCCCTAGATGTCAATAATACATACTGCTTGTTTTAATTGGCAAGGCCTAAGAGCATAAGAAATGATAAACGTTTGTGATGATGCAGCACTTGCTTGGCCGAGTGCGTTAAAAAATTTAAAGTAACAGCCCTATTCATAATAAATTTTGAAAATGCACCACCTGACTTAAACTCCAAAGAAACAGAGGCCCTTCAGGAATAGGATTGGACGCTTAAATTTTCAAGACTCACAACTGCGCTTTCGGTATTCTGTGTGAACTAAACTGCACTGGACAAATAGATGTTGCGACATACAATGTCATACCATGCCGTGCTTACAGGTATTGTAAAAATAAAATGAGGCTCGACTTCAGTCATTTCTTCACACAGTTTTTATAAAAGATCTTGTATAATCAGGACAGTCCTTGTGTCAATTCCAAACATTGACCTTGTGAGTGTACTTTAGTCATTGCGTTGTTCATTTGCAGCATTTAATGATGTAAAAAATATGAATAAACACCTAATTTCCTGTCCTTCCCTTTAGTTCATTCTTTCTTGTCTAACTCCCATTTATCGTGCAACCTTTTAGTAATTATGACCAAATCTTGCACATGGATTGCCACGGGCATCTTCTGTAGATGTCATTTTGAAGATACCCTGGCTATGATTCAGTACCGAATGGATTTTAATTATGATTTAAAGCATCTGAATGATATTAAACACCAAGTCCAGGATGCTAAATAGACAACCTGACTCTTCCATCAATCATTGCACATTACTTGTCATGTGGATGACCCCAAGAGATCATTCTCTGCCAGGCAATAAGTAGGGCAGAGACGGTCCATAAGATCACGCTGTTCTCATGATCCTTCACCTTCAAATACACGAACTCCTCTTTTCTATACACCTCATTTCTGCAATAAAATTTTGAGTTTTGGTCTCACTTTTTATCTTACATTTTTCTTCACTTAAATCTTATCTCATTGATTTACCCAAGGAGAAACAGACGAAGGTTGCGTTTACATAGCCTGACGTTGTCATACTCAATTCTAGTCAGAATTTGAGTCTGATGCCGCTCCATTGAGCTAAAATTATGAGGCGTGTCTCAACCGAAAAATGCCTCTGCACTCAATTGGATAGACATACGACCAATCAGAGCAACGGAGTGTGTGACTTATGTTGAAATGGCGTCTTTAGCAGCCTGACCGAACTGCTAGTAATTTCGCTACAATGACACTAACATCATTGTAATTATACTAAGTCTGAGTTAGCGAAGGTACATCAACACCTACTATGTTTACAACATTTCATTTATATCACAACATTAAGTATTTACTAAGTCATACAGTAAGACTATCTCTTACCATTTGTACGTTAGGTGAACTTCATCCACGACGATAGCTACCCATGAAAAATATCGGAGCCTAGCATGTCCCTCCACTTATTCAGCAGTCACGATTCCGGGCTTCCGAAAAGAAGCTGGCAACGACCGCTAATTATATCCATCTCGTCGTGCACGCCGAGTTGCATCGCCGTGATACCCATTTCAGTTGCTTCTTTAACTTTGTCCTCCATAGGAAGGACGGCGAAAACATAAACAAATGCCTTGATCGCGTTTCTCTGTTCCTCTTTTAAAATCAATGCTCTGTCGATATCTTTTAGAACAGACTCAATGTCAGAATCCACACATCTGAACTCTACAGCGGCAGCCATTCAACACACGCGCTCTTTGGTGACGTGGTTCATTACGTTACTGTCGTTTATCTGTCAATCATCGTATAAAGCCCGCCCTCACAATTTGATTCGTCGGCCTGTTTTGATATTCTCATAGTAGCTCCTCAACGGTGAATCCCCAGACCGATCTTCCCCGTATTTCAAATCGTGGTGGGCGGGGCTAAGATCGGCTGGCACCCAGGCTAGCGTTTACAGGTTTCAGCCTTACATACTGGATATGAACAGTGGACATCGAAAATCATTGCATTTAACGGTGGATGGAGCCATTTTTTATTTGCAGAGTCAGTATTTGAATGCTACTATTTAAATGTCTTGTAGTACATAAAACGTTTCTACCTGTTCCTGTGTAAAAACTACTACATGACGTTTTGCAGGTTAACACTGAATGCAGTGAATCATGGTTTAAAGCTTACTATGTTCACCCATGCACACTCAATGAGCACAGCTTACAGACCTCCTACTGTCATCCGGCCTCTGGGGTCTGCAACAAATAACAAGACGTTTTCTTCCAGAACAATCCTTATGAAAATACATCTTTTTGGGTTTGATAAACACGGCGTCCGGCCTGACTGGTTATTTCATGCCATCTTACACCAAGGACAGAAAGAATAAAGGCGGGTAATAAAAATGCAATAGTGCACAACATACTGTATGTTAACATAAAGAGCGTGCACAGTTATCGAAAAACGGCAGATGCTTAGGGATTTTTAAATTCCCATCACACTCTGTCCCAGGATGCAAATGCTCATATTCATAATATTGCTTTAAATGATTTGGTCCTTAAAAGGAAATGTGAAGCTGTTTAGCACAGCTGTTGTACACAATATTTACTAAGACCTCTCAATGCACACAAGGTAATGCCTTATTATCAATATTACTCATTTTACACCTCATTGGTGCATTAATATCCTCATTGAACTCTATTTACTAGTACTGAATGAGCAGTCTTTCCCACAGAGACCAATTCAAAGTCTGTGCTAGCCCTGGAGTATCAGTCATCCTCATCTACTTCCTCCTGGTTCACGTGCGCCCTTAACCTGTCACAACTGATCTAGTTTCATCCGAGCAAGTGTGCGTTGCCATTCACTCAGCCTTTACGGGGGAACTCAAAGCAGCAGATAGTCGCTACAGGCAAAAGACAAAATGATTCATATAAATGTATAAATATATGAATGCACGAGTCCTAAAAATAGACTTGTTTTGCTCCGCAAAGCCCATTCATCTGAGACAGAGCTGCTTTCAGCGTGGAGAATCTGTTTATGGAGGCGTTTCTCTTTTGATAAGAAAAGACATGCCATAATAAATATGTCATAATATATATTTACTATACTAGTTTTCCTACTGTATATATAAATTTTAGGTATTTAAAAAGAAACTAAATTTATTGAAGGGAATAAAACCACCAGGACGTTTTGGCTGCATAAAATAATTTTCACAATAGGCTGAATTGAACCAATTATATTAAGTATATTTATGGATGTCTGCCCTTTCCTTGGAACTTAAGAATTTGTGATTTGTTTATATTACATTTTGTAACCTGGTCAACAAAATTACATGATACCAAATACTGCCATGATGATAACGGCTTCCTTTATTTCCCACCAGAAACATCTGATTACTTTAGATTAAACAAACATGAAATGTGAGCCTAAATTCATGATAACCATTAAAGGGACACTCAAATTTTTTATTTGAAATATAAAAAGAGTTTCGATATTTTTCCTATTTGACTCTTTTGTAGTTACATTGTGTACTAAGACCAACAGAAAATTAAAAGTTGCGATTTTCTAGGCAGATACGGAAAAATATCTAAACTCTTTGGTTATTTTTAGCGCGATGCTAATGGTCTAATCAGATTCTATGAATTGTGCTAAGCTATGCTAAAAGTGCTAGCGCCAGACCCGAAGATCAGCTGAATGGATTACAAAACGGTAAAAATCAAATGTTTAACTCTGGGGGAGCTGGAAAATTAGCATATGTGACCCACTCTGGCAAAATGAGTCGGAAGTCGCAACGTTCTATTTTAAGATATGAGCCGATAATGTGGAAAAACAATGAAATTATCAAAAAAAATATATATATTTTTAGCTAATTTCAAAGAACAAAAAAAATAATCTCCCAAAGTTTCGTAGTCCAAATAATTGAGTAAAGGTGTTTAAAGGACTATTAAAGTTGAAACAGTTCTACTAAATTCGCTGGAAATTGCTTTTCTCAAATCCTCTCGTCACCTCCGTGCATTCCGGGTATCCCCTGAAACGTCACTATCTCTTCAAATACGGTGTTACACATTGTTTTAGAGCCAATCAGAAATCTTCATAAACGCTGATCGTTTGTCAGTGGGAAATCCCGGGGCACGTGATTGGTCCAGCCATCCTCCTGTCAGTCTCGCAGCACACTACTCTCCTATTTCAGTGGTTCTCAAACTGGGGTCCGGGGGCCCTAGGGGGGCCGCGAGATGGTGCCAGGGGGGACCCAGTTTTATGATGTTTTATAAAATATATTCATTTATCATGAATTCTGTGTAATTAAACCTAAAAAAAATAAGGCTACTAACCAACAGCACTACTTTGTATAACTTAATATGTTTTGTTTAATTAAAATGTTAAATTTTAGAACAGTTTTTGTCATAAATTTTCTTTGGGGGGGCCGCGAAAGAATGCACCATACACAAGGGGGGCCGCACGCGGAAAAAGTTTGAGAACCACATTCACATTTTCAATACACATTATTCTTTTTGATTTATAAGCTTGTTTCTTGGTTACTGTAATAGCATTTATATTAATGTCTTTGGTCAAATTAAGCTGTAAAATAAATCGTTTTTCCCTTTAAAAATGCAATAGATTTTTAAAGATATCTACAAAAAACAGCCAAAAAACTTTAAAGGCGTTTTTCTCAGGTTTTCAGTTGGAAAAAGAGGACAGACAACCTTAATGTCTATATCTTTAAAACCATTCAAGGTATGACTTTGACTATGATATCATTTGAAAGCTTAAGATCTCCTCTTTCCATTGATACCAAAATCTCAATTTTGAAATTTTGGGTCACTGTGACTCATTTTGCTGGATCAGGTCACATATTTTCAAAAAAAGTGGAATGTCCCTTTAAAGTTTAAAGTTGAGTAGGTTTAAAGTTCAAAATTGTCCTACTACCTATCAGGCCCTGTTTACATTACAGGTACATACTCAACACATTACGCAGTACAATTGATTTCTTATTCAAATGATTACTCTACCAGGCAGTCAGGGCAGCACTGAAGCAGATCCACCATCACAAATAAAGTTCACAACAAACAACAAGATGCTTTCTGTTTTTGGAAGAAAATGAAAAGACAATGGTGTGTGCCAACACTGTCGATTGCCATTGGCCAGCTCATAATACAGAGAGATACTACAATCCACCTACAACAGGATCAGGAACATGAGCACAATATTCTTGTCAATGAGACAGATGAGGTCCATCTGGTGAAGAAGAGGAATCCAATGCTTTTCAAAGTCACAAAACACGCAGCTGTACCCTCAGTGATCCTGAAACCAGCTCGCGGATGGGCATTGTCCAGCTCGACTGCTCTTCTGGAAAAGTGCTGGTCAGGTGACAGACACTGTCATCAAGACGAATAGGAATGCAATGTCAGATGTGATCATGATTTATAACAAGAATTCAGGATAAACCTCAAACAGAATGGGTGTAACATTTATAAAGTTTTATTGTTGTGGTGTTGGTCAATATGTCTCTTTATGTACATGTCAGTATAAACATTACAATTGTATTCATACAATTTTGTGCAAGTTCATGTTTAGATTTATGCATTTGGCAGATTATTTTTATTAAAGCAATTTACATTTGCCTTTAAAGGGATAGTTTGGCCAAAAATGATATTAAACCCATGATTTACTCACCCCGAAGCCGTATGAGATGCATTTCCACATATCCATCATTTTTCAGACAAACAAATTTTTAGTTATTTTAGAAAATGTCTTATATTTTCCAGCTGCTAAACAGTAAAGTTACGGGGTCCAGCTTTTTCAAGTCTAAAAATGTGCATATATCCTTCCTTAAAGAAATCCAAATGGCTCCAGGATGATAAACAAAGGCCTTCTGAGGGTAATCCGCGCGGTGTTGTAGAAATATCCATATTTAAAACTTTATAAACTAAAATAACTAGCTTTTACTAGTATCAACGTAGTGTACGCATTTTTCTTAGTGACGTATGACAAATGGGGAGGGCAGGAGCACAGAGCAGCAGCAGAGAAACCTCCGTAAACTGCATACGCTCTCATCTTGAATGCGGACGCGACTAGGATGGCGGCATTACCGGAAGCGAGTTGTTTTCGTTTATAAAGTTTTGAATGTGGATATTTCTGCAACAAACGGCGCGGATTACCCTCAGAAGGACTTTGATTATCATCGTGGACTTTTTTGATTTATTTTGTGAAGGATGGATGCACATTTTTTGGACTTAAAGGACGTGGACCCCATATCTTTACACTTGATTAATTGAAAGATCTAAAACATTTTCTGAAATAACTGAAAATGTGTTCGTCTGAAAATTATGGACATATGCATCTCGGACGGCTTCGGGGTGAGTAAATCATGGGTTTAATATCATTTTTGGCCGAACTATCCCTTTAAGCTATACATTGTTGTGTAGCGGTTTCCTTGGATTTAAACCCACAACCTTTGCATTGCTAACGCAATGCTCTACCCACTAACCTACACACAGAAACCATCTCCCATAAAAATGTAATTGCACAAATGTCTAAAATTTAAATATTAGTGATTAGTTGATAAGAAATTATAGAAAAAAGACATATATGCAGTTATTTATTTATATACACTTATGTGATGATTGAAAGGACAGAATATTCAAGCTTTTATCTAAGTTTGCTTAGATTAAGAATGTCAATGTTTTATTCTATATTAGTGCTATTATGAAGGATTGCAGAAAAATGTATGATTGGGCAAAGTTGGATCAATTATAATAAAGTGTGAACGACATCAAAGCACCCAGACAGTCATTCCTCAGTCAGTGGCTGAGAATATAAAGCGTTTTGCATCTCACTGGTCTGTATGGGAAAGTGGCACAAAAGAAACCGTTACTTCTAAAGAATCTTGAAAATGAAAGCATGTCTGGAGTTTGTCCTTGACGTCCCCCTAAGACCAACCATTTTTCAAAGAGACAACACAAAAATATACTGTATCATAACCATTTCACACATAGTATTCATGGGTGCATAATTCCCCTAGTCAATGCTTTCGTGCTCAAATACACTTTTTTGCCTGTTGCATCTTTTTGCCGTGGAATTAGCTTAATGCCTCCCCCACCTACTCTCATATTTCTCTATACCACCCAAGTGTGCACTCTTTCAGTTTTCTATGAAAGTGTGTTTTTCTAATAAACCTAGTTGTGCACGTTTTTGCAATGGCACAGTATTAACAGTGTTTATTTATGCAGTAACATCTCATTGCACAGATGCAATCTTTTAGTTGTGACCCGATGAAAGGTTTCAACATCTATTGCATATTTATATACAGTGCCCTGTTGTTATTGTCCAGATTTTTCCTTTGGGATCAACTATTTGTTTATCTATCGTCTATCAAACACAACGATGAAAACAAGCCTCACTGGTAAATGCGGTAGTTTCTTTCAAGCACAATGAATAAACAGCATTGTTTTTCATGCTCAGTTTTCATTGTGATTTGTTGATTTTATTCTAAACCCAACACATTAAGGCTTGCAGTCTGTTACATATTAGGGTTTAATATTATTGCAGAAATGATGGCAGCAATAAGAGATCAAAGTGTGAGCCTTATTAAATTCATCTTGCACCAAAAGCAATTATTTTACTCCTTTTCCTTGTTTAGCATAAATGTTCTTATTTAAATGCAGTCACACACTTCACAATTATCAGGGGTCAGTGTAATGTTCCTAGGTGGATTTTATTTTTGTTAATATTATAACAAGTCAGCGCCATGCCCATCGGAAGGGTTTTATACTGTAAGCACTTACTTTTCTCATTTTTTCCTTTCAGTTTGGAGAGTACTTCACTAACAAGATTAAAAGCAAAATGTCATTGCCAAGGCAAAAAGGTAAAGCCTCGCTGTTTGTTTGGGATATAGTAATTACCACTACATCTGGTGTTGGGGTAAAAGTTTATTATATCAGTAATATTTATAAGGCGATGTTGCATTTGAACCCTTGATCAATCACCTTCTTTTTGAGACAGAAGTGAATGTGTTATAAGAAAACACAGCGTGTTAAGGATATAAGTTCAAATTCCTGAAACTCTAGATCTAAAACTCCCAGCAGCCTCATTGAAGTATAATTGTGGCATCATTCAGAAACAAATTACTATAGAAAGTTTATCGTTTGCATGCATTTCTAAACCTCGCAAATGATAACATTTAAGCCCTTTAAACAATTTGAGCACAAGAAGATGCTAAAGTGAGCTGTTTTCTGTGCGCACAGCCAATGGTGCAGAAGCACACACATACTCAAATGGATACAGACTCATAAGCGCAGTCATGGAAACACGCGTTACAAAAATCACGCAACCACAACATTTCGCACGCTTAACAGGACACACAAAATTAGTCATTTATGTCTTGTAAACATAAACAGTCCAGAACTAAATCAGATGTGTATCTGTACTTTATATGCTTATCTGGTCTTAAAGGGTTATAATTGACGGCAGTACTTTTAATTATTTGAAAATAATGCACATGGACTTCGTGTCGTCCCACATTACCACCCATTGTCAATTATTTCTTACTTAATGCACCTCAAACGATCTTCCTCTGGTTGTAATTCCATGCCGACTTTGGCAGATGATGCTCCTCTTAGTATTAAGTGGAGGAGGCCATGCCAAAAGACAAATTATCAATTATGTTGGCTCAAGATTAAAGGATATAAGTTATATTAATTGTTTTTTCTAACTACTGGGACATAATAATAATAATAAATGATAATAATCATTTAAGAGTGTCCCCATGACTATACGGGGGTGTTAGGACCCACTCAAACCACAGGGTGAGCACCTACCAGCAGCAACCTAGCTTTCCCAGTACGGACCAGGCTCAAGCACTGAAAAACATGATTCATTGAATTGAATCAATTTTTTAAGGTAAGTTGTTGCAATCCATTTATTTAAGCTACATTTAAACAAACAGATTAGTAAAGTAAAATAAAATATAAAACTTTTGTTTAAATGTAGCTTAAATAAATTGATTGCAACCACTTACCTTAAAAAATTGATTCAATTCAATGAATCATTTTTTTCAGTGTACTTAGCTTCAGTGGGCAACCAGTCTTGGGCTACACGGTCATGATATGGCTATTCTAAAATTACCATTTACAATAAAAAAACAATATAAGTAAAAGTAACAAAATAAAACATGTACAATGTGAGGATCATATATAACTGAAGCAACAAAGAAACTAAAGAAAACTTA
This sequence comes from Misgurnus anguillicaudatus, assembly GCF_027580225.2. Classification (NCBI taxonomy): domain Eukaryota; kingdom Metazoa; phylum Chordata; class Actinopteri; order Cypriniformes; family Cobitidae; genus Misgurnus; species Misgurnus anguillicaudatus. The sequence continues at coordinate 16,417,264 of NC_073352.2, read as the reverse complement.
ATTTAATAGAAACATGGTCACTATTTAGATACTAACTGGTTATTTTTTTTTTGGGAATAACAGCAATGTATCAAGTAAAAACTTTTAAAATGTTTCTCACCAGTAAAACATTATCAAAACCATCATGCAATTGTACTGTAATTTTTGTTTACAGGACTCATGGGTCCATAGGACTTATCAGTGTTATGTGGTGAGATGGGAAAGTTACCAAGTTTTTTCCCAGTGCAGATTAATCTTAACAAACACAACATACCCCTCTCCAAAAGGACATCTAATTTTAGGCTTTAGATTGGAAGCTAGATTCTTATCAGGCATTCTTAGCTATTTCCAACAGTATTTCCAATACAATACTGTTAAGTTACTATTGATAGAAGATTGATACATGAAGTAAAAGACTAACATTATTTACAATGTCTTTGTTATACATCTACACTCTGTTGTATAAATTTTTTTTATATAAACTAAATAGTTTTAAACGAACTTTTGACTGAATGATTCTTTGAGGAAACAAAAATGGTTCTTCTATTGCATTTGATGTTAAAAACCTTTTAAGCACTTTTATTTTAAGAGTAAGTAATAACAGTAAATTATGCATAAATAACCCATAACCAAACCCTTACCCTATAGTAAATACATGTTGTTACTCATTATTCTCATGTATAATTCCACTGGAACAAGGAAACTGATAAAAAATGTATCCCAAAAGAGCATCCAGAGACAGTCTCGGCATGCTCTATTGATGTTATCTACTATAGCTTTCTCCATTGCCTAGCAGTCATATCCGATCTTAAAAAATCTGGAAACTACAGTATGCAGGTTTATGCAAGAGATGTAAAATTGAAGTCTATATTAAGTTTTTAATCCCATGTGAGAATATTCACTTTGATGCTGATTCTAAGATTACTCAAACTTTTCCCTTTACAACATAGTGCCAGTTGTTTATGCAGATGACATAAAAGAGTTCCTGTGTGTCTCATGGGGAATTCTGAATAAAGAGAATGATTTCAGGAAACAAAACTTCTACCACCCTTCACTGCTGACAACTTATGGCAAATAAATGCGACTTATATTCTGTATCTGAACATTTTAGACTGTAAAAAGTGAAAAGTTGGTTCAACTTAAAAGATTAATTCAACTGGTAACAGCTGTGTATTCAACTTAAAGGGGACATATCATGAACATCTGACTTTTTCCATGTTTAAGTGCTATAATTGGGTCCCCAGTGCTTCTATCAATCTAGAAAATGTGATAAAGATCAACCCAGTAACTTAGTTTTGTTTAACCATTCTCTGCAAGCATGTAAAATATAGATCATTAAATCTGGCTTCCATTGTGATGTCAGAAGGGGATAATAGCGCCTATAATCTGCATCCAAGGCACTGCCATTTAGTGCAGAGATCAACTCATTTGCATTTAAAACGACACACCCAAAAACAGCACATTTTGCTCACACCTACAATGTGGCAATTTTAACATGTTAAAATAAATTATCTATATAACTAATGTTAAATAATGAACCTTATTGTAAAGTGTTACCGTTGCGGGTAAACTGTGCATACAATTGAATAATAATTTTGAGAGATTTTAAGGAAACTGGAGTTATCACTCCATATTCTTATGAAGACATCTGGAAACACAAGTTATTGTACATTTCTATACTTCAATGATGTCAATCTAATTTGCAACCATGTAAAGAGTGTAGTTATCTCTGGAGGATGTGACCTAGATTTTACCCTCTTAATAATATACTTTTACAATGAATTTCTAAAAATTACTTCACCCTCACCTGCAGCCTGGCCCCTGCTCTTTTTGGTAGGTTGAAAAAGTCATTCCCGGATGGTGTGACCGTGCACAATAGTGGGTGATGACCCTTTGACTTAAGTTACCAAAATTTAGCAGCTATTTTCATTTATTTCCCTTAGTGGGGCTTTAAAAATACACAATTTTAACAAATATAACAAGATGCAGCACTGATATTGCTATGAATAAAGAAACAAAAGCTATGGTAAAGTTGATGTTATGTTTAATTTTTGGTCAGAAATATGTTGCATATAGCATGTGATGTAAAGATATCTGTCTGCCTTCTGAATTCAGATATATACACATATTCTTTCTATAATTTCAGTAAGTGATGTGATGTACTGTACTATATACTGTAATCTAGTCTGTTCTTGTAGGCTAAAGAGTGATACTACCATATTTCCACCGGGTTAAGGCCACAGGTTTCTTGACTGTTGCAATTGTACATAAGACATATCCATATGGGGTAAGACATGTTCAAGGCTTTATGACTGCTGGATGAATGAGCTCATAGGTGCAAATGTGTGGCAAGGGTTTAAGGATGCCTTATAAAAATGACCATAGGCCAAATCTGCTGTCAGACGCAGAGCCAATGGTGTAATTTAAGAAAACTCTAGCTATTCTGAAAAATTCACAGATGTTGCATGAGAGCTAACAGAAAAAAAATGATTGTGAATAGTTTACCCCAAAATAAAATTCTGTCATTTTCTTGTAAGTCATTCCAAACCTGTTTGTCTTTTTTCCAAGGAACACAAAAGGAATGAACTAAAAGAATTGGTACTGGCGCTTTCTAGTTATTGTTGCTGAACAGAACTGCCTGCCAGGTCAGCTTCATCTTATTTTCCACATCACGTGTTGACCTCAATATGCCTTAAGTAGAATAAACTTGACATTTATTCTTTGCATTTATTTACCGTTCTTAATGACATGATGAGGGCAGGAGAAGAATTCTTAACCTTATGGGTTCGCCTACAGGGGTTTAAACCTTTATATTAGCCTGCCCCCACCCATAGAGTAAAAAAACTGAGGCCTAAACATTAAAGGGACAACATTCCTGATAACCAGCGAGATTTAATTTTGGGTATTATTTGGGTATCACAAAAATTCAGTTTTGGACTGCTAAGAGTGCATATGCAACTAGATCAATCTTGAAACTGCCAAAACACACAATATGAATCCATGAGCTTGGTTATTTCTTTATTATAGGAATTATTTTTAAATTAACTTGATCAAAGGCATAGATTTACAAGGTGTAGAAATATTTTCATTGCAAACGGATCAAAACATTTCTATTACCTGACATAAGTGTTTCTCAAATTTCAGCTTTGAAAAAGGCATGCAGCCAGGTGTATATAAAATAAAAATGAATTGAAAAAAAATGTTTGGATATTCTCCTGCCTGTTAGAAGCAGAACGATTCTGTTTTATGATTATGCAGGTCAGTCAAGTGTTCAAACTCTATACAGTAACATCACACAAAAAGGAAAAAGAAAGGGGGAAGCTGTACACGTGTACATCCCCCAATTAGCATGTGTGCCATGACGTCCTTTACATTCACCCAGGGGACCAGCCACAGAATTTTACTGTATATAAGTCCCTTTCGCTCTCTTTTTTCCCTCCCTCTCTTCATATCTCCTGAGCTTTTAACTTTTATCTCTAGACACATCATTAGTGAATGCAAACATCTCTTTGAGCATGAGAGTCTTTGATACAGTAGTGTGTGATCAGCCAATTTAATTCCACTGCCAATTTATCAGCTCAAATCACTTTTGCAATTTAATCTCTCTGGAATGAAAATACTCAAGTTAGTTTTAACCTAAATTTAAATCTGTTGTATTGCACATTTTACCAAGTGCAACGGAAGACATGGGAGATGAGTAAAAAAGCCATCCAAGTGCTTTATCATCACTATAGCAAATTAAGGCATTTACAAACGTCCTTAACTTATTTAAATCAGACTCTAAATAAGAAATTCACCATAATACATAAATAAGCATAATACTTTGTGTTAAATTGTGTCTTATATTGCCATTAAATTCTGTCACATTGCATTCTGTACACTGCCAGATATTCACTGAATCTCTTTTTTGCATTCTGCCGAAGAATTGGAGGTCTTGAAGGTCTTTATTCAAACGAGTGGAAAACTAAGAAAAAAGCAAGAGACTAACCAAAGTAACAACCTAGAAATACCAGTTTGTTGGCAGAATCCATCAAGAGTCTGATAAAAAATGCTATTTACAAGAAAACATGTCAGATGTACTTAGAGGGTTTTGCATTCAAGCTCTTCACTTACACTGCAAGTTAACTAAACAAGACATGAGCAAGCACAAAAGGACCCAGTACACATGGTTTCTACAAAAAAAAATTTGCAGACCAATATTATGGCTTAGATTGTTATGAGAAAGCAATTAAATTAAACTCATTATTATATTCTTCCAGCTAATAGACCTTTAGCGAGTCGACGTCACAGTTACGTCACGCGCGCATGTGGTGGCAGAAAAACAGTGGAAATGAATGAGACACGAGTGAAACGAACAATATAATTCACTAGAAAATGTTTTGTTGTGCTGTTGAGTGTCAGAATAGGAATGCCAAAATAGATGATCTTCATTTTTATAGTATACCGTCGTCGAAGACACCATTTGAAGATAAACGTAGGTGTTTATGGTTGCAATAAAAGCCCTCAACCAGACATACTGGAGTGAAGAAATCATCTGAAAATATTTTAATAATTTGAATAGAAAATATTTAGAGAAGATATCCGGTGTTTTGTCGAAGTCTGATCCCTCTATGTGTTTCTTATAGCGTTTTCATCACGTTACGTTTATAATTTATTTAGAAAGATTAAAGATTTTATTCAGTTCAGAATATCAATAATATTACCATTTATTACAGTTTTCGTATTTTTTTCATTTTCTATTACTTCTTTTTACCTTATATCTTAGCCTATGTCTTCTTCCTGTTTGTTCTAAATTATGATGTTTACTAATAAATATATAAACATAGCACACACACACACACGATGTAAAGTGTTAATAATATATAAAGAGGCCTATACAAATTAATTTGTATGTAAACATAATAGTTTTAGATCAAACACGTAGGCTAAAAATATAAGGAAGAAATTGAAAACAGGAAATGATGAAATGTTTAATAAATGATATTATACAGAATACTGAATATGATAGTATTGCTCTTATAAGTACTATAAGTACTGTAAAAATAATTGATTTACCAATAAAGAACAATACATATACATTACATACATGCACACAATTAGTAGCCAAGCCATTTAAACTTTTAATTTATTTAAAAAATAAACGTAACTTGGTGAAAACGTTATAAGAAACATTACACTTAAGAGAAATATAGGGGAAACAGACTTGTACAGAACACCGGATCCATAAAAATCACAGTTAAATGCTAAAACACTTCACACAGCTATTGAGAAGCATTCACTTTCTGCCACCAGTTGGGCTCCGCCCACAAAAAACGTCATCCCTGTTTGCAAACACGCAAAAGGTCTATACAACCAAAGCATGCAGCCCATGCAGTGTTTTATGCACTATATATATCAATAATTACACATTGTGTATTAAAAGTTCCAAAAGCTCAAATGCATAAAAATCGAACCAACAGAATACAAATGCAGAGAGAACATAAAATTCTGAATTTCAAAAATTCCCAGAGGAAATTTCCAGGATTGGCTGGGTGATGTGTAGGCTATCTTCTGGACTTCTGTTAGCCTTCTGTATGCTCATGCCTGATAGTGTTCAGAGGAGCTTTGTCATGTTGAGTGACTCTAGCAGGCATCTCGCCTCCAGGCCCACAGATTCATTCTAACCTCAGATATGTTCTGGCATCTGCAGTTGGCTCACATTGACAACCTACATCCTCTGCCCAGTCTTCTCAGGGGTGATGTAGGTTCCTCTAAAAGTAATCTTTGTTACAGCTATTTCTAATAAAACTCATTTTCAAGAAAAAATACCTTCTAATAAACTTTAACAGGATTAGAAGTGGTAAATCTTTGTTTAAAAAGCTTTCATCGAGTTTCAACTGCTTGAGCCATTGCACTAGAAGCTCAAAGTTCATGGTTTCAGTCCTGAGGAATACACATACTGATAATGTGTGGGTACAATCATCTGCCAAAAGCATATAAAATATAGATGGTAAAAATTGTTTGGTGGTTTAGTCAACATTCGAGCATCCACTGTGGCATTAATAATTAATACGGTTGCATTGTTTGAACTGTACATACTTGGTCTTCACACTTTTGTCTACATGACTGTCACACTCACAAAAAAAACACAAATTCTATTTCTTGTCTCATACAACACAAACACTGTTGAACAATGACAAAAATAAGCCAATATTATAAAGGAACTTTCAGTAATGAGAAGTCCATCTCATCAGCTGTTGGCTTTTTCAAAGTCACATTTCTCTGCTACAAAGAAAACTGGATCTCATTATAGCATTATTAGGATGAATGGCTCTTTATGGTTCTCACTCTCTGTCAGGGAATCAATAGTGAGAAAATAGGATTTTACACAAAACAGGGTCAAAAATGACCATCTGAAGCTTGGAGAACTTTAAGTTGTAATTCAAGTATTTAATAAAATGTTTATATAACCAAGCAATGCAACTTGTTAGATGCAAAACATGGTAGTATTAAAAAAGCAAATGTATAATATCATAGCCTGCCAGAAAGACTCTTGCAGTGGGTAATTAAAAAAGCAGACAGGTATAAACAGTGTTTGTCTCATGGCTCTAGATGAATGTCTACTGTATGCTGCAGGCTAATAAAAGATGCCAGGCTTTACTTAATGACTTGCTTTTTAACTTTTTGGAAGGCTATGCCAAAACATACACCTTTTTGACTGAACAATCTGTAAACTTTTACAGAGAGAGAAAGAGAGAGAGAGTGAGCGAGCGAGAGAGAGAGAGAAACATGCAGTGGTCTGCCTTCATTCATAATAAAACAAAAAACTAGACAAAACTATTCAGGACTCATACAGTTTTGCAGTAAACAGGTAGTGTATCTTACAAAGGCGGCGTTTAGCGCCTTTTACATCTGTCGCTAATAATCTGATCTTTAGTTTAGATAACAGGGACAGCATTTGCCTTCTTTACCTCTCCTTATAATACACCCAATGTTCAATGGTCAAATAACCCTTTACATTGACATTTATGCATTTGGCAGATGCTTTTATCCAAAGTGACTAACAGTGCATTTAACGGTATACATTTTTTATCAGTATGTGTGTTCCCTGGGTTCGAACCTATGACCTTTGCTCTGCTGACACAATGCTTAACCAATGAGCTTCTTCAGGAGCACAGGACTTCAATGGTGGCCGGTGACTTCTTTTTCTAAGGCACAAGATGTGAAGCTCGTCACAACATGTTGGCTCGTCATTTCAAAATATGTGTTTGGCACGTCATGTAAACTTATGTGCATCACGCGTGATGTCGAAGTACGATCCTGCTGCAGAGGCTTCGAAGGGATTTAAGATGAAAGAGTTTAGTGTTTTAGAGTTTAGTGTTAAGTGAGTGTCTTGCGAGTATTTTGTGAATGTGGGCATCAATTTTATCATAAATTCTTTCGACGCGTATGCAGCAGGCACGTATTTTGACAAGGCACATGATGCACATGGTTTACATGACGCACCAGACACATATTTTGAAATGACGAACAACACACATGACACTCCGAACATATATTTTGAATTTGCGCACCTCGGAAGAAAAGTCACCACTGCGGGGGCCTCATTTATAAAAGTCCGATGTAGGAACTATCCTACATTTCATCTAAGACCATTTCTGAAATGATTGTGTGATTCAGAGAAAAGGATACGCATTTTATAAATCACAAATTATCTTAAAATTGTGCGCAGCTGAATGCTCTTAGAACTCCGCCTTGTAAACGCCCCTAATTTAATTCATTAGCATATAAATATTAAATTATCAAAGGCCAAATTCTCTGACTGCTACAATGGCGAGTGATAAGGAAACATATTTGTTGTCGTTTGGTTAAGTTTTTAATATTTCAAAATTCTAACATGAAAACTTTATTGGCATCACTCCGAGTGATTCACTCGAGTTAACCCTCTGGGGTCCGACCATTTTGGGACACTCTCAGAGGTTCTGACATGCTCTTACATTTGGTCTTTTTTCAGTTGCTTTAAAACATAATAATGGGAAGTGTCTCATACCACTGCGTTCAGCACAAACTGGGCTAAAATATTATATGAGCTACATGTATGTACATGTTTGTATTTTTGAGAGAAAAATGTTTATGCGTGGTTTTTAAAAAAGCTAAATTTTTAAGTCACTGATATAAGTCCACAAAACCCATACTAAACATGTTTTAACAAGACTTTCCTAAACATAATCAAGTAGTCTAGAGTTTTTTCTTTAAAATGATGTGACAATCACCATGCCTACTTATTCACATAAAACAATGTATTCATTTAGAAATTGTAAGACACTTTTTGTTTAGACGGGCTGTATGCGAGAAGGATTGATTGACAGCAAGCAAACAAAGGCTCGCATAATGAGCTGCATAATAATGAGGCAGGAATGTGAGAATGAACTACAGTGAAGAATGTGAGGACAAATGTATACATGTTTGTTTGAGGTTTATTAAGTTAACAATATAATCAAAATAGAAATGATGGTTAGTTGGACAATTTAAGTTTATTTGGAAACATACCCTATTCCTAAAACTTTGTATAAACTAAGAAACGGATACACAACAGAGCTGTAAACTTCATGTGGCTCATTTTACCATATAACTTTATGTCCAAAAAGTGTTTTTCCACTTCATAGTTTTGTACTGATGAGAGAGATGCATACCTGTAAGAGAGTTATAAACAGCTGTTAGCATAAATTGTCCACAGAAATACCCTTACTTATATAACTGATGGGTAAATGTCACTGATACTAAGTTACATTCATATACTATCTTGTACATAAACTTAATCTCAGATAAACATCTGCAGCAATTAATATAAAAAGCTGTTTTCAGATGACTGTTTTCAGATGCCCATCCCCTTATCGTCTAGCTTCTGTTTTAAACTGTAAGCGCGTATGAACTTTAAAAACACATCGCATGTGCGTGAGCTCGCGTCTCCCTGTAAACAACGCAGAGCTCATAATAAAACGGTGTCGTGTGTAAAGCGCAATGTATGGAATTACCTTGCATGTAAACAATATGGAATCATTTTACAGCAAATCCCGCAGTGCAGCATTTACTCAAAGTTGCCATGACAGATACGAAAGTGAATAACTGTGTCTTAACACTGTACAACATATATAACAGATATCCGCCATTATGGGAGGTCACGCGTACTTGTTTGTAAATAAGCAGGTAAACATGGAATCATATTACAGCACACACTTAAAAGATACAGCAGTTCAGGCTTACTGAAAGTTTCCACAAAGGATATAAGTGAATAACTGTGTTTAACACTGTTACAGCATGCAACAGTGAAATCCGCCATTACGTGAGATCGCGTCCGTTTGTAAACAATGCGAAACTTTTTCAATCCGAAGCGTGTAGTCTGCTAAGGTTGATTAACGTTACTGTATGTAGGCTGAACTGCACAAGCCATGAGCATATTAAATTACATGATAGCAAATATAAATGGTATAAATTAACTGTTAACGTAGCACATATAAATGGTATAAATTAACTGTTAACGTTACTTACTTCTAATCCAGCAGTGCGTTTTCCATTGTTCTTCTTAGGTAATGTTAAAGATAAATGCTTCTTTTCCTCAATGTCCAGACATAAATGAAGATATTCCTCACGTGTGTGAATAAAGTTTATAATCCAAACATGCGGTAAAAAGTCTTTAAATCTGATCAAACTTTACGCTTTGCTTGTTATGGTTGAACAGCTCGTGTCTTCATTACCATGTCAACAGCTGTGGGCGTGACCAAATTAAAGATAATGAAGTCAGCCAGGAAAAACGGTACTCTCTTTACTTCAATGCAGATTACATAAACAGGCAATATTTGTTTTTGATTATATTTAGCTTGTTTAAAAGTAGACATGTCAGGCTTTCTTTGGATGTGTGTATCATGCTTGTGTGACGAGTATTCGCGGAGTTTCAATTGATTTTTGTAACGTGTTTTGAGAGACAGCTGGCGGAGACAGAAATGTCTGGATGCACACCCTGTTTATTTTCTTTATTTGACAAAAACACAAAGATCTGTTGTTATTGTGAATGGACACATATTAAAGAAGACCCTTTACCGTTTCAAATGATGTCAAACACGTAAGTGTATGATTATTAATGATGGAGTATTTGAAGAGTTTGGTTCCAAAACGCAATAAATCCATTTTGACAAATTTTGGTAAAAACGTGTTTTCTATACCAAGAAAGTGACAAGACGAAAACAACTATTTTCTGTTACAAACTTTCACACAGCATCTTTAGGTTATAAAAACATAAAAAATTCAAATCCATAAGTTGATTTTCAAAGATTTATTATAAAAACGGATTATTTTTTCCACAAAATGCAATAAATCCATGACAAGTTTTTAATCAAAATGCTATAAATCTATTGAATCAATAGCCTATATAAATGTGCATTCATCTTTGCCATGTTATATTCATTTAGTTGACTAGTTGTACACACTAATTAAAAATATAAACATTAATGTTATTAATCAAAACACTTACTTTGTCATATTAAGAACCCTGTCATTGCGGTTACTTGACGTCTTCACTTAACGTCTTTCACAGCGATCATCTGTAAAATGTTTTTGGTCCTGCTCGATTTTCGTTGACTTTGAGTAAAATTATGGAAAGTTTTTCATAAGATCCGCTGGGGTCAATGTGTTAGCATGAGAAGCTTGATGTCGGGAGAACAAGCACCCGTCTCCCGAGTGCCTCTCAGGGAAAATATTAGATGCTGATGGCTTACGTTTCTTTCCCATCACAGAAAACCATCACAGGTTTATCAATGCCATTAAAGTATTATTTTGTTTTGTTTGTTGATCACGAAGTACAAAGTAGATGAGGAAAACCAGGACTCCGTGTACTCAGCGCGTCCGCCATTGCTTGTTTACATTGCGTGAACGGTGGGCTGTAATATCAGAAATGGATTTATTGCATTCTGTAAAAAAGCTGGAGTGGCGTTTGTCGCATTTTGGGAAAAAAGGGAGAAAAGATGACAGAATAACACGGCGGATATTGGATTTTGCGTAAAATTAAGAATTTACTTTTAACTACTGACCTGATATAATGCTGATTTTGGCAGTAACTCATTTTTTTCAAAAATGGCGTTTATTGCGTTTTGGAACCAAACTCTTCATTTTAAGTTGATTCTGCCATGATAAGGAAAAAACACGTCAAAACGCGGCCCCGCGTTTTTGGACCCCAGGGGGTTAATTAAGCAGATTATTAGTGAACCTTTCAATTAACAGGTTTCCTTTATAATATAGTTTTACACATAAATGTTATATTTGTGTCTTTAAAGTTTTGTTTCAGTTTGCGATGCCTCCTGCGCGGCAATGTAAAAATAAGATATTTCGACTTTAAAATCCAAAGATCGTATCTTAAACTGTCAGATTTTTAGTATGAGTACAGACCGTGAAAGCGGGACCTCACAATCCTTTTGGCTTTTTGGGTTTTAAGCAGCATGTGTCAGAAAAGTTAGGATAACTGGCTTGTGGTGGCCAAGCGTTCATAGGGACGTCGCTTCTTGATCCTTCGATGTCTGCTTGTCCTATCATTGTGAACCAGAATTCACCAAGCGTTGGATTGTTTACCCACTTATAGGGAACGTGAGCTGGGTTTAGACCGTCGTGAGACAGCTTAGTTTTACCCTACTGATGATGTGTTGTTGTAATAGTAATCCTGCTCAGTAGGAGAGAAACCGCAGGTTCAGACATTTGGTGCTTGTGCTTGGCTGAGGAGCCACTGGTGCGAAGCTACCATATGTGGGATTATGACTGAACGCCTCTACGTCAGAACCCCCCCTAAATGTAACGATACCGCAGTGCCGCGGGAACCCGATTGGCCTGGGATAGCTGGCCCATGAGGGCCCGGCGAGGAGAGCCGTTCGCGACAGGGCGGGGCGTGGCCGAGCGTGTGCCGCCCCTCTCCCGACACGCACTGCAAGTTTGTGGGTGACCTGGTGCTAAATGACTCGTAGACGACTTTAAAATCGATGCATGGGAATAATTTATAAAATTTTAACCGCGAAACAATTTTGCTATATTTTAAATATTTTTTGAAAAGATGACGAACTAGAAAATCGTTTCCTGAATATATAGCTTGGGCGCCATCTTTTTGCATCGGAATAGGTCTACATTTTAAAATATCAAAATAGGCTAACATATTTTGTTTAAAATTTATTCTAAAACCTTGTTAAATTATTTTGGAGTAGTAGGCCTTCTCCACAGTTCATTCTAGTTCATTTTTGTGTGCATCATTGTTGCATGTATTTTTTATTACGTTTCCATTCTGAATAAATAAACAGCGCAGTTTACATGCTTCGTCCTTGTTGCATTAGTTCAAGATTATTCTGAACAGATTTCTGTAGTTCAAACAACCCTGAATTGTAGTTGAGAACATCACAGCACACTATTAACCGGGTTTAAATTGGGCTTGGGCTCATAATTACAGTTAATGTGTCAGTCAGGCCAGGATCAGACACAACGTGCAGGGGCTTCAGTTATATTTTTTGGGCCCGATCTAAGCTCTAATAAAGATGATGTTGACGCTGTAAAAGTTTCAAATATGCCTACCTGCAATACTGCAATATTGCCACAAGGAAACGGGTGTACGTCAAGTCGGAACCTGACGTGGAAGTAAGTAATTTTTCCATGTCAAAGACGAGTTTTATAAATCTGAGCGTTGGAGTGGATTTGAGCGTACACACGGTCTAAGATCAAATCTGTGCATAACAACACTTTATAAATGAGGCCCCAGGACTCATATTTCACAAAAGAAAATAACAGCACGGGTTTGGAATAGGATGAGACAGACAAATTTGACCCAACTAAAATCCAATTTAGTCTGAAGTCTGAACTTAGTTGCATTCGCTTTGCTCACTGTTCTGCTTGACTTGATTACAAGTACCCCACATTTCACTTTTATCTCTGATGTCTTACTGTAAATGCAACTTCTTATTATCGGTGCTTCAGTCTGCACCCTCGTGTCGGATTCTTCACTTGCACTAAGAAAGCCTACATTTATTTCTTGGAATGTCTACAGTTACATGATTGAAGTTAAAGTTTTTTTTAAAAACTGAACCACTCAGAAATTGAATATTTTGTGGATGGATATCTTTAAACTCATTGTCAGATAATATTTTTCAAAGCAGTTTGCACTGAAATGAATATGTCTGTCTCACCAAACCCTGTATGCTATTATTTTCTTCTGTGAAATATGAACATAGAAAAGGCCAAGATACAATACATGAATATGACTTCAGAAAACAGACTATTGTGTGGTGTAAAGATTTTTTGTTTTTCACTGAAAAACAACAGCATACATGTTGGGAGCTGTGGCCCAAGATGCTGGAATAGGCTCAAGCCCTCCCGCAACCCTGCAGGGAATAAGCAGGTGGATGGGATATGGATAGATGGATTTTTGAAATCCAAACCAGAGCTAAATTTTCATTTTTGCATTTAAAAAAAAAGTTTCCTTTAAATGTAATCCTCAAAATAAGACTTATTTAAAACTATAATGCTGAACTGAGAACAGCCTGTAGTTGTCTATTTGTGAGCTCACAGCTTCATGTGCATCCATACGGTTCACACATCACCTTATAAAACACAAATAAACCCTGGCAGATCCTTTACCATAGTGACTCTTCATAGCCTCTGTCTGATCCAAGAACAAGGAGGTTGCTCAGCTCATATCTGCACTGACAAAGGTTTTGGTTTCGTTCCCTGTGTCTTTCCCACAATTCTCCGAGGACACATTCAAAGCTAAAGAGCAAGACTGTGTGGGCTGAGAAGTGGGTGGCTTCTATTCCAAAGAACACGTTTCAATTCAGCTTCATTCGCTCTTCCTTGTGATTTTCTCTGGCAGTGTGCTGCTGCCCTATATGCCCTGATCTGTTATTAGAAAGCTCCAAAAACTGAACGCTTTTGGTAACCTTCAGCATCAGTTGGGCACAGATCTCGTGTCAAGCAGTGTGATGCTGTTTCTGCTGATTCAAATACTCCCCATTTGAACTGATCTCTGCAGCTGACACTTTCTCTACACATTGTCAACTAGTTGGGGAAAATGTCCCTTTTTAAACACAGGTTGCATAAGAATGTATCACACACAGGCGCTCGCTGTCTATGTGTCCATCATTTAAGACTAGCTATTTACAGTAAGTGATAATAATGAGCATACATTTAGGAGGCTAATAAATTACCACAGATGCAGTGTACTGTAAGTGAAAGTAAATGAAGCATTGCGTATTTTTCATCTGGCTTGTAACTGCAAGTTTTTACTGAATATGAACATTAGATGCTTTCCAAACAGAAATATAAATATGTAATTTGTTTAAAATGAATATTAGACAATGAATATAGCATTTTTAGCATGTTTATTTCCATGCAGCGGTTATCATTTTATAATGATGCAGTTTTATATTTACTGTAAGATATAGATATGGATAAACTTTGCATGATTAAAGATAATTAACATTTGGAATACTATATATATATATATCCAAGGATACATAAATGTTGACTGCTCTTCTATCCTCTATAAAAAAAACACCAACTCTCAAAAGGTATTGTTTCGGAATTGGGAAAGCTTGTAACTTGATATAAGCACTTATTGTATTATTGCATCAATGACATATCACGTAAGTGTTTCTTAAGCTTTGTAAGTCGCTTTGGATAAAAGTGTCTGCTAAATGTCTAAATGTAATGTAATGTAAATGTAAAGAGTTTACGAGGTGAAGACAATAAATGTAAGAGCTCTTTATCAACTACTGTTAGGTACTATACTGTGAGCACCTGACCTTTACAAATGTCAGAGGTGATGGCTTGAAGCTTATATATGTTTCTTATATGAAATTATCTTTTAAATGTCATCCACAATACTATTTACATTCTATACTGTATAAAACACATCTGCTGTGGAAACAAATGAATATTCTGTACAATACTGTCAAAAGATTTAAAATATTATACACATTTATACCACGGGTGTTGAATGCTGCATTCTGATTGGCTGAGAAATGTTCTATGGATGTTGATTATTTTTCTGTAAACCGCACACCTAACTTGTCAAATGTCTTAAAAATAGGCACAAGAGCAATGTTTGTGGTAACCGTGGTATACACTGAAAAAAATTATTTATTGAATTTAATCAATTTTTTTAAGGTAAGTGGTTGCAATCATTTTATTTGAGCTACATTTAAACAAAAGTTTTATATTTTATTTTACTTTACTAATCTTTTTTTGCTTAAATGTAGCTAAAATAAATTGATTGCAACCACATACCTTAAAAAATTGATTAAATTCAATGAATAATTTTTTTCAGTGTTAGCGGAATAATTGACTCCGGTCCTTTGAATTATTTGAAAATAATGCACACCGCTTCGCGTCGTGCCGCATTACCACATTACCACCTTGGTGTGCATTAATTTATTATAATTATTTTCTTATAATTATGTATTACTTACATAATTGAATAGTAAATGTTCATATAGGAACATTTATATAGATATTCTACTTGTGATATTTAATATTCATTTTGGAGTAAACGATTAAAATTTTAAGGTAAAAACAAATGTATCAATACTAAGAACATACAGAGCCGGCGCCAGACCATAACTAACAGGGGGGCACGTGGCTTCCAACCGGGGGGCCCGCAATTAGCAACAATACATTAAAACAACAAATACAGTGCAAGCACACACTCATACAACTGGTACAGACTGTCAGCTCAGTTCTTGTATAATATGCAGAAGATCACAAACTATGCGCAAAAGTTAAACTATTTTAAACTTTGACCGCGGCGTGAGGGCAAGCTTTGCTCGACACAACAACAAACCGCCCTCGCGAGGCGCAAGCCATTGAAATTAATGGGTTTCATAGCGCAGCGCACACCGCGTCCTAAAAGCCGCTTTACCATAATCACGTCGCAATGCTGTTAACTGTCTATAGCCACACTTCACATTTAAGCTTACATAAATTAAAGGTGCTCTAAGCGAATTCACGCGTTTTAGACCATAAAACATTTTTTGTTACATACAGCAAACATCTCCTCACTATCTGCTTGCTGCCTGACCGCTGATCAAACTGTAAAAAAATGCGATCTCTGTAGACAGCCTAGGCTCCACAAACTGCAATAAAAACAAAGTGACCAAACCTACAAACAGAAACCATAACAAAGTGTTCATAACAAAACAGTGTCCTGTAGATTTGAAAATTCCACATCGACCTCTAACCTCCGAGTTTGAGCCAATCAGTGTTTGCATAAAGTCAGATGGAGCAGGCAGTGCTGGTTCATTCTAAATGTTCTAATATATTTTACACGATCCATAAAATGCCGCGAAAAAACACGTTGCTAGTATCAAGTCACAAATATGCTAAAGACGTAAAGACGCATGAGACGCCTCAATACAACCAATCAGAGAAACTGGTCTGTTTTAATTAAAAAAACATTTATCAACTATATTTTTCTCATTTGATTACATTAAAAGTCATGAAACATTAAATGTTTAATTTATTTTAATTATTCTTGATATATATTAAATTAATAAAAAACTGTGTAGGGGGCACAACAACCTGTTTGGGGGGGCATGGCCCACGAATGCCCCCCCCCCTTGACGCCGGCCCTGAGAACATATAAAATCTTTTCTCATTCAAACTCAGCCTTGACCAAAACTCTATGCATCTATACAGCCCATGTTAACATTTACTTACTTTTCAAAACATTTATTCAATGTCAAGATTAATGCAAATATCCAGTCAGCCAATCACATGGCAGCGACTTAGTGCATTTAGGCATGCAGATGTAGTCAAGTGGATTTGCTGAAAATCAAGCCAAGCATCTCTGACATTGAATGTTGTATGGTTGTTAGTACTTGAGAGGCCGATTATGCTCAACAACCTTGGGTGCACAGACGATGATCCAAAAAAAGAAAAAATATGTGTTTGCTGTTATGGTAGAATGGATTAAATTTGAAATGTTTCAAATGAATAAATACATTTTGCTATGTCAAGCTGCATGCATAGAAGTTAAGAAATATCTGCCTGGTAGCCTATTGGAAAAAAGCGCATACTAGCTTAAACAAACTAGTAAAAAACAGTTGTGGCTTGTGACTGCTCTTTCGAGGGGCGCAAATTCAAAATATGTATTATGTGTGTTGCTTGTGTTTGTATGTGTTTGTTGCGTCATGTAAACCATGTGCATCACGTGTTTTGTCAAAATAAGTGCCTGCTGCACACACTTCAAAACCATTTATGATAAAAGAGACGCTCACGTTTACAAAATACACGCAAGAAACTCCCTTAACAATAAATTCTGATTACGCATGATTTTATGTGAGTATCTGCCAAACGCTAGTGTCTCTTCAGGCACTTATTTTGACAAGACACGTGATGCACATAGGTTCACGCGACGTGCAGAACACATATTTTGAAACTACGCACCACACACATGATGGGCTACATACATGTTGTGACAAACCTCGCATCAAGCGCCCTCGAAAAAAGAAGTCACCGGCCGCCACTGAAAAAAACATACGCTTTCAATATACATTCAAAATAAATGATCTGTATATTTGCCTTAATAAGGCCAACATTTTATAATAAATAAACTCAATCCAAAGGCATTGGGATGTGGCATACAAAAGTCATGGCATACAAACATCATTATGAGTTAATAGATAAATGGAGCACATTGATCTGTGTTCGATCTGCTTCATGCTACAGCCATTGCATTTATACAAGCTTTAAAACATTTATTCAAAGCCACATATGATGCATTAGAGGTGTATTTTTTAGTTACCCCAGGAATCAAGTCCTTGATCTTAGTGTTAGTGTACCATGTTCAGCTGATGGATGAATTGATGGATGCGATTACTGGACTGAACAGGGCCTCCATTTTTATCTGCCTATAATTTATTCAATTCAAAATTAAAATCTAGATCAGGGCACTACTAACAATAAGAAGAGCTCTTTCATTCCCCAGGCATATTAATAGTGTAAGATTTGTTAAGGGAATGAGCTCTGTATTACCCTCTTGCTCTGTGTCAAAGAGGTGAAGCACTGTTATTCAGCACGGTTAACTTGCAACTCATTAAAGCTCTTACAGTATTCTTTAACTGTGTCAGAGTCTAAACCCAACTTCAGACTCCTATTAATTTGTATTTAAGTTATCTTCTAAAACGATCTACTAAAAACTCACAATTTCTGACATAGGCCTAATTTATGTATCCTTGTGTAATTTCTAATCCATATGACTTTCTACCAATGAAAGCGAAGTGGGACTCCGGTTACAGCCACATCTTCTCTTATGTTCCACAGAGGAAAGAAAGTCAAATGGGCCTAAAAACACAAGGGTGCGTAAATGATGATAGAATGTTAATTTCTGAGTGCACTATGCCTTTAAAGATTTCACTGAAAATGATTTTATCTTTAAACATTTTGACAGCTCTTCACGACATGCCCTTGATGTTTTCCAATGAGAAACCAATGAGATAGCCGAGACATCGATAAGGGTATCTTCCGAAGCCTGGAGCTGTTGAAGGGATTGGGGGAATTAAAATATTCAGCTCATGGAAACCATGCTCCAGAAAATCAATTTCCCTTCACTTTCATAACGAAGAACTGTGCAGATCCACCACACTAAAGTCCAAATTATGGTTAAAATAGGGAGCATTCATGTAGCTCCAGAGGAACCTACGTCCAGGTTGCCTCTGAAAGCGTGAACTAAAGCTCTCCAATTAGCTAGGGTTTGGATTACTGGCTGGATTCAGTGTCTGCAAGGGATGTTAAAGTGTTTTGTGGTCACTTCAAAAAGCACACAGTACAGCTATTGAAGAGACCTATTGGGGCTGTTTACACTTGGTATTAAGATGTGTTTTCATCGATCGGATCACAAGTGGATGAGAGAGACACATTACGTTAACACCTGGTATTTAAATCCGTCTCTTTTGTCCACTTTCGACCGCTTCTGTGCTGAATACTATGAGGGGGTGGTCTGTGAGACGGTGGCCGAGTCTCTCTGCTGTCATTCAAACCCGAGCGGGAGTAATTATGAGTTTATATGGACGCAAACTAATATTATGTCGGAGTGCACTGCTTGTTTAGTAAGTAAACATGCTGCACAGTGTTTTGTACATGAGTATGTAAGAGCTTTCTTTGAATTTTCAGCGCAATTGATGAAATAGGATCGCGCAACTTTCACACGCTTTCAAAACGAAACTACGGAGATCAGCCGCTTAGTTTTATCAATGAAAGGCTAAAAATAGCGCTGTTCACCGAATGTTCACGCCAGAAGTCATAAAAGACGTAAAACTTGTGTTTAATACCTCAGATTAGACAAATGGGCGGAGAGAAGGCGGTCGCGTGTGGCTGTTGGAACGCATTCAACCACATGTGCGTTCCGCAACTCCAAAGCGATCCGATCGAAAGTGGTTTCGACCACCTCTGGATGTGGTTGAAAGTGGTCGAAAGTAGACGAGCTCAAAACGTTTTGAACACCGTTTACACCTGGCATTAACGTCGTCCACTTGTGATCCGATCGACGAAGGCACATGTTGATGCCAAGTGTAAACAGCCTCATTGATGGACTAAAGATATTGTGTTAATACACTGTCAAAAATAATTTAAATGGTCAAAAAATGGTCCCAAGCTGTCACTGGGGCATTATCTTAAAAGTAAGATAATGTAGGCTAACCTTTAGTAATAGATATGTATACATTTCCTAGTACTAATATGCACTCTTCAAATATGAAGAGTTTGGTTCCAAAACGTGATAAACGCCTTTTTTTATATGATTTACCGCCAAAATCAGTATTGTATCAGGATAGTATTAAAAAGTAAATTCTTAATTTTACACAAAATCCAATATCCGCCGTGTTATTCTGTCATCTTTTCTCCTTTTTTCCCCAAATGCGATAAACAACAGTCCTCCTTCTCTGCAAAATGCAATAAATCCGCTCAAAAAAAAAAAACAATCCTGCGCACCATTCCACGCACTGTAAACAATAATCAGTATGGTGGCAGAATCCTAGTTTTCCTTATCTACTTTCTATCTCGTGATCAACAAACAAACAAAAACAAAATAGTAATTTTGATGGCATTAATAAACTTGTGGTGGTTTTCTGTGATGGAGAGGAAAAAAACGTAAGCCATTAAAGCAACACTAAAGAGTTTTTGCTCTTTGCTCCCCCTACAGGTTGGAAGCGGAATTGTCCATTACCACTGTCTTAAATAATTTAGCTTACTGCAGCAAAGCGTGCTCCCGTTCACCTCCATCGAAATGAAACCCTTCCTTTTCTTTGCAGGCTCCGCCATGATGACAATTGAAAAGCTGCATGAACGCTAGGTAATGGTATATGTACCTCCCGATTCAATAGATATTGATTCAATAGATTTATAGCATTTTGAAAAAACTTGTCATGGATTTATTGCATTTTGTGGAAAAATAATCAGTTTTTATAGTAAATCTTTGAAAATCAAATTATGGATTAGAATTTTTAATATTATTATAACCTAAAGATGCTATTTGAAAGTTTGTAACAGAAAATAGTGGTTTTCATCTTGTCACTTTCTTGGTATAGAAAACACGTTTTTACCAAATTTAGTCAAATTTGTTGCGTTGGAACCAAATTCTTTATATGTTTTTCTGAGTGCACATTTTGGAAGGGTACAGCCTCAGCTGGGAACCCGTTTTTTGACTATTATTTTTTTGACAGTGAAGGGTGCCTTTTGTGAGTTTTTTTAAAGCATATGCAGACATACCCAAAAACATGTGTCCCTACTGTTTTTGTATTGTACAGTAAATGCTAATTTACCATAAAGTGCCTCGGGCAACAGCGTGACGGATCGCCAACTTAACTGTCAATCAAGCTAAACGGGCCTAAAACTGTCTGAAAATGTAAAACAACATAGACATTTTGTTTCGAAAATTATTTTTTTATTTTGTGTACATATTTCCTGTATTTTTGTTTGTATCTTAAAAAAAGAGTTAAAAATAAATAAATATGGAGGGACATTAAAACTTTGCTAAAACAACTTGTGGTGGTGGCCATAGACTTTTACACAGTATTCAAATAAATGAAAATTTTGCTTTTAAATTATTTTATACACATACTTTTAAACAAATTTAGTTGAAGGCTTAGAAATCTTTGCTTACCGATTTTATGAAGTGCCTACAAAAAGTAACGGAAATAAAATACTTCCCAAACCAAGGCCACTAGCATTCTATTGATCTATGTTTAATAGTGTAGTGGCCGTAGGTCTGAATAAATTTTCTCCTTTTATAACTCTTTATGTGTTTTCACTTCAAATGCTGTTAAGTTTTCCAGTTTCTTTATTCATGTGTACACTTTTAAAAATTAAGATGCTAAAAAGTTCATCACATGGATGCCATAGAAGAACCATTTTTGGTTCTCAAAGAACCATCAAGTCTAAAAGTTACTCAAAACTTTCTCTCAACTGGCTATTGATTAAAGCACGTGTCAGGTCACAAACTGTTCATCTTTCAAACAAATACTCAAAGACTGGAAATAAGTTCTTCCTTTCCCTACTACAAGTGGATTCTGAAAGCAATTATGTTTGCTTTTATTCCCGTTTGACCTGTCATGGCCTCAGGTCAGGAAGAAGATCAGAAAAGCAATCAGACACACACACACCTACATGCACAGCGTTATAAATGGGGTCTAAATCATTGTTGTATGGGGGCGAAAATGCAATGAAAAATGAGGGGTTAAAAATACAGGTTTGAGCCCTAATGCTTTCATAAGTCATACAGTGTATCTCAGTTGGTAACACTGTGTTATTTATAGCAGCATAAAAGTCATGGGTCAAATTCCCACACAACACACAAACTGATTAAAAAATTTAGCGCTCGAATGCACGATAAGTTTTGAATAAAAGCTTCTGACAAATGGATAAATGTAAATCTATATGTAGTAATAAAGTGACACTGGCACTGGTCACACAATGTCGCTTTTTTAACCCAACAGTTAAATAGACACAGGCAATACAATGAAAAAAAAAACAGTTTAGTTGTCAATAAAGTTTTGCATGGTATAGGGTGTGTTTAATGGTGTGCTCACATAGACAACCCAATTTTCTTTACATTAGCAGCTCATATTGTAGGTAAAGTATCATTTTAGAGATTTATTGAAAATATAGTGTCAAAGTCAATTTTGGTACTTTTTTGCCATTAGTGTCAGTATTTGATGTAATTCTAGCAGAATGGATGTGACACTTTACTTTGTTTTGGACGGCATTGATCCCGGTCACAGCAGGTGTAGGTAAAGGTGTTTAATGAGACGTGTCCTTTGAAGAGTGGAACTTTTAAGACTTTGTGTTATCTCCTGTAATCTCCCTGCACTACAGGCCCTGTTAAACTTAAATACGTAATTTCTCCCGCTTGTGTTTTAATGATTCGCCCACAGACCATCCCCTCGAAGTAATCAGGGCAGAAACGATCGAAAGTGGACAAAAGAGACACCAGGTGAAAACGGGAATGTGTCACTCTCGTCCACTTGTGATCCGATCGCCCAAAACGCATCTTAGGTATAAATGTGCTCATAATGCCTATAGCAGCCAAACAAACCACTGGCTATAATGGCCACCTCAAGATGATACTATCAACAATTCTGTAAGCCTTTATTCACTTTTAAAGGTGCAGTGTGTTAGATTTTAGCGGCATCTGTGAGATTGTGAATTGCAACCAATGGCTCAGTCCACCATTCACCGAAACGAATAGAGAAGCTATGGTAGCCCCCACATGACAAACATGTTGTTGTACAGTATTGAGTAAACGCACTCTGTACAGCAGTTTGTCCTTTTAGGGCTACTGTAGAAACATGGCGGCACAAAATGGCGACTTCCATGTAAGGGGACCCGCAGAGTATGTAGATAAAAATTACTCATTCTGAGGTAATAAACACATAACAGTTCATTATGTAAGGTCTTTTTACACCCCTGATAATATAGTTATGTTTATTTTATTGCATTTCTGTCTTTAGATCCTTCTAAAGGTTACACACTGCACCTTTAAATGATGAAAAATTCTCTTTTTTTACAAATGAACATAAAATCATACATTACTTTTTGCTAAGAAAAGGACAAAAAATTAAATAATTATTCATTGATGATGTCCCCCTCCATTGAGATGTTAACTGCTCCAACATTTTTGTAAAAAAACTCTTTTTTTACTTATACGTTAGATGACATTATTTGATGCCATAATGAATTAGCCGCAAGGCACAACAGCTGTGTGATAGATGTTTTTTAACCGCCACTTCCGTGTTTGTCCATGCGTGTTGCCATAGTTTTTACATCTGGAGGATAGTGCAGATACTGTATGAAATCACTAAAAGGGTGACAATTTCAATGGAGACAAGCGATGAGCCATTATTTAAAACAGAAAATTCTCAGTCTGGATTGTGAACTTTGGGGATAAAGTAAGTACACAACTAAATAAATCACACTGTGGAAGTGGTTTTTGAATATTTTATTACAAAAATCATAGGCATTGTGGTTTTAACATTTGCTCACAATTGATTAGTTATGTAGATATCTTACTTTGCAAGAATATCATTGTGTATTGTAAGTTTGTGCATTACTTGGACCAGCCTATACATTTACATAGACAGCTGTTTATTTTCTATGACAGTGGAGGGGTTTAATTCACTTTTACTACGATTTAACTTTATAATATTTCCATCTGACGAAGTTCAAAACGTTTATTTATCTAAAAGGGAACCATTTAGGGCTTGGCAGGGTTGGCTAATAATTCTGCCGTTCTGCGCTCCCTCTTCACCAGCAGTGATCAGGGCAGACCTGCGATGATGAGGAGCAATACTGCCTCTCTGTGGAGGAGCCTTTGATGAAATGCATGCATCCAAAATGACGTTGTTTGAAGCTGAACTACACAAAAGCGCAAAAGTCAATCAAATGACCACATTAAAATCTGTCATTTGAAGAAATAATCTGCCCTGCGGATGAACAGAATGGATTTCTTGCTCGCACTCCAAATAAGCAAACAAACTAATTCAAATCATTGGCACGCTCAATATTAATGCGTGACATTATGTACTTAATGTTTCCATTCCTGCACGTAAAATCACTTGGAGCTTATTTTTAAACAGAGTTAGGCTGATTGGACTGGGATGAACTGGGATTTAAATTTCTCATTTAATTAAAGAAAACTTTTGCCTGAAGAACTCCTATCAAGACAAATGCCAGCTTGATAAAAGATGTCCGTTATATTTAACCTTCGTGTTTGAATACAGTGCAGATGAGTCTGGAGCAGTCGTTGTTTAGTCTAGACATTCTTTCACTAAAGACTTGTTTTCATGCAGTCATTTGAGCTCGTTAGAAATGAATAGGCCTGAGGGCTTTGAATGCCAGTTGCTTCATTGCTTGGTTTATTTGCAACAAATCCAACATGATCTCACGAAAGTCGTGTTATAATCATGCAAAATTTGATAAATTTATTTGTGTCCATGGCATGAAAGCTTTTTTAGGTGCCTTGAGCACGAATATCTTTTTCGTGACGCTCGCACACATTTCTATAAATAGTTTCTTGTGTCCGTGGCACGACTTTCTTTTTCGTGTCATTTTACGCATTGTTTTCTCCTTTTTATTTTCTATTTTTAAATTTTTGTCGCTTGGGGTTGGGGTGAGATTTGAGGTTTGGGTTAGGATGTACTTTTATGTATTGATTTCTACATGTTTTTCATCCGCTTTTAAAACTAATCTCGCATGGAGTTGGGGTTAGGGTGTCTAAAAGTGTAACAGAAAATGATTCTAACCCCAACCCCAAGTGACAATGGTAAAAAATAGGAAAAAACAATGAGAAAACAATACATAAAATGAAACGAAAAGAAAGTCGTGCAACGTACACAAAAAACGATTTATAGAAATTTGTGCGAGTGTCACGAAAAAGACATTCATGCTCAAGGCACGAAAAAAGCTGAATTTTATGCCATGGTCTGGTCTTAATGGTCTGACTAGTGGCTAACATGAACTCTGGAACAAATATCTCGTCAAAAATAACAAATGTTTGGCGATCATGGATCACCACTATGTGAAGGGAGGTTTGGCAGCCGGTTTGTAGTTAACATTGTATACATTATAGTACACATTTTAAAAAACAACGTTAGCTCAGTGTCGTTTTTTATACCCTTAAGCTATGAAATATGAACTAAGGTAATCTACTTGTTGTTTATTTTGCTTATTATCAGAAATAAACTACTCAAAAAGGACTTGGTTGTTATTCATTCTTAGAAGAGTTAATCGGAAGATATGTGTGTTCCACGAAAGCCGTTTGTTGAAGACACACTATGCAGTAATTTTACTTTAATATAACCGCTTCAAAGTTATTTCGGTGGTAAACAAAGTCATAGTAGGGCGAATCATCCTCCTGTTAAAGCTCTGACAAATCTCGTGAGAATCACGACTTGCTTTACGGTAACGACGTCACACACGTTAGGCATGTTCGACTTCTAGAACCGACAGACAGATGACGTCAAAGTGCCGCGAGAGCGAGACGAAATTACACTTCGTATGATTTCTCGGATCATTCTCGCGGTACTTCGACGTCAACCGGCTGTCGGTTCTTGCACCACCGCACGAAGCCGAACAAGCCTATAAACAACAACTACACTCGCAAATTTGACATGTGATGCTTAACTATGAAAAGGTTAAGAAAGCTCGTTCGGAAGAGAGTAGGAAAAGAGAATCTGACCGCATTAGGAACCGGACAAGAGTCCCACTCGGTCAGGCTTTTATTCGTTGGTGTGAGCTAAAAGACAGCACTGGATGGGATGCTGATCTGGTGATCTTGTTGATTGAATATTAATTAAATATCTTATTTGTAAACTTGTTTGCGGTCTATGTTGTATGTTGTTGCGCTTTCTTGTAGTATGTCATGCGATTATCATGACAACAGTTGTCAATATCTCACATAATTATCAGGACATAAATAAGCCTAGAGGTTGTAAATAGTGTAAACATGCACAATTTGCAAACTATTATGATAAATAGCAGTAATCATGGATAGTGACATTATAACGACCAATGTTATGAAATAATGCAACGTACGCAATTAACTTTGTCATGGCATTTTGAAATTTTTACATTACAATAAAAATACACAAATGAAATGATAAAGTAGACATAGACTGTGTTTACTTGTGATTTAGCTGCAATCATGTAAAAACGTTATAAGCCAGCAAACGCAGTAGGCTACTTTATTATTATAGGCCTACTTTACACTTGGAATAAACTTCTTATTATCCTATTCCCATCATCAGTAGTTTAGTAGACTATGCAGTAGCCTAATATTTGTATGAAATTGTGAAACATTACCTGGTCATTATCTTCGGAGGTGTACAGAGTGGGGGTGGGAAATTACGACAGTTGCAAGTATTCTCCAGCGATTCTAGGGGTCGCTGTTTGACAAAACGCAGAAAATGCATAGAGCGCCTTTAATGTTGTTACTGCTAAACTATAACAACATAATAATCTATATTATAGTCTATAGAAACATACCTTACATTTAAAAAAAAAACATTACTGGTGTGCATCTTGAGACAAAGCAATGGCATTGATATATGTTCATTTAAAAACATTCATTTTAGTCTGGGACAACCCAAAGTGTTAATCAAATATTAAATGGTCTGCCTTCAGGAAAACAAACAGTTTTTACATTTATATAATATTTCTAAACTTTACATGTGCATTTTATGTTATGTGATGTCATCAATTATGTTGTTTGACTCCATTTCATATAATGACCGCTAAACTGTAAATATTTATCATTATTTTATTTAAAAATGAGAAATAATTTCTAGTCAAATCAAGAATAAAGTGTCTGACTTTCATAAGCGTCTATTGTCTCTGTTTGTTTGTAAAACATTTTTGGCTAAATTCATAATTCTTCTTTTACACCATTTTACCACATTCAAATATATCCCTGACAGTTTTATAGATTTCATCTAAACTGTTTCTCCCTCTCTCCCTAGACAGGAAGCATCTTTTAGAATCACAAAACCGTGTGCAAAATGTCTAAATGTAAATGTAATACAAAAACTGAAGTGGCGTGAGCTTTCTACTTTGACGGTGAGAGTCATTTGGTTCGTTTTTGTAGTTTAATCCAAATACCCTTCTCAGGACGCAGAATGAGCTCCCCCAGCGGTCTCAGTTCTTCACGGCTCTGACACGAATGTACCTCATAGTGACGTAAGATGGTTGCAAGAACCACCTTCTCCTCCATCATAGCGAAGCGTTGACCTGAAGCAACAAATACACAGACAAGAGATAATAGGATCTCAAAAGGGCAGCAAGAAAGTAGGAAATTCATCAAGTAAATTTCTTTATAAAGCTTCATTCCTGGAAGGCAACGGAGATGACTAAAGATTGTGGATATAATTCATCTCCAAAGGTGTGTGGCTCTCTTTCTGTTTTGTTAGAAGCTGGTTGTTGTGTGTGGCCTGAACCCGTCTCATTCAATGTTGGGACACAGACCCAAAAACTCTGGAGGTATACGTTTGAAAGTAAAACAGTGTCTTACATACTGATACGGTATACATGCTAAACAAACAGATCAATTTAGGGAGTGAAATACTGTAGAGCTCCAGGAAAAATAATGAGAGATGCTTTCTCATTTTCATCTTTCTTTCTTCTTACCAATGCAGTTTCTTGGTCCTGCAGAAAAAGGGATGTACGCATATGGATGTCTCCCTTTGCTGTTCTCTGGCAGGAATCTTTCCGGTCTGAATTCCTCAGGTTCTGGAAAGTAACGCGGGTCCCGGTGAAGAGCATATGGTATTATAACAGCATTCACGCCTTTTGGGACTTTGAACCCATCTGCAACCAAAGCAACCCCAGTTTTATAACTATAATATATACATCACAGCTTTGAGAGCCAAACTGGATTCAGGGCATTTTAACACTACAAGGGTAACACACACACATACTGTACTGCTATATAAGAGCAAAAAAGCTTCATTTTTAATTGGAAAATGGATGCATTTGTTCCCTATGGCAACACTTCACATCCTACAAAATTGTTTTTTTCCTGCCAGCCAATTCTTTAAGATTCTTAGATTTGAGTAGAAAAAAATCCTTGAAAAGATTACAAACCGCTGCCACCTACGGATGTGACAGGGTTCACAGATGCTGCGTGCAAACAGCGGCACAGCGGGGAACAGACGCAGACTCTCCTTGATGACGTAGTCCAGGTAGCGCAGCTTTTTCAGGTCCTCAACCCCCACGTGGCGCTCTGATGAACCTGCCAATCAGAATACAGGAGCTGTTGGACTTTATCTCATTGGTGTAAATTAGTGTAAAATAAACACAACACACGTGAGAAAGACTTAAATACCAAACACGTCCTGTAGCTCTGTCTGTACTGCCTTCTGGATTTCAGGATGAGAGCCAATCAGATGTAAGGCCCAGTTCATTGATGCTGCTGTGGTGTCATGACCCTATCAGTAGAATAGTGTTAGAGATCTACCATAATGCTTTAAATATGACTTTAGCTTTTATTTAAATTGTTTAGGTGGTAATAAACATATGCCAGTGAATGTTTTATTATGAGTCTACATCTCATTTGAGAGTAAAATGTTTTAATAAAAAGTGGAAATTTAGTGCTGTATAGCTTATTTTAAGTACATACACTGACTGAAATAATGGTCTAAATATGTACCCCAGCTGTCACTGGGGCAGTATCCTTTGAAAAAGGTCCTATTATATACCATTAGGTACATACACTCACCTAATGGATTATTAGGAACACCTGTTAAATTGTTTATTAATGCAATTATCTAATCAACCAAACACATGGCAGTTGCTTAAATGCATTTAGGGGTGTGGTCATGGTCAAGACAATCTCCTGAACTCCAAACTGAATTTCAGAATTGGACAGAAAGGTGATTTAAGCAATTTTGAGCGTGACATGGTTGTTGGTGCCAGACAGGGCGGTCTGAGTATTTCATAATCTGCTCAATTACTGAGATTTTCACACACAACCATTTTTAGGGTTTACAAAGAATGGTGTGAAAAGGGAAAAACATCCAGTATGTGGTAGCCGCAAATGCCTTGTTGATGCTAGAGGTCAGAGGAGAATGGGCCGACTGATTCAAGCTGATAGAAGAACAACTTTGACTGAAATAACCACTCGTTACAACCGAGGTATGCAGCAAAGCATTTTTGAAGCCACAACACGCACAACCTTGAGGCGTAAGGGCTACAACAGCAGAAGACCCCACCGGGTACCACTCATCTCCACTACAAATAGGAAAAGGAGGCTACAATTTGCAATGAGTCTCCATTTCTGTTGAAACATTCAGATGGTAGAGTCAGAATTTGGTGTAAACAGAATGGGAACATGGATCCATCATGCCTTGTTACCACTGTGCAGGCTGGTGGTGGTGGTGTAATGGTGTGGGGGATGTTTTTTTTTTTTGGCACACTTTAGGCCCCTTAGTGCCCTTAGGGCATCGTTTAAATGCCACGGCCTACCTGACCATTGTTTCTGACCATGTCCATCCCTTTATGACCACCATGTACCCATCCTCTGATGGCTACTTCCAGCAGGATAATGCACCATGTCACAAAGTTGGAATCATTTCAAATTTGTTGTTTTTTTGACAATGAGTTCACTGTACTAAAATGGCCCCCACAGTCACCAGATCTCAACCAAATAGAGCATCTTTGGGATGTGGTGGAACGGGATATTCGTGCATCCCACAGATGTGCATCCCACAAATCTCCATCAACTGCAAGATGCTGTCCTATCAATATCGACCAAAATTTAAAAAAAATGCTTTCAGCACCTTGTTGAAACAATGCCACGTAGAATTAAGGCAGTTCTGAAGGTGAAAGGGGGTCAAACACACTATTAGTATGGTGTTCCTAATAATCCTTTAGGTGAGTGTATATGTATACATTTGATATCAATATGTACCTAATATGAACTCTTTAGATACAAATGTGTACTTTCTCAAAGAGACCAGTCCCAATGACAGCTAGGGTACATATTTTGACCATCCTTTCTGCCAGTGTAGGGTACTAGCTAACTTTTAAAAAATTGTAACTGTTAAAGGCTGTTGACAATTTTTCTGAACCAGCTTAGTCAAGCAAACATTCAACATTTGTCTTCGCAATCTTTGTACCTCAAACATGAAAGTGTCCACTTCTTCCTGAATATCCTCATGACTCAGATTCTTTCCATTCTCATCAGTAGTTTTCAACAGCATATCCAGAAAGGCTTGTCTCTTCCTCTGCCCCTGGTCAGAATCACCGTCACAGTCAGAGCTCATGAACTTTGCTCTCTCCTTAATAACCTTCAGGTGAAAAAAAATAATTAAGAATTATGTCGTTTTGCTGGTTTTTACTTGTTTGGCCAAGCGTGGGGAATGTGATTGATCGAGCCTGGTCGAGTTCAAAAAACAAAATGGCGGCCAAAAAAGCAGCTGGAGCCCAACTTTAGTTTAAATAAAGTTTTATTTTCACTTCGTACACCTTTTCATTACATTTCTAGCAAGAAATTAGATTTGTAGTTTTCTCATATGCGATAAGTTATCAAGAATGCGCTCTCTGTTTACATTTCAAACTGAATTCCATTACGCTGCCTATGAAGGCTGTCCGAAATCCCAATGCATCCTATGTTGTCTTAGAAAATGACGTGTTTGTCCTGCGGTGGCTACCGTAGCTTGATCCTTTTACCGTAGCACATTGATCCTTTAAAACCAACCAACGCTGACCAAAACTACTCACGCTTGTAGTAAAGGAGTGTAAAATCTTCAGTCTCCTGGAATGTTCTTTGCCTTCTTCTAACATACCGTAGATCCAGTCTGGCCACAACCATGGTGCTCTCTGTCTCTTGGTGATGATGTCACTCATTCTGCAAGAGGAATATTAACACAATTAATTAACACAATAATTTGAATGAACTGTTTTCAGAAAGACTAACACAGATGCCATGTTTATTAGTGAAAAACTGTAACATTGTTCTTAAAAGAGAACTTGCTACTGTACTTACTTATAGACACTTTGCACATACTCAGAGTCAGCATTACTTTGTGCAAAGATTTTCTTCCCCATTGCAGTTTCTTTAGAAGGCAAACATATTTTGATGTGCTTAACACCCCATTCAAATGTTCTAGGCAATTCATCCAGACATTTATTTGAACAAAATTCACATTTTCTTTTTCTGAATGATATGTTCAAGACAATACTCACCACATATGATGTCCAGAGCACATAATGTTATGTAGCTAAAGCAGTTAAACGGCTCACCACCTGCATGCTTCTCCATCTTCTGTATCAAAATATCAGTCTGCTCATTCATCACTTCCAGGAAGTCGGTGAGAATGGAGAAGTGAAAGGTTGGAGTCAGCATTTTACGTCGGTTACGCCATTTCTCACCTGTGCTGTTTTTAATGGAAAGAAAACGTTGTGAGCTCAACATACTTTTGAATATTATTCAGATTTACAGTGCACATGAATATAATGTTATATTCAGAATTTCAGATACATGCTTGGACTGCACTGTGTTTGGACAGATGGTCAGTGACCTTGTCTTCAGTCTTGCAGATTACGAGTTACTGTGCTTTGTGCAGAATGGTTGATGCAAGCTGTCTTGGATATGAGATCTGTCCGTTTAACAGGTAGTCTTCAACTGCATTTAAATATTTATAGTTTAACTTTAAGAGGTGGTTTCCCGGACAGGGCTTATCCTAGTCCCAGACTAAAATGCATGTTTGAGCTGCAATAATAAGTATTTTAACATACATCAGTGCCATTGTTTCGTCTCAAGATGCACATAAGTATTATTTTTTGTTAGGTTTGTTTGCAAAAACTACTTGAATGTCGTAATATAACTAAGGCCTAGTTCTGGATTTATCTTTCCTGTCCGGAAAGCTGCCCCTAAAACAACCCGAGCCCTTTAAAGCAACTGAAAATGGCATTTGTTTGACAATTATTATTTATTTAGTTGCATTTGATTTTGTGATTTTACATTTTATTTACATTAACGCCACTAACCAAATGGATGGATATGCTAACCTCTTCAGTATTCTGTATAACTTCAGCCAGTGTTTTCATAAACAAGAATTTACACAACCATAAATTTAAAAGGTGTTGACACCTCAGTTCAAGGACATGCTAGAGATAAAGAATCCCATCTACATTAAATAACCTGTATTGTCTGCATATTATGCTAGAAAAGGTAAATATTACACATACTAGCTTTAAAGAAAATGTTACATACAGTGTGGAGGATAATGGCGAGGACGAGCGATAACAATAACTTTTATTATAAATGAAGCACATATACAGCAACATTTGACAACAATGGATAAAGACTGGAACAAAGGCGGGGAAATACTGTATATACACAGGGACTAATGATTACTAAACTAGAAACAGGTAAGGATGAAAAATTAAGCAGATGGGGAACAGGTGATGAGAGAAGGAGTCAAAGGAGTCTGCGGGACCAAAAGAGGTGTTTCCCAATTTTGGGACATCTTCAAACTGAAATATGTGTTTTTCCACCTCTTTGTTTGATTGGCTCAAATTGAATGCCTTATATAAATAAGACACATAGTCCTCTCGCTCTCTGTTGCTCGTTTTCTGTGTAATTTACATATTTTGAAGTGCAAAAACATATACTGTTATGGCATGGTATAAAATAGTTTAGAAATGATTCAAGATTACTTAATATAGTTATTGAATAGATTAAGCCAAATGATCTTTCTTTTTTTGTTATTTTGGCACAAAAAATATTTTGTATACATTTACATATTTAATTTTTCTGACTAAATTACATTATTGATATAGTTGCCTTCCCTTTTAGCAACTTAAAATGTCATCACATGTTTCCTTAAGGCATATTCCTAAAGAAAATGTTTCCATACGTCTGCACTTAGGCACTCAGAAAAAGTGAAATGCTTTTTATTCCTTTATATCAATTTTTTGTACATAAATCCTTGATTAAGAGAAAATGCGAAAGAAAAATTATGTAATGTATGGCTTTTCAGGGGTTCTGTACTTTTAATTGGATTTTTAAAAACGCCTACTCCCAGTCTGAAAACACCCAAAATTGGAAAAACGCCCTCTTTTTGTTCCGCAGAGACCTGTACTTGGGTGATGATGATAACACTGGGGCAAGACTGTGACAAAGAGCCTGATTTACTTAAGCTGTGGCCACACCAAAAGATTTTTTAAATCTTATCAGATTTTCAAAATGTGAGAGACCAGAAACATGATGAAAAAATTGACGTTTTAACACGTTTGTTCCTATAGTACTATGTGGAGTGCTGCTATGTGGTCATGACAGCACACCAAGCACCATCAGATTAACTTCACAAACAATGCGAGTCTCAGCTGGGAACACAGGAAATCTCGCGGAGATCTCGTAATGTTTCTCGCGGCCAAAAGTAAACAAATATGGCAAACAATGGGCATAAAGTACATAATTTTTTTTTTTACATTTCTGATGTCCATCTCACTTTGGACTGTGCCTGCTGCGCCATTTAGTTGTTATGGTTTCATCTTTCATCAGCTTGCTTTCTGATTGGGTACTGTTTCGTTTCATGTGACACATCTACAGTGTGTGTTCGCGTTTGTCCTCGGAGTTTACCTCGCACTACAAGATTTCTGATTTGCCCCGACGTGCTTCCGAGCAGATTCAGATGCTCTTAACACACCACAGGAAAATCTGATAAGATTATCGTTGCAACCACAAAGGCGATCGGGATAAGGATTGTCGTAAGGTGGAAAATCGGCCCAAATTCAGCCCGATAATCTTGTGGTGTGTACCCGAAACCATCATTTTGTCGTTAAATAGCGACTGTTGAGATTTACTAAAAATGCGCAGTGGATAATAAGCACTGAAAAGTGTGGTCTAGTTATTTTTTGCGCTCGCGCTAATTTGCCACGTTTAGTAAATTAACCCAAAGACTTTTAATAGTTAACATAACAGCAAACTGAAACAGGAATAAGCATGGAAGAAAACTGAATGTAATTTTAACAATAATGGTGGTAAAGCACACCATACTGTATGTGTACCTGGTAAGCAGGCCTGTGCCAAGCCAAGGATGAAGAAACCTATATGCAAATGACTTGTCAATGTGTCTGGAATTATTGAGGACAACCTGAGAGGAAAACACAATAGATCTGAGATTAAACTAGTGCTTGTAGACAAAACATTTCTAAAATATTGTCAAATAAGAAATAAATGTATGTACCTCAATATTCTCTGCATGATATAAGATCAGAAAGGGCACTGGACCCACCCAAACCTTTGTTAGTGGAAGGTGTCTGTATTCATTTGTGCCCACAATTATCTGGTTGAAAAATTCTTCAAGAGAAACACACTATTATAATGCACAAATGTCACCGTATTCTTGAGATTTAGACAAAAGTTATTACAATTTCTTACCCCCTGCATTGGTTTTAAACTGCAGCGCGTTGCCAATGATTGGGAAAGCACCTTGCATTTCTGGAATCGGTCTCATTTCGTTCCATTTTTGCAAGTAACTTTTAAATGGATGAAATGTTGTGGATGCCAAAAGAAGTACAAGAATGGTTGTAAATATAATCCCCACGACATATAATCCTAAAACGACACCCATCTCGGTCGAACGAAAAAGGCTAAAGCTCTAAATGAAGGGCACAGGTTGAACTTAAGACTTCACTGTTTTGCTTGCTTAATACAAACAAGACTGTTATATTATACAACCTGGACAAATGTGGGTTATCTGTGGGTGAACTGCCTTCTGCTGAAACATTAACAGAAAGTAGGGCAAATTCAGGAACAGATAGTGATCTGTATGTAGGTATTATTTACAGGCTTTGTTGCTATGTATGACACACAATTCTGTCTCTAATGAAATCTTTTATTTAAGACCAGGGTGCAGTAAATCGGGGTCTTATGGAGGTTATCTTTCACCTTCAAGAAGCTCAGTGAGTTTTTAGTTTGTTTACTTTAGAAAATACACTATAGTAAAACATATATGAGGGGATATTTCTGAAAGATTTGAGACAGACATATCTACTTTAAATTATCTATAATATTTTATAGATAATACATTGTTAAACCTTCGCCAGATTCTATAAATGATTGAAGCTAATGAAATTAAGTGTTTGAATCGAATACTTCAGTTTGGTAAATCGATATCAACAAATAACAATACTATTAACCCACAAGAAAAACATTTATGATTAGTTTTCTATCATCATATTAGCTTTACGAAAAGCAACAAAACATATGTAAATTAAACATTTCGGGATATGTCTTGTGTTTGGCACAGGGAACACTGTGCTGGTGGATCAGTTCATTTTTGCTGTTTGTTTCAGATGTTGAGGTCATGGCAAAAAACTCTCCAGTCCATGAAAGTAAGGCACTGGTGGACAGTCTGTAGCTATAAGTCGTGCCAATATAGGTAGTAAACAACACATAAACTGATATCATGACTATGACAGCACAAATTATGCAGTTTTGTCCAATTACAAAATGAACTGGCCTGTTATGGCACGACTGGTTGAAATTTTTTTCTCACATGCACAGGAAACCGGTTGAGATGTTTCCGATGATTCTGGCCACCTAAAAGCACAATGCAATAGATATTCTTATATTGTTTGTCTCTTTCCTTTAGCACATTGCCTTATTAAAAGTGTTAATTAATCTCCAGTGTCCCAAAGACCAAACAACGTATTCATAACTGACAAAATTTCACTTTTAATTAAACCCCCTTTGTCACTGCTTATTTTTCTGGATCATTATTTGTTGAATGTATATAGCATAAGTTAAAAACTTTTCAGGCTGTATAAAATTCCGTATTGCATAAACATCAGGTGTAATAGGTGCAATAATATACAACTACAGTAGTTGTGTTGTATACTGTATACATATACTGTTTAAATTATATATTATATATGTCAATCAGTCTGTGAAAACACTAGCTAAAATCTTTTTTTTGTGATTTCTGGTTTTCTATATAAAATCATCCTACATAATGTAAAGAACACTGTGTTAAAATACAGGCTTAATATTTTTAATACTGATTGAGTAATACTATGGCTGAATCCGAAACCGCATACTGCCATACTATATAGTAGGCAAAAAGCAGTAGGCGAACGAAAAGTATGTCCGAAACCTCAGTATACGTAAATGGGTAGGCGAGAAATAGAATTTTGGACTATTTCTCGCGAGATTCAAAAGCACGTGTACTTAAGTATCGTCCGAAACCGCCTACTTACTGAAATTGTAGTAGGGGAAACAGTACGTGAACAGAGTAGTATGTCCAAATCCTCAGTATCAATAAAATCAGTAGGCGAGAAATCCGCGGATGCCCTACTGAGTCGGCCCAGATTCTGAAGCGTGCATGGGATGGACACTTCTATCCCAGCTTTCCCATGATTCTACGGGAAAGCAAAGCAATCGATCGGAGACCAACCAATCGGGTGATTTCGATACGTTACACAGGACTGTTCCTCAGCACCCTGACTTCACGCACAGACCCAGGATATAAGTGCTCATAAGTGCTAATAAAGCTGCAGAATTATCACAGCTGTGTTGAGATGACAGTAAATATGTGATGGTTTGTTAGAAAAATACATTTGAATAAAGTTTTGTTTGATATGGGATTCACTTCTATACGTTTGGTTTTATTCATTCATTTTTTTATTCATGTTTACTGTTGTTTTAAGTAAATACAAGAGATTGCTTCACTAAAATGTATATAATCACATGGCCTGCATTGTCTAGTTTGTATTCAAGCACAGCTGTCATCTGAAAATAGATATTAAATTACAATCTGCTTGTTTTACTTATTTTTGTCCACTACAAAATAATGTGTAATATTTCTGTAACACTGACAGAGACCGTAGTAGAGTTGTCAAGATACTGATGCAATCAGGTGCACCTGTCCCTCATACACACGCATACGTTTTCATGTCTGTTATTAGTTTGTTTGAGTTCATGCACCGCTGTAGGTGGATGACATCTAAGTACCGTGAGATCGATTCCCGAAATCATATGGAGAAGTCTGATTTTGAGTCGCTCTCGCGGTATTGTGATGTCAACCTCCTGTCAGTTCTTGTGGTTCCGCATGAACTCGAACAAGTCTACTACGTCATAGGTCGCATGATAACGTCAACATGGCGGATGCTGTCCATACTTAACGTGAACGTACGTACTGTCTTAGCGCACGTTAAGTGGGTACACAGTGAAATTCAGTACCTACACAGTAAGTATGTGATTTCGGATTCAGTGTCAAAGATCAAAATAAATGATTGAAATCAAACTTTGATGCTCCTTATATCATAATTAGATCACAAGACTGAATATTACAGGAAGGGTCACACAATATTATATTATATATAATGCATACTGTAAATACTATATTATTATTATTATATTTGTGAAATATGTAATATCATATTTTACCTATAGAGCTAAATAAGGGCATGTTTCCTCCCTCTGCATCAGTACAGGAGGAGATGGGCAAACGTCTTCTGCTGGGTGTTGAACACTCCAGAAAGCCGCTAGCTGTAGAAGTGATACCCATACTGAAGCCTGTCACCCCCATATGTGTGCTCTCACCTAAGAGACATGCAGACAAACGAAGATAATTAATCACATTTACAAATTTCACAAACCACCATTTTTTGTTACATCCAAACTGAGCAAAGATTTTTTTTTAGTAAGCAAAGCTACATTGTGCTCGTGCTGTTTCTCCTGCCATTGTGCAAAATCAGGCCTAAATTTTCGACCCACCCTTCAAACAACCTCGACCTGTCCTCATGTGGCAGGCAAAATCCAAAGGAGTGAAGGACCTTTTCATAGGCGTGTCTGACTGAAAAACATGACATGAGTTACAGTTAACACTTTACCAATTGTTTTACCCTTTTTTAGCACTTTTAGCAATGCACTTATGGTTACAATATTATAGTAACTCAATCAAAAAACAAATAGCAGCATGTGACCCTGGACCAAAAAACTGTCTTAAAGGGACACTCCACTTTTTTGAAAATAGGCTAATTTTCCAGCTCCCCTAGAGTTAAACATTTGATTTTTACAGTTTTGGAATCAATTCAGCTGATCTCTGGGTCTGGCGGTACCACTTTTAGCATAGATTTAAGCATATGATATTACGCAGTGCCTGAAAATAGTCCCCTGCCATTGAAAGTTACCAAGGGGACTATTTTCGGGCACTGCATAATGAGAGTATAGTTCCTAGCCATATCTGCCTAGAAAAACGCAACTTTTAATTCCCTCGGTCTTAGTACACGATGTAACTACAGAAGAGTCAAGTTTTAAATACAGTAGGAAACATATTGAAACTCTTTTTTTTTAGCACGATGAGTAATTTTTGAGCATGATGCTAATGGTCTAATCAGATTCAATGGATTATGCTAAGCTATGCTAAAAGTGGTGCCGCCAGACCCGGAGATCGGCTGGATGGATTTCAAAGCGGTAAAAATCTAATGTTTAACTCTAAGGGAGCTGGAAAATTGGCCTATTTTCAAAAAAGTGGAGTGTCCCTTTAAGGGCTCTTTTCACTGCATGAAAAGAGCTGTATACGGACAAATACGGGATGGGAAATCCCTGCTAAACTTTAGGTTTGCCAGATTTTTGAGGCAGAGTGCCTGGAAAGGTAATACACCAAAGTAAACTTGTGAAACATCCAGAAACTTTACGTTTGTGGATGTATATAGGAACTGGTGGAAGTTTCCAGGAATCCTTACAGCTGGTTGTGAGGAGAGGTGGGTGTGAGGTGTGAAGGGCTTTTTATATGTTAATGACCCACAGGTAGAGGTGTCTTCTTTGTTCTCAGAGCTGAGTGTGGTGGGGTGGGGGGTTAACCATGTCTCTTTAAGACAGCACATACAGTATTGTGGTACATAAAAACTGTTTTCTAAATACGTTTATTATTAATATAATTTAATTAGTCTATTTAAGAAACTTAGCATCATTCAAAATAACTAAAATTCAATGGACACAATTACAATTTTAATGTGTTAAAGTTATGTCTCTGACTCAAGAGAAATGCAACAAATGTTATTCCAGAATATTTATTTCCAACACTTTGAAAACATGTCTCCAACTGCCCTAGGTCAGAATATTGTGCACATTTCTCTCAATGCTGCATACATCGTTTAAAAGAAGCCGTTCAAACGACATCATGTAACACATTTTTGCTAGCTAGAATGTTGATAAATTAGTCAGTGAAATGTAAAGCTGCTTGATTTTGCTGATGTCTCATGATTTGAAGTTCACTGTTTCTATTGTTATTATAATTCTACCCTAACATTTCATTAAATCTTTTAAAATAGAAACAAAAATATTAATAGACAGGCCCATAATCTAAAAGACAGTCTTTCACATGAATGCAAAACATGTTGGGTGATACCGACTGACAAACTCGGGTAAACATATCTGCAGATACCTGTCAGCTACTGTACTTCTAATCCAGAGGTGCCCAAAGTTGGCCCACAATAGATCTTTAATTTGGCCCATCATGCCACATGAGATAAGGAAAAAGAACAAAAGTCATTGACGCAGATGTTCATATTTTTAATTAAACATTTTCTAAAATGTATCATTTTTTTGTTGTATTTTTACATTACAAAAATGTAAATTAATATTAAATGCAAGGGATTAAAGTGAATTTTTTTATGTTTCATGCATACTTGAAAGTGTATAAAATGCATCACAAAACTTAATGAACTCGGGTACTACAGGCTAAAAATGAAGAGGTTTTGGCAGTGGCACACAGAGAAAAGGATATTTTAAATTGGTTGGCAAAATGATTTTTTTTACAAAAAGCCTTGGAAAATAAAACTGCATTAGTTATGCATAAACAGAGTAATGTTTGCTTATTTATTTTTAAAATATTAGAAAATTATAAATTAGGGTTTATCAGAGCAACTTTAATTTTATTATAACACAACAACATTTACTTTTGGGCCACGGCCCTCAGTCAGGTTTGGCCCTTGTAAGGAAAATGTTCGGGCACCAATCAATGTGTAGTTTATCTGAGGAGGTAACTGTTTAGCATATGATAATGCATGCTTGTACAAAGTCAGTCCACATATTATAATGTTTGTCTTCAATCAATCAATTTAAATAAATGAGATGGGGACTTTATAATATAATAAGGGTCCATATATCACAGTGATAAAAGACATACATGTATTTTTACTTTAACATGAACTAATGCTGAGTTAAGGCATATACTATCATAAACTAAGAGTCATCATTAAGATGACATGTTTTTCATTGTTAGTTAATGCATTCATTTACAATGAACTAATTTGAGTTCATGTTGTAAAGTAAGTTCAGTAAGTTACATGTCTTAACTCAGCATTAGTTTTGTATTTACTTATATTTAAGTAAGAATTCATTTAGGTATATGTTCAATGTTTCCAATGATGAGCAGTTAATCCACTAAACCCAAAGATAATTCCTGAGGCATGTTTAAAGAGATTTGTTTTTCATCAAAGATTTTATATTTAAGAAAATCTGAGCATCATTCAAAATAACTGTTAACATGTTTGTCAACTAAACATGTTTTGTCAACGTTATAAACTTTATAGAAATATTTTTTATTAATGACCAAGTATAAAGAACCATGCATAGCGTGAAAACGCGGATTATATAAAAGTATATAATAAAGTGCGAGCAGAGGATCAATCAAACTTGGGCTGGAATGATTGTAGTGCATCCAATGCACCTTGGAATTCGTAGTTTACATCTACAGCAGCATATGCTACAGCAGTGACAACGCCAAAGAAAAGGACTACATTTCCCAGAATGCACCTGCACCCACTCATCTGCCCCCACTCTTCAGGTGCGACTGCTTGACCTATGGGCTTGACGGGAAAATTCAAAATCGCGAACCGTTACAGCCTGGACTTCTCGGTGTCAGTGTTGCCAGATTGGGCGGGTTCCCGCCCAATTGGGCGGTTTTGAATTTGATTGTGCGGGTAAAAATTGGCTTGGGCGGTTGTGCAAAAATTGGGCTGGTTTGGGATCAGTTGGGCGGGTTTGAAACGTGCATTTTATAGGCTTATTATTTAACAAAAAACCCAAATGTGCATGTATTTCATGACGTTACTAAACACACGCCCACTGCATGTGTTTGTGTTGACGCCACGCCGATGATGAGTCCGCGTTTAACCAATCACAAGTGATAGCAGCCAGCCAGCTCTCTCAGCGGCAAATCAAGATGTTACAGATAGGAGTTGGAGAGTGACCCGGGCCTGAAGCAAATGGATAATGCCTTTTAAATCGGAAAATAGCACTGCAAATTCTGCAACACGGACTCCGGATTGCAACGTATACGTTGCTTGTCACACGTCGGCCGTGTCTCAATGCGAATGCTGCAGCCTCCGGAGGTCGCATTTCTAGGCTCCATATACGTCATCAAGACGGTCTTGTTTTAGAATATTAACAGTTATAAAGTTGACTTTTATTCTTAGTTAATAGTAAATTGTTGTAATGTGCTTATACCTTGCGAATGTAATGGTCAGTTAACTAAAATAAACCAGGCTTGATGACGTATGCACCCTGCATACGCGACCTCCGCAGGGCGCAGGCTGCAGCTGGAGTGAGAAACGGACATCAATTACACGTGTTTGAGCCGTGGATGAATTATCGGAGCATTTCAGGTGAACAGAACCAAATGTTCGGCTGTCATTTAGTCAATTGTGGAACCATGAACTTCAGCCAGACTACATAGTTCTGAAAAGTTCAGATGTTCACAGTGTTCTTCAGCTTCCTTGCAAGTTAACGCACAACCAACAGCCTATTATTATTGTTCTGCATTTACTGCTTAAGGTAAGCCTATTTACGATCTCTCTCTCACACACACCTATTTATCAAGAGTAAAAATACATTATTAATAATAATATAAATAGATAAAAAACGTTATTAACGAATTGGGTATTTGAATAATCATAAAACAAATATACGCTGTAAAAGTGCATTGTGCGTGTGGGCGAGGGAGCATAATAATGTAGCTGTTGTGAACAAGTTATGTCATTTTGCTAGTGTGGTTTTGTTCTGGTGTCTATAGTATGTTGCATTAATTGTGTAAGTTAAAATAACTAAATGCTAATCAAATTAAACCAAAATGTTGATTTAAATATTTTGGGCGGTTTTTTGTGCGTTTGGGCGGGTTTTGGAACACTTTTGGGCTGGAAACCATCAACTCTATCTGGCAACACTGCTCGGTGTATTTCTTTGTTTGCTTGCACATCAACAGTAAGGTAAGTTTGATTTAATTAGTTTGTCTGCATCGCGCTGATCGGTTGCCTATTTGTTCATATTATGTTATTTACTATGATTCGTTTTTGTCTTTATACTAGAACTGTTTGAATTTAAAGCACAAACAGTAAAACATTAAGGGTATACATGGTACACAGCGGTAAACATGAGGTTAAAAATACGCGAAGTAACATTCAAACCGGGCTGTTAAAAGAATCAATTCGATGTTTAAGTTTTTAAAACAAAACTATAAAGAAGCCAAGATGAGAAGTTCTTTTCTTAAAAAAAAAAAAGAAACAGTAACTTGTGTGTTGGAAATGTTAGCAGCCAGCAAGTGTCTCTCTGCTATTTTAAATGATACACAGACGATCTTTTGTTGTTTAAAAGCTCATTGCTTTAGTTCTGGTAGATGCGGCTTATTTTTCAAGACGGTTTTAATAGCTTTATATTGATTTGTAACAAAGCCAGCTTCACTTTGAGAGAACCTAGATGCTAATTGTAAAGAAGCTTGGAGTCATAATATATTTTAACGTAATATGTTTGCTGTTCTTCATCTTTTTAAATATGAAGTCTATCCATGTTTGTGTTTACAGAGGTCATGTTCACTGTGGTCAACTTGTGGACGCTGAAGAGGTTTCTGGGTAAAGATGATTTAAGTTTATTCATTCAATTTTAAAAACCAAACAGGTTAAATAGTAAACAGATGTGTTATGATGTATGTGATTTTGATTTTTAATTCTGTGTTTGACAGAGAAATAATGAAGTAACAGTGGAAGCTAAAACATCAGACTGATCCAGACACTGAAGAAATTGATGTCACTGCAATCTGGCCAAAATGATGTAAGTTTAATAATGAAATTATTAAATCAAACAGGTTAAATAGTAAATAGATGTGTTATGATGTATGTGATTTTGATTTTTAATTCTGTGTTTGACAGAGAAATATAATGAAGTAACAGTGG
This sequence comes from Misgurnus anguillicaudatus, assembly GCF_027580225.2. Classification (NCBI taxonomy): domain Eukaryota; kingdom Metazoa; phylum Chordata; class Actinopteri; order Cypriniformes; family Cobitidae; genus Misgurnus; species Misgurnus anguillicaudatus. Next base: position 16,374,061 of record NC_073352.2, on the reverse strand, counting down.
AAGCTAAAACATCAAACTGATCCAGACACTGAAGAAATTGATGTCACTGCAATCTGGCCAAAATGATGTAAGTTTAATAATGAAATTATTAAATCAAACAGGTTAAATAGTAAATAGATGTGTTATGATGTATGTGATTTTGATTTTTAATTCTGTGTTTGACAGAGAAATATAATGAAGTAACAGTGGAAGCTAAAACATCAAACTGATCCAGACACTGAAGAAATGGATGTCACTGCAATCTGGCCAAAATGATGTAAGTTTAATAATGAAATTATTAAATCAAAGAGGTTAAATAGTAAATAGATGTGTTATGATGTATGTGATTCTATTTTTATTCTGTGTTTGATAGACAACTATATTGAAGTAGCCTACTGTAATGAAGCTGCAGAACGTCACAGAGACTCTGAGGACATCAACACAGAATATCAAGTATGAAGATGTACATTATGAAGTTCTTTGATCATATATTGTTGTATCTTTGTATAGTTTAATGTAAACTTTCTAAAATGTACAACTTTATCATTTTGATTTGTCATGTGTGTGTGTATCTGTATATGTATATGTGTAATAGTATTATGCCAAATACTTATATGTACTTTTATATTTCCAAAGGGCTCCCAAGAGATGTCTGTCCAGATGAGGGTGCATCAACGTTACCTTTGCTGACAAGTATATGCTTTACAATGTAAAACCTAACAGTTAACTTAACTCAAACCATTTAAGGAAATTGGTTGCCATAAATCATTAAGTTTTAAAAAAACATACATTTGAGTACTGTGAACTTAAGTCTTGTGCAATTATGCACTTATATTTGGGTAGTGTGAACTTAAGTATAAGTGCTTAACTGCATGTGACTCAATTTGTTTAAGTTCACAGTGCTCAGATCTATGCGTTTTGAAACTTGAATGGTTTGGTGCAACCGGTTTTCTTAAATGTGAGAAATTACAGTGTTACAGTGAGAAATGTTTGAATAATTCCAAGACAGATCTCTGTGATTGATTCTACACTGCAAAAAAATCACTTTCTAACACTTATCTTGTTTTCAGTAGAAAAACTAAAAATTCTTAAATCAAGATGCATTTTCTTGATGAGCAAAATTACCTTAGAAAATATGTCTAGTTTTTAGACAAAAATATACAATTTAAGATAATTTGTGCCTAAACAAGAAAAAATATCTAACAATGGGGTGAGAAAATTGTGTTTTAATTAAGTTTTTAAGAAAAAAGAAAACTTAAGATTTTTTTCTCACACTATTGGCAGATATTTTTGCTTGTTTTAAGCACAAATTCACTTAATACACAGACACACACACATTATTTATTTGGTCTAAAACTAGACTTATTTTCTTGGGTCATTTTGTTCCTCAGGAGGAAGCATTTTAATTTAAATAATATTTCTACAGAAAACAAGACAAAATACTATGTAAGAAAGTCATTTTTTGCAGTGTAGGACTAATTTCTTTAGATTATTTAGATATTTACTACATTACAGTGGCAGCTGGTGACTTCTTTTTTTGTGAGCACTCAATGCGAAGTTTGTCACAACAAGTATATAGCCCGTCATTTGTGTGGTTCCCAATTTCAAAATATGTGTTCTGTGTGTCGAGTGCGTGTATGTGCATCACGTGTTTTGACTAAACACGTGATGCACGTGGTTTACATGAAGCAACAAACACATATTTTAAAAACACAAGCAACACGCATGACACTCTGAACACTTATTTTGAATTTGCAACCCTCGGATGAGCAGTCACGAGCAGCCACTGCTACATTACATTGTACTGCTTTGAATGTAGTTTTCATTGTTGCTTTTATTTTGTTTTATTTTACTCTAATATTGCTTTCTCTGTCTGTATATTTATGAGTTTAAATGGTATTGTTTATGTATGCAACTTTTAATATTTGTGTATTATATTATTTTGTGATTGTGACAATTGTGGATTGTTCAGTTTTTTATTAAATAAACATTTCAAACTCAAGTTTTTTTTTTTTTAAGGGTTTTGGGGATGTATAGTAGTATATAGTGGGGGGGTGTAGTCTATCTGCATAGCAGGCAAATAACCAATCAAGTCACTAAGCTATGAGGGCTTGGGTTGGGCTTAAAACAAAGTGTAACCAATCAAATTATCTCAACTGGAAAGTTTCAAAGTTGTGTCCCAATAGTTGTCAGAGTTTTGGGAGGGGGTTTTAAAAGCAACCAATCAGTGTTGAGATTAAACACCAATGGGGACACTAGAATTGTGCAAAGGTGTGAAATTCCAGTACCTCTGTAGGTGTGAAAGTGGCCCCTGCAAAAATCTTCAATGGGATTACTTGCCATGGCAACAAATGGCTGCATATTCCACGGTGATATCCCCTCAGCAAGATACATCCGAATTGGTATCATTACGGGAGTTTCCTAACTTGGTGGAATTAGTAGTTTACCCTCAGTGGAACTAGTAGATACTTCCGAAAATCAGTAGTGTTTACAGGAGTTTCCTAGTACGGATACACCTCTTTTCATGCAGTGTTTTTTATTGAGATTTATACATCATCTGAAAGCCTTCCAGTGATGTTTGGTTGGTTTGATATAACACAATTTGGCTGTGATACAACTATTAAAAAAGCTGAAATCTGAGGGTGCAAAAAAATGATAAAAAAGTTTCGATAAATTTATGGTAGAAAATGTACAAAATATCTTGTAAATTTGACCCATACAATGTATAGTTGGCTAATGCTAAGAATATATCTACTATTTATGACTGGTTTGGCCCAGGGTCACATATGGGTTTGGAAAGGCATGAGGGTAAATCTGCCCCTGTCTTTAAAATCCAGGCTATCCAAGACATCAAGGTTATACATTTTAGGTTATATTTAATAAAGCATGTTCTATACATGTAGGACGAGTTTATGTGAAAAAAACGTAAATCACAAGAAAAAGACTGTAGATGGGTTTCCACAGGCAGGGTCAAAAATACTATCAAAATGTTAAAGGGACCCTCACCTTTTTTTTTAATATTATCATTTTCCAGCTCCCCTAGAGTTAAACATTTGAGTTTTACAGTTTTGGAATCCATTTAGCTGATCTCCGGATCTGGTGCTACCACTTTTAGCATAGCTTAGCATAATCCATTAAATCTGATTAGACCATTAGCATCACGCTAAAAAATAACCAGAGAGTTTCAATATTTTTTTTCCTATTTGAAACTTGACTCTTCTGTAGTTACATTGTGTACAGAGAATGAAAGAAAATTAAAAGTTACAATTTTCTAGGCAGATATGGTTAGGAACTATACTCTCATTCTGGTGTAATAATCAAGAGCTGTGACTGAAACCGTTCCCTCGTTCACTCATTCACTATTCCCTATATGGGGAATGACAGTTGAGTCCACTATATGGGGAAGAAGCAAATGAAAATGAGTGAGCGATTTCGGACACTGACGTAAATATCATGCGTCAGAGAGCTGTCGCAGAGATTCATCATGAACACCTGTGTCGCTTTATTGATTGTGCTGTGAAATAGAAAAGTTTACTTTCTTACTGTTTTTCACATTTGTCATGTTATTCTATTAATAAAGAGAGCAAAACAACTGCTTATAATATTTATTTACTTCTGTTTATTTATTGTTTAATAAAAATGCATTAGATTTTAAATAAAAGATAACGCAATTATTTTTCATTTGTTTATTTTCAAAAAGTAAAAAATAACTGACAACAAGAAGTAACAAAAGTGTATAAACCTAAATGTTTGGTGTTTACTGTCAGTATCCTTCAGCTGATTCAAGTTACGCGTTCGTCTCCCATTGCATCATGGGAAATATGAGTGAATGAGTGTACATCGAATGTACCCTCAAAATCAGAGTGCATTGTGGGTAAAAAGTAGTGAATGAATGTAGGGAATGAAGTTGTTCACTCAGGTTTCGGACACCACTACAAAATGGCCGACACCCGATATAGTGCACTATATAGTGGATAGGGAGCGGTTTCAGACACAGCTAAGGACTTAACATGACTGCAGCAGCCGCAATAATATTACACAATGCCCGAAAATAGTCCTATGCTATTGAAAGTTAACAAGGGGACTATTTTCAGGCACTGCATAATATCACTACGCCTGCTATTTTCCAAAAAGTGGAGTGTCCCTTTAATGTTTAAGTAAACCGTAAGACATTCTGCAGTGTGTAAATGATTGTACGGCAGTATTACTCTGAATGTCTGGGTAGTATTGGGTCGGGAAAGAGCTTCCAGCATCAGGGTGGGTTCTCTTAATGGTGGGAGGTTGTTAACTGGGTGCATGGCACTGGTTGCTCCACCTCTTAAAATCCTCCCTCTGAGCTACAGTACAGTCAAAAACAGAGATAAAGATCATAATTGTGACTTCAAACACAACTGAAATTAGTGCAATAGACTAACAATTTTAATGCACTTGTATACAAAGGAAAATACAGAGGCATATTAGAATAAAAAAATATATTTTAGATTAGTTTAAGGTAGTTTGAACTTGTATCAATGAGCAAAGGGCAACCATGTTTCCTATGTCATGTTGACCATATTATTGATACCTTTCACCTATTTAATAACAGTGACTACCTCTGTTTACAGTGTTCAAAGTCTTCACAGCTAACTGTTTGTGTGTCAGGAAATGCTTTATGCTGGTGGTTTAAATCATATGTCTTAAATACTGAAGACAGCTGCCTACTGCCACTCACAACACTCAATGACTTAACAGAGTTTTTATGTGAACATTCCTCTCAAGGAAAATTATTACAGAGAGACCTCAAAAGCACATAATTTGATCTAGAACAAATCTAAGTAAGGAAATCATACACATTTTAATGACTACCTAATTTTGGGTAGATATGGAAACTGATGACGACTATGAATATGTTGTTAGATCTTTGTGTTATGTTTTTGGTTCTACTGGGATTGGCTAACCCTAAGCAAATATTTGCTCCTCCTAATTGGCATAAAAAGATGCTTAACACAAAAATCTGATGACACTGATGTTTTTACCTGCAGAAGTCTGGCAACAGGTGCAGAGTATTCTTGCTCTTGAGACTCAGAGTGAATCTGAGGCAGCCTGTGGCTATGTATGGCACTCGCCGGTGGAGATGACAAGCTTTCATTCACAGTAGATCTGTGAGAAAAAGACCCGAGAACACATAGCAACTCTAATTAGCAGTCTGAATGCTTGTTCACGCCTTATACCCCTACAGGAGCTCAAGGCTGCTTCTGTGATGCTTTTGAGTCATGACAAGGTTAAAAGTATAATGATTAAAAAGGTGCAATGCAGCTTCAGGGACCAATTTAACAAGCGCTTTAAAAAAAAAGAGTCTTGAGGATCACTAGTAGGCCTTTGTCTGTTATATATGTAAAGGGACCCTAGAAGACCCAGCAATGATTAATCTGCACCAGTGGCGGCTCGTGACTGCTCTTCCGAGGATGCGCTAATCCAAAATAAGTGTTCGGATTGTCACGTGTGTGGTTCCCTTTTCCAAAATATGTGTCCTGCGTGTGGAGAGATCCTGTGTGCATCACGCGTCAAAACCGTTTATGATAAAAGAGACGCTCACGTTTCCTAAATACACGCAAGACACTCCCTTAACAGTAAACTCTGATTATTACGCATGAGATTATGCGAGTATCTGGCAAATGCAAGCTTCTCTTTTCAAGTTGAAGTTGAAGTTCAAGGCATTGAACATATTTTGAAATGACAAACCACACACACGACAAGCTACATACATGTTGTGACGAACTTCGCATCGTGCGATTCAAAAAAAGGAAGTCACCAGCCGCCACTGATCTGCACCCAAATATTGTGAAATCATTGCATCATGCATAAAGATCTAATAATGCAGCCAAAACTCATGTTTAAAGGTCCACTGTGTCCATTTTGCAGCATCAAGACTGTGAATTGCAAACAACTGCTCAGTCCACAGCTCACCCCATTTCGAAACGTATAGAGAAGCTATGGTAGCCGCCATGGTACAAACACATCATCATCTGAGTCAACTTAGTAACAAAACACAATCTAAAGAGCAGTTTGTCTGTTTAGGGCTAATGTAGAAACATGGCAGCACGAAATAGCGACTTCCATGTAAGGAGACCCATGGTGTATGTAGATGACTAAAAAAGATTAAAAACTATTGATAATATACATATGTATATTATATTGCATTTATCTTTTTTTAATAGTTACACAATGCAAAGCCAAAAAGTATGAGAGGTTCACGGCATAAAGTATTTAAATAGGACATATGAGTACATATGTGAAGTTCTAGCTCAAAATATCATATAGATAATTTATTATAGCATGTTAAAACTGCCACTTTGTAGGTGTAAGCAAAAATTAGCTATTTTGGGGTGTTTCCTTTTAAATGCAAATGAGCAAATCTGCACTAAATGGCAGTGCCGTGGTTGGATGGTGCAGATTAAGGGGCGGTATTATCTCCTTCTGACATCACAAGGGGAGGCAAATTCCAATGAGCTATTTTTTACATGCTTGCAGAGAGTGGTTTACCAAAACTAAGTTACTGGGTTGTTCTTTTTCACATTTTCTAGGTTAATAGAAGAACTGGGGACCCAATTAAAGCACTTAAACATGGAAAAAGTCAGATTTTTCATGATATGTCCCCTTTAAAAAGATGTCCAAGAGATTTGCTTGATGCAATTTGTGGAATGTAAAAGAGATAACATGTTTGCCATTGTTGTTATGAACATCAGAGACGTTTGTGAATTAACTATTTACTGGTTGTACACTGATCTGTTATTGTGGAGACATTTCCTCGCCCCTAAACATGACGCTACATATAGCAAAATGTGATTGGTTGCTTTACGTGTCAGTGATATGGCCTTCTTGGGCAGTCCTTGGCCATTCAAAGTATCCGTGGTTCCCAGACCTTAAGTATGCAAGACTACACTAGTTAGTAGGTAGTAGTTAATTTGTAGCAGTTAAGATATGCATGTTGCTCACAGTTTAGTTCCCCGCAGAAGTTGGCTTCCATTTCCTGTGAGGTTGTGGTACATCCGAACCCTGCCGTTGAGTCTAGGAAGTTTGCGTTGGACTGCGAGTTTTTGTGACAGGATAACGGAACCTCTTAGGGCCTGAGTCTTTACACACATTAGCTCACTCGGTCCATCATCTGGGTCATACCTTAAGAGGAGTTAAGACGGATCAAGTTATAGCTTTTTATATAGTCAAAAACGTATTGCTATCCTAATTAAATCAGCTCTACTTGAATCAAAAGGCAAACAAAACATTGGCCAGCAGCTATCAATATATTAAACTTTGCTCATAAATTATGATTGATTTTTGATAGCAATATATTCTAAATTAGAAGAACATTAAATATTTTTTTTATGGTTATACAGAATTTTTCAAAATCCAACAAACAGACTTACAGCGATCTCTCACCAAACCCCTGATGTCTCTGCTGCAGTGGCTTTGCTTGGATTGTCATAACACCATTTAAATTCATCTTAAAGGTACTTGAGTCCTGAAATAAAATATTAGATGACAAATTCATTCATAACAATTCATGAGAACAAAGTAACAGTTAAAGGTATAGTATTTTTTAACACAAATGAACAACACAAGGGTGAGTAAATGATGACAGATTTTTTATTCATTTAAGGCATCATGTCATAAAGACGTTAATCACATCTTTCTGTAGGTTGTCACCTGTACATTATTTCCACCAGTTGACAGGATTGTGGTCCTACTGCTAGAACCTCTAGACAACAGAACATGAGGGCCTTTAACAGGAAGATGAAACGAAGGTTCTTGATTGGAGTTCTCTAATGCTCTCCTTTGTGTAGTTCCATCTGATGCAAAAAAGTCCACAGTGCTTGTTAACAACTCTTCATACTATTACCCCAAAATGAAATTGATATAACAGTTTGTAATTTTGAAATTATAGCTACTAAACATATTTTAGGAGTACCTTAGCATCCGGACCGCCTTAACCACACTAACACATATACAATGTAAACAAATGCAGTGTTTTTGTCAAATCAACATATATTTTTATGTTACTTTAACTTAACAAATTAAGTAAAACAATTTCAACTTGTTTTTATAAATTAAAGACACACTATGCAGTTATTTTACCTTAACATAACAGCTTCAAAGTTATTTCGGTGGTAAAAAAGTCATAGTAGGGCGAATCATCCTCCTGTTAAAGCTCGGGGAGGACGCCGCTAGCAAAACCAGCAATGCAAGCTTGAGAGAACCGCCCCTGACAAATCTCGTGAGAATCACGACTTGCTTTACGGCAACGACGTCACACACGTTAGGCTTGTTCGACTTCGTGTTTCCTACTCTCTTCCGAACGCGCTTTCTTAACTTTTAAATCGTTTAGCCTCACGTCTCAAATTGGCGCGTGCAGTTGTTGTTATAGGCTTGATCGACTTCATGCAGCGCTGCAAGAACCGACCACCGGATGACGTCAAAGTACCGCGAGAATGATCCGAGACGGCGCTTTGACGTCATCCGGCGGGCGGCGGTCGGTTCTTGCAGCGTTGCATGAAGTCGATCAAGCCTATAACAACAACTGCACGTGCGAATTTGAGACGTGAGGCTAAACGATTTAAAAGTTAAGAAAGCGCGTTCGGAAGTGAGTAGGAAAAGAGAATCTGACCGCGGACAAGAGTCCCACTCGGTCAGGTTTTTACTCGTTGGCGTGAGCTTAAAGACAGCACTGGATGGGATGCTGATCTGGCGATCTTGTTGATGGACTAGTAAGTAAATCTCTTATTTGTAAACTTGTTTGCATTCTATGTTGTATGTTGTTGCGCTTGCTTGTAGTATGTCATGCGATTATCATGACAACAGTTGTCAATATCTCAAATAATTATCAGGACATAAATAAAGCCTAGAAGTTGTAAATAGTGTAACGTGAACATGCACAATTTGCAAACTATAATGATAAATAGCAATGATCATGTATAGTGACATTATAACGACCAATGTTATGAAATAATGCAATGTACACAATTAACTTTGTCATGGCATTTTGTAATGTTTACAAGAACACAAATGAAATTATACAGTAGACATAGACTATAGACTGTTTACTTGTGATTTAGCTGCAATCATGTAAAAACGTTATAAGCCAGCAAACGCGGTACTTTATTATTATAGACCTACTCTACACTTGGAATAAACTTCTTATTATCCTATTACCATCATCTGTAGTTTAGTAGACTATGCAGTAGCCTAATATTTGTATGAAATTGTGAAACATTACCTGGTCATTATCTTCAAAGGTGTACTAGAGTGGGAGTTGGAAATTACGACAGTTGCAAGTATTCTCAAGCGATTCTAGGGGTCGCTGTTTGACAAAAACGCCGAAAATTCATAGAGCGGCTTTAAGTCAACTTTTTAAAGACAAAACCCAAAATATTAGGTTCAATTGACTTGCAAAACCAAGGTGTTTTAACGTCACACTGGATTTTGTGTCGGCTAAAAACCAGTTTTAAGAATGCAACCTTTTATTCAACAATTCATACAGCTAAATGTTAATGCAAACACACCTGGGAGTTGTTTCACCCAGTACTTGTGCAAGATCTCCTCCAGTAAACTTACGACCTCCTTCCAAACATCATCAAATAGTTCATCTGTGACTGTATCACAGATGCATGCCTGGGGCGACACTGGGGGGACTCCCTTGGTGGCCACAGATGACGACGTTCTCTGATCCATCTCCTCGTCATCTCTAAAGTCAATGAAATGGTGCACATAACTTAATTAATACTCCAGATTATGTCTGTGTGTAATGAATCAGATATGAGAACTAGCTCAGCCCTGCACCCCATTGACACACTTTTAGAAACAGAATAAGTTTAGATGACTAATTATTTGAATTTATTACATAGACATCAAGTGTACAACTATGATTTGTTAATGACAGTAAAATAGCCTTTGGATTTGTTGCAATGTCTTGGGTATTTATAAAAAGATTTGTCACCCTGTCCGTGAAATCCAGGATAAAGTCCCACATCTAATTATGGGTATAGGAGCATCAAAGTTTAATTTCAATCTTTGACATGATCTTACTCAGTCAATATTAAAGATATCAAGGCTATATTTTCATAATGTATTTTTACATTATGTAAGATGATTTTACGTAGAAACCATTAGCTGGGTTTTACAGACAGGGCTACATTTATTTAGTCTACAGTACAGATCTTGTTGCAATGTAGATATACATTGACAGTGGGACCTACATTTCTGTTCTATCATAAGCCAGAAACTCTTCTATAATGCCCTCTGCCTCGTACACCTCCTCTTCCTCAGTGAGGGAGACTGAATGTTCAGAGCGTGGAGAACTGAGGCTCAGGACAGACTGCTCAGACCAAAGCCCTGCAGCAAGACCATGGCCTGCTATATACAGCCTGCAGGCAGATGAAGAGAGCGTCAGAGATGAGGGTAAAAGCTCATTTTGACCATTGCTAGGCCAGACTGATAAATGCACAGCCTGAGGCCATGTCCAGTGCTGTTACTTCCCATTGCTTTCAATAACATATTGCATATTTTAAATCAGCTGAAAGGCCCCATCCTTGAGGGTCTGTCTTATGTATTACACAAATGTATAATGGATGATAAGCTAAAGTGGATATATCAAAATAATAGATAAGTGCAGTCATGTACAAAGAAAAAGCAAGCCCACAAACCAATCAATAGAGTGAGCCCATTCATCACAAGATAAAAGACCCTGATTATCTTTTCGAAGATAGGACTGACCTTAAAAAGTTCAGGGGCCGGTTGAATAAACTGCTTAGAGTAGTCTTCTCATTTTAAAATTTGCCATTTAATTTTTTTCTTCAAGACTGGTCATAATAGTTTAGTCAGTTACATGTTTTTTTTTTTAGATTTGCCCTAACTAACTGCTAGTTTGTCAAACTAGTTTTACAGTAAGACACAGTCTTAACTTACTGTAGCAGCCACACTCGGCGATGCCATAGAAGGAACATTTTGGTTCACAGAGAACCATTCAGTCAAAGGCCCCTAAACTAACCCATTTATTTTTTACATTTGTACAGTTTGACTAATCTTCTTCAACTACAAACAACCATTTGTGTACCAGAAAGGTTTTTCAGATGTTAAAGTTTGTTATTAAATGTGTTCTTAGTTTATCACTCCAAAGAAAAATGTGCTATTAACCACCTAGACAAATTTGAATGATGAAAAAATGCCAAGTAAATTAACATTTTGGAAAAAAAGGCAGGATTCTCTCCTCTCAAACGCTGGGGGCATGTTCGAAACCACACCCACTCATGGGAAAGTTGCCGTCTCTTTCAACCTCAATTGATGCTTACAATTGTGTTGGGCAAGCTTTTTTAAGTAAGTACTTGTGTACTTAGTACTATAATCTAATAAATAAGTACAAGCATATAATGAATAAGTACTAGTATCTATTGAGTAAGTACTAGTATGTAATGAATAAGTACTAGTAACTATTGAGTAAGTACTAGCATATAATGAATAAGTACTAGTATCTACTGAGTAAGTACTAGCATGTAATGAATAAGTACAGGTATCTATTGAGTAAGTACTAGCATGTAATGAATAAGTACTAGTAACTATTAAGTAAGTACTAGCATGTAATGAATAAGTACTAGAATATTTTGAGTAAGTACTAGTATGTAATGAATAAGTACTAGAATATTTTAAGTAAGTACTAGCATGTAATGAATAAGTACTAGAATATTTTAAAAAAACAACATGATCTCACAAAGTTCCGTTGGATAGTCACGGAATTTTGTGCTAATTTTTCCGTGGCATTCTCACGGATTGGTTACTCAACTGCTTTTTCCTGTTTTCAAACCATTTTCGCTTCGGTTTAGGGTTAGATTTGGTGTCTGCATTAGTATGTCACTTTAACTATTGGTTTATACAATTTTTTCTGATTTATTCTTTTATATTTTCTAAACTTTAAACAATTGTCGCCTGGCGTTGGGGTTAGAGTTGGGTTTGGGTAGGGATGTCATTTTATGTAATCTAACCCTAAACCGAAGCGAAAATGGTAAGAAAATAGGACAAAACAGTTGAGTAACCAATCCGTGAGAATGCCACGGAAAAAGACAGTCCGTAGCAGGGCCACGGAAAAATGCGGAGATCCGTGAGAATGCCACGGAAAAATTAGCAAAAAATTCTGTGACTATACCACGGAAATTCGTGAGATCAGGTTGTAAAAAAGTACTAGTATGTAATGAATAAGTACTAGTATATTTTAAGTAAGTACTAGCATGTAATGAATAAGTACTAGTATATTTTAAGTAAGTACTAGTATGTAATGAATCAGTCCTAGTATCTTTTAAGTAAGTACTAGCATGTAATGAATAACTAGTAGTACCTATTGATTAAGTAATAGTATGTAATTGATGAGAACTAGGATCTAATAAATAAGCACTATAATCAAATTTTTAGGTACTAATTTCTAATGAATAAGTACTAGCATCTTCTTGAATAGTTACTAGTAATGAAAGAATAAGAACTAGCAACATTAAAATAGATACTAGTAAATGTAAAGATTTAAATGTCAAAAATGCTTGCCATATTCGTGTTTGGGGCGGGGCCCTGCATGTTCGGTGGCTCAGGTGAGTCATGATTTTAAATCCTGAACTCAGAAATGGAGAGAAACTGTTTGAGTATTGCACAGTCTTTTGTAATGTGTTGTTAGCAATACATTTCTAACATAATTTGTTTAGAAACAGTTATCTGAATGTACTTTACATGGACTTTAAAACGTTGTTTATGAAACCATACAGCCAAAAAGGGTTCATCTCTATGGCATTGTGTAGCACCTTTATTTTGAGTGTACATTTATGCAACTGGGCACAAGAGTATCTCCACTAACAATAAGAGCATCCTAATAAATGTCTGTTTAGTGTCTGTTATTATTATTCTTTAAAATATCTGATTATTTTCTAAATATTATTGTCATTATAAGAGACTGGAGACTTTTAATCAAAAGGCATGAAACAGTACTATTAAATAGGCTTGCTTAGAAACAAACAGATGATGTTTCTATTCTTCCCTAACAGAATCTATCAAAGCATCTGCATTGGCCCTGAGTCAGCCATACCTCCATTAGTGCTCACTGTCTCAAGTGGAGACTGACGCAATGACACGTCTTTTAAAGCTCTCATCAAAACATCAGTGTTATCAAAGTAACTTTATATAAATTACAACTTTTTTATTTGAAACAACACTGTTTTAAATGTGCATGCAATGACCTTTCCATTGTTCTCATCATTAAACATCTGAACAACAAATTTTCACGCTTACTGCAACAGGAAATAACAAAGTAAATGACTCTTGTTTCAAATGATTACTTGTAGAGAGAAGAGCCTGATGGTTTTGACAGATCTGCTTACTTTCTATGATTTTCTCTCTTGTCCGGGCAAGGGGCTGAAGGGACGTAAGAAGTTCTGGCAGTGCCTTCTTCTCTGCATATGTACTGAACCCCCTCCTGTTTTGGAGGCTCCAACTGGTTCCCTAAAATTCTGTGGTCAGGACAATACAGATCAATCTTTAGCAAAGTTAAACACTGCAGATCGTATCAGCAGCCGAACCAATTTCTCTCACATAAATCTCTTCATGTCTTTGAGACCTGAGATGAGGGGTGTGGCTGTTCCACTCTTCACACTCCTCCTGCAGGGACTCTGAGCGGCTGGTGACTCTTCCCTCGTACAGGAGCTCATCCACTGAGTTAAACAGCTGACGCACACGCTGTGTGTTCACCCGCTCAAACTCCTGCATGCAGAGAAGAAACGAATGTGCACCGGTTATTATATTCTGAATTTTTTCTATTCCTTAAAAATAGATCTGGATATACAACATCTGAAATATAGAAATATGCAAAGATAAATGTTACATCATATCTCCAGGAGCAGATGGAGCTGTGCTCTGTGGAGAGACCAGGACCTGTGGCTGGGCTGCCAGAGCGAGGGGGGAGGTTGCTCATCCCACCAGCAGATGAATAACCACATGATGAGATGCTACATATGTAAAATAATAAATACACATTACTTTACTGCACTTGGATACTGCACATGTTGAAATGAAAACTATGATTAGGTGTTACCTAAGGCCACCGGATGGGACCCTTTTGAGAGCTTTGGTAAAAGGTGTAGGTACTAGGTTAATGCCTTTTTCAGGTTCCGTGAGCAGCTTTTTCCTTAAGCATGAAAGAGGTTAACATAATATTAACACAGTCAGAGAGTGTGATGATGAGCTTATAAATGCTAAGGCTGCCATGGTTCATCTCTGGGCTGGGTCCGAAACCGCATACTGTTCAGTAGGTACTGAATGAGATGAAGTACTTACTTACTGACTGTTAAAACAGTACTGTAGGTACTGTATAGTATGAATCCTAGTAGTATGAATGCGATTCAGACATACTACATCCGCCAGGTTGATACATCACATGACTTACGTCGTCATCACGTCATGACATACCATCGCAAAAACAGCCGCATTGCCGCTTTCACCTTTCATCTTTGTTGCATAACTCCACTCCTGGGGCATCATGGGATAGTGAAGTGTCCATTGTATGCACGCTTCAAAATCTAACCGGAAGTAGTAGGTCATCTGGGTACTTTTCGCATACTGTTTTTGGAATACTACGTATTTGGACATAATACTCGCCTCGCCTACTGGTTTTCGCCTACTATATAGTATAGAAGTAGGCGGTTTCGGACGCAGCACTGGTCTCTACTTGTACAGTAGCCTACAGGTAAAACTATTGGCATAATGTGCACAGCGCATCATGTGAAAATGTCTGACTTTTTGATAACATGTGACATAACAACACATTTTTAGGTAGCCTACAGAAATTATAGTTAAGTGCAAAAATTTATAACATTGATTGTAATTTTTATAGGTTTATTGGACAATAATTTTAAAAAAAATGAACACAATTTATGCTATGTTGACATACACTGGCATAAAATTCTCATTTTAATTCTTTAAATTTGTGTTTTGATTTTGTTTCCCATGATTATGAGTGTACAGTAAAATAAAAGTCTTTGGGATAAAAACCTTATATCCACCCACAGGTACTGTATAAGAAGGTCACACAACATTGTCGCCTCCAAGCTCTCACTCTTTGTTACAAACTGGCCCTAATTCAGCTGATTATTATGTCATGAATAATTTAGAAAGTACAAGATCAAAATACAATATACAGGTGTGTTGGAGCATCATATTTATCACTATGACGACAAGAATCCCAAGTTGGTAAAGTTGAACACTGAAATAAAGCACTGAGAAGCTACTCATTTTTTCAAACTAACTTTAGGTTTGTGTGACTGGTCAAACAAAGTATAAAGTAAGTTTATATTTGGTTATACTCTTAGGGGCAGTTTCCTGCAGAGTTTAGATTATTTCAGGACTAAGACTAGTTACATTAGTATATTTAAGCAGTTTTTACAAACATATCTGAACACATTACTGGTGTGCATCTTGAGACAAAACAACAGCACTTATATGTTTTAAAATATGTCAATGCAAGATTAATTTAGTTAAATTAGAGCAGTTAAAACATGCATTTTAGTCTGGGAGTAGGATAAGCACTGTCTGGGAAACCGCCCCATCAAGTCTACATAATACATTAATAAATGTTCAGAGTAAGATTACTTTCAACAGGTTAGCTATGTGTAAGTTTATATGTGAACTGTGTGACCTGTGAGGCACGACATTTTGTTCCTTTTGTACAGTATGTCTCAAAAAAATAAAATAAATAAATAAATAAAATAATATTTTTTTTTTTAAATAAAATAAATCCTGTGTTGTTTTTAACCAAGCAGGATAAAACAACCCAGAATTTTAGGTTGAAACAACCCAGAATAGGTTACATTTTTCCCTTTTTGACCCAATGTTGGGTTGAAAATAACCCAGCATTTTTAGAGTAGCTATGATAGAATGACAATAAAGCTCACCTGTTCTTGATCTTTATTGTTTTGTATAATATCAATGTCTCTTTGGGTTTGGTAAGATACAAGTAAAACACATATACTATATGTCTGTGCAGATCAATAATTAAAGCTCTGTTTTCCAGTTACAAAGTATGTAAACAATTAAAGCAACAGTTCACAATTTCAGTTATTTTAAGAAGTGAACTTACAAGAAGCCAATAAGTAAACTTATCCTCGCTGATAAAAAAATGGATGCACCAAACCTCAACAAAAGCATGTTCGTTACACATTATAATCAGCATCATTGTTCCTAAAAAGAGCTTTAAATGCCATAACTTACCCAATTACAATAAGTCCAGCATGTCTATTATAGCCCACTGCCCTGTAGCTGTCTGGGTAGTGAATGAGCACAGGAGGAAAGCTGGCCATAGATGAGGCCCACCCAAATCCCAATGCACTCTGCATGGTTACAATTACCCTATCGGTGGTGCCCTGGCATGGCAGTCAGTGATCTCATCTTAAGCACTATTATAAACACAACAGCTTACAAAACACACACTTTCACAGATGGCGTCTTCCTGCACAGGTCTTGAATCTCTTTCTTTCTGCAGCTCTCCATCAAGGTAATGTTATGCCACACGCTACAGTGGCACAGCACAGGTATCTCCCCACCCTCCCCTGAATGACTCACAGGTGTACACACAATTCATCCCACAAGCCCTTAAACATGAGATTTACTACTCTGAAATTATTTCTTTATGGCCATGTGTGAAACATTCTTAAAAGAAACTTCTAGTAAAAACACATGGGGCGGTTTCCCGAACAGGGTTTAGTTCAATCCAGGACTAGACCTTAGTTATTGGGACAGTTTTCACAAACATACCTTACAAAAAACAATACTGGTGTGCATCTTCAGATAAAACAATGACACTGATTTATGTTCAGATATGTCAGTTCCAGATGTTTTCAAATTAAGGCAGCTCAAACATGCATTTTAATCTGGGACTAGAATAAGACCTGTCCGGAAAACCGCCCTAAAGTCTCATAATCTAATTAAAGTTTCACATTAATTTCAATCTTTAACAGCTGGCTTTAGTTAATATTAAAGATATCAAGGTTATATTTTCACAGAATGTTCTGTGCATTAGGATGGTTTTATGTAGAAACACACTGTAAAAAACTTCTGTAGAAATTACAGTATTACTGGGTATTACTAGGCCTGTGCAAAAATATCGATACAGCTAACTATCGTGATATATTTAAACCGATAGAGTAACCCATCAAATCCCTCTATGTGCTTCAAATGACCTGCTCCGCTGCTGCTGTAGTTGTCACTGTCTAGTTGTCTGTCATATACGGCCATTCGGCCAATGTCTCGGAAGTTAGCACACTCTTAAAATGAATGTGTTAAATTAACACATCTTGTGTCTAGTTAAGGACAACACATCTAGTGTGTTGTCCTTAATTTAACACATCTCTGTGTTATTTTTGGAACAACACACTCCGTGCTATTTTAACACATCTTGTGTTGTCCCTTTTATTTTTTATGAACTTAAATGACACCCAATGTGTCAAGAACAACACACAATGTGTCAAACAGTCCAACACAAAGCAATGTGCCAAAACCAACACATCCAGGGTGTGTTCATTTTAACACATTGCTCCGTGCCAAACTATTCAACACACCATGCGTTAATCCCAACACATTATGTGTCATTTCGTGCTGATTTAGAGTTCATATAAATAAAAGGGACAACACAAGATGTGTTAAAACAACACAAAGTGTGTTGTTCTAAAAATAACACAGAGATGTGTTAAATTAAGGACAACACACTAGATGTGTTGTCCTTAACTAGACACAAGATGTGTTAATTTAACACATTCGTTTTAAGAGTGCAGGAGTGAGAAAATGGCAGAACATTTAAAAACACCAGCAGCTTTCAAAGCCAACATGTGGAAGAACTTTGGCTTTAAAAAAAGTTTTTAAAAAATTCAGCTCTATTTTTTTTACATTTTTGGTGATATGTATCCTATCGTGAGGCCTTTGCCAATACCCAGCCCTAGGTATTACTGGCAACTAGCTGCCAGTAACTTACTGTAGATTTTACATTTACGTTATTTACTGGCAACAGTTTGTTCAAATTAAAGGCTGAGTCCACGATGTTTGAAAAACGCTTTGGAAAAGGAGACGGGCCGACTACCAAAACACACTTATAGCCAATCAGCAGTAAGGAGCGTGTCTACTAACCGACATCCTTGCCGGGTTGCGTATGTGTGAGGCGGGTCTATCAACCGAAGATCCAGATTCTATCGGGGTAGGGGCGTGTTTGTTTAGGTGATTTCAAATATCAACATTGGCTTTCAAACATCGTGGACTCCGCCTTTAAATGAACATGGGACATTTTCAGTCTTTATCTTCTACGGTAAGTTACTGGCAACCAGCTGCATAATTACCGCAAATTTTTTACATTTAAAATTACAGATCCTGTAAATTAGGTAAGGTACTCCTACTCACAAGAAAGGCTTTTGAGGAATTATGTATGGTCTTCACAGACTTTTTAAAAGTCTTTTATTTCGATTTTAGGTTTTTATTTATTCATAAGAATAATGTATATGTCTATTCTATTTAAGAAAAAATGTAGAAACAGACATTTTCACAATTATAGTCACGTATTTTTTTTTTCTTTTTTCGTGCTATTATCACGAAATTTTGTGTTTTTTCGTGATCGTATAATGAATTCCTGTTTTCGTGTGATTACCACGTATTGGTTACTCAACTGTTTTGTCCTATTTTCGAAATTTTGTGATAATAGCACGAAAAAAGAATCAAAAAAATATGTGACTATATCACGAAACTTTGTGAGACTGGGTAGCATTTTAAATAGTCCTGAATAATAAATGTTTTTTTTTTAATGTTCAAACGTTTCAAATTATTTTCTCTTAATTGGTTTAACAGCTATAACAATTGTAACATAAGTAGCAAAATGCCATTTAAAAAAGTTTTAGATAGAGTAAAGCATGTCACACTGTAGTATTTCACATCAACCACCCCTTATATATTAAAATAATAATATTACCATTGTCAGCGTAATAAGTAATAGACAAAAAACAAAGCACAAGCTAGCAACTCCACCCTCTGGTCAAACTATGTTAAATCTTGTTTAAACAACACTTAATTAACAGAGCAGGCAAACCCTTGTCAGAAGATAACCATTTAAATAATAAATGAAAATACGAAAACAAAACAATCATAATTTAAAAAGAAAACTACAAATTGGGCAGGGAAACTCGCACACAAACTGACACCACGGCCACACAAGTCGTAGCACAGAGAAAAGGGAAAACTAATTAGTCCTGCGTGAGGGCTTCAACAGTTGGCAGAGGTCAAGGAGGAAGCCCAGCATCAGTAGTGGCTCATGTTTCTTTCACAAAGCAAACAGCAAATAATTTCAGCAGGTTGCCCGCCAGGCCCTAATGAAACATGTATGAGCAGCAAGGCAGCAGAAAGGCTCGGCTGACGGACATGCATTCATTCTCATGTCTGTCTGTTTGCAACAAGCGCTATGGGACAGTGATTTCACTCAACTACAAGCTTGTCAAATATTATACAATGCCCAGGAGAACATCAAATCTCACTTATCAAGCCTTCATTCAAATACTTTAAAATAATGATTTTGTAGCAAAATAGAAGTTCAATGTTTTTTTTTATACAAATATACTTTTTGTTTGTAGCCTACGTATACTTATCAATACATTTTTAATTTTGGGCTATATCATATATATGATCAGTGTTGGGTGTAACTAGTTACAAAGTAATTATTTAGTACAATTTAATACTATTTTCCTTGAAAAAAGTAAATGATTACTCTATTTTTTCAGTAATGTAATTACATCTGAAACATGCCCTGATTGGTTCACACATTTACATGAAACCAACCAATGAGCAACTTGGGCTATATGCCACTAAACTACATAAGTATTAATAAGAAGTAATTATGAGTATTTTAAGGCAGAAGTAGTGAAAATTGGACCTTAAAAGGTGTGACCAGAATAATTTATGTACTTTTATATGATTTATTTGAGCTGTTTCAAGACTACCTTTGTATCATTTACTAAATAGGGTTTAGAAAGTAATTAGTAAGTAATTAAATACTTTTAGAGAGAATAATTTATACAGTAGTCTAATAGCCTATATGATTGAAGATGTAATTACTAACTAGTAATTAATTACTTTTTAAGTAACTTACCCAACACTGATGCAAAATGTAGAAAAATGAATAAAAAAAATTGAAATAAAGTATTGCACTGACTTAATTATTTTAACTTTTTTAACGTTTAGAGTAATCGTAAAACTAGATCAACAATTGTCACTTCTACTGGATTATGCCTAAATATAAAGTCAATTGTCAGTTCAAGGAATATTAGATAATTAGATTTCTTTATGATAAAACTCTTTTGGGGAAATATTTTTATGACCCTGTAAATCAAGCACTTTTATGCATAAGACACATCATAACGCACTAATCTACTATAATAGTAAAATAAATATGTTGCATCAGCTTTGTAAACGGCCTTCAGTCGTAACTAAATCCTGGTATAGATCAGGCAATTAGATATGCTTGCTAAACGAAAGACTATACCCTGAATTAACGACATTAGACTTGTATTAATTAGTTATCCACGTATCTACAGTAGCACCGAGCACTTTTAAATTAAATACTGGTGGTCGATGAAACATTGCATTGGATAACCAAAGGCGTAAGTCAAAAGTCAGTAGGCTAAACATTTTATCTTGATACATTTTAGCTCCCTTTCGTAAGAAGCAACAGATTAGGCTATTCTTAAACTTCGATAAAAAGTTTTGAGTGTAAATAAAACTTACTTCAAAGTGTCATCCCGCTCTCGGACTGGACTCATATTGTAGCTTCTCTTATCTTCCATTCAAGAATTCGGTGGCGGCCCGAGTCCATTGATCAAAGCAAAGACTAATCGAAGCAAAAGCGATCACTTTTGTCTGAGAAGCCATGTTGGTATCACTGTTCGTCTGTGGATGATGAGGTGAAGAGCGCGCGCCCGCGGACGAGCTGTCACTCAACTGTCACGGAACAGCTACAGATCGTTGTCAGATCCAACGTTAGTAAGTAACGCATCAGTAGAGCTATACAATATAAAATATAAGATAATGTTAAATGTACTGTATATCCACTGACAGTTTTATGGATGCACAAAAGCATTGCTGTAGGCTAGGCTACTAATTAAGAAAGAGAGTAACCATACGATTTACTCCAGAGAGAAAGAAGCAGAAAGTGCTATAATGCTAAAGCTAAATCGATTCTTGGCAAAAAAAAGAAAAAGAAAAATCTTGCATTATAAAAATAAAATCCAGATGCAAAAGACTTTTAAATACAAACATACTATCACGCGGTAGTAATTTCCACATTACACTAGATGGAGCCATAGAACAGAAAGTCATACATTCAGACTTTCCAGAAAAAAATATATTGTTGCACTGTAGGCTATGCTTTAGTTATTGTTACTATAATAAACTGTAGTACATTGTAGTATAGCCTAATGAATTAACTATATAACTGATAAACTGTAAATACTCCACAACACATTAAGTAGAAGTATATAAATATCTTAAATATTAAGGTACAGTAGCCTAAACAAAAGTATTTTTCTTAAGGATTGCGCTGAATTAATATTCTCTTCACGTTCACTTAAAACTAAACACTGTTTTGGCACATGTAGACAGAGAATAACTCTCCTGTAATGTCAAAGACAAACAGCATTGTGTTGTTGCACTGCTGTCTTATCTCATATGTTTTACCTGTCAACTGCCCTGTCAACAAGGGCATAAATAAATCAGCACTACATAATATGTTTCATGGCAAACCTCAAGGATAAACAAACATTTTATCATGCGTCATGTACAAACGAATATAAATATGCATGTAAATATATATTTATACAGTCAATATTGAGTAAGCGGTAGCAACCCCAACCATCTGCTAAGCTATAAACAATATAAAAATAAATTGTATCTTAGAGAATCTTAGTGAAATGTTTTACAGAAATTGTAAATGTTAAAGAAAAATTAGTTTAAGTAATGGCGTATAAAACTGTAATTTACTACATTTTTAGTCTGGAGTTTAAAATCAGTCATGTCAAAAACAGGTCATGTCTTTGCATGTAAACCCTTACCAAAATTAATGTTATTTATTATGGTTTTACCACCATTACAACAATAATAAAATAATTAAAGCACATTTAAAACATCCAATTAGAAATCAATATATAAAGATAGGATGATTTAGTACACTTTTTGACAGTAAGTTGAATTTAAAGTTGTATTTTATTATTTAAATTTTAATTTTATCTGCCACTATTTTATAAGGAAAGGAGTGAAAATCTAACTTTTGTACTTCTTCAACTGTATACTAAATTGCACAAGGCACAGTAAACGCATAAAAGCACTTGTCAAGAAGTACTATAAAAATCATAATAGTTTAATTTACTCCTCCACCGGGTCACGTCCTATGAGGTCCATCACTAAACCCATGTGCTTCAGTGGCAAGTTTATTTATGAAAAGTATATATAAATAGTGCAAGTGGATACTGCGTGGTCAGGGTCATCAGGCTGGGGGGCTGTGAATCCTAAGAGGTGGAGAGATGAAAAGCTGGTGTCGTCTTGGGAGGGCCAGCGATGAGAGGAACTGAAAGGTCATGTTGAAAGTGATACGGCCATAATTCAAGCCCCCGGTCGCCCTCCATTCACACTGTGCTCCTGCTTAAGGTGCCGCCACAGCCCTGGCTTAACATCTTTGTTAAGCCTTTTCAGTAGCCACAGGATGAATGTCTAGAGTCCTCTTGGACCTGACAGATTCACTTTCCACTTATGCATGTTTTGGTATTGATGACACAAATAGACGTCACAAAGTGGGCTTGTGATTGACGTAGGTTTACTAAATGTGTAATGTATCTTGGATATATTTTTGATATATTGATATTGTTTTACTCTTACATAATGCATCTTTATTATTAGTTGTGTGTCATGTGACTACAGTATATCGAGATAAATTTATTGTGTTGTTGTTTTCTCTCCTTTTATCTTTATATTCATCTAAATCTCATTGGTCAAGTCTTTGAAGCAGAAATAAACTGCACCAGAAATAACCTTGCAGTATAAGAAGACCAGCATTTATGTTAAAGTGACTGAAGCAAAGCAATGGATTATTATAGCCACTGAGCAGCTCACCGCAACTATACTAATAACCTGTCCTCATACATTCAGTCATTACCATCTGCTTTGATTTAATGCAGATTACCCAGCCTACTCCATAGCCTCTGAGCTCTGATTGGTCCATTGACGCGCTAAGACCAGGCAGCTTATAGTATTTGTTAAATGTGAGACACAAAGAACGCTTGTTCCATCGCTGGAAGCCGCGTGTGTTTACCTGGACAAATATGAGCTCTGGCTGAGGATGTATCTCGGGGCCATGTAAGCCCATGCGTACCTTTCTAAACCGGTTCAGTATCACAAAGTGGCTTCTGCACAACCGGCAGCCGAATCTGTGGCTACATCTGCAGTTGAAGGTCAGCACTAAGTGGGAACTGACAGCTGAGGAGAAAAAAGGGGACAAGCAAGTGACTTTGATTGGATAGCAGACACTCAGGGAAACAACCTGAAGTCACGGCTGGTCTATGACTGAAACAGTTAAGGATGATATGACATGTGGAGGACAACCGGGGATGAAAGCTTTGTCAGTGAGCTTTCTCTTCTCTCTGTACTAGAAACATCTACATGTACACTGGCAAGCAGAGCTAAAATGTCTTCATTTGAAGGTAATGTGCTTTTAACTCTCTTTTACAATAATGTTCATGTAGGAATTCATTTCATTGTAATAGTTGTCATTTTACTCATTTTATAAAGTTTGGCACAAGGAAGTTTTAACAGGGAACAGACTTATGCTGAACAGAAACAATATAAAAGTTTTCTATTTACTGCAATCCAAATATTAATTGAAACAAAAATTCACCTTCTTACAAACATGTGCAAACTCATTCAGAAATCTTTTGAGCCAATTTAATCAAATTGTCAAATTGATGCGGTGTGATGTTTTTACATAAAGTTAAAGCCTATGAAGAAATTATATGTCATAATTAAATATGTAAGGAATAATTGATGACGGGCTGTTGCATTATAAGAAAATAATGCACACCCAAGGTGGTAATGTGGCACAACGTGAAGCATTATTTATATTATATATTAAAGCAATAAGCCCCGCAAAGCAGTGGGTTACCAGTGCATTTTATAACAGCTAAGGGGCATTGTTAGGCACGACGTGAAGCGGAGTGCCTAAAACCCCCTTAGCTGTTATAAAATGCACTGTAACCCCACTGCTTTGCGGGGCTTATTGCGTTTATGAAACGGTTACTTCATATGCATAGCAGGATTTCATAAAATAAAACACAAATAATGTGTAATCATTATATTAGTACAAATATTACTCTTCCGCCAAACAAAGTAGTTCCTCAGAATCAAGTGTGGCTGCAACAGATTGCCACCCAGTGGATGATATCGGAAAAACGGATTTGATTTATAAACTCCTCAGGGAGCGTTTTCTCTTTATTGACGAGATGACTCTACAATATTTATTGACATGTATCTGGATATCGCCATTAATTGTGCAATTGTAGACAAATTAAAAATATGATTAAAGACTGTGGTGTTTAGTTTCATAAATCAGTACACAGCAAAAGTGGCGCAGTGATACTTATGTAATGCCGTCTGAACCATGGGGTTACTTATCACGGCTTAGAACGCGTTTCAACCAATCAGAATGAAGAACCAGAAGGGGCCGTTTTATAAATATTAATTATACAACGGGTCTGTTGAGTGCTGTATTCTGATTGGTTGAGAAATGTTCCGTGGGCATGCATTGTTTTTCGATGACTGCACGCCTAGCTTTTAGATGTCTTGAAGATAGGCACCAGAGCAATGTTTGTGGTAACCATGGTATAAGCAGAATAATTGACTCCAGTCGTTTGAATTATTTGAAAATAATGCACACCCGTGGTGTGCATTATTTTCGTATAATTCAATGGCCCGTCGTCAATTATTCCTTACATAATTCAAAGGACCGGAGTCAATTATTCCGCTTATACCACGCTTACAACAGACATTGCTCTGGTGCCTATTTTTAAGACATTTGACAAGTTAGGTCTAGGTGTGCGGTTTACAGAAAAATTATCAACAGCCATGGAACATTTCTCAGCCAATCAAAATAAGGCATTCAACAGACCCGTGGTATAAATGGCAAATAGATGAAAGCAAAGAATTTATAGAAATGGTGAAAACATTATTAGCAGTGTAATGTGGAAATTCCACTTCACACCATGTTATTGTGGCAACTCGAAGACAATGTACACGGTCAGAAAAAATTTCAAATATGTACCAGCTGTCACTGTGGCTGTATCCTTTTAAAAAAGTACATCAGATATACAGTTGAAAGAAAAAGTATGTGAACCCTTTGGGCTTACTTGGATTTCTTCATAGATTGGTCATAAAATGTGTTCTGATCTTCATCTAAGTCACAACAATAGAGAAACACAGTCTGCCCAAACCAACACCACACAAACACGACACGTTTTCTTGTTTTTATTGAAAAGAACATGCTAACATTAATATCGCAGTGTGGAAAAAGTATGTTAACCCCCGGGTTTAATAACTGGTTGACCTTCCTTTGGCAGCAATAACCTCAACCAAACGTTTCCTATAGTTGCAGATCAGACCTGCACAACAATCAGGAGAAATTTTGGACCATTCTTCTTTACAAAAGTGTTTCAGTTCAGCAATATTCTTGGGATGTCTGGTGTAAATCACTCTCTCTTGAGGTCATGTCACAGCATCTCAATCGGGTTGAGGTCAGGACTCTGACTGGGCCACTCCAGAAGGCGTATTTTCTTCTGTTGAAGCCAATCTGTTGTTGATTTACTTCTATGCTTTGGGTCGTTGTCCTGATGCATTGTCCATCCTCTGTTAAGCTTCAGTTGGCGGACAGATGCTCTTAAGTTTTCCTGCAAAATGTCTTGATAAACTTTGGAATTCATTTTTCCATCGATGACAGTAATCTGTCCAGGGCCTGAGGAAGCAAAGCAGCCCCAAACCATGATGCCCCCGCCACCATATTTCACAGTTGGGATGAGGTTATGATGTTGGTGTGCTGTGCCTTTTGTTCTCCACACATAGCGTTGTGTGTTCTTTCCAAACAACTCAATTTTGGTTTTATCTGTCCACAGAATATTTTGCCAGTAGTGCTGTGGAACATCCAGGTGCTCTTTTGCAAACTTCAAACGTGCTGCAATGTTTTTTTTTGGACAGCAGTGGCTTCCTCTGTGGTGTCCTCCCATGAAGTCCATTCTTGTTTAATGCTTTCCTTATTGTAGATTTGTCAACAAAAATGTTAGCATGTGCCAGAGATTTGGTAAGTCTTACGCTGACACTCTAGGATTCTTCTTCACCTCATTGAGCATTCTGCGCTGTGCTCTTGCGGTCATCTTTACACGACGACCACGCCTAGGGAGTGTAGCAACAGTGCTGAACTTTTTCCATTTGAAGACAATCTGTCTTACCGTGGACACATGGACATCAAGGCTTTTAGATATACTTTTGTAGCCCTTTCCAGCTTTATGTAAGTCAACAATTCTTGATCGTAGGTCTTCTGAGAGCTCTTTTGTGCAGACCTGCTGCAGACGCGTCTAAAGGGTTTATGATAAAAGAGACGCTCGCGTTTCTCATGCGTAATCAGAGTTTACTGTTAAGGGAGTGTCTTGCGTGTATTTTGTGAACGCGTTTCTTTTATCATAACCGGTTTTGACGCGTGTGCAGCAGGCACTTATTTTGACAAAACACGTGATGCACATGGTTCACATGACGCAACAAACACATATTTTTAAAACACAAGCAACACACATGACACTCCGAACACATATTTTGAATTTGTGCCCTCGGAAGAGCAGTCACGAGCCGCTGCTGGTGTATACATAGATGATCATTTCATTACATACTGTAGGTTTTCATAAATAATTGTGTAAATATTGGGCAGTCTCTTGGTTTTCTCTCTCTTCCTCTGGATATCTGATGTAGTTTTACTAAAAGGGAAAATGGTAAATCAGCCAAACTACATATCAGACTAAATGTACAACGAAAATTTGCCCTTTTTTCCTGCAGTGAGAGCACTCCACCCAACAATCCCCACACAACCTATAGCCTACCGCACATGCTGGTCAGGCAGACCCTGTTAGTACACAAGCATTTTGGGGTAAATCTAATCAGATTAATCAGACCTGCTGTGACACACTCCAGTTGTTCTTGTGTTTTAATCCTTTTCACTGTGGAAATACTGTACAGTATGATATAATATTAATCCTGATCATCTTTTTTAGAAGGTGCAAAATACCATAGCAAAGAGACACAATAATAAGCAATGAATAAGTTGATAACAACAAGCAGGATATACTGTATGATGAATCTCTGGAGGTGTAATCTGTGGGTCAGCAGCATGTCATTAAAACTTCATAATATATATGCACCCCTTTATGGAATGGAAATATTGTCTTTATTTATGCATCTCTGAATTGCTTAAGTTTATGAATAGATTCATAAATATTGGTGCTTATATAGCTCAATTGGTAAAGCATTGAGTAAGTAATGCAACATGTTGCAAGTTCAATACTGTAAAGCGTCAGCCCCTTTGGAAAAAAAGCATCTGCCGAATGTGTAAAATCACCAATAAGGGGACAGTGTCTTCTCTTATACTTGTGTATGTTGGTGTAAGGTGAGGGAGTGGTTTAAATTTGTTTCTATGTTTGTCGAAAGCATCTGCGGTTGTGGGATTGGCAGTGGCATGGCGAAATCACACACACCAAAGCTTCAGTGCTCTTGAATTGTAAATTGAACAGCACTTTGTGGATTTCATCCACTGCAGTGGAAATTAATGATTAACTCATAAAAACGAACTGAGCCAAACCAAAGAGAAAATGAAATGTTGCAACAAATTTCGCTCCTTCTCCAGACTAAAGCCTACGAGTGCAGTTTGTTTTTGTGAAATCTGCGGTAAAAGCAGTGGCGGCCGGTGACTTCTTTTTTTAAGGGCACACAATGCGAAGTTCGTCAAAACGTATGTAGCCGTCATGTGTGTGGTTCGTAATTTCAAAATATGTGTTTGGCGTGTCAAGTTAACCATATGTGCATCACGTGTCTTGTCAAAATAAGTGCCTGCTGCAGACGCGTCTAAAGGGTTTATGATAAAAGAGACGCTCGCATTTGCCAGATACTCGCATAATCTCATGCATAATCAGAGTTTACTGTTAAGTGAGTGTCTTGGGTGTATTTTGTGAACGTGAGCTTCTCTTTTATCATAAATGGTTTTGACACGTGTGAAGAGCAGTCACTGGGTAAAAGTCACATTTCTGATAGATTGCGTAGCAGCAACGTGTCTGTGAAACCTAAGAACCTCACAGTATTCCATTACTGGTTTTCGTTTTCCTCAAGGCCTTGGTTGGGTTGGTGGGTATTGTGTATGGGTGTGTATGCAGGTATGACCTGCTTTTCCCAGCCTGCGGCTCCAGAGTAGTCCCTCACCTCTCTTGAGTTATTGTGTAGGGCCAGATTCTAATTACAGCCCGAGTGGGTGTGTGAGCAGGGCAACAAAGGAAGAGCAACATGGAAGCCTCCATAAGTGGACAGAGGATTCTCTGTGCATGGGTAAAACTATCCTTTTGGGGCTCCCTCTGCAATCATAGGGCTAACAGAGCTCGGTTGCAGGGGGGAAGGGGTAATTTCTTACACCCCTGATGAGGGAAACCATCTAAGGAACAATGAAAGGAATCCTGTTATTTATGTTGACTGATAAGCCGGTGTCAGTAGCTTGAACTGGTTGTTTCTATGCATCTCCTTGTTACTTTAGCGTTGGGCTCATGTTCCTCATGAGGAATGTTCCCAAAGATATGGATGATAGTTTTGACATTCCTAAAGCATCCCCTGGGATTTGATGATTCTCACTGCCATAAACTGCAAAAAATGAATAACTTATTGTTTTTGGTCCTAAATTCCAGCATAAATATCTTTTAATTGAGATTTTTCTGTGAGTTGTTGCAGATATTTTTGCTTGCTTTAAGCATAATTGATTTTATTTTTTCAGATTACAAGATTAAATCTTTTAGGTCATTTTGCTTCTCAAATAATTAGATATTACACTAGGAAACAAGACAAAAATATACACTAAGACCTATGGTTTTCATAAGACATTCATTATTTTTCAGTGCAAAGTCTTATTACAGTCAGTTGCTGAATATTCATTCTTGTTTAATTAGAGTGATTTATGTTATTTGGATTGTACTGCTGTTGTTAAATTGATTTTTACTTGTCCGCTGACTAGATGTACAATGCAGGCACATCATTTATTTATAGGCGTGAGGATATTAGATTCAGGTCTTAGTTCTAAAGAAGAGAAGTGATAAAAACATAAAAACCTCCTGAGGCTGAACTCAGTTCCTCACTGAGAAAAAAAAACATTTTACTCCTCTTGTGCAAGGAGGACACTGAATGAGAGACAATAAAGAGATAATAAGATAATAAAATTAAATTGAATCTCATTGGTGAAGGGTTTGTCTCATTATGCAACATTGTTGAGGTTGGCAATACTTCTACAGTCAAGGCAATCATTTTTCTAAGAGGACCTGCTGATCTAACTTAACCTGACAATTTTTCTTCAATTGTTCACCTATTTTACTCCAAATGCTCTCCTTTAAGACATCAGGCCACATTTGCTTATTTGTTTAACACCGAATGGGCAGGTGAACTTGGCTGTTGCATATACTGTAGTTTACCAGTAGAGGGCAATATCAGTTTTCCTCAAAAAACAATTGGTATGTTTCTAGCCTATAAAAAGGGAAAAGAAACAGACAGGAGAGCCATTTATTTCAAATCTTACTTCCTCTTTCAAATTGTTAATACCCTATAAAAAGGCTACAGTAAGTGTGTCATAAATTAATAATGTGTTCATCCAAAATGCAGACATTGCAGCTATATTATTTGTGCTTTAGTATTTTTAATGGTTACTAGCAAGCATTGCATAACAATATGTTTGTTCTCACAGTATATAAAGTAGTTTGGATTTGAGTGTTGTTATTTACCTCACAATAATGGGCACACAGGTAAACAATGGGAGCAACATTTCAAGCTTTTGATGTGCCCCATATTTCTCCACCAGCTATCCTTATTATCCCAAAAAAGGAAATCAAACATTTCCATGTGAAAAAGATTAACATAAGTGGAATTTCTGCAATCCTTAAAAAATTAATCAGCAATTTCCTTTGAGCTATTTCTTGCACTTTTTAGTGACATTTTGCTTGGCTGTATTGTATTGAAGAAAAGCTGTATCAAAATCTCAGTAAAAGTGTAGGCTATGTAAATGGGATATATTATTATTTCTTTTATTGCATTATCAGGAGTTTCTATTTATATAATTAACATTACCATCATACATGTATGTCATTATCAAAATATATCATTAACATTTTGTTATCTTTAATGCGGCATTACCTTCCACTTAATTTCTTTTATCAGGTCTTTTGAAGGTGACAAAGTGAAACATGTAAGGGCGGTTGACAGTTTGCTGGTTAAATTTAGACGTGTGAGCGAATGTCTGACAGGCTCAAGCAACCCTAGCAGCGACAAGGAACCCCCAAAATGGTACTTGATAAAATATGTGGCATATCTACAGGGTGACATGTGCTCGATGCAATCAGAGTAACACAAGTTATCAGTTAAAGGTATCAGTTCAATTCCTGTTAATGTTTTGTGTCACTGCATGTCTGGCACACAACAACAACAAGGGAGGTGATTTTAAATAACCAACCAACCAAGCAACTTTTAACTAAACTACATGAAGCCATCTATACAAAATATGGCCTGAGGACTAATGCAGGTGCTTAAGTGGATTGATGTTAAATTCCATGTACACAAATGCTGGGTTATTTCAACCCAATGATGGATAAAATAAGGATATTTGGCAGATACTTTTATCCAAAAGCATTATCCAAACACATTCAAGGTATACATTTATATCAGTAGCCTATGTGTGGGTAAATATGGGCCTTTCCATGTTCATTTAAACCAATGCTTGGGTTTGTCCAATTTTTACCCATCCGTGAGTGAAGCAACCCAGCAGTTTTTAATCCAAGTGGAAGATCAAACTAATGTTGGTTTGTTTTAGCCTACAACTGTCTTGCTCAATGAGCCAAAACAGTGTAATTTGTAGAAAATGTAATGCAATTACTAGAGGCATTGTCACTTTAATGAAAGGTCCATTGTATTTAACATAATAAGCTTTAAGCATCATCCCACGGACACGGAGTTAACGTAGTGTATACCTCCAGGAAGCATTCCTCAGTAAATATCCACCACAAGGGAGGTGTACTGCGCTATTCATTACCATCCCATGATAAAGCATGCTCTCTGTTGGCTGTTGCTATGACGACCAGGATCTTCTCCAAACCAATGAGCGTCTTTTACTTCTGTCGACCCAAAACAAGTGCATTGAGAGGGGGGTTGGCATGCCTAATCATCGATCCGTGTTTTATATCGCTTTAGTCAAGAAATCGGCTCTGTTAAATCTAATTATATTGACTCTGGACAGCCATAGAAACGCTGCTCGTGGACAGGACACAAATAACAGAGTGCGACTCGCGTTGTTGTTGTTGCGTAGCTGTGCACGAGAGCACTGGCGCGAGAACGGATTCATGTGTTTGATACAAACACACGTGTACGATATTTGCACCGCGGGACGATAATGTATGAAGACATTTCCTCAGTCTTCTGGATAGCATAACATAAGGTAGGCAAATAAAGCGGATTGTACTGCAAGAACAATATACATTGCATTATTTAATGCAATTCAATACATTATCAAAATAATGTGTACATTATTTAACCCGTTGTTTATTTCTTTAAACAATATGCCCTTATATAAAGGCGTTTATATGAATAAATGTGAATTAAAATATGTTGCTGCATTTGGTTGGACTCGAGATACAGGTTGTGTTGGATCCTCTGTCAGGCTCATGTAGGCTATGTAAGACCAGGCAACGTGCATAATAAAATGCTTAAAAAGCGCCAGTCAAAATTGTTTTGGGGTCTTATTTGTTAAAAAACAGCGTTTATAATGATGAAAGTAGTCGGGCTGTTCAGCGAACCCTCAGGCGGTGGTTGCTGTGTAACTGTCATTAATGTGTCACAAGATTTGATGTGCTAGAGCAGTCGCAAGGTCAGTGAGGTCATTACAAATATGTACCACGTAAAATACCCAATGAGCTACGTAATAACACTTAGGCATACTCATGCAACAACATATTTTAAAGGCAAGGCGCACGTGATGTGATTGTGTCATTAATACACACTAAACTGTTATAATATTAGTGATACACATATTCCTTTCTCTGTTTCAGATAAATAATGTATTTTCTTCTCATTTGATCTTATTCAGTTTTAAAGGGACAGCTCACCTAAATTGGGACATAAGTCCTCGTCCTCTTGTTTGGCAACAGGGCAAATTTTGAAGTGCTGGTGCTGTTTTATTTCTATAAAATAAAGGAAAATGTTAGGCCTACAGTATACGTACAGGCACTAGAGATAAATGCTTTCATTAAAAATCCCATTACTGTTGAACACTTCCATTGTAAGTTTACTACTTAAGCATCTCCATATGATGTTAATCTGATAAACTGTATTCAGTTTATCTGCATATCTCATTTTAATCGATCATAAACAAGGGCAGTTTTGGGTTAACAGTTCATCATGATTATGCCAAATGACCCTTCCTGACTGCCGAACAGGATACTAAGTTTTCTGCCTGTTCAAGCCTTAACCAACAAGTTAACTGTATCAGTTAAAGGAGACATTTCAAAAGACTTTTTTAATCCTGGAGAACCCACGGGTCAAATTTGGCCAATGTTAAAGGTCATGTTCTTTCTGATCCCATTTTTTAAACCCTAGTTAGTGTGTAATGTTGCTGAAATAGCATAAATAATACCTGTAAAATGATAAAGCTCAAAGTTCACTGCCAGGCAATATATTTTCTTTAACTGATTCGCCTTTTAAAGCCTACAGCGAATGGCTGGTTTGGACTACAGCTCTCTACTTCCTGCTTTAAGGACATCGGTAGAATGCTTTTTTGACTAAACTCCGCCCACGGGAATACGTCAGTTGCCAGCTAAGCTAATGGCAAGCTAAGCTGCTATCGAATCACAACACACTAAACAAGCTACACAATCAGAACTCGTTACATATTTCTGAAGGAGGGACTTCATAGAACAAGGAAGACATCAGCCTCAAAAATCAGTGAAATACAGATAAGTAAATTGTGTGAAAAATACAGCGTTTTTTTACACGTGAAACATGAACACATGTTATATTGCGCACCGTAAACACAATCTAAGCTTCAAAAACCCAGAAAGAACGGGAGCTTTAACTAATGCTAAGAGAAGGGTTCTTGGGTTCTCCAAGGTTAAGATGTTAAATAATCTTTGGTGTCTCCAGAGTAGTGAAGTTTAAGCTCAAAATACCATATGGATCATTTATCATAGCATGTTAAAATTGCCACTTTGTAGATGTGAGCAAAAATGTGCAGTTTTGGGTGTGTCCTGTTAAATGCAAATGAGTTGATCTCTCTACTAAATGGCAGTGTCGTGATTGGATAGTGCAGATTAAGGGGCAGTATTACCTTCTGACATCACAGAGGAGCCAAATTTTTATATTCTATTTTTTCATATGCTTGCATAGAATGGTTTACCAAAACTAAGTTACTGGGTTGATCTTTTTCACATTTTCTAGGTTGCTGTAAGCACTGGGGACCCAATTATAGCACTTAAACATGAAAAAAGTCAGATTTTCATGATATGTCCCCTTTAACAAGAAAAAAATACTTGAATTATTTGTCATCTATTGCTTAATGCAGGGTTTACACCAAACGCGTTTTGGGCGTCAAAATCGCGTCTACCGCGCCTAGTTTGCCGCTTGAACACTTTGAATGCATTCGCGCGTGTAGAGCGGAGTAGACGCTCGGAAAAAGCAAGCATTTGACGCGCGTCCGAGGCAAAATCCGCTGTGGGAGGGGCAACTGCTGTGCGAGTGTCTGTTTGCAAGATGACTGATGTTACTTGTGCATTTATCAAGAAAGTTACCAGTTTGTATTGGGTAACCATACTATGGGGGAAAATAAACGGCGCGGGTTGATGAACGTCACGTGACTCAAAAGTGAAGTGTGTATTACAACTTACCAGGTTGCCCAAAGTCCTTACTGACACTCTTCAAAGCGAGGTCCTTTTTATTCCTGTATCCTATAGAAATAAGAACTTGTGTCATATAGCTCCGAGTGACTGCTTGAATGAGTGACTCTGGGAGGGGCTGCCACCACAGCAGCAGGCAGGCTCCTGATTGGTTAAAGCGGCCCGAAATTCCGCCAAAGTTCAAATTTTTCAACTCGGGCGTCAGCCGCAAATTCGCGTTAACCGCAAAATGCACAAAAGCACCATTCGCGCATACCGCGCGCAACGCTCAATTCGCGCCTTTCGCGCGAGCTTCACGCGCGAATGAGGCGGAAACGCGTCTTCCGCTCCGCGCCGAACGCCTATTCCGCGCCGCGGGACCTCCTGACGCGCGTCAACGCGTCTCCACATTGACTTAACATTGAAATCACTCGCGCTTCACGCCTCTAGCGCGGTTGGTGTAAACGCACCATAAGAACCCCAAATTACTCTGAACATTTTTTTTATTACATTGTTATGATTATGAGCTGAAAACGTTTGTGTTTACTTAGGACAAATTTGTTTGAAAAAGCATTGCTTTTGATCATGATGTATTGGCTTGAAAAATTTCACTGACACTTATGCTAAAATGTGTGCTGACATCTGTTTGGTACAATATCTGTAACATCTAAAATATTTCAGTAATTCCAGGAATCCTTAAAACCATTGTAGCCATTCATCTGGCCTTCCTTCCTGTATTGTTAAAGGTGCCGTAGACTGTAAAACTGTATTTACCTAGGCATAGATGAATAATAAGAGTTCTGTACATGGTATTATCGTGAGCCTCAAACACTATTGTTTACTCCTTCTTATGTAAACCCTGTGCATGCAAAATACTGCTGATAAACAGGCCAATCTCAACATAACACTGACTCTGACATTACAATCGTGATGTACGGCATTAAATTATATATTAACTCTTTTCCTGCCAGCATTTTTCATGGTTTTCACAAAAGTTTAATGCCTCCCAGAAAATGCTCTTCTTTTAATATATAAACATACAACATATTAAATGAAAGATCAGACCCCTGCTTTCACACAAAAAAACAAAAAATCCATCTTACATTCATTAGTTCTCCTTTTATCACCTCTCAAATATGGTTGTTTCTTCAAAATGGACTTTTGATAGAGATCGGATGCAGAGCGATCTTCAAAATTTAGATGGACATACAGCTGTTTGCCCTAGGGCGATACTTCCGGGTTTTATAAGTTGCAGAAGTGGATAATAGCTGTATTGTGGATTGATGAGATAACTTGTCAATGGCGGGGAAAGAGTTAAATTAATTACTATGTTGTTACGATTCTTTAAACAAAGTTGTGACCGCTGAGTTAGCGCTATATGCTAATTAATGCTATATGCCATTGGTCGGGAAGTTTTTCATCAGGCCAAAAATAAAATTGCGGGTCAATGGCGGGTCAGAACGTTGTAATTTAAAGGGACACAAGGCTGCATTTTTATGTTAATAAATCATCTTCGTAAGTCGGTATATGGTTAAATGACTCGTTACCGGACGAATGAAGTCTCTCTCGCCCGCCCCTACCGTCTGTAGGAAGAGTACCCCACTTGCAACTTCGCTGTATCCGACCCGGTGTCCTTCAGTCTCGCAAAGTCTCATATATCGCAAGAAGCAGTATCACTTTACAGCAAACAACACAGAGGCAGGCGAGCTAAACACGGCTAGCGATTGTTGCAAATGGCAGAGCCAGGGAAGAAGCATCGAAAACACTTGACGGAAGGAAAACATAACTGGATTGGAAATAAGCTGATAAACTTGGTTCCGAGTTCAGTTCTTCTCTTCGCTCTGTTTACAAGTTGCTGTCGGCATGTTTACCGTGTCTTGTGCCAGGGCTAGCATCGCTAATCATAGCTTACATCAACTTTTACTAGCGGTGATTTTAAATGGATTTCTCCAAATAGCATGACAAAATGTACCTTTCCAGTAGAAACTTCGCGTGGGAAGCCCAACCTGTCCTATTACCTCATGCCAGCGGCCAGCGTGTGAAATAGTCTCCCATAAACACTCTGGTCTTGTTTCTTTCTTCATAGTCCTTTCTCTTCTTTTCAAACAATTCGGACACTTTTTCTCTTGCGACCCTCAGACATTTAGAAAAAAACACAGTGAGAACGCGAGCTTCAATGAATGGTTGAAACCGTAGCCCACCACACATATACACGTGAATATACGTCAACATATCATCAGAATGATTGACATCTGGGATGACCAATAATATAGGTGATCCACCCGGAAACGAAAATCTTCCACTATACCTTTATTCGAGCGAGTGTGTGTTGTTCAGCAACAAGAGCATAGAGAGAGTCGAGCGAGTCGTTTGCATCCCAGCCTTTGCTCGGGTGACTGCATTTGTGCGCGCTGACAGAGGTCCACTCTCACGTGGATGCTTTATCACGTGCAAATAGTGTCCTGCACGCTCACAAGGACGCTTTCCGCATGCAGATAGTTATTTTCGTTACGAAGATATTCATCTGCGCAAAATGTGTAAATGTAAAAAAAAACTATCTGTGATCGCGAAACCATACGCATGCATTTTTGTTTATAATAAGATAATAAGGAGCATGTGATGCACTGTTCCATTATGTTGGTAAATGATCTCAGCTTCAGCATGGACAGTAGGAGGTCATGGATATTTGTTTCAGTCCAGTTTGCAAACATTTCTGGTTGTGAATGTTAATCTTCATTTAATTCCCAACCGTGTTAAAGAGCTGGGACACGTGAGATTATTTTGAGAGTGTTTTGAGACGTTCTGAGAAGTAGAATATGTATTTATTCACTCATAATCACTAGGAGAAACATGTGATTAAAGAGATATCAGATGATATTTTCTTATTTTTAATAGATTAATAGGACATACCTGGTTAAATAAAGAGAAACTCATAGCTCATGACCTGATACCTTACTCACAGATACAGTTTAAAGGCTCTGGTTGATGTAACACCAAAGACATCTCAGGCACGAGCACAGGAGTGATGTTAGGTTCACTTGGTGGTTTTCTTTGGCTCAGGTTTGCGCTGACACCTTCAGTCTCTCCACATTCTCTGAGCTCCTGAGATGTGACGGCATCGCTCGTGGAGGAAGGGGCTACCTCAAGGAGACAGGTTAGAAGGTGTCAGACCTTCTGGATAGCTGGCACTCGCTTGGTGTTGGAAATTCAAGTGAAAAAAAAAAGGTTTTACAGATGCAGTCAACTGTGAAATTTGTCTCGATGTGGGCTTACAAAAAGTTTATTACAGAAGACAAAACAACTCTTTAGAAGTGAAAGAGTGAAATTCTTTAGACTCCTCTTGTGTCACCTTGAGGGATTTACACACTTCATTTGTTTTGTGTGATACTAAGTGGCTAATTTGTTTTCTTAATGCAGCAGCGTGGATACAAAATTACTCACTTGACTCTAAACATTAGTTTAGCCATACTGATAAATGTGAACTGTCATCAGCAAAAAGCTTCAGAGACAAAAATAGTGCCAGCATCATGGAGCTTAAATGACCAAAATGTACATCTTAAGTATGCTTGAACTGAAAATGGACATCTGTGCATGTGCGTGATATAAAAAACGGATAAAATTAAGATATGCATATTTTTTATTTGCATAGTTGCCTGCAACTAAATTTTATTATGGTTACCTGACAGTTATCCATAGCTCGTGGTTTAATGGTGTGTACTGGCAAAGCAAAGATGTTTGACCACTTGTGCAGATATGTTGTCACTTTTCCCCAGAGGCGTGGAGTAACTTCCCAGCATGCAGACGTGCATGTCTCCAGCTGAAAATAGCTAGAACTACAGCACTTGCTTGGAGAGGGGGCTTGTCTTTTACTTTCTTACATCTTTAACCTGCAGAAACCGGTTGCAGTCTGGAGCTTTAACCCTGAATCGCGGAGGATCATCTGGGCTGAAAAAAAGAAGTGTGGACATTTGCTGCCTTCAGCTGGGACCCAGTGCCTGCCTTCAGTCCTAATGCCTGGTAAGGATTTATCTAACACAGTCTCACCCCATGTCGTCAATATTTGACGACACTTGACCATTCGTCAATATGTGACGCGGAGGGTATACCTTTCGATTTTTTTACGAACTGGGGACTTCAATACTATTACGTCCGTTGCATTCTCTTCTCCTATTTTCTTACCATTTTCGCGTCGGTTTAGGGTTAGATTACGCAAAATTAAACAGTGTACGCGAAATTAAACAGTGTACGCGAAATTAAACAGTTGTCACCTGGCGTTGGGGTTAGAAACAGTTGTCACCTGGCGTTGGGGTTAGAGTTAGGTTTGGGTAGGGATGTCATTATGTAAATCTAACCCTAAACCGACGCAAAAATGGCAAGAAAATAGGAGAAGAGAATGCAACGGACGCAACAGTCTTGAAGTCCCCAGCTCGTCAAAAAACGACGAGAAAGGTACACCCTCCGCGTCACACACCGACGAATGGTCAAGTGTCGTCAAACACCGACGACATGGGGCGAGACTGGGTTGATTTATCTTATAGCTTTTGAAAGTGTCAAGTATCTGTATTTGAACATTTCTAAATGTCAAATATTTGTGTTCTGTTCAGCTGTATGGAAAAAAATTCATCTCTTTACTAGGGATGCACCGATAGGATTTTTTTGGGCCGATACCAATTTAAACAGACAACTTCTGGCCAATACCGATACCGATATTAAACACGTGTATACAATACTATACAATTGGTCTATTAGCTAGTTTATTTCTGCATCAAATTATTTTTACTGAACATGGATTGGAATCTAATTAACCTTCAACTGACCAACATAAAAAGAGAGGCACAAATTAAGCTAAAACAAATATAATAAGACAGCATGACAACCTTCAAAGGTGGTTTTTGCTATTCAGTATTTATTTTATTAACAACATTAACAATTTTTTTTTACATATAATGGATTTCTTTATGCAGTTAATTAATAAACAATCGGTATCTGCCTTTCTCGTGCTATTGCCGATATGCAGATGGTTTCAAATTCATCAAAAATCGGCCGATAAATATCGGCGGCCGATACATCGGTGCATCACTACTCTTTACCATAAAATGTGCAAATAGTGTTTTTATTTATTATTTAACACAAATCCTTTTCTAATAGTATTGTGCAGAGAAAAAAAACTTTTTACTGTGGACTACTTAAATGGTGGATATTTTGTGTTTTTGGGGGGGTCATAGAG
This sequence comes from Misgurnus anguillicaudatus, assembly GCF_027580225.2. NCBI lineage: Eukaryota > Metazoa > Chordata > Actinopteri > Cypriniformes > Cobitidae > Misgurnus > Misgurnus anguillicaudatus. Next base: position 16,334,602 of record NC_073352.2, on the reverse strand, counting down.
CAGCCTGGTGATCTTGTGCCTTTTAATCTAACAACACTAAACCAGCAAGATTATAAGACGCCAGATGTAGTAACATGTCAGGGAGGAACTTTAATGTTTAATGAAGTATTTGTTGCACACATTTTAGCATAAATTCCAGGCTAAAGATAAAGATTCAGGCTAAAGTCCCATGATCTAATTAAATAGGAGGATTATAAACTTTTCGCATTGATTTCAATCTTTGACATGGCCTTCCTCAGTCAATATTAAAGATATTAAGGTTATATTCTCACAGAATTTTCTTTTTATTTAGGATGATTTTATGTAAAAATCAAGTTTGGTTTATTTATAGTATACATTTAAAATGCAGGCGTAGGCCGTCCAAAGTGCTGTACATGTTCAGGTAGAAGCTCAAATTAAAAACATAACAAATAAGACGTAAGATAGGACAGACAAACCAAAATAAAGGATAAAATTAAAAGCAGTCATTATAGACTAAAATCAATAGAAAATAGATACAGTAAGTTTTAAGATAGGACTTGAACTCAGACGTAGATGGGGCCGATGTAATGTTAAACTGGAGCTTGTCCCATAATGTGTGGCCAGCCAACGCTATCTCACGAGAATTCGTACATATTTTACGAGTTGGCTAATTCGTATGAATTAATACGACCACATTCGTAAGTTTTGGTACGATTTGCCTTGACCCCTGTGCTGTGAGGATAGGTGCGGGTTTATGGGTTCGGTTTTGTTTTTTTTGCATGAGAATTGTACAATTTTGCACAATAAACTTTGTATGAATTGATGCGAATTAGCCTGATCAGGTTTTCCCTCAATTTTCGCTAAATTCAGGGTATCCAAGAAGCTTGGATTGAAATCTAAGACTTCTAGCGGGGGAGTATAAATGTAAGCTGTAAAATGACTGTAGCTGGGTTATTACAGACTTGTACACAAATAGATTTATGTTTAAATAAAACACTTGAAAATGCAAACATTCATTTGTCTCAGTTTTAATTTTAGAATGCAACCCAAACTCCCTGTATTGCAAAAATTTTCACATATCGGAGTTCCTTATTAAATGTTTGCAATAAAACCTCCTTGTCAAACTTCAGAAAATGTCGTTTTGCAATCTGCCATCTCTCTGACAACATTTATTAATATCAGCCAAATTCCAGTTCACCCCGTAATGTAAGGCATCCATTGATTAACTGTCAGTAACAATCCTTTCAACATGACCTTATGTCCTTTATCCCATTTCAGAGTAATTAAAATGGACAGGCAGTCATCTTGCCTAAAGAGTTGAGAGTGAATTGTAGATATCGGAGAGGTTGTGATTCGGTGCTGTATATCTGCAGTAGCGTGACAATAACAAGCGTCCATAAAGATGTCTTACAGGAGGCGGCCTGGCAGGCTCTCAACAGCTCCTGCTTTTCTTACAGGGGAAGGGTTCTTTCGTGACTCTGGTATTTTTAACTTTGTGGAATAAATGAGCGCCCAGTCCCGCTTTCCTGAAACTGACCCTTGTCATGCTTTAACTCCCCAGTACACTGTGAAACTTGTTGAATGGGGCAGTTGTTGAATGGTGTGAATCAAAATCCCTAATCCTTTTACATCCTCTCAGAAATGTATTGTGAGCTAATTTGTTGTTGAGGTCTTGTTTGAAGAGTGTTAAAATAATACAAAGCATTTCTTAGTAGAATTCAATAAGCTCGAAGGCTCGGTTAACCTCTCTTTGATATCAGGTGCATGTGCTAATCAGATTGTTTTGAATTATGTGCTCTGCTCTGAACTATGTAGGATGTCAACATCTTTAATACCATACACGTGGCGACATCATGCCAAAGATCTTCTCATTGGCCGGTAGATCTTATGTTCTTAGCAGACTGACACTTTGTGAGCCTCCGGAGGTCAAACACCTAATTAGCAGATGGATCTTCTAGCCCGGGGGAGTGCTTCTGTTAGAGGAATGGGTCCAACTTGTTTTGTCAGTCTATTTAGATATTTGTCAGATTGAGTTTAGAAGAAGGTGCTGGCAGGCCGAGTGTTGGCTGCTTTTATTGGCCTTCTGTTACGGCTGCTGGTCGTAGCGTGCGTGTACGGATTGAAGCCGTTTAAATGATCCATCTCTTTGGCAGAGCTTCTTAAAAACGAATGATAAAGATGTGTTCTTGAAATTATTCTGTTGAGACAGCTGTGATATTTTTATCAATGGATATCAGCTCATGTGCGTTCCATCAGACCACACATTCAGAAAAGATAAAGCATGCTGAAGATACCACAGGTGACAACTCTACCAAATAAGGAAGTAGGACAATGTTTGGGATGTTCTGGGAGGTCCGATATGACAGTACTGACAGGAAACAGTTATGCAAGCCTACACTTTGGTATATCATTCTTGTTGTTTTCTATAGTAGTAATCTGAAGTATATCATTGGTGGTCTAAGATCTTTGTGATCTTTCTGCAGGACCATAATGGAAACTGGAACATTCAAAATTTAGGCACTCAATGTTTTTTGCAAAGCTATTAAAATAAATATAAATGATAGGGGTGTCACGATTCTCCAAATCCTCGATTTGATTACATTTTTTATTCGTAGGTCACGATTTGATTCGATTCTTGATGTTTCCTTTTTTTTGAAAGCACAAAAAAATGCTATGCCATTTTTAGACTAGACTTTTATGAAATATAATATCAACCTTGAACCCGGAGATGTCCTGCCATGTTAGTCATGCTGCCAGTGGGAAAATATGGTACACGCACATACCTGATAAAACGAAACTTCCTGTCAGATGAACATCTGTCGGTACTTTGCACCTTAAAAACACACTTTTACTGTCAGACGAGATTGTGAGTGTTAGGGTGTACCGGTGGTGAAGGTGTAAAGTCAATGACAATAGAAGAGTATATCCAATCCAGGTGTTTATTTTCGTGCAAAAATCGTGGTTCCCAAGCTAAATGAAAAACAAAGTGACAAAACTAAGCAAAGCAATAAATAAATAAAGTGTATAAATTATACATATACATGTACATATTGGCATCAATAGATATTGGCATAGTCAAAATACAAATGTACATGTGTATTTTGACTATGCCAATATCTAGGCCCAGAAACACAGTACTTTCACATGCAACAACAAACCCGCTCAAAATGGCTACCAGAGGCATTTATGTAGTTAGGCTCCTCCCACTCCTGGAACATACCATGTAGTATTTTATAAACCATCATATAACTACACAAATACACAAAATAAACAGTTTTAACGTGTAGCAATGCGCCAAACTATTGATCTAAAAGTAAATTGCAAACAGAAAACCATGGGAAATTCTAGTTTTTCAAATTCCCCACGTGTTGTCACTAAAATGGTAGTGCCCTTCCTACTGGGCAAATGTAAGCCTATAAAAATGGCAGCTTTAGCCGCACATGGGTTTGGCCATTGAGAAGTCACACACAATGTAAGTACAACAGCATTCTAAATATTAGTGATGGGAGAAATGAAGCTTTTCGAAGCTTCGAATCAATTGAACCAATTGCTTCGAAAATTGATTCAGGTTTACGAAGCAGTTCGAAACACCACACACGCTGGCGACCCCTGCTGATCAAAATAGTGTAAAAGCAGATATGTCCAAACATTTTACACTTTTTTAACAAAATAATAGCAAGATTTGTATTAAAATATGTTAAAAAAATTATTTAACTTAATTAAGACATAGTTAAAAGTATATTATGTGTTTTTAGTTTTATTTAGGGCAAACAAATCATTAAAACTAGCTACCCTTTTAATTATGCACATTTTTGTCATTAAATCTGTTTAACAAAAAGTAGACAAAATGGCAGTGTTATTAGTCAGAAGGATAAATGTTTTATGAACTTTCATAATAAAACTGACCCGAATTCACCTAAACATATAGGTACTGGTCATTCGTGATCAACTCCCCCTAGTGGTGAACCATCGGATTTTCGAAAAGTTTCGAAACAGTTATGACGTAACGAAGCCTCGTTTGCTAAAATCACGTGACTTGTGCCAATTTGCTCCGAACCACTGATTCGAAACAAAAGATTCGTAAATGTTTCGAAGCCTCATGAAGCAGTGCTTCGAAAAAACCATCACTACTAAATATACATGTGCAGTTGTTACATGGGGAAATAAACTGTTGTTTGTAAAAGAGTTTGGTGAGTTTTCTTTGTGTTTTGCATCCTATAACAAAACATTGAAACAAAGCAACAATGGCATATGATTCTACATAAAAGTAAACACACTGAACAATCTATAATAGCTGATGGTACTTTGCAGGCATCTAGATTGTGTGTGTATAATGGTGGAAATTGTTCATGTGAGTGCATGCATTTTAGCAGTCCTTTTAAAATATAAGTCATAGGTCACAGTTAATCTGTGACAGTGAGACTATACCCCAATAAGTCATGTTTAAATGCTGTTTTCATAACTCTTAAGATACTGAAATAAGTTGCTTTGAAACAGATCTCAGTTCAGGGAAACAACCAATCCTGGCACAGATGCCGTTCTGCTGTGCACGCTTGCTGTTTGTTTTGTTTCCCATGTAAAGAACAGCTCGCTTTTCCCCGCTTTGCAAGCCGACCGAACATGACATAGGGGCGTTGCAGCATCGACGATTCCATTTTTTAATTTGAAGTTTGAAATAATAAATGATGCACAGTACACTTATATTTGATTGTGTAGATCCCAAACACCATTGCAGAAGAATAAAGCGGATATGTTTGGTTGAGCAGTATTTTGTTATCATCTCTGTTGATTTTATGATACACGATTTTCTGATTGAATGCATACAGAGGTTTTGAAATTCTTTGGATGATATGTATTTATAGGCTACATTTATATAATCTTATCCAAGATATTTGCTGTCAGCTTCTTACAGCATATTATCTTGAAAACTTGACAAAATGATAATAAGCTAAATAACTGCTGTAGCCACATGTGACTCTCCCAGAAGTTCTTGAACTCCAAACCCTTTGTTTTGCTGTTAAGGATTGTTTTGTCGACTGAGGCTAGAGCTCTCAAACTCCAGCTGTGAAAAGTTAAGTGATTGACATAGATGTTGCCAACCAATGTGTTGGCCACACGACCTCTCATGAGCACCTGCTGATTTCAACAGCTAGAACACAGCAGTGACACTCAAGTTTTGGCAGATGTCCCCATATTATCCTCTGATCGCTTTTCGGCTGAGGCCTATATCTAACCTCTCTCACCCCCATGTGGCTGCCAGTGAACGATTTATTGGCACAAATGTTCTGAATCACAAGGGGCTCTTTTAATTCAATCCTTTCTCTTGTGGTAAGATCATGTGCTATGCACTTTGCACACTCATTTAACTTCATTGGGGAACATGTAGACTTGCAGTCCCCAACTAGGAATGGCTTGTGCAATATTCGGAAATGTGACACATGCAAGTTGCTTGAACTAAACGTTCGCTAATATAAGGCTCGAAATAGATGCTGTTTAATTATTTTGTGTCCATCTATGCCTTGGGTATATAGTAGTTAAATTCGGAGGAGTTATCCGAATAAAGGTTTTAATGCTACAGTATGCAATAATTGTATGTACTGACTGACTAGGGCTAGCAATCAATGACCAATTTAAATCAAATTAGTTAAAGGCGGAGTCCATGATGTTTGAAAGCCAATGTTGATATTTGAAATCACCTAAACAAACACGCCCCTACACTCTCAGAAATAAAGGTACAAAAGTTGTCACTGGGACAGTACCCTTTCAAAAAGGTACACCTTTGTACCCAAAGAGTGCATATTAGTACTTTGAACTGCCAAAATGTACCTTTAAATTTGTACATATTAGGACAAATATGTACTGCCCCAGTGACAGCTTCGTACCTTTATTTTTGACAGTGTACCCCAATAGAATCTGGACCTTCTGTTGATAGACCCGCCCCACACATACGCAACCCGGCAAGTATGTAGGTTAGTAGACACGCTCCTTACTGCTGATTGGCTATAAGTGTGTTTTGGTAGTCGGCCCGTCTCCTTTTCCAAAGCGTTTTTCAAACATCGTGGACTCCGCATTTAAATATGTCAATAAATCAACCAAAGTTAATCAATAATAATTCAAAGTTAATTACATTTATTGAATATTTATTCTAGATTAAGATGGTTTGAAGAGTTTAAAGGTTGCATTATTCTGGCCGATAATTGACATTACAAACAAATGGTACTTTAAACCAAATTTACTTAGACATTACACTCTAATAAATGGTGGGTTATTTCAACTTAGCATCGAGTCAAAACGGGACAAACCCACCAATTGGGTTGAATTAACCCAGAAAATGTTTATATTAAAAACAGAAACCCAGCACTTTGGGTTGAAACAACCCAGCATAGGTTAAATTACAAACCAACGGATTGGGTTCGTCCCTTTTTGACCCAATACTGGATTCAAAATAACCCACCATTTATTGTGTAAGAAAAGTATTTTTCATTATGAAATTTACATTCAAGTCACTTAACATCATTCATATTTTGCGACTTTATTATTTTAAACTAAATGATATATAAAATGAATATGCTAAATTGTCAAGTTTGTAGTTTATGTCTGGAAGAAATGTTTTTGTATTGTATCATTCCCTTCTGATCAATCTTACATACTCAGTTTAGATACTACACAACACTTTTGTATTAGAAGCTAGATATAGCAAAGAAATTATGCTCGTAAAACACATGGCAGCAATTTAGGCAATTATCTGGGGATTTAGGAAATATGTGACATGAAACGAAAAGCACAGTGACAAACTTACATGGTTCCCAACTTGATGCAATTGTGATTCAGATCTTCTCATTTAAGAGAACATAGAGCTTGTTGTGCCCAGACTCAGATGCTCATAAAAATAGCCTGTTTGGAAATCCCAGATGTAAAGCAACAGATTCTTCCTATTTAGGCAAGTAAGCAGCATGTTCAGCATATTTTGTTTTTGAGTGGATTTGACAGACGTTATTATTTTTACCAGCAGGAAAGCAGGAGTCGTAGTGTAGCTATTTAATAATTTTCCGAAGAACCATAACAGAATCTTCAGCAGGTAGGACTTAATTAGATTTATGTGTAAATATAATCACCGTTATTGCATTTTGCACAGTGATATAATATGTCTCTGTTTATTTCACAAACACTTATGGGGAAGTAAGATCTCTCTAAAATATATGCCTGCATTTAAAAACTTTTCGGTGTGACTGTGATGTCGATATATCTGTTTATTTTATTATATTTTGCATAATAGCGGAGTACTTTGAAGACAGCAAATTATGTGCCCTTCTGGCCATTTTCTGGTTTTGAATAATTCATTGTAATAAACAGACACATTAAAATCCTATACATTAAACCATAGCGTCTTAATGTTTCCCTTTAAGTTTTAACATCCCTAAGCTCTCGTCGACAGTGCTGCTTTATTTTTTCCTGTGATACTGTAGAGCTGCGTGACATAGTTTCATTTGCAGCGTCTGGTGACTATAGCGTTTAAACTTAAGAGGTGAGATTGGTGTTAGTCCAGTTCTTCCTCAGGAGTCTGACAAATCACTCTATAAATAAGACATCAAAACAAAAATAAACCATCAAAACAGCACAACACCAATTCCCATGGGACCAAGCATGTACAAACAGTACAAGTGTGTACTTATAAACATATTTATTGTTATTGGTTTAACATATGATAAAACTGGGGTCTTCAACATGGTGCTTCTGCAGCGGGCTGACTAATTATTGTTAATCTAAAAACAATTTCTGAGGAAATGAAGAAAAATTATTCTAAATTAACGCTATGGATTTTTTCGATTCAGATTTTTACTGAACAAAAGTAATGTAGAAGTACAGCAGTGGCCGCGGGTCAATAGGGGGCACCACCCCCTTAAAGTTGTCCAGAGAGGAAAGCTACTTTAACATGTTACCAAAAAGTTAAATATATAATGCAAAATAATAAAAAAATCGATTTCACGGTTAGTCATAATAAAAAAATCAAAACTGAGGTCATTGTGTGTGTCATATGTGTGTCTGGGGCCCCACCCCAACGATTGTGTATGTAGGTCAGTAAACTTGTTAAAAGCATGTGACTTGAGGCTGAGCTCTAAGTGGCTTGTTTCAGATCCGCCTTGGGGCGCAGCACTGTGCGCCCCAAACCTTCCCACTTTTGTTGTAAGAAAATCAATATTGGTTTTTTTTATGTTTTTGACCTCATGTGATTGGATCCTTCTCAGAGTCTCATAACCGCATTGCAGATTGTCATTTAACTGATGGTTAAAGTACTGGGCTGCGTTCTCCGAAACTACCTTAACGCTACGTCGTTCTTAAGTTGTACCTTAAGCTGTACCTTATCGCTAATACGTGTTTTCCGAAACGTTCTTAGTTACGTATCACTTCTGTAAGTCGTTCGTTCGGAAGGTTGGTCTGGAGCACTCTTAGCTATACCTTATCCCACATGATCTCCACTAGGGGCCATCACTTTCATAAAAGCTTACATTGCAGTCTATATAACTAAATATTTGTAAAAATGCAATACACTCCGTGTTTAATTAGGCAACTATTTTTATATTTAAATAATAAAACATTTACATAATTTGACATCATTACATTGATGGTTGTTAGATTTTTAATTATGTTTTCCAAAGGGACATCAACTGCGAACTATTAAATGCTACAGGATTAAGAAACTATTTAAAAATATATATTTTGGGTGATGGAGTTGGTGAAACTGGCAGCTATACAGCGAATCGTACTATTTCATTTGTGCATTTCATATCCGTTAAATCAGTCTAACGGCTAGTATTCTAGCTGCATAAATAAATTGGGTAAAATTACAAAAAATAATTATGATTATTAATGTTAATTCGACTTTGCATCGAAGTTTTTTAATGTTTTATAACTTTGAGGCAACTGCATGCCATATTCTTTATAAACATTCAAAATAAACTGTGCACTTGATTACTGCTTGTATAGTCTAAGGTCAACAAAATTTCCACATTAAAACTAATCAAAGCTAAAATCTAAAGCAATCATACTATATATTTCTAGGTTATTATATAATATTTGATATGTTATTTAGACAGACAGGCTCCAGAAATGCGTCCATTAAGCTTTATCCGCATTGTTAACGCGCTGCTTGTGCATACAGTGTCCAAGCACAATAAACGCGTGAACTAATGAACAACAGCAGTTTGTTTTTATATACTTTAAGTGTAATGCACAGCCAAGTACTTGCACAACCCACTTTATTCCCCTGTGCAAGGCACTTATTGGGAACCCCTAATATAAATGATCCTTTCAAGGCATAGCGGATGAATTGGAGCAGTTTAAACATGATACGTTTGGAAATAAAGTTGCGGGTTTTGCACGGGTTTGATATAAAATATAGAAGGTTGAATTTAGTTGTTTGCAATTTGAAATATTTTTTTACCAGATATTCCTAATAAATTGAACTTGAACTATTTCTAAAATGTTTATTTAATAAAGAACACCGCTATCTCTTAACGCAGCGAAACCTATTACATGAAGTGAATAATTGATTGTCGAGCAATCGATATCAACCTATTCAGCACCTCCACCATGGACAGCACCCGCTAAGGTCGATCTTAAGAAGGTTTACCTTAAGCAACATCCTAAGGTATAGTTCGGAGAACACACGTAGGAAAGGTATACCTGTAGTTAAGGTTTAACTTAAGAGTCTTCGTAGCGCGCTAAGTGACAACGTTATCGGAGAACGCACCCCAGATCAGTGAAAGCATGCGAATAAGTGATAAGTGCAATTGTCTGTTTTGCCATATACTCATCTAATGCTGATATCATGAGATAGCATTTAGCCTCCAGGAGAAATCTAACCACATTTTAATCTTGTCGCACAAATCATCTAGCATATTCAAGTTTTTAAATTCTAAAATGGTAATTAGGAGCCTTTCTGTTTACTACATTTGCAGTGCCTTCCTTTAGTGCATTTTCATGCATTTACTTGATGACCTCATTGATTTATTGATATGTATAGTAATGAGTGTGGCTTATTGGCTCGGCTGGCCATGACATTTCCCCAGACAGAGCATTTCCTAATGTCCAGATAGATAAATAACTGACCAGTAAACCCAGCTCATGAATATAAATGGAGAGCTATGACCACTGCTTAGGCGAAGGTCCAGCTCTCGTTCCCTCCAGCTGTTCTGTCGCCACAAGTCTGCACCCTTGAAATCCAATATCATAATCTTTACCTCATTTACTGCTGACAGGTCATTACAACCTCTGATTTACCCAAGTCCAGTGGTGTCACAGTGTAAAAAGTGTCCCCTGTGTTTTTTAACCAGATTTATTGACCATGGTATCTAAAGATTTATTATGGAGGAGTCACAGCAGGGTCCAATGTTTTATTAAGGGGCAAGATTAAAATACTTTTTATATATTCAGTTATATAAGAATTACTAATGACACTGATTGGCAACAACTCTGTTTTTTGTCTTTGTTCTTTAAACATTTACATACGTAATGTAACATATATATATATAGCAAATCCGAATGCCTCTTCCTTGCCGTGACCTGTGTATTCATGGCATACATGATCTCAGGTGAAGCATGCTTTGCCTTTTGAATGACAGGGTGGTCTATATGTCACGACGTGCCTGTCGTGGCACTCTAAAAGCTAAACATGGGTCTGGCACATGAAAACACACTGGTGGTGTCTCCTGTCTTGGATATTTGCACCGCCCTGCTTCTGCCAAGGAGTTGAGTAATGTAATAATGTAATTAAGTTCCTATCATGGACCATTCTTGAAATATTCAGCTTGTGCTAAAATAAGTGAGATATTTTAAGGACACGGTCACATGGGCTGTTAATCCCTCACTGAAAAATGAGTAATCCAGGTCAGAGTAAACAGGGTTTAATTTGTTACATACCCCCTAGTAGTGTGTGATGGCTGTACATTGCTTTCAAAGAGTTGTTAAGCTCTAACACACCAAAAGTGGAAATGTATAAGATTTAAGAATGTGTGTGGAGATATGCGTATGTAGGGTGTGTATTTTGATACCGTGCTGCATGAAACGGCAGGCTTGTATCACCTTTCACACCAGGGCCTCATATCCCGAGAGGGATGTTAACCAGCCACATTACACACTTGCCAGCATGCTCTCGTACTGTGCAGAGATGGGACGCCATTACCACACTACCTGGGTAGACATAAATCAGTGTTTTATTTATACATGAATGGGGATTGCTGATTGACTCTAAAAAATATGCTCTTACAGGACTGTGTGACATCAAGACACCACAAGACACTGAGATCTTCAACATGAACACAGGTGAGGTACTATGATAACAGATACCGTAATCCATGGCTTTTATTTAACTTTGTTGCTTGCATTTAGGACTTTTGAATTATACTTTATTCATTTATTCATAAAACAGATAAGATGTTAAACAAATAATACAAATCAAACGATTGCCCACTAAGTTACAACCACAACAAAATAAACAATTTACATGAAAATTGTCTCAAAGATTTACGGGGCAGAAAACAGTCATTGATACAAAACTCAAGCAGTCTTGTTTTGGTAGCGCTGAGCATGTGTGATTTTGTATTCATCTCAGGGATACTGGGAAAAGCTGCACAGGGGGTGTTTTTATTTCTTGGCTGACTTTCGCTGAAAACTCTGTCTTTCTCTGAGAGTCTGACAAGCACTTTAACGTCCAAACTGTCTTATTGACATCCTGAGGTATAACATTTAGTGACTTGTTAGGAAACCTGCCAGGCTGCGTCCGGCAGTATTGACATTGCGCCCTGTCTATCTTGAGTGCCAAGACTTCTTAGAAACATAGGCCAGTACTTGATAGTTTTATACACAGGGTTCTTGTTGTAATAGACAACCTGAAAATATCAGAAATAAAGTTTCCTGGCTTTATAATGTACGTTTTCAAAAAAAATTTTTTGAAATATTTGCATAATATTAAAAATACAAATGTGGGTGCGGCCTCTATAAAATGAAATACTGTCATATTTTGAGATATTTTGTCAGACATGGCATAATACACTGAGCTACATACTTAAAATCACTGTCTGCATGCGGAATGAATTGCTATATACATGCTTGTGTTGCTATTTGTGTTGCATGTGTCACATTATTACAGTCATCTTGCCTTGCAGCAGCATTGATGCATGTGCATTTGTGTGTGCAACTGCGCTTTTCACAGATAGCGGAGGATATGTTCGCAAAAGCACCTCGCTTTCACTCACTCTAACCCCTATGAAGAGAATCCAGAGCTCACCAAACCTGTACACACTTGAAGGTATCAACCCCGTACAGGGAACATGAATCTGTTCAGATACAGAAGTTTGAAAGCAAACAGAGATCACTCATCACAGACAGCAACACAGATTATTATGTAGATTACTGATGATTGTATCATATTGCCTTATGCTGCGTTTACACCAACCGTGTTTCAGGCGTCAAAATCGTGTCTACCGCACCTAGTTTGCCGCTTGAACAGTTCGAATGCATTCAAAAAAGCAAGCATTTGACGTGCGTCAGAGGCAAAATCCGCTTCTTGTGGGAGTAAAATAAACGGCGCGGGTCGATAAACGTCACGTGACTCAAAAGTGAAATGTGTATTACAGCTTACTGGGTTGCCCAATGTCCTTACTGACTCTCTTCCAAGCAAGGTCCTTTTTTTCCTGTCTCTATAGAAATAAGAACTTGTGTCGTATAGCTCCGGGTGACTGCTCACGGACAATATCAAGCGTTCCTTCAGGTTAAATGAGTGACTCCGGGCAGGCCTGCCGCCACAGCAGCAAGCAGGCTCCTGATTGGTTAACGTGGCGCGAAATTCCGCCAAAGTTCAAAATTTTCAACTCGGTTGTCAGCCGCCAATTCACGTCAAACGCAAAATGCACAAAAAGCACCAAGTGCCAGGCGCTCAATTCGCGTCATTCGCGTAAACTAGACTCGCGAATGAGGCTTACTTGCATCTTCCGCACCGCGCCAAACGCCTCATCCGCGCCGCGAGACCTCCAGACGCGCGTCAATGCGTCTTCACATTGACTTAACATTGAAATCACTCGCGCTTCATGACTCTACCGCGGCTGGTACACGCAGCATTAACATGAGGCTTTATGATCTGACTTATTTGCAGTGGGGGCTGGTGACTTCTATTTTCCAGGGCACGATGTGCAGTTCGTCACAACATTTATGTAGACCATCATGTGTGTGGTTCGTAATTTCAAAATATGTGTTCTGCGCGTTGCGTGTTCCTACGTGCATCACGTCTTGTCAAAATAAATGCCTGCTGCAGACGCGTCTAAAGGGTTTTTGATAAAAGAGATGCTCATGTTTGCCAGGTACTCTCATAATCTCGTGTGTAATCAGAGTTTACTGTTAAGGGAGTGTCTTGCGTGTATTTTGTGAACGTGAGTGTCTCTTTTATCAGAAACGGTTTTGACGCGTGTGCAGCAAGCACTTATTTTGACAAAACACGTGATGCAAATAGGATCACATGACGCAACAAACAGATATTTTGAAAACACGAGCACACACGTGACACTCCGAACACTTATTTTGAATTTGTGCTCCTCAGTAGAGCAGTAACAAGCCACCACTGCTTACCCAGTTATGTCTGGTTTTATGTCATGAACATTATATTTGGGTAGTGTAGCATTTAGGCTAATCTGAAGATATTGCTGTTGGTTTTAAAAGTGACAGTCCATTGACTCAAACACTGCAGGCAGGAATTCCTCTTCACGGCCCTCAACGTCATTCATTTCCCATCTGTACCTTAATCTGCTGTGCTCTCTCTCTCTCTCTCTCTCTCTCTCTCTCTCTCTCTCTCTCTCTCTCTCTCGTCATCTCATACTTGCTCTCAAGCTTGTGTCTCAAGCGGTTACTAAAGGAATGCTTTAGTACAGAGTTTTTTCCGTTGCTTTAGAGGAAAAAAGCAGCTCAAAGTGGCCAGATTGTTACCATAGTTGTGCACTTCCATGGCAACAATTGTATACTTGAGGCTTTTTTCCTCCATCTCCTCTCTGCACTGTTTCCTCTGGGGTGACCCTTTTTGTTTGAGCGGTCTCATGGACTATGACCTCACACACACATATTCTCCATTGTTTAATTACACAGCGGGTGGGCGAGGTGTTGCAGGAGTGAACAAACACTTTCCATTGAAAATGGAAGTTAAAGTACTGTTCATTTGCTACTGATGTTAATGGGCAAGGGTTGTTGTGTTAAACAAACTTCAAATTACTCACAAAGAAAATCAACAGGATAGACTTTTGACTTTGGTTGAAGTGTTTATTTAAGACAAAAGTGTGCGTGTTTTATTAATGAATGAACTGCTGGATTTTACCTTTTTTTCACTTTACTGTCAAACTTTACTTTTGCTGTCTGTCTGTTTATCTCTCATTCATTCATCAGTCTTTAAACAGAGTGGCAGTGGTTTGGAATACATTAAGAATGATATTTATCCACTATAGTCATACTGTCTCACACTAAAATACATTAATGAATTACTACTGAGCATTATAAACACAAACAGATCCATACAGAACTCATGTGACCTCTGCTTTGTAAATGTTATACTAGCATGTATTACAATTTGCATTATGCACATTATGCAAAGTAGATCCCATGCTACTTTTTAACAAATGTTTATCTTATTTTTACCTTCACATAGACTCTGAATCACAGCAAAAAGATTCAGGTAAGCAACAGCAAACTCTTTCTTTACATATATGATTTGTTCACAATTAGTATTGATTATTGCATACCTTTCTGGAATATTAGATTCTGATTGGTCAGTAGTGAAGAATGGACACAACTACTAGTTTAAATTTCATTTAATATTTGAATATGTAAATAATTTAGCAAACAGCTATGCAATAACTATTATATAAACACATAAACATAATAATAAACATTCACAGAACTTGATAATTTGTATGGGTTTATTTTGCAGTAATGACTATACATTATGCCCTATGTGTTTATTATTTTGTTAAATTCTGAATATATGAATATACAATAAGAAGCACATCATGTTTTTTGTGTATATTGTGTTAGATTTTTGGAAGTCCAGCAGCACCAGTGATGGTCTGAGAAACGGTGATATGTGCTCTTCCTCTCTGGCAGCTAAAGGCTACAGGAGTGTCAGACTCAACTTTCAGGATAAAAAGTCTCCAACACCGGTAAGTCCCGCTGTGTTTACTTCTCATTTGTTTTTTTTCCTTTTCTGTTTATAAAGCTTTTCCTTCCACAGGAAAACCTCTGGTATTCCTTTGACAGCTTTTATTAATGACTTTTTTAACCGTTCCCGTCACACCCTTTTCTATCACACGTGCCAGTTTGAAGGTTTGCCAACTACTAAACCAGTAATATTAAAGCTGGACTAGATAATGTTTTCATGTGGTCTTCACATTAAACAAACAAAAAGTTTCTTTAATAAAGAAACCCAAATATGTGTTGTGTAATACCCAAGCTATTGTAAATTTTCTTTCTAGCTGCACAGCATTTTTAGGTTTTAATTTTATTTTTTACTTTCATTCCTCTCTACTTGCAATTTCATGTTTGTGTTTTTATGGTCAACTTTTGAGCTTTTTAAAAAAGTGTGTTAAGTTAAATACACTCACCTAAAGGATTATTAGGAACACCATACTAATACTGTGTTTGACCCCCTTTCGCATTCAGAACTGCCTTAATTCTAAATGGCATTGATTCAACAAGGTGCTGAAAGCATTCTTTAGAAATGTTGGCGTATATTAATAGGATAGCATCTTGTAGTTGATGGAGATTTGTGGGATGCACATCCAGCGCCCGAATCTCCCATTCCACCACATCCCAAAGTGGGGTCTTCTGCTGTTGTAGCCCATCCGCCTCAAGGTTGTGCGTGTTGTGGCTTCACAAATGCTTTGCTGCATACCTCGGTTGTAGTTTGAATCAGTTGGCCCATTCTCCTCTGACCTTTAGCATCAACAAGGCATTTTCACCCACAGGACTGTCACATACGGGATGTTTTTCCCATTTCACACCATTCTTTGTAAACTCTAGAAATGCTTGTGCGTGAAAATCCCAGTAACTGAGCAGATTGTGAAATACTCAGACCGGCCCATCTGGCACCAACAAGCATGCCACGCTCAAAATTGCTTTAATCACCTTTCTTTCCCATTCTGACATTCAGTTTGGAGTTCAGGAAATTGTCTTGACCAGGACCACACCCCTAAATGCATTGAAGCAACTGACATGTGATTGGTTGATTAGATAATTGCACTAATGAAAAATTGAACAGGTGTTCCTAATCCTTTAGGTGAGTGTATATTGCAACCTTTATTCAATTCCACACTATAACAACCACCTGCTTATTTCAGAAATGTTGCCATGTCCATAGACTCATTCAACAGTACCATCGCAGAGACAATATCAGTGACGGTTTTGTATTTCACACATGCATTAATATCCCAAAACCGACTTTTCAGGCACAAGACCATAGTGTCCATTCTCTCAAACTGATGTCCACAGAGGATCAAACCTCATGCTCTTCAAAAGCAGAGCAGATCTACCTCCACTCTCCATCTAGGCACCCGGGGATTCACGTAGCTTCCCTCTCAGTGCGCATTAACCCCAGGCCTCAGGTATCAGGACGATACACACAGGCGCTGTCTTTGAGACCCCCCACCCCTCCTAAAAGAATGGATATGCTGGCTAGCAGATCACTTCCCTGCCCTTCACTGCCATCTGCAGCCCCACCAGTGGTATATGTTACCTATTTCATGATCACATTTGCTTTAGATAAATCACATTATATGCCCTTAACAAACACGACTAATCTAGATTCACCGTTTCGCTAATCCACACTCAGTTACTCAATGTCAGATGTAGATGCAGATATTTCTTTATTTTATTAAAATTAGAAATTACAATAATGATTAAATTTGAGTTCCTAATACGAGGAAAACTAGCACAAATGTTAGAATGAATGTTGTGATGGACCAATCACAATCAAGTTTTCCGAAGACCCATGCCTTTACCCATGTATATTTTTCAAAAATGTGTTTTTGCATTGCTGTTCGATATGAATATACAGTATTTTCCATTCATTGCATACACCTTTAAATGTGGCATTACACCGCTTTGATAACTTCAAATTGGTTGTCACCGCATTGCAAGTTCTAACTTCTCTTTCAGGTTTCTTTCATACTTTTGAGGATAACATTTTGATCTAATTTCTGTAACACTTCCACATCCTCTCTAACGCAAAGCTGTCAGCTGTACCACATCACCTGCCCGCCTCTCACGCACACAGTGCCAACTACTGAGTCTCATGTGCCAATCTCTTCTGTGTCATCCAGCCTGAGGTGCCAGTCCTTCTCAAACAAAACTATCCCGGACAGTCACTCTCTTACCGGTCTCGAGTCTCCCCTGATTTCATCAGCAACAGCGTACCTGACCTTCACCCCGCCACCCCCTCTCCAGGTCCTCCCTCACCCGGCTCAGAACTTCTACTGGGACAAAGTCGCTGCTCATCTCGCGCTCAGAGCGAAGCATCTACGGTGCTTCTGGAGGAGTTAAGGGCATGTGGCCCAGAGGGAGGTTCTCGGACCCCCTCTCCAACCCTCTGTCAGATGGGTGAAAACATGGGTCTTTATGCTTCTGCAGCTGGCACCACTAATGTAACTATTCAGAAGTTCAACACTATTTTCTCTTCCACCTTTCATCTGTTTTCCTTTCGTTCAGCTTTTTAGTTTTTTTTTTTTTAAAGGGGCCATATTTGACACTTCCGCTTCCATTATTTCTTTTCTTAAATTAAGTGAACTTTAAAATATTCAGTAAAAGATTTTGTGTGCCAAACAGTGTAGTTTTTTAATACCTGTGTCTTTTTCACAAGGTCAGTTGTGAGTTATAATTCAATAACATAATGCATGGCAATACAGCTGGAAAATAAGTATTTGACACATCAGCATTTTTATCAGTAAGGGGAAGTGGGCTATTGACACAAAATTTCCACCAGATGTAGCCATCAAGCCAAATATTGAATTCATACAAAGAAATCAGAACATTTAAGTATACAAGTTGAGTCATAATAAATAAAGTGAAATGACACAGGGAATAAGTATTTAAAGACCATTTGTATGGAAGAATGGGCCAGAATCACTCCTGAGCAATGCAGACGACTGGTCTCTCCATAAAAGAGGCGTCTAGAAGCTGAATAATCAATAAAAGGCTTTTCTACAAAGTATTAAATAAAGTGTGTTCAATACTTATTTCCTGTGGCACTGTGTCATTTCACTTTATTTATTATGACTCAACTTGTATACTTAAATGTTCTGATTTCTTTGTATGAATCCAATATGAATTTGGCTTGATGGCTAAATCTGGTGGACATTTTGTGTCAATAGCCCACTTAGAAATCCCCTTACTGATAAAAATGATGATGTGTCAAATACTTATTTTCCCCGCATATTGATTCATGAAATATGCACCACAACACACCTTATTGTGAGATAAGAGTATTTTGCAAAACTCAGCCCAGTCTACATATTGTAGCAAACCATGAATTTTAATTTTAAAAGAGCAAGAATATAATATGATAATATTAATAATGATAATAATATCCTAATATGTCCCCTTTAATTGTAGTAATGTTTTTATTTATTTTCTTCTCTTCTCGTACTCCTCTCTTTACTTACTGTACACTTACGTCTCCGTTAGCTTCCTTCAGTTTTCTCTTCACTTAGTCATTGTTTTTGTTAAATTTTTTGTGGCTGGATCAACAGACTCCGGTGTCACTTCTTTATTGTATTCACAATTACCACCATCACTATTTCTTCCATGTGGTGCATCTGGAATTATAACAGTACTAACGTACTCTTCTGCAGCAGGGCATCTGAGGGCTCTTCCAAAACAACTTTAGGAGTACAGTCTCTTAATGTTATTGTGTCAGGTTGGGACTTTTGAATATAACACTTTCTTTGGGTATATAAACATGGGTACATGTTTTTTCGCACTCCTTTCCTAACATTGCTCTTCTTTATGAGGGAAAACATTGTCTTGTTTTTGTGGTGTCCTTTTTGTATTTTACAGCTTTAATACTAACATTTATTGTCTGTGCTGAAAATACCTTTCTTGGTTTAGGCTGAATAGTCATGGTTAAAAATTCATTGTTGGTGGTTTATTCTTTAATATCTTTCTGCTGCCTTTTTTGTGTGCTTTTCTACAGGGTTTTTATTGTTTGTTGTTCTGATTTTTTTATCCTTTCATCATTAATTAAGGCTAAAAGATGAAATCTGTGATACAATAATCCACTCTTTATTCACGTTGATGTTTTGGTTGTGTTACACAGGGCCAGATGACTGTGAACGGAGGTCTGAGTGTACCAGCAAGTCCTCATAGTCATCTCCAAAGACCCTTTTCTCCTTTAACATACCCCCCTCCTCCCTCACTGAGCCCCAGCATTGCAGCCATGCAGCAGACCAGAAGCACTGGTGAGTACTCATTTCACGCTTTGCATTGCACTTGCATGGTTCCCGTTCTCATTTTCTGGCTTTCCGTGTGAATAATTAATCAAAGAAACCAGATTAAATACTTTAGTTTAGTTTCTATACCTTGCAGTGCAGCTTTAAGCCTTTGGCCTCCTTGGTTTCGGCTATAAAGTGCCAAGCTGTAATAAAGCACTAATGAGTGAGAAAGCATAGCCGTACTGCAGTATTACCAGCATACCAACAATGTGAGTTTAAGTGCATCTCTACCGGCCCGCTCTGAGCGTGCGCTCAGCGATCCCTCTAATCCCAAGTGGCAAGTGCCGGAGATTAAGTTAAAATCTGAATCACAGAGCAGTTGGGGATAAGGGAGGGCTGGGATTAGAGTTTCTGTGCACGTGTGCGAGACTGACCTTTGTCTCATGGACACACACCATTTCGCTGTTTTTCTCCTCGAAGGCTTGCCTTCCTTCTGATTATATTATCTACGGATGCTTTGCTCTGATTTGGATTTACACCGACCCGGCCGCATTTCACAGTAACTGACATGGGAACGTTGGGGAGCGAGAGGGGAATTACTAAAAACTCACGCACCCTGACCCGACCCTCTTTTCCTCCCGTCAGCCTCTGAGTCTAGCACTCCGATCTACGGCAACGTGGAACCCACTTTCCCTGTCCGAGCTCCACAGATTGACAGGAAAGGAACAACAGGGAAAGCTTCGATCTTTACTGGCATCGACCCTGCGGATGAATCTGGGATCCAAACCGCAATACGATCAGTAAGTAACTGCTGCTGTGGGATGGTACTCATTTGTTTAATTTCAGCTAAGAATACATTTGGTATTATTTCAGATATTTAAAATAGTGTTGTTATTCTCGCGAATCATACAGTTTGTATACCTATTGTAGTGAAGAATTTTATAACTAGGGGTGAACAATATAGACATAATACTGTACTTTTTGTAATTTACTGTTGTCTACATACAATCATCCTACATTGTGTGAAAATATAACCTTGATATCTTGAAATCAATCACTGAAATCAATCTTTGATGCTCCTAATCTCATAATTTTAGTGTGGATTTCACAGACAGAGTCACATATTGGAATTTGGTTGATAAAATATATATCACACATTATACATTTTTTATGAAAAAGTGAATAAAACAAATAGTAAAATCTACTTTAAACATCCAAATATGTAATCATAACTGTATTTTCACAGGCATTACATGCTTAGAGTTAAATGTAACAATACAAAAATGCCATAAAGCGTTTTTTGTAAAGTGGTCCTTCTGGCTCTTTATTGTTCTGAAGTAATTATAATTTGAAGTATAATTAGCAATTCTAGATTCATCTTCAATCAGTCTCAGTCACATGGGATCGGCTGTTTTGATTCGTGCAGTAAATTTCACTTTCCCACACTGAGTTTTATTTAGCCTAAGGGAAACATGGGCAGCTGTGCTCAGCATCATTGATGGGCCAGCAGACGGTGATGTGTCTCAGCCTAACATAGTGAGGCAGACTGCATCAGCATTTTTTTATGAGAGCCTTGAGCTGCCAGAGTTTAAGACTCAAGGTCACAGAGCACAGTTTGGGTCGCTGTTTGTTTTTAGCGATGCTTCTGGACCTTGGAATCTTAAACTACAAGCACTGTAAACACTGACCCATAATCTAAAAAAAAACTGTTTTTGTGTTGCTTTAGACTCTTGACAGGCCAAAAGACTGGTACAAGACTATGTTTAAACAGATCCATGTGGTGCCTAAACCAGGTAAGACTGATTCAGATATATTTAAGTATAGGGGGGGGGGGGGGGGGGGGGCGAAAGTAAAATTTTTCAGAAAAACTTAATTATGAAAGATAATTTCAATTTACACATAAGTAGTGAATTGTTACTTTCGACCCCACCTGCAGGGACAAAAGTAACACAACAAAACAAGATTACACTTGTTACGCTTGTTTTTATTAAATATACATGACTATGACGTTGTTAATATGTAACTGCAAACATATTTTGTAATTTATCTTTGTCATGCTCTATTTTGTCAAGTTCAGTCTCAGTAAGCTCTCTGTGTCTTGTCGTTGTTTGTTCTTCGTAGTTCAATTTTCTTTTTTTGTCTTAATTGGGGAACCATTTGAATCGTCCAAATCTATCCACTCTTTAAATGTTTTGTTTTTTTTTCCGTACATGTTAAAATGAATGTCGAAATTTTCCATTGTTAATTGTGGTTGTCCAGTGAGAGTCACAAGATGGCACCAAACGGTAATCTTTTTTGGCACGGAGGGATTTTAAACATACAAGTAGTACCGGCTATGCGTTATTACTTTGGAACGGTTATTATTTGAAAAGAACAAACCTGCAAATGTCTCAACTGACCAATCAGAATCAAGCATTCCAGAGAGCTGTCCTTTTACAGTTGTTTATTTTTGATAACAAGGGAAATAAATGATTAGTAAATTACATTCATTTACATATCATATCTAACACATATCAACTATTAAACTGAGCTAACATTACTATGCAAAATGTATTTATACAGTGTTAGCTACAGGTCCTTGAATTCTTGCCTGGCCGCCAAACCTCTCTGCACAGTTCTATGCTCATCATCTCCCCTCGCCTTTAGCAAACAAAACATTTTGCATGTATTTTCGACAAGGTATTTGTTTCAGAGATCAGTTTAGCCACTAGCCAGACAGATAAATAAATATTTAGCTGCGAGAATGCACGTGTGTACGATGAAACCGTCTATACCATACGTATAGTATAGAGGAAATCTCACTTTGCATTATGGTTTCTGTTTAGTTCATGCACTTTTCCGAGTACAACTTGAAATAGACTGTACAATATCCCTTGCTGCTATGATTTAATTTAAGCCAGACAAGACAGAGGGCTTTCATTTTCTGTGTAGCTACGAACCTGTCTCCAAGGGGACCGTTTTCTGCAGACAAGGCCAGATTAGGGCCATCTAAAGAGCAGTAAAAAGTGATTTACTCAGCAGGTTAGAGCTGCATCATTACTGGACTGTCAGGAGGAGGCCTGAGTGATTACAGGGTTTAATGAATCAACATCTTCCTTTTGCGTCAAATGTTTTACAAATTTGCTTATTTGTTTTTGTTGCAGAGAATGAATCGTGGGGGTCCCACACTGCCACTGATCCTGTTACAAATACTGGTACAATTATTGCTAAACAATGTTTCAGTTTGTTTCCAATTACACTACAGCACATGATGAAATTGCAATAACCATGTCTGGAATCCAACCAATATGCATAAACATTGATTAAAAATATATAAATAAATGAACAAATTATTAATTAGAATTTCATAAATATAATAACATACATTTAAAATACATTTATTATAATTTATAAAATAATTGTTTCTCAGTATATTTACAGTAATGCTAATATTTTACTGATTTACTGTATTTCAGATAAGCATGGCCCACTAAATCCTATTCAGGTCCATCCTGCACCTAAAGCCAGCACATACCGGCCCATCACCAAAAGCATCTCTGATAACATCATATACACTTTCAGAGCGCCTGCTGCCTCTCCTATGCCCACTTCAACATCAGCACAGCACAGAGCCAAAGACAGAAGCACACCTGACATGTGAGAACCATCTAGAATCCATGCTCATAATATACTCTATCACACTGAAGTATTTTCAGTTTTTGCATTGATTTGATCTTGCCCTGAGTTCATCTCTCAGTTTGTTTTATATGCATCATCTTCCCCAGAAATGAGTGGGACCCTCCAGATAGAAAGGTGGACACTCGGAAGTACAGAGCGGAGCCTAGGAGTATTTTTGACTATGAGCCTGGAAAATCTTCTGTTTTGGAGCAGGAGAGAGAGGTGAGCGATCTGTAAACTTTAAACGGTTTCAATTTGTGTTAAGCTTTAGAAAAACAGCAAAAAATGGGTTACATATTGGAGTGAGTGTACTTTTAATTGTTATGACTTGTTTTAAGTCAGCTACATAAAGTTCCAGAGCTATTACATCAAGTTTACGAGGCATCTTTGTAGTATGCGTGTATAGACAAATATTGATTTTAAAATGAATGCCCCATGGCCTTATGGGTATAGATAGATTGTGAACGGGGAGGACACAGTGTCAGCAAATTTATAGTCATTTACCATGTGCTGACTGAATAAACTGAGTTGTTTTATATTAAAGGATTAATCAATTTTCATAAAAAATATGAAAATATAAAAAATATAAAAAATTCAATTTTCATTTAATGGTTTTAATGGACCCCAACAGTTTACAGTTTCAATGCAGCTTCAAAGGACTCTAAACAATCCAAAACAGGGCCTAAGGTTCTTATCTAGCGAAACAATTGTCATTTTTGACAAGAAAAAAAAAATATACACTTTTAAACCACAACTTCTCTTCTTCCTCCAGCGCGACCTCACGTAATTGTGTAATGCTGTGAAAAGGTCACGTGTTACATATATGAAACGCACATTTGGGGACCATTTTAAACAATAAACTAACACAAAGACATTAATTAGTATCATTTGACATACAACAACGTCGGAACGGTCCTCTTTTTCCACACTTGTAAACACTGGGGCGGAGTTTCGCATACGTCATCCGTGACCTCTTGACGTGATGATGATTGCGTGAGGTTGCGCTGGCACGTCACAGGACCGGAGGAAGACGAGAAGTTGTGGTTTAAAAGTGCATATTTTTATTTTTCTAGTCAAAAATGACAATCATTTCGCTAGATAAGACCCTCGTTTGGGATCGTTTGGGGTCCTTTGGGGCTGCAATTTTAAACTGCATTAAAACTTGAGTATTGGGGTCCATTAAAGTCTATTAAAATAAGAAAAATCCTGGAATGTTTTCCTCAAAAAACATAATTTCTTCTCGACTGAACAAAGAAAGCCATCGACATTTTGGATGGCATGGTGGTGAGTAAGTTGTCTGGATTTTTTGGGAAAAATTGACTAATCCTTTAATAGAATTGACAATTATGATAACAGTTGTAGATGAACGATGAAGGCATTTGAAAGGGTTTTAGTTTAATGACACAAATGTTTGCTGTTATCAAGCTGTAGTGCTTCACCAGGCATGAGTAGAGTCATTCAGTGAGAGAGGACAGATAAATTGACAAGCTTTTACAGCGTAATGTGGTCAAGGTCACTAATAAGGTTAGAAAAACCAATTTGCTCCTGCTAGAGCTATTTGGCTTTCTGCATTACGGATCTCTGGTGTACGACTGCCCTCTGCTGGAGAGAAGGGAATAATGAATAACTTTCTGCTAAACTTCCTTCACAAATCAACATTTCTTTTTTGTTGAAGCCGTATCATGTCTGTATCTATTCATCCCACCCCCATGGTTACCTTTTTCCAACACATTTCCACCGATTTTCATTTCCTACACCAGACGAGTAACTTAGGACCAGAGGATATAGATTTAGAGAATGAGCCGTGGTATAAGTTCTTTGCTGAGCTGGAGTTTGGGCGGCCGGTAAGTGTGGCTACATGTGTGTGTTTGGTTTGCAGCTGCTTGCATGTCGCTTGCGATTGGTGTGAGGTTGGAAAGGTCAGATACGTGCTATACATTCCATCGGTCACATCTGCAATGACTGACTGGAATGAGCAGACCCTGTAACACATATGGTGCACTTTGATGAATAACCAATAATATCAGGTTCTGTGTACAGAAGCGTTGATTTTACATTAAAGGCACAGTTTGTAGGATTTTCACCACTAGAGATTGTTATATTTTACATTAGCACAATAACAAAGACGAAGCTTAACTCATTCCCCACCAGCCTTTTCAAAAAAAGTTGCCCGCCAGCATTTTTTGTGATTTTCATAAAATGCCTTCCAGGTAAAATTTCCTCTATAGATATATAAACATACAAATATATTAAATGAAAGAACAGACACTCTAATATCAAACAAAATGGGAAAAAAACTTTTATACTTTCTTCATTTGTTCTCTTTTTATAACCTCTCAAATATGGGTAGGTTTCTTCAAAAATACCACTTTTTGAGCAAAAATCTGAAATAATTGCATTTTTGTAAAAGACATTTTGTTAAAGATCAGATTTAAAACAATTATTAAAACATACACAGGTTTAAAATTAAATCATTAAATTAGTTTTTGCTTCAGTTTTTTTTGTAATTCAGTGTTTATTGGTTTTGAAAAAGCATATAGAACATTTTGCAAAGTTACAAATAGAAAGTATAAGACCATTAATATCCCTATTCCCTCCCCCCTTCCCTTACCCATCCCGTTGCACTCAGGACTTGAAAGACATAATTTAGGATATAAACAACACAGACCAGTAAATACACATTTATATACATAAGCTATAGTGAGTGGCAAATAACTGCACATTTTTATAATCCAAAAAACTGAAAAACATGTATACCATGAAATATACTGTTACTGTGAAATAAAATGACTCATGGAATAGATTTTTGGTCATTCCGTGCACCCCTATCTGGCACCATTTCGGGCTTTTTTTCAAAAACACTTATCTAAATCTCGAAGATCGGATCGAATCGAATCGAACAATGATAATCAATTCAAGATCTTGAGAATCGAATCGATTCTTGAAATTTGAATCGAAACCCAGCCCTAGTTACAGATGTGTGTGTTGTAGAAATAATTTCACTATTATTTGCATGACTTGCTATTTGTTGGATTTACAAAACAAAGTTTTTGGCATTTCTTACACTTTGTCCAAGGTGTTTTTGTTTGTAGCATCGGACTCACTATGATATGCAAGGCTTGGCGTGCTGTAGGTTGTGTTATGCAACTTTTCCTTTAGCTAGTGGCCTTCTCGGCATTCCTTTCCTCAGTCATGTGACTTTATTTTCTCCCTTGTTATGTCACTGTCCCTTCATCACTGCCTCATCTCCTGCTCATCTCTGGGTGAAGCCTCCAAAAAAACGCCTCGATTACAACCCAGAGAGCTCTCCTCGAACCGAAATAGAGGTAAATAAATAGAAAAATACCAGTGCTTGCTTTTTCCTGAAAGTTTATCTTCATTTAAGCACTTACTCATTGACATCATTAGTTTCTTTAATTATAAAGCCTATAATTTAAGAGGAGCAGGGTTGTACCCGTTCAATAGGATTAAAACGCTGCTAGGAAAAGTAAGTATGGTGTATTAGCTCAGAGTGATTTGGAAATTTGTTAGCACAAGCTGACTTTAAAAATGAATCTTAATCATTTTGCATCTTAAAATTGTTGCTCATGATGCCCCAGCAGTTTTGTAGTGGTTAGTGATAAATGTGGTTACTGTAGGAAGGAATTGTGTTAGTGTTTGTTGGTATCTCTTTTATTTTGTTGAAAAGGGGGCCTTTTAACATTGTTGTACCCTAATATAAGATAATACTGAATATACGATCTTACATTTGTTTCACATAACAACTCTCCAGTGCGTTGCATATTTCATCCTAAGACAGCAGCAAGTCCTCTGTCACCCTGCCAATATTATGTTTGTAGTGGGTGAAGGATCTATGGTCATCTACAGTCCTCTAGTGTCACATTACATATCCAGTTTCACTCGAGAGCTTTTTCTGTCATTGTAAATATAGCTACCTGTCAATTTGACAAAATATGTCCACTTAAAATCTACTGACAGCTACTTTATCAATTGCTTCCTATGGGCAAGGCATGATGTTTAAGAATTCTTAGAAACCAAAGAGACATATTATTCCTTATCATTTTATCAGTGCATGCCTAGACAGAAAAAAAATAATGTTTTAAAAAGATTTATCAGAAGACACAATTATGTCTCTACAAACCAGACCACTGAAAGGAAAGAAGAAAGCTTAAAGAAATTGTTATTGAGGCTTTGTTGTAGGCCAATTTTAAGCATGCCAGTAGGTTATGTACAGTAGAGCTGTATTTATGTTGACTGAATGTAAATGTGTCTCACTGTGATGGCATTCTCGGTACTGCATGCTTGGGCTACTTTTAAAGAGAGTTAAAAAAACGCTGGGGGGCGTCTGCTGCTGCTCCAAAGAGCTGCTCCGCATAGCACACCGCTCAAAGCTTTAACAAACAGGATGATTATTATCTACTCCAGCCATGCTTACAAAGAATTCCCTGCTTTGTTCGACATAGAAACGCGTGTAAGTGGTCTGTTATGTCTAGTGATAATGGCTGGGTGATGTTTATGGACGACTGTCAATGTCACAGCACCATTCTGACATTAGGAGTTTTTGGATCATTGTTGGATTTGCAAAGGGAGAATTGGGAATTCAAGAGCTGTCCACGGTGTAGTAAGTGTGGAAGAACTTCAACATTCTTTGTTCTTCCTCTGTTTCAGACCTCCATTTATCAGCCATCCGTAGAGAGGAGCCTTGAAAGGCCATCAAGGTAGGTCTACCTATACCCACAGATACTTCCCACAGTACTGTATATCAATACTGTCTTCACTGACCCCATAATTTAAGCCATGCTAAAAAATATGCATTTCACTGCATTAGAAAGCAGTAGTAATGGCATCTGCATGCAACGCAAATGTCACTTTTCTTTGACATGTTTGCATACAAAAGTCATATTAATGTTTTGTCTAATGTGCTGTCTTTCTCTAAAATAAATACCATTTGGTCAGATATTTTGTTATCTACTGTAAATGCAATGACATAATTTAATCTATATTTTATTGTCACATTGTTAGTTATTTGTTAAGCTCCCGGTATGTAAGTTTAGGGAGGAACAGCTAGATTAACATTAATTGTGTGAGCTAGAAATAAACTCCCCTTTAGTTGTGTGGCCATTTCAGGGTTTCAGCCTGGATGCTTTTGCATTCCTGTAGCTCAATTGGTGAAGCATGACACACGCAACACCAAGGTCAATGAAATATAGAAACTGTTCAAATGTATACAGTACTATGAATGCATGACTAATGGCGCTTTTCCATTGCCTCGTACCCCACGGTTTAGTTTAGTTTGGGTCGGGTCAGCTCAGCTCACTTTGGCGTGTTTAGCTTTTCCATTGAGTTTAGTATCACTTCGCAGTGGGAGGGATTATAGGCATGTTGTTATATTTGCGCTGCCTACAGCTGTGACATCATACAAGTGAGAGGAGAGCGCGTCGTTGTATATTCCCATACATTCATTTATTTCTCAGTCCGCCACAAAATTAAAATTTGCCACCACAAATAGATGTTTGCACATCGTGTTTATTACTAACGTTACCTCAATGAAGTTGCATTTAGGCATATAATGCTGACGTGCTCGTCGCGAATGTTCCGCCACAAACTGCAAGTCTGGAAAAAACTGTTATGGTGTCCCTGATTCTCAAGTTCAAGATATAAGTTTTCATCGCTAAAAGGGAGTTTGGGAACTTATAGCAGAGCACAGATGACAACATGTTTGCTTGAGACAGCGCAAGCTAGCACTAAAGGTAAAGCTTACATTATAGCGCTGACGCTGTTAGTGACGTTTCTTTTAGACCAATCAGTGATCTACTGTGTTTTCACGTCACGTTTGGTATCAGCTCGGGTCACTTGGAACCCCAACTGAGGTGGTACGAAAAAAGTATCGGGTACCACGTACTACACCTAATGAAAAAGCTCCCAAAAGTAAGCTGACCCGACCCAAACCAGACCAAACCGTGGGGTACTATGCAATGGAAAAGCGCCAATAGCTTCTCCCAAATGCCGAAGACTGAATGCTTGAAAACTATTTCAAGTTTAAACATTAACATAAGCATTTTTTGTTTGAAATATGATCAGAGGCGTCATGCCCATTCAGACTGAGGTGGCATGTGCCCCCTCGGATTGTTGAGCCAAGTGGATTTTGCATGCAACCCCAAACTCAATAAAGCTCCTTTAATCTGTAACTTTCACCATTTTAATCACATACTTCATTCTGAATGCAAATATTAATTAATCAAATATATAACAAACCCAGATGCAAGGGACCCTGATGCCATCAACATCTGTGCATATTGCATGCTTTTGATACAATTTCAATGAAATGTGAAAGATAAATGTAAAGTGTCAATTACAGAATTACATTTAGATCTGCTTGCTTACATTGCATCAAATATTTATTTCAAAGGATTTTTGCAGAATACATATATTTAAAGCATCTGCAGAATACATAAATGAAAATAATGTACAATGTCTGGTTATATTTTAACAATCACACCAACTGTAGTGCGATTTTTGCGTTTTTTATTTATTTATTTATTAGTAACACTAGTCACGCTTGAGTCACGCTGTTTTCGTCTTTTTCTCATTGATGTAAGTCTATATTTGTAGACCCCATCCACCTAATTTAAACTTGGTAACTATTCTTTACTTTCCAGTTCTGCGAGTGATAACAAGAGGAGGCGGAAATCCGAACCTGTAGCCTCTCAGCCCAGGGCCCAGAGTAGTTTGGGCATAACACAGAGTTCAGTCAGACCCTCAGAGCCGCCCAGAAGCAGCAGTACCCATAGGACTCCACTTACCAGCCCCAGCTCCCCTGCCTCCACCAGGAGCAAAGGTATGCATCAGACGAGCATCCACACTTATGCATATAATTTTGATAAACTGGCAACAGGGGAAGGTTCACAGACGATTCTTGTTTTGCTCCTTGCAGCGCAGGCAGAATTTTAAATGGATTGTCTTTTGCATGACTAAAGTTCAATGAATTATTTAGTGTTTACAATCGTTCCTCAGTGTAGGGTACCATTTCAGTTGTTTCTACTTTATGCAGAGAGGGCTTGTTGATGAAGGTTTTCTCTGGTTTTGTTCCAGGGCGTAGACTCTGACTTGTTTCTTCGATGGGTCAATTACCTTTTAATGTCTTTTCATGTCTCTTTTTTACCATGCTGCTTATGGTGGATTTCTTAAGGTGGGGATGTAAGCAATATGCACTCAGCACATTTAAATTGTCAAAGTCTAAACCATGCTACCTCAGAATCCACATACGAGGACAATTTTACAGTTACACCGGTCTCTGAGGCCTTCTCCAGCCTCCCGGATGGCTGGCGAACAGAAGAGTGGATAAGCACAGAAGAGCCTTCACCTAAGCTTAAGTCCTGGAGCTGTGATGACCTTCTGTCTGAAGATCAAGGGAGGGAAAAAGTTCAAACGCGCTCAGAAAGCACTGGATCTCTGTTGCACAATGGGGAACTAGAAGAATCACAATGCTGTGACACCCAGGACCACGAGGACCTTAGAGAGAGGACCAGGCATCGCTCGGCCCACGATGCGCCAGGCTTTCTTAAACTCTATAAAAAGATGCATCACATCAACCGGCAAGAGCTTATAAACTCTACAGTGATCTGTTCGGTCAAAGCCAGGATCCATAAGTATGAGAGTGAACAACATAAAGACAGACGTGCTGACTTCAAGGGATGTAGTGAAAATGTGCCTAGAGACATGGTGCACAACAGGATTTCCGAATTTGAGAGTCTAATCCAGAAATCCAAGTCCATGCCCAATCTTGGGGGCGGCTTCCTGACCAGTTGCTCTTCTAAAAGGGCCATCAGTCCCAAGCGAAGCCTGTCTATTGAGTCATTACTGGATGAAGAACCACCAGCTAGGAACCCACCTGAAGGGCGACCTCAATACCCCAAGATAGTGCCAATACACATTGATGTCACTCGTAACCAATTACAAAACTCTGCCATGCATCACGACTATTCAGATAGTGAACACGATGCTGTCCTGTCTGATCTTAACGACTTTATCCATATAGAGGGCTCATCTTTTTGCAGTGAGGGGGACTTTGATCTGTGTTCGCTCGACTCTTCCGAGAGCTTTTGTGGATCAGGCCATCATCATCATCATCACAGGCAGCTTGTGAGCTCCTGCAAGGGCCACTGCCCAGCGTCTTACACACGTTTCACAACAATGATCAAGCACGAAAGAGCCAAGCAACAATTACGAGTAGAAGATTCTGAGTTCGGTCTCAGCAAACTTGCATTCCTGGTCAGCCCAGTGCCTTTCCGCCGGAAAAACCTGTCTCCCCTGAACTTTTCCCAAATGTCAAACTCTAAGACCTGCATGTATGAGGCTCTAGATTCAGCGCTGAAAGACATCTACGATCATATCCGCGCCGAGAAGCGAAGGGGTAGCCTGCCAGATAACAGCATCCTCCACAGGTTGCTGGCGGAGTTGCTTCCAGACATTCCTGAAAGGAATTCCTCCCTGCACGCTCTGGGTAGAAGCCCTACGGTTCGATCTCGCTCGCATCACCCTCAGCCTGATGGGATGCCCAGCCAGGACGTCCACCCACCTGAGTGCTCACGGTTGTCCCACAGTGCCTCTCACCATGATATAGACAGCAACAACAACCGGAGGAACCACGACCCTGAATACTGCTATGAAGGTGGAACCTATTCATCAATCACTGGTGGCCCAAATCCCTTGCTGTTCCCTGTGTTTGAGCTCTCTCTCCATCTGCTTCACCATCATTGCTATGCTCCATCTGTGTTTGTAAATGTGCTTGCTTAGATGAATAAATTATTACTTTATGGGGAATGTCAAACATGCTTCACCTGTACTTTGCGCCATACGTTTTTTTCTTCTATTTGTCCGTGTTCTTTACTTTCACATTATATCATATAATATTGAAACATTTGCCTTTATTTAAAGGGACTGTAAGTAGGATTTTAAGTGTTTTATTAATCTTTATTTATAAATATGTCCTTATTGGTGTCAAATGACCTCTGCCATTGATCTACTGTAACTTTTCTTTGTAAGCTCAGAATTTCTCTTTACTTACATTGGACGGGTAAGTCCAAGGAGGCTTCCATGTCGTTCCGCCGGATTGATAAACTATAATAGCAGAGAGGGACAAAAAACACTAGCCTACCAATGCATTTCCACTACGCGTTTTTTATTCAGAACACGTGAACCAGCTGAAACGGACGAAGAGATCAGTGAGTCTAACAGCTACCGTAGTTGCAACACGCATTTGGAAAAGCGAGGCGCTAGAGAGCACTATTCGTTTGAATGCAAAATATAATTTCACCACTAGATGGGGGTAAATCCTACTTATTGTCCCTTTAATATAATTGTATTATAATGTTTATACAATATAATATAAATAACACCAACATCAACTATTATTATTATTATTTATTCATTTATTTATTTTTTGTGGTGAAATGTAATGTATGTTCACTGCTGGGTGTGGTCTCTCCACAAAAGAGATAACTTTCTGTAAGTTTCTCTCTATATAAATAGCTCTGGACAGATGACTTGGGCAGCCGAAGCATGCGGTCTATAAACAGATTTCAGTTTTTATTGGCTTGGACAGACAGAAACATGTTCTCTTATGTTTACACTGTCCTTTTTCTCAAACCTGACATAAAGAAGGTGTAGTACCTAAAAGACATTTTCATTTCTAAAAATATTTAGTAATTCGATTCCTTGCAAAAGATGTACCGCTTAATGTCTTCACATAACGCATGTGAGGACCCTTTGGAGCAAAGGGGCTTGCCTGCAATTGGCACAAATGTCATCTCACCATTTGGGGTTCTAGTATAAATAAACTGAATCTATACTGGGGATCTGTGTCTAAATAGTGGGTATACTGTAACATAACTGCTGGGATTTGGAGCTATTGGTGAATGATTCATGGAAAATTTGGTTTATATGAACAATTCCACAGTATGTTTGTCAATATGTTTAATTAATATTGATTTTGTTTTGATTTTTCATTAACCCTACATCAAATCATTTTTTCCTTTGCTGTTGCTTGTTCCTGTGCATGAAATAGTATTGAATCCTGTATTTCTGATATGCTTCTGTTTTAATATCTTCACTTTTCTATTGTTTCTAGACCAGGACGCATTCAGAGGATATTGTAATCCTGATGTGGGTCGCCACACACCACAAAGAAGACAGACCCCTGATATCAAAGAGGTGATCATTTTGTTGTAAAAGCACTAAAGTTTTTTGAGATCTTTCTCAGCATGTAATAAAGTTTGTTTTTTCTGCATTATTTACCCAACAGAAACTGCCAGCAAGAGCAATATACGATTTCAAAGCACAAACAGCAAAGTATGAGAAAAATTTTGTTACTAATCCCTTGTCGTACTTACTGAATAGTTTGTTTTACAAAATAAATATTTTTTTCATCCAGAGAGCTAACGTTTAAGAAAGGGGAGACTGTGTACATCACCCGGCAGATAGATAATAACTGGTATGAAGGAGAGCATCATGGACATGTGGGCATCTTTCCCATCTCTTACGTGGAGGTCTGTGCTCAGCGAAAATATATAGTAGCAGATCTTTTAATGTTCTGGTACTGATCTACTCTTACCCTGTTTCTGTTTTTCCAGAAAATCTCTCCTTTAGAGAGACATCAGCCAGCGAGACCTCCTCCTCCGGCCCAGAGCAGAGAAATTGGAGAAGCGGTCGCTCGCTACAACTTTAATGCTGACACTAATGTGGAGCTTTCATTAAGAAAAGTAAAAGTCTTAATTTTTTTAGTAAAGATGTCCTAAATAACTTTTAATTTTGATATTGATGTCCTTACTGTTTCTAATCACTTTAAAGCGTTTTTTTGCTAAATAACTTAACACTTTTTGCTTAATGCTTTTGCTCTACAGCACTTAACATTTTGTACTAACTGTAATAAATTGATAACCAATTAAAACCTGAAATAACATTTTGATGGTTGCTTAGTATCTGTTTTGGTCACATTGTGCTGGACATCGTGCAAGAAATGTATTAATACATTTTTAATTATTTAATCTCATTAAATATATTAAAGAAATGACTTCAATATACAAGGCACACCATGGAACTTTTTGGCCACTAGGGGATGCTAGACATGAATTTTTCACGTTTAGCGCCCCTAGAGGTCACAAGCGCCGCAGCACTGTTGCAAAGGAAAAGAAGACAACTGCCTCCAGCATGTCATATGAATATAATTTCATGGGTTTTATTTTATTTCAAACGCCTAAAGATCGCGTAGCTCACGTTTTCAAGCCAGTGGTAATGGTGGTCTCTTAGTTAAAGTTTATATAAAAAAATATTGCCTTAAAGGGGAATCGAACCCAGATCGCCCGTGTCCTAGGTCCATGACGGCACCACGGCGCCACAATGTCACTTGATATAAGTCTCTCTCTAAACTCTCCAAGTAGACTCCAGTAAAATTCAAGTAAAAAAAACATAGTGTTCGGGCGCCAGACAGGACTTATATATGCAAGCAATATAACATTACTTACTAATACAAAAGCATGAGGGCCAAGTCAGCATCGGTCAGAAACCCCTCCTCCTTCTTTAGTTCACGCCAGCGAGCGAACGTTGGCCCAATATTGATCCTCGTCCTTCTTTTTATTCTGTCTTCCGTTTTCTCTTTCTGGTCTCCTCCGACAAAACCTTGGGTTTCTTTATCTTAGTTGCTGCTTCAGCCATGACAAAAACATCAGGAAAATAAATGGATGTGCTCTCACGTCTGAATTTGAGGAAGTGACATGCCGTAAAGCAGATTTTTGTAGATTTTTGTTACAACCCGAAACCCCAATTTTAAAAGTACGAGTAAAAGCGATACAGGCTATGGTAGACATGTCATTTAACCTATTTTAAGTACCATCACAAGGGTCTTGAAAATGTATGATGAAGGTTGAAAAACTACAAAGTGTCACTTTAAAGGACCATTGTGTAGATTTTTAGCGCCATCTTGCCATAAGACTGTGAATTGCAACCAATGGCTCAGTGAATAGTGAAGCTACGGTAGCCGCCACAGGACAAACATGTCATTGTCTTAGACAAGTTAGTAACAAAACGTGCACTGTAGA
The DNA here is from genome assembly GCF_027580225.2 of Misgurnus anguillicaudatus. Lineage (NCBI taxonomy): Eukaryota > Metazoa > Chordata > Actinopteri > Cypriniformes > Cobitidae > Misgurnus > Misgurnus anguillicaudatus. Next base: position 16,299,432 of record NC_073352.2, on the reverse strand, counting down.
ACAGTTTGTCTCAGATAGGAATCCAGGAACACACCTCATACCTTAAACCCAGGATGTGTGCTGGTATGTCATTACTAATGTTTCATGTTTGTGTCTTGCAGGGTGATCGTGTCATTCTCGTGCGGCAGGTGGATCAGAACTGGTATGAAGGCAAGATCCCAGGTACAAACAAACAAGGGATTTTTCCAGTCTCTTATGTGGATGTTACTAAGAAGTCCTCAGTACAGACTACAGGTCAACCTCCCGGGTCCAGTATATCCACCAGCTACTCCAGTGACAGACTGCACAGTAGGGTATGTTTTCCAATTCAAATTTTAAACACTGTGTCATGGAAAAGTTTAGGGTCTATAATGCATAACATAAAACAGTCCTAAAAGTGAAATATCGACCATGGTAAATAGTGATTCATGGAAACACTTGGGCCTCATTTATAAAGCGTGCGTACGCACAGATTTAATCGTAAAGTGTGCGTATGCAAAAATCCATATTTATAAAAACTGTCTTTGACGTTGAAATGTGCTTAGCACCACATCAGGGTCTGAGCAGACGTACGCACTTTTGCTTGTCTGATTGCTGCATGCTTTTGATAATACAAGCCATTCTTGCTGCTGGAAAAGGGTTTAAACATTGACAAGCACTCTTTTATATGTCAGTGACATTAATTAGGCATCGTTTAAAGGAGCAACTGCTCAGCTGCGCACAAGTTCAAGTTCATTTGCGATTTATAGATTTCACATCTGAAAGAAAAGGGTACGAGCGTTTCCTGGGCGTACTGTATGTTCAGTTTATAAATCACACGTACGCATTTTTGATAAATGATCATAAGGATTTCCAGTTAAAGGTGCCGTGTGTAAATTTTAGCGGCATTTTGTGGTGATGTTGTGAATTGCAACCAACAGCTCAGTTCACTGCTCACCCCTCGCTTTTGAAACACATAGAGAAGCTACGGTAGCCATTACCGGACAAATATGTCATTGTCAGAGACAACTTAGTAAAAAAAAGTTTGTCCGTTAAGGGCTTTTGTAGAAACATTGTGGCAAAACATGGCGACTTCCATGTAAGGGGACCCTCGTGTATATAGATTAAAACGTCTCATTCTGAGGTAATAAACACATAACGGTTCATTATAAAAGGTCTTTATACACCCCTGATAATATAGTTTGTATATTATTTTGCATTTCTGTCAAGAGATCCTTCTAAAAATTACACACTGCACCTTTAAGTAAATGTTAAGTGCTCTATGATCTATGATTTAGATCTATGAACTACTAACATTTTTTTTAAAGACGTCATATTTATATCATGCTTATCATATTGCCAGATGACATGTACTGTAGTGTCAGTGTCAACAAGGTGGCAAATACAAATTAATCCTGCCTCAGATGGCAACTGTCCAAGTGTCAGAATAGATCACCACTGTCGTCTTTAGATTACTTTTAGCTTGTTGTGTAAATTAAGCCTTAGTTCAGATTAAATGCCTATTGAGTGAAATTTAAAGAATCAAGAAGTAGAAGGTTTATTACATAATGAGATTAATAACACAATCATGGCAGTATCCAGTATAGGATGCTGAAATTTCTGTAGACATGAATTTTATGTGACATGGGGCAGTTTCCCGGACAGGGTTTAGATTAATCCACGACTAGGCCTTAGATATATGGAACATTTAGGTAGTTTTACCTTTAAAGGAACGGTTCATTTTAAACCTGTATTGTTTTCATTTCTCCATTTAACACAAAAGAGAAACTATGCAGACTCACTCAGTTTTTCTTTTTTTATTGATATACATTAAAATGCAGTAACAGGCAGTTGACTTGATGATGACATAATTTCCATTTCTGCTTGAACTGTTGCTTTAAAACCTTCAGTGTTCTCTAGGGTATATTTTCTTTCATCTTTTATCTTTCCCCCTGTCCCTTTCATTATCTTTTCTAGTCCTCCTGTGTGTATTTCCACTATCACTCTGTATTTCTCTCTTTCTTTCAAGCCATCACCTGCACGCCCCCTCTACAGCCCTCCATCCCCAAATCTCCGTCCACTTTCATCATCCTCACCCAGCCCACAGAAAGCAGCGCACCTTCAGGCCATCACCAGCGAATGGCTGGCCCTCACTCTGGGTCTGTCCCCTTCAGGAACTCCTGCTCCCACACCTCCTCCCTTCCCTTCCAACTTCCAGCTAGATTTCGAAGGCCTTCATTCTGCCGTTTCCCCCTCTCCTGCCTCCTCCCTGCTGGGCCGCTCTCCATCCTTCACCCCCCGCGTATCTACTCCACTCAAAGAGGGCCACTTCATTCCCATCTCCTCCCCAAAGTCCTACATGTCCCCTGATCCCAGCCCATCACCTCAACCTTACCTCACCTCCGCCTCCTTCACTCCTTCTCCCACCTCACCCACATTTGACTCCAGCCCCAGGTCTAGCAGTGTCATAGAGATTCTCTCCATCCAAAAAACAGATTTACCCCAGAAAGAGCACAAGACAGATTCCCCTAAACTGTGCAGTCCTATTGACTTGGTTGTTTTTGAAGAGAACGAATCCCTGTTGTCTCATAAGGACACCCTGTTTCCAAAAGATCCAGAGGATGACTTGTGCGAGGAGTTAGTGTCCATCATTAAAGCCAGCCAATCGAAGGGTGCATTTGTACAAGAGGAGAGATTTTATCATCAGGAACCAGAAACAACAGAAAAACTACCCAGATTGTTTATAGAGGAGGACCCGAATGAGAACAGCAGCTTCTTAAATCAGTCCCTGACATCAAATACGTTTACTCCAGTCCTACATGGCCATAGCGAGAGCTCAGATATTGAGGTAGTGCTCATTGTGTGGTCATGCCACCTAACTGAATTGCAATTAAAGGGATAGTTCACCCCAAGATGAAGGTGGTGTCATTAATGACTCACCCTCATGTCGTTCCGGACTCGTAGGACCTCCGTTCGTCTTCGGAACACAGTTTGGGATGTTTTATATTTAGTCCGAGAGCTTGTTGACTCTTCATTGAAAATCTATGTACGGTATACTGTCCATGTCCGGAAAGGTAGTGGAAACATCATCGGGGTGGTCCATGTGGCATCGGTGGGTCGGTTGGAATGTGTTGAAGCATCGAAAATGCATTTTGGTCCAAAAGTTATGACTTTGGTCGGCATTGTCTTCTCTTCTGCGTTGTTGTGAGGCGCGTGCGCGATACTGAAGTCACGTGACTGCAATGGCACGGATGACGTACAACGCGGCTGACGTGTTATCTTGTGCGCCCCAGCTGTTTTTTGTTTTGTGTGTGTGCCCAGGCTTCGTTTACAGTCTGAGGGAGACGCACGCTGTAAGTTTGAAAAAAAAAACTTCGCAAACATGTCTGAGGATAACACGGCACTGCAGTCACGTGACTTGAGTCTCACGCTTCGCAACAGACGCGAAAGAGAGGACAATGCTGAATAAATTCGTAATTTTTGTTATTTTTGGACCAAAATGTTTTTTCGATGCTTCAACGCGTTCTGGCTGACCCGCTGATGTCACATGGACTACTTTGATGATGTTTTTGTTGCCTTTCTGGACATGGACAGTATGCCATACGTAGATTTACAATGAAGGGTCAACAAGCTCTCATACTAAATATAAAACATCTTAAACTGTGTTCCAAAGATGAACAGAGGTCTTACAAGTTTGGAACCATGTGAGGGTGAGTCATTCATGACATTGTTTTCATTTTTGGGTGAACTACCCCTTTAAATATTGGCACAGACAATTTGTCAATTTGACAATATATTGTATATTTATTACACAGTAGGAGTAAAAAATTGTATGCATGTTATTGATATTCCTTTACAAAAACTGTGACACACACAAAAAATACATTATATTTGGATTGTAGTGTTTACTACATTTAAACATTGGTTTAAGGTTAAAACCCTAGTTTTTATTATTTTCTAGCAAAAAAATTAGATGTGCCCAATGGTTATCAAAACCTCATACTTCGACCTGTTGACCAATCATCTTTAGCACGTGTAACTGTTCTCATCTCCATATCCGTAGGGTGAAGTTTCCCTGAATGCCTCTCCACGTCTCTCTCCCCTGTCCTTCCAGATGTTGCCGTTCATACTCCCCAAATACTCTCCCTCCTCCCCACGTTCCACCCCTCCATTGCCTGGGGTATCACAGTCTCCCCCTCCCTCAGGAAAACTGTCGTTTCGACAGGAATTACGCTCCCAAAAGGTCAAGGTAATGACAAGGTGCTTAACTGTGTACAAGACCCCCATCCGTACCTCTCTCTATTCTTAATAATACAGTCAGATCTATTTAAGCTGCTTATGTACATTAGCGTATCTGTGTATTCAAGTACATCACATATATGTTCCCATTAGAGATTTTTGGAACAATAATGAGCACTTTCTATAAATGTCAATATGTTAATTTATCTGGCATATGGTATAGGACATTATTATGGTTATATGGAAAGCTGAAGCCTTTTAAACAATTATGTCTATGATATAATAATAACAAATCAACCCATTTCACCCCACCGTCTTTACAGTAATTGCACTATCCACAATCCTATGACGTTTTAAATGAGCTTTTCTCCATCAAGTAGCATTGGAAAATTACATTGTAATAAACAGGGCTCATAATGGATGTAACTGATACATCAGTGACGTAGACAAAAAAGATGGATGCGCAATTATCTTCATGCACAAATAGTACAGGGACTATACAAAAGAACCGGCAAACTGCTATTTTTATATGAATGGAGGTCAGATACAGACAACACATTACAAAGTGTTGACCTTCGAAATATTGTATTACTTCTATAAATTGTGTATGTTGTATTTCATATAATCCTTGTGTAAGATTGTCCTGGTTCTGGTTCTTTCAGCCTGTGTTAAGGCGTGATGTTGTGGTTGTTGGTAAGCCCCCTCGTAGCCCTGTCATGTCTAGGAGGTCCTGCGGATCGCCTGTTAGAGGTCAAAACTTTTCATCATCTCATAGGGTAGGGAATACATGCACCTTGTGTGGTAATGACTCGCTTGACTCGAGGGAAATTGTTTTCTCTCTTTTCAAAGTATCCCTACACAAATCATCATGTCATCCACTGAATTTCCCCCGGGAATTCACCGATTTGTGTTACAATCTTTTTTGCTGCTATACAATACCTGGATATAAAAAATACATGCACAGCATCTTGCATCATGTCTGGAAATAATGAATAATGCTTTTATGGTCTGTATGTGCAATACTGGACACCATACACATTTTATCATTCATCTGTACAGTATACAGGAATACTGTGAGGGATACTTCTAACACCTTTGTCGTCCTTGTCTGTTTGTATACATTAGCATGTTTTAAGGATGAGAAAATAACATTTAATATCCGATTAATATACATTGATCATGGTTTCTGCATGTCTTCTTGCATGACTGGTTTGATCTGGAGCAGTGAGTGGATCTCATATCCTTTCATTATGTGTGCTTGTTTTGTGGCCCAAACCAACAGGAGAGATTGGCTTGATCATGTAGTACTGGTTAAAGCATGTGTTCAGTGTGTGGATTACTCATGGGAATGTCCCAATGATTTTTCCTGTGTACACAGCTTAAACATGGTGTACTCCCCAGGGCCAGGCGAGCGGCCTATTCCCCACATTTCCTTCCAAAGAAGGGGAGTACAGTCCTCGCTTTACAGGCATTTGTTTCTAAGTCCATAAATCTGACATATCTCGGGACGTATGTTGGATTAATGGCTTAGAAACCCAGAATTTGAGCCCCAGGATCTTATAACATTTGATTCAGATTATTTGCTAATACATTTGAACTAGTTAATAGTCTTAAGATGGCCTTGATCAATCTGACAGTTCAGATAAACACTGTGAGTACAGTAAAACATTGGCTGCTAGTATCGGATAGACATACAGAGGATTGGTAGACAGAAACGTTTAAAAAGGGCGTTCTTGTTTTTTATTTTTCAGTCCCAAAGACAAGCAAATGTGAATGATCAGAGCGGAGGAGAACCGTGAGTACCTCTGTTTTTCATATGCTTCCCTTTTTAAAAATATATAATGTGTAATATTGCTTCTGTAAGGAATAATTGACGACGGGCCATTGAATTAAAAGAAAAAAGTAAACTTATTTCAAGATTTTTTTTTCCTCACCCCATTGGCAAAAATTGACTTTAATTGTATATTTTTGGTCTGAAACCTAGATTTTTTTTCTTGGGTCAATTTGCTCATCAAGAAAATACATTTTGATTTAAGAATTTTTATTATTTTTACTGGAAACAAGACAAAAGTACTAATTAAGACATTATTTGTTTGCAGTGTAATACATAAGGTCACGCTGCCGCGTCACACGGCTGGTGCAAGACAAAAATTTGTGGTTTAAAAGTACACCTTTTTTTTAGCAAAAATGATGATCGTTTCGCTAGAAAAGGCCCTTATGCCTTGATTGGGATCATTTACTGTGAACTTTTGAGGAGGTCCACTAAAGTCTACACTGCAAAAAATTATTTTCAAGAAAAAAAATTCTTAGTATTTGTTTTCTGTAAAATATCTAAAAATTCTTAAATTAAGATGCTTCTTTTTGATGTGCAAAATGACTTTTTAAGTTTAAGTGATTTTGTGCATAAAACAAGCAAACAAATCTGCCAATGGGGTAAATAAAAAAATCTTGAAAATTTTTCTTAAACATTAAATTCAAGAAAAATGTGCTTACTCCATTGGCAGATTTTTTTTTTGCCTGTTTTATGCACAAAATCACTTAAATTTGATATTTTTTGTCTAAAAACTAGACTTATTTTCTTGGGTTGTTTTGCTCATCAAAAAAGCATCTTAATTTAAGAATTTTTAGATATTTTTACTGAAAACAAGACAAAAATACTAAGAACATTTTTTGCAGTGTATTAAATTGAGGAAAATCATGGAATGTTTTCCTTAAAGGGCATATCATGAAAATCAGACTTTTTCATGTTTAAGTGCTATAATTTGGTCCCCAGTGCTTCTATCAACCTAGAAAATGTGAAAAAGATCAACCCAGTAACTTAGTTTTGGTAAACCATTATCTCCAAGCATGTGAAAAAATAGGTCATTAAAATTTGGCTCCCCTTGTGATGTCAGAAGGGGATAATACCGCCCCTTAATCTGCACTATCCAACCATGCTACTGCCATTTTGTGCAGAGATCAACTTATTTGCATTTTTTGCTCACACCTAAAATATGGCAATTTTAACATGCTGTTATAAATTATCTATATGATATTTTGAGCTAAAACTTCACATGCGTACTCTGTGAATGCCAAAGATTTATTTGACATCTGAAAAGTCTTGTGAAATGTCCCTTTTAAAAAAATTATTTCTTTTTGACTGAACAAAGAAAGACATGGTGGTGAGTAAAGTATGGGGATTTTTATGAAAGTGAAGTATTCCATTAATTTATGCACTGAAGTTTAGTTCTAATATGCTAATATAAAAAAAAACTCTTTTATCTTGCAGATTTCAAGCCCTGTATACCTACGTGCCACGAAATGAGGATGAGCTGGAACTGAAGGAGGGAGATGTTGTTGACGTCATGGAGAAGTGTGATGACGGATGGTTTGTGGGTAAGACCGGAAACTTTATGCTATTTGCTTGTTACTAGACTGAGTTCACAGTATAGTGGCCAAAAGTGATGTGAAAACCTCACAGGTAATAAAGCAATAAATTGACTTTAGTTTTATCTGTTACTAATATTTGTTGAACCTTTTTTGTGGTAATATTTTGTATTGTCCTGGGCTATGCCTTTAAAAACTTTATAAACACAAAAGTGTTGTGTGTAGTTTTTTGCCAAAACTCTTTGTTTTTAAAAGCTTTATACTCCAAATGCACCAATAAAACATACCATTTTAATGCATATCTGAAGAGCAAAGATATCATTTTTGGTCACTACTGTAACTTTGCTAAGAAAAGTTCCCTTACTTGCCACTAGCTGGAGCTGTTCACTTAAAAAAAATGTGCTGTGTTAATCTCTGACTGGCTGGATTGTTGAATCAAAGATGCAAACACTGTTGCAAATTTGTCAGTCTTATTTTATATTTCACATTTTTTAGGAACGTCCAGGAGAACAAAGTTTTTTGGAACCTTCCCTGGAAACTATGTGAAGCGCATTTAAATTGAATCGTGCTTGTGCTCTATCAGACATCTACAGAGAAATGATGGAGAACGTCACCTGCAGTTATCTGCTGGAATTAGCATTATATACTGTATTCCAGTCATCAACCTGATGGACTAATGGAAGAAAAGACAATGGCATTGGAGGAGGTTATGGCACCATGTTTCAAAGGCGTGGATTTTTAAACGTTGAAGCGTTATGTTAATAAGGAATTTCTGTAAAGGCTAAAAAATATTTGGTTGTCTACATTTTTAACATTAGATTTAAAAATCAATATTTGCCTTCTAGAAAAGCGGATGAATTTCAACATGATTAATCAAGTGCCCTATTTATCATTTATTTATTGAGCTGTTTTCTTTTCTTGAATGTGTCAGTATCAGTAGGTGAGTACAGATCTACTGGTGTCCCTCTGTAAACTGAACCTGATGAACTTAGATTGAACAGTATTGCAGTGTCATGTTTGTGCCAGACACAACAGATATTACAGGTACGTTACTGCTAATATGTATCGTCACGTAAACTCATGGTTCAGGAGAATGAACTGCTTTCTTCCTCCAGACATTCCTTTGAGCATTTAAAGGATTTTACAAATGAGAAAAATATTTTTGTAATTTTTAATCAATAACATTAGGAAAATGCAGTATTCCCATCAAAAGACATATATGGACATGGATGGATATAAGTCAACAACTGTATATTTAATCATATTAGTGTCAAAAATAAATATGTTAGTGTTGGGTGACCTTGCGCATCACTCTTGGTTTATACACTGCAATCTGTTTATGGCCAATTATGTCATGTCAGAATTACATAACTGTTTTAGACAGCTATTTTGTATAAGTCACCTTAAACTTATCCAAACTGGTTCAGTTTAAAGGGACAGTTCACCAAAAAATAAAAATGAAAAGTCTGTCATGCTTCCAAACTTTTATATATTTTGTTGTTCTGCTGAATACACAGAAAGGTATTTAAAAAATGTTTGTAACCAAGTAGATCTGGGCCACTTTCATAGTAAGAGAAAATAATACCATGGAAGTGAATGGTGCCCCAAGTTAAGCTAACAATGCTTTTGGGAAACGTTTTTCAAATATTTGTGTTTTTAGTGAGTAAATGATGACTTTTATGATTTGGTGAACTATTCCTTTAAGAGAGTAAAATCTTTTTTTTTTAATAAGTTGATCATTTAGCCAAATGTTTTCATTATGATATACTTAATATATTACTTTTTTATTTTCCATATCTTTGTTGATACAACAATGACTATGCTCTTCCAGTATACTCAAATGTACATTTCAAAACAGGCAGCATTGCTTTTTATAAAACTATCACTAACAGTTTTGTTCTGGTCAGTACAGCAAGAAATGTAAAGCTATATTATATGTCATTTAGGCAATATTACACCTCATGGAAAATGCAGTCTCTGTGTTGTCCATATCTTGAAATGTATCAGTAACATCATGTGCATGTTGTTTCATAAAGAACTGCTCACTGTTTAACATGCCACATTCATTTCTCAAAAAATCATTACAGTTTCAGAGTGAAGAAAGTGCTGATCTGGAATAATTATGTTTATAATTTGTTAGATTTATATTGCGCTTTTCTGCAGCATTCAAAGCGCTTTACATATAAAAGGGATATTCTTTTCAACCGCCACCATTAAGGAATGTGTGTGGTGATACTGTATCAATTTGAGAAACAAAAACAAAACATTTGGACTTTATCTTGCTCTATACCAGAGATTTTGTGTTAACTGCTTAAAGCATTTTAGTCTTCCATTCTTTTTTAAGCAATAGGTGATCAGAATGAGCTGTTCCTGATGCATAATTTTACCAAATATTATGAATGCAATGTGATTATTTAATGTTAACACACAGTATGAGTTGGAAATTAATGTTTTTAAATCACTGTGATACTGAAAATTGAAAATTGCTAGCAATATCAAGCACAAGCAAATTCCCCCAAAAATTAAAATTATGTTCACGTAGTTTACATTAATCCATGCAGACGTATTTGATTTATCTAAAATTACTTACAAAAATGCTAATTTTGATTGCCCTGTATTAGTGTTTCCTATAGTAAACCTATGACCATGATGTTGCAGGTGCTACATAAATTAAGATACAAGAACATCTGAGTTAAACAAATCACAGACCTAAAAGTACTAATATTTTAAGCCTATTTAACTGTATGTGTTATGCAGAATGTGTTTGACAGCCTCTCTACCCATTTACAAAATACTGAATATTGAAACATGATGGTAAGCTGATGATTTTTGGGGTGAAAGAATCCTTTTGAACTTTAAAGTGCTTCAAGTGTTTAATGGTTGCTAAAACTGATAATTGCTGTAATATTTTTGGTTAAGTACAGACATCATTGCATTACAGAAGTACCCAATGACATGTCAAGCTCTTTTTGGAGAAAAGAATGAGTCCTAAACTGTTGTTACATTTTAACATGTCCTTGTAAAAATAAAAAATCAATTAGGTTAAATAAACCCAACAGCCCTTTTTAAAAAGTCAAAACATGTCAATGATTTTTGCCTTTTTTTGTGGAACAGTGCATAAATAAATTCTGAGCTATTGGTTTCACCAATCCATGTTCTCAGTTTTTCCTCATGTATCACATCAAAAACTAACAATAAGAATCACATATGACTTCAATGTATAAGATAATCATGGCTTTTGGGTCTCATGCTTCTGCCAGGCAAACTGGTCCCTGTAGACCCTGTCCTGTCTATAAACAGACACACTGGCTTGGAGTTGGCCCACTTGTTGCTATAGCAACACAATAAACACAGGGTTAGTACAGAGCCGGTCTGGGTTTCATCCCCAGTCATCCAGCTATTTCCCAGGGAGGCAGGGGTCTCCGTATAACTATGTTTTATATTTATGCACTTGGCAGATGCTCTTATCCAAAGCGAGTTACAGTGCATTCAAGCTATACATTTTCTTCTTTATTTCTCTTCTTTACACCATTCCAGCATCTATAACCATGGTGAGAACCCCTTAAAGCCATCTAACATTTTAAACATGAAAGGACATGATTATCAATTATGGTAACCCATACTCGAAATGGGACCTTTGCATTTAAATCATCCCAGTGAGTAGTGAACAATACACATACTAAAAGTTGTGAACACACAAAAACAAACCTTACATTTAAATATTTACCAGATTTTTTACCCAACACACCTAGTGAAACAAATTACATCACAACCAATCCTAAATAAGCAGGTGTGTATCATGCAGCCTGATCTCACGCGAATTTGTACATATTTTACAAGTTGGCTAATTCGTATGAATTTATATGAAGCAAAAAAAGTACAATTCTCATGAAAAAAACAGCAAAACCAAACCCCGCCCCTAACCCCAACATCACAGGGGTCAAGGCAAATTATAAATGTGGTCGTATGAATTAATTCGAATTAGCCAACTCATAAAATATTTACGAATTCTCGTGAGATAGAGCTGTATCATGCCAATAGTACATGAATATGGTAATCACTCAGTATTATATTCACCATTTGTCAAAACTCTTAATATGGGTGAGCCTCTTGTAGAGGGCATTAAATCATCCAGGTCATATTAGTTTATCTGAAATTAAGGATGAACTCAGATTTTGTATTAAAATTACACTCACCAGTATAAATGTTAAAAAAAATTGTCCTACGTCAACACTGATGCAGTACCCTTTAAAAATTTACTAATATGCACTCTTTAGTACCAATGTGTTCCCTTGTTGTACTAATATAAACTCTTTAGGTGCAAAGATGTACTTTTAAAAGGGTAGGAACCATCTTTTTCTGAAAAAAGTATGTGTTACAGTTCATGTATTTTGCAACACGATCTCACTGCAAGTCGTTTTATAGTCACGGAAAAAAATATTAATTTATTTGTGTCCATGGCACAAAATGCAGCTTTTTTGTGCCTTGAGCACAAATGCCTTTTTCATGTCACTCAGCACAAATTTCTATAAATAGTTTTTCGTGTCAGTGGCACGACTTTCTTTTCCATGTCATTTTATGCATTGTTTTTTCTTTTTATTCCTATTTTTAAATAATTGTCCCTTGGGGTTGGGGTTAAAGGAAAACACCAACGTTTTTCAATATTTTACTATGTTTTTACCTCAACTTAGATGAATGAATACGTACCGATCTTTTTTCAATGCATGCAATTTTAATCTTTGTACAGCACTTCTTAAATGTGTTAGCATTTAGCCTAGCCCCATTCATTCCTATGGCTCCAAACAAAAGTTTTATTTTGTGCCACCATACTTACTCGTGTAACTACTCATGTAACAGTCTTAAAAAAGGGAAAACATGGAAGTGTTTGGTGGCTTCTAAATTCATCCCTGTTTGGAGCCATAGGAATTAATGGGGGTACGCTAAATGCTAACACATTCACGCGCTGTACAAAGATTAAAAGTGCACGCATTAAAAAAAGTATGTATTCATTCGTCTAAGTTGAGGTAAGAATATAGTAAAATATTGAAAATCAGTGGTGTTTTACTTTAAAGGCGCTCTAAGCAAATCTGTGTGACGTTACTTTTTGTTGATGTTTGAACTGTTTTCAAACAAACGGAGCGTAGCTAACTCCTCCCGCTCCCCCGACCTTCCGTGCTTTCATGAAAGCGCACAATCCCCACCCCCAACACCGTCGTGTCGTTTATTGGCTGGAACACTTTGTTATCGTTTCTGGTGGTAGGTTTGGCCACTTTGTTGTTATTGCAGTTTGTGGAGGCTGGGCTGTCTACAGAGGTCGCGTTTTTTACAGTTTGATCAGCGGACAGGCAGCAAGCAGATAGTGAGGAGATGTTTGCTGTATTTAACAAAAAATGTTTTATGGTCTAAAATGCGTGAATTCGCTTAGAGCACCTTTAAGGTTAGAATGTACTTTTATGTATTGGTTTCAACATGTTTTTTAAACTATTCTCGCCTGGAGTTGGGGTTAGAGTTCAGGTTTAGATGTCTAAAAATGTAACAGAAAGTGATTCTAACCCTAACCCCAAGCGACAATGTTAAGAAAATAGGACAATGAGAAAACAATACATAAAATGACACGAAAAAACATTCGTGCTCAAGGCACGAAAAAAGCTGAATTTTGTGCCATGGACACGAATAAATCAATTTCCGTGAGATTAGTCTGGTATTTTATGCTGCACTGTAAAAAAAATGCCTTCAATTTTTAAGTATAACCAATTTGGCATTTCAACATAATATTTTGTCTAATATTTGACTACAATTTAAATATCAAATTAAGCAATTTCAACCTGCGTTTATAAGTTTAGCAACTCATCACTTTTCAAACTTTAAAACAAAAGTTAATTTACAGTGTATAAATGTTTGCTGAACTACAGACAAAAAAGGCATACGCATAAGAAATCAAGTTGGTAAGGAATTTTGTTAGAGAATAAAATGACAGATGGTTTTTGAGCAGACCATGACAAACAGCTGTTCCCTGGCATACCAAACAAGGAGCTGTTCAGCCCTACAACATAAGTGCTCTCACGCTAAAATGTTTGGCCTTTAAATCTATAAAAAGAGCATCTAGGCCACTTCAGTATCACAAACAGAACGTCTTTCTCTGTGTCATTAAAACTAAATAAAATGAGAAGACATTTCATGTGCATAGTACAACTCCAGTATATGCAAATATTGATTATGTGCATCAAACTGGAAATAATTTTTTTTAATACATATCTGGATGACAATACTCTACATAGATTGACCAGTTAAAATGAAATCAGTTTACAATCTTCCCTTATGTGGCTGTGCCGCAGAAACGTTTACATTCCTGAGAGATGTTTAAAAGAGCAACACAAGCCGTGTTGATAGGACAATACAACACAATACACTTTGTTATTGTTGTAAATACTTTGACAACTGCTTATCAGCAGCTATCATGAGTCATGACAGACTTCTCATCTCAGTTAGACGCAGGTGTTTGGCCAACATTAAAGAACGAAATTCTAGACATCAGAAAAGATGATGACAGAGCGATGGAAATCATAACTGGACCATTTTAGTTATCGAAACTCGAAGCCTTATGAGAATAAACCATGAATCATTAGCGCGTAGGTTTGGATCTGTATGTTCGGGACCGATAGGGAGGATGGGCAGATATCAAAGTGAACCCTCAGTTTCTTAGTCTACCCTATGAGCTCACTCCGAGAGGTGTGGCAATCTGGCATCAGCTTTCATTCATTCACTCTCCTAACCCCACACTCATGCTTAAAAGGCATTGAGAGGCAGACACCGGCTTTCAATCGTGCTTGAGCGAGCGATTCGTCTGGGATAGGAGACAGAGACGATTAAACTGCAAGACTTTTCCTGAGGAACCAAGTTTAAGTGCGGGAAAGAGATAAAGATGCCACAGAACGTGATGTTGGATGGACCAGCTCCTTGGGGCTTTCGGCTCTCTGGAGGCAAGGACTTCAACCAGCCGCTGACTATAACTCGGGTAGGTGAAAGTTTTTGGCTACGGTCTGTGTAACTTACTTAACACATTCCAATGAAAGATAATGCCTTTGATGTGCTGGGTAACACAACCATGGGCATGAGAAACTAGTGGGTGGATAATGAAAAAAATTGGGAACATTCCCATGACCTTACATTAGGAAGTGAGAAAGGGTTAAGAGAAATATTTTTAGTTCAAGTAGTTCAAACTGACATTCATTTTTAGAAACATGTATCTAGAATGACTTCCCAAAAGAGTTCAGTCATCCAGTTTTTTTTAATCTGCTTTCATGATGAGATTTAATGATGAGGCGGTGGGGGAAGATTTGATAAAAAAAGCGGCAAAAGTTGTTACTGGGATGGTACCCTTTAAAAATTGACTTATTTACCATTTAGATAATACCAATATGTAACCAATACAAATGTTTACTTTTTAAACAGGTACCACCCATTGACAGCTTGTGTATGGTATGATTTATATGCATTAACACAAAAGGTGTTTCAAGATCATCTTTCAAATCTCCTCTCATTTACAATATAAATAGCCAGCTTATTACACAGCCAAGCTGATAGTTTCACAATTATCTTTACTGCTGATGTAAGCTAGCTTTACATCATGATGTTCATAAATGTGCACATACACAGATAATTCACATCTCAATTGACTCAGGAATATGCTTATATACTACAACAGTTCCCAAAAGTGTACACGCTCACGCGTCTGGCACATGGCTCCAGAGCGGATCTCAACACCTGTTGTCTGAATAATCGTAAAGCTCTTGATGCAAAACTATTTTAAACAGATGACCTTAACATTTGTGAAAACAGAGGAGGTTAAAGGTTATCCAAGCACTCATTAACAGGTGTGAGATGAACTGAAGAAATCTCTAAGGGATACAGTAGCTCGGCTAAAAGTAAAACATTAATTCACTGTTCCCCTATCACTAAATCCATATGAGTTTTTTGCATAAAACATGAAAGATGTAAATCACACAGTGCAAAGAAGGTGATGACACAACTTTCATTTCATCATCAGTCATTGCCACCTTTTCTTCATTATATGCCTTTTATCTTCACTGTGTATTCACAAATGAATAAAACTAACAAATAGCACAATGTACTTTCTTACAGCACCACAAAAGCTTTTCAAAATGTGCACTTTCGTACCAAAAACTGCATATTAGCACCTAAAGGGTACATATTGGTACCAAATTTATACATGGATGTTATATAATATGACCCTTTTTAAAGGACACATATTATGAAAAGCTGACTTTTTCTATGTTTAAGTGCTATAATTTGGTCCCCAGTGTTTCTGTCAACCTAGAAAATATGAAAAAGATCAACCTAGTAACTCACTTTTGGTAAACCATTCTATGCAAGCATCATTGAATTTTGCCTCCCCTTGTGATGTCAGAAGGGGATAATGCCACCCCTTAATCTGCACTATCCAATCACGACACTGCCATTTATTGCAGAGATCAGCTCATTTGCATTTAAAAGGACACACCTAAAATGGCACATTTTTGTTCACACCTACAAAGTGGCATTTTTTCATTCTATAATAAATTATCTGTGGGGTATTTTGAGCTAAAACTTCCTTACGTAGGCTACTCTGGGGACATCAAAAATTGATTTGACATCTTAAAAAAGTCTTGTGAAATGTCCCCTTTAAACGGTACCGCCCCAGTGAAAGCTTTTGTCCCATTTTATTAGAGAGTGGATGGTTGTGAATGGAGTACAATAGAGTGCTAGATGATGCAAGACAAATCCAAATAAACAGAAAGATACTACAAACTTTCTCCCCTAAAAGTCAACTACAAGAAGGGCTATATATATATATTTCTCATCTCCCAACACTTGTTCTCCCCTGTCTTTTATCCTGGTCTGTGTTAAAATAGTTGCATTGTTCAGGGGAACCACAGCTTTCTAATGCATGGAATGTACCAACATGAGTACTAGCTCAGTTTCATCTTTCATCGTCATTTCTTTGATCTTGACATTAAAGTATTCTCTTAGTGGATAGCCAGTTCTGACACTCACCATAAATTACCCAAAATAGTGTAGAAAGAAATGAAACATCATCATCAAACTGCCTCTCCGTCACTTATTAGAAGCAGAACTACAGGTAATGTTTTATTAAAAACAGTCCAGCTGCAGTATCGTAGCATTAAATTCATATAATGTGGTATTTGTGGTATTTTTATGGAAATACAATACTTTTTAGTACTACATAAACTTTGAACATGCGAAACAAGACATTCACCACAGTAGAGAGTTATTTATACTGAGATAAAAACTTTAACTAAGTCTTAATGCAATGATGATGTCATCCTAACATTCCTAGCTAATGGTCTTCCTGGATCATCTGACGGACAACGACATTTACCTGGATCTGATTCCCAACAAAAGCAAAAAATCTGGATTAGAATGAACATGTTTCTTATTATATGTGCCTGTACGCTATAGCCTTGACCATCGTACCTTCAAAAGAGAAAGACTAATACAGAATGTGTTTGTAATTTTTTCGCTATTTGCAATCATGCATGTAGTGATGCCAACAAGACGGCTCTTTTTTCAAACAATGAGCTCTGATTTTCTTATCTGGATAATATAACTCTCCACCAATGTCTTGCACAGATGTTCCTTTTGGACAAACCAGGAGTTATTATATAGTTATATGCCTTATTCAGCCTGCCGCCATGTTGATTCCAAAACTAGGCTGTGAGGGATAGACGTCCAGAGCGTGCGCTTTAAACCTATTGTTTTGTACCGGGATGCTGGTCATCTAGCCCTTAAAATACCAAAAATACATCATTTGACAAATTTCCACAGGACAAAGAACCTCAGAAATCACGGATTGTTAAAATAAGAAGGGACATATGACCTAATTTGAGATTATATCTGTTTGGGATATTAGCCCGTTGGCTAATCGCTAATTTGTAATGTTGTAAGCATGTTTACTTTTTATAAAAACACCAATATAGTGCAACAATACAATATTTTATGACAACAACCAAGTATATATCTCCAGTTTGTATAAAACATGAACGTATGCCCCATGTATTTTCTCCGTTATGTTTTTTTCAAGACATGAACATTAACTTAATAACATGTGATTGACTTGATAACAAGCTATTTACGTTCCTTGTGCAAGTGTTGTTAGATATAAAACCCCATATGAACCCCAAAGTTGTGTAACTTACAAATGTTATTTAGTTAGAAATGAATCCTCCTGCTGTTGATTCCAGTCAATGTGAGGCAACGTGTTTATGCCTTGCTTTTTGTAATCTGTACGAATTGGAGTCATGTACTTGTACTTATGTACTGTCCAAAACAGATATTATGTACACAATGCGCTATACTCATCTCAAATGAGGTCATATGTCCCTTCTTATTTTAACAATCCATGATTTCTGAGGTTCTTTGTGCTGTGAAATTTGTTAAATTATGTATTTTCTTTGTTTTGATGGCTGAATGACCAGCATCCTGCTAAAAACAATAGGTTTAAAGCGCACGTTCTGGACGTCTGTCCCTCACAGCCTCATTTTGGAATCAACATGGAGGCAGGCAAAATAAGGCGTATAGCTTCATCCTACGCAAGCAGTTATTTAAAGGAATAGTGTACTCATTTTCAATATTAAAATATGTTATTACCTTAACTAAGAATTGTTGATAAATCCCTCTATCATCTGTGTGCGTGCACATAAGCGCTGGAGCGTGCTGCGACGCTTCGATAGCATTTAGCTTAGCCCCATTCATTCAATGGTACCATTTAGAGATAAAGTTAGAAGTGACCAAACACATCAACGTTTTTCCTATTTAAGACAAGTAGTTATACGAGCAAGTTTGGTGGTACAAAATAAAACGTATGGCGTTTCTAAGCGGATTTAAAAGAGGAACTATATTTTATGGCGTAATAGCACCTTTGGGAGTACTTCCACTCGCATGGGAGAGGGAGGGTGTTACTGCGCCGAGTCAAAGTACTCCCATAAGTGCTATTACGCCATACAATATAGTTCCTCTTTTGATGTGTTTGGTCACTTCTAACTTTATCTCTGATTGGTACCATTGAATGAATGGGGCTAAGCTAAGTGCTATCGAAGTGTCGCAGCGCGCTCCAGCGCTTACGTGCACGCACACAGATGATAGAGGGATGTATCAACAATTCTTAGTTAAGGTAATAACATATTTTAATATTGAAAATGAGTACACTATTCCTTTAACAGACCTCCCTAAACAAATCAACATACTGTATGTTTATTAAAGGGGTAGTATTATGTTTTTCCATGCTTTGCTTTATGGCACAATGATAATAATTTACGGTTTTCTTCTCCATGGTCAAAACAACCAGCTGACAGCCATGTGCTTCACCATCACATTTTCATTAACATTGAAACTTTCCTTTTTATTTATTTATTTAAAAAATACGATTCCAGCATCTATGGCTATATTCATAACGAGAACTGGTTAATCTATACACAATTCACATCCACAAGTTGGATGAAGAGGACTATTTGGTATCTCCAATACACCTTACATGCGTGTCTTTGTATTGTGAAAGGAAGCTGGAGTGCCTGTAGAGCCTCAAACCCAACCGAGGCTCGAAAAGGGGACCTTCTTGACCACTAAGCCAGTGTGCCACCCGAAACTTTTCCTTTTAACTGAGCATCACATTGGCTGTCATTTTTAAATGTCTGCAGTTGATACATTATGTCTTGCTTGATGTTGCTAACAACATGGTAATGCTCAGCATGCCCTTACATGCATGAGTTTGTGGCTGTTGTGAATTCATCACTTTTTAAAAAAAGGCATGGGGAACTTACACAGGTGCTGCATACTTTACAAAAAACACCAACAAAAAGGTGTTTTGTCTGTCATGCTCCTGTTTATGCCGAACCTCAGATACCAGCTACTTCATGTTTTCATCTTGGCTCCCCTTGTTTTCTTTCATTAAGGAGAGTGTCTTTTTCATTTATTAGGGCATGCACAGCCTCTTTTGCTTGAACAATCTGCTTTTCATTGTGTCTATTGGGTGCTTATTTCTTCGCACTCACCCATGATTTTTTTCCCTCCACAACGCAATGGCAACATATGTCTGTTGTCGAAACAAATCATAGTTACCTCAAACATGGTCAGGGTTTAATGACATCACAACTAATGGCTTTCTGAGGCTTATAAGGTGGCAAATGCAATAGTTTGGTTGTGTAGACACCGTGAGCAGGCTGACAGGTAATAATGTATTGTATTGCACCATGACTGTGTATCTGAAAGTAACAGAGATTTAACCGCCGCTAGCTTCATCAGTTTGAAATAAAGCATCACAAATCTTCACAACATTAAACACAGATCACTGAAAGCTAAACCCTCTGGTCCTGAATATCTGACATGACTCGACCTGGAATGAATCTCCTCTCAAGAGGCAAAATGAACTGGTAGATAAGCGCCAGTGGTGTAATGATATAACAGGGCAGCTGAGTCAGGGAACAGGTAAAGGAGAGCGCGTCCACCCAAGACGAGGTGATGAGATAAATGGGGTGTGGGGGGGGTGAATACCTAAGAAAATGAGTCTGCCAAGGATGAGAGGACTAAGAGATGAGGTCAGACTCCATTAATGAAAGAGGGGGTGAAAGGAGGAGGGGGAGAGAAAACACACTGGGCAGCAGAGTGAATGCCAGAGCGGTCATATCATCAAGTCACCAATAGGCCCGACTGATCCCGGAGGGTTATACCCCGCCCTGATTGACATCCATGCTAGACTATTTTTAGCCTAGTACTTTTAATAAGAGTGGGTCAACATATTTACAAGCTATTTGTTTGTATGAGACAGGAGGCTCTTGCTGTTTATCTGCACTGATCCATGAGTTTACACATACATTGTAAAAAGAGAATTTTGGATTAACTTAAAGGGGACATATTATGAAAATCTGACTTTTTCCATGTTTAAGTGCTATAATTGTGTCCCCAGTGCTTCTATCAACCTAGAAAATGTTAAAAAGATCAACCCAATAACTTAGTTTTGGTAAACCATTTTCTGCAAGCATGTGAAAAAATAGGTCATTGTAATTTGGCCCTTATTGTGATGTCAGAATAAGGTAATACCGCCCCCTTTATCTGCACTATCCAACCACAGCACAACCATTTTATGGAGAGAAAGAGAGAGATAAAATATTTCACAGCACAATTGAGTTTCAATTGCAACAAACCACCACCATTGTGATCAGTGGTTGCACTTCATCTGCTCATTTGCATTTTAAATGACAAACCCAAAAGGGCACACTTTTTCTCAGACCTATTTTAGACTTAGTTTACATCTTAAAAAAAATCTCATAATATGTCCCCTTTAACTAAAATTGATTTAATTGGTAACACTTTAAAAAAATTAACTAAAAAATGAAAGTTGAAAAAGCTTACATTTTTTATGTTCCCAATTGAAGTCATTTTTAAAAAACTGTTCACCTTAAATGTTTCGCTTAAAGTGAAAAAAATTTAATTTGATACAATTTAAATATTTTTAAGTTACCAAGTAACGTTTTTATAAGTAGATCCAACCTTCACTTCTTACAGTGTAGTTGCAATGTTTTAGTGCCTGACTCAGTAAATACAATAAAAAGTATAAAATAATAATATAATATAATATAATATAATATAATGTAATATAATATGTAAGCAATAAGGTACGAGAGGCTGTGCTGTATCGTGAATAAGTAACGGCTGAAGGGCGTTGTTAGGCACGACGCGAAGCGGAGTGCCTGCAACCCCTTCAGCCGTTACTTATTCACGATACAGCACTTGCCTCGAGTACCTTATTGCTTTTATAAAACGGTTACCACACAATATTAAAGTAAAAAAAATATTAGGGCAACTTTCATGAAGTTAAATCAATAAAAGCATTCCTTCCGCTAGAAAAAATAGTCCCTGACTGCGAACAACAACATGAAAGCTCAAATAAAAACAACAAACTGTTCTCAGACTTTGTCTCATTATATGTCTATGTGTTGCTAAGGGTGTTGCTAAGGACGCAGTGATATTAAATAGAACCGTTGGGTAAAGCGGTCATAGCAGTGTTTTATTGTGAATAAAGCACACCTGTTGACCAATCAGAATCAAGGATTGGAACTAGCCGTTTTATAAAATATAATATAATATAATATAATATAATATAATATAATATAATATAATATAATATAATATAATATAATATAATATAATATAATATGTGATGCAATATACACTCACCTAAAGGATTATTAGGAACACCATACTAATACTGTGTTTGACCCCCTTTTGCCTTCAGAACTGCCTTAATTCTATGTGGCATTGATTTAACAAGGTGCTGAAAGCATTCTTTAGAAATGTTGGCCCTTATTGATAGGATAGCATCTTGTAGTTGATGGAGATTTGTGGGATGCACATCCAGGGCACCAAGCTCCCATTCCACCACATCGCAAAGATGCTCTAGTGGGTTGAGATCTGGTGACTGTGGGGGCCATTTTAGTACAGTGAACTCATTGTCATGTTCAAGAAACCAGTTGGAAATGATTCGAGCTTTGTGACATGGTGCATTATTCTGCTGGAAGTAGCCATCAGAGGATGGGTACATGGTGGTCGTAAAGGGATAGACATAATCAGAAACAATGCTCATGTAGGCCGTGGCATTTAAACAATGCCCAATTGGCACTAAGGGGCCTAAAGTGTGCCAAGAAAACATCCCCCACACCATCACACCACCACCACCAGCCTGCACAGTGGTAACAAGGCATGATGGATCCATGTTCTCATTCTCTACACCAAATTCTGACTCTACCATCTGAATGTCTCAACAGAAATCGAGACTCATCAGACCAGGTAACAACTGTCCAATTTTGGTGAGCTTGTGCAAATTGTAGCCTCTTTTCCTATTTGTAGTGGAGATGAGTGGTCTCCGGTGGGGTCTTCTGCTGTTGTAGCCCATCCGCCTCAAGGTTGTGCGTGTTGTGGCTTCACAAATGCTTTGCTGCATACCTCGGTTGTAACGAGTGGTTATTTTAGTCAAAGTTGCTCTTATATCAGCTTGAATCAGTCGACCCATTCTCCTCTGACCTCTAG
Source organism: Misgurnus anguillicaudatus (assembly GCF_027580225.2). Classification (NCBI taxonomy): domain Eukaryota; kingdom Metazoa; phylum Chordata; class Actinopteri; order Cypriniformes; family Cobitidae; genus Misgurnus; species Misgurnus anguillicaudatus. The sequence continues at coordinate 16,276,770 of NC_073352.2, read as the reverse complement.
CATCAACAAGGCATTTTCGCCCACAGGACTGCCGCATACTGTTTTTTTGTGAAACCTTTCTGTTTCCCAATAACTTTAAAAAACTCTCAAAAGGTAAAAAAGAACTGATTCTTTTAGTAACCTTTAACTAAATCGTTCCTTGGGTAATAAAAAATATTTATGGCATTACTGTGTAGATCCTTTTTTCAGCAACTTTTAATAATTTTTAACAGTAAGTGTACACTGGAAAAGGCACTGAAAGATTCATTTTTTTAGGTGACACCTGGCAGTAAAGCATCACAGGTCAATCTGTGCCCAGGTGACATCATCTTGGCTATCCAAGGAGAATCCACAGAGAGTATGACTCATGCTGAAGCTCAAAACAAGATTAAAGACTCCACCAATCAGCTTTTCCTCAAGATAGAGAGGTACCATAAGCTTTTCTCATTAATGATCTGGATACTGTTACAAACAGCATCTTTCAACAACTTTAGATCATGATCAACCTCATTTTTAAGTTACAGCCAGAGGGGAGGAACCTTAGCTGCTGTAGTCTCATAAGAATTTGCTCTAAGATGTGCATTAGTGACCACAAAGCTTTATTTATGGCAATGGTGTGCATGCTGAATGATTAATATTATCCAGTACGCCATCTGGCTAGTACATGCCTGTCTGCTGCTGTTACTTTACTATCTAGACAAGGGCATGGTCCTGATGCACAGTAATGACCTTAGTCTTAGTGCTATTTGATCTTTCATGATTTTACATAATAGGCAAGTATGTTGTGTCTAACTGAATATGTATTTAATGTGTTGCAGGCCAGAAACTAAACTTTGGTCACCTCACGTTGTAGAAGAGGGAAAAGTAAATCCATTCAAAATCAATTTGGAGGCAGAAAAGCAAGTAAGTGCAACACAGAATTAGCTTTAAACAAATGCATGTGCATAAAAAATGCATGATAAGAAAATGAATAAAAAATTGACATGCATGAGGCATGGTAAAGATTGTGCTTTGTTTGACCAAATACAGAGTTGTTACTTTCTGAGAAAACACGTGACTCAAAATAAAGCCATCTGGAAATTCACTTTTTAAAACTTTTCACATGCTTTATGATGAAAACGATTTTTTAATGGATATGTTCTTTCTTACCTTAAAGGGACAGTTTAGACAAAAATACTCAAAAATCTGTCATCACTTACTTTAACTCAACTTTTTCAAAGGCTAACTTCACTTTGACATCACACTTTTCCATGCTTATATAAGTGAATGGTGAACAGCTGTCAGTCACTAACAGGTTTAAAGGTCCCGTTCTATTCTGTGTTTTTGAAGCTTTGAGTGTGTACAATATAACATGTGTTCATGTTTCATGTGTAAAAAAAAAACTTGGTATTTTTCACACAATTTACTTAGCTCTATATCGCTGTTTTCACTGTCTTCAAAATGGTCTGATGTCTTTCTTGTTCTATGAAGTCCCTCCTTCAGAAATACAAATCGAGTTCTGATTGTGTAGTTTGTTTAGTGTGTTGTGATTCAATAGCAGCTTATCTTGCTGTTAGCTTAGCTGGCGACTGATGTATTCCTGTGGGCGGAGTTTAGTCAAAAAACTGTTCTAGTGACGTCATTAAAGCAGGAAGTAGAGGGCTGTAGTCCAAACCGGCCGCTTGCTGTAGGATTTGAAAGGTGAATTCTGTTAAAGTAAAAGTATTGCCTGGCAGTGAACTTTTGGCTTCATCATTTTATAGGTATTATTTATGCTATTATAGCAACATTACACACTTACTAGGGTTTGGGATCAGAAAGAATGTGACCTTTAAGGCAACATGAGAGTGAACTATACAGTACATTTTTGAGTGAACTGTCCCTTTAAAATCAATGATACTCTGAATCATGTCACAGCTTCATAAACAATAAAAAGTTAAATATTGTGTAAAACTATAAACAGCATGGCTTTAAGAAAGTACATAACCAAAGGTAAGTAATGTGGTATGCAAATTCAGTGTTTTTGTGTGTGCGCGCGTGTTGCTTTAACCACGGTATGTAGTGAGTCCATCTGTCCTACACATGCAGGAGTATACACCTATTGGCACAGGTCATAATAGAAAAGCACAGCCCTTTGTGGCTGCAGCCACTCTGGATGACACAAAGCAGTTGGTGTGCGCCTCCTACAACACCCCCATAGGCCTCTACTCTGCAGATAACCTCCAGGATGCCCTGCAAGGACAGATCCAGGGTCGGGTGCATGAAAAGACCGAGTGGTGAGTGCCAGCATGAATCACCCTAAACGCATGACTTCCCTCAGCTTGCTGTAAAATGCCAGGCCACTTACAACTAACACACAATCTCTAGAAGTCCTCACAAGTCAAGTCTGCAGCCCAAATACAGCCCAGGTAAAAATATAGCTCAGTGGTAGAGCGCAAAAGGTCATGGGTTTGAACCCAGGGAACACGACGGTAAAAAATTTATGCCTAGTAATGCACTGTAAGTCGCTTTGGATAAAAGCATCTGCCAAATGCATAAATATATACTTTTTTAAATAAATGTACATTTTCTATTATACATTGAGTCACGTTAGTGACAAGAAATTACAGATTTCTGATGTAGTACTTATGTACTTAAATATTAAATAGTGATGGTGTACTTTTCAGCAGAAATTTTCCAGTATTTAATGCCTTTTGTTGTCTCCATAAGATTTTTTTTGAATACCCGTTCTGCTCTAGAAAAAGAAATATTAACATTTGGGTCTGCAGTGCTGGATCTTGGTGGATTTCTCTTCTGTACCGCTAACCTTTCATCAGTAAATGTCTATTAACATCAGCACTCTTACTGTTACAGGAAATTGATTACTTCGAACACAAGTTTAATGTCAGACCAAAGCCCTTCAAAACTGCAAGCCAAAGCAGGTCATTAGACAAAAGCACCCTGCATATAATCAAATGTATTCACATAAATCACAAAAGAAGTCATATTTTTGCATTTACACATTTTTTTTTCAATTGAAAATACATTTTACCTATTACAAAGTCAATTATATACTGTAAGGGCCTTAAAACTGCAATCCATAACTTTTGACAGAAGGCTACAAATCCTAAAAGTCATATATCTGAAAACCAAACAATATATACCAATTTGGTTCTGAGTTCTGACCAAATGAAGGTGGACGTTTTTAATAAATAAATCACGTTACTGATGTCGCACCAGTTCAGAGGAAAAAGTTGTATTCCCCACATGTAATCGAAGTAAGGAGTTGAGATGCTTACCTGACATTACTCAGATAAACATTATTTAAAACTTTACAGAGCACTTGAATTTTAAGCAACTTGTAAAAATAACTAAAACGCTCCCTTATCTGCAGCACACACAGGCGACTGGGGTTATTTACTTTAATATAGCAATTATTTACTTGAAGTACCCACTGAGATTTTAAAGGGGACATATCATGAAAATCTGACTCTTTTCATGTATAAGTGCTATAATTGGGTCCCCAGTGCTTCTATCAACCTAGAAAATGTAAGAAGATCAACCCAGTTACTTTGTTTTCGTAAACCATTCTCTGCAAGCATGGGAAAAATAGTTCATTGAAATTTGGCTCCCCTTGTGATGTCAGATGGGGATAATACCGCCCCTTAACCTGCACTATCCAACCACATCACTTCTCATTTGCATTTAAAACCCAAAAATGGCACATTTTTGCTCACACCTACAAAGTGGTAATTTTAACATGCTATAAAAATTATCTATATGGTATTTTGAGGTAGAATTTCACATACGTACCCTGGGGACACCAAAGATTTATTTGACATCTTAAAAAGTCTTGTGAAATGTCCACAAACAAACAAATTATAATTATTCTAAAATTATTTATTTACATTTTATGAATAAATGAATTATAATTTATACTTTTTTTATTAACTCACAAACCCCCTGCAATTCCCCTGCAAACCACTAGGAGTTCCGGAACCCCAGTTTGGGAAAACAGTAGTCTCGCATAGCCAGGTGTTTTTTGATGCTTTTTCTGGACAAATACCTTCAATACTGAAGGTCTGCAATTACCTTCAATACTGAAGGTCTGGGTTTTTTTGCTGCTTTTTCTGGACAAAGCCCGCCCACAAGCTGTTTGACCGACATGTCAAACAACCAATCACAGTTTGTTTCGTCTAGCGTCACGTTTCGGACTCCCCACAATAACGAGCCGGCTGGCAAGTCAGTTATTGAAATAACCAGCCGCAACCGAATAGCGTCTAAATAAACAACATTACTCACCATAGAACAACGTTATGCACTTCATCAACAGCCACACCAATGAGACGCTCCCGTTAAACATCTGTTTTAAGCATATCTCTCCACATTTTAACACCTACAAGCAATTCAGGAGAACCGAACTTTTTGACTCCACTAACTGCCTCAAGCAAAACTCTTGGACGTCTTTTAGAGAGTCTATGCTGCGAACTTTGCATATTTTTGAGAATCCAATGTTTAGCTGATGATGATAACTGGTCATTATTATCCACGTGAACACGACTGATTCTCTTCCTCAATGGAACGTCAGAGCTTTGTTTTCCAGGGACCGAAACTAATCGCGACACTCGCGTCTCCTGGAAATCCGGTTTATTTCAACCAATCAAAGACGACTTTGACATTCTCACAGGGTTTCCAGAAAAGTCTATGAAAAACATCAGACATTCAGCCAACAGTTTGTGGGCGTGACGTCTGAGGCTGAGACTAGGAAAACAGTAACCGGATCCCCTTCTTTCTGTTTACAGATGTGTTGCAATCTCAAACCGACACATGACTTCAAACTAACATTTCCCATGAAAAGCAACCCACCACTGAAATGATAAATCTTTATAACTGTTATGAATTGTGGTGGCATTGTTTATTTTCAGCTGAAAAAAGTTACGGATTGCAGCCTTGAAGTACTGTATATTATTTTAAGTAAACAGCCTAGTTAAAATGTATGTTTCTAAACTTCTTTATTCTCTGTCTTGTTTGTCCGTCTCTTCTCTGTGATCACTCCTGCCCCTCAATGTGGCCAACCGCTTTGCATTTTAATTGCATCCTGGTTTGGTTCATCTGGCTATTGCACATTACACAACTCCAGTGACAGTACATCCCAGACGTTGATGGCAAATGTTGCTCAGGTGCATGGCACCACATCAGTGTGTAAGGCAGATCCCAGCAAAAACGAGACCCTCACGCTTTCTGCTCAATACAACTCCCCCATTGCATTATACTCAGCAGACAATGTCTCAAATACACTACAGCAGGCTCAGATGTCCACTGTAGGCAGACAGGGATCACCCAGGTAAACAAAACTTTGTTAAATCATGGAGTAAAGGCAGTGTGATGTAAATAATGTGCTGTACGGCACTGATACAGATAACGTATAGGCAGCATTATTATCACAGAAATAAGCCCCAACAGTGTTTTGTGATTAGGACCCGACGCAAAGGGACTTATATTTTGCGATAATAACCACTTGTGCATTATCCTACTTATTACACAGCTATTCACCTCATAAGTAAGGTAAGAAACTGATTAAATATTTAATTAGCTAATTATTAACTAATGCAGACCTTTCGCAGGGTAAACCTGTTTATGTTCGGTTAAAATGCCACGAACACACAATTTGGTTTAATCATTTGTAAATATAATGTCATATTAAAACACATATTTATATTTATGTGTAATATTATACTGTACCTGTCGAAATGATTTGCAGCATCGGGTTACCGTGTGTTATTAATTTTATGCATTTGTTAGCTGGGAATAATAAACCTGCAAACGTTACGACTGGCCAATTAGAATCAAGCATTTCAACGAGCCGTTTATTAATAATATTGAGCTAATATTGAATGATTTTATAGTAATATTAGGATATTATTAATATTATTAAAATGTTTAAAAAAATATCTACTATTACATAAATGTCCTCATTTGAATTCAGTATCAATATTAGAAATTAATATTATTTTTACAGTTAGTTACTCAAATTCCAGCATATCACCTGGCTACACAGTTTTTGGAGTATTAAAGGTGCAGTGTGTACATTTTAATGGCATCCAGTGGTGAGGTTGCGAATTGCAACCAACGTCTCAGTCCACAGCTCACCCCTCATTTTGAAACGCATAGAGAAGCTATGGTAGCCGCCACTGGAAAAACATGTAATTGATTGAGACAATTTTGTAATAAAAGGTTTGTCTGTTAAAGGAGTAGTCCATTTTCTTGGATGAAAGGTCCAGATGGTTTGCTCACCACCATGTCATCCAAAATGTTGATGTCTTTCTTTGTTCAGTCCAGAAGAAATTGTGTTTTTTAGGAAAACATTGCAGGATTTTTCTCGTTTTGATGGACACCAACACGTAAAAGTTTTTTCAACGGAGTTTCAAAGGACTATAAACGATCCCAAACGAGGCATAAGGGTCTTATCTAGTGAAACGATTGTCATTTTTGACAAGAAAAATAACAAATATAAAGAAAGACATCAACATTTTTGATGACATGGTGGTGAGTAAATTATCTGGATTTTTCTTTTAAGAAAATGGACTTTTCCTTTAAGGTCTCCTGTAGAAACATGGCGGCACAAATTGGCGCCTTCCACGTAAGGGGACCCTCTGTGTATGTAGATAAAAACGCCTATAAGGTAATAAAAACATAACTTTTCGTTATAAAAAGGTCTTTATACACCCCTGATAATATAGTTCTGTATATTATTTTGCATTTCTGTCAAGAGATCCTTCTAAAAATTACACACTGCACCTTTAAACACTTAACATTTTCTATAATGGCTTTGCAATATTTAAAATGCATTATTTATGTTATCTCAAAAGGCTGTAAAAACAGTTGCACGTAATGGACTTATGAGTAGTCCAAAGCATTTGTTAATTTACAAACATTAATTATTTTCTTACTAATGAAAGTAACTTTATGTGCATCTAACAGGATTTATATGTTTTTACTTGTTTCAGTAGCCAGTGTTATACTCAAATACCATCACTCATAATACTTGTTGTGTGCCCACAGCATAGCTAACTTCACAATATTGAAACAACTATATATAACAACATAACTGTTGATAAACATCTCTGAGTTTTCATTATTGATCTGTTTCAGCCCTAAAACCCTAGCATCCATTGAGGAATCTCATGTGTACCGAATGCTTCAGGAGGATCATGAACAACCACATGAGCCACGGCAGTCTGGCTCTTTTAAGGCTCTGCAGGATTATGTAGAGAGTGATGGTGAGCTGTCTTTATCAAGAACACCAGGGATAATATTGTATTCACAATACTGTATATATATAAAGGTAGAAGCACTGATGGAGACATTTGAGCTGACATGCAAGCACAATTTTGCTAAAACTAGGTTAGGTAACAGTGTTGCAGTTTCAGTTTGCCCTCATATTTTTCCATCAAATGGTTATGTCTATGTGAGGAAACATTTCCCATCCTCCATGTGGTTCAAGATACTTTTCTACTGTATGTTTTTTCTGGCAGGCACAAAGCCCATGGTGACTAGAAGTGTAAAGGCTCCAGTGACAAGGCCACAAGCAGCCACAGCTTCACTACAAAAGCTGCACATCTGTGATAAATGTGGTACCGGCATTGTGTGAGTACACACAAAAAATTGTCCTACTGTACATTATGTTCATGACTTCACTAATCTAAGTTTTTCTACATTTGGCTAACAGTGGACCAGTCGTGAAAGCCCGGGACAAGTACCGCCATCCAGCATGTTTCGTGTGCTCAGACTGCGGCCTAAACTTGAAGCAGAAGGGTTACTTCTTTGTGGAGGGACAGATGTATTGTGAAAACCACGCACGAATTCGAATGACCGCACCTGAGGGACACGACCTGGTTACAGTGTATCCGACTTCTTAGACTCAGAAATCACTTGTAACTGATGCAGTTAAAAAGAAAAAAAATCTTAATTGCATCATGCTTTTTATTGATGTTCCATTAATTGCATATCTGCATAAAGGATAATATGCGGACTTCAAATGGGATGTTTAGTTCATCAGGGGAATAAGACAAGACCCCTTTTGAATTTGCAACTTATTCTCTAGGCCTTTATCAATTTCTAGTTAAAAAGCAATCATACATATTGCATTGCATATTAGGCATATGCACTTAGGAAATTCAGAATTTTAAACCCTATAGGTTTAAATTATTCTCTAAATATACCGAAAAGGACATTTTGCTCTGGATCTATGGGGGTGTATGACAAGCACAGTTAAAAAGATGCAAAATTCTCTTTTTGGGAGAAAATACTTTTTTTATCCGAATACGAAATTTCAAATTTTTTGAATGTGTAATATGTTTAATGCATGCCTGATCATTATTATATTATCTGCACATCACTGACAAAAGGGTGCAAATTATATACATTTTCAAATAGCATTAAAATGTATTATAAGCATTGAGATTTCTAAATTACAGTATTTTATTTAAAGAATTATTTATATTTTCCCCTGAAGATGTCACAAGTTTTTAATATGCCATTACAGAAGGGATTTGATTGTAGTTTGTGGAGTTGACAACCCTGTAAAAAGATAAAAAGAAAATGACATTACTGTGATTGTGATCTTTATGTGCACTTGCAACTGACCTGCAAACTGAGTGTTTCATGTATGTACAACATTACTGACATTGTTTTTATTAATGTGGCTATTGGTGCTAGACCTCAGCTTACAGTACCTGTTAACATTAAGGTTGATTATGCTCTTGACAGGGGTGCTCTTTGGACCAGGGGAGGGGTGAAATATCTTGCCTTCTTTGTTTGTCATCACTGATTTGGTCTTTCTGGTGACGTAGGGCTCTGCAGAGTGGGTGGGGTAAGAGTCAAATGTTCCTGCTTTCATACCTCCACCCTGCAGAAAAAAAAACAGTAAAAAAATCATAAATAACCAATATAATAAATAATCTGACATATCCATATCATCTAATTTAAGTATGATATACATACCTTTTTACTGGGTGAACTTGGTTTAAAGGGCACTGCATAATGCTTTTTCTCCTCAGGCTTCTTTGGAGTTGGTAAAGGTTTGTCAGGTTTGTCAGATTTGTAAGGATTGTTGTCAAAGCATTCATTCGGATGAAGGTTCAAACGAAATGGTCCCCCTTTCAGCATGGATTTGTGTGCCATGATCTCGCGCTGGTAAACAAATGACCTCTCTCATTAGACAAAGAGATTACACTCATCTGCTTACACAAAACTACCATGTCAGTTTCAGATTTATTAAAACACTAATTTAGGTTGAAATGAAAATACCTTTAGCATCTCTTTTGCTCGACCATAGGGGTCTGATGAATAGGACATCATTTTGGAGAGTGTGATATCTGGATAGCTATTGAAACCAGATACAGTCAATACAGTATAATAGTAAAAATATAGCAAATTTGCAAATTAAAGGATAATATCAATGACCTACCCATAACCACTTCCCCTCTTAGGTGGATTGGTGTAAAAGTTTTTTCCAGGTGACTTGTATGGTTTCCTGGGAACCTGCAATGCACTCATAGCTTGAATGGGACCTCCAATTGTTCCATAATAGCTGCCCACACCACATCTACAAACCAAAGTAAATTAGTTTCAAGACCTAAAGAAGTTAATTCTTGCATGACACACGCACGTACGGACACACACGGGGGCGCGCGCGCGCGCACACACAAACACAAACACACACACACACACAGACAGAGAGAGACAGTTATGTAATGAAAATCTAATCTATGTCTATATAACAGTTTTTAAGCATGCACCTTGAAATGAAATGCTTTTGAGGTCGTGATAAGCATCATTTAAGTGACCCTGATTGTGAACTTTGAAGTTTAAGACGTATAATTTATGTGTAAGACGTTAAATGTTGTATACCACATAATGCAAAGGACTCACGTTTTCTTCTCTCCATTACTGGGCAGGAATGCCTTGTCTATGTTCTTCTTGGCTTGTTGTATTCTGTATTGTCTCTGTATTTTGATGGGGTCTGTAAGCGCCTCTCTCTCAAAGATGCGCTTAAACTGCGTGTCGAAGTAACCCGTTTGGAGCGCGCACTTTGTTTTATGCCCTCCTGATAACATCTGTTTGTTCTTGTATGCCGATTCATTAAATGGGCCTTTCCGGCAAGAAAGGAAGTGCAGAATTAGACTGGCATGAAATATTCACCAGTTTTTACCATATTGTCATTGTATGGCGTTTCCCAAACAATTATTGTTGCTTAAACTGGTCTTTATATACATTATATAAATGATAACAGAAATATTATAATAACTTCTTATTATATAAAGCCATATTGCTTTATTTTACGGCAGAAAACTGTTATTTATGTTAGACTGGTGGTATTTGGTTACCATGGTAACTAGCTGCTTACCAATTCACCACTGCGCCAATACCATATCTCTAGATTTTTTTTTTTTTTAAGATCAATTTAATTACACTTACGGTAAATAAAAGGTGTATATTCGGTCCCTATGGAAATGTATCCCAGCTCTTTAAAGAGACCAATCCGTTCCATGTCTGTTTTTCCATCTGAAGGCATTTTTAAAGCGTAAAATCAAAGCAGTCCCCAAAAATGGCACTAGTGGAAAAAAGATTTTGTTAGACGTGTAGCAACGTAAGTGCAAGTATGCAAACGTCAGATAGGCATATCGTCTCGCTTTTCTTCATTTGAATTAAGCGAGGGTTGGTTAATTACTAAATAGGCTAGTTATCTATAACATATGACTATGCATACATACCTTAAATAATGTTATATCTTGTGATATAGCCAGTAACAAAAATAACTGCACTACTGAGGTATTTACGTAATTTGTGTACGTTGCCATGGTGCCCAGCAGGCCAATCAATTACCCAGAGCATGAGGGAAGCACACTTGAAACTATTTTTTACAATAACAATAAAACCAAACGTTTAAACATTAAAATGATTTTAATCATTCATTTTACATTTATATAACATTTAAACAAAACTTATTTTTTTGCACGTTGTCCAGTGATGCGTCAACAAAGGGATTCTGGGAATTGTAGTAAAAGACAGCACATGTACATGGTAAGTGATTGCATTAACAAACGTTCAAACTTTGTATGAACTTTGACATCACGTTGCCTTTTGAACATTACATTGCCATAATTAGGCTACACAATTATAACTTCATGTTTATATTATGAACATATTAATATTGTATATATATTATAGAAATACATATGCAGTTCTGAACAATTCAGATTGAATTTAACAGGCCAATCCATTCCAGATCAAGTAAACTCCATCCTTTTCAAATCATCCATACTGATTTTAACAACCTACAAAAAACATGAAGGTCCAGTTACTGCGATTCAAGGGTGGTACAGGACTGAAAATTTCAATAGCATCTTACATTTTCGTGGCAGGGATCAGGATAGTTACATATGTCGTTTGGAAATGCTGTTCGGATCATCTCTTTGAGTTTGGCTGGGTAAACATACGTGCATTTGTCACATGTGCTGCTCCTGTTGTTCATCTGTCAAGAGTTGTGCGACGACTAGGTTACGTTTAACCAAAATAAAGTACAGCAAATGATAATACAATACCAACTGATGCTTACTAGCTGCCGCTGGATTAAACGGTAAACTTTTCTCCGTTTCTCTCGGTCTGTCTTTAACCTTGAGGCCGCGTGGAGCAACGGCCCCACCCAGAGGGGCACACTAGATACAGTGTAAGTTATAAGTCTTTGCAAGAAGTTACTTTAACATACATAACAACTACAAATTTAGATCTAAACCAGACACTTGCCAACATTGTAAGGCACCAATAGATTATACAAGACTATAAAGCTCGCTAAAATTACTTCTTTCATTTTGGCATCTTAGTATGACTGCTGAATATTACCCGAAAGATTGACAGAGATCAATGTATGTGTCCATTTGCTAGGAGCATTTAACATCAACACGTGTCCTGTAACAAGTTTGCAGAAATTGACACATCAATGATGCGCGTGCGGACTTGCGCATGCGCACTTAAACACAACGACAAAACATGTTTAATTGGTCAACTTTAATATAACAGATATGTAAAACATAAATATTAATAATAACTGTTATCAATATTCACTGGAGGTATAAAAAGATTTCAGGTTTAAACTGGAATGTGAGTTTCAAGAGTTCTGAATTTTGTCATTTGCCCTCCTTTTCTGACCATTCCCTGTAGCCCCCAGCATAATTACGGGCACTAGAGAGAGGGGGAGAAAGAGAGAGATTGTTAAGTAACATATATAAGTACCATTATTAAATAAATCTGTTTAAGCGAATTCATGTAAAAATGTTTACTTCTTGAACCCCAGGTTTCTGGCTTTGTCTGTAGCAAGAGCTCCACGTTTTCCCATTTGGCAGTGGAAAACCAGTTCCGAGGAGTCCAAAGAAGGCTTATCTACACCAAACTTAGACTGGAATTCAGCTGAATCCAGGGACATTTCTTTTTCTACAGTTTCCACTATTAAAACAAAAGGTCCAAAAAAAGTTTAAAGTTAATAATCTGAATATAGCATAAGAAAATAATTGGTTAAAAGCATAATACAGATCATAATATAGATCAATCAGCTTCCCTCTGACCTGGGATGTGGATGGATCCTGGGATACGGCCTCTGTCTACTTCATCTTTGGAGCGCACATCCACAAGAAGCCCTGAACCCTTTTTCAAAAATTCTTTGAGATCACTGTAAGATATCTCCTTATCTATAGCGAAGAGGAATGCATACAGTAGGACAATCAGCATGACACACAAAAACTCTTTATGTAGCCTACAATAAGAGCCATGTAAAGTGGTAATCCTGAATTATTAAAAAAATGAAAATTTTCAAACATTTGTATATCTAAAAAAAAACTTTTCCCACTTGCAACATGCAAGTACCACACCCTTGTTCACTTACTTGTGGTGTTTATCATTAATGTTAATTAATATCAAGGATTAATGCAGATTAAAAATGTTCTTGTTTGGATTTTCCAGTGTGTTAATGTGACTGTCTATAATAAAAATACATACATATGCAAAACACATAATATGCAGTAAACAAGTTTCAATTCTGCAAGTCATGATTACGTCACGAATTTCAGAGCTCTCCACATAACAACAACGCATTAATAAAAACATGAAATAATAATTGTAGTGATTTCGATTATCCACAAAATGCGATGCAGAGACATAAAATAACGTTACTAAGTATCGTAGAATACGCAGCAATAAAACATTTAGCTTGTTAAAAACACAGATATAATGAGAGGTGTATGTTTACAACTTAACATGTGTACCTGAGCACAGCTGTCGCCTTGACTACAGAGAGCAGCAACAGAAAACCTGTCATCTACTACACGTTTATAATAACGTTATATCACAGACAATTAAAAAAAGCCCTCTGAGTAACAGGTTGTTATGAGGTTAGTTAGTAAAGAGTTCAAACTTACTACTGCTTGCCATGGTCGATGTATGTATGTGTTGTACTGTACGAGCCACTTGTCTGGCCGGTCACATCTTTACTTCCTTGTCATTCAAGTTTTTATCCGTTCGCGATCAGTGGTTCGCTAACGTCAAGCATAGGCGTGGTCGCGAGAGTGTTTTCTCTAATAACTTCAAAATAAAAGACCATACGCTAAATAAAAGACTTTTGATGTCAAAGTGTACCGAAATTATGGACTTTTAATAAAAAAAATCATATTAGAGAGAGATATTTTGTTTATCGGTATAAAATTTAAAGTGATGTAAAATTAAATAACATTTATATATTAAAATTAGGGCTGGGCATAAATTAATCTATATTAATCTCATACAAAATAAAAGTATGTTTTGCATAAAATATGAGTTTGTGCTGTCTGTAATTATTATGTATATAAAAATACACACACATTCATGTATGTATTTAAGAAACATTTACATGTGTATATACATTTATTTACATTTTTTATAAATTCTATGTTATATTTCTTAAATGTATATATATGTATGTGTGTGTGTTTAAATATACATAACTCATATATTATGCAAAAAACTATTTTTATTTTGTATGAGATTAATCTATGCTCAGCCCTAATTAAAATACATATTTAGCCATACATTATTATATTATATTATATATATTTTTAATGCAGCAGTGAATAATTAAACATAAAAAAGGACCTCAGTAAATCTTTGAAATCCAATGTGATGTGGAGAAACATACTGTATAACAGCACATTATAACATGACAGTACAGACAATGATGCCATATTTACAAAAACATGAGACGTATCACTCACATGAAGTAAACTATTTATTGGTAAGGTCTCAGAAGAGTCTCACTTTAGTAAGAATCATCCCTCAATACTGATTTGGTACATCATGACATCCATAATGAGTCTCTTCACTGTGGAAATAATCAATTTCTATGATTTGGGTTCTAGTACAGCAAGTTTTGCCTAAAAACAAAACTAAACAAACAAACAGAACATCAAACGGGGTATTGATATTACTTATACGTGATATTTGAGTGTCACAAAATTCTAGTGTTTTAATACCAGCTGCTGATTTGCACATAACAAGCCACCTTCTGTTAGAAATATAAAAGTTGATATTATGAACAATATTCTACTGTGCTGCATAAAGGTAAATCTATACACTGTACATACAGATATTTTCTGAAAAACAAGTTTCACAGTTTTAAACTTTATTTAAAGTATAAACCATTTTAAAACACTTTACATAAATTATTTCTGTGAATGACTATAATTTGCTTAGGAGCAAATCAAAATGAATACAAAAATGAAAAATTATTACATATTTTACAAAGGAAAATAAACTCAAACATCAATGTTCATCTTTGTAGCTAAAAGTGATGACTCCTTCATGATTGTCATAGAGTACTATGAATGCTAAAAATAAAATAACCTAAAAAATAAAAATAAATAATTTCTGACACTAGTAACCGTTCAATCGGAAATCTGTGTTTTTTCTGATATCTCTATACAGAAGTGCCCAGGTGAAGTTCATGTGACTCTAATGCGACTTGAACATACAAAACTATCGCATCTAAAGCACATCCTGAACTTCACTGTTATCTGATACAATGTAAGTACATTTCTATCAGTGATGAAACAAACTATGTTTTACTGCAATGTTCTCATCACTTCACTATAGCTTTCTTGACTTCTTGTAAATGAAGGGACTTGCCGCTGTGGCAACTGACAGTTTATTAATGATGAATGTGAGGCCTGAGACTGATAGTTCTCCTAACAGATGTTGTTCCTCAGTTCTGAAGTTGAGACCGGGCCTCTCCAGCAGCTCGTGAGACTCGTAGCATCTCTCCAATCCAGACGCGTACAATTACGAGGGTACCATCTGGCACCAACATCCTCTCGGTAACCCAAAAAATACGGGTAAAAATATCTATTCTTTTTTAAAAAGGGGATTTTTCATATTTCAGCAACAGTTGCTTTTTGTTTCTCAGTCTATCGGTGCTTTCTTCACGTCCATTGTTGAAAGACAATGTCTTTCAAATTGTTATTTTTTTTTTGCCAGAGGCAGTATTGACAAAGTTTTTTGAAAGTTTTTCTTTTAAAAGTCCCTGCAGCGTTCAATGTTTCCTTTATTAGTTCAGTAATTCTCCGTGGGTACAGGAGATAATGGAAACAAAAGAAAGGGGAGAGAGCAAGAGAGAGAGAGAGAGAAATAGAAATACAAAGCAAGTGAAGGAAAAAAGAAATGTTCAAAAGTATAAAGGGAGAGTTGAAGAGAAGGGCGGAAGGAAAGCAATAAAAATAATAAGGTAACAAAAGATTTGGACTGTTACCTTTTCCCCATCTCATTCTGTCTCAAGAACTGAATGTTGAAACTACTATCAGCCAGTTCAGGATATTGTTCCACAGGTAAAATATAGTACCCATCATAACCCTGCACTTTCCCTGTGGAAAGGAGCTGCTGTCTCTCTCCTTCAGTCCACAAGCGGCTTCCCTCTTTATTATCCCGCGCCCGTTGTTGCTCCCGCAGCCAGGCTCCCGACAGCGCCCGTTGCCGTGCCAGCTCTAACAGCCGGCCTTTCTCCTCATCCAACACATCCGACGCCAACCCGTAGCGTACGCTCAAAGACAAGGCTGGAACCCGGTACTCAACTGTGACCCCTCGTCGCGAGCGACCGCTCACCGTCACATTAAGTCCACTTTCCAGGACCTTACGTCCGTTGGTGAGTCCCAGAGCTAGTAGGTCACTGTCGGCTGAACCTATCTTTACAAAAAAGTGACAGTCGCGGCCATCTTGCGTATAGTGCGTTCCTTCTAAATAGATGGCGTTATTAAGCACCATAGCCACCTTCCTGCTGTCATCGCTGGCCATACTCGAGACCCCTGTGACCACATGGCCTTCTTTGATTGCCAGCATCACTCCTCGGCCGATGATGGGGGTACTTGTGCCAAACCAGTGGCCTGGTTTGTCCTGTTTGCTTTTGCGCTCCTTATTGAGAAGCCGTCCTTCCAAAGCCATGAAGGCTTGGTTATGCCGCTCAGCTTCCTGTTGAACTCCAGTTATCAGCTACAAAAGAAGTTTGAAAACATTTAGGTCTTTATAGTGGGATGGAGTGTAAGGTCAAAGCAAGATAAATAATGTAGATCGTGATTTTAATTTATTTTATTAATTAAACTCAATAAGACTTGACACTAACTTTATTATTAAGATAATGTTTGTTGAGGAGCCCATAGTAGTACGCTTACCTGGCCGTTTTCACTTTCTTGACTGGCAAGCAGCTCATATGGGGGATCCACAAAATAGAGCGTGTGTCTAGGAAAGCCTGCGATAATGTTGCTAAGCTGAAAGCCAAACATCACCAGCCAACTCTTTACATCTGGGAATGAAAAATACAAATAAAGGAACATTTTCGGCTGTGACTTTATAATAAAGAGTAATTAGAGCAAATAACCAAGTTTTAACGTCTCACCTGTGACATAATTCTTCACATCCAGCATGTCACTGAGAGGGTTGTTGTTCTTGAACATGTACAAGTTGAAGGGTGCCAAATCTTTGCCAATCTTCTGCCACATGGTATAATCAGGTGACGTCCACCTGGCTGCTAAGACATCATAATCTCTCTGTGTGAAATGTACAAGCTTGGTTAGGGAGTCGTAAAGTCCTCCATGGAAGCCGATGACCAGCTGGAATTCAGGGTTCGAGTCAAGGTACACTTCCCCATAAGCGGTGTACTGCACCTGTTTGATCATTTGCCCGTTGCTGCTAAAGACAGCCAGTGGGGTGCCTGTGTTGTCAGACGCTATGTAGTACTCCTCTCCACTACTTACTTCCATGGCAAACAGATGGCCCTGCAGGTCATAGTACAAAGAGCTGATTTCCGAGCTCGAGTGGTTGAACACATGCGTGACCCGGGTCGGGTGGTTCAGGTCGGCATAAAAGAACTGGAGGTGTTGACCCAGGCTGTTCTTCGCAGACACTCTGCGTCCGAGTCCGTCGTAACGATACTGCACGCTCCATCCTCCGGCTGCCCGACTGTAGGCGCGCACTAGCTGGCCTTTAGAATTGTAGTCGAAGATATCCCCGCCCCTTTGACTGAGGTAGCCATCTTCATCCAGGCGGTACTGCACGTCACCGAGGCGCGTGATGCGGTCTCGCAGGTCGTAGCGGAGTGGCATGAGTCGTGCACTGTTTCCAGGGTTAAGCAGATGCAGGTTGCCATTTAAGTCATAACTGTAACGCCACGTTGACCAGTCATTGACCTTGACACCGCTGAGTTGTCCGTCACCATCGTACTCATAGCGATACTGCGTGGTGTTGGCGTATGGCCCGATCTTTAGCTCGCGCTTGATTACCCGTCCCATGTTGTCGTACTGCACCGTCATCCAGTACATCAGAGAGCGGAAGATTTCATACTGCACTTCCTTAATGCGACCGTGAGCATCGAAATGCTTGCTGAGGGTCATCACGGCTGTGGTGATGATCTGATTGATGTCATAATAGATAACTCCAAACTTTCCGAAATGCTCGATTTTACCGGAGATCTCGTCGTAGCGGTACAAATCCACAGGCAACGGAGTCTCACTGATCACAGGCTTCATGCTGGCGATTCGGAAACTGTTGTCGTGGTAAGTGTAGTCGAAGCGAGCATTGACCATACCTTCCTCAGAAAAGCGGTAGATCTGTTTGTCGATAAGCGGGCCCATTTTACGATACCGGATAGTGCAGGAGAAACCGCCGCTCTGCAGGTTGACCATTTTTAGCACACCGGCAGTCTCATCATAGCCAAAGGTTATGGCCGTGCTGTCGTACAAGATCTCGGATAGCTTGGCCAGCTTGCCATACTTGTAGAGCACACGACGACCGGTACCCAGGAAGTAGGTGGCCTGAGGGCGTCCATCCTCACTGAAGTCGTAGATGATAGACGCATTGCTTTCTGGTGGGTTGTAGGTGTTGCGGATGTAGCCGATGGAGACGTGAGTGGACATGGTGTGACGGGCAACGCTAGGCATGGTGACAGCTGTGATGTGGTTAGTTGCGTCAAACTCAAAGATGTACTGTCTCTGACTCTGCAGGAGCAGCACCATGGACTGCACAGAGAAATATTTGCACAAAGTTATATTCAATTTTCAGATCAATTTAAAACCTCTAATATAAACAAATGCCATGAAATACGAAAGCCATGACCTTAATAATCGTAAATAGGGTGGCCATTCGTGCCAGTTCTGCCGGACACGTCTCGAACATGTTTTCGGGTTGTTCTCCGGAAGTCGAGTTGCTCGACCCCATACGTCCTGCGGAACTGGCATGAATGGCCACCCTAATCGTAAAACATAGCTGAACTCACCTTATCTAGGTAACTGTAGCTCCACACCTTTCCATCTACAAAAGATCTTGAGAGGATTCGGCCCTGTGAGTCAAACTCGGTTCTCTCACTCATACTCCCTCTGTGTAGACCCACCAGCTGTCCTGTATTGGAGTACGATACATTGACCACTGCGAGGCTGCTGCTGGGCTGCCATATCGCAGGCCTGCCCTGAGCATCATACGTGATTCTCAGTGTGAACTTCCTGTGGTCGTCATAGATCTTCTCTGTCCTTGTGTTCCTGTCAAAGTCTATCGACAAGAGGTTGCGTCCATGTGCCTGCGAATTGCATAAATGTTTAGTGTGAGATCATTTCTCTTTTCTGGTTAGTTTAGTAAAAAAGAATTTTTTTTCAAACTGATTGAGTAAGACTCTTGCACAAATTGTTTTTCTTAATTTCAAAGCTTCAGCTGTGCATTTTTATGTGTTTGTGTGTTTCCTGGGGGTCAAACCCATGAACTTTACTTTGCTCATTGCTGGAATAATTAGTTTTTGTCATTTTACAATGCGTGCTTACCCGAAGCTTCCTGCCAAACACTGTGACCTTGCCCTTGCTTATCTCCTTGCGTAGCCTCCACTCTATTGAATTCAGACCGTTGTCAGTGGGCAAGGTGATGTTTCTGCGGCCGATGGTGGGACTCACTGATCCTGCCAGGATATGTGGCTCAGTATGGTAGCTGATGCCCATCCCGTTGGCGTACATGACTCTCAGCGTGCCGTTGTTACATAGTTGGTAGCTGTTCCGTACTTGATCTGCAGGGGGCAGCAGAGTGACGTAAAAATGACCATTAAAAAATCAGCACAAAACAAAATATTTCATGGCAGCAAAAAACGATTTGATTTATTTTAAACCCATGAAAGGGCTGTAGGGCATTCATCAGCTCTTGAAAGTCTTGCTGTCTTTCTTATGATCATAAAAGATAACAAGAGCAGTGCTTTCTTCATAACAAATGAAACCTTGAATCTCTTTGTTTCAGAGTGCCACAAACATTTATTATGCTTTAGAACATCCATTATAAATAAATTACAGGCCATGAAACTAATTTGAGCAGAATGTATTCATACATTTGAGATAATATAGTTTATCATTTATGAGGAAAGTAAAAGCTTTTAGAAATGTGTTGTAGCATTAAGTTTATATATTATAATAACTCCCATTAGTATGTCAAGGACATCCTCTATAGACTGAATCCTCTGTAATTCATCCAGAGTTTGTCTTTCGTATCCTGTGTTATGGTTGTACTAAAGTCTGAGTTTTTAGTTTGTCATGGGAGGGGAATGCAAGCAGTCTCTGTCTTCTCGTCTTTACAGACAAAATAAGCTTTGGGACAGTGGGGTTTGTGGTTGAGGGCAAATGGAAGACAGAGAATATTTATGTGCTGTCGGGTAATGAATTTTTCTCTGATTATGTGCGTCACAGGAAAACACAAAGCGGGTGCGAGGCATGAGAGATAAAGCAAATGTTGTTGTCTACAGTATGTACATTAGAAGGTTCTGTATTTATAGTTATATATCTCATTGAACACACTGCTATATAAAATAAGTGAAACAAAGAATAGGACATATAAAACAAACCTGTTTAACCTGCACTGATCATTTTAACAGTGTGAAATTATTTATAATACACAAAAGAAGGTGCATAGACTAAACACAGCAATGTATGCATCTCACATACCTTGCACAACAGTATAAGAGGCCTCTACTGATGAAAGATTAGTGATGACCGTTACATCATCGTCTCTGTTGGAGCTCTCAATGTCAATGTTGATGGATTTTTCGATCTCTCTATGCAGACTAGTAACCATTCCCGTAGGGTACGTCACATTGGTTAGTCTTCCTTCACTGTCATACCTAAAAATGCAATAAATGTTAAGAACTCCACTTTACAGTTCACTGTTCACAAAACATCTTAATATACAGTAGATGACTCATCTAATGTTATGGTGTGGGATACGCTCACTATAATTCCCACTTCACATAACTGCAGATTAACTGCATATTAAGTCTCACAGGCATCATGCAGTTCTGATTAATGTGTTTCTTCATTTAAGGTAATTAACATGAGCCATGGGTACCTGACCAAACAGGTCAGATCTTTAACTTGATACGTGTTCGTAATACAGTCATGTCACCAGGGTCTAGTGATGTGTCCTCTTGTGAATCCCTCTCTCTCTCTTTATCTTCCTCTCTCTGTAATAATACATTAGGGCAGGATATCAAACTTTATCGGCGCCCCCCTCGCGTAAGTGCATCCTTTCGCGCCCCCTCAAAGAAAATTGATGACACAAAACATTCTAAATTTTAATTAAACAAAACATATTAAATGATACAACACAGTGCTGTTGGTTAGTTGCCTTATTTTTCTGAGGTTTAATAGCACAGAATTTTTGATAAATTAATGTATTTTATAAAATTTCAAAACTGGCACCATCTTGCGGCCCCCAGTTTGAGAATGAATGCATTAGGGATAGATCTGGACTTGTGTCACATACAGCCAGATGTCTGTGCCAGTATCCTGGGAATGCTCCGTTCTCAGGATCATCCTGTTCTTCGAGATCTGCTTTACTGCAGTGCGTTCAACTCTAATCACACCTTAAAAAGTTAATCAATATCCTAAGTTTCCCTTTAAAATCACAGAAAACCCAGCTGAAAGTGTTTTTTAGCAGGGTTTAAACTAATCTCTGCAGGAAAGAGAAGATGTTAACTGCGTTGCATTCAATGTGGGGTATTACTAAACTGATAATTCCATCTCTATATCATTCTGACCAATGCATGAAAGATGACATTTAAAGAAACATAATATCAGTACTAGCATGTGTTTGCAATTACTAGTGGAGAGGATCGTTTACTGCTTTGCGGGCCCATCTCTGCAAACATTTACTCAACAGTTTTTATTCAGTGATATTATTTTCATTATTTTATATTATTTTCAATTAAGTAATTCAGTAATAATAATACATTTTTTGTTTTTTTCTAAAAGAGATGGAAAGCGATATGGGAGGAGAGGGCAGTATAGGGAAAGGACCACAAGGAGGGACTCAAACTCAGTTGATGTCTAAAGCGCTGTGCACACAACCACAGCACACACGATTCAGTGAATTTTACTCATTTTATATACGTTATATTATATTATATTATATTCACACTATATATATATATATATATCAGTGGCGGCTCGTGACTGCACTTCCGAGGATGCGCTAATTCATAACAAGTGTTCGGATTGTCACGTGTGTGGTTTACTTTTCCAAAATATGTGTCATGCGTGTGAATGGATACTGTGTGCATCATGTGTTTTGTCAAAATAAGTGCCTGCAGGAGACGCGTCAAAACCGTTTATGTTAAAAGAGACGCTTGCGTTCCCTTAATACACGCAAGACACTCCCTTAACAGTAAACTTTGATTAAGCATGAGATTGTGCGAATATCTGGCACACGCGAGCGTCTCCTTTGAAGTTCAAGTTCAAGGCAGCAGGCACTTATTTTGGCATGACACGTGATGCACACGCGATCTCTCAAAGCACAGAACACATATTTTGAAATGACGAACCACACACATGACAAGCTACATACATGTTGTAACGAACTTCGCATCGTTACAGCAGATTTTTTACAGTGTAACCAAATACCATTGGCACGTATTATAGGTTCATCAAATACTTTTGCTTTAAATCCGCTTAATCCCAGCCTCGTGCCATTTAGAAATATCACGTCGTTGAACGCCACTATGATTTAGTAGCAAACACAAGATGAATTGGGTGAACGTCAAGGTGCAAGAGCTTTTTACCTGGTAAAAGGAGAATCACAAAATATATTAGGATATTGATATTATTTTTGAGCCTTTTACCTTTTATCAGAAAGGACAGTAAAGACAGACTTTTATTTAGTAATGGCGTTTTTTGCATACTCATGGGTTTTGCAGCTAAAGATAGTCAAATTTGTTAAATACCAACAAAATGCCTAAAGTGAGATTTGTGAAATACGGCATTTTAATCCCTGACTATTGACCTTTTTATTGTCATTAAAGTGAAATTACTAAACTGAAACATAAGGGCCTGATGCTCAAAAAAAATGCTCATTTACAAGAAAACATGTCAGACACACTTGGATGGTTTTGCATCTGCACTCCTCATATACCTGTATATACAGTACTGTGCAAAAGTCTTAGGCCACCATGCCATAATTAGATTTGTTGTTTTTGCAATGTTATAGTTATCATATATAATTATTTCTCAGGTTCTTAATTAGAATAAAACCAAGCAGAAGTGTCAAGTATTTAGGGTAAACTCCCCTTCCACTTGAGCAATAGCAGACAGCCGCAGGATCTCTTAAACCTAAATAAAATTAAATCCTAATTTCTAATTCTAATCGAATGACTTCAGGACTCAAAAAAGCTCATGATGTGTTTCGTGCCAAGAGAGGTCACACTAAATACTGACTGATGCCTGAAGAAGACATTTAGTTTCGAATTTAATTTTTTTGTCTACATATTTCCTGTATTTCAATAAAATGGATAGAAAAATAAATATGGATGGACATTAAAACTTCTAAAACAACAAGTCTGGTAGTGGTGGCCTAAGACTTTTGCACAGTACTGTATATATCACACATCAAAAAACACACACATTAACTTACTCATAAAAGGTTGTCCAGCCAGTCTCGTCAGCCTTGGTGGCCAATAATCCAGTGTTACCATTATAACCCAGCAGAACTACCTCCTGGTTAAGAGCGGAGAGAGAGCGTAGGCTGCCTGAAGGATCCAATCCCAGTGTAACCACTTGGTTCTCCGGTTGCAGGATGAACCTGAGCAGTCCCGCTCCACCCTGGCCGGCTCCATCCCTCCGAACTTTCATGGTGTTATTGCAGTTATCCACAACTGTTGACAGCTCTCCATCAGGGCCGTAGCTGAAGTTGTAGAGGGGCAGACCTGTTACTAAGCTGATGGTCTGTAGGTGGAGACCCTCTTCGTTGAACACATACAGTTCTTGTTCATGAGGGGACGCGACCTCATACCGCCCCAGCGGCGAAGGCCCCGGACGGTTAGTGCGCACGGCGCGGATTCGAATGTTATTGAGATCTGCGATGTACAGCGTGCCGTCTGGTGAGACGGCCAGAGACATGGGTGAGTTGAGGCTGGCGTCAGTAGCGTAACCATCATCCCCTGCAAAGCACATGCAGTTGACGTCGTTTTTGCAGTCGCATTCGGATGCCGCGCCGGCCAGCAGTGACATCTCTCCGTTAGTGCTAACTTGTCGTACGCGGTTGATCTTCTTCTCGTCGGTCTCGGCGATGTAAAGCACGCCCGTGTGGGAGATGGCAATAGCCGTGGCGCTCTCCAAGGCTGAGTGGATGGCCAGTTTGCTGAGAGAATAGTCGATGCCAGGCACTTGGCAGTGCATGGGCCGCCCAGCAATGATACTGACTTGGTGGTTTTCCGTGATGCGCAGGATAACATTGTTTTCTAGCACGTACAGAGAGTTATCCATGGGGTTTACTGCCAAGTCTGTGGGCCACTCTAACCGCACCTGGAACAAAAATGAAGCAAATTGAAATAAATGTTTGTAATAGCATTTTCCTGGCTTCTGATTCAGTAAAGCCTCATAGGGTCTGCTTTAAAGAGTTTATTATTTGTGATCAAAGTTTTTTACATAAAATCATCATCACGTGGGTTGTAACTGACCTGGCTGACATCCATGCTAGAGTCACAGCTCAGGGGGCGCACAGCAGTGAGGTCATTGGCGCCGAGCAAGGTTGAGATGATGCCGTTCTGATCCACCTTCCTAATCATAGTGGCATCCACAAAGTACATAAGTCCATTTTTGTCTACAGCAATACCTGCAAAATTGGAAACAAACAGGAAGAGTGAAGGAGGTGAAGAGGCATGAAGTTCAGAGGTGTTGAAGAATCACAAACCCTTTGCGTGACATACTGTCAAGACTTGTGTGGTTTCTTCTTCAACAACACTTCTTAATGATCAGAGCCGGTGAATGTCTGATCTAGTCTCAACCCGGTCTAAGTTTATCTTTCTTTTATCTCTTTCAAATCCCTGCCCTATATAACCAACCAAATAACGCACGTCCGTCAAACGTCGCTTCACCGTCAATCTCTTATCAGAGATAGAAGGCAGAGCAGATGAGAATATTTCGAGGCTCTGACAGGAAGCTGCTCACTTTTGAATGGACCTGTGAAGGTGTGTGATACACAGAAGAGTTTGAACAAACACACAGAGAGACAAATAGCATAAGGGAAGAGATTGATTGCACTTGACTGAGCCTTTTCACGGTGTAAAGTCCTCCGGGATTTGTTAATGAGGCCTGTGTAGTCTGCCACCTCTCTACTCACTTTCTACAAGCTCAAACTTAACGGCACACAGAGAAAATGTGACAACGTGACACATTTGACAGTTTGGTGCCAGACTGGCTATTTTTTTTTTTAAACAAACCTGGATTTTACTTCTAAAGTATCTACAGTAACTTCAAATTCTAAGTTGTTTCTTATACTTGGTTTTCCACAAAACACACTGTGAAGGTAGGACTTGATTTAAAGGGCACCTATTATGCAAAATACACTTTTACATGATGTTTGGATATAATGGCGCTAATTTATCATTGTTGTGTAGAAACGGTTGTATATGTTGGTGGAAGATTATGCTTACACTCCTCTTACCGCCTGATTTATGAAGCTGTGCGTACCTTTGAAATTCAGGTGTACACAATACCTGCCCTTCATAAATGTTGCGGCCGAAAACGATCGTCATTAGAATAACACGGCCATATAAATTCAAGTCTCCGCCTCCCCCATGCACTCATTTTATGCCATGGAGACACGGAAGACGGCAAAGAAGAGAAGCCGGGAAAGTGAAAAGAAACAAAATTGTTTTATTTGGGAGTTTAAAGAGTGGGATTAAAGACACATTAATAATTGAATGACAATTTGTAATATTTTTATTATTATTTTATTATTAATGTCGCTTATTGATATTTAGAAGAATAATTATTTATTATTATTATTATTATTATTTACTGTTGCCTACATCTAAATTCTATGTCTGCTTAATGGTTCAGTTAAGTTTTTTAAAATAATATTTTTAAATGATGGAGTAACTTTTGTTGTGTGTTGTTCTGTATTTACATACAGTTGTTTGATAGTTATATCTTAGATCCAGTTTGATACGGAGCTCCGGATATAATTCAAATTAACAATTTGTTTCCACGAAATCCACATGTTTTACTAAGCTAATTCATAATTTGAAGTAATAATAATTGTAATAGTAATTACGAAATATTATAATAATTAATCCCAAGGAACAAACTGTTGAATATTGGGAACAAATTCTAAATTTATGGCCATACTTTAGACTAAATAAGAAAAAGGAGTGTCCATAATGTAGCATAAAAGATAATTCGTGGCCATAATTTTGTCCGCATGTCATCATGATCGGATTTACGGCTCCATTCAACACAAGCATTTTACCTTACTTCATCTGTATTTATTTATCATCGAATGGTATGTAACTAGCTTACCTTTTGATGCATTATTACCATGTTTTCGTAGCACATCCTTGTGCTTTCCTGCAATGTGCCGCTTCAGATTCCAGGAAGAATATTTGCTAACTTTTACTCCGCAGTCCCTTTCAATTTTTTCTTCCTGCTCAATCTTAACTTTGATTTTTACTTTACATTGCTTAAATTCCATAACTTATTGCTAGACATTTTTACAGATTTTCGAACTAGCAAATTATTAAAGGGCGTTCTGGGTTCAACGAGTGGTGCTGAGCGAGCGGAATTTTCGGAAAGGCGCTCTTATGGTAACATTATCGCACCGCTCAACTCCGCTCCCACCAAGGTCCGTTCACATGCTCGTTTTGAAACATCAGGTAAAGCGGATAGGCTTTCAACTGAAGGAATACATACAAATAAAATGCTTTGGTAAAGTCTCACAAATTAAACATTGAAGTCCATGTTGCATAAAAATAAACACTGAAGTTTATAATTACTATGTTTTTTTACAATGGGTCATAATATATCATATACTTTAGTTTGTCAGTGCGTTTTGTGGTGTTAGGAAGTGTTTGCACATTTCTGCACTAACTCAAAATGTGCGTAGACCACCTCCTGAGCTGGCGTAGGATTTGAGCGTGCCGTACGCCAACGTCCATATTGATAAATCTCAAAGTCACCGTGGTTTTGGGTGTACGCCAGGTGTACGCTGGAAATTTGGTGTACGCATTTTTGATAAATGAGGGCCACTGTGTGTTGCCAGTGTGTGAACACAACCACCCTACGATGAAAAAATCCACTTGCTCCTTGTTTTTAATTCCCATTAAATTAAAGCAGACTCATTAGACATGCTGTTTTGATTCTCTTATCAATTTGAGGTCACATTAATAAAGCCCCACCCACTTACAGTCCTGCATTACCATAGTTTCCACCCTCAGCGAGTTATACTCTGTCCACAAGATACTATTGTCTCAGACTGTATTAATCAGATCTATTTTAACTGAAAGTGCTCACTGTCTGTTTGTAGGAAAGTGAGGAGCATTAGCTCATTTGCATTTAAAGGTACAGACACTAGAACAGACACGTTTTTGCTTCCACCCAAATAGGGGCATGATGGTGAGCTGGTTTTAGCTGTTCTCCCAGCTTGGTTTTAGATGGTTTTGCTGGTGTAGGAAGCTGGTCTAGCTAGTTTTGGTCACTTTTTTTAAGCTGGTCTTCCTGGACTTAGCTGGTCAGGCTGGAAGACCAGCTGACCCACAGTATGACCAGCTTTGTCAGGCTGGGAGGACCAGCGTAACCAGCTAGTGCCACCTTAAACCAGCTAAAGCCAGCTTATGCTGGTCTTAGATGGATTTTTCAGTAGGGATGATAAATGATCCATGGGGTATTTTGAGCTGAAACTTCACAGACACATTCTGGGCAAACCTGAGCCTTATATATATCTTGTAAAAAGGCCATAATAGGTGCCCTTTAAAGTCCCCACGAAATCAAAACTTACAATCCTTTTTTTAATAAAATATATTGTAGTGTTCATTATAAACAATTTATCCGTGCGACTCATTATTATTTCTTTTAAATTCATGTGCCCTCATCTTAAAATGTACTTCCATCCTTTTTGGCGACTCTTTGACTACGTTCACAGACGTACGTAGACGTTTGGCTACATAGCACCAGAATACAGCTGTCAAACCCGGATGCAGTTCGGTTGTTTACGGTTGTGACTGTACATATTTGGGTCTAACAACCCCATTTTATGCATTTATCACAATCTGTTATAATGTGAACATTGCCCAAGCCATCAAACTGATGTCATCAAATGCTGAGCCTCTGTTAACCTCACCAGTTAATCCATTCACAGTGGAAAAACACAAGCCACACCTTCTATTTTCCTTGTGTAATATTCCATTTCATGCGAAAATTAATACCTCACAATACAAAAATTAAGTTGATTACGACTACTTTAAACCTGGGAAATCAAATAAACTGAAAATTCTAGGATCTTAAAATAAATTAGAAATATCTCATATATATAAGAAATATATAAGAAAGCAAAAATTTATTTCAACTTATTTTAGTATAATTAATATAATCTAATTTGTAAAATAAGCTTATGATGGGTTTCCCTCAGAACAAAAACTGCTGTATCATCGTATCATTGTAGAGTTAAAAGAGCTAGCACGTTAAATAACATTATCATAGACAGATAAAGGCAGGAAGAGAGAGAAAGAATATCAAGAGACTTCAATAGCCGAAGCCAGAGACTTGCTCTCCCCATAGCACATTTAGAAATTAATTAATAGCTTAAGGTTGAATGTTCCCTGTGATTGTAAAAGCAGCTGGAGGATACGACTCTTTTTATCCATGTTAGGTGTCACTGCTACAAAGGAAAAGATGTAAAGACAGCCCAAAGAGATGTTTCTTCACCTCAGCCAGGCTCATATGAGTGTAAGACAGGGATGGCACATTATTGTGACGTGAGGGGAATAATCAATTGAAAACTTTCAAGCTAAATTAAACCCAGTGCTTTCTTTGTCTCACCTTTGGGGCTCATGAGGGTGGCTTCTATGGCTTTGCCCCCATCGCCACACCTCTCGTCGAAGGGCAGGCATTGCTCTCCCGTGCCCGCCACCACCTCTGCATTATCTGGCAGCAGTCTTCCCCCGGTAAGCGATCGCACCTTGTAGATTCTTCGAGAATTTGTATCAGAGATGAACAGAGCCCCAGAGACTGGATCCACAGCGAGAAAGTACTTATGGGTTGGGTTGTTACTATGAAAAATTAGATTATGGAGAAGTCAGAGATGCACTTATGCAATAAGCTGCTACAGTATTGTAATGTACTATTACAATATAAAATGGATAATCAAACAGAAACAATTAATAGTAACAAAGAAATAAACATAAAGGACTCACCTGTGTCGAAAATCCTTGTTTCTATAGGAAATATAAAGAAATGCATACTTAAAATGCAAAGTATGTGCAAATAACTTTTAAAAAAATGAATACATGACATGCACATTTGATTTCGTAGTAAAACGAAAGTCTCCACTAGGCCATTTTTTCAGTACCTGAGCTCTAGTATGCGCGTAGTATTGAGATTGGGATAAACTCTGCGGACGAAGTTCAAGTCTCCAACGTAGAGGCTGCCATCAATGCCTGCTGCCAGGGCTACAGGTGCCAACAGCTTATTTCCATCAGCCAAGCCATTACAGCTCGGGCATGAGATGCTGCGGCGACGCCCATTACCCATGATGCTTGTGATGATGGGTGGCTGCTGGGACACAAAAATGTTCTCGCCGCTGCCCTTATGAAGGATGCCTGTGTTAAACGACAAAACACACATAAACAATAATATCTATTGAAATGTAAGGAGCCATTTTCAGTAAAAAACATTAAGCAGCTTGGATTTGAGAGTTTAAAGCACATTTCTGGACTATTAAATTGTTATTTTCAAGGTGACAGTCTGCGCCACTATAAGCAGCCAGGCATCATATCTACACACAATTTGGGAGAATGTGACTCATTCCCAATCCTCCATATCTGACCAAACCTTTGGGACGGTTTTCTGGACAGGGTTTATCCTAGTCACAGACTGAAATGCATGTTTGGGCTGCCTTCATTTAAAAACAACTTGCACTGACATATCTTAAAGAGTAACTAAACCCTAAACCAACTTTTTTTAGTTAATGATTTGTAAGAATGATGCTTTATTAGTGCTGTTCATTGATTTTAGTAAGTTTTTTGACATTTGGATATAAAGTGTTTCAATACTACATTATATGGTCTAAAAACGTCTAAGTGCTGCCCTCTTCAGGTTGAACGGTGGCTACTGCAGTTGAATTTTCCTATTGGATGTTGGGTCCAAAAAATAACTCGTGACGTAAGCAGGGTCAAGCTCACCACGCCCTTGTTACGATCTCACCACACACTTGGTACGAGCTTAGTTCCTTCCCTCTATCTCCGTTGGGATCTGCCCACTTTTCTTGCATTTTTCAAATATTGTCAGTGGGTGGAGTAAGGCTCTGACCAGGGGTTTAGTTACGCTTTAAAGGGACACTCGACTTTTTTTGAAAATAGGCTCATTTTCCACCTCCCTTAGAGTTAAAGACTTGATTTTCACTGTTTTGGAATCTGTTGAGCTGATCTTCGGGTCTGGCGGTAACACTTTTAGCATAGCTTAGCATAATCCATTGAATCCTATTAGACCATTAGCATCGCACATAAAAAATGACCATATTGTTCCGATATTTTATTAATGATATTACGCAGTGCCTGAAAAGAGTCCCCTGCTATTAAAAGTTACAAAAAAGGGTTTTCCAAAGGGTAACAAAACTATTTTCGAGCGCTGCGTAATATCATTGCACCTGCTGCAACCACAGCAGCAAAGTCCTTGATTATTACACCAGAATGAGACCATATCTGCCTAGAAAATCACAACTTTTAATTTTCCATCTGTCTTAGTACACGATGTAATTAAAGAAGAGTCAAGTTTTAAATGGGAAAAATATCTAAACTGGTAATTTTTGAGCGCGATGCTAATGGTCTAGTCAGATTCAAAGGATTATGCTAAGCTAAGCTAAAAGTGGTACCGCCAGACCCGGAAATCGGCTAAATGGATTCCAAAACGGTAAAAATCAAATGTTTAACTCTAGGGGAGCTGGAAAATGAGCCTATTTTCAAAAAAGTGAAGTGTTTCTTAAAAATATATACCAGTAATGTTTTTTTTTGTAAGGTTTGTTTGTTAAAACTACTTAAATAGTCATGGATTAATCGAAACCACTGCTATATCATTTAATCAGTGACAAGCAAACATCTTATTTTAAGTCAGTATAAATAAAAGCCAGTTCATAAAGAAAGACTCAAAGATTCAAAAACTTGTTGTGCTAAAAAAGTCATACCACTCCAGTGGCCGGTTGCATAAACATAGCCGTGACGTTAAGACTGCGTCTTAAGTATGATTCTGACTAACTAGCAATTAGTTAGGGCTAATCAGTCTTATTATTTGGATTTAAATTAGACCAATCTACCTTTCTATGTAACATACTTAAAACAGTTATGATCAGTCTCGAAGAAAAAAATTTATGACTAACTTTTAAAGCTAGTCTTAAAGTTTTATGCAACTGGCCACAGGGTAAAAAAGCAACCCTCTATCTTTACCCTAGAGACTTTGTCAGGTGGTTTTTGGCTCTTCTACAGTATGTAAACGACCTCAGTATTTCATCAATACTGAATTGACATTGATATATGAATGTGGGCGGTGACATATTGATGTGCTGATAATTTTAACACCACACAGTGATGATTTCTGAATTTTGCAGCTTAGCTTTTAAATATGATGTGAATCCTAAAACCATAACAATCCATAGAATTATCATTGGCATTACCATTATTATTGTAAATACTATTATTGCATAATATACATGATATTCTAATTATTATTATTACTATTATTATAATTATTACTACCCAAATATGTATTATTATCTGTTTAATTTATTATTATTTTGTCGTATTATTATTATTTTGCTTATTATCATTGCTTCATAACAATATTATCATCTGTATTATTATCAGTTTAATTTACTATTCATTTATTTATTATATCATTGAGCAGAACAAATCATTGTCACAAAAAAAAATGATGTGAGTGCATTGTGAATGTTTTGTCTAGACAGCAGACAAAAAATTACATATGTCATCTTTAAATCACTTTTCTAATAATGATAAGGGCTAATACACAGTAAAACTGCATGCAGTGTAGCTATAGTGTATATTTAGTTTAGCGTACGTGTGAAAGAATAAGGTTCATACCGCTGCGCAGGTTGAGTATATGGTGTTTGTCCAGAGACCAGCCGCCCAGATTGGAAGGTTCCAGCTCATAGCCCTGCAGCATAGCCGTCCTCTTCTCCCACAGCACCAGACTGGGACATGATTCATATTCATATCCCACAGAGACTTGAGGACAGAAAGAGAGAGCACGAGAAATTAAAGAGAGAGCACGCGAAATGCATCAAAACAACATTTAATTAACTACATGACAGGCCAATATTAGAGATGATTAATTTACATACAATGAAGCAGATTGGATGAGGAGTCTAGCTGGGAAATAGCGAGGCAGCATATAAATATTTATTTGAAAACCACAGGCTCAATTAAAAGCCAGCAAATTTAGAGAAACAATAAAAATTCAGCATTTCAAGACACACGCACACACACAGTAATGCAACTCTAAGCTGTAAGTAGGCCTGCACAGAAAATCTACTTCTTAATGCCAGAAAATCTACTCATTCCCTATCCCCGCCTGTTCATTATTGGCAAATCATTTGACTAATGTAATTATGCTTTTTGCTAGTTACACTTAAATCCATTCTGCAGACTTCCCCAGAAAAAGGTGCAGAAAATTTATATATAAAAAAAAACCTGGAAGTGAACATTTCTTTCTGGCTTTATGCACTGCTTGGCAGAACTACGATATACTGTGTAAGGGTCCGTGCAAGCCTTTACCAATCACAGCATCTTGGGTGCATTCACACACTACAAAGCACCTCTGTGAAGTGTGAATACGATCTGTTCAGACACCCCGCGGCTGGACGTGATTCCAGCTTTCACTTCTCAAACAGAACTGTGAGATCTGAAACGATGCCACGGAGTCATCGCAACTCATGAAAGGTTCAAGAAAGCGACGAAAAGAACTTCATGAATCAATTACCATAAATGCATAAAGAGATATTTTTCATAAGGCAGGTGAGCATGTATGACCGTGTACAGTAGATGACAGATCAGCAAAAGGAATTGTGGGTAGAGGAATTCCAAGAATTAAAGACAGAGTGCCGTATTCAGCATTTTTTCTCAGCTAAGATGAACTTCATTAGGTATCTGTAGTTGTTCTCAGAGCCTGTGGGGGTCTTTGAAAGAGACTGTGAGGCAGAATGCTTCATACTGTAAATGCAGACAGCATCCCAGAGTCCTACATTCACACATATGAGTGCTGATCCCCTGTGATGTGCAAACTCTCACTGTGTTCTCTCAGCAGAGCAGCATTAAACACGAGGACCCATTAACCATCCCCGTTTAACTGCTGTGCTTGCATCACAGCTACAGTATGTAGGAAAGGAATAGTTCTGGTCCTGGATACCAAATTTTGCGCAGTGTACAACTCACACATACTGATAAAAATGTATACTTTGTAATGCACTGTAAGTCGTTTTGGATTTATGCGTCTGTCAATTGCATAAACGTAAATGTTGCTGGAGTTCCAACAGTGCTAAAATCCATGATTTTGTAAAAGCAGCTTACCCACTGCATCTGACAGGCCGTAGACCCGCTGACCGTATGCATCGGTCTTGTCCCAGATGAAGGTGTAGGCAAGGTTGGGTGATGCATGAAACCACTTCTGGAAGAGGTGGCCTTCCACGGCAACCATGAGGTGGACTTTGACCAGGCTGAGAGGCACCACGGCCTGGGTCATTGTGATCTTGAGCAAGGAGCGGTAACCTGCTGTCCGTGAGCTGAGGTGACAGAGTTTTAGACTGGTGCCTGGAATCTCAATCTGCTCATGAAGAACCTGGTGGACATAGAATGACTTAAGTTTATTACTTGAAACTGATTTAATTAATCAGGTAATCATCACGTTGTGTGGATCAAATGTCCCCACAAAGATAGGAATACCAGTACATTTTTGACCTTGTGGGGACATTTTAAGGTCCATGAGAAAACAAGCTTATAAATCAAACAGAATAATGTTTCTTGAAAATGTGAAATAGAAGAAAGTTTTCTGTGACGGTTGGGGTTTGGGTTAGGGGAAGGGAATACGTCTATAGAAGGTCCCCACAAAACATGGAAATCAGAATGTGTGTGTGTGTGTGCGCGCGATTCTGTCTGCGAAATCCAGGCTGGCATATGGAACATCAAAGTAGTCTTAGACATTGCGACAGCAAAACCAGTCATAAGTCGCATGGGTACAGTATATTTGAAGAGTTTGGTTTCAAAATATAAACGGCATAAAAAAAGTTACTGCCAAAATCAGTATTGTATCAGGTTAGTATTAAAAAGTAACTTCTTAATTTTACACAAAATCCAATATCCGCCGTGTTAATCTGTCACCTTTTCTCCCTTTTTTCCCAAAACGTGATAAACGCCACTACTCCTCTCTGCAGAACGCAATAAATCCACTCAACAATTCACAGCGCACCATTCCATACATTGTAAACAACAATGGCGGTGCGCTGAATAAACACAGAATTCTAGTTTTCCTCATCTACTTTGTACTTCGTGATCAACAAACAAACAAAAACAACATAATACTTTTGTTGGCATTGGTAAACCTGTGGTGGCTTTCTGTGCTGGGGAAAAAACGTAAACCATCAAAATCTAATAATTTATGCGAGAGGCACTCGGGAGACGGAAAAATGCCGGCTGTTGCTTGTTCTCCCGACAGCATCAAGCTTCTGTCATGCCCACACATATTTACCACAGGGGATTGTTTGAAAAACTTTCCAATATTTTACTCAAAGCCCACGAAAATCAAGCAGGACCAGAACATTTAACAGCTGATCGCTGTGAAAAAAGTTCGGCGACGACGTCCCAAGGATAACAGCAGCAATGACAGTGTTCTTAATATGACAAAGTAAGTGTTTTGATTAATGCCATTAATGTTTATTTTTTTAATCAGTGTGTTCCAACTAAATGATTATAACATGGCAAAGATGAATGCACATGTATATTTTGATTCAATAGATTTATAGCATTAAAAAAAAACTTGCATTTTGTGGAAAAATGAAACAGTTTTATAATAAATCTTTGAAAATCAAATTATGGATTTGAATTTTTTATGTTTTTATAACCTAATGATGCTATGTGAAAGTTTGTAAAATAGTGGTTTTCATCTAGTCAAAATAGATTTATTGCGTTTTGGAACCAATCTCTTCATTTGTAGCAATAGCCAACAATACATTGTATGGTTCAGTTTTTATTCCAAAATTGTGGGTATTTTTATGCCAAAAATCAATAGGATATTAAGTAAAGATCATGTTCCAAGAAGCTATTTTGTTCATTTCCTACCATAAATATATCCAAAATGTACTTATCATTAGTAATATGTGTTGTTCAGGACTTTATTTTGGACACATTAAACTGCAATTTTCTTAATATTTTTGTTTATTGCACCCTTGGATTCCAGATTTTCAAATAGTTGTATCCCGGCCAAATATTGTCCTATCCTAATAAACCATGCATCAATTGAAAGGATATTTAGAAGAATATTAGATTATATCAGTTTTCATATGATGTATACATCTCAATTTTAAAAAACGTACCCTTATGACTGGTTTTGTGGTCCACTGTCACATTTATTTCATTTTTTATTTTATAGTACTTCCATTATTTATTTTTGACCTGGCCTTACTCAGCTATAATGATATCAAGCTTATATTTTCACTGATGAGTATTTTCTACATTATACAGGATATTGTATGATACATTTGAGATTGTACGTTCAGATTGTTTAATGCCATTTTAACCCATAATTTCTTTAAAAATTAATTTCGTGAAAAATTCATCAGATACAACAACTCAAAAACTAAAAGCTAAACACAGCAGGTACAATTTGTGTCCTTTTAACTTTTTTTTGCCTTTTTCAGGAATGCTAAGGCGTACAAGTGTAGCGATATGCAGTTTTGCTACAGCATGTTTTTTTAGAAGGTGAATGATTTTCTCAGATCAACAAAAGAAGAAAAAAAGAAATCAGTAAAGGTTGAATAGAGACTTATAAAAACGTACAAAGATGAGAAAAATTAGAAACTAACAATATGATAATTAAAGTGAAGATGGTAGATGACGGTTGACCTGTGATTGCTATCAGGTTAATGACCTGTCAAACAATTTACTAAAGAAAAAGAAAATGAGAAATTATTAAGAAAAAATGGTGAAGGAACAAGAGCAACATTTGTGATGCGGAAGTGAGCAGAAATAAAGAGCGAATGCAATGAATAAGTGAAACGTAATAAAATTCTAATTAAAGAATCCCATCGCTGCAAAAATGCATCAAGGTGGTCATTACAGTAATGAAGCTCTTTGTGCGTAACAACTGAGGATCTCATCTTTCACCTGAGTCTCTGGAATGATGGATCTCTCTCCTGGTCTGGAACTGAAGAAAGAGGAGAGGGGTGAGGCCACCACAACAGGATCAGGCCTCACAAAGCCGCTAAGGTCACAGCTCGGGATCGTGTTTTCCTCCGTCTTCAGCATCAAAGTGTCCATGGCATAAAAGATGTTCCACGGAAGCCACACCGTGCGCTCTTGACTCAGAAACGGCGCCCGCTCGAAGCGTAAGGTGAGAGAGGCTCCACCGTTGGCAATGAGGTCAAACCTAATGAAAACAGAGCGAGACAAACAGAGTGGAAAAAATTTCGCAGTTATTGATAGCGCTATTACATCCTGAATGCTTTTACCATTAACAATTCCATTTGGCTGGGAGGAATAATTCATTGTTTTGATAGATTGCAGTTTTTTAATGGAAAGATGGAGTTTATGCGACTCTAAATGAATCTAATAAAGATTTGTTTGGTTAGTATGCAGCTTCCAGAATCACTGGAAGCTCATGTAAACAACAACGTCCCAAAAACAAGCTTGGCAGCACAAATAAAGTATTCGGCGTAGAAGTAACGTGAAGATACTTACGTCCCATCCTGGCGTGTGAGGGTGTAGCCATACTGGGGGTACTTGACAAATGACACATTAACCCCCACAAGTGGGGTCCCATCTGTAGTCACCACCTGACCTCTGATCAGTGATGCCAGACTGGTGGAAACAAAGAAACAAGACATCAGGTGCTTAATAAACAAAAAATCCAAAACAACAACAGCAAATTTGATGTTCAAAGACCCCAAAAACTGTTACTGATCAACACATCTGTCAGGTTTTCAAAACAGATGTACAGTAAAAAGAGACAACAATTACTACTGTTTAAAAATAGCTCAGGTTTGGGAAAGAACACAAATCTGGCAGTGTTATTTTTGGCACTCGATGTCCTTTCAGCAGATCCCATGTCTGTACTCAAAAGGGTATTTGAGAAATGACAATAACTGACTTTGACTTTGAATGAACCCGGGTGATATTTCAACAGCTGCATCTTACGCACTACGCACCTGCAGTCCAGTTAAAGCGTGTGCAAACTGTGCCATATGGATTTAAATTAATACTGTTATTTATTTCAACGCAAACACATCTTTTAGTGCAAACTGCAGATGAACCTTAATCTAAAATGTGCTTGTCTGGCTCAATTGTGCATATACAGTAAGCTGGCAGTAAACAGAATTTCATTTCTAAGGTAGGTCAGTGTACATTTTCTAATGCTCATGCCAGAAGTAATGACGGTCAACCAGCCAAACTTTCAATCATGCAGTCTAGCGCACATTTCTAAAGAGCCAATTCAGGATTTCAGAAGTGGTGGATCGATGATGAATAGTCCTGGTAAACAATGTCAGATTGTGTTTTGTGCACTACCTTGCGTTAAAAGGGTTGTCGGCCGGTATTATGTGCGTGCTGTCCCGGCCCACTAACATTTTGACACGGTCATAGAAGGAACGAACTTTCTGCTCGGGGTGCTGGCCCTGCTGAATGACTTGTAAGGGGTCTCTGGACCCTCTACAAAGTGGACTGTTCTGGCAGGGGCTTTGGATACAACAGTCTGGATCCATACAGTCAGTCAAACCATCTAGAAGACAGGAAGTAGAAATATGATGAGTAATGTCGTATTACGATAGCACACAATCAATCAGAGCTGACTAAGCCAGCAAAAGATTTCTCGCTTATCTCTTCCTCTGATGAAATGGCTTTTGCATCAAAGTGTTCCTGTACATTTTGAACACAATGACGGTGGATCTGAATTTCAGCTTCGTTAATTTACCGTAGGGTTCAAAATGTGCTTTCTTCTTTTTCTCACCTTTAGGCTTTGAATATAATCGCTTATAAAATCACCAGTCCAACTGTACAGTAGTTATGTTCTGAGAATTGCTATAATATTCGATTCAAATGTATTGAATTATGCAAACCAAATAATCATAGACAGACGTACATACAGTAGATTTCATGTCACGTCTGGTTAGATGACAGGTTTATCTACAAAACCTCAAACAACCATCAGTGTGTGAAATGTAAACGTTTCAATGAAGTATGGAGAATAGTAAAGCTGTTCTGCGATATCTGTTTGATGCTAAAATAATTTTTCAGATCCCAGCTAACGTGTAGAGACAATGTTCGATAGATGACTTGACTGTCTTGCAAAGTGGCATTATCAAACACTGATTTTTTTGTGTCTGACAGACCAACCTCTGGTTCAGCTAATGGGTTGGAAATAGATGTGTGGCTAAGTAATAAAAGACTGGGTGGTTCAGTTAATAAGTCTTTATTGTTTGGATTTCACTAATGCCACAGAAAAGAGCAATTACTTGGGAATGTGGCTGTTCCTTTATCTTGGCCACAAAGTTCTTACAGAGTAAACAATAGAAAATCTTACCGCCTTCATTGTCTTTATTGTCGGCACATGAAGTCTCCATGGCAACGTTGCAGCCGGTACCCCGCCAACCAGTTTTGCACTCACAGTGCCAGCTGTTCTGACCCAACAGACATTGGCCGTTCCCGTTACAGCGGTTAGGACAGCCATCTGCAAAAAATAATTTATGTGAATGAAAAAAAGCGAAAGTTTGATAAGAACTAAAATAATATCCAGATTTTTAAGCCTTGGTTACAAATAATCCAGTATTTAAATTTATAAAGGAAGTAAATTCAAATACTTTATTTAGATTTTTCATTATTTGATTAATAATTCAGGTCATAAAAATATGTTGACATTGTTCGCACCTATTTGAACTTTCCAGAATCAGGGGGCACTTTGGTGTCCCATAAGCATAAGTGCCATAACTTTCTTTTTTTTTAATTTTACATGAAAAGTTTCTAGTTTTAAAAGGCACATATTATGCAAAATCCACTTTTACAAGGTGTTTGGACATAAATGTGTTAGCAGTGTGTGAACTCAACAACCCTACAAAGAAAAAAAATCCACCCTCTCCTTTTTCTAATCCCCATTAAACCAAAGCAGTCTCATTAGCAGTTGTTTTGATTCTCTTGTTAATGTGATGTCACACTGATAAAACCCCGCCTACAGCCACTGACTGACTGTTTAATTTTAGCCAAAAGCTTTTCTAACTGTTAGTACGTTGTATCGCTAATGCGACTGAATATATTATTCTCTCATACAGTATTTACAGAAATCGGATCTATTTTAACCAAAAGCGCTCTCCTTGTTAGTAAAGGTACATTCACATTATAAGCGACCAGCAGTAGCAGAGCGATGCAATCATTTCAATGGAAGCTCGGCGGCATCCGGCGACACGAGCGACAGTGACCGTTGACGGCTGGATGGGCGTGTTGAGAACTTTATGCAAATTATGAGCGACATTCAGAAGTGACTACCAATGAGAACGAAGCAGGGGAGTTCACGTCATCCGTCTTGTCAGTACTGGAGTGGATGTTACTCATTTGTTTTTGACAACCAGATATAGAAACGCCTCTTTTGAAAGAGACGAGCGACACACAGCGACAAAGTCGCTTTTAATGTGAATGTACCTTAAGGGAGTGAGGGCAGTAGCTAATTAAAGGTACAGACATGAAAACAGCGCTTTTTGGCTCCCACCCAAATAGGGGCATCTTGGACATGCTATAATAAATGATCTGTGAGGTATTTGGAACTGAAACTTCACAGACACATTCTAGGCACACCTGACACTTATATTACATCTCGTAAAAATTTGCATAATGTGCCCTTTAAACACATTAAGTTTTATATGATGAGTGACAGCTTAATTTAGGCCAAATTTGCAACCCTGTACCCAGCTGTGCAGTAGTTTTACTTATTTACTAATTCTCTAAATGTTGCCTATTTATTTTGGTTTATTTTATGTTTATCGAAAGTAACAAAACACACAAACTAGAAATTTTAACTTGCATTTAGGCATGTCACGAATTTTGGTAATAAACTGTCACTAGCCAATTGAAAGACGGCAAATATTTGTCCCCATCCTATATGGAAAGTGCCCAATTCTATGCTACACAAACAGTTCTGAGACAAAACATATTCACATGAAGACTGCATAAATAAATAAAAACAAACTGTTGCATTGTCAAAAACCCCAACAATGACATGAATATGAAATGCAAATGTTATTACTTAATATTAAAATGTGTTTAAATTTAAGCCATTACTATGTACTGTAGGCATGCATCAGTGCACAGACTGGATCTGCCTCCAATGCGCTCAATGCAAAAATATCAAAAGCATCACTATTCACACCTCAAATCAGTTCAAACTCCGGGAGCAATTAAATTACCATACAGTATTCTCCAATGACAGCTGCTGTTGGTATAGGAAATGAATTTATCCGAACTCATCCATTCAGGAGGGGATATTTGTTAAGAGCAGATCTACTCTCAGACTGTTCATTTACAGTAGCTGATTTGATTTGTCTGGATAAAGAGGACTGCTCTCTCATGTAAGAATGAAGTTAGAAGAGACCGGGATGTACAGATCAGATTAGGACGCCTTCGCGGGTCAGTGTGTGTGTGTGAGAGACAAAACCAGAGACCTTAAAGTAAAATCACAGTGTGGGAAAGAAGCTAGTAAGAGGTATACTTTAAAAGGCATTTTTTTAAAAGAGAAACAGAAGTGCATTGATAAATGCATCAGGTTTTTGGCATCAAGTGTTTGCGGGGGTGTTTAATGCATGCAGTTGGGGGATAAACAGGCTTCCTGAAAGACAGAAGTGAAATACAACCTTGTCACGTCGGTTTCGAGCTCAAAGCAAGATTGATGTGATATTTTAAAGGAAGTTTCAGGTAGTGACAGAAAGTGAGCCTGTCAAACAGATGCAAAGAGAAATAAAAAGGCCAATTTCAAAACAATTTAGGGTCATAAGCTTCATTTACATAGTCGGTATGGAATCGGAAGCAGTCACTGTATGCGGCTCCCAGCGGGGGACCGATAACAGCGGCAGTGATTTGACTTCCTGCTGAGTTAATGGCTCCACCTTGAAGTCAATTTCCGTTCTGTTTGAAATCATCACTGATGGCTTGTGGGTCGGCACTCGTGACCGTGGAAGTGACCCGGGAGCTTCATGTTCATCTCACGCTGAAGAACTGACGCGCCATTTTCAAAACTTTTCCTTTGCAAATGCAAATACGTGATCAGATCTACTTAAATTTCTGGTTTTCAAACTGGATTAAATTCAATATTAGTGAATTAGAAAAATATCACGCTGTCATCAGAAACTATCGCTGTTGCCTCAGAGCTCAGTCTCCAACATAGTTAACACTTTTGTTAGCGTGTCATGGCCTCGATTTATGGTAACCATAGAAACGCAGCCTTTCAGAAGAAACCACAGGGCTGTAGTGTTATTGGCAGCTGACCCAGCGCAGGTGACACATCAAATGATTTGTGATAAGTGAAAATGGGACGGAGTGTGAAAACCTCACAAGCACTGGGACGCGGTGAGCTATTGTGTCTCAAATCAAATGTTGCTTTAATTAATGTAATTTTCAAATGTCTGAGGTCCTTCAGATGCCACATTAACAACCTGCTATGCATCGATTGCTACGCAATATTGAGCTGAGAGAAAAGTCGCTTAGCAATGATTGCCTTTTAAATAAAGCTGCCATTTTAAGCAGCCAAATACTTTTGAAACACCACGAGAGCAAAATCTATGTTGATCATTGATCTTCCTCATTGGGCAGCAGCCCCTCTCACGCCAAAGGCCAGTCGATTTTCAGCGCACTAACTAGAATAAAGTGGTATTTCACAAACTATTAAGGAACCTGGCTAAAGTAATGCCGGTTGACTCTATTGTAATCTACTTAAAAAGGAGCTGAAATTGCCTTGAGTTATGGGTCAGCGCACACGG
Organism: Misgurnus anguillicaudatus; assembly: GCF_027580225.2. NCBI lineage: Eukaryota > Metazoa > Chordata > Actinopteri > Cypriniformes > Cobitidae > Misgurnus > Misgurnus anguillicaudatus. The sequence goes on along the minus strand of NC_073352.2, from coordinate 16,234,527 downwards.
TAAAAGAGAGAGACGCCAAAGGTGAGATGGGGAAAGGAGCGCACCGCATAGCAACAGTAAGCCACTGATGGATAGAGAGATGGATAGAAAGAGACAGATGGATTGGTAGAAAGAAAAATATAAAGAATAAACCAGAAACGAAAGAAAGAAAGAAAAAGCCAATGATTGATGTCTTAAAGGTGAGGTATTAAGAGAGGCAGAATGTGTAAAAGAAAAAGCCAATCCTCCACCTAACTCTCCTGTCCGCTGGCCTGCAGCCCTCTCGCCTGTAAAGGTCATAAAATAAAGGTTAGATTCATAAATCCTGCAAACATGCCTTAGGAAAAGCCAGATCAAATCCCACAGGGAGTGAACACCTATAATACACCCTCTGTCTGGGCTATCCCCAGCTTTATTGCTCCATATGCCACTACAAAGTCATATAACATCTCATCTTATCATCCTAACTTTAGCATAGGCATGCGAGAGCAGAGAATCTTAATTTAAATAAAATCTGGACATCTGACCAAACAAAGAGATTATTTTAAGCCATTAAATCTTCTTTCATACTATTCGTATATTAATAGTGGTGCATAATTCCATTAATAGTATGCATTTATTTCATGCATTTAAAGCTGGGTTGCATTTGTCTTGCATGCTTTATTACCCAGGGTTGGCGTGGTTTTCACTCAAGAGCCAATCATGCATTTGATCAAGAGCAATCCACATCTACCCAGGATACACTAGCATACAAAGTCAATGCATTGAGCAAACGTTAATCTTAAGTCATTTGGACAAATAAAAATGTGCACTTAAAGGTGCAATGTGTAAAACTTAGGAGGACAGAAATGCAATATAATATACTTAACTTTGTTTTTAGTCGTGTGTAAAGACTTTACACAATAAACAAGTGTTTTTATTGCCTGCCATTTTAATTGACATACACCGCTGGTCCCCTTACATAGTGGTATAAAGCCATAGATATGTATAAAGGCTAGATGTGTTACGGCGGAGTCTCTTACGTCATCACCTGGCGGCCATCTTACCACAGGCAGCTCGCTCACTCGTAGCATTGAGTTTAATGGTGCAGGTACTTTTAAATGACCATAACTTGCTCAATTTTATACCAAATTTCAAACGGTTTAGTTTCTTATAAACTTTATTAATGTGGCTATAATTCTGGATGCTTAAAATTTTTTTTTTAGTATAATTATGCAGTGTCATAGGTACATCATTGATGTTTATAACAAACCAAACCGTTTGAAAATCGGTAAAAAATGAAGCAAGTTATGGTAATCTAAAAAAATACCTGCACCACTAAACATAATGCTACGAGTGAGCGAACTGCCCGCGGCAAGATGGCCGCCAAATGCGGACATTCCACTCAATTGGCCAGCAGCGCGGGCGAGACATCTAGCCTTTATACATATCTATGGTCGCCGCCATGTTTCTACAGTAGCCCTAAATGGACAAACTGTACTATAGAGTGCATTTTGTCACTATGTTGTCTCAGACGATTACGTGTTTGTCCTGTGGTGGCTACCGTAACTTTACTATACATTTCAAAAAAGACGGGTGACCTTTGGAGAGCCGTTGGTTGCAATTCACCGCTAGATGTCTCTAAAACTACCTGACTACACATATAAGTAGAATACGTTTTGTTAGTGTTTATCAGAATGGCACTGCAGTTAAACTCGCCATTATCCCTGCAAACACAAGCCCCTTATTAGTATTCATCCTATGAGCTGTAACTCACACCGGTGCTGAGACAAAGTCATTATCATGTCTCCTTTGGTCCAGCGCCCTGCGTGCCAAAATATGCGCAGTAAAAATGCAGCCTGTTCCTCCTGACCCCTCCACTCTGCACCAACGGCTCATGAAATTTCACATTTATCTCAGGATCGACTCCCTCTTGATCCTCTTTACTCACAGTAATGACCTTCGCTCCTCAGGTAGAGCAGAGCTAGAAGCATTATGCCAATTCACACTGTGTACAAAGTGGATTTTGAAAAAATCTGTATTATTTATTCTGTGGGTAAAAATGCTATGGTAGAAATCATACAACATACACATTCAAATTTGTTAATTAAAGGAACCGTATGTAAGAAATTTATATCAATGAATCATAAAATGGCCCTGATATATCACTAGACATTAAGAAATCATTTACATTTCAAATACTTATATCACTGACAACAGTGGTTCGGCCAGGATATTTTCATTTAAAAAGTGGAGTTGCAGCCCTCAACTGATGTTTATGTTGCCATTTTGTATTGGCCACCAGTTGTGTGATTGCAGTACCAGTTTTAGCCACAAGTTTTGCGATTGCAGTACCAGTTTTGACCACAACCCTACATACTGTTCCTTTAAGCTCCCCTTTGCTGATGTTGGATTGTTTTGGATGGTTTTTTTAGTGCTGGGCAAAGAATAATGGCGATTAATCGCATACAAAATAAAAGTGAATTATTTTTTGCATAATATATGAGTGTGTGCTGTGTGTAATTATTATGTATAAATACACACAGATTCATGTATTTATTTAAGAAACATTTACATGTGTATGTATATATATATATATATATATATATATATATATATATTATATATATATATATATATATATATATATATATATATATATATATATATATATATATATATATATATATATATATATATATATATATATATATATATATATATATATATATATTGTATATGACATATAAATACTATATATATATATATATATATATATATATATATATATATATATATATATATATATATATATATATATATATATATATATATATATATATATTGTATATGACATATAAATACTATATATATATATATATATATATATATATATATATATATATATATATATATATATATATTTTATATATTGTATATGACATATATATATATATATATATATAAACACACAGAGTCATGTATATATTTAAGAAATATTTGTTATATTTATATATACAATATTTATATTTCTATATAATATAAATTATATAAATGTATATACCGTATATAAATGCAAACATTTCTTAAATATATAAATGAATGTGTGTGTATTTATATATACATAATATTTACACACAGTACACACACATATGTTATGTAAACAGAAACTTTTATTTTGGATGCGATTATTCACGATTAATCTTTTGACAGTCCTAATATAAAATAAATATTATATACAATTCTAAAATGAATATATGTATGTGTGTGTGTTTAAATATACATAATAATTACACACAGTACAGCCACATATATTATGAAAAAAGCACTTTTATTTTGTATTAATCGCGATTAATCTTTGCCCAGCATATAAACCAAGCAAAAGACCATTATTTGTTAGGCACTTGCACGCGGGTTTTTTTAAACAAAATGTAAAACTATTTAATAAATACAGTGTTTATTATTTCTTATTTTTCTTTAGTCATGTCTTATCTGAGATCACCAAATGATCCAGGACTACAACTGGTGCCCTATCAAAAAAAGTAAAAAGCTATGATGCTTTTGTTTAAAACATTTTGTGGGATGCCTTTGTTCCCACTCTGCATTGTCCTCTTTAATGTCTGAAACAGACTTGATGAAAATAAAAAATAAGATGATGTGAACCTGATGACATTCAGTCTTTGTCGTCCAGCTGAAACGTATGCGCTTCCATCATGCTTATGGGAATCATGTACTGTACCTGCCTCACCCTTTATCTCCTCTACTATGTAATGGTTAAAGCTTATGGCTATTAACTGTAAGTTTCCTGGTTCCAATTCCCATAAAGAGCCAGTCAAGAGCCATCACCATTGTGCCCTTGAGCGAGGCACTTAACCCCAGATTGCTCCAGGTGGATTGTGTCTGTAATAAGGTTATGGTGCTGTTCTCTGGCAATAAAGTGGCAGGAACAAATCTGAACCCTGTTGGAATGGAGATAAATACTCTCGTCCATAGTATGCTTTCATACGAACACAGATAATATTATCACATGTGAATGAAAGATTGCAGTTTAGATCTAATTACACATATCATACATCTAAAAGGCTTAGAGGTAAATATCTGGCAACCATAAGGTTGTAGGTTCGAATTCTAAAGTATAGAAATGTCAACAGATATCAGTTCTAGAGACAACAAGAATAATCAACACAGACGTTTTCAAACACACACTTGCACTATAAACCTACTCAGCATGACATTCTACTCCACCACGGCTACTCTACGAACAAAAGCACACAATCTCTATGCAAGCCAAGCTATCGGGACAGCGGGGTTGCTCACACCCAGACTAAAGTGCAGCTAGCACTAGTCACAGTACGACGAGGTACAATACCTTCATTACTTCCATCCCACAAGTCTGCATCAGAGAGGACATGCAGAGGGAACAAAAAGGTGTCATAACAGGCAGACACAGTGATATATTTCTTTGCAGTTTTTGCTTCATTTAAATCAGTTACATCAAAACAGAAAAATTCAGAGAAACAAAAATGGAAACTAAAAAGATGGAAGGCTTTTTGTCTACAGAGAAGGTTTGATGACAATAACCAGACAGACTTCCCGTCTTGGCGCGGCACAATGGGGAAAACGATTAAAGGCAGAGCGCTTTCAGCCTAGCGTAGTCTTTGTCGCTTGTGTCATTTTTGGATTGACAGACAGACAAACATGCTCACACAGACACGCACAGATGATGAGAGACAAGAAGTGTCTATTTTTGAGAGGAAGAACTCAAGGCCAAACCGAGGTGTGACTTAACAGGGTGAAGACACCTCCACCTTTTATCAGCTCCTGCTCCGCCACGAGGGCTGTTCATCATTACCCAGCATCCCACACACCTGCCGCTGCCGTCTGAGGCGTGATCAAACTCGGATAAGTCTGCTCTCAATAACCCCCCTCCACTACACGCCCCATTGTACCCGCACAGCTTCTCTTATTTCCTATACTTTCTAAACCACGGGTGCTGGAACAAATTTTGGGGAGCAGACAGCACCTTTATACATTTGATGTCTGTTTATATAAATGTGCAGTTTATTCAGACTAATCTATAATCTTTAAACAAAAAGGTCTGGACTTGTTTTGTTCACAGTTCACATCACAGTTTAGGTCTAATGAGATCACCCAGCTGACAGGACATCATGTCCCTGTGTCTTCAGACTGAATACTCAGGTGATGTCTCATAAATGTGTGCTCAGAAGAGGTTGTGTACCTTCAAGGGTGTCTGGGGTTGACTCCATTCAGATATCTTTGTACTGAATGTAAGAAATGCATGCTGAATCTTGTTTGCGTTCCGATTTCCTATAAACAGTCAATGCTCCCCCTGGGACCTAACTCACACTCATCCTTTATTCACTACACTGTTGTCGGTGTACAGATTTTTTTGGGGGCAGTAATAGTTGCTTTTTTCTATACTGGTTCTATATCGGATGTTCCCCTATATGTGCACCTAACTAAACCAACCATGAAAGCAGTTTCTATTTATTTATTAAAAATCTATTTTAAGCATTTTCTTCTTTTCTGCTCTGGCTTATACTTTGAACTTGTCAGTGAGGTAGGAAAGATATTGCAGCTATTGTTTGACGAATTGTTTCTGATGTTTCACAAGCACGAGCCACTTTGGATAAAAGTATCTGCTAAATGACAATGTAATATTAGAAAAGAAACTATAGCTAAATATAGTCGACACATCAAATGTGCTTGTAATATGAATCAACGTATATATATTTTTGAAGCAATTAAAGAATTAGTCGATTTTCTTTAAAAAAATCCAGATAATTTACTCACCACCATGTCATCCAAAATGTTGATGTCTTTCTTTGTTCAGTTTAGAAGAAATTGTGTTTTTTGAGGAAAACATTCCAGGATTTTTTTCATTTTAATGGACTTTAATGGACCCCAACACTTAACAGTTTTAATGCAGTTTAAAATTGCAGTTTCAAAGGACTCTAAACGATCTGAAACGAGGCATAACGGTCTTATCTAGCGAAACGATTGTCATTTTTGGAATGAAAAATAAAAAATATGCACTTTTAAACCACAACTTCTCATCTTCCTCTGGTCCTGTGACGAGCCAACATGACCTCATGTAATACGTCATCACGTCAAGAGGTCACGGATGACATACCGAAACTACGCCCCAGTGTTTACAAATGTTGAGAAAGAGGACCGTTCTGACGTTGTTGTATGTGGAATGATACTAATTAATGTCTTTGTGTCAATTTATTGTTTAAAATGGTCCGGAAATGTGTTTAACGTGAACTTTTCACGGCATTACGCAATTACGTGAGGTCGCGCTGGCGTGTCACACAGCCGGAGGAAGATGAGAAGTTGTGGTTTAAAATGATTTTATTAATCGTTTTGCTAGATAAGACCCTTATGCCTCGTTTGAGATCATTTAGAGTCCTTTGAAACTGCAAGTTTAAACTGCATTAAAACTGTTAAGTGTTGGGGTCCATTAAAGTCCATTAAAATAAGAACAATACTGGAATGTTTTCCTAAAAAACATAATTTCTTCTCGACTGAACAAAGAAAGCCTTCAACATTTTGGATGACATGGTGGTGAGTAAAGAAAATTTACTAGTCCTTTAACTAAGATATGCGCTGTATGTTTAAATGTAGTCAAATGTGAGTGTGTGGGCCGCATATATGATCCTTATTTTAAATTAAATAATAAAAAATACTCTTTATAAATTCCTTTATGTATTTCAATAAAGAGAACGTACACCCTTCCTCTCTCCCTCTATATAAAAAATATACCCCATCCTGTTGGATCAGTCCTAGATGATACCTGTAGCAACTTTTTGGAGATTACCCAAAAATTTTTAATTAGATAAAAGTGTCTCCCATATGCATAAATGTAATGTAAATGCAAATGGCTAAACCATGTTAAGCTCCAGGACACAGATAAAAGGGACTCAACATAAGCAGTAGAGGCAGAACATGTACAGTGTACAGTAGTTGGTGTAATGGTAGATGTATGGATCAGGAAAAGGTCAGTGCCTGGTTCACGGTTGGTCGTTTGCCTACCGATGGTGCAGTGTTCTCCGTTCCAGCCCTGCTCACACTCGCACTTGCCGTCCTTACAGGTGCCGTGCTTCACGCAGAGCGGGTTACACACGCGCTGGTCGCACGCCGCACCCGTCCAACCCTCCTCGCAGCGGCACGAGCCGCCCATGCACACGCCGTGTGTGCCGCACTCGACCGAGCAAACCTCTGAGAGGGAAAGAAAGAAAAAAGCAATGCATACAACACATACAAACCCCAAGATACATCAGTATTATAAAGATTAGATTAAACATGCAGACTGACCAACAGAACAGTCAGGGCCCATCCAGTTGGGGTCACAGCTACAGAGGCCTGTATCTGGGATAAAAGCCCCATGACCGTGGCACTGATCTGGACACTGAGCTCTGGGCAGCTCACAGTTGGGTCCGCCCCAACCCGGCTTACAGTGACACTCTCCATTCACACAGATCCCGTTACTGGAGCAGGTCGGATCCAGGCAGTCAACTGAAAACAATAGGAGGTGATTCCTGTCATAAATATAAATAATCAAAACATCCTATTTTCTCATTTATGCACATATTTAATTATTATTTTTAAGACCAGGATATGTGACAATATAAAAGCAGATACAAAGATAACTTTGTTCAGAAAGATCTCAAAAGAGCTTGCACAAGCACATACTATCTTTCATCTAACCATAAAAAATCAATATCCCACACACCACCAAGTGTGAGAATGGCAGTTTCCTGTCTAGAGCCTTTCACGCTCACCTCCCCTCATTTTCTCAACATCTCTCTCTGCTTCCAGTCTCTCCCTTTATGTCCCCTTCCACCCTTCCCCTTTCTTTTAATTTTGACCTTTCGCTTGCATGTTCTGGGACACCTCAAAAAATTGATATTGACTGCTGAGCAGAGGAGAGATCTGGCCACGGAAAGCACGAGAAAGCCATTTGACAAATTACCCGGCCCTGCGTGACACCCCTCTCTCGGCCACCCTCGGCCAGCAGAACCGCCGGCCTTTCCCCTCGCGCACATAAAGCCATTCGCGTCAACTTCTGTTTATGCTGCAGAAACGGCACATCACGGATATTGATTTTTGTGTCACCGGCACTTCAGGTAAATTGTTTGAGTGACTCTGCTGTGATGAATATCTGATTTTAAAAATCGTAGAGTGGCAGGACAAAAATGAAAGAAGGAGAAGTGCTGACCTTGTGTTCTGAGACGGCTCAGGTTACTCATGACCCACTAAAACTCTCTCTCTCTCTCTCTCTCTTTTTACACATGCGTTTTCTGTCATGAAGGGATGTTTCTAGGGGTGAAAGGTGTGGACAGTTCTAGTGGCCCAAAGGACAAAAAGGTTTAAGCAGTATTGATGTGAGGCATACAGGGAAAACGCATACATAATAGAACAGTTTAACCAAAAATACAAATTCTTGTGCTTTTATCATTTTTTTGTGCTAGAAATGGTCAATTTTTGAAGAGTTTGGTTCCAAAACGTGATAAATGGCATAAAAAAAGTTGTATTGTATCAGGTCAGTATTAAAAAGTAAATTTTACGCAAAATCCGATATCCGCCGTGTTATTCTGTCATCTTTCTCGCTTTTTTCCAAACTGTGACAAGCGCCACTCTTTCTTCTCTGCAATAAATACACTCAACAAATCACAGCACACCATTCCACACATGGTAAACAATAAGGGCGGCGCTTTGAATTGACATGTAATCCTAACAAACAAACAAACAAAAACAAAATAATACTTTTGATGGCATTGATAAACCTGTGGTGGTTTTCTGTGGTGGGAAAGAAACGTAAGCCATCAATTAAGGAATAATTGACGGCGGACCACACTGAAAAGAAATGATTCATTCAATTTACTCAATTTTTTAATGTAAGTGGTTGCAATTAATTTATTTAAGCTGCATTTAAACAAAAAAATTGTAAAATAACATAAAACTTTTCTTTAAATGTAGCTTAAAGGAATAGTCTACTCATTTTCAATATTAAAATATGTTATTACCTTAACTAAGAATTGTTGATACATCCCTCTATCATCTGTGTGCGTGCACGTAAGCGCTGGAGCGAGCTGCGACGCTTCGATAGCATTTAGCTTAGCCCCATTCATTCAATGGTACCATTTAGAGATAAAGTTAGAAGTGACCAAACACATCAACGTTTTTCCTATTTAAGACGAGTAGTTATACGAGCAAGTTTGGTGGTACAAAATAAAACGTAGCGCTTTTCTAAGCGGATTTAAAAGAGGAACTATATTTTATGGCGTAATAGCACTTATGGGAGTACTTCGACTCGCGCAGTAACACCCTCCCTCTCCCATTATGAGAGTGAGAAGGGGAGCGGACTTTTCAGGCGAGTCGAAGTACTACCAAAAGTGCTATTACGCCATGAAATATAGTTCCTCTTTTAAATCCGCTTAGAAAAGCGCTACGTTTTATTTTGTACCACCAAACTTGCTCGTATAACTACTCGTCTTAAATAGGAAAAACGTTGATGTGTTTGGTCACTTCTAACTTTATCTCTAACTGGTACCATTGAATGAATGGGGCTAAGCTAAATGCTAGCGAAGCGTCGCAGCGCGGTCCAGCGCTAACGTGCACGCACACAGATGATAGAGGGATGTATCAACAATTCTTAGTTAAGGTAATAACATATTTTAATATTGAAAATGAGTAGACTATTCCTTTAAATAAATGTATTGCAACCACTTACCTTAAAAAAAAAAGAGTAAATTGAATAAATAATTTTTTTCCAGTGCATTGAATTATAAGAAAATAATGCACACACAAGGTTCTCAGCCAATTAGAATACAGCATTCAACAGCCCCATGGTATAAAATCTAATAATTTACACAAGAGGCACTGGGGCAAAGGAAAAATGGCGGCTCTTGCTTGTTCTCCCGACAGTATCAAGCTTTTGTCATGCTAACACCAACATATTGACCCTTATGGAAAACTTTCCATTATTTTACCCGAAGTCAACGAAAATCGAGCAGGACCAACACATTTTACAGCTGATCGCTGTCAAAAAAGTTCAGCGACGACGTCCCAAGGATATCCGCAGCAATGACAGTGTTCTTAATATGACAAAGTAAGTGTTTTGATTAATGCCATTAATGTTTATTCAGTGTATACCACTAGTCAACTAAATAAATATAACATGGCAAAAATAAATGTACATCTATATATTCAACAGATATACTCAATAGATTTATAGCATTTTGAAGAAAAAAACTTGTCATGGATTTATTGCATTTTGCGAAAAAAATAATCAGTTTTTATAATAAATCTTTGAAAATCAAATTATACATTTGTATTTTTAATGTTATTATAACCTAAAGACGCTATGTGAAAGTTTGTATCAGAAAATAGTGGTTTTCATCTTGTTACTTTCTTGGTATAGAAAACATATTTTTTTATCTAAAGCAAATAGCAATGACCCAACTTAACCCAACGATAAAAATCAATTCTCAATGGACAAATTCAAGTCCCACCCAACCTTTTGTCTCAAAAAAGCTGTTTCACTCGGAAATATGTCATGATGGCGGAAATAAGACTTCCGTTTCATTGTGACTTTAACATTGACTTTAATGACAATTTTAATTTTATTTCTTTAAATATTTTCTATTAAAAACTTTTTTATGGGACTAGATGGCAGATTTTAGATAATGAATTAGTGTTTAGAAAAACTGAATTAGAGAGAATTAATATGCAAAACATTTGTTGTCATATTTTAAATCTTTGCCGTTTTCTCTCCTTTATGCCGAATTCTGAAACAGTTTAAATCTATGTTTGTTTGTATGTGGCTTCTCTTCTCTTTTCCTCTTTCAGCATTTGTCTTCCGTCTCTTCCCTGTTCTTCTCTTTGCCTCTTCAGACGCTTGGGACTCTTCTGTGCTGCTTCTCTCTCCCTTACTGTCAGTCGCTTTCCTACCCAAGAGCCACTGAACTTTACAGAACACAGAAAATGAATCAAGACTGAAGCCATTGTTCTCAACACCTCGATCAATATATTTTCCAGCCTTTACCATTATCTGTGAGGTGTTTTTGTGGAAGGCCATTAAGTCCTACTAGAGAATCTGGGGAGACGCTCTCCGTATGAAAGACTTTCGTGTTCCGCTTCACTAATGTTCTGTTACGGATCTACAGAAAGTGATGCAGTGTATGTGAAAACGCTGGCCGTTTAACATTCTGAGCACTGAAGTGTTATGCTTAACAAGTCATTTCCTGCCCAAAAGCAGTGACAACTGAATTAAATAGTATTTTTTACACTTCGTATGAATTTTTATTAATGCTTAAATAAATGCATTTTAAACTGTATTCATTTAATTATGAAGTGGCAAGTTTGTTTATTTCATTGCAATAGTAAAGTATTTGCACATATTGTAAAATTATTTGTACAAACCACACACACACACAACGAAGCAAAGTGTGATCATCTGTATAATCATCTCTAACCAGCCTGCCAGAGCGACTGCCATCCCAATATATGAGATAAAGACCAAAGTAATAACTTACAGAGCATCCCAACAGCCATCACTTTAAATACACATTTGTTCCTCTTTTACAGTAAACAGCCACAGGGACACAATATAGCAATTACAGCAACAAAGTGAATTATTAAACCATTGAGACTGTCTACACAATGCTATGTTACACTGTCACACATACACACAACTTACCCTCAGCGCAGTTGTCCCCTTTATAGCCCAGAGAGCAAACACACGTGCCCTCTGTGCACGTGCCATGACCGCCACACTGCGGGTCGATACACTGGCTGATGGGAACATCACATTCTGGACCTTTCCATCCACTGTAGCAGATACACAATCCCTTATCATACTGACCGTTTCCACTGCAGAGCACCGGACATGCCGCTTGAGAAACAGAAGAAGAAAATGGTTTAGAATTTAATAATGCATGATTGAAGTGTGAGAAGTTCGATTTTTTTATTAAGCAATGCTTTTTCTAAAGCATCACAGTGGTCAAAAGTGAGCAAAAATGATAACAGACACACAATATGTTTCTAAAGACATAGAAAATTTATCATAAAGAACATAACAAGATATTTCATGTACACAGAGCAATGAAACATTAAAAAACTGAAAAATGTAAGAAACATAAAAAATCATGACATATGATGAACAAATCCATGTTAGGTAACAGTAAGTCCCATACAAACATTGGGGTTTGGTTCCCAAGCATGTATGGAGCAAAACTGTGTCACAGTCACCACCCATTGAAATATCTTCAGGCTATATTTGGACAACATACATTAGACCACTCTTAACCCTTATGTAAGTTATGAATAAAGCAAATTTTCCCTGTTATGTAGGCAAAATGTAACCCGCATACAGAAACAGAATTCAAAATGGGTCAGTACTAGTGGACAGCTGTGATGGGTTGAAGAAAACTGTAATGAAAGAAAATTTAACACCAAGGTAATGAAACTATTAATCATAAGCTTCCCAGGTTAACTACAGTATGGGAGATATTGGTTTGTATGAAATGTCATTCATCACCCTTATGCCTTGGAAAAAAGGGGAGAGAGAAAGAAAGAAGGATGGGGAGAGACTTTCACTAACATGCACATTTCATTTTCTATCCGAATTATACCTTGATGGGTCATGAAAAATAAAATACCTTCAATGTGTAAATCTGCTGTTAACTTACACTTTACTAACAAATTCACTGTGTGAGCCCAATGTTGCCAAGCTAATATAATGGAGAATTACGATAGACCAGGGTTAAATACATCGAAGCTTGAGTAAGACAATAATTAAAATGTTACCCTTATCATTCCTTCCAGAAAAATGCTGAGTTTTTTTTGTGATTGTTGTGGGCAAAAATCTTTAATCTTGCGGCCATAGACTGTAAAAAAAAAAGATAGACGACGCTTGTTCGCTCTCTTCCATTGGTGAAAAGTACAATAGCGATTTCGGGACCAGTCTTGCGCAGTAGTGAGCAGAAAGTAATGCCGCGAAATCAAGGCCCTGCCCTCGCAGAATGCGCATATCACAGCTATCAATCATGACGTTGATTAATATGGCATTAAAACTTATTTTAAAAACAAACACTTGAATTTACATTTGCGTAATAAAAACTACAGTGAATGACAGAAACCAGCTTCGGAAAAAAGATAATTGAAGTGTAATTGAATTGTAGGTGGTCTCAAGTCCCATTGAATAACATGGGGGAGGCGGGGTTTATGACCTATACTGGAACCAGTCACTGGGGGGCGATCAAGAGGTTTTGGCTTTACTTTTCAGGGCTTGTGCGGCATGCTTGTTTGTGGCACGTTTTCTTAAAAAATGCGATGGAATATGCGGGAATTTTATGCAATGAAATTGCGGGAACTTGCAAAAACTTCGGGAACGTTGGAGCCGATGGTGTAGTAGACGGTGCTCCGACACATGGTGCAGACGCACTTCTGGCGACCCGAGTTGGAATCCCGACTCGAGGTCCTTTGCCAATCCCATACCCCTCTTTTCACCCTATACTTTCCTGTCGTCTCCTTAATAACTTTCTATCCGATAAAGGCAAAAATGGCCTCAAAATAAAAACTGCGGTTGAGGTTTGCAGCTTTTCAATGATGTTCACGTCGCGTAATTACGTCACTTCATAACGTTCCCATAGCAACAGGGAACATGGCTGCGCTTGTGTGAAGTAAATGCAACTTTTTTCAACTTTCTGCTCAGATATATGTGACTTTTTGCCACGAAAATGCGGATTATGAAATGCATATCTTGGGTGCGGAAATCTGCAATTTATGCAGCGAAAGTGGGGTGTATTTGAAAAAATGCGGCCCCTGCATACAGTAAATATGCAAACTTTGGCTGATTATGCATTGAATCATGTTTTTCTGGAGGGACTGCCTTATGCTAAAGTGTCAAAAAGCTATTAAAAAGACTTCAAAATCACAATTGGAAATCATGTTTTCAAAATTAATCTGCAAATGTTTCTATTCATTTTGTCTCTAACTGTGTAGCTAGGTCAGAAACACACACAGGTCCAGTGGGTATCTGGACTCTTGGGCTATAACTCGACACTGTTGAGTGTCTAGAGCCAATGGGACTGTGAGATTACCACACATCTTTGATGTGTTCAGATCGCAGAATCCCACCGCTGCTGCAACACTGGGAACAACTTGGTGCTGTTTCCCATCAGCACTCCATCAAATGTGTTTTTACCTTCATGTCTTTGGACCTTACTGTGTGTACGTTAAAGCTTTCTGTGAGTTTGTTGACGCACAAAAGATAAAAAATGGGGCCAGAAGTTGGAACATGCGTCTTTCACATGAGCAGCATTTCTCCTTTATTCAGGAGCACAAGTGCAAACCAGTAGGCCATGTTTTTAAGTATCACAGTGACAGAGGGTTTATTTATTCACCATTTTCTTGTTTTCCCATTAAAAAATAACAGCCTAACCCAGTCTAGTCAGGTTTGGTGGTTTATGTTGGTCTAGTGCTTCAGGTAAGCAAAAAAAAAAATTGTCCAAACAGTCAAGACAAGCTCAGACCAGCAATCCAGTTTAGGCTAAGTTTAAGTTATTGTTTTCAGCTCTAACTGTCTCTCTCTCTTGCTGTACTACAGAGAGAGGGGGGTGTAATTGGAGTGTCTCGTACCTTTCGAGCAGTCCATTCCATGGAAACCAGGGAAGCAGTGACACACTCCTGACACACACTCTCCGTTACCATGACAGTTTCGCGGACACTCCTGCACAGAGTCTGTGAAAGGAATGAAACATTTCTAAAAAAGGCCACTTTGAGGCTGATGACAGCTATAACCACCACAGCAACAGTCAGAGAACCAAACTCTCATTTTATCTTCTCCTCCGCTGTTGCCTTTCTCCCTCTTCCTCATGTTCTGTCTCGCCGTCTCTCTGTGGGAAGCCTGCAGGCTCTGGTCATTATTGATACAACCAATTCAAACAGCGTCACACGCCATTTCATTAGCCATGAGTATTATCACGGCAGTAAAACTAGGCCATATCGCAGTAGATTAGCACAAGGTTAATTGGTGAGTCACTACTTATTTCAAGAATTCATGCATTTGAATATTCATAAAACAAAGTCACAAGGTGCTTATCTCATTTTAAGGGTATAATCATATATGGTATAATATTAATAGATATGCATTATTTAATTATCTCTATCCTGCTGACTGATAATAATGCGTTAACACTTATTTCTATACAGGTCAAAATTATTATTATTTTTTGTAAATGAACTGGCCTTACAGTATTTGGCTGCATGCATAAATCATGAGCAGATTTAATTTCTGTGTAAATTATTCATATTCAAAAAATTTTAAGGTAAATTAACATGCAAAAATAGCCATGTGTTTATGAAAATTGTATGCAATTTGTGTAAATAAATTAAGACCACCTGTGCATAAACAAAAAACGTTTATCTTAAATGTAAATTTGCAGTCTTGTAGTGTCAAAATAGCTCTAGGTGAGACATTTAGGCTTAATATGCACCCGGAGCATCCCAGACAGGAAACATTTATTGTAACTCTGCATTCAGCATAAAATACTCACAGTTATACTACAAT
The DNA here is from genome assembly GCF_027580225.2 of Misgurnus anguillicaudatus. NCBI lineage: Eukaryota > Metazoa > Chordata > Actinopteri > Cypriniformes > Cobitidae > Misgurnus > Misgurnus anguillicaudatus. The sequence goes on along the minus strand of NC_073352.2, from coordinate 16,218,971 downwards.
GAGTGTGTGCAGAAAGCAAATAAAAAGGAGAAAATAAAGTGGGGAATAACCGGAGAGAAACTGACCCAATACAGCTGTGCTAAATGAGACAGATTCCTTTTCCTTCCCGTCGTTGTAAAAAGCCAGATGCCATGTGCCGGGGTCCAGATACTGCACGAATATAGCCTCATTCAGTACTACAGTCTGAATACTGCGTCTTTCGCGGGGAGACTCCACTACACTCCATTTCTCCTTTCCATCCAGACGCTCCATATAATCATACTGCAGAAAGAGATACAGAGAAAAGACATTTTTAGTCATTTCAACCAGTCTAACAGTGTTCATGTATATCAAACAGTCAGATACTTTGAAGCCTAGCTCTAAAAAATGATTTTATCGAACACCTGCTGACTTCTAAAATGTATTTGCAATGACCGATTGATCCGCCGTTTTGATGAAAGAGGGTTTTCCTTAAAAGACTTCAGAGAGCGGGATCTATCTACTGTAAATGGAGCACCTGTGCATGAGACGGAGGGAGTCCTTTGCGGATGTACACCCCGAACAGGGCATCCTTGCCCAAGGAGATGTTGAACTTGAGGAACTGAGGCTGGTTGAGGTGAAGCAGGGACCTCCAAAACACCCCTGGGGGAACTTCCTGGGTCACACGTCTGCCCACCTCTAGGCTACCCGTATCTATGCTGCTGTTACGGGCCGCCCAGGGTCCTGAATGAGAAAAATATGAAACTAAAATCAATCTCTCACCTCTGCTGTGTTGCAACTGGCTCGTGTTTATGAATTCAGATGTGGATGCTTTGAAAACAGAAAACATAAGGAGGCAGCACAAATTTGATTTCTCCCTGGATGGCACTTATCTTAGCCTGCTATCTGATGGAGGCCGAAAAACTCAAATTCGGTTTCCTGAAGCCTTTTGCCCATAACCTCACCGTATACATCCAGTGTGACGAAAGCAAGAGTGTATCAAAGCAAACAGGAGTGGACCAGAGTAGGGCTGGGATAAACGATTATTTTTTTAAAGATTAATCTAGCGATTATTTTTTTCGATGCATCGATTAATCTTACGATTCATTTTATCAGTCTGATTCGACTTCGATTCGATTCTCGATTATCTCCCCATTAATTAACTCATAGCAATTTATACATGTTGATTTACATATCTGAATGGGAAAAAAAACATGAATTCCTTAACATTGCAATAGCCTACTACACGTTTATTCCTCTTAAAATTTCAAAATAAAAAGACCATACAAGTGCAAAATAATGCATTCTTAGTCAGAGGTAGCATTCAATAAAGCGTTTGCAGCGCATACTGTGCAGTTTAGTAACAGTATAAAAATCTCAAGTTCACATTACTTTATTTTACATGCATTTATGAGCAAAACCTCTTCAGTGGGCCTTTTGATGGTCAGTGTAATGTTTATAACTTGATTTGTTTAATCCACATTGTCTTTGTGCTGTTCGATAGATGATGACTCATTTACTGCTGGGCAGAGTGAATGAAAGCACAGTCTTCTGGCAACAGTGTGTTTTTACATATTTCATTGCTTTCTATTAAATTGACTGTTTAAAACACACTTGGCATCACATTCATAATTTTATGGTAAAATGACACTTTTCACATCAATCCACGACCATTTAAATCATAAACAAAGCACTTTCACTTCATTTGAGCGTGACCAGCGCAGCAAAAATAGAACCGACGCAGAAACAATCGCAGCACTGCCGCAACAGCGCCGCGCGCTGCTTATGCGTGCGGTTTGCATGCTTGTTAACATTGCGGTGTGAAACCGGCGTGGACTGGAGCCACTCGCGTTGCTACCACTCGGGTTGCTACAAATCGATGCGCATATTTTGCGTCAACTTATTTTTTTGTTGACGTATTACATATTTGTTGTCCCAGCCCTAAACCAGAGAGTACGAGAGATAATACGTTTTTTTATTGAATACTTTAGTGTGCAATAGTTTTAAACTTTTAAAACCTCTAAAATACCAACTTTAGTTCTGGAGTTTTCCTTTAGTCAGAAAGACCTAAAATCATAAAGTTTGAATAAAACCTAAAGGGATAGTTCACCAAAAAATTTTAATTCTGTTAAAATTTTGTTAAAGTTGTTACAAACCTGTATAAATTTCTTTGTTCTGCTTACAAATAAATATATTTAAAAAATTGTAACTAAGCTGATCTGCACCATTAACTTCCATAGTAAGAATACAATAATATAATTGAAGTCAATGGTGCCCCATATCTGTTTGGTTACAAACGTTTTTAAAAATATCTTCATTTGTGTTCAGCTAAACAAAGAAACGTATTCAGGTTTGTAACAACATAAGAATGAGCACCAATTTTGGGTGAACCATCCCTTTAACCCTTTGCCGCCATTGACGAGATATCTCGTCAATCAAGAGAAAACGCTTCCCTGCCAATGACGAGTATTTCCGTCTTTCCGCAATACTATTATCCACCAGGTGGCGCCCTTCCACAACTTTTTAAACCCGGAAGTATTGCCCTATGGCAAGCAGCTGCATGTCCGCGTCTGTTTTAAAGATCGCTCTGAATGGGATCTCTATGAAAAGTCCGTCACAAAAATGGAATTATCTCTGCTTTTTGCTCAAAATATGGTGTTTTTGCAGAAACCTACCCATATTCAAAAGCTGATTACAAAAGAACTAATGAAAGTAGGATGAAACGTTTTTTTTTTTTTGAAAGCAGAGGGTCTGTTCTTTCATTTAATATATTGTATGTTTATATATTTAAAGAAGAACATTTTTGTTTTTATTTACAGTTTTTTTTACCTTTATTTACCCATATTTACAGTTCTTACTGTAGTGTTATAGTGTTAACAGAAATGTTTGTAAACTGAAAGGATAATGTTGTGGCAGAAAATTATCAGTGCCTTTTCTAATATTTTTGTATAACACATCATTGAAAGAGGAAGGGTTAAAAGAACTAACAGGGACTATTCATATCAGTCAAAAAGGAAAGCAATTTCACAGGAGCAAGCTATTATGTTGTTATGAAGGATTACAAAGACAGACATTTATTCTTTGAAAAAAAAACATCTCCTAATGAATCACGCACAATATGTCAAAACATGTAATAAGGATCAATAAGGTTAGAAATAATAAATTAAGTAAATACTGACACTAAAAGAAAACGGTTATACAACCTGAGGCCAAAAACACCCTTTATATGTTGTAGTTCTTCAGAAAAATATTTACATACTTCTCTTTCAAAACCCCAGGAACCAATATGCTATCTAAAAAGAAAAGCATGCTTCTTTGAGTAAATGCAATATTTAATTTGCCTCAAATGATATCAAGCTGTGTGGGATAGATCTACAGTCCCTTCAATAAGCTGTATATCATTTTTACAACCCATGTTTCATGTCTACTAGAGTTATTTTGAAAGATGTTTTCAATGTTTAATTTACCTTTAACAGCATGATAATTAACTATATTAATATAGCATCTACTGAGGTCTACTGTACAAAAAGTAACAAAGACCAATCTGAGGAAACTTTATTTCTAAGAGTGAAGGTAAGTGATTTTACATTTTCCCCATCTTTTCGGTATCTCCCCCTTTCTTTGTCTCTTCCGTTTATGGTCTCTCAGACTGAAGAAATTATTTTCTCTATTGTGATATTTGGTGTATTCTCCACCCTCAGGCTTTCATTCATACGTATGTCAACACCACCATCCTGTTTACCAACATAATCACACAAGCTGTTATCCACTTTTCATTTAATGGAAAATCCATGCTTGCTCTCTCTCTCTCTCTCTCTCTCTCTATCTCTCTCTCTCATTGTCTTTCTTTCTTTTTTACCTCTATCTTTTACTCCTGGCTAGCGGCAATGGCCGGGTGTAAATGGAGGTTGCGAGCAACAGATTCCCTTCTGTCCTTAAGCTTGTGATATTCACACACACACAGACACATATAGAAACACAGCTCCATATAATCAGGTCAGATCTACACTGGAGACTGCAGCCGCGACGGAGAAAACCTATGAGAAATGGCGAGGCTATAAAGAACAATGAAAACACGATCAGGACGGAGCAGCAGCAACAGGAGATGAAATAGCTTCTCTCATTAATACAAAACAGCCAGACCAAGAAGGAAAGGAAGCGCGGAAAGGAAAATAGCAAGCGGATGAGGATTTCCTAGGGGAACGAGTGATCAGACTGGTTTTATTTCACAACACAACATGTGGAAACACAATGGGGAGATAGAGGGCACTTGAATTTGAGTGTCTAACCATGGCCTTAAGTACCAAAACAGAATCCGGCCGAGCACAGAGAGGACAATCATAAGCTAATATGAGCGGCTGGCAGCAGCATGCCAAATCATTTCGTAGATCAGACCAAACCATAGATAAGAAGAAGTCTAGATAACAGCATCTCAACACAATATGACAGAAAATACAAAGAATAAGAAAACAACAAGGCATAACTTTTTACTTATGTGCTGGCGTACAATGAATAAAATCTCACTTTATCTCTAAATTAATTATGTGTTCATATGAGAAAATCGTTGTGAGGTAAGGATGAAATTGACACGGCCATGCAGAAGGTTCGAGATTGGACCACTTGAGTTGAAGAGCATTTTCAAAAACCCACGATCATTCAAACACCCACAAACACACAGCACACTATCACTCCACATAATCTACAGTATATACAATTGCAGAATTACACATGCCTATATAGCACTAAGATGGGGAAACTAGATTCAATGTGCATGGTGTATGGATATTGGTGCATGCCTGATGTAAAGTTGTATTTGAATCATATCATGTATGGCTATAACAAGTTTATCTACACATAAGTTGAGGAAGGACCATTTGGCATCTCCAAATGTCTTTGGACTGTGGGAAGAAACCGGAGAACCCGGAGTAAAAACCCATGACTACATATAATGAAACTGAAACATTATATATACAGTACTGTGCAAAAGTCTTAGGCCACCACCACCACACTTGTTGTTTTAGAACTTTTAATGTCCATAAAATATTTATTTTTTTATCTATTTTATTACGATACAAACAGAAAATACAGGAAATATGTACAAAAAAAGTTACATTTTCAGGACTATGTCTTTTTTTAGGCATCGTCTGTGTTTAGTGTGACCTCTCTTGGCACTAAACACATCTTAAAATTAGTAATTTCTTTAAAATTAGAAATTAGGATTTAATTTTATTTAGGTTTAAGAGATCCTGCAGTTTCCTGTGGAAGGGGAGTTTACCCTAAAAACGTGATACATCAGTTTACATTTTTATACAGTTTTTAATACTACAAACACATTTCATGTATTTTCTGGATGTATTCTATTAAAGAGACTAAAAAATAATTATATATAATCACTATAACTTGCATAAACAAAAAATCTAATTCTGGCATGGTGGCTTAAAGGTGCAGTGTGTAACTTTGATAAGGATCTTTTGAAAAAAAAGCAATATAAAATACATAACTATATTTTCATGGGTGTATAAAGACCTTTTACTATGAACCATTATGTTTTTATTACCTTAGAAGAGACGTTCTTATCTACATACACAGAGGGTCCCCTTACATGGAAGTCGCCATTTTGTGCCGCTATGTTTCTACTTTTTTACTAAGTTGTCTCCGAAAGATGACATTTGTCTGGTGGCGGCTACCATAGCTTCTCTATGTGTTTCGGTGAACAGTGCATGGAAACTTTGGATGAAATTCGTAACCTCACCACTAGATGCCACTAAAATTTACACACTGCACCTTTAAGACTTTTGCACAGTACTGTGTGTGTATATATATATAGACTATTGTTGCCAAAATATGCAGTATACCATGTTTCCCCGCTCAAGTACCCATTCATCAACACCAACCAGATATAGCAAGTGCTCCTTTTACACCTGGTTCTGGTGAAATCTACATCTCTGTGATAGAGATTAAAGACTCAATCGGTACATTACTCCAAGAGCATAGATTGCAGGGGGAATTTACAAGTACAACCCCACAGTATTTCCATCATGATTAAAGGAAGCTTGTGTAGAAATATTAACTAATTATATTCATCATGCATTCTGCGCTTTCATATGACAAGACCTAAGATCCCCAATTTCATCTCAAATGTGCATATAGGAGCAGTTGTCAGCAATGCACAATCAGTAATCTGATTTGTGCGAGCCACTCCTATCACAACAGTGCGGATAAGATCCGTGCGACCCATTTAAATTCTATTCAGAATTTCCTGCTTTAATGTGTTATGGAGAATGTTTAACATCTAAAGAGACTGACTAAAAAAAGGAGAAAACATTGTGCCATGCATTAGCAGTAAATTACTATAAAAGGCCTTTTAAACTACACATGAAAGAATGGATCACCTTTAATTGTAGTGAGAATTACTGTGGTATTGTATGACAAATTTTGTACATCTTTAATCAATTATCTGTTAGGAAAATAGATTTTTACTATTAGATTTGTATTCCTGAAGATTAAAAAATTGTGTGAATTAAAGACTTGCTCAAGTGCCTTAAAAATGTACAATTTTTTTTAATGCGTTGACAATTTTTACTAAATCCCAAACAATGGCCAGTAATATTTATCTCTTAAAACCTTGAATGAGGAGGAGCTGAAATGCAGAATAATGTCATAAAACCGCTAAATTATTTATGTGCGGAAGTGAAAGACATTTTTTTTATATTTAATGATGCTCATATCTTGTTATTGTGAATTATTTCAATATTTTAAAGTACACTAGCTTCCTGATATCCTTAAATCCAACATATCCATACTAAAAGCCCAACACATCCCTTTTAATTTCATGTGGACTTTAAACATGCACACTATAATAAAGTCACATGGCAAACAAGTTTGTTGTAAGATAATGCATACGGTTTCACATATGTACTATATAATCACCTTCCTAACTCTATCTTGACTCTTTAATCGCATGGTTACTTGGTTTCTTATGACCTGTCAGAGAGCCTCAGAATGAAGCCCAGAGAATTACATCCCTTGCCGATGGTAAAAGCAGTCGGAGGGTGTGTGTGCACATAAATGCGCTGCAGTGAAGGGACCTCGGTGCGCGACAGAGAAGCAAATTACTAAACACAAATCAAAATGAGTACAAGCTCGAACCAAATTGATACACAGCACAGCTGAGATTTCAGCACAACTTTTTTTGCGTGTCATGCTATCTCAATCCCTGCGACCTCATCGGTGTGAAACTGCAGCGTGCTGTGAGGCGGTGCTGCTCACCTCTGCCTCCAGAGGGCGCTGTTGCTACGTCACTGTTGCTGGGCAGCCCTGCTCCCAAGCCGTTGTTGAGCAAGGGACCAACCACTGGTTTCAGCTGCCAGTTTAGCCCCAAAAGATTCATGGCTGAGAGAAAAAGAGAGAAAGAGAAAGAAAAAAACTAGTGTAAACAGTGCAGACATACAGTATGGGAAGAGAAAGGTAGACAGGAAAGAGGAAAAAAAGCTTTGGGTCGCAAATAAAGCTTTGCTCTACGGTAAGAATCTACAGTACATACATGAGGAGGGTGCAAATGATTTAAAATTAAAATACTAAAACAAAAATGATATCGATCGGTTAAACCCAGAAACAGACAGGGAGAGGCTGTGAGATGAAGTGGTTTATTTTGTCTCTTAAAATGCAGGCAGTCATTTTTATTGATTGCATGACTGATTGATGTTGACTGACTGACAGACCATCTGTCACTCATAAGGCACATCATGTATCTGATCCTCAGTCAATAGCATGTGTCTGCTTAGAATGCTTTTTGATGATAGCATTTATATTCCTGACACACTTTCTATATAGGCTTTATAAATGCCTTGCAATGTCTAATAGTATGTTACAAATTTAAAAAGGATGATGAATACATAGGTTGCAACTCAAAAATGGAGGGCAAGTCTGTCCTGAAGGCTGCAGAAAACTAAAATAAAACGAATCATATATAAGAACAGCTCTAACGACTTAAAAAGAAGCTAAAACTGCTTAAAATCTTGCACTCTAAAAATGATGGGTTATGTTTAAAAAGGAACAAGCCAATAGTTAAATAAACCCAGAAAAGTGTTATATTTTACACAACAATGGGTTAAAACAGCCCAGCATTTTGGGTTAAAACAACCCAACAAATGTTTAACTCATGGGAGCTGGAAAATGAGCATATTTTCAAAAAGTGGAGTGTCTCTTTAAGTAAGTAAGAAATTTAGGTTGACAAAACAAAAAAATGTATGTTTTACCAATTGATTGATTTGACCAAGTAATGTTTTAAGTATATCCAACTTTTACTTTTTACAGTGCAACGGAACATGTAAAAAAAAATGCAGCATGAAGTAAAAACAACTTGCTTTTTCAAGTCAGTTCAAACTATTCAAGTTTTGACTTGTGATTAGTTGACATATCTTATAAAAAAGTTGAAATTATTTAACTTAATTTTTTAAGCAAAAGTCATTTTTACAGTGTATTTGTGAAGACAACAAAGGTAACTGTTATCTTAAACTGTGCATCTAATAAAACATTTGGCCTATTTAACACAAATTTACCTGTGTAATTTAATACATAATATACCCCTATAATATTAATACACTCCACATTTGGGTCCTGAAACCTTTTTTAGAAACTAAAAAAAAAAAAAACGGGCAGCCAGACCTAGGATTTCCTTGCACCTCAGCAGTAAAAAAGTTAACAAACATCCAGTCCAAAAACCAACCAAAATCCTGACAACATTCACTGCTTTCATGTGAAGCTGGCATGATCCAGCAGCGGTCTGAGTGACAGCCGAAAGCGAGCATATTTCTTTCCACTTTGTTTTGTGGAGCTGTTGTTGCTTCCCCAGCCTGGGGAGCTTATTTCGGTTCGCTCGCTCCGAGGCCCGATGTACAGTTTGTCAGCTGAATCTCTTCCCGACCTTCCTGTCCTTTCTACCTCTGCCAGGAAACTTTTATCGGCAGGAGAAGAAAGGAGAGCGCTTAGTCTGCCTAACTCCAGAGGTGCCGCAGGAAAAGCGGCAGGGACGCAGTCTCTGGCTGATTGCTGGATCTTGCTCTTTATCTCTCGCTCCTGTGTGTCTGTGTCGTCTGTTCTTCGTGGTGGCAGTAAAGACAGACGGTATTGTGGGAGATTGTGAGTCATCTGAGGCAAATGAGACCGCAGCTATCAATGCTCCAGCAGTCAGTGCCACAGGAGGAGGCAGTAAAGTGAATTAAGTTCGAGGGGTTGTGCTTCTCCCATGCATCACCTTTTATGTTAATCTGTTCATCTACAGTGCAAATATGCAATACATATAAGATGATGACATGATAACCCTATCTCTCACATTCCCACTTTTTCAACCTGTCTCACCTGTTCTCTTAACCATCTTTCTTTGCCTCTCTCTCTCTTTCTCTCTCGCTCCCTCTACCCTTGTGTTTTATATATTTTAGTTTATTTGCATGATGTTATTTTTTGTGGTTAATGGTCTTGTCCCGCTTTATCTGTCTCACACTCTTTCTCTAATCAACTCTCACTTTACCTGTCTCACTGTCTTTGCATCTTGTGGCTCTGATCCAGCACATAGACATGCACAGGATGCTCCAGTCAGTGTGTGTAAGTGACTCCGCCCCTCAACTTTCCTCTGCTCGCCTATCACACCTAACTCTCATCCCAGAAAATCAATTTTCTCTTCTGTCAAATTCCATCTCCCCCTTTGCCTTCGCCCAGACACGGTCTCTCCTTCTCTCTTCCCTTCTCTCTCTCTCAGTTAAAGGAAAGTGCTGACACCCTGAGAGTCTCAGCCGTCTCTGTCAGCTATTTTATTTGTTTCAGATGGTCTGGAGGAAACACTGAGAGAGTTTTCTCTCATTGTCTCTGTGTTTTTCAATCTGCTCCTTCACCCCTCGCTCTAACGTATGTCTGCTGCTTTCATCATGCTTAGCCTCCCACCCTTCACAGTATCTCTTCATCCGTCTCTCTGTTTTTGGTAGTGACTGTATGGGAATTTTACAATCGATGAAATGATTAGCAAATGAATCAGCGAATTACAATAAGTAGGATACAAATGCAAAGAGATGAGACCCAGACAGATTAATTGCAGATAAGACACTCTTTGCTCTCTTCTGTTTTTTTACTGTATGTGTGCGTGCAGTGCAAGTACAAAGCAGTGATTCTCATTTGGCTTTACTAACGTAAAACTTAAAATAATAATAAAATAAAATAAAATAAAATAAAATAAAATAAAATAAAATAAAATAAAATAAAATAAAATAAAATAAAATAAAATAAAATAAAATAAAATAAAATAAAATAAAATAAAATAAAATAAAATAAAATAAAATAAAATAAAATAATAAAATAAAATAAAATAAAAAAAGGGTTTATAATAAGTATAATAGGTAATATTATAAAAATATAATAGGTAATATTTTTATGTGGTAAAAAATAATGATTAACAAATTACGCCCAATTTAATTTAAATTTGATATGAAAAACAAAAGATAAAGGGAGTAATTTTCTTCACCCTTCTAAAAGTTGATAAGCTCTATTTTTCTATTCTTACTATTCATGTTTAGCGCCATTGAATTATTTGGATGTACCTTTAAATTTTACCTATTATCGGCAGAAATGTGACCCATTGACATTCACTGGTATTCTTCACCAGTAGGTGGCAATGTTGAGTTACAACCCAATAGCAATATATGTTGGGTGTTCAAAAAAAAAAAAAAACACATCATGGCTTGCTTGACAGTCACTAGCGTTGGCACCCAAAATGAACGGTTGTTTTAGCACAGGCAGTGATCTTTTCTGCCTTCACGCACAAACAGAAACTGTGTACCACATCAAACTATCTGCACTACTATGCATATGTCTGCATATGCGCAGAATAGGCAATTCCTGGACATAGGTGCCTGCTAACAGCATTAAACACACACACACACGCACGCGCGCACACACAAAATTCTTCTGACAAATATTTACTGAAGGGCTCAGGTTTGAGAGGAAATCTGTATGATTAAAAATGTATAAACCAGTGCATAATTGGTACGTGTTGATGTATAATTTACCTGCACAAACTGATGGAAGATGTCTCCTGCTTGTGAACACATTTAAAGCTTAAGTGTGTAATATTTTCGCTGATATAATACTTTCTTATAACTGTGTTTGCTATGCAGAAAGAACTATAAATATGCCAATCGTATAGCTTCAAATTACCAGTAAGTGGAAACACTGTAGCATTTTTAAAACAACTGCTTGAATACACCCGACAAGCTCGAAATTTACACGAAACAAATGTAAGTTTATGATGGGGATACTGTGGGGATATCTGTTCTTCAATCCAATAGCAGATGATGGGGAATTGCTCATAAACTATTCAAGTTCCATTTGGTGATGCTAGTAAAATTACAGAAATTACAGATGGAGAAATTAAACACTCGACCTTTAACGTTTCTTTAGTATCTTAATCAGTATTTGTGTAGTCAACTGCTACAACAGTGCACATACTAATGGCGAACCATTTTTTGTGGTCCATGAAGAACCCCACACTGTAAAAAATACTTTGCTGCCTTAAAATTTGTTGTTAAATCAACTCAGATTTACAAGTCATGTCAACAGAGATGAGTTGTCACAACTTATAAAATATAGTTGAGAAAAGTCAACTTAATTTTATAAGTTATAACAACTCACCTGTAGTTATAACAACTAATCTCTAGTCAAGATAAATAATAGTAAGTTGAAATGACTTTGAAAAAATTTTAAGGCAGCAAAGTATTTTTGTGCAGTGTTGGGGTAACGCATTACTAGTAACGTGCATTACGTAATAGTATTAAGTTTCTGAAGTAGCGAGTAAAGTAACGCATTACTTTTTACACATTAATATTTGAGTTACTTTTTCAAAAAAGTAATGCAAGTTACTTTTTAAGTTTAATTAATTCGATAAGAAAAAAATGATGTACTGAATTAAACTAAATGTAGTCACATTATGCACTCTATTCGTACACGCCTGTGTGGGAACAGTTTGAGTCAGAAACTGAGATGGCAGGCCAGAGCTCGACATTTTTGTCATGAAATATGCAATTTCTGAATGCAGAACTTTTCAGTCAAGAAAAAGTAACGCAAAAGTAACTAAAACGTAAGCATTACTTTCCATGATTAGTAACTAGTAACGCTATTAGTTACTTTTTTTAGGAGTAACTTAATATTGTAATGCATTACTTTTAAAAGTAACTTTCCCCAACACTGATTATGTATGAGATAAACAGATGTGTTTCTTTGTACGTGTGTGCATGATTGTCTGTACCATGTCATACAGTGACAGATGTTGTGGGTGGAATGTTCCAGAATTTAAAATGCTGTTTGGGATGACATGCCAACAGTCCGGCTACAAGGTTACCTTGGACAGCGAGAAGAAAGCGACAGACAGGCCGGGCGAAAGTTAGGAACAGAGAATATGCACTGGGGAGCAATGAAAAGACAGGAAGGCAGTGAAGCTAGGCGTGTGCATCTGTAAGCGAGTTAAAAAGGACATGTGAAGACGATCCCTTGAAATTGAGGTTTAAGGTTGTCCTCAAGGTAAAGGTACGTGAGCGAGTCCTGGAGGAAGCTCCTGGCAATATTTGTCTGTTTATTTGTGTGCAGAGCAAGAGACGGCGAAAGAAAGAGAGAGAGAGAATGAGAGGCAGTATGTGCATATTGAAGTAGGGTTGGCAGAACGACCCTCTATGATTCAGCTGCACCTGTCATCACCGATTAGACCTCTGTGACCACACACATACACACAGTTATAAGCAGGTGGCAGGTTTCTCTCTGCTACAACAGACCCATATGCCTGTGTACTATACTGGTGTCGGCTTAGCTGTTTGTGGGCCGAGCGGAAAGTTAGTCATATGTGAGCAGCCACCCAGGTCCAACCTCATTCCAAGATATAGCTATAAATAACACGACCACATCAGATATACCTTTACCTGCAATCTTGTATTCATAGGAGGTGTATTCAATAAGAAATCCCAGTGATACTGGGTGCTGATCTGAGATTAGTTGACATTTAAAAAATTGGCCATTTTATTCCCTGCCTCTGTGACATTGTTGCATGTTCTGCTAATTGAATCTACTTCAAAATCCATTTCGCTGAATAGATTTTAACAAAATAGTAAACGTCTTATTGACTGAAAGCATAATTAAATTAGCAAAAATGTTTTTTTAAGTAAACAAACAAGGAGTGCAGGCATGTGAATGATGGACTCTCGGATACATCAGAGTTATGCGTGCACACCCTCTCATGTAAAACAATCACGACTCTACACAACAAAAGCACTATTGCTAAATATGAAGTCAACATGAAGAAAGAGATGTCTTAAAATCTGCTCATCATAAAGAAAACATGCACTTCTTTCCCAACAGATGTCTGGGCGTACATTTCACTGTAGGCATGCAAATATATGTCATAAAGAATCATCCTCTGTGTCTACATTCCTCTATTTTTACATTTTCCCTATCCAACTTTTTCCAGCAACCATTACATAAACATAAGTGTTCACAACATTAAGCTGAATGCATTTAAAAAAAACTACATCTATAATTAGTTGCATTGCGTTTAATGTCTTTTACATACACAACTGTCTATAAAATGAAACGCTGTGACTAAACCTCCTATTGGGAAGATCAAGGATCATTCTCAAAGATCAAATAATGAGCTACGTGCATTGTAAATGATTTTTATTTATTGTAAAGTTTTTGATTAAGGTCTATGTTAGGGTTAGTTTTCAGTAATAGAATTGTATGGTTAATCCTGATTTCGGTAGCTAGTTAATCACATGTCACCATGTAATGCTGTCGCTGAATTTGTCGGTGTGTGACACCCGTCTCTTTAAATTTGTTAGATCGCATTCCTAATTCTGCTTGTCCTTGTTAAAGGCTATTTATAGTCGTGCGTAGGTCCTACGGCGTAAGTTCCGCGTCGGTTTTCATTTATACTTTTGCGTCGTCGTTCGCGTCGACGTGCAAACATCCCCGCAGACCGCTGGTAGGCAGTAACCACGCGTGTAACCACAGTAGCAGCAGAAGTCGTCACAGAAGAAGAAGCTAAGCAAGTTAACCCACAAACGAAGAAGAAACAGCAACTTGTTGTGTATAATTTGAGAAGACCAGCAATGATGAAAGTAAATAAACAGCGACTTTTGATGCAGTTTGAGTTAAATCACTCCTCAACTTGGCTCATCTTTGTTTTCACCCTCACAAACGGAAATACCTATGACGCAGTTTTTTTTACCTGACGGGAGGGGTTCTGGTGGACCAATCACAGCGCTTGCGGTCCGCATATCTGACGCGCTGTTAAAAATTTTGTGAGGTGCGCGTCAGGCTACGCAGAGCTACGCACAGGCTACGAATAGCCACGGCGTAGGATCTACGCACGACTATAAATCGCCCTTTACTATAACACCTATAAACAACAAATAAGTAACTGTCCTCTTAGTAAATGATGAAAAACGGATGACCACTGCTTCACTCTCATTGGTAGTCGCTTTTGAAAGTCACTCTTCATTTGCACAACAAAGTTTAACTCTTTCCCCGCCACCATTTTTTAAAAAAGTTGACAGCCAGCGCTTTTATGATTTTCACAGAAGTTTAATGCATTCTAGAAAGTATTCTTATTTAAGTCTTTTCCCGCCATTAGAGAAACGCTTTCCTGCCAATGAAGAGTTTTTCTGGCAATCCGTATTTCCACTAGTATCCTCCAGGTGGCGCTCTTACCCAACTTATAAAACCAGGAAGCATTCCCTTAGGGCAAACAGTTTAAACTCCGTGTATGCACTGGCTGGCAACTTTTAAAAAGAACGTTGGTGGGGAAAGAGTTAAATATATAAACATACAATATATCAAATGAAAAAACAGACCCTCTGTTATTAAATCAAAATGTTTTATCTTCATTTGTTCCCTTTTATCACCCCTCAAACACGGGTAGGTTCAAAAATACCAAATGTTAAACAAAAAAACTGAGATAATTGTATTTTTGTAAAGGACTTTTATTATTATAGATCAGATTAAGAATGAAGATCAAAACAAACTCCATATAAGCTATAGCGTTTTATATGTTGGGTAAGAACGCAACCTAGTACATAATAGCGGAAATAAGAATTGCCATAAAAACTCGTCCTTGGCAGGCAAGCGGGGAAAGAGGTAACTGTTCTCAACTTTGTCACATAGCTGGACACGCTCACTTCCTCTCAATGGTCACAGTCGCTCTTGTTGCCTAAAACACCAAGCTTTCATTGAAATAAACAAGATTGCAATGCTCCACCGTTGCTATGGCCGCTGGCGGTGTGCATGCAGCACAACCTTTATTTCTTTGCTCCTTTGGCAGGTAGGCTACTTTTCTTGAGATTTCGGTTTGCTGCATTTTGTGAAAGTTTCCTTATGCAAAGATTTGTCAGATCAGCAAACAACGAATATGGGAAAAATGTTTCTTGACTCACTTGGCAATTTCATTTTCAACAGAGAGCTTTAGCTCTCAAAAACACTTCAGGCAGTGTGCATGTGTGTGTGTACAGTACGTGTGTATCATTGAACTAAGAGACACACTCTTGGGTCACCTCTCCAATACGCTACAACACACGGCAGAAACCAGGACATTCACAGTCTCTCCATCCACACACACCTACTCACACAACACATCACACAATTACACATCCATAATTAGAACGCAAAAGAGACCTCGTATTACTTAAAAGGTAATTTTCCCTTACCTTATTTTTCCGGTCTCCCTTGGCCTCCATAATAAACGCATATTAACTGTTCTAATTTACTACTAAATTAACAAGACTGACCTCAATTAGGATACTAATTGTAAGCGGAGACTATCCTGAATGCTATTTGTAATTGGTTTACGAATCTTGCTGCACACAAAAAAAAAGAAAACTTACTAGCCACTTCCCACATCTGAAGCACTTAAACTTTACATCTTTCCTTTTTTCTCCTAACTAATCCTGACAGAAGGAAATCTAAAATCAATGTTTGTATTATTTTAAAGTTGTATCCCCAAGTTTAAGCTTTCTTGCATATTTACACCCTCTCTATAAACCTTATAATTAAACAGGTGGTTTGTTGTCTTGCACTTGTAAATGACCTGTTTTAATGTTCAACCTTAACATACTGAAAGGCTTACATTTGCTACAGAGGACTCTTGGCACCTGACCATACTTTTGACACCCAGGCTGCTCGAAAAGTTAATTTAGGCATCTTATTATGCTGCCTTTTAAGATATAGCAAAATGAATCCCTTTGAACAGAAGGCAATCCCAAAATGCAATGCAACAAGCTAATAATGTACATACAACATAGTAAGTGAACAATAGAAAAGTTATCAAATAATTGAGTAAAAAAAGTTTTTTCAACCCAGCATTGGGGCAAAAAAAGACAGGCTGTTGTGTTAAATTAACAAAAATATTTATATTTGACCCAACAATAAGTTAAAGAGCACTTATTTAATTGCTAAAAACAACGTTATTTTGTGTATTTGGTATAATACACTACAGTATGTTCATGTGGTTTATGATTAAAAACACATAATTTTTTCTACCCAGTCTCAAAAGGTTTCGTGATATAGTCACGTATTTTTATTATTCTTTTTTTGTGCTATTATCACGCATTTTCGCGTTTTTTTGTGATCGTATAACGAATTCCTGTTTCGTGTGATTATCACGTATTGGTCACTCAACTGCTTTCTCCTATTTCTAAATCATTGCCGCCTCGGTTTAGGGCTAGATTTGGTGCTTGCATTAGAATGTCACATTATGTATTGGTTTATACTATTTTTTCAGATTAATTTTTTTTATATGTCGCCTGCCGTTAGGGTTAGATTTGTGTTTGGTTAGGGATGTCATTTTATGTAAATCTAACCCTAAACCGAAGCGACAATGGTAAGAAAATAGGACAAAAAAGTTGAGTAACCAATACGTGATAATCACACGAAAACAGGAATTCGTTATACGATCACGAAAAAAACGCGAAAATTTGTGATTCTTCTTTTCTTCTTTAAGCCTTTACATTCCCTTCGAAACATAGGCCATTGATGAATCGCCTCCATCCCCGCCTGTCTTGGGCCATCAAAATTCGTGATGATAGCACGAAAAAAGAATAAAAAAATATGTTACTATATAGCGAAATTTCGTGAGACTGGGCTGTATTTTTCACATATCGTAAATTTTTGTAGCTCCAGATTTCACTTTCTTCCTGAAATCCACAGATTTGAAAAGCTCCGTGTCCCTGATTGGCCAGCTAATCTGTACGTTGTGATTGGCCTCAATACCTCTGACGTCACCTGGAAACATGACGGTCTTTACCATGTTTAAAAGAGTCGTGCACAATGCAATGCTAACAGGATTTAACTTACAGGCTGTGAGTCCGAAGCGGGAGGATTTACGACAATGCTGGTCTTGTCTACATCACCAAGTCCAGGAAGTAAACTGATGCCTACAATCCGTGTGTTTGTTGTAGTCCAAGAAAAGAGATTTAAGATGATAACTCGCATCATTTACTTTGGGGTTTCTACCTTTTGCATATCATTAACATGAACTAATACACACCTACACAGCAAAGGAAATGTAAAATCGTGAATCGGACAATTAGTG
Source organism: Misgurnus anguillicaudatus (assembly GCF_027580225.2). Taxonomy (NCBI): domain Eukaryota; kingdom Metazoa; phylum Chordata; class Actinopteri; order Cypriniformes; family Cobitidae; genus Misgurnus; species Misgurnus anguillicaudatus. The sequence continues at coordinate 16,201,396 of NC_073352.2, read as the reverse complement.
CTCTTTAAACAACCCATCATATGTTAAATTACAACCCAAGGGGTTGGATTTCTCCCTTTTTGACTCAACGCTGGGTTAAAAATGTATCAGTCAAAAGTCATAATGAAATTGAAGTTTTTATACTATGCGCTTTGCATGTGGACCTTGTTTTTATATTACGCATTGTTGCTGTTTATTTATAGTAGAGCAATTCAAATCTCTTTATTCTTATTTAAATGCTATCATAAAAGGCAGCTGCCTATCCAGACGACAAGTAACTCATATGTTTACATACATCACACTCTTGTACAGTATTTCAAATAAGCAATGGAAACAATCTATTATTCTCATGTTGTTATGATATATATGCATGGCCAGTGACAGAAAAACATAGATGACATTGATGTCATTTTAACAATAGCAGCTCAGTTTGGTGAGATCAGATGGGTGTTTAAATATGAAATGGCGTGTTTGTGTGTTTATAAAGTTGGACATGTGAAAGAGTGAAACTGAAGGGTAAAGCCACAGCAAACGAGAAGCCTGGTCAAAGGCCTTTGAAGTTAAGCTACAAAGCACGGGAAGATCCCCATGGACACTGCATACATGTGTGTGTGTGTGTGTCATTAGATTCTTGCTCTCTGTCCCCTGGGTGAGGGGCAAGTTCAAATACACAGTTAATGAGTGAAGAAGCCATCAGTAGCATCCTAATCCATCAGAGAAACACTACACTCACACACACAGTTCCTCCAGGGGCCCGACCCAACTAAATGATGCAACCCAATCCTCACTGTCTGTACTACAAAGGTTAGAATCACAGACTCTTCTTCACTCATCATTTTGATCTGAACACATTTTCATAAAATCATATAAAAAATAATTGGAGGTGAAAAGTATCTACCTCTTATTATAATAATGTCACTAAGCAAAATGTCTTAATGGTACTAAAGTAGGCCCCATTTCCAGCAAAAAATTTCCTATTGATTTTGAAATATAGTATGACTGATATGTTTTTGACAGGTTTCATTAGATTCAGCACTTTGTTAAACACGCCGGCAAAACTATGAGCCATTATGAGAAGCAAAAAAACACGGCCCTCAATAAAGCTCAAGTGTGGGAATGGGACGAGGAATGGCTTTTGCGAACTTGCTTATCAAGACAAACCGAGAAAATCTTATGGTTGTACACAGCGAGTGCAAGTGTGTCTTGTGCCTAGAGGCTCATCCATTCACATTAGCGACAGGAAATGAGAGGCAGCTGAAATCATGAGCTAGATCAATGACACACAGAGATAGACACACCCGGCCCGTCTCTCTTTCTTCATTATGGACGCCTCGCTCATTCTCTTCATCTCTGTTCCTCCGTCTCTCTCGATTTCTGCTGTCTGTTTGTCTGAAACATTCTGATGCATCTCAGGTCTGTCTCTACAACTCACTACTACAGCCCATGTACCATTTATTTATATATCTACACTTCATATGATTCATAATTTATATCCCACTTTTCTCTTTAGAGATTAGCTGATGTCAGTGATTACGTGTGTGGTTTTAAGTGTACGCCAGTAGTGCATCACAGCCATAAAATATTTAGCTTTGTGTGCCTTTGTTTTTCCCTTTCTTTCCAGTTTATAGAAGCTCACACCGTGTCTGGCTTACAGGCTCGCCCACATGTGGCATCATTGATAGCAGATATCAATGAATGTGACCGACTCAAGTCGCTGATTATTAACAGTTTCCTGTTGACGTGCTGAAATCACTGTGGGTCATCGCTGATGACTTTGCTTTACCTTGATCTGTTGGAAGTCACCAATCAGTCGATGGAGGTTTGAAAGAGATCAAAGTGTTTGTTTGTCTATTCTTCAGAAAAAGACCTGGCGTGCCTTATCTTTGTTTGACGGAAACAGTCGCTGGGAACGACATGAAAAGAAAGGAGAGGCAGCTGTTGGAAGTACACCTATGGACAGCACAGGGTCAACCACAGCAATGGGAGACGTCTACTGACAGACCAGAGCCCGCTGCACACATTAGCACCGCAGCGACCATCGTGCCAGAAATGAAACGCATCAATCAAAACTGACAAGGACAAAGATGAACAAAGGAGAAGATAAGCCACCTTGCGCTCACAGTGCACGGAGACTAAAGCGCCCTCCCCACTTCTCCTCTCACTTGTGCTCCTGTATCCTTGGTGTGACTTTTCTTGACCTCCCACAATCTGCCAAGAGTCGCCAGCTTCCAGACTACATCTCCTGCTGCTCCCAAATAAAGAATAGCGTACGTGCCATATGCTTTCTGTTCTATATGTAACATATGTTGGCGCTGTGTCAAAGTTTATCACCCTCTTTTCCTTATTGTCTCCCATGTCCCACATGACTACTATAAGATGACATGCCAGGGTCACCCTAGAGTCACAATGGCAATGTAGAATAAACATACAATACATACTACAGTATACACTCTTATATGCACATACTGTAGAGAATATATCTACAATCTTTCCTGTTGTTTGTAATCTAATGCACTAATGTATCTGGTTTTATTGAGCATTAAATGTCATGCTCCCAAAAATAATTGGGCCTTGGCAAAACATCTGCTGTAATCTCATGAAAAATGTAAAAGAATGTATTTAGTAGGAATACATTTCTATATCTGAATGGCCATCAATGGAGAAACATGCTTTCTGAGTCCAGACGGTGTACTTTAGCTATGCTATAGTCCAGTGATGGTAGTGCATCAATGTGGGTAATAAAAGAATCATTTATTTCTGCCATGTCACTTAAGTAAAATGCTTTCTGCATACCATATTTATTTTGTCCAATAAAAACTCTCGCAGGAAGTTGATACTAACTGTACGTTCCACCGCTGCTGGTGAGAGTGTCAAAAATGCTGCCCTGCCAACGACGCTATAGAAAAAGTGTAGTGGACAATCTGATGCACAAATTCATCATCTACACTCCTCTCAAGCTGAGGTTTCCGCCTTCCGATTGGTTGTTGCCAAACTTTTCCGTCTTCCGATTGGTTGCCGCCGAACAGCGTCATAACTCTTTACCATAAAGTTAAGCTGATTTAAACTCTCCTCAACGCTCAGACCATCCATGACGTGCCGCTGCTCGCCGGAGATCGCCACCAGCTCTCATTGAAAATGACGCTCTCGCCAGTGGCAGTGTTAACGCACAGTTAAACTGTGTTAGACTAGCAGCAACTAGCAGTAGCAGAGCGACGCGGATTTGTCTATTTCAAGGAAAGCTAGGAAATTTCCAGTGACACGAGCGACAGTGACCGTTGGGGACAGCGTGGGGCCAAGCGTGCCGCACAAACCAAAACGTCTCGATAGCCCCCCAGTGACTGGTCCAGGCATAGGTCATAAACCCAGCCTCCCCCATGTTATTCAATGGGAATTGAGGCCAACTAAACAATTTATTTTCACTTCACTTATCTTTTTTCCGAAGCTGGTTTCTGTCATATACTGTAGTTTTTATCACGCTTACGTAAACACAAGTGTTTGTTTTTAATATAAGTTTGTTTTTAGTTAGTTATTAAATGCTATAAAAACAGTGGTGTCACGTCATGATTGACAGCTGTGATATGCGCATTTTGCGAGGGCGGGGCCTTAATTTAGCGGCTTTACTTCCTGCTCACTACTGGGCAGGACTGGTCTCGAAAACGCTACTACGCAGACTCAAGACCCAAGATGTGAGCGCCGTATCGGGACACTGGCGGCTTCACTCTTCACCAATTGAAGAGAGTGAATGGGCGTCGTCCATGTTTTTACAGTCTGTGGGTGGGGTCGTGTCCAGTCGTCAACAAAGTTAAGAAAAATTTTACTCTTTGCAAATGATAAGCGACTTTTCAGGAGCAAAGTAGTGAAGTTTACATCAACCGTCTTTCATCGAGTGCGTTTACATGCACAGAATACGTGGATAATTATGAAAAATCTGCGTATTATAGAAACCTGTTTTCACGCGTTTACATGCAAATCAATAAACCGCCTATGCAGACAGCTGCGTTTACATGGGACTTAAGCTGCATTCAGACTAGCAGCGACTAGCAGTAGCAGAGCCAGCAAACTCATCGATTTAAATGGGTTGATTTAAAACTTCCGGTGACACGAGCGACAGTGACTGTTGCCGACTGGATGGGGCGTGTCCAGTAGTGCGATAAAGTTGAGAATGAGAATGAAGCAGTGGAGTTCACATCATCCGTCTCTTGTCAGTTACTGAAGTGGACGTTACTCATTTGTTTACGACAACCAGATATAGAAACGCCTCTTTTGAAAGATACGAGCGACAAAGTCGCTTATAATGTGAATGTACCTTTAGAGATTTGTCAGGTTTCCCGCAGGCAGTGACGTCACCACCTATAGTACATAATACTCCTTCAAAAAGCATATGGCATATCGGTCTTAAGCTATACTGTTGTATCTTCTCGTGTCTGCTGAACATGTAACATGAGCTTCTATTTTAGTAGTTTTTCTGCCAAATGCTTTACTTGAGCATAGATGTTTATGCGTTACTTTGTGCTTACATCTGCGTGCGACATTTATCTTTCACACACGGAGACATGCGCACATAAACAAAACTGTGAGAAAGCCGGTAAAGGTGTGTACATGGAACGCAAAATACTACCTCCGCCAATCGTTTTTTGCTTACGGCATTTATGGGCTTTCCCCAATAAAAGAAAAGTGTTTTCTGCGCTTACATAAGTTATTAGTTTATTAAGCATAATTGCCGTAAGACTGTATAAACGCACTCAATTACTGAAGTGGACGGTACTCTTTGCTTATGAAAACCAGAAACGACCTCATTGAAAGAGATGACTGTAAACACAACGTCTAAGTCGCTTATAATGTGAATGTAGCTTAAGGCTACAGGCGTCTTTTGAGTGGCTATGAGGTGATGTTTGTTGATACTCTCTGAATCCACAGACTGGCCCAACACTGCGGTATGCGGTTAGAGTAAGCGGCTGTGATTACTCAATAAAGCTTCAGACAGCAGTGTTTTATGGATGGAGGTGCATGCATCATCTGGCGTGAAGGTCAACGGCCCAGAGTGCCGATGAGAATGTGAGTCATTGGTGGGCAATGGAGGGAAGTGATGATGCTGCTAAAAATACAGTGAGGGGTAACAAAGAGAGGGCAAATTTGTCTTCTGTCTAGTTCTATGACACTCACCACACAGCCTGTCTCTACTGATGTATGAGCTACCTCGATATCCATGCAAACATAGAGGTGACACAGAACTCACATGCACACCACACTAATCACCATACACACACATACTGCCCCATCTCAAGGACACATCAGGTGTGTGTTTGGAAAATGTACTGCAGTGTTTTATTATGGTGCAAGTTATGCATGCACTTGCTGAAGATCATTCAAGACCATTAATTCATTCTCTAAAACCAAAGGGCAAAGATTTGTTAATGAAACGGACACTTTGTTCCTAAAGGAACATGTCCTACCTTGCAAACTCAAAGTGGCCATTATCCTAGTATGATGTGTTCCTGCATCAACATATTGTTTTAAAGATTTCTGCAAACAAACAGTCCCAATCTCAGCCATAAAATAGGAGCGTGATGCACTCTAGATTTCAAACCTTTGTACGTGCCTTATTCTAGTCAGTGTGTATTGTATATATATATATATATAACAGCTGTATGAAAATGCTCTGTAAGTGATTGATATTTAGGATTTCCTTTTGCTGATCTCATGTTGGCTTTCTTGCCGGGCTCTGATCCATCCAGACCACAGCCTGTGGAATCGGCATGTAGCCTGATAGTGTCTAAACCTTGTTATCCCAGTTACACATTCCATCTGCCCATGTCCTCTTTTCCTCCATCCCTCTCTTTGATCACTCTGCGCCAATGAATTAAGCAGTCTTTAGTGTAAAAAAGACCACGAGGGAGCTGCTGAGCGTTTGTCTTCTTCACAACATATGATGACAGACCTGTTTCTCTTTTGCATCAGGACCGCTCACCTGTATCCTAGCAACCTCATCCCTGCTGTGGCAGCCTCACAACACAGTGACGATGAGAGTGATATCATGCGTTCTCTTCTCTTCTCTTCTCTTCTCTTCTCTTCTCTTCTCTTCTCTTCTCTTCTCTTCTCTTCTCTTCTCTTCTCTTCTCTTCTCTTCTCTTCTCTTCTCTTCTCTTCTCTTCTCTACACAACTGGGTCTATGTGTGTGCATGTGTGTGTCAGCGCACGCCACAGGGAGCTAAATGTGTTAGTATGAGCATGTACGTATCTTCCTCTGCTGCTGAATGTGGGCTTTCAGGGGCTATGGTGCAGTTCTGGGACAGTTATTCATCCCCGTAGAGAATGTGGCAAAAAGGAGTCGTTCAGTAAAAGAGGAGGGAATAAAAATAACACCTCTATCCACACGATCCCTCTTTTTCCCCTCCATTCCCAGGGAGACTGGGCATCCCTCAGTGGACCGGCAGCCACGTCTGTGTTCAGGAAACTGCTGCAGTGGCACATTTATCTGTTTTTTTTTTGTGGAAACACTAACGCACCCGCACAAATACGAATGCACATAAACACTCGCTCAGAGAGCTTAACCAGGGCCAGTTTCCAGCAGTTAAGACCTCTATCCGCTGAATACTGCTGACGGTACGGCTAGAAATACCTTTCGGAAAATAAATACACATTTACTGAAAGAATCCTCTCTGAATGGAATGGTTTGAGTGAATCATACACAAAATAAAAGTTCTCTCTCCATCCTTTAAGCACTATTGAGCCGTATTATGGGTCCAATAACTGTATATCTTTGTACTTTTAACCAGATAAAGCAATGTCCCTTAAAGACAATTTAGGTCACCTGGCAACCATACTGTATCAGACATTTCAGGCCGTCTCATAACTGTAAGACATTTTTAAAGCACTGATATGGGGCAGTGCAATGCAAAAAAAAATTACTTTAACGCCAGTATAGTTCCTGCAGATACAGTTAGTCATGGACTTGGCTCACAAGAAACATATTGATAAGAATGCACTGTAAAATAAGTAAACGTAAAGTAACTATAACCTCCATAGTATGTACTATGACATCACATTCAAATGAGGGTTCAGCTCCAGAGTTTCAGAAAGCACAAAAGAGCATGAACCACTGAAGGACATGTTAAAGGCAGACGGCTAGCTGAATACGCACACAGCGATGCACGCGGGAACAAGTCCACTTGCGCTGAATCCTGAACTTGCTGACTGCCCCATCTGTTGAGCAAAGTCCCCAGAGACACAAAGGGCAGGGTTAGTTCATGTGACACATCTGCCCCTTCCGTGGGACTTTTAAATAGAGACACAGAGGGGGCCGAGGCATCCTGCCAGGGCAAAACTCACCAGCCCAGGTGTGCTCTTAATAGAAGCCAGTGAATGCCAAAATCTTTTAACGTGCCTGCCTTTGTCTGCCTACTGTACGGCATGTACCTTTATGTCTCTATCTTTCCTCACTCGTTTTTCTCCCCTCTCGCTTATTTTCAATGAGAGCGTACTTTTGTCTCATTTCGCTTTCTTGCTTTTCACACTCTAAGTATTAAACTCATCCAGTGTGAAGGACTCATTTGATTTCTCCATTGGGGGTCCTTACGATGTACCGGGAGGTGCAAAGAGAAGGCCACCGCTTCTCCATTACCAAATAACTGACGTACGTGCGCACTCGCAAAGAGGGGTGAGAGCCTTTATTGAAAATAATAATAACACCCTTAACGGTGCCCTTCATGGACGCAGCGTGGGGTTAAGGACTCACGGGCAGTGCTTTGCATTTAAAGTGTTCTCCATAATTAGACATATGCTTTGTCTTTAGTTTGACATGGATATTTAAGGGTTATATTCAAACAGACTGAAATAATAGATCACTGTGATCTGAAGTTATGCGAAGAGTTATTAAAAAACCTTGACTTTAAAAAAATTCTTTTGACACCATCAATAGTACGTTTTTTGTATCATTTGTTAAAGGTCACGTTTTTCATGTGATTTCGAAGCTTTGATTGTGTTTACGGTGTGGAATATAACATGTGTTTCGTGTGTAAAAAAATGCAGTATTTTTAACACAATTTACTTTTATTTATACCGATGTTTTCACTGTCCTTAGCTTAGCTGGCGACTGGGATATTCCTGTAGGCGGAGGTTAGTCAAAAACATTTATATTTATGTCATACATCAGGGAAGTAGAGGGCTGTAGTCCAAACCGGCTGTTCTCTGTAGTACTTGAAAAGCGAATTACACACCAACTAAAGTTTTAAAAATGGGATCACGAAAAACGGCAGCTTTAATTTTCAGGGAAAATTCAGTTTCACTGTTCACTATAAAAAGGTACAAATGTTGTTACTGGGATGGCACCTTTAAAAAGGTCATAATATGTCAATTTTTGTATATACACTCACCTAAAGGATTATTAGGAACATCATACTAATAATGTGTTTGACCCCCTTTCGCCTTCAGAACTGCCTCAATTCTACGTGGCATTGATTCAACAAGGTGCTGAAAGCATTCATTAGAAATGTTGGCCCATATTGATAGGATAGCATCTTGCAGTTGATGGAGAGTTGGGCCCGTTCCACCACATCCCAAAGATGCTCTATTGGGTTGAGATCTGGTGATTGTGGGGGTCATTATAGTGTAGTGAACTCATTGTCATGTTCCAAAAAACCAATTTGAAATGATTCGAGCTTTGTGACATGGTGCATTATCCTGCTGGAAGTAGCCATCAGAAGATGGGTACCTGGTGGTCATAAAGGGACGGACATGGTCAGAAACAATGCTCCGGTAGGCCGTGGCATTTAAACGATGCACAATTGGCACTAAGGGGCCTAAAGTGTGCTAAGAAAACATCCCCCACACCATTACACCACCACCATCAGCCTGCACAGTGGTAACAAGGCATGATGGATCCATGATCTCATTCTGTTTACACAAAATTTTGACTCTACATCTGAATGTCTCAACAGACATTGAGACTCATCAGACCAGGCAACATTTTGGTGAGCTCGTGCAAATTGTAACCTCTTTTTCCTATTTGTAGTGGAGATGAGTAATACCCGGTGGGGTCTTCTGCTGTTGTAGCCCATCCGCCTCAAGGTTGTGTGTGTTGTGGCTTCACCAATGCTTTGCTGCATACCTCGGTTGTAACGCTCAAAATAGCTTAAATCACCTTTCTTTCCCATTGGATTTCAGGAGATTGTCTTTGGCAGGACCACACCCCTAAATGCATTGAAGCAACTGCCATGTAATTGGTTGATTAGATAATTGCATTAATGAGAAATTGAACAGGTGTTCCTAATAATCCTTTAGGTGAGTGTATATGTACCTTTGATGTACCAGTGTGTACCTCTACAGTACCAATATCCACCCTTTATGTACAAATGCCTACTTTTTGACAAGGTACTGCCCCAGTGACAACTTGTGTACCTTCTTGCACCATTTTTCTGAGAGTGTAGAAAAACTTTTTTGGTGAAACGTAAAAGTCACAAAATTCATTAATTTAATCAATCATTAAAAGAGCCTCTATTTCAGTTTTTACTGAGAATCAAAAGCGTGGCCATGAAATTCTCTGTGCTGGTGCTGTTATATTTGACTTTTTGTTAAAAACCACAGGATGAAATCATTAAAATGCCTTAAAACCACTTAATAGCACTTTTCTGATTTACTTCGAGAGCCCTATTGATACATATCCAACAAAAACATCCGTTGCAGGTTAAAGCGGGTTAGAATACAAGGCAAGCTGTCTTGTTGCATTAATAATTCAGATAATCGTAACAACATAATCAGCGAGTGCTATTCACAGATCAGCTGAAATCAGTCAGGTAACATTTCCTAACATTTTTCCTCAGGCATATTCAATAATGAGCAGCATCTGGATGAAGCGCACACACACGCGTGCACACACGCACACGCACACACACACACACGGTTTAATGATGAATAACCTACTTAATCTCTATACAGCATTAAATGATTTGCTCATTTCTATGCCAAAATTAGTGTTTGCACACACAAGCAGACACCATATTGCATGAACTACTTCTCATAAACGATTAAAAAAATCTTTAGATAATGAAATTGATTCCCTAACATTACAGCATTTGATGCAAGATGCTACACCGTCACAGGGACGGTACCTTTTAAAAATGCACCATTTACATACAGATGTACCTTTGAGGTACCAATATGCACTCTTTAGGTACAAAAATGTACTTTTTGAAATGGTACCATTCCAGTGACGGCTTTAGCATCTTTTTTCTGAGCATGTACAGTCAACACTCACTTCACACAAAAGCTACAAAAGCAAAAAAGTAGACATTTTACCGATGAAGTAGGACAGCAGAATGGCCAACAGGGTTGCGGCGGCGATTGCAGACAGGGCGGCACATTTCCAGCTGCAGTACTTTGAGGGTTTCTTCAGCTTGAAGGCACTTCTGGAGAAGGTGTTTCTGGGTAAGAGCCGTGGCGGGGGTGAATATACTGTGCCGGAGGTCAAGGGGTATCCCGGTGATGAGCTGCTAAAGAGGGGTGTGGTCCCTGATGATGTCTTAAACAGGAAATGCCTGCGAAACAGAAAAAGGAAGTGCTTTAAAACATGCCTAATTTTAAAATCTCCTCACATGTCTCCTACCTGTGCCCATGTGCGTGAGTGTCACGGGTGCTTGTTTGGGGTGAAGGACAGCGTGTACAGCGCCTCAATGTGGTGCAGTGGACATATGGCACGCGGACACACGGCGCCGCAGGCCCATAGCGGCCCACCGAGGGACACTTACACAACAAAGTCACTCAATAATTCAAGAGCCTCAGGTACAACACGCACCATACACTTCACTGAGACCATACGCAGCGCCTCAGTAATCTGGCGTGGGGTCATTTCCGTCGAGCAGACGAGGGCTGATGAAAAGAAAAATACAGACAGGAGGATATTGCTCTGTACTTCAGAGTGAGATTAATCATTACAGGCTCATAAACGGACTCTAGGCGCAGACAAACAGGACGTGATTTGTTAATATCCAGCCTCGCCACTGAGACTACAGAGAGACAGAAAATACGCACTGATAATCGCTCAGCGTTAAGCCTCCGAAAACATTTTTAATGTGGTCCATAGACCACAGAGCCATGTAACAACAGCCTGGCAGGATTCCAATTTAATGTTTTTCACTCTAGTGTGCAATTCTGAAAGAAATAGATCTCCGAGAAATGCTTTATGCTTGTCATTTTCAACAATCACTGTTACAGCTCAATAGCATTAAATGTAAAGTGCAGAATTTCAGCACCACTGGTGAGACAACAGAATTGTCAAACAGTGTTTGGACAAAGAGGTCAGCTACATCTGATCGAGTCGAAACATGACATGTTGAGAGATAAATAAACAAGAGCCACAGTGTTGACACACTTTGGAGGTATTCAACATAATAAAAACTTAGTTGTCAGAGCATTGAACTGGGATAGAAAGTATTTTAAAAGCATAGTTCACTCAGAATAGCCCAAACCTGTGTGAACAAAAAATGTTTTCCAAAATGAGTTTTTCAATTTGCTCTTACAATGAAAGCATGCAGTGACCTTGGACAAAACAAAGATCAAAGCACTTCATACAATAGATTTGTGTGAGGAACAGACCGAAATGTAAGTTTTTGTCCTTTGGCACAACTCTCAAATGTCATTTGAGTTTCAACTTTTGGGTTAGACAGAACTAACAGAAGTTTTAAACAACAAGCATTGACAATAATGACAGATGCTTTTTTAAAGAAGTAATCTTAAAAAATCTTTTAAGACATAAGGATTAGTCAATTTTCTTAAAAAAAATCCAGATAATTTACTCACCACCATGTCATCCAAAATATTGATGTCTTTCTTTGTTCAGTCAAGAAGAAATTATGTTTTTTGAGGAAAACATTCCAGGATTTTTCTCCAGTTTGATATTGCAGTTTCAACTGAGTTTCAAAGGACTCTAAACGATCTCAAACGAGGCATAAGGGTCTTATCTAGTGAAACAATTGACATTTTTGATAAGAAAAATAAAAAATATGCACTTTTAAACCACAACTTCTCGTATATCCTGTGATACGGCAGCGCAAACTCACGTCATCACGTCAAGAGGTCACGGAGGACGTATGCGAAATTACGCCCCAGTGTGGAGAAACAGGACCGTTCCGACGTTGTTGTATGTGGAATGATACTAATTAATGTCTTTGTGTCAGTTTATTGTTTAAAATTGTCCGCAAATGTGCATTTCATATATGTAACACGTGACCTTTCCACGACATTACGCAATTGCGAGAGGTCGCGCTGGCGCGTCACATGACTGGAGATATACGAGAAGTTGTGGTTTAAAAGTGCATATTTTTTATTTTTCTTGTCAAAAATGACAATCGTTTCACTAGATAAGACCCTTATGCCTCGTATGGGAATTGTTTAGAGTTCTTTGAAACTGCAACTGTTAAAACTGTTAAAACTGTTAAGTGTTGGGGTCCATTAAAGTAAATAAAAATGAGAAAACACCTGAAATGTTTACCTCAAAAAACACAATTTCTTCTCAACTGAACAAAGAAAGACATCAACATTTTGGATGACATGGTGGTGAGTAAATTATCTGGATTTTTTAAAGAAAATTTACTAATCCTTAAAAATTTGCAAACCACCCTTAAAGTAAAAAAAAAAACAATTTCACCATTTATACTCTCATGTTGTTACAAACCTGTATATATTTCTTTGTTCTGTTTAACACAAAGAAGATATTTTGAGGAATATTTGTAAACAAACTGATCAGAGACCCTATTGACTTCTATAGTATTCTTTTTTCCTACTATGGGAATATATGGGGCCTCTGATCGATTCCAACTAAATATCTTCCTTTGTGATGGCATAATGTTAAATTTTTGGGTGAACTATGAAGACTTGCATGCTTTAATACTTTATATTTGCTTCTACTGTACTACTAAAATCGCTTGTTAAAAGACATACATGCAATACTCATCTTAACCTACTGTATGTAGGCCGCCATTTGGTTCTGCGTGTAGTGCATTCTTGGTCAAAGACGTGTGTCATATTATTCCAGTTTACTAAAGTAAATACTATGGCATCTACTTTAATTTTTCACGTGAGAATGTTCTACACTCCCCACTTCTTACCACTCAGATCATCTTTATTTTGATCATCTTTTTTTTGTATGTTTTCTGTATTGAACCACATTTATATTACTCTCTGGTTGATATTGAGGGTCTAGAAGAGGTTTATGTTCTTGTATTTTTAATACCATGCAGATGTCATGATAACTCTACTGTTTCACATCATGTTACAATCTACTGACTGAAGACTTGTCTACCTCTCTGTAGCGTCATGTGTTGTGATGTAAACAAAATGGCTGATTCCAAGTGAAATGTATTTTTTAAAGTTTATTAAATCTATGACATTTGTTATGTTTTTTATTGTAATATTCATATAGTTCCAGTGATAATGTGTTTATAGTCAGGGTACCTTTTAAGAAACAATGTCATTCTGCATTACTCACATTTATGCATTCAAGCAACATTTAGTTCATTCAAGCTATACATACTGTTATTATCAGCACAGTGTGTGTGATCGTGGAAATCCTCCCCTTAACCTTTGTCAACCAACTGAGCATTGGGAACACACTCTGGTGTTACACTAACAAGTATGCGTCAGTCTCTCCTCTGTGCCGCCCTCTCATTAGCAGTGTTACTTGCTAGCATAGCCTTAGTGGTGCAATAGATTATTGATGAAACTTGTACAATTTAGCATTGTACTTAAATAATTTAGCAGTTAATTACTGCTCTGAGGGCCGAGCTGGTGTATCCTGCTCCGCAAATGAAAGCTTTCGCCTCACACGGGACCGGGTTGCGCCAGAAGCACGGATGCAGTTCAAAAAGAGATGTAGTGTAAAATGGATTAGCTGCGGTCATGTTGGCATTGCGATTAGTCTGGGGTCACAGGGTTTGCCGTGTTTTATCAGCTCTTGTTCTCTATTAAGACTGATGCAGGCTGGGTTGAGAGGCTGAGAGCTTTTTTGCGGTCAGGAATCCGTCTGAGAGATTTGTCTTCGGACCGGACCCCAAACCCTGCCCCTCCCGGATATATCCGTTCCTCATACCTCTAACCTACGAGGGAAATGACCACGGGCTGCTCACTCCTGTGATCTTTAATAGCCTTTTTCCACAAGATGCCTTCCAATATCTCTGGACACGTTCCAGCGGTGGATTTCATTTCCAGGGTTGATTTTTTGTTCTGATGTGCCCCGGTCCTTCCATTACCCCCCATCTCTTATCTGTCTATACCCACACAATCCTGTATCTTTTCACAATAGTGCCTCGATAGACAGAAAGAACCCTGACAAAAATAAGGCCCAGGAGACCTTCAGGGGTCAGCAGCTAACTAGCCCATCTACAAAAGGTCCTCCGCAGTGATGTCATCGAAAAGCCATTTTTTGTTCTTTAAAGACGTCTCTGATTTTAGGAGAAAATCACATTACCGACATTACAATAAACATTATAAATAACAATTCCTGTTTGCTGTCCTCCCTTAAGTTAAAATGAGATCTCTATTGTGTACCCCAGAATCTGAAAGTGTGCTCACACACAGGCAAGCAAAGTCGAGTGTGTGACTGGCGATCTTTTGGGAAAATGAAATCCATAAACAGTACAAAGTGAAAAAAGATTTGTCTTTCAAAGGTTTGTCCTTCACACCAGCCACCAAGGGAGAGACACAGAGGGTAAGAGGAGGTTGATAAACGTAATGCATGGTAATAAATGGTAATAATGCAGCGCTATAATAAATGGAGGCCACACTGAGGATTCCACGTCAAGACTTTACATAACAAAGCTGTTTTTTCCCCTGCTGAGGGTGACATCTCCTCTGCCTTAGGCCTTACTTACATACACACGTGCACATGCTTACACACGCTTACACACAGTTGTGCACAAACACACACGGCACGAATAATTGTGTGCATGAACCGTGACGCTCGGTCAACGGTGGAAAAGCGAACTCTCACATTCCCTCATACTTACACTTTCTCGCTCTCGCTCCATCTCCGCCCTTCTCATTTCTCCAATTGATGGTGTGATGCCACACAGACAGCACACCCACATCGTGCCTCTATCTGAACTCTCGTTGCCATTCTCCACGTCTACCTGACAGGTGCAACGTGAACGCTCCGTATAGGGAAGTTAGCAGGTTACAGGTAGGCAGTAATCAGGCCTGCAATGAGCGGCAGAGTGACAGAAAGGAAGCAATAGTGCATGACTAAAAATACAGCTATGCTTCCTGTGCGCCGCCTCCATGTCATTCTGCCACCGTCTGAAGTCGGGCGACTCGCAAGGTCAAGTCAGTCACTTAAATGCCAAATCATTTTTACCCACGCAGAAGGTTGCAGCCACTAATTTGCCAGCTGACAGGGGCGGTGGAGGGAAATTAATTAAGGTCATTTTGGAAGAGCGTGTGTCTAACTCATAGCTATTTGGCTGAATCTCTATTGAAAGCTCATTTCATCTCGGGACGGTGAGGGGAAGCTGAACGTATATGGAGTGGCTTAATTGTGAAATGAAATTAAAATGCTTGATTTACACGCCGTGCTTAATTGACAGTGATTTATGTCGAGCATTGTTTGGGAGGGAAGCTGAGGGAAAAGTGGAAGCCAACTGGGAGGTTGAGAGACCCTGAAAAAGTAAGGGAGAGATAGAATGAGAGAGAGTTCAGTCCAGACCAGGGGGTGGACAGGAAATAAAAAAGGGCCAGACGGACACCGAAAACAGGAGTGCTGACAGGGACGGGTTACTCAGAGGGCAGTCTGGAGACAATAGCAGTTTTGCACTTTCTAAAGTCCGCAGGGACTGTGAAATAAGGGACATAATGTCTTGAGAGAAGAACATCTCTGCAGACGCCGAAGTTGTCATTGAGGTCATTGTGTCTATTCTCTGATTAATGACCCATCTCAGTCAGACAGGTGTGTGTGCGATATCGAGCTCGGTTATAAATGCATTCCTTGCCACTCATTAGTTGCGACGGCCCCAGAAGACCCCTCATCACCACACATGCAGTTATAGTGTCAGAAACCAGTGCTTATTTATTCATTTTTAACTTTCCATTTTCAGATCTATCCCTCATTTAACTGTCTGATCTCAAACTCTCTGCCCACATGGCCCTGATTGACATCCTCATTATATACATCACTTCGCCACTTTAAAATAACCAACATCAGCACCTATCAAACCAGGCACAGTAAATGACTGCAGCCTTAAAATACATCTCTGTGCATGCAGCACTAGAAGTAAAATACTTGTTAAAATACTGTTTTTAGACTACCCGAGAAAGTCACAAGTGAAACCATACACCTACGACCCAAAACACTGGCCACTGCACGAAATAAAGTTTCTCGCTGACCTACGCAGCACTTTTTGTTTTGTTTTTGAAAAACTTTCCTTTCCTCCCCAATCTCCTCTTCTTCGGGTACTTTAAATACCAAAACAAAGGTCTCCAAAAGTTTTCTAATTATATTTGCTGGGATTGCTGTGCCATATCCAGAATTTGATCTGCGTGCGGCATGAGTGGAGAGAGGGACCATAAATCTTCGGTGAGCTGCAGGCACCTGTATTCTGATTGGCTCCCGTTAGGATAACAAATTGGCCCCGGAACGCAGCTGAGAATTTAAATCTGCCCCACACAGATACCTTGGCAACCACTGATGAAGTCTGAGAGTGAAAGAAAAATAGGGAGGGAAGAGAATAGCATGTAAGAAGAAGAGGAAGCGAGCAAGCGAGAGAGAGAGAAAGATGTGTGTTTCAATGCATGCTTGGGAATCTGAACAATTCATTTTCATGGCCAACTTCCTTTCTTTCATTCTCCTTTAAAAACTGCATTTCTTACTTAAACTCTTTCAGTATGTCTGCACACACACCCCATGCACAAAAATCTTTCAACTAGATTTACATTTAATTTAGAATGAAAGTAGTGCCAAGACGTCACTGGACGTCAGTGGTTCATAGGGGAATTGCAGGGGATTAATGAGTTAGAAACAAAATCTATTACAAAAAATAGCTACATAACACCAGCGGGTTTACTTTGATTGGTTTGTCTTCATCAAAATCAAAAAGATGTGTGAGGACAAGGGCTGTCACAATGATTAAATAATCGCCTCATCGCAGTAGTTTGACGTCATCGTGATGATTTCAGATCACCCCAATGATTGCACATCCCTCTAAAAAACACAAGGGGGAGCTGCAGCACCTGTATGGATGAGGCAGTATCAGATGGCGCTCCTTAACTGACAGTGTAACGCTGGCAGCCCTAGTGAGGACATGAATAAAAAGATTATGCACAGTGGGTGGGGCTTCAAAAATGACAATCCACAATTGAAAATGTGAATGATGTGGAATGTATAGATATGATAATAAGCTGTAAATGTGCATCAACTTTAAAAAGTCTCAGTGTTTTTACTGAATTCTTTTTGGCCTGTTTAATCTCATATTGGGCAGCATTTCTTGATTTTTGAAAACCTAACATACACTTAAAAAAACTCATTCTGAGTCAGACAAACTTCAAGTAATGATCTGTGGTTCAGTAAGTGAATCAAGTCAATAAGCACTCTTATAGATTCAGGATTCATGAGATTAATTGAAACCAATAACTATAGAGAGTTTGTAAGTCTCCTTAGTCATTTGTCGAAAAGAACCATTTATAAAAGTCATCGGTTCATGAATTGGACTACACTAGTATGCATGTTTTTAAATGCAACCAATATCAAACTTATGACTCAGATAAAATTGCATTTTATTTTGTTGTGGTGCTAAAAAGCAGTGCAGGAAACATTGATTAATAAACAAATGTCAAATCTCTAGTGCACAAACAGGGGAACCACAATCTTGTTTCAGACAAACCCAAGCTCCAATTTCAAAAGTTGAGGCCTAGGTCTCTGCGTTAAACACACAAAAAAACAAACACCAGCATGGCTGTTACTGTATCAGGTGCCCCTCAAAAGCATACATGTGAAAGCATTTCTCCTGTGGCACAATTTTGCTGGCGCGACCTGCTCGGGAATCTAATTTGAGTTTGTGTGAATAGGAGGGGAGGAGAGCGACTCTTAGTATCGTGAGATGAGAGTGAAATTGAAGCAGGCATCAGCTGGTGAAGAGGCCTTACTCCATGATTGGAAATAAGCCTTCACACAACCGTAGCCATCTTTAGTCATTTATGCCACCAAAAACCGATTCTACCCTCTTCCATGTTTTTATATTTCTCCCTCTCTTTTTCAGCCAAAGCAATCTCCAGGATCCTCCCTCTTTCCCTCCCCTCTCAGTCTCTCTCCTTTACCTGTCTGACAACTGCATACTTAGGCAATCAATCTTTTGGTACTGGCAGCTGTGCCCATTCCTCTCTGAGAATGCTTCAGTTTTCTACTTCAAAGACCTGGAAAGACCTGACCTATAAAATAACAGAATTTACATAAAGACCCTGTGCGCGCACGCAACGGTGTGATCCTGTCTGACTGGCTCAGAGTGTTAATCTGTATGTGGAATAGTCAGGATAATCAATCTAATCTCCTTTAAAAGTCACCCACCTCAACAAAAATAGGCTTGACCTCTACTTCGAAAAAGGAAAAAAATCTTTGCTTTTAAATGTCAAGTTCCTCACTCTTTGTACTTCATCCGGACGGTCGTGTGGAGAGTTTGAATCAAACAACCCAAATGCAAAAACCTGCTTGAAGTTTAACAATCAATAACATAGATTTCGACCAGAATTCACTGAGAAAATACAGTGTATAAATCATACACAATTTTTATAATGATCTTCATGACAAAGCGAATAAACTTAATTATGATTTATGTTAATGCTCTTGATGCGCTACTACAGAGTAAATCTAGCTTCTATTAGATATTAGAAGGGCCAAGAGTCTGGATGGGAGTCCTGACATCTAAAAAAGTTAACAACAACCACTTTCTCTCTATTAACAGACAATAATTAATACAAGAAAACTTATTAGGTAGGCAGATGACCTATGCCCACCTTGGACCACCACTAGAGTGTGCATGAGACTTTCGCTTTGCAAAAATACCATGGTTTCACGGTGTTGCAGTATTGCAATACTAAAATGTGTTTTCTTCAAATGTCTGTGTATACAAATAACAACTTTGCATGCCAGATAACAATAAAGCCTTTAAAGGTGCAGTGTGTAACTTTTAGAAGGATCTCTTTACAGAAATGCAAAATAATATACAAAACTATATTATCAGGGGTGCATAAAGACCTTTCATAATGAACCATTATGTTTTTATTACCTTAGAATGAGACGTTTTTATCTACATACACAGAGGGTCCCCTTACATGGAAGTCGCCATTTTGTGCCGCCATGTTTTTTAAAGAAGCTCTTAATGGACAAACTTTTTTACTAAGTTATCTTCAACGGTGATATGTTTGCTACCATAGCTTCTCTATGCATTTCAAAAGCGAAGGGTAAGCTGTAAACTGAGTTGTTGGTTGCAATTTGCAACCTCACCACTAGATGCCACTAAAATTTACACACTGCACCTTTAAATTATATTATACTACGAGGCAGTTGAATGCTTTATTCTGAATGGTGAGAAATGTTTCACGGGTATGCATTATTTTCGATAAACGCACATGTAACTTGTCAAATGTCTTAAAATAACCACCAGAGCAAGGTCTTAGCAATGTCTGTGGTAAAGTGGTATAAGCTAAATAATTGACTTTGGTCCTTTGTATTACTTGAAAATAATGCACGTTGGCTTCGCGCCGTGCCACACAGACACCTTGGGTGTAAATTATTTTCCAATAATTCGAAGGCCAACCATCAATTATTCCTTACATATTCTTTCAAAAAATATATTTTTGTAATATATATTAAAAGTAAACATCAAATTAATTCCATGACTTAAAGGGGACATTTCACAAGTCTTTTTTAAGATGTAAAAAAAAAACTTTAGTATTCACAGACTACGTATGTGAAGTTCTAGTTCAAAATACCATATAGATAATTTATAATATCATGTTAAAATTGCCACTTTGTAGGTGTGTGCAAAAATGTGCCGTTTTGGGTGTGTCCTTTAACATGCAAATGGGCTGATCTAAATGGCAGTGGCGTGGTTGGATAGTGCAGATTAAGGGGCGGTATTATCCCCTTCTGACATCACCAGGGAAGCAAAATTTCAATGACCTATTTCTTCACATGCTTGCAGAGAATGGTTTACAAAACTAAGTTACTGGGTTGATCTTTTTCAAGTTTTATAGGTTGATAAAAGCACTGGGGACCCAATTATAGCACGTAGCCTCTTATGTTCGTATTTGTTCCTCAGACGTTGCACAATAAACGTGACATCCGAATATATCATTATAAACCGTGAATGAAAAGTGATATTCGAACGAATGTCCGGTAGTGAACTAATTGTATACGGTATTTATATCGTAATTTGTTCAGAAACGTCAATATTGTGAGATGAACAAATTGTTTTGGATTAAAAGGCTTGGATATTCCATTTCCTTGGACTTTTGGGGATTTATTAACAATTTGTTTTGGACAATTTCACCGAAACGGATAAATGGAAGATTTTGAAGGTAAGTAAATATCCTAAATCGGCGCTGCCCGATTCAGGTAACTAACAACTACATTACAGTTTTATGACTGCTATAAATCATATTATGCTTTGTGTGTGCGCTTAATGGAATCCAGAGAGTCTAAGCTTTCAAACGATATGCCGCATGACAGTTAGGGGTGGAACAATACATGTATTCGTTTCGAACCGAATCGGTACGGGGGTCACGGTTCGGTGCATGAATTTAAACGGAGAATACACGGTATGAAAATAAAAAAAAACTTGCGTGCAAAATAATTAATGTAATGCGGAACTACTGTTAGATACGCGGGTTCTTTATGGACAGCGAATCTGTTGCCCCGCTTTAGCTCTGAAGCTCTGATTGGCGCCAATGCATCCGAGCTCCGCCTATGTATGCACTCTATCAGAGACCGTCTACATTCTCTGGCACTCTGCATTTTTTTGTCACGTCGACGCCTGTCCAGTCAGTGAATGAGCAGCCGACAGCAAGTATGGCAAGTGGTGTTCCACAAGAGCTAGACGTTCCGCCAACCTCTTTAAGATCGCAAGTTTGGCAAAACTTCAGTTTTCCAGTCAGTTACAATATTCAATTCAATTCAATTTTATTTATATAGCGCTTTTCACAATACTCAATTGTTTCAAAGCAGCTTTACATTAATAGAAGCAGTAAAAGCACAGAAAAACGACAGATAGCATAACATAATACACAATAGCATAAGCAGTCAAATTTGCTGCGGCTATGACGCGACATTATGAGCGAGCATATTACTAATGTAACGTCTAGAAGAAGAAGCTAAGTTAAGCCAACGCAGGCTACCTCCCCGGTGCAAATAGTACAGGCGAGAGAGTGGTGGAAAAGACGAGGACCTTGCATCGGCGTTGTTCAGCAGTTGTTAGGTATGTGAGTGGAAATACATCTAATCAGGGCTCTCAAGTCTCACGCATTCACCTTGACAAACACGCATTTCAGTCAGTTCAAACGCCACACTTTGTATTTCTCACGCTGAGAAGTAGGAGATAAATTGTCCTGCTATATACAACAGGCATACGCAGGGCAGTTCTGTCGAGTTCAGCTGCTTTCAGTTTTTTAAGCGTGCTCAACTTTACGCAGCGCCATCAGCGTCAGAGTACCGCGAGAAATCTTGCGGAGGAGGCTGATTTCAAATCGCTCTCGCGTTACTCTGACGTCATCCACTTGTCGTTTCTTGCAGCCCCTCGTGAAGTCGTACACACCTATTCATTCATCCTACAAGCCTATTTTTTGGTTCTTTAGTACATTAATATGAAATAAGGCCAAAATGTAATTTTAAAATGTATTTAGGTAACACTTGTAATACAATTGAACCCATATTTGTATGAAAGATGAGTACAAGATTACTTAAAGAGGTATACATATTTGAAATACGAGATAGTATGTTAAATGCATTTCAGTTCATATTCATGACATCTGAAAATAACACTGATCAGGACACCTATGTTTTTAAGATTAGCTTAAGTACTAAAAAAAATGCCTTCTTCATTTTTCTTTTGCTTTTCCCTACATTGTACCGAAAGTGAATCGAACCGTGTTGCCTGAACCGAGGTACGAACCGAACCGGGACTTGTGTGTACCGTTCCACCCCTAATGACAGTATATTTTGAAGATTTAATACTTTAAAGTTACTATGACGTTTACGCAGCCTCACGTGCATAGGAAGGGGGTGTGCCGTGTACGGCAGACTGATCCTTATCAGGTTAAAACCCCAGTATACATTGAAACCGGTAACTGGCCCATGTTTACTCTAGAGAAATAAAACAGTGATGACGCAGAGCTCTGCATTTATTGGCAACAACTGGATAGGATAGCATGCGATAAAATGCTGTTTATTATACACAACATCACGATTAGACGTGCTTGCATCGTAATTGTTGATTTTGTTATTATTGTACAAAATAAAATAAAAATGTCTTAAAAACGATTTTAGAGGTCAAAGTTCACAAACTTGAATTTTGGAACGTGCCAAAATGCTAAATTTTGCTTGCGTTTCCGGTCTGCCGCATTTGCATGCATATGAATGGAAGTCAATCGAACGAAAAGTCTAGTGTGACCCTGGCACAAGACAGTAAACAATAAAATCCCTTGGGAACTTTCCAGTGTCAATCCAACATCTAAATTAACTCTGCAATTTTGCACCACTCAGTAACTAGAAAAGTGCAGGTCAAAAGGGAAGACAAAACATAACTGCTCTTCCAGAAGAGAGAGCAAGGTATAGAAAGAGACAGAGAGAGTCTGCTTTACCACATGACTTCTCTCCTCTGCTCGAAGTGATGGAGATACCCCTCCAAGCTTTCTCTCTCTCGCTCGCTCTCTGATTTAAAAAAGTGCAGAGGTGGACTTGATAAATGTTTTTGTCCTGTAGAGGAAAAAGGGGTGTGAAAATGCCCTCTGTCTTGCTGTTGATACAGTAAAAATAGGTCTATTAACTTTAGTGTGCTGGCTCTGTCTGGCCCAAAGGAAATCAGAGATGAGCCACTGCCGTCTCTACCTGTGACCAGTGTGTTATATTTATCAGAGATCTACAGTATTCGACTATTTAATGTGCCATATCCAATTTTATGGGAGCTAGTTTCTTTCATGGCATAATAAATTTTATTTCAATTCATAAAGGGTTCGTATTTAACAAAATTTGTGAATTTTATTATAGTCAACGTATACATTTAGTCAATAGTTCTTGAACCTAAACACATGATGATTTTCCACATTCCAATTTAAATAGGCACGCAATGGTAACAAAAGGACAATCCTGGTTTCCACGTCCCCTTTAAGGCCATATTTTCATGACTGTGATAACCATAAATTGAAGGGAACAGGCACCTGCAGGATTGTGCTGAGAAGACCCGCCTGTTGCCCAGGAATGGTGTGTGTGGTATTGGGCAATGCCAGCACAAAGCCTGTGTGGTCTGCTGGCGGTCCAATCTGTACTCGCGAGCTCCCAACATCACGCAGTCACTTCAAAGCCTCCGCAAATGCGATGAGTAACACAGTTAATGAATCTGAATATATTGGAAATGAGTTTGTGAATTACATGCGTGTATGCGTGTGTGACAGGTGGCCCATCTGCATTGACAGAACCCCAATTAAAAAGCTGCAGAGAGTGGGGCGGGGCCTGCTAGCAGGGGAACAGGGAGAGGGGCCAGAGCTTGAGCTGGCTTCCTGGCTCGGTGAGGTTTGGATTGGTGTGGGGAGAGTGGGCCGGTTTCGGCAGATGGCGGGCTTTGTGCTGCTGGGTCGCTTTGATGGCTGCCGTTTTTAACACACCTGAGCGGCAGATATTCAGTGCAGAATTTTTGGTATTTTAGGGGCTTTGCTGTTATACGCCTTCAGAATTTTGAATAAATAAACAATGAAATGTAGCGTTATGAGATGTAGCGTTAATTACATTCGAATACGATGAAATGTGAGAATGATTCATTAAATCTGACACAAATTGTATTTGGTGAGGCATGCATTAAACACTTGACAAACATGTTATGCTGAAATAGTTTGTGTGAACATGCGATTTTTGCTGTTAGGACTCAGGAACCGGTATCCAAAATTGAAAAAAAATAATTTGATCAATAAGTGATTAGACTTTAAGTCATCAACAAAAGTTAAGCATTTTTAACTTTGTATAATTTACAGCAACTCAAAACTAAATTCCTTGTACAGCTAATTAGATTTTACTTAAAGGGGACATTTCACAAGACTTTTCCCAGAGTGTGTATGTGAAGTTTTAGCTCAAAATACCATACAGATATTTTATTATAACATAAAATTGTCACTTTGTAGGTGTGAGCAAAATTGTGTCATTTTGGGGTGTGTCTTTTAAAATGCAAATGAGCTGATCTAAATGGCAATGCCGTGGTTGGATAGTGCAGATTAAGGGGAGATATTATCCCCTTCTGACATCACAAGGGGAGCCAAATTTCAATGACCTATTTTTTCACATGCTTGCAGGACTGATTTACCAAAACTAAGTTACTGGGTTGATCTTTTTCAAATTTTCTAGGTTCATAGAAGCACTGGGGACCCAATTATATATGTCCCCTTTAAACATTTAAGACAGCAATATTATTCACAGTGTAGAACTGCTATTTTAATTTTCAATAATACTGACAGTCAATATTGTAGGTCATAGGGATTTTGTGCACGTGTGTAAGTCTCACACGGTGACCCTGAACTGAGTCCTGGACACGGTGGCTCCAGCAGTCCCATTGCATTCATGTCATACAGGACAGTCTATCAGCCCTGCTTTAATTACAGCCAGTCAGGAACCTGTGCTACCTACAGGTCTGAGACCTGTCCTGGTGAATTAAACATGCAACTCAGCCTCATGAATAGTACATGCAGGCTCTCTGATCTCGGAACAGAGGAGGTGACCCTCTGCCCAGCAGGAGAATCATGTCCACAAAAAGAGAATGATAAAGAATGGAGCCAAAGAGACGACTGTGTGCATTGTGATTTTGTATTTGTGGGAAATTGTTAGAGATGTATTGGCCTATAATCAGTTTCGGCAGATAAAGCAATTGAAAAGCTCAGATGCGAAACCGTTTAAGTGCGTCTTACAAGTTTTCTTGTAAAGAAAGACTCTTAATGGATTCCGTCAGTAAACCAGTATTTCTGAATGGCCTGAGTCCGGGATTAAGCGGATTTTAAGTGTAAATATTTAATGAACATAATACGTGCAGAAAGCATTCGGTTAATATCATTATCTCATTTTTGACAGAAGTGGCGTTTAGAGGCTTTTATATACAAAATTATATAGCTTCTTTAGCCTGATTGGGTAAACAGCTTTCCAACTGCTAAATAAATAAATTACTTCACTTTTGCTTATATAACAAAAATATCTATTCTAAACTTAAGAACAACAAATTCAGAAATAGATAAAAATGACTACATCTGTCAAAGTTCCTAAATTGCTATAACCAGCCAAAAGCACTTTTCAAATTTTAATAAAGACACTTCTTTGGATAAATGCACATGGCTCTCAATAATCTAGTTCCCTGGGGAACTCATAGAGATGTTTTGTAACCTGTTATTTAAATGTTCCTACTGTGAGAAATGTGCTCCTAACCGCAGCTTTTTATTATTACAGTGATTCGAGCTGAATGTGAATGCTGTCATTTATTTCCCTGTGTAAACTTGTGGTATAGAAGTGTTGAGGTATGCATAAAGTGACCACTGACCTGGTCTCCAAAGGGACGTTGCTGTTAAGCACCCAGCTGTCCTGCAGCTGCACTGACTCGGGTGTGGTGGGCCCGTCGCCCGGGGCGGACGGAGGGGCGTGAATGGGGTTGCGTCGGCCGCCCAGCGTGTTCCCGCCTAGTGTGTTGCGGTTCAGGGAATTAGCAGAAGATTGGTGGTGCGACAGCGTATGGTGATTGTGTGGTGGAGGAATGGGTGGCCGCAAAGTTGACTGGCTGTGATGGTTTGGAACTCCTGGAGAAAGAAGAAGAAGAAAAAGTTAGCACACAAAACCTGAATTTCTGAAAGCTTCTGGTCATCAAAGATGTTATGTTGTATTCACAGACAGATTGTGTGTACCGTAAAGCCTGACTTATATTTCTAAGTCGAACCTTCGCCGTACTCTCTACGCTGGAGGCTACTCGTCAGTTTTCATTTATACTTTTGCATCGCTGTCCACATCGACATGCAGACAGGCAAGAGGCAGTGTCCATGGGCATGTCAGGTGCAATATGTCAGAAAAAAAGCTGAAGCAGCAGCTGCTTGTTGTGTACAACTGTACATTGTTGGAAAAGCATCAAGATAAAGACAGTCTGAGATAAAGGTGCATCATGTTACTTTTAGAAGGACCTCTTGACAGAAATGCAATGTAAAATACATAACTATATTATCAGTGGTGTTTTTTAATCTTATAATGAGCTGATTTTATCTACATACACTGCGTGTACCCTTATATCGCCATGTTTCTACAGTAGCACTTAAACAAACAGTTCAATAGTTTGCATTGCCACTACGTTGTCTCAGACAATGACGTATTTGTCCTGTGACGGCTACCGTTGCTTCACCATGCGTTTTAAAAGGGAGGGGTGAGCTTTGGACTGAGCAACTGGTTGCAATTCACAGTCTCACTGCTAGATGCCGCTAAAAATCTACACAGCAGACCTCACTACTCAACTTGGTCCACCTTTGTCCAGACCTGAGTGAGGGCTTCTAGCAGACCAATCACAGTGGTCCGCATAGAATTGACGCACTGTTACCTTTATTGGGGCGGTGCCGAGGGGGAACATTCCGATCTCTCTGATGAATCCAATACGGAAGTGACTTAAACTGCAATTAATCGACTGGCCGCTTGAGGCTGGCTCCAAAAGGGAGTCAATTCCCATAGACATCCATGTAAAAATGGCCAACTTTACAGTAGAAAATATGTTTACAGCCTGGTACAAAAACAGTTTTTGGTCAGTATAGCTAAGTTTGCCCTTCATGACAACTGTGAGGGGGGTGAATTTTTTTGTAACTCATCTGTTTAAATGATATTAAGCCTTAAACTTCTGCATATTTAGGGGCGTGGCCACTTAAGTGAGGGGTGAACGGCCACTGCGGTCACTAGAATCGAGCTAGGGCCGTGGGCGTTGTTTCAGCAACCAGACACCTCAGCTTTACCCACGTCACGTCCCTTTGCCCATTTTCGGATATCCGCGAGTGATGCACGATGACTTGCGGCCAAGATGGCGACGGCAGGCAACGCCTCCTTTAAGTTTCAAAAACTATCTTTAGAAACCAATGGGTGACGTCACAGACACTACGTCCATCTTTTTTTACTGTCTATGGGTGGTGCGCATCAGGGTATGGCATACGCTGGACTCTTGAAAAGTATAAATTGGGCTTAAGGGCTGGAGAATCTTGGCCTTGACTTTTGCCTAGCCAAGGACGAGATGTGTGTACTTTATGCTGGAGACAGAAGATTTCTGGGAGAAAATTGAAAAAAGTTTCCTGCACCCGAACCCAAACTTTAATCATTAGTGTAATAAGAAAAGCTAATTCTAAATCAGTGGCTGTGGGCAACGTCCTTTGTTGCATATGCGTAATTTACAAAAACAATATCATTTTTTGTTACATACTTTTTAATAAACAAAAGTAGTGTAACTTCCATCCATCTTTCCATCTGGAAATTATTAGTCAACATAGGATTTTCCTAGAATAACATGGATCAGAATCCTTCAGGCGGTGCTGTATCAGACTGTCAATCAATTATGTTTGGAAACGTCAAAAATATGTCAATACCGCTGTGCTCAGTGATGCAGGAAAGCCGAACGCAATAACAGTGGTGTGAGGGTGACGCGCAATCACACTCGACATCAAATCAGGGACCGGGGACGTTCTCTGTTATGACAGGCTGCCAAAGCTGTTTGTGTTTTGTTATTCTTTCTTGCCGAATTCAGAGACAAATGTGTTCGGTGGCGGCATGAAGCCCTGAAAAACACACAGTCTCCCAGCTTGTTAAGACACTCGCAAGACAGGAAGCTCGTGTCTTCTTACTTTAATCTGTGTTGGCGATGTGTTTCCACCGGCATTAATTGACATGGTTTGCCTCAACGTAATCCTTAATTCTGCCGTGCGTCATAAGGAAACATGCATTCTGTTTGACACTTTTACCATAAAATATTTTACTACTCCATAGCCTTGTGCAGCATACAGTGGGCGGCTGCTCTTGACTTCAGGGTCCTTTTGTAAGAGCCTGGGGTATATACAAATTGCCTGCTATGTAATTTTAAACTAAAAAGAAAACAAATCTCTCTATCATGTTACATCTATTACTTTTATCGGAAAAGAACAGGAGTCCAAGCAAGAAGCTTCGAACATGTTCCTAGTGTAATCATGTTTTCCCAAGAAACGCAAAGTAATGCAATAAAGATGAGCCTTGCTATACAAGTTTTCTTCCCAGCAGCACTCAAAACCATTTTCATTTTCTCAACCTGCCCATCTCAAGCTTGTTGATCCATGACGGTTGCCTGAGAGCGAGTGTTATGGGCTGATCTCCTGTCTATCGTTGTCATACGTCTCATCAGCAGGAGCAGATACAGGGCCAACAGGTAAGTTAAAACACAGCTGACTCGTCCCCGGTGTAGTAATACTTATCTATCTAACGTAATGCTGTCACAGGCGTAAATCAGGTGCATGCTGTGAGATATTTTCTGTCCTTTACATTTGTTACCAGGGAAGTTGTAAGATATGAGGCTGTGAGATTAGACCGTACAACATTAATGGTCTTTTATGTAAGACCGTGCAATATACAGTACATCTGCCGTGGCCTTTAAAGGCAATTAATCGGCCATCTGTGAGAATGTCACATCGGTTCGCAGGGAACACACACTTTGGATAAAGAGGCTTCCAAATGCATAAATTTAAAAGCCCACCTGCCTTTTAAATGAGTATTATGGAGGAACCATGGTGCAGGCATGGTAAAAGATGCTAATATTGTTGTTATCTGGTTAACCTTAAGAGATACCATAGTACTTGTTGTTGCTATTTGTTAGTGTCATTTGCAAATGTTGACAGCTAGCATTTAAACAAATCTCAGAGTTTAATTCTGAACAAACTCTAAAACCTAATAACTGCCTCGTTTGGCTATGCAATAAGATTAATTTCTTATTTTATACAGAAAATAAATAAAGAGATTAGCTTTTATTCATCAGCGACACTGCCAAAGACTTTTGTATTTTCCATCTGCTTGGCCTTACTTAGCAAGTGTTTTCACTGAATGAGGCTTAATCTGTGACAGTCAGTAGAAAGCATATCTCTCTTTTTTTCTTATCCTTTTGTCTTTTTAAACACAATAATATTATGTTCCAAGGCCTACAAGAATGTTTATACTGTAGGCGACAGAGAGGAAAAGAGAGAAAAGGGGAATTAAACTCATTCAATGTTTATTTAACACTTTCTCCGCCAATGACAAGTTAACTCATCAATTAAGAGAAAACGCTGCCCTGCCAATGATGAGTATTTCGGGCAATCCACAATACCGCTATTATCCACCAGGATCTTCCGCAATTACGGAAGGCAACGCCTCAAGTGAAAGAGTAAGAACTGTAAGTTTTGAGGATCGCTCTGAATCTGATCTCTATCAAAAGTCCTTCACAAATATGGAATTATCTCAGTTTTTTGCTCAAAATTTGGTGTTTTTGAAGAAACCTATCCATAAATCAACATAGGATGAAAAGTTTTTTTTCTTTTTGAAAGCAGAGGGTCTGTTCTTTAGAAATGTTGGCCCATATTGATAGGATAGCATCTTGCAGTTGATGGTGATTTGTGGGATGCACATCCACGGCACGAAGCTCCCGTTCCACCACATCCCAAAGATGCTCTATTGGGTTGAGATCTGGTGACTGTGGGAGCCATTTTAGTACAGTGAACTCATTACCACGTTCAAGAAACCAATTTGAAATGATTCAAGCTTTGTGACATGGTGCATTATCCTGCAGGAAGTAGCCATCAGAGGATGGGTACATGGTGGTCATAAAGGGATGGACATGGTCAGAAACAATGCTCAGGTAGGCCATGGCATTTAAACGATGCCCGATTGGCACTAAGGGGCCTAAAGTGTGCCAAGAAAACATCCCCCACACCATTACACCACCACCACCAGCCTGCACAGTGGTAACAAGGCACAATGGATCCATGTTCTCATTCTGTTTACGCCAAATTCTGACTCTACCATCTGAATGTCTCAACAGAAATCGAGACTCATGAGACCAGGCAACATTTTTCCAGTCTTCAACTGTCCAATTTTGGTGAAATCGTGCAAATTGTAACCTCTTTTTCCTATTTGTTGTGGAGATGAGTGGTACCTGGTGGGGTCTTCTACTGTTGTAGCCCATCCGCCTCAAGGTTGTGCGTGTTGTGGCTTCACAAATGCTTTGCTGCATACCTCGGTTGTAACGAGTGTTTATTTCAGTCAAAGTTGCTCTTCTATCAGCTTGAATAAGTCGGCCCATTCTCCTCTGAACTCTAGCATC
This sequence comes from Misgurnus anguillicaudatus, assembly GCF_027580225.2. Taxonomy (NCBI): domain Eukaryota; kingdom Metazoa; phylum Chordata; class Actinopteri; order Cypriniformes; family Cobitidae; genus Misgurnus; species Misgurnus anguillicaudatus. The sequence goes on along the minus strand of NC_073352.2, from coordinate 16,170,869 downwards.
AACAAGGCATTTTCGCCCACAGGACTGCCGCATACTGGATGTTTTTCCCTTTTCACACCATTCTCTGTAAACCCTAGAAATGGTTGTGCGTGAAAATCCCAGTAACTGAGCATAATGTGAAACACTCAGAACGGCCCGTCTGGCACCAACAACCATGCCACGCTCAAAACTGCTTAAATCACCTTTCTTTCCCATTTTGACATTCAGTTTGGAGTTTAGGAGATTGTCTTGACCAGGACCACACCCCTAAATGCATTGAAGCAACTGCCATGTGATTGGTTGAGTAGATAATTGCATTAATGAGAAATTGTACAGGTGTTCCTAATAATCCTTACAAAAAAAAAACGCTGTAAAATTTTTTCTAGACAAACAAAATGTGGGGTTAAAATTTAAATCCAGCAAAATGAGAACAGATGAAGTGAGTGTGTATGAAAACATATATAAAAGTAGGTAAAGTTGCTCAGTGCCGACCCAGAACAGCGGGGGCGTGTAATCTGCTATTTCTCGCTGCATTACAATGGAAACATTGCCAGATCAAACATGGACTAAGCGCAAATCCAATCTCAGAATGCTGGGAATTGGGTGTGATCCCAGGTGATCAGGCTCAATGGGGTGGGTGATGGGGTTCTGAACCCCTGTCTAAAGCTGGTGAGTGAAACAGAGAAAGATCACGCAGGACTGATCAGAGCACAGTGGCTCTGCACGGGGTGACACGCTCTGATGACCCAGGCTCTGATCTGAGATCAGTGAGTGTTGATCAGTGGAGCGGAGCTGAGGAAATGGACAACAAGAGTCCCGGTGTATCCTGTGTGTATATCTAAACACCATAAGACTATAAGACTCAAAAGTCACTTTATTTACATTTCCATCAGTCGTTCACACGAGTTTTATGACTGGCCTGATGGCACGTCAGTGGACGATTAATGTACTGTACGGTGCAGACTGATGGAATCACCCATTACGGAGGAAAATAAAATCATATTTCCAATAGGCCTATCAGGTTGATACAATAAGCGCTTCTTGGAAAAAAAACTACTGTATTTATCATTGGATTAAAGAAGTTTTTTTAGTCACTGAAAGGAAAAGTTCAGTTAAAAATCATCATTCTGTCCTCAATCTGCTTATTTACATCCTTAGTGGATGCCATTTTAAAACCATACAGAAAGTTTTTTATTAAATACAAAAGGTCAATTTATGTCCAAAAAACAAAACAAAAAACATAAGGACCATTTTCAAGTTTGAAACTGACACAATGCAGGATACAGACATGCTCTACTGTATATAAATATAAGAGCAATTCTGCAGTGCTAAGGTGAGGTGAAGTTTAGCTCCTGTCACTCATTAGCTCTATACAGTAGGGTGTGCTGAAAATCGGTCTTGACATTGTTAACTTTTCTTTAAGGGTGCTTTTGTTTGTCACACTATATATGGCTGTCTGGGACCACAAGATGAATGCATTCTCTTCTCTAGAGACACTTTCCCTGTGGCTGTAGTAAAAGTCATCGTCAGCAGGCTGCTTTAAGAGCGAATCTGGCCTGATTTTGGGCCCAGGTGCAGGTAGAGAGAGGACAATGTACAGATGTTCTATGGGGGAGGACGGCGGCCTCTTAACCTGAGAGAGACACTTAACATCTGCCAATACACACTCAAATACTCTCCTGAGGAATACGTACACAAACTTACAGAGATGCACGCACAAAAATGCACACGCATTATTTAATTAAACAGCTAAATAAATACAACCCAAAAGCCATTTACACAAGGTCTTATAGAAGATTTATAGTGTCATTTTTTATTTTAAGTTGCAGATGCACTAGCTAGAGTAATTAAACTACATATTTTAGCAGTGCAACAGTAGATCATCTGTTACAGCTTTACCAGTAACAAGTTTTTATCCTCGTTTTAATAAAAGCTCCTCGTTCTGATAACACCGCATCTCCTAAAGAAATATCTGCGTACCAAACCAGTATGTGGCGCTGTAATTCTGCTACAGAGATATACTAAAAACGGAGAAGAAGATGCATAAACCTTGTAGTCCATCATTTGTTGCACACCATATAAGGAGCAAAAGATTTTGCTTTAGTACCTTCCGCAGTACAAACACACAAAATATATGTATTGGCAGTACATACGAAACCGCAAGCGTGTCGCTCAGATTTATCAACTCTGGGACCTGGTTAAAAAAAATATCGGTTACAGATGCCAAATCCATCTGGACAAAATGCCGATATGCTAATGTTTTTTTACATATACAGCTAAACCCGTCTCCGTGTGGATGTCTTAAAAAGAATAAAGCAAAAATAAAAATGAGTGGCATAAAAGTACAGTAAATGTTAAGTAGCACATTCAGTAAATGCACAACAGATGTCTACTTTTGAAGAGACATATGATCTTTTCTGAAAGCTGATTCCAGCTACGTGTGGCATAATAGCTAAATGCTGATTCACTTTGTTTTGAGTGAACTGACTTGATCCTAATGATGTGAGTAATCTGTTATGTTTATATAAAATAAGCATATCTGCAACGTACAGTATATAGGTCCTAAGCCATTGAGTGATTTATAAACAAGGCTTTGAACCGGTTCACGGAACAAAAACGAAAACCAGAAGCTTTTGATGTTTGCAAGGAACAGAAACAAAACCTTTCAAAAAATATATGTTCCAGAACAGAATCGTTTATATAAAATAATGGTAACCGGTTAATACTGTTATTTTTTCGTTCTTCGACAAGATTTCTGTGCAATACTCGGTGAAGTTCAGGATGTTTGTTTTTTTAATACCAGTGGTTTAATGGATCGCCGTTGATCCGTGATCCGTACAGATCACGACCCACGGTTCGGCTCGCTTGCGATTAGCGGATTAATACGCACATTTAAATAGGGTGAACATTTGCATGTGTTTCAAATGCTTGCAAATGTAAACCCCTAACTCTTTCGCCGCCAGCGTTTTAAAAAAAAGATGCCAGCCAGCGCCAGCGTTTTTCATGATTTTCACCAAAGTTTAATGCCTTCCAGAAAATGTTCTTTAAAAATATAAACATACAATATACCAAATGACTGCTTTCAAACAAAAAAAAACTTTCATCCTACCTTCAGTAGTTCTTTTGTAATCAGCTCTTGAATATGGGTAGGTTTCTGCAAAAACACCACATTTTGAGCAAAAAGCTGAGATAATTCCATTTTTTGTGACGGGCTTTTCATAAAGATCCCATTTAGAGCGATCTTTAAAACAGACACGAACACGCAGCCACTTGCCGTAGGGCAATACTTCCGGGTTTAAAAAGTTGCTGAAGGGTGGATAATAGCGGTATTGCGGAAAGCCGGAAATACTCGTCATTGGCAGGGAAGCGTTTTCTCTTGATTGACGAGATAACTCGTCAATGGCAGCGAAAGAGTTAAGTGATTTTAAACAATTTATCACAAGAAGGCGCTAAAGTGAGCAATTTTCTGTACGCACAGATGCACATGTGGTTGAATGTGTCCGGTCCAACTCCAATCAAACGTGATTATTCCTATGCCCTTTAAAGATCAGAACTCTGGATGTATACACTTGACAGAGAGTTGTGCTGCTGTGCTCATACTGTAGTCTATTAAAATACATTTTGCAAAAAAAGCACTAAAAATAGTTAAAATACTGTTTCTATTTGGAACGAACCAATTGTGGAAAATCAGGTTCAAAGCTCTGTTTATAAATGATTAGTAAAACTTTAAAATCTATTTTAAATGTAACTGGAAACCAATGTAAGGACCTGAGGACTGAAGTGATGTGCTTTTTTTGGTCATGGGCAAAATTCTGGTAGCGTTTTGAATGAGCCGCAGCTGTCTAATGGACTTTTAGGAAGCCCAGTAAGGAGTCCATTTCAAATATCTACCCTGCTGATGATGAAAGCATGAGAAAAAACATCTAATTCTGACTAACATGGTAGTAAACTGGTTTCTCTTATAGATGACTACTGAAATTTATGTCAAGCTCTAAAATTGCACCTTGATTTTTGACTTAAATTATTATGTATTAATAGTTATGTGTATATTTAGCCAATAAAGGTTTTTTGCACAACACCGTTTTAACTTAAAAACGGTTTTGTCGCTCCAAATTAATCTCATTTAAAAGAAAACTCACAATTTATCTATACAACAGAGTCTCAAAAGCTCCTTGCAGCCTTATCTAGTGTCTCTGAGGAAAATGTAAGTGACTGTTATCACAGGTAAGACGATGACATTTATTCTTAGTCAAGCAAGATAAATACCAATCAATGTATTGTGTTTCTTTGCTTGTTTCCTGATAAACCATTCGAAACAACACTAGGCAGCCAAGAAAAACTACAACCACTCCCATGTGAAGAAAGGATATCTTTTCCGAATCATACGTAGGGTATCATGTACAAGCGCAATACATTTCCTATATCTGTCTGTCTTCATTTGAGGTTAAATAACAGCATCTATTTGACTGATTCTTCATGAATGTGCTTTAAGCAGCACAACCAACCAAAAAAAAGAAATAAAGGTCCGAAAGTCATTTTCTCAAGCTTGAGAAAACAACGACTGAAAGTCGCTCCTGACAGAAGCGAAACACTGTAGTCTCCCCGTCAGCCCTTCGTAGACTGATGAAAAGGTTGTTTTCATATTCATGAGAAGCATTCTTCATTCGTAAACCCCTGCACGCATCATCAGCTTTTATCCCAAGCCGACTGTGAAATGGCTGTGTTGAAACTCTTTGTGTGTGTGTGGGTAAAAATTCACACCCACCTCACATAGCAATCGCCGTCCTTTTTACTCCCTGATGTCTCCTTTACTCTAGGACACTGACAGATTTATACCCACACTGAAACATTTATTTTTGGAATGACTAATTGAAGGGTTTTTTTTAGTTGCATAATCTGGGTCCATTGTCCATGAATGCTTTATTCAACTAAATAATGCCTAAAATATATAACTCAACTACAGTGAACATACTTTATTCCAAACTGGATATAATTTTTTTTATTTATGCCTCCACTGCTGAATATCTGCACAAATATTAGCTGTCCCTTTTATGTGCCAAGGATAATCCAAAGCCCTTTCTTTGGCTACAACTAAACCAAATCCACAGATCGGAAGCCATGTAGCCAGACAACACAAACCGATAGGAGCCGCTGGATAGAAGCAATAGAAACCTTAGGAAACAATTGGAGTCAAAACATAAATGTCAATTTGGGATGATAAAAGAGCTGAGAGAGAGGCCTCAGAACGCAGGAGGTAAAAGCAAGTGTGATATCACCGGAAAGCGCTTGTGTCTGTTTGTGAATAAATAGAGAGGTATAATTAGGAAACAGCCACTGAGGCCTTCTTTCATATCCTCATATCACCCTACACCCCCCTAATTTCGCTGATAACAATGTGGTTTTCTCTCGCCACAGAGAGAGTGCCAGGAGTCAACACTCAGCAGACTGCAGAGATGTTGGATGTAATATACAGCACATCCCAGCTCAGGGCCGACTCCGAGTGTGGGCTGCCCGTTACTTGTATGTTGTGAAAAACAGCAATAAACTGGAAAATAGAGGTACTTTCAGCCTATAATTACCTAGAGAGGTTTAACTTTGTGCAACTAACGTTTTACAATGCTGTTTATGTTTTTAACAGTTTCATTTCATCAGCGTTATAATGAGTTCATTATAATGAGAGGATTCTTTTAAAGTCACCATAAAATGAATTATAAATTATTTATCTTTGCATGTTTTATGCATGTGCCCTCATAATTTTTAATCAAAAATGATAACCTTCAACATTTGTTTTCAAAATTTCAAAAAGTCATATTTATGATGTATTGATTTCACAGTGATTTCAATCTTTGACATGACCTTCATCAATATTAAAGATATTTTATTTAAAGGAAAGTCCATTTTCTTCTAAAATTTCCAGATAATTTACTGACCACCATGTCATCCAAAATGTTGATGTCTGTCTTTGTTCAGTCGAGAAGAAATTATGTTTTTTTAGGAAAACATTCCAGGATTTTTCTCATTTTAATGGACTTTAATCGACCCCAACACGTAACAGTTTAAAATTGCAGTTTCAACGGAGTTTCAAAGGGCTCTAAACGATCTCAAACGAGGCATAGGGGTCTTATCTAGCGAAACGATTGTCATTTTTGAAAATAAAAATAAAAAATATGCACTTTAAACTACAACTTCTCGTCTATCTCCAGTCCTGTGATGCGCCAGCTCAACCTCACGTAATACATCATCACGCCGAAAGGTCCCGGACGACGTATGCGAAACTACGCCCCAGTGATTACAAGTGTGGAGAAAGAGGACCTTTCTGACGTTGTTGTATGTCGAATGATACTAATTAATGTCTTTGTGTCAGTTTATTGTTTAAAATCGCCCGCAAATGTGCGTTTCATATATGTAACAAGTGATCTTTCCACGGCATTACGTAATTACGTGAGGTTGCGCTCGCACGTCTCAGGACAAATTCTACGAATTGTATAACAAGAAGAGAAAGGCCTCTGAAGAAAGAAATAAGACCAGAGTGTTTTTGGGAGACTATTTCACACGCTGGCGTGCACTAGAAGCACAGGTTGGGCTTGCCACGCAAAGTTTCTACTCGACAGGTAAAGTTTGTCATGCTATTTGGAGAAATCACTGCTAGTAAAATTTGATGTAAGCTATGATTAGCGATGCTAGCCCTGGCACAAGTCACGAACCGCGGAGACACGGTAAACATGCCGACAGCAAGTTGTAAACAGAGCGAAGAGAAGAACTAGGCTCCTGCATGCTCTCTCCTGTGCACGCGTTTAATAGGCATTCCCTCTCTGGAGCAGATAGAGTGTTGCGCATGTGCATTTTTTAAAAAAAGCGGAGGGGCAATCCTTTTAAAAAATTTGGGAAAATCTTCCGCTATACCTTTAAGGTTATATTCTCACACACAAAATAACTTGGTTTTGCAAGTCAATTCAAGCTAATATTCTAGTCAACTTTTGAAGTGGATTAAAAACGTTCATCAAAGTTGTCCTAAGACAAGAACAGGTATTGGGTATTAACTTTAAGACAACTTTTAGGAAAGTTTTTGATCCACTTCAAATGTTGACTAGTGTATATTAAGTTTTGACTTGTGATAAGTTGACATAACTTACAAAAACAAGTACATTTTTTTAACTAATTTGTTAAGTTAAAGTAATTTAAAGTTAATACTGTATATGAAGAGTTTGGTTCCAAAACGCAATAAATCCATTTTTACTAATTTTGGTAAAAACATGTTTTCTATACCAAGAAAGTGACAAAATGTTAACCACTATTTTCTGTTACAAACTTTCACATAGCTTCTTTAGGTTATAATAACATTAAAAATTCAAATCCATCATTTGATTTTCAAAGATTTATTATAAAAACTGATTATTTTTCCCACAAAATCCTATAAATTGAATCAATACATAAATGTGCATTTATCTTTGCCATGCTATATATTCATTTAGTTGACTAGTGGTATACACTGATTAAAAAAATGAACATTAATGGCATTAATCACAACACTTACTTTGTCATATTAAGAACACTGTCATTGCTGCTGCCATCCTTGGGACGTCATTGCTAAACTTTTTTGTCAGGGATCAGCTGTAAAATGTTTTGGTCCTGCTAGATTTTCGTTGACTTTGAGTAAAATAATGGAAAGTTTTTCATAAGATCCCCTGAGGTCAATGTGTTAGCATGACAGAAGCTTGATGCTGTCTTGTGAGAACAAGCAACAACCGACATTTTATTCGTCTCTCGCGTAAATTATTCGATTTTGATGACTTACGTTTCTTTACGGTCACAGAAAACCACCACAGGTTAATCAATGACAACAAAAGTAATATTTAGTTTTTGTTTGTTTCTTAATCACAAAGTAGATGAGGAAAACGAGGATTTTGTGTGTATTCACGGCGCCACCATTATGGTTTACAGTGCGTTGAATGGTGCGCTGTGATTTGTTGAGCGGTTTTATTGCACTCTGCAGAAAAAGAGGAGTGGCGTTTATCGCGTTTTGGGAAAAAAGGGAGAAAAGATGAGAGAATAACATGGCGGATATTGTATTTGCGTAAAATTAAGAATTTGCTTTTTAATACTGACCTGACACAATCCTGATTTTTTAAAAATGGCGTTTATCGCGTTTTGGAACAAAACTCTTCATATGCTGATCATTTTTACAGTGCAGGATATACTTTATGTATTTTTTTTTACTGAATTAAAGTATTTCTGCTCTCCAAATATCCTATCAGTTAATATTTAGCTGCCCAACCAACACTGGCCAACCTTTTCAAACACTAACGTTTTTAAACCTTGCAAACATATTAATTCTGCTACTAAAGTTCATTTTTGTATTAAACTTTTTTTGCTGAACTTTTATGACAGAATTATTAATAGCATATCACTGTGAATAGAATAATAAAAAAGGCACAAATGAACCAATCAATAAATACACCATTTCTAAAGCAAGATGCATCGTAAACATTCTGCTTCCAAATGCACAACACCACTTTTACTTTCACACTGTAATGCAATCTGACAGAACTCATGGTCAGGTGGGCTATGTGCCAACATGCTCACATTTGCTTAGGTTGAGAGAGCTAAGCTGCACTTTACCTTTCTTCTGTACATGTTGGAAACATGTACACCCCCTACAACTTAAGTACATCAGAGCACATAAGACCATGTGTCTGAAAATACTTCTTCCAAACATATTGGGAGTTTTGTGCCGGTCTCAATAGCACAGCGTGGCAGTCATCTTTTTGGACATAGATCCAAATCTGCATGGTTCAGCTGACTCTTACTAAAAGCAGATCCCAGTCCAGCTTGCCTAAGGTTAGCACTTAAAGTCACCCCCTGCCTTTCCTGGGACAGTGCCTGTTCTGGGCAGAGTCGAGCGGAGCTGCTGAGAGGGGTGGAGTTGGCTTTCTGTACACTGCATTAGTCTCACAGTAGAGCTCCGGAGGCCCACTGGCAGAGGGAAACACAAAGCCACCATGTTTGTTTTACAGGACCAGACTCAGTAAAAGTGTTTATTGACATTTTCTGTGGTTCAACGCAAGTGTCGGATGCTGAGAAAAGATGCCCGGCTCAGCAGCCACAGTCATCAGCGAGAGGCAAGACGCGGTTTGCTCTTGTTACGGCTTGCATTTTTCTGTTTTTTTTTAGGCTCTCTCACATGAACGGTACCGTACTAAGAACAACAGCAAACAAAATGGGTCTGTAAATTCAGATATCCTTAACCCACAATGCCAGCTATTCTAGCCATACACTGTCAAAAATAAAGGTACGAAGCTGTCACTGGGGCAGTACCCTTTAAAAAAGGTCCTAATATGTACCATTTAGGTACAAATATGTACCTTTAAAGGTACATTTTGGCAGTTCAAAGTACTAATATGCACTCTTTGGGTACAAAGGTGTACCTTTTTGAAATTATAACGGTACTGTCCCAGTGACAACTTTTATTTCTGAGAGTGTACTGTATGTCTTTCTTTCTAGAGGTTGACAGATTATTTAGGTTTTAAGTTTTAACTAAGTTTTAAGTTAACTCTAGGTTTTAAGATTAGTCTAGGTTTTTGGTTTAGTTCAGTTTAGGTTTTAGTTTCATTATATAGCACATTTATACACATCTTAATTTCCCAATTTGCTTTAATAAATAATTTAATAAAAATATATAAAATAATAAGTAACATTTATCAAGACACTAATAATGACACAAATTAGAAACAAGTCATCAAAATAAATGCTACCACAAAAAAGGTTTACAGCAAACACTTCAACACTCATAACTGCATAATTTCAAATGCAAGGATTAAAAAATATTATCAGCAAAGATCTTAAAACATTAAGGGGGCCTGCCAAATAAAAATGGGATGGTTCATTTTCATTTTTGATCACAAAAATCTTACTGTTATACACTGTAAAAAAATAAAAAGTTAAATCAACTAAAAAAAATGATGGTAACACTTTACAATTAGGTTCATTAGTTAACATTAGTTAATGTATTAACTAACATGAACAAACCATGAGCAATACATGTGTTACAGCAGAGTCCTGCAACGGGTCAGGTACCCACCCGCATAAAAGTGTCTCCAACGGGTGGATTGTGACATTCCTAAAATTCACGGGCAGGGCCGCGGGCGGATAATTAACTCCGCGCGGGCGGGTAGTAATGCAAATGAAAATATGTGCAAAATTTGTATGTCTAAGGATGTGCACACCAAACTTTGAAACACGGCTGTTTTTTCAGCCAAGCGCTTTTTAGCTGTGATACTTAAGCTGTGAGCCGGTTGGTTGTTGTGATACTTGTCCCGCCCTTCCTCCACTGTGATTGGACGGCCGTGTGACAACTGACATTGACGAGCGGAGCATTTCACCCAAACTTTAATCTCTTTCAACTCTCGACGCTCAGCGCCGAGCGCGGAAAAAACGCTGACCGCCGGCTTAATTACCATTACACGCGGAACATATGACATTTGACCCATCATGTCACCACCACTACAACAGTGTGCGACCAGTTTGTTGATTCTTCTCGTAGCCTAGTTGGAGCGAGCGTTGCAGGACTCTGGCATAAAGTTTTGCTGTTGATAGCCGGAAGCTGAACGTCTTCTCTTAGAAAGCATTTCGAGACGAGACTTAGGAGCACAGCAAGGGTTGTGTAGGTAGGTTGTTCTTTTTCTTGTTTTTTTTATTAATATGTCTATTTCTGTATAGTTATCAGGTTCCATTTGTGCCGATAGGCTACTTAAATGGCACAAAACAGAGCGCACTTTAGCCTGTTTCATTAGCCTGTTTCATTAGCCTATTCATGACGCTGTTGTGATGTTGAGAGAGGTAACTTACGAGATAAAAAATAAAGCATTTTAATTGGAATGATTTTAGCATGTGTGATTTATGCGGGTACGGGTCGGGTAACGGGCCAAATATTAACGGGTCCGGGCGGGTGCGGATTTAATTTTGATATTATCACGGGTGACGGGTCGGATCTGGTGCTGAACTTTGCGGGTACGGACGGACACGGGTCTCCAAAAATGGACCCGTGCAGGACTCTGTGTTACAGTATTCATAAATCTTTGTTAATGTTAGTTAATAGAAATAAAGCTTTTAATTGTTTGTTTATGTTAGTTCACTGTGCATTAACTAATGTTAACAAGATCTTAATAAAGCATTAGTAATTGTTAAAAATGAACATTAACAAAGATTAATAAATGCTGTATAAGTGCTGTTCATTATTAGTTCATGTTAACTAATGTAGTTCACTAATGAACCTTATTGTAAAGTGTTACCAATATAAGTTACCAATTAAATTATTTTATTTTTTTAAGTTGATCCAACTTTTCACTGTTTACAGTGTTAAGTCCTATAATGTCTGTCATTTTCCTACTTATACACTTTTTCCTCAGTGAAATGTGCAATTATAAGTAAGCCATTTGTAGGATGTTTCTTCCAAATCCTTGTTGCGCTGTTAAAACCAGAGTATTTCAGCAAAATTGTCTCATCTAATGCTGTGAGTTTGGGCTGGCATTGATTTTCCAACCAGTAGAGATCCTGTTTAAACCGAAACAATCACTATTTTTATGATTTTCAGGTACGGTACTTGAACAAAAATTTCACCCTTCAGCCTTAATGTTCTGTGGTTAATTCTAATGTCGTTATTTTTTGCAGCCTTTCTCTTCATTTATTTTCCTCTAGCACAAACATGAAAACACTTAAAAAAAAAAAACAATTAAGCAGCAGCACGCCTCTAATTACTACTGCAAAACAGAATAAAATTAGCTTTTAAAAGGGGGCGTCAAACCGAAACTAAACTGTTTCAACACGCAGTTTCCTCGAAATGGTCACTTAGAAGAAATAAGTGAAACTTTTTCCTTTGCAATCGGTTCACCACAAACTCTCAATGTAGTGAATTGCTTAACTGAATCAGATGTCCCGGTGTTAAGCATCTCTCAATTTACTTAAAGACACATTCAGATGCCTACACAGAGTGAAGGGACAGAGGTCATGCTGTTTAACTTTGTCTCTTGGATGTTTATCCTTGAGGGAGGTTTAATTAAACACGGGTTGCTCGGCGGTAACAGACGTAAATGTGTTAGCGAGTAGTGCGCTGGGCTCCGTAACCAAACATTACCCTCGCATTCAGTCTCTTTGGCTCGATCCCCTCTTCTAATGAGCAGTAACAACAGTCAGAGAAGACTCATCAAATCAGCCTGAAAATAAACAGGCTTTTGAAATCCCACTCTGAAACCCACCCGCCTACACAAGCACGCAAACAGGCATGCTTCTCTGTTCTGGCTACACAGCCGTAAATACAGAAACAATAACTCACAAAAATAAACAATTGTGCAACAGCACGTCCTTAATTACTACTGCAAAACAGAATAACATTAGCTTTAAAGGGGCATGCAGTCCAATCTAAATTGTTTTAACAGAGTTTCTTCAAAGCACATAGTGATTAAACATTCATCACATTAAGATCTACGGCTGATTTCACTTGACTTTGGAAGTTGCTAAAAATAGAGGACGCTCACTCTTTGTAATGGTAGACGACGCAAACAGTAATGCTTCATACTATCTCTTTCTCTCTGTGAATCTTTCTACCATCTCTTTGAAAAAACACAATTCAACATCAATGTTTTTAAATGTTTAATTCAAAGATTAAACACAAATGACTTCACCAAACATGCACTCTTTCTTTTAACTCATGTGTGAGATATGAGGTTAACCAGGTTAAATGTGTCTGTAAAAAATCCAGGATAAAATGTCATTGTTTGATTTCAATCTTTGACGTGACGTAACTCAGTCAATATTAAAGATGTCAAGATTTTTTTTCACAGAATGCTCTTTACATTACGAAGGACGTTTGTATGTAGAAAAAAGTAAATAACTAAAAAATACTTCAGCTGGGTTTTCACTTATACAGTATGACCTCTTCAACACACTGCAAAGACTCTTTTTGTCTTGTTTTCCGTACAAATATCTTAAATTAATTTTTAAATTAAGATGCATTTTCTTAATTACCCAAGAAAAAATTTTTTTTAGACAAAAATATAACATTCAAGGCAATTTGTGCTTAAAACAAGCAATACATCTCCCAATGGGGTAAGAAAAAAAAATACTTGAAATAAGTTTACTTTTTTTCTTAAAAGGGTCATAGCATGAAAATCTGACTTTTTCCATGTTTAAGTGCTATAATTGGGTCCGGAGTTCTTTTATCAATCTAAAAAATGTGAAAAGAAACCACCCAGTAACTTTGTTTTGATAAGCCATTCTTTGCAAGCATGTGAAAAATTATGTTCAGATTTCTCCTTTTTTGTGAGGTTGGTAGCAAGGCCAATTACCATAATACCGCACCTTAATCTGCACTATCCAAGCACGGCACTGCCATTTAGTGCAGAGAGAAAAAAGAAAGTAAAGAATTGACAGCACCAATTCAATTTCAATTTCAACAAATCATTGCAATCAGTGTTTGCATTTCATCCGCTCATTTGCATTTTAAAGGACACACCCAAAAACGGCACATTTTTCCTCAATTCTATAAAATGGGAATTTTAACATGCTATAATTAATTATTTGTAAGAGTATTTTGAGCTAAAACTTCACATACGCACTCTGGGGATACCAAATACTTATTTTACATCTTTTAAAAAAATCTCATAATATGACCCCTTTAAACACTTAATTCAAGAAAAATTCTCTCACCTCATTGGCAAATATTTTTGCTTGTTATAAGCACAAATTTACTTAAATTGTATCTTTTTTTGTCTAAAAACTGGACTTATTTTATGTTAAAGGTCATTGTGCTTATCAAGAAAATACATCTTGATGTAAGATTTTTTTATATTTCTACTGAAAACAAGACAAAGTCATTTTTGCAGTGCACCGAATAGTATAATATTAACACTATATACAAAGACTAAATATAATACTTCATACATTAAAATATTCTTTCTTAAAAAGGTCAATAGTATTTTAGAATCAGATATATGTTCTTATGAATAATTGTAACCACAGCATTATACTACAGTACTACACATTCACAGTTATACATTCAACGGCACAATGCATAAAACATGTTTAACACTTAATTTTATGTGTTAAGTCGTGTGACAGAAAGCATTACACTAGAGGTGTAACCTTGAATGTGCCACATCTAGCAAAGAAGATTTTTCAAGTGGTGAAAATTGTACACACTGTATATGTTTTGATAAATATGTCATATGGTTGCTGTAGTTATTCATATGTCTTAATCAGTCTGATTCAGTCGCGCCATCCACATATGTTTTGCTTACTGACCCTTATTTACTTTGTTGTATGAAATCGTTTCTCGTGTTACACAAAGCAAAGCAATTAATTCTTCAATTTCACTGATCTAGTTTGGTGACAATCAGATAAATCCCCTAAGAGGTGTATTTAAAAGTTTTTTTTATAAAATCCAAAATTACTTTCTGTTAGGGCAGAGCTAATGAATGTCGAAAATTGGTCAGATCTATAAGAACAAAATATGTACTGTACCTAGATGTACAAGTATGTGCAATTCATGCACCAAGTCACAGTGACGTGGCTTGCAGAGCCCTGTGCCAAACTTTGCCCATGCCTAATTACAGACGACTCTGACATGTGCACCGGCCTTCAAGAATGATGTGCCCCCAAACTCCCAAAACCTTTAAATAAATAATAATAATAATTTGTGGTGAACAATAGGGACCTTTGCACAGTCCTTATCAATTTTAAATGCCCCTCTACATCAAAACTGCACTGATATCACAAGCTGTCAAGGTCAATATTTGATCTGGATTTAAACAGGAGACCAAAAAATTGGTCATTTATACACAGATGTTTTCAAATCACCCATGTATTAATTTTAACCAAAACTTCAAGATATAACGGGAGGTATGTCATTATGTTTGGGAGTGAGCTCTAACATACACGGTTACTTATGACAGGTCTACACAGACAGCTGTTATAGCTCAAAAAATGACGGTGATATCATGTGAATGTCACCAGTGTCAACACTACCCACTGGCAGAGATGCAGACCAGCTGTGCACAATTGCCCACGGGAGCACAGGCCCATAATAAAACAAAATATATAAATTAATTCACTTTCAATTTACAATCAAGAAATCATATAAGGGTCATTCTACAAAAAAGGTGGAAATGCTTGTCCCTTGCTTTTGCAGACCCCTTAATCATTTAATTTGACCTAATAATTCCATAATGATATACATTTAATAAATATTGACTGACCGTAACATGACGAGAGAGTTTATTTATTTAATTTTCTTTTTTTCTTTTTTTTTTAAACTTTATTTAAATGTCTGGTCCTGAAAATTGCCCTGTCCCTTTGATCATACATGGAAGTTGAACTGTGTACTTTTAATTTAAAACCATGTTTTTTGTAAAACAAATCAAATTTACATTTACCTTTAACCCTGTATGAATTTACGAAAACACTGAATTGGTAAAAATACACTATTACTATGAATAATATCAAATAAATATTTGTCCCCCAAATTTATGTCATTGGTGTTACCCTACCCAAAGCACTTTTATTTTGAAACAATGCATCAGCTCTTTGAAGTTTTTCATGGGTCAAGAGGTCAGTGGAAGAAGTGCAGTGGAGGAAGACAAAAGGTTTGTAAGATGTCTTACCTTATTTGTCTAAAATATCATGATATATCTAAGAATTTTGAAATAAGATTTTTTGGATGTCATTAGTGTTACTCTTTTTTATAGCTGGGAGTGTTCAGATCTTTACATAAAAATACATTATACTGAATAAGTATATGATTGTTACATCTCTGATTAAATGGCACATGGCTAATGGCAGCCATTTTGTTAAAATATTAGATTTTTTCTGTACATTGTCATTGGTGTTACCATCATTGGTGTTACCGTCATTGGTGTTACTTCTCTAATGAGTACTTCCTAAGCACTATTCCTTTAACATAAAAGCATAAAAACAAAACAAGATGGAATTTTTTATGAAAGTTTATAAGTTTAATCATATTCATTATCTGTTATTATATTCTAATTTTGTCATTGGTGTTATATTGTGTCATTGGTGTTAAACCAAGTTTTGGTGTTATGAATGTATTTTCTTGTACTTTCTAGTAATATTTTGTTGTTGATACGGGATGTAAGACATTGTTGATATTTCAGTCTTTGCATCAAAGCCTTTTTGGTTGAATATTTTAGTTTTTGTTGGTTTTAAAGAAAAAAGTCAAACTGAGAATCAAATAATTTCATACAATGTAAAGATGAAGAATTTAATTAAAGAAATATTAATGATCAATTATTTTTCTTGCTGTTATTATTCCTCTACTCAACCTTTAACTAAATACACAAGCTGTAATGAGAAAATATTTAGTATCAACATTAATGTTGTTTAAATCACAGGTAACACCAATGACAAAAAAAATGATTCATGGATTCTTTATTAAAATGTATTAAAAAGTTAAAAATAGATTAAGCTCCCCGTTTTGCGGATTCATAGATTTGACAAGTTAATTAAAGCTATTAAAGAAGTTTTGGGTAAGTTGAAAGAAGTTCATTTAAGCAAATTTCCATCCCCCGAATTCCACCTTTTCTGTAGAATGACCCATAACTTCAATAAAGTTTAATTTTAATTGAAAATCCACACACAAACATGCAGAGAGACAGTAAATCAAAAATGGCCCTCACTTTTAATGTTTAAATGTACAGATTTAAATTATATTTTATTTCCTACAATCACCCTAAAAAAGATCACGGGATGTTTAATTGTACGGGGTCTTAAACACACCACACCAAGACGAACAAACCCAACAAAAGCTCTCTGAATCAACATACTCAGACTCTCAGGCAAACTCAAAGCTCAAGGCAACATGATAATAAGCCAATTATTTAGTGGTTTATTTTCAGGCTAATTGCAAGCTTTGAAATTCCTCACAGCTGAATGTGTCATCAGATCAAGGAAATGCAAACTATATGACAAACTATGAAATAAAAATAATGCTTGGCAAGTCTATAATTTTCAAAGTAGTCATTTTCCAAAATATGATACGGATCATTATATTGTGAATAAAGTGCTTATGCTATTTGCGAAGCAGAAGTTTTCTCTTCCATAGCTTACATTGAAATCATCTTCGCAACAAACAATAAAACTGCACCATGATTAAGACAAAAATTAATATGTATTCAAAGGTTTATCCCCATTACAATACATCTAAATGGGAAGAAATGAAATAAATAATTGTGCTATTAGCATCATTAGGGTTATTGTTGTGTACAATGTAACATATCTAAAGGGTGCTAATCAAAGAATATATAATCAGAGAATCCGAATCTTCCCACGCAAATGTAAATTTCACAACACCATCGGAAAAATAGCCAGAATACTGAAAGCGTGAATAAAACTATTAGTGGTCACCTTATCACCACTGACGCTTCTACAGTATATCCCCTCTCGCAGTTTTGAACTTTTCTCATCCATAATCCTTTTGGTGAGTCTTCCCAGAAGCGTGGTGCTGGCAGTGCTGGAGTGAATTTATTTAGAGCGTGGTTAGTCTGCAAATGATTGATGTTGCTGCACCAAACAGTAAACCAATTAGAGGCATGATGTAATGTCATTTTAAAAGGTTTATAATCGCGTTGCTCCTGAACCCGGGCCCCTGATCAGCCGTAATAAAGATTTATAGCAGATCAAAGGAGAGGCTAATGCCATTAACAATAGATTATATTCCAGCAGAAATTACATTAACAACTTTTTTCCTCCCCTCCGCTAAATATATCCACCGGATTGCGGATTTGAATGCGGGGCAAAGTTTGGAGGACTTTGTTCTGCACATGGCGAGGGCATTAATTACTTTGAATGAGCACAGCTGGGCTAAGCCAGCTCAGACGTACAATCTGCTCAGTCTAGGTGATGATATAGAGAGTCAAGGAATTTTTACCCAACCTGTGAAAGTGTAATAAGTCACCATAACATAAATCAGTGTGTCTGTCTGTGTAATGTCCTTGTAGGGGAAAGCAATGCTCTTAGCTTTCTTCTTTTCCTGCAATCTGAAATTAATGTGTCAACTATGGGAACACAAATCCATTTTTCACCTTGATCTTAGTCATAAATATCATCTTTTCCTAAAATAAAACAAAACACTGTGTCCTAACAACGCATGATGCAATAAAAACAACAAATTTAGCTTTAATGTTAATATTCCGTGAAGTTGTGGTTCTGCAACCACAACAAGCTAAAAACATCAATACATTTTATTTGTTTAGTTTAAATATTTTCTGTGAAAATATTAAATAACTATTTTCTATTTTAGACAGAAAGTCTAATTGTTGCAAATGTTGTACCTAATAAGGACCCAATAGCAGACAAATGTACAGGACAAAGTAAATGATGAAAGATGTTGATGGTCACATTAGCCAATGAGATATAAGTAGAAGGGGCTTACCAGAGGGCGGCTGGGCCCGAAGTAGGTATGAATTGGGGGAGATTTGGTCCTCTGGGTGGTGCTCCAGCATGGTGTGGGAGGAGCTGCTGTCCAGCAGGGGTACCTGACACTCCCTTATGGTTGGCGGGGCTGGGTGAAGGGGAGCAGGCGGGGGAGAAGGTGCTGGGGGTAGGAGGCTGGAGGAGGGGGTGGAGGGAGGGAGGGGACGACCTGAAGAAAGGACAGATAAAACAAACTTGTTATGATCATGTGACATGACACATGAGCAGGTATCATTATACTAACATGTGTTGGACATATAACATACACTTAGATTACTGTAATTCATATAATCATATGGCAGATGAGTTGACATACTCATTGTGTGAATGCAGATACACTGGGTGACTACAAAGTCAACAACACTACATTCACAACCCATGTCAATTCCGTCACACAGTGCAGAATGAAACAGGGCACTCAAAACGAGAGAAAAGTAGGATAGGAATTTTTAGGATTTTATCCTTAAGGAATTGGCTGGATCAGAAAAATGGGTGCTCAATACCAAAATGGAGATTGATCTAAATGTAAGTTTGTAGTTGATGGTTTGTACTTGAGAGAACTAGTCCTCTCCTGAAGGACGTGGAGGCTGAAAGTCATGTTTGACCTTGAAAATATTTCAACGCTGGCATATAATGATCCGATCAGGATTTTTGGGGCAGATCACTGATCACTGGAAGAAGTATCATCTGATCACAGGGTCTATATATATTTATTATTAATATTATTTTTAATTTTTATCATTTTTTTAAAACAAGGGATCATTAAATATTAAAGATTAAACAAGTGCAATATATTACACTCCCTCTCTCATAAAAACAACTTAAACAATATCAGAATATGCTTGGTAACAGCTTAGAGTAGGGTTCTCAAACTGCCAGCCTGTGGGCCATTTCCAGCCTCCCCTTCCCCTCTCTGTGGCCGTATCTACTGTCAAAAATATAATCCGGTCCGGCGAAGATTTTCATCTACTTAATATTTTGTTTGATAATTGATTTAAACTTTTAAACTGTTCACATATCGCGTCTAAACCGCATTAAACGCAGGTCAAGCCCTTTCTTCCCTCTTTCCAAAGCACTCGGAAGGTTGAGCTCCCATGGCGTCTTCCGTGCTACCATAAGCCGAGCTCTCCATGATGACAAGGAAAACGGAATGCGTAATCAAATTTTAATCACTCATCTGCAACTCGGGTCAATCATATCATTGTCACCATGCAATCAATTAATCTGGTCAGGACTTTGAAAGGGTTCGTAAAGAGAAGAGCTGTCACTCAGCAGTACTAGTTCGTGTCACAGCTTCCAATGGCGACACCTCATAACACCATATCCTAACTAAAAGCGGCGCAATATGATCCCCGCGATAGACAATTTGGGTTCCCAAACAAACATTATTGGAAACATTATTTGATGTTGGACGGCATATGGTGTATGACGACACAAAGCCTGTAATGAAGAAGTGCGTTAATTTTTGTTGCACAATTCACAAGAGGCTCATGCAACCCATCACTTTTAAATGCATCTGAGTTCTTGGGTAATTGCCATGACATTGAAGGCAAACTTATTTTTAAAGAAGCTTGTGCAGTGAGTCCTTAGAAAGGAATTAGAAGGCTATTACCTGTCTTAATTACTCCAGGAAAGACAGCACACAAGGAAACAAAGCACCCTCTTCAGTCATACCACGTTGCGATCAGGTGTATGAGCTGTATGCTTTTAAGATTTATTTTAGAAAACTGAAATAGTGATGTATTGACCATCGTTTTAATTGGGATCAAACGCAGACTGTGCAATTTCTCTTTTAAGAGTTCCTTCAAAAAGCAGTTCAGGTATATATCTAGATTATTACTTACGAATACGCGGAAGCTAGACTTTCATCTTCCTTTCATCATCTCGAAACCTAACTGCCTGTTAGCAGGAATAGAGAAAGCTTGAGAAGTGGTTTTGTAGACAGACCTTGAATGCAAAAGTCTATTGAGCACATGTGAGTCAACTTCCCTCTTCAAACACACCTGTATGTCAGTATGCGGCCATTTGGCGATGTTCAGTGTGTGTTGAGTCACCAATAAACTTTTACATACAAACCAGCACACAAAATGCACTTCCCCTCATACTGTAATCTTTCCCTCACATCTGAAGACAAATTTATCCCTCTGCCTACAGTATATTAGCTGTTTTCAATTTCTTTTTTGATCTTATGATAGATTGATGAAATTAAGGACACGAAGAAATCGGTTTCTTGGATGATTAGCTCCCCTACTGAAAAATCCAGCAAAGACCAGCATAAACTGGTAGCTGGTTTTAGCTGGTTTAAAGGACAAGTTCGGTATTTTACACTCAAAGCCCTGTTTTCAGATTGTTTATGATGAAATAGAACGGTTTTGGCTGGGATTTGGACGTGTGCGGCTGCCCCGGGAGTTTTTGGGTGTTTGTGTTTCGCCTCCCACCTCTGCAGTGGGTTTGGTGGTGCACTGGAACAATCCTTCCTAAAATGCATTGAACTTTCGTTTACAAAGACGTGAAACTCACCGAGTGGTCGGGGGTGGTCACTGATGTGCTCACACAAAAATCGCTGCAAAATACGCATTCCAACAGGTTTTATTGTAGTTTTGTCCAACTCCATTGACTTGTATTAGATGTGCTGTGAGGTACGGTATTACTCCGCGCCGGGAACTTTGTTTCTATTCTTGCAATTGGCAAAGGCGGATTATCGCCACCACCTGGGCTGGAGTGTCTATTATTTAAGCTCTAAGCGGAAGAATATACGGGTGTGAGGTGTTTGGAAAAATAGGTCCACAAGTTAACAACGAATGCTAAAACAGCTGTTGGAAAGCGTATTTTGCAGCGATTTTTGTGTGAGCATATCAGTGAACACCCCTGACCACTCGGTGAGTTTCACGTCTTTGTAAACGAAAGTTTAATGCATTTTAGGAAGGATTGTTCCAGTGCACCATTAAACCCATTGTAGAGGTGTGAGGTGAAACACAAACACCCGAATATTCTCAGGGCAGCCGCATATGTCGAAATTTCAGTCAAAACCGTTCTATTTCATCATAAAAAATCTCAAAACAGGGCTTTAAGTGTAAAATACCGAACTTGTCCTTTAAGGTGGCAGTAGCTGGTCTAAGCTGGTCCTTCCAGCCTCACCAGCTAAGTCCAGCTAAACCAGATTAAAAAGTGACCAAAACACAGCTAGACCTGCTTGCTACACCAGCAATACCAGCTAAAACTAAGCTGGGAGATCAGCTAAAACCAGCTCACCAGCTTATGCTGGTCTTAGCTGGATTTTTCAGTAGGGTCACCAAAAATAACTATGTATTACTAACCCTCATGTCATTTCAGACAACATGCCAAAGCAGAACTTACTAAAGAATTGTTTTGTGTTCCACAGGAGATAAAACAGCAACAAACCGGTTTGGAAAGACACAAGGATAAGTAAATGACAACTCGTTATTTACAGAACAATGACTCAGAATTTACATTCTTCTTTCACTCTTCTTTAAAAAGACCCCAGGGGAAAAGTAGCGTTAAATAATAAAGAGAAAGAAGAGGAGGATATGTTTACAGTCAGCATTTTATAAAAGCTTCCATAGCATCTGATGATGGGCAAATGGAAAGCGAGAGTGGTAAAAGATCTTCACTAATGCACAGAAGAGATGGATAAACATTCTTGAAAACTCTGCAGATGAAAGAGCGAGAGTTAAGTGTGGTGGACCCTGATAAGCTAAAAAGATGAACTGAGAATATGGGTGAAATACACAGAAAAGCAGTGATGCATACGGGCATCTAATGACACAAGCAAGTGGAATTCTGGGAAGTTGCTCTTTTCAAACAGTAGACAGTAGGTGAATCAACAGACAAGTGCAAGTAATCATCATTTTCTCAGACATTAAAGAGAATAATGTGCCGTTATGTTTAAATAAAAACTAAACCACTTTATTGTTCCTGAACTAATTTTTACAAGCATCCAATGTTTGTCACACAAAAACATGACACCATTTTCAATGGTCCACTGCTTCAATAATGAGAGTATTTATGGCACTGGACATGAGTGCGTGCGTGTGTGTGTGTGTTGGGGATTATTTCATTTTTAAATCACTTTAATTACAAAAAAAGGAAAAAATTGCATTAGGTGGCCAAAAGCAATTATAGGAAACTTAATCTCCTTTGCAATTAGGCTCAGGGGCATTTTTTAACTATTGTAATTTATTTTTGCTACATTTCTATAAAGGTCAGTATAAATTGCTTTGTGTTATTAGAACAAAGCCTCGTTATAAGGGGGTTGGGGAGGGGGCACCTGTTCCTCTAGATGATTCTTCTCATTTGCCGTCCTTCCTAAATTCCTTTTATCTCTCTGGGAGAGGATAGATTAATGCACATCTGTTAACCTGGAATGCTAACTTGACCTTGAATGTCCCTGATTTGACCATGAATGTCAAAATGCAATAATATAGTTAGTCTTAATTTTTCCCATCCCAGTCTCATTGCTGAAAAGATGCTTAAAAAATGTTGTTGATGATAAATATTGTCTGTTATAGCAACTTTATGATCATGAGATCTGTTCATGGAAACAACAGCAGAAATGGATACAATTCTCATTATTTGTCTAAGTTCATTAGGTGCAGCTAGTGGTGCAGAAATTACTGACTGCAGCTTTAAACAGATCATGCAATTATGGAGTTTTTAAAAAGAGTCGTCCTAATAGTTTCCAAAATGAACAGATTTAACAGACATTTAAAGTCTACAGACTTGCCACATAAACTTAACAAGCGAGTTGTCTAACATACACCTTTAAATGTGAAAAAGTCAATCATTGCGCACAGCTGTGATGTACTAACCATTGCATTTACATGCATTGTATTCCATTTATGCATTTTATCTATAAAAAAAAAATCAAGCATCCACGTTTCCCTTTCACTGTCAGACTGGTCTTCCTTAGCTAAAAAGAGCTGTCAGCTGTACTTTAGGTTTAGTCACTCATAAGCCAGCATTTCTCACCACTGTTGCTTCTGGCTTTACTCCATATCGGCGAAATTTAATTTGAGAAAGTTGCCGCGCGTGGACAGACTACATGCAAGTGCTTTGCGATGCTTGATTTCACACGGCTCATAAATTATAAAGTTTAAGGTCTTGTTTTATTCTTTATTGATGCTGAGTCTAACTTTCCATCACTTGTTGGAGCCTCTGGGTGAGAGCGCTCACAAAATTGCATTATGTAATGTAATATCATTATGTGAAAATCATTCCGCTGCATTGTAGGATGGAAGTAGACGTGCCGCTGACCGAGCCCGTTTTGTTGGCACACTCAGACTGCGTACAAACACATTTACGGACATACGTAACGGCTCGACCTGGGTCGAGCAAGCACATGGGGCGCGGCGCAACATCTCTCCACCCATCTGGCCGGTGAGAGGATGGCGAGCAAAAGAGGCCAAAAAGCTTGGGATGAGACAGCTGGAGCCCAGTCAGATGGAAAGTGACAAATTACCACCCTAATGAGAACCATTCATCATTTCTCCCCTTTATTTTCTTTTGCACTCTTTCTCCCTCTATTTTCCTCAAAAACGCACCTTCACGTTTAGCTCAACGGGTATCCAGCACCTGCATCCAACCGCTGAAGAACTGGATGCAGAACCGGACTCAATACGGGTCTTTCTACAAAATCGGTAAAACCAAGTACAAAGTAAATAGTGCTTTTTGGTAATCTATTATTTTACTATAAGCTCAGTTGAGCTTGACCCTGTGTGTTTGACCTGCAAAGTGAAAATCGATTACATCTGCTGCTGTCTATTATGTAGTTAATATTAATCAAACAATATGGACAAAAGAAGAGACAAACTTTAGTCTGGATTATTTTCACCTCAGCATTGGGTCAAAATGGGACAAACACAGCCATTGGGTTAAATTGACCCAATTATTTTTACAAATTTGACCCAACAATAGGTTAAAACAACCCAGCATAGGGCAAATTACAACCCAAGAGGCAAGCCTTGTTCCTTTTTGACCCAACGCTGGGTTGAAAATAACTCTGCGTTTTAACTCTTTCACCGCCATTGACGAGATATCTCGTCAATTAAGAGAAAACACTTCTCCGTCAATGACGAGATTTTCCGTCTTTTGCAATAACGCTATTATCCACCAGGTGGCGCACTTCCACAACTTTTTAAACCCGGAAGTATTGCCCTATGCCAAGCAACTGCATGTCCGTGTTTGTTTTAAAGATCGCTCTGAATAGGATCTCTATGAAAAGTCCGTCACAAAAATGGAATTATCTCTGCTTTTTGCTCAAAATGTGGTGTTTTTGCAGAAACCTACCCATATTCAAAAGCTGATTACAAAAGAACCACTGAAGGTAGGATGAAACGTTTTTTTTTTTTTTTTTTTGAAAGCAAATGGTCTGTTCTTTCATTTGGTATATTGTATGTTTATATATTTAAAGAAGAACATTTTCTGGAAGGCATTAAACTTTGGTGAAAATCATGAAAAACGCTGGCGCTGGCTGGCAAACGCTGACGGTGAAAAAGTTAAGGGTGTACATATTGCTCTTCATTTATTTATACTTTTATTTAATGCTTATTTGATTAATTACTTAGAAAAAAAATAGCCTTAATATTTTTGGCTTTGATCAGAATCATCTTCTTTTTTTTGTATTCGAGTCGACAACTAAAGTTTTGATATTGTGTTGCTGTACTCCTAAGGTATCACAAAATCACATGATAATATGTAGGGAATGTGATAGGTAGTTAAGAGATGGGTATCATCAGTCAAGAGTGTCACGCCTGCGTGTCTCTACAGTGATCCGGGCAGGAAGCCATTTTACGTCCAGTGCTGCTAAAATGTCCGCCTTGCCCTAGCCCCCTTTCTGCTCTACCAGTAAACAATCGGGGCAGATTTTGTGGATGCTGTGCGTTTGGCACTGTTTTCTTATCCTGATGTTGCCTCATGTTAAACAGACTGACAGGATCCTAATTCTTACAACAACTAAGCTCGGTCAGGCCTGTCAAAACACTAACGCCCATTTCAAACACAGCCAATAAAATGCCAAAACAGTTGATAATGACACACATACAAACTAGCACAGGCAAAAACCGAACACACTTTTTTTTGCTTGATCCTTGTCTACTGACCTGCCAATAGCACAGCATGGTAAGGAAAATCAATTCCTAATCAGCAATTAGGTAACTTTACATTTATCGGCACAACTATAGCACCAGTTATGGTTCTACATAGCACTTAAAATGGTTCCCTTATGATTACGAGCCAGTGAACCAGTTTAGTGCATTTTTTTTAGTGAAGGTTAATTAATTAGACTGTAAGTCACTTTGTTAAAAGCGTAGATATTAAGCAGAACACAGCTCCTGCCATGCTACAATGTAAAACATGTTTGAAACAACACAGCACTGTAAGGGTAAGTACATAATGACATGATTTTTTTCCATGAACTACTGCTTTAAGAGTCCCTCAGGTTAAGTAAACTCTGTTGAATCAGGATGGTTAAGGCAGGCCATTTAGATTCAATTTTCATGTACTTGAGTGGCTACAATCATCCAGGCAGTAATGCATTCAGTTAAAGGATGTTCCAAATGCACGCATTTACGCTTAAATGCCTTTTTGTTTGTTTGCTTTTTTAACATGTCAGCATCCTAAATGCTTCATAATGATAGCAATTTATCATCCGTTCGACGCTATGCAGATTTATGCTTCTGGCCATGCGCTGCATCGCTCTACGCAGGTCACTGCACTTTGATCCACGATCACTGATTAAAACGCATCTTCCACCAATCACCGCATGCGTCCTGTTTCCCTGGCTGATGTATTGAGAAGAAGATCAGGATTCAGAAGCAGCCATACACTCTCAATCACACACAAACACTCTCATATTACGTTGTCAATTAGACTCGGGCCTCGGTCCTCTCATTACATGCTATTTCCATATAAATTACATCCATGTTGTCTGTGTGGATTGATGAGACTGTTATGTATTCCACACGTTTCCTTTACGGAAGGAATAAATAAAGTCCATCACTGAGAGTCCAAACATACAACTTTGTTTTAAGAACTAACTTGTGATTTTAACTGGAACAATGATATTTGGGCTTGCAGAAAATTGCATCATGGATGAGATTAGCAAATTATAAAATACACAAGACAACCATCTGTATCCTTGCTCAGCAAAATCGCAGTCCTATAAAACTTACATTCATTCAGTTGGGGGGTCTATTTAGCATTAACTCAGAAAAACTTTAATTGTATTGAAAGAAACACGTGGTGAAAATGAAACATGCAAAACTTATCGTAGGAGTGTTGAAATAAAATGAATTTGTAGATTTCAATGTGCGTAAAACCGAGTTGATTTATATACAAACAAATTGAATGCAGATATCCATAAAAATATAACTATAACTGAGCTTCCTTTCAGTAGGCTATATAAACCCAGCAGAACTACCAGTACTAGTTATGTCACTCCCAGCGCAGGGCTTAAAATATTCATAAAAAGCTTTTTTGGCATCCACACACATCCCTGCACTATGCTACACTTGTTTATTTACAAGGCTAGACAAAAAAGCTTTTAAACATTGCATTAAAAAGTAATATCAAATCTGACACGAGGACACGGCATCAACCTTGTTTCGCCCACCGAAAACTTTTTCTGCTGACGTGCACGCTAGTATTTCATTCTAGGAAGTTCACGGGACATTGTGCTTACACAAATACAGAACCTTAAGGTCAGAAGTCAAGACTGAAGTCATTAATATAAAGGTGAGCAGCTTCAAAATGGGTAACTGATGAAGTAATATCACCCACAGCCTGTTTGCTATCCATCCAATGCATGCTGCTTTCAAAACTGAAAAGCACATACTCAATCTGGCAAGCTTTGATCTGATTGGTTGGCCTTGGACAACTTCAAGTGAGCAGTCTATTTTTTTTTTAGATCAAACGAAAACAAAACACAAATGTTGGGTTGTTTTAACCAGTAGTTGCATCAAATATGGACACAATCAACTGCTGGGATATAAATAATGCTTTGCTGTGTTGTTGTTACCCAACTGTGGGTTGAAACAACGTAGCATTTAGGTTGAAAATTACCCAATTGTTGTGTTTGACCATATTTGGCCCAATTATGGGTTAAACAGCCCAATCTTTTAGAGTGTAGTTGCTTTTCATATCAGTCAGATGGTCATTTCTTTTATAAGGCTGCAATGTGGATCTATTTTAGGATGAACTTCACACTTGAATCGCAGTCAATAAATGCTCATCCACCGTTTAAACAGCTTAAAAACATCTTCCAAAGGGTCAGTATTGGAAACTAGATCTGTATTTCCTTAAGAAAAACTCAGTGCTTATAGCTGCAAAAGAATAGTGTTTGGTTATACGATAGTTTAGAAAAGTTTTAAACCCAAACAACATTTGCATTTCCAGAAGGAAATAGCAGTGCTTAAAGAATAGTGTCAACCTTCTAGGAACCTTTTTCAAAAGCTTTTCGCTTCTGGGTCTGTGTATGTGAAATACTGCATTGAGGGCTATTGAACCATTGCCATGACACTCAGCAGGATAAACTCATAATATGATTCTGTGTGGCCTTTGCAGAGTAAAGGCAGCTGTAGATGATTAAATAAATGTAAGAAAGCCAATGACCATTGGACTTTTAATGCTAAAGTAAAATTTTCAAATGCTAATCTTAAACTTCTTTTTGAAAAGTATAAACTTTAAACCGTCAGACTAAAATTGAGGAGCTTAGATTCAAAAGCCGCTAAATGCCACATTCATCAAAAATGAGATAATTATGTTAACCGAATGCTTTTAGCATGCATTATATGTTTATCAAATACTCATGTCTTAAATCTGCTTAATCCCGGCTTCAGGCCATTCGGAAATACCGGTTTGTTGGTAAAATTCATTAAGAGGCTGACAAAAAAATTCGAAAGCATATCCAAGACACACTTACAGGGTTTTGCATTAAATTATCTTTAAAGAGTAACTAAACCCTAAACCAACTTTTTTAGTTAATGATCTGTAAGAGTGGGGCTTAATTAGTGCTGTTGAGTAACTTTTTTGACATTTGGGTATAAAGTGTTTCAATGTTACAATATATGGCGTAAAAACGTCTGAGTGCTGCCTTCTTCAGGTTGAACTGTGGGTACCGCAGTTGAATTTTCCTGTTGGATGTTGCGGTACTGTGTGATTTAAGCGGTACGACCCTACGTTAGCAGGTTCAAGCTCACCACGTCCTTGTTATGATTTCACCACACACTTGGTACAAGCTCAGTTCGTCCCCTCTATCTCCGTTGGGGTCACTTTTCTTGCATTCTTTAAAATATTGCCAGTGGGTGGAGTCAGGCTCTGACCAGGTGTCTAGTTACTCTTTAAACCCATGAATAAGTGGCCTCGGTACATTATGTTTTACATTGTATGCATTTGATAGATGTTTTAATTTAAAGAGACTTAGGGGCGGTTCACACTTTATGACTTTGCTCGCGCTAATACAATATTTTAAATGTAGACGTGTGGCAGACGTGCTCAAATAGAGAGCGACGAGGTCGCGACATGCTCTTTTTTTACAGGCGCGTTGGCACCGCAGTTAGTTGAAAATGTGTCAATTTTTTTTTTAAATGCCACTATCGAAAACATGTTGGAAAGAAGGAGGAAAGCTGCGGGGTTTTAGGTGCGAAATGTGAACCGCCACTTACAGTGCATTACAAAGTACACCTTTTTATAACAGCATTGGCGCTTTTCCAATGCATAGTACCCCACAGTTTGGTTTGGGTCAGGTCGGGTCAGCTCACCTCACCTCACTTTGGCGTGGTTAGCTTTTCCATCAAGTTTAGTATCACTTCGCAGTGGGAGGGATTATAGGCGTGTCTTTATATTTGCGCTGCATACTGCTGTAACATCATAAAAGTGAGAGCGTCGTTGTACATTTATTTATTTTTCAGTCCGCCACAGTTTCTGTACAAACACCCGTGGCCAGTTGACCTGCTCCGCTGAGACTCATTGAAGTTGCATTTAAGCATATATGCGGACGTGCACGTCACAAATGTTCCGTCACAAACTGCAAGTCTGTAAAAAAACTGCTATGGTGTCCCTGATTCTAAACCTGTGGATGTTTTTCATCGCTAAAAGGGAGTTTGGGAACTTATAGCAGAGCACAGCTGACAACAACATGTTTGCTCAAGACAGCGCAAGCTAGCATAAAGGTAAAGCTAATCTTTCACATTATAGTGAGAACGCTGGTAGTGACGATTCTCTCAGACCAATGAGTGTTTTAGCGCTTGGTATCAGCTCGGGTTGCTTGGAACCCCAACCAAGGTTAAAAAAAAGTATTGGGTACTACGTACTGCACCCAATGGAAAAGCTCCCAAAAGTAAGCTGACCCATCCCAAACCAAATCGTGGGGTACTATGCAATGGAAAAGCGCCATAAGTGTGTTTCTGGGTTCGAACCCACCCTTTGCTGCGTTAATGCAATGCTCTACCACTATCTATACAAAAATTTAATGTAAATGTATGAATATCTCTATGTGCATCCCCTAGGAATCAACCCCTGCACCCCTACTAGCAGTATGCTCAGATAGTTGAACTGCTAAAAAGCCACATGAAGCAGTTTGATGTTATAAACTAACTAAAGTAGATAATTAAAATCTCTTATCATGAATAAGTCTGACAGTTCTTAGATACTGAGACACGAAAGATTAAAGATTTGACACAACCTGTGACACAACCTTTCCCACTATATTCGCTCTACCAAGCAATAGTTTAGTTTAATGAGAAACTAGTCAAGTAGAATATCGGTGTTTCTGAGCCTCGAGAACTCCCACACAGACAAACAGCATAATAATCTATAGCTGGCGATGATAAATACCATCAATTGTAAAACAACACATGCTCTGTGTCTACGTGTATTAAGCAGCGCATACGGTTCTCCTCACGCAGATCAGCTGTTTGGTGTGAAAGTAGACGAACTGTTAATTATATTCCAGCGAATTGCTCTTTGATGTCTCTGACTCTGTTAGAAAAAAAACTATTTTTAGCACACTTGAAAAGAAATTTAGTGCAAAAAAAGTTTTCTTTCTATCCTCTCATCTCCTCACCTCCAAATGTCTCCTTCACGTTTCCTTCTCATCTTCCCAACCCTCCCTCCACCTCCTCGATTGTGCGGTCTTTAGAAACCTCTCACTTGATCAAAGCATTAAAGGAAAAAGATTCCTCTCTCTATTGAGAAATCAGCCTGCCTCATAAACCACTAAAATCTTGGGTATCACCGTTTCCTTGCATGTTTATTATTTTGAATTACATGCATTTCAGCACACTCTTCTTTCTCTTAATAATATTGCTAATCAATCTTTTGTCATGTAAGTTGTAAAGCATTTCCGTTCTCTAACGTCACCTTTAGCTTAATCTGATCTGAGGTTATTACTTAAAGGAAATAGTGGCTTTGAAGTGCAGCAACATTGAGTCATGGACACAATGAATTGAAGCCAAGTAGTAAAAAAAATTATGCCAGAGATAAGTGGTGTTATATGCAAAATTGCACACTGCACATCGACTACATACATTTCACACAAATTCATTATTACTTTACAGTCTTAACAATATTTAAATGCATTTTTGTGGAAACTGTGGTTACCATGACAGTTTTTGTTAGGGCCATGTATGCAATCCTTACATGTGTGAAAAACAGATGCAAATTAGTAATATTTATAGATATAGACACTCCACATCTCTCTCTCTCTCTCTCTCTCACTCTCTCTCTCTCTCTCTCTCTCTCTCTCTCTCTCTCTCTCTCTCTCTCTCTCTCTCACACACACACACACACACACACACACACACACATGGGAGCTGTGAATGAGTGCTACTATGAGGTAAATTCATCAAGCCTTTGCATCAGCTGACCCTAAGGAGAGCGTGTGTCCCTGTGCTGGAGTGTTTAGAGAAACCCTGAACACCTGATGCAACATCTCCTGCGTGATGCCTAAAATTGCATCACACACACACACAAGTACACACGAACAGCTTGTGACCTACGATAGGCTATACAAACAATGACATTCGACAAACGATGATGGGAATTACAAATGAATCATAATCGACACAAATCGCTCTCTTGCTCACTCTATAGTAAATCATTTAAGATGAAGGATGCTCGGTTGAAATGAGATTTTTAATTACTGTATGACCTGGGGTATATTAGCAACATATTAATGTGCGCCATTAACCTAGTGGTAACTAACCCCGTCAGCTCATTAACTACATGTGATTGGACCTGGGTGAGCACAGGCGAAGCTCGAACTCTCATCGCAACCACTTGTGACAATACAGAAGCCAGAGCTGATAATTATACAGTAGGTTTGAATACGCACATGTTGGTTTCTTGTGGTCAGATACACAAGGTCTTATAATGCGAGTGGATGTTATTGCTTTCTAAGTTATTCTGAGAAATAAAAGAGAATAGTGTTTGAACAATAATTGTATTTAATTATGCAGCGATACATGTGAGATGTTGTGACGTGTGCAGGAACTGTAAAGTGCAGGTGTGGTTTCATTACACTGAAAAAAAATTCTGTAGAAATTACAGTATTTCTGGGTATTAATGGCAACTAGCTGCCAGGAACTTACTGTAGATTTTACATTTATGTTATTTACTGACAACAGTTTGTTCAAAGTTAAATGGACATGAAACATTTTCAGTCTTTATCTTTTACAGTAAGTTACTGGCAACCAGCTGCATAATTACAGCAAATTTTTTACAGTGTAGGTTTCCTTTTGCATTTTATATAAACCTTTACCTGTAAATATTATGCAGTTTACTTAACGAACAAAACATGATTGTCCTTCACAGAAATTATTTAATGTAAAGCATGTAATTTTTTAACATTAAAATATTTTATCTTATCTTAGCTTCAAATGCTAATAATAAAAAAATGGTGGTTGACTGACATATCTATTGACAGTAAACACAGACGCTATACCATTGGCTCAACAAATGACTCGAGTTTAGAGCAAGCTGGCTAGTAGTAGCGTCTTTGGGAAACATGTTTAGGATTATTATTTTTATTTGTGTCACTTAAAGAAGCACAACATGCTTAAAGGTGCAGTGTGTACATTTTTGCGCATCTAGTGGTGAGGTTGTGCATTGCAACCAACGGCTCAGTGCACTGCTCACCCCTTGCTTTTGAAACACGTAGTAAAGCTACGTTAGCCGCCACCGGACAAACATGTAATCATCTGAGACAATTTAGTAAAAAAGTTTGTCTGTTAAGGGCTTCGGTAAAAACATGGCGGCACAAAATGGCCACTTCCATGTAATGGGGACCCTCTGTGTATGTAGATAAAAACATCTCATTCTAAGGTAATAAAACATAGTGGTGCATTATGAAAGGTCTTTATGCACCCCTAATCATAGTTTTGTATAATATTTTGCATTTATGTCAAGGGATCCTTCTACAAATTACACACTGCACCTTTAAATATACATTATGTGTTGAAAATGTACTTTACTGCATTATACTTTGCATGTTATACAGTAAAAGTTTATAGAAAGTGTCAACAAATATATATATATATATTTTAATATAATATTGCTTAAATGTAATGCATATAACAAAATCACAAATTCTTCAAAAAATATATGACACACAAAAACAAATCTCTTTTACGTACGCCAAACGGATAACGGTTCTGTACGTTCCCTTTATAAACACGCACAGACAGGTTCGTGTGAATGCCTACTCATCCATAAAAACACATGCTCTTATAAACACAGACATATCCGGACAGATGGCTGTGTACATTGAAAAGATAGGGTGCTTCAATGCACCTGCATACTAAACCTCACCGTATCACACCATAATATTTCAGACAGTTCTGAACAGCATTCGCTGCAGAATAAATATACGAAAGCCCACTTTTGACCTTGTGATAACCGAGCAGGGCTGTACGAAAACTCCATAATCTTCCTGGGACATCTCCCACAATCCATAACAAACTACACGCTTCACCCAACACCGCAATCAACACGGACCCCAGAGTCCCACCAAGGCAAAATGCTTGACCATACAGCAAACCACCAGTGGCTGATGTTGACAGATGACATTATATGTACAATAAAAAGCATCTTACCTTCTCCTCTCTCCATACTGCAACAGTCAGCTTTGTTTCACCAGTTCATGACAGCAGAACAATGTACGTGTCAGAATGTCTGATTCATTCATTCATTCATTCATTTACACTGGGAGACACTGGTATACAGCTTCAATCTGCTGTCAGTGCTTCACTTCTACTGTCTGCTCAAAGACACTTCAGCTAAGAGTGAGAAGCTAAAGGAACTCCCACTCTCTTTCTCTTGCTCTCTCTCTCTCTCTCTCTCTCCTTCTTTTCTTCCCTTGGGTCCAGTTCCTGCATGTATACTGTATGCAATTAGCAAGAGGTCTCTGTAGCGTCATGCTCATTCAGACGCCTCCGCAGTGTTTTGAGCCAAGTGGATTTTGAATTAACTTGCAGTCAAAAAAATCTTTGATTATAAATTGCACGATTATTGTAGTGTTTGTCTAAAACACTGTGAAATAAATATTACAACATTTCATATATTACATGCCTAATGAGGTCAGTCTAATGAAGGTCATTTGTTTTACACTGAAAATGTTTCATCATCCCTCCCTCATGTTGCTCAAAACTCAAACTCTTTCCCCTGTGGAACACAAATGGTGTCAAAATATCAAAGCTTGTCTTCATACAAATGATCATTACTAGCATTATTTGTGACCCTGCCAGTGAAAATAAAAATATAAAAAATAAAAAATATAAAAATCATCCTACATAATGTAAAGAAAATTCTGTGAAAATATAACCTTGATATCTTTAATATTGACTGAGGTCATATCATACGTAAGGAATAATTGACGACGGGCCATTGAATTATAAGAAAATAATGCACACCAAGGTGGTAATGCGGCACGACGCGAAGCGGAGTGCCGTTACACCGCAGGTGTGCATTATTTTCAAAAAATTCAAAGGACCGGAGTCAATTATTCCGCCTATACCACGGTTACCACAAACATTGCTCTGGTGCCTATTTTTAAGACATTTGAAAAGTTAGGTGTGCGGTTTACAGAAAAATAATCAACACCCATAGAACCTTTCTCAGCCAATCAGAATGCAGCATTCAACAGACCCGTGGTATAAATTTAAATAATCATCAAACCTTAATGCTCATCACTTTATTAGATTATGAGACTCTATCTTGCATTTCACAAGTTAAAGTCAAAACTTTTATAAAAAAAAATAAAAAGACAAGTAGGGGTGCACGGAGCAAAAACTAACGTGGGATTAGTTGTAACATGGACTGTTTACATTGTTGCACAGGGTTGAGCGATTTGTTTAACCGTATTTTTTGCATGTTGCCAAAAGATGCTCTCGCACAAATTTATGGAAAGGTATAGTGTTTTTCATAGAGTTAGAGTGTTTTGATGGCATGTAGGTATATTTTTTCATCATATGTTTTTTCGGTTTCTGGCTTGGGTGTGATAACATTGTTATGTCATCTTAATCAGTGTCTTGTTGATTAAAACATTGCATAATTTTGAAATATGTCTGCAGGTTTTTGCAACTTTTTTGGAAGGCTTGAAAATATTTTGACCTAAGCGGGGTTAATTGTAATGCTGTGTTACAACAAACCCCTCAGCACTAACAATATATGTAGTGAAAACCGCTAACATTAGTGTAATTCTTGCAGTTGTTTTAAATAGGCTACACATGAATGATTGCTGGCTGCCAACAAAATAAATGTGCATGTCTTATCAAAAATTGTGGCAAAATTAATTATTGTTCATATCTTTAATATTGATTGAATAAGGTCAAGTCAAAGATTAAAATTATAATGAAATGAATGGCTAAATCAGACTTTGATTTTCATAGATTTTTCATTAACATTACATTTTGAGACTTTAGTATGGTTTTTACAGATTGGGTCACATATAAAAATGTTTTTTCTTTCATAATTGTGCTTTTTCTCACATATTTAGACATTTGTATCAATTTATAATTGAACTATGGTATGAGGGATGAATAGTGTAGATACCTGTCTATTATACACAGATATATAAACAATATCCACTTTAAGTATATAGACAAAATAGTATTGAAATATTTGCCTGCAAACTTAATTTTTAGCAAGTGTTACAACTAACCCCACATATGGGATAAGTTGTAACATTTGCACTTCTGTCACGTTTGGTGTAATTGTCCAAGAATGGTAACTAATAGAAACAAACTTCAAATGTTCATTTGTAGCAGAGATTTGTGTTTATTCTTTAAAAATATATTGAAGCAAACTCAAATATTTTAATGATTGAGACAAAACCAAAAAGCTTTAAATTTGGCCCCCGCTCTCCCCCACTGTATTGTATGTTTGTGACAATATCCTCATATTTGGCCCATGGTTTTCAAAAGGTTTCTTTTTCCCATTTTACATATTTACTCTCATACAGATCGACGACTTCATATTTTACATTACTCATTCCTGTATCGTGTCTTAAAGGAACAGTATGTAGGATTGTGGCCAAAACTGGTATTGCAATAACAAAACTTGTGGCCAAAACTGGTACTGCAATCACACAACTGGTGGCCAATACACAAAATGACAACATAAACATCAGTTGAGGGCTGCAACTCTAATTTTTAAATGACAATATCCTGACCAGACCACTGTTGTGAGTGATATAAGTATTTGAAATGAAAATGATTTCTTAATGTCTAGTGACATATCAGGGCCATTTTATGATTAATTTATATAAATTTCTTACATGCTGTTCCTTTAATCCCCGAAAGGAAAAAGCTATAAAAACAAGCTTCAAATTCATACCTGGTTATATACCGTTGTACGTGTAGAAAAAGCACTCAAGTGACCGTGTTCTTCGGTGCTCACAAGGTATGGACCCCATACATTATACTGAGTGCTGTAAATAAGTGTGAGGGGTGGGCGAGCAAAGGCGAGAGAGCTCTTCACTCTTTGTCTCTTTGTCGCAATAATGTCCTGGTGATGCGCATCACAACAAAAGTTCTTCAGATTCATTCTGCCTAGTTGCAGCCTCAGACGACACCCCCACAGACTGCCCACAGACTATTCAATCACTATCTGATGCACACTGCTTACAAAGTTGCTTGTTGAAATATAACATTTTGAAAACTTTTTGGGGTTACTTTACTAGGAAAGCTCATACGTCCCCCCAGCCTTAAAACAGTCAAGAGCACTTCTGAGAAAGACCTAATCACTGTTTGCCAAAATTTGGAAGGTAAGTGTCAGCAAATAAGATATTCAAAGATGTTTTTGAGGTACATAGTAACAAACTATGAAACTATATATAACTGAAAGTAGAATGTTATATTCTGCAATACATTTTCTGCAATTTTCTATGTTTGTGCCGAGTGAGTAAATATTTTTATCCATGTTTGTCTATATTCCACTTTAGACAACACTGTCCCTTAATAGTACTATACTGTGAAAGCAAAAAGTCACAATTTAAGCAGTTTAAAGGGACAGTTCACCCATAAATGGGAACTTTGTCATCATTTACTTACCCTCAAGTTGTTCCAAACAAAATATTTGGTGGTGGTCACCCTAGTTTGAAACACTAGGTGACTAAATGATGACAGAATTAAACAACTTTTGAGAAAGTACCACTTTAAGCACATTCTCTTGTTCATGGTCAGATTGTACTATGGCCCAGATTTTTCAAGATTTACATTCTGCCTCACATTCACTGCAAGGCAAAGACGCTACCATAAGACACAGTTGTTTTTCAAAATATTCACCCTCTGGATAAAGACGAAGAGAGGGAGGAGCTGAGGAGTAAGGACGCTTTCTCGTTCCCTCCGTGCTGAAGATTCCACAATGACAAGATCTTGACATCTTTCCAGGGCTTGCCAAACATTCCCCCCGTATGTCCGTGTCTCTGCATGTCTCATTGTGCGTAAGTGTGTGTTTGGGCAAGCGTGTGTGCGTACCGAAAAAAGAGGGGGCACGTAATTGGCATTCCCTTGTGTGAGCCCGGTGGTATAAAACCAGCAGGATGCCTCTACCTTCATTAGGTTGAGCTGATGATCCAGCTGCACGCTGCAGAACAGGCATTTTACGCGCCATCTCTTTATTCTGCTTTCCCTTTTGTACTCATCCTCCCCGTGTTTAATTCTTTCATGTTTAAAAGAACAAGCAAGTTGCAGTCAAAAGTTGCTTCCAGCCAAATCAACAAAGGGACTTATACTGTACACTTCAGTGCCCCCTCTGCCCACCTCACATCTTCTGCACCCCGTGCCAAAATTCCAGCACCCATCTGGAAGAAACATATAATAATGTGTCCAATTATGATTCAGCAAGCCCAAACTCAGATAATTAACATTAATTCAGTGACAAATGGATTTGTCTTTGAATAGTCCTCCGCTAAGGCTCAGCTGCATTCAGAACAGCAATATGCTGATTGCTTATTAAAAAATACTGTAATAATGAGCTAAACAATTTAAGATCAAACTAGTTTGATTCAGCCTGTCTTAACCTTACAATTCTGATCTGGAAAAACAGACCTAGCTTCACAATAGAAAGAGAAATATAAAAAGACAGAGATATGTGAGAAGAATAGACAGGAAGACAGCAAAATAGATTAAAGAAATTGGAGGCGTTTTGGGACATTTGACTATGAAGCTATGAATAGAATAATCTCTAGATTCTCATCTGCAGAGAGCACGACTCGGATTCTCTAGTCGGCATCGGATTTAATTGGGAGTGACAGACAGCGGTCAGGACATCACTGAGATGTGTTTCCAGCAGTTAATAGACTTTCATCTGCCCTGGACCAATTCTTTAACACCTGTTCGACAGAGGAAACGGTCAGCCCCTAAACAAAATCAAAGCCTAGTGTTGATAGACAATCAACACTGGGGAGACAGCGGAGGAGGTGAATAGAATCTCAACAGCGTAATTACAGTCTGACACAATGACAAATCCAAATGAAGTTGAAATCGAGCTTACTTATTTGTGAGCGACTCAATCGAACTGGGATGACAACAAAGAAGAAACACGTACAGTTAATAAACAAGTACTGAAAGAATCACTGCGAAATGACAATCTGGTATTGAGGTGTACAATATTTTATCATGCCCTAACCGGTTGTGATGTGAGATATATGAATAAATCAATAGATGCATGTCCATAAAACATTTCTTATATGTTTTCATCAGTTTTTTTTTCAAACCAGCTGTTGCTGTCAACAACGCAGGATAATTTTTTTTTTCAGTTGCCTCCTTTTTAATTTTTGGGCAAGATTCAAGCAAGATTTGCTGAAGCAATGAAATGCCACAACGTGTGGCTTCATGCCCGTCTCAAAAGAGGTATAGGATACCTGTGCCGAATTATAACACTCCTTTAATTTTTATTTCACCACACTGACTCTCTTCTCTTTGGCTCCATGCAAACTGCAGCTAAATTCAGTTGTCAGTTCACCTTTCAGTGCTTAATCCTGTTATGTACACACAAAGTTCAGTAATTTACGGTAGTGACGACTGCTTTCTGTCAAAAGAATTCCTCCAAAGGTAGTGCAGGTAATGACAACTGCAGAAATTCAAAGGACTCTAAACGATCTCAAACGAGGCATACGGGTCTTATCTAGCGAAAGATTTTTTGGCAAGAAAAATAAAAAATATGCAACCTCACATAATACATCATCACGTCAAAAGGTCACGTATGACGTATCGAAACTACGCCCCAGTGTTTACAAGTGTGTTGAAAGAAGACCGTTCTGACGTTGTTGTATGTGGAATGATACTAATTAATGTCTTTGTGTCAGTTTATTGTTTAAAATGGTCCGCAAATGTGCATTTCATTTATGTAACACGTGACCTTTCGACAACATTACGCAATTACGTGAGGTCGCGCTAGCTCGTCACACAGCGAAGGAAAAAGAGAAGTTGTGATTTAAAAGTGCATATTTTTTATTTTTCTTGCCAAAAATGATAATCGTTTCGCTAGATAAGACCCTTATGCCTCGTTTGGGATCGTTTAAAGCGCCGTTGAAACTGCAATTTTAAACTGCATTAAAACTGTTATGTATTGGTGTCCATTAAAGTTCATTAAAATTAGAAAAATCCTGGAATGTTTTCCTCGAGAGCATAGTATCTTCTCGACTGAACAACAGGGAGACATCAACATTTTGGATGACATGGAGGGTAGTAAATAATCTGGATTTTTTTTAAAGAAAATGGACTAATCCTTTAAACATGCATCAGGAACATCAACATTAAATCACAGGGAGAAAAAGGTATGAACGTTTCATAACCTGTGTTGCAACAGTTTATCAGCTAACAAGCCCATGATAAACCAAAATAAATCCTAATGCTTTACGTTAAAAACAAGACCAAAATATCATGACCGGCACCTTCCCACTTAATTAACTACAAAAACATTACTTTGTGAGCCAAGACCCAAAATGGCAAAGCCTCCAATTGGCAACACTGCAAGACAGCGCTCTCTGAAACAGCCTCACAAACATCAACAACTCACAACACCTCTGTAAACATAACACTAATATTACTTTGGTTAAAGGGATAGATCACGCCAATTTTTTATTTTATTTTATCATCATTTACTCACCTATATGTGGTTCTAAACCTATATGCGTTTCTTTTGTCTTGAACACAAAAGAAGATACATTTTGTTTATTTATTTATTTTAATAAATGATGGTAAGCACACAGTAAACTCTACCCATTGACTTTCATAGTATATGTTTTTTCTACTATGGAAGTCAATAAGTACCGTCAACTGCGTGCTCATTTATCAAAATATTTTCATTTGTACTATTTAATTATGTTCGGGAGGAGCATGGTCATGTGATCCAACCAATCAGCGCGAAGAGGTGCCTTTAAATAGCCTCTGTACCGTGACGAATTTTGCAGCATCCCTCCTTCACCCCATCACCTCACTCATCTATCCCAGTTGGGGGGGTACTCTGGGTTCGGGCTAAAAGCCCTCCCCTCGGACAGCAAAATATGCTTTATCTCATTCCCTATCGATTACGTGTTAATGCGAACTCGTGAATCAGTAAATGACAAATTTGACATTTTTAGGTGAACTATCCCTTTAAAACAGCAATTGTAAAACACACATGACAGCAGAACGTGGCTATGGTTAACTCTATGTCAATTATCATAGTTTCGGGAGTAACTTTATAGTGTATACAGGGCCTATGTTGCTCCTTTCAACTCTCTCTCTCTCTCTCTCTCAGTTTACATCTCCCCTTCTTCTGTCTTGATGTGCAGACCCTGTTCATATTTCGCTCCCTGTCTCACTCTCTTTTCCATCAACATTAGTCATCATAACACTCCAATACTGCTCCTATAACAGTCAATACTGACAGCATTATGAGCAGATCATACAAAAGGATGAGAGAGATGGATGTTTTCCTGTGTGTCAGAGCTGTCTGTCTTTCTCTCTCTCCGTCTTTCTCTCGCCAGAGATTCATACGGGATGCAATCACGACCAGTTTGCACTTGGCCTTGCGCACTTGCAGAGGGGAGCCAAGCAGAAAATTGTTTTGGACATTGTGATGAGAAAAGGCCTTTTTTAAATTTACATATTTAATGCAGCAAATCAGTCAAGAAAAAGATTGTTTAAGTTTTGCATTTTATTATACAGTGTTCATAAAAGACACATCTGTCTGCAGTGCAGTAACAGTGGTGTCCCATTCCATCGCCTGTGTCTTAAATCAGGGCTTTTGGAAGCAGAGCAGTCGCACTGAGTCCAGCAGACATCATAGACTCATTCAGGATGCTGTACTGTAAGTCTGCAGTCTTTTTATAATTTTTATAACAACTTTATGGGAGTTGGTGGCAGGTTATTACCGTTTTTAATTTAAAATTTTTGTTAGTTTCACTTATAACCTGCTAGCTTTTTGGTTTAGAGGCTGTTAAAGTTAATGCTTTCAGTATTTACTTGACACTTAAATATGTTTAATGGTACCAAACAAAGTTTTATAAGTTGCATTTTATATAGCTAAAAATGATCAATTTTATTTTATTTTAGTTATTAGAGTTACTGAAATGTGCTTTAGTTTCAGGTTCTACATTTTAGATACAAAAGTTTTTTTTTAATGCCAACTGCTTTGTTTTTAAAGACGAGTTCTGTATGAGACAATCAGAGCAGAACAGACAAATGTTATCTACAAATGTACAGACAGACACACATGAACGCACACTTTATATATGTCAGACACTAATGTCTTCAGATGACGGCAGAAAGTGGCGTGCTCTGGTCTCCGCGGACACGTTGAGAGGAACCATTGACGTTAATTAACCTCGCA
Source organism: Misgurnus anguillicaudatus (assembly GCF_027580225.2). NCBI lineage: Eukaryota > Metazoa > Chordata > Actinopteri > Cypriniformes > Cobitidae > Misgurnus > Misgurnus anguillicaudatus. Next base: position 16,129,079 of record NC_073352.2, on the reverse strand, counting down.
GGGCTTCATGACAAATTAAAATAATGATTAATAAAGTAAACAATAAGTCCAAAAATGAAATTTACTTATTGTACAGCTGTGGCCAAAAGTTTTGACAATGTCGCACACTTAAATTTACACAAAGTCTGCTACTTCAGTGTTTTTAGATCTTTTTGTCAGATGATGTTAGAGATTTTTGTTTGTCCACCCGCCTCTTGAGGATTGACCACAAATTCTCAGTAAGATTAAGGTATGGGGAGTTTTCTGATCATGGACCCAAAATTTCAATATTTTTGTTTGACTCACTTGGTTATCACTTTTGTGTTTTGGCAAGGTGCTCCATCATGCTTTAAAAGGCATTATTTGCCAGCATCATCTCTAAGGGTGTTTTTGTATCAATCCTCAAGATGGTCAATCCTCAAAAGACAGGTGGACAAACAAAAAGACAAACTGAGCATTGACAATGCAAGAATGGGCTGCCATCAGTCAGGATGTGGTCCAGAGGTTGATGGACAGCATGCCAGGGCGACTAGCAGAGACATTGAAAAAGAAGGGTCAACAACGCAAATATTGACTTTTGCATAAACTTTGCATAAACTGCATAAATGCCTTTGACACTTGTCACTTGTAAAATGTTTCTAATTATACTTCGGTATACCATAGTAACATCTAATAAAAGTTTTGAAAAAAAAAATACTGAAGCATCAGACATTGTCCCACATTGCAGTATGGTGAAATGAGTAGTACCCAATGGTCAACTACAGGGTTTCCCAAATTGGGGTTAGCGAACCCCTGGTGGTTCGCGGGGAATCACAGGGGGTTTGTGGGATGTTGAAAAAAAAACAATTACAATTAAATCTTAAAATATAAATGAATACTTTTAAAATCTAAAAAAACCCTAAATAAAACACTAATAAAAAATATTTTTTGTTATTTGTTTGATCTGCAAAACACAATATACCAGAAAACTGAGAACCCATGCAACATGGACAGATAGGTACTATTTTATAAAAAAATGCTATTGATAAATAGATTATTATTTTTTAGTTTAATATTTAAATGTGCATTTGAATTATTTAAATATTTACTTCTAATACTACATCAAGTAAAAATTTAGGTCAAGGGGGTTCGGCTGACAAGAAAGTTAAAAGGACACTTTTTTTGAAAATATTTTCATTTTCCAGCTCCCCTAGAGTGAAACATTTGATTTTTAACGTTTTGGAATCCATTCAGCCAATCTCCGGGTCTGGCAGTACCACTTTTAGCATAGCTTAGCATAATCCATTGAATCTGATTGGACCATTAGCATTGTGCTCAAAGCGTTCAGATATTATGGCCAGACCCGGAGATCGGCCGAATGGATTCCAAAATGGTAAAAATCTAATATTTAAATCTAAGGGAGCTGGAAAATGAGCCTATTTTCAAAAAATCCCTTTAAAGTACACCCATGGTATATTCACCATATCAGGTGAATCTAAGTGCAGATTCATAAACACTCTGATGCAGAGAGGGAGGAGTTTAGTAATTCTAGGTTGAATTAATAGATGAAATAAGTGACGCTTCATTGAATTTATATATCTTACATCTGTTGTTTTAACTGAATGACACTTCATATTCTAAAACATGGCTGCACGTTTTGTTTGCTGGAGTGCAAACTGCATATTATCCTCATTCTTAATCCCATCTACACCTCACCTCAGGTTCTCTATTCCTTCATTTCCTTTTCTTATTCATCCCATCTGTCCTTTCCTCCATCTGCTTTCATTTCTCGTTTCCTCTCCGTCTGTATTTGTCCTCTGTACCGTTTCCTATCCTTATGAAGTGCAGGCGCCACTGTAGGAACCTGATCAGCACTATATCATCTCCCTCTCACTCTGAGACACACACTGTGAAAAACGTGTACGTGTACGCACACGCACAAACACAATGTCTTATTTCAGCACTTCTCCCTCTCTTTCCTCACCTTACAAAAAGACAAGTAAGAAAGGTCACTTAATTAGCACATAACCTAACATTCAAACACTCTCTTAACACAGAAAGAAAGAATGCATTCTCAGAATTGTAATGCATATTTCAATCCTGGATTTTTGCTGCTTGCTCAATTTACCAAATTAAAGTGATTTAATACATGATTATTTCATTTTGTTTGCGTTTAAAATAAGCGAATCATTTCTTTTGTTTCCAAGAAATCCTTGTTCCCAGCATGCCTTGCAATAAACTGAATGTGGAGAGTAAATGTTAAAATGAAATGTTATTTTATGTGGAGTGTTGGGAAAAGAAAATATGTTGAAGGAGGTTTTGTTTAAGTTTAGATTAATCTCAATGCAGTGTCTTTTCCTACTTGCACTCAACCAAAACCATACATGTGGCTATTTGTTTGCAATATTGAATTTAGTTCAGAATCAGTTAATTTGACATTTCTAATTCATTTAGTTAACTCATTTACCACAAATTCTTTATTAGTTAAATGTTACTGCTTGAAAACCCATTTCTAATGTGTGTACCACTGTCCGCAATTTACTTAAATTTAGCCAATTCATTATATTTTAAATGCTGTTGTGCAGTCAAATATCCTCCTGTTTTGTCCCTCGCAATTTTAACTAGGAAAGCGATTTCGACGCACGGTATAGCTGAGCTAATCTATCCGTTTTCCTCTCTTCAACACTTTCAACCTCTCTCTCCCCTCACTCTTCTTGCTGAGGTTCTTGTTTCTCTTTTTACGTGGGTTGAGGGATATTTTGTGCTTACTGACTCGCTGCCTTTCTGCTGAGATCTAAGGCAGCGTTTCTGTGCCGCGGTCTCCCGCCGCGAACCACAGCCACTCTCATTGTGAACGATTTCCCAACCGTGACTCGCCCAGACTCACATTCATCCATGTTCTGACTCCACAGCTCCACGCTTAATATCTTGCCAGCTGTTTTGATGGCGCATGCCGCCTCTAAAAGAGCTCCATTTTACATAAACAGTGGATGAATGGGAGTCATTAGCCATGCTAAGCTAATGGAGGAGAACTCATCCTGTCCTCTGGTGCGTTAATAGCCTGGGCGTCTTCTAGAGCGAGAGGGCCAGAGTCTCTCTCAGGACCCATATAGTTTAATGAACTATAACCCCCTGCGTCTTAGAAAACACAAAGCTCTATGGATTAGTGTGCATCTCGGCAGCGATGGAAATGCGGTGGTTTTTGTGCTGAACTCTGGGAGGTTTTCATGAGCCTGCCGGTAAAGCCCAGATTAAACTGAAAGCAAATGGAAGTCAATCGTTTTCTGTAAAAGTTGACAGATTCCAGTGACATAAAAAAGTGGGTGTGCCCACTGCCCAGACAGTTAACAAAGACGTGAAAAGTTTAACTTTGTGCAAATAAAAAGTGACATTACGCGGTGATTACTAATGGAGTGGAAGAAATTTGAGGTCACATGCTCCGTATCCTGTAGCAGCAGGCTGCAAAAGTTAATGTTACTATATTAATCTTCTATAAAATGTAAGTCTATGCTTATATGACGGGATAAAATGATGTCTAGGTGTTGCATTACAATTGTTCATGTTTTATAATCGCATTATGCACAGTTAAAATTAAAGAGGTCATATGATGCAATTTCATGTTTTCCTTTGTCTTTGGAGTGTTACAATCAGTTTGTGCGTATAGAAGATCCGTAAAGTAAAATAAATTAAAGCAATAAGCCCCAAGAAGCAGTGGATTACCAGTGCATTTTATAACAGCTAAGAGGCGTTGTTAGGCGCGAAGCGGAGTGCCTAAAACCCCCTTACCTGTTATAAAATGAACTGTAAACCACTGCTTCGCGGGGCTTATTGCTTTTATAAAACAGTTACTTCATATGCATTTGCAGGATTTAATAAAATAAAACACAAATAAGTTGAAATTATAAAAGTCTTGGACATACTTAATAGGTAAGCATCATGCTTATGTACACTGTCAGAAAAAAAAGGTCAAAAATGGTCCCTAGTTGCCACTGGGGCGGTACCCTTTCAAAAATGTTTACAAACATCTAATAAAAATTACAAAAAGAGCTTTTCATTTACACATTCCAATTCATACTGTAAACATTTAATACTTTTGATAAATCGCAATAGTAGAAATGCTGATCAAAAATGCACCCATCGTATAGATATATCAAAATGATTTCACGGAAAGTCACGTTATAGTCACGAAAAATGTAAATAATTTATTTGTGTCCATGGCACGAAATTCAGCTTTTTTGCGTGCCTTGAACACAAATTTCTTTTTCTATAAATAGTGTTTTCGTCTCTGTGGCAAGACTTCTTTTTCGTTTCAATTTATGTGTTAATTTAACAGAAAGTGATTCTTAACCTAACCCCAAGGGACAATGGTAGGAAAATAGGAAAAAGACAATGAAAAACAATACATAAAATGACACGAAAAAGAAAGTCGTGACACGGACAGGAAAACTAATTTATAAAAATTGCGTACCAGTGACACAAAAAAGAATTTCATGTTCAAGGCACGTAAAAAAGCTACATTTCATGCCATGGACGCAAATAAATTAATCACATTTTTCGTGACTATAATTTTCCGTGAGATCAGTCTGAGATATATTTAAGAAAGATAGAGAAGTAACCAAAATAACCATTCAGTGTGTGTTTCTTAATCTTTGACGAGCATTTTCTCCTCAACTGTGTTGTTTGCATCACAGCTCAAGGGTGAAAAACGTCACTATGACAATTATCATTCTGTCAGTAAGATTAGACAAATAGCTGACAATGAATTGAAAGACAAAACTCAGATAGTTTGGCTCTCCTCAGTCGGTCTTGCACCTGCAGCGATGGCTGCTGGGTAATGTAATGGAGGATGCTGCTCTAAATGTTTTCATGCTCATTGTGTCTGTGTTGTGAGTCTATAAAGAAGCTGTCGCTCTTCATTAGCTTTCATTTGGCTGTGGAAGACCTTTTCCGTCCGTTTTTATCTCGCCCTGTCTCTCTCTTTCTATCTCTCTCTCTCTCTTTCTCTCGCTTACAGCTATCCACATCTGGAGGCTGCAACAGGAAAAAGGGATTCCTAAGACAGACAACGACTCTCTCTCTCTCTCTCTCTCTCTCTCTCTCTCTCTCTCTCTCTCTTTTGAAAATTAATAACAAAAAGATTGAAGACTGCAATCATGTAACTTACAATAAACGCTTTCATCTCTGGCCCTACAGCACAGATAAAACCAGATCTAATGACACTGATGTAGCATTACCTGCAGACAGAAGTGAGTCAGCATCGTTCCATCTGAATTTTAAGAGTTTCTGCATTGATACAGACTATTTTCTATCAGTGCATTTCTATCTGAGATTTATAGCTTAAGCGCAGACCGCATTGTCATTGCTAACAAAGAGGGGTGAAAAAAAGGAAATTCAGAGAAAGAAAACCCAGAGGAAAAAATTGGACAGGCAGACAAATTTTGCTCTTTGTCAGACACACTTAAAGGGATTTAGTGTCTGGAATGATGAGACAGTCGCATCTTAACCATTGACTCCTTTAAGCACACACACACACATCTCTGTTCAATGGCGTGTGCATTCAAGCTGTGCATGTATTTCAATATATTTTTTGCATGATGGTCAAAACGGCTGATATGAAATCAATGAAGATAAATAAAGCACATCTATACACTTCAGACAGGTTCTTGGTTAGAAACAAACCAAGTGATGGGACTGTTAATGTATGAAGTTCAACTCATAAATTAGACCTTTTGTTCATAAATATAAAGCAATCTCACAAAAACAAGTAAAAAAATCTAAAAAGTGCACACATACATTTCCTCCATACACTACTACACTATTGCTGAATTTGAGTTGAGTTGTGAGCTTGTGAATTGTTTAAGCAATAGGAGAGAAACACTGCACCACACAATAAATATTGGCAATACAACTTTTCAATCATCAGATTTGGTCCATTTTAATGAATCAGTCAAATGATTTGGTTAAGTCAGTTTGGATCAAAGGAGTCAATCATGTACGGAATCAGTCAGACGACTAATTTTGACATTGAGGGCTCTATCTTACACCCGGCGCAATGCAGCGCAAAGCGCGACGCAAGTGTATTTTGCTAGTTTCGACCCGGCGCAATTGTAAATTTCACGTTTAGCGCCACGTTGTTTAAATAGCAAATGCATTTGCGCCCATGGGCGTTCTGATCTAAAAACGAGGTGTGTTCAGGCGCATTGTTGGTGCGTTGCTATTTTGAGGCAACTAAAATAAACGCGCAATATGTTTTTTGTTATTTAAATAGCGCGTTAGAAATATGCGCTATATAAACATGACGACAATGCAGGTTTCACATATGAATGCTCAGCAGCGCAAAAACGCTTTTCAAATATAAAAAGATTAAAGGACTGAAATGTAAAAGATTATTATTGAGTCTCTTGGACATAAATGAGGACCGATTATGAAACATTAGAATGCATAAAGAGCTGCTTCACCTTTAGCCTGGTAAGTAAATAAATGCTTTGCTTTAGACAAAATTCGTCTATTTTTAAATGTTTTTTAAATGCTACCCCACAGATTTATTTTATATGATGATTCTGTACCTGTGGATATGATGAGATGAGAAACATTTTACGTAATGCTTTTTAAATCCCAGATGGCGCTGTCCCAGTGCTGAAACGCTGCTCTCCGCACATTAGTAAATTCTATATCTTTTGTTTGTTACAAATAAAGCATTTTTACAGTACAAACCCTGCAAATTATTTAATGAGATTACAATAAATATGTAAGATATCAATACATTTACAGCAATTAAAAAATTAAAAACCTGCTATTTTTACTTCTATGACTGAAAGCGCAACCGGCTTTTAAAGGGGATAAGAGATTGGTTTCTCTCATTGGTTTATTACACGTTACGCCCAAAACACACCTATTACTCATTAGGAAAATATGAACAACCCTTTTCGACGGTGCGCTCAGCACACAAACCATTTTTTCCAGCGTTAAATTAGCAAAATTGGCATCGGACACGCCAATTTAGACCATGTGCTGTGCGCTTTAGACAATGCGCTTAGATGGTTAAAATAGGGCCCTGAATCTTGGATGAGTCACTTATCTGCTGTAAATTATTACTGCTTGTCAAAATTAGCAGAGAATGGTTACTGTTTACGGATGATCTTTAACTACTGGCGGGCCAATCCAATATTCAGTATCAATATGAATCCGGTATTGGCAAAAAATGGCCGGATCGAGTAGAAGTTGGGGACTACAATCCAATCCAATACCAACATGGACCTTGTCATGGCAACTTGCCATAAAGCGCGACTTGCTGAGCAACATGAATTTGCACAAAGTTATACCTTAAATTTCATTTTGAATTTTTGTGCTAACAAATTTTTTTGCTGCTAGTCTGTTTAAAACACTTAAATAAAAACGAAGCAGCAGTATTGCACAATGTTTCATTAAGTCTTGAATTTGCACAGTCATTTGTTGTACAGTATAACGTTTGAGTTCTGTAGCTCTGTGTAAGCTTTTTGTAGAGCTAACAAATATGTTATTTGCAGCTCAATTGAATAAAAGGGCGATAGAGATGGTATTGGATCGGTATCGGTTTCGACAGATACTCAAGATTTTTGTATCGATATCGGTATCAGACATGAAAAAGTGGTATCGGCCTAGCTCTATCTTTAACACTTTAATATAGTTGCACCTTTTTTTTAACCGATAATAGTAAAGAACAGAATACAGTACAGTAGTTTCAAAAACACTGTATGAGGCACTCCTACGCACACACATGTATGCACAATGACGTAGAAACATAAGTGCACTGAGGCAGAAACATGCAGGCACACAGAAAAAATGTGTACATAGCAGAGAGAAAACAATTCCTACACATGATGCATTGTATGTATATGTATGCAATCCAGCGGCTGATTCTCAATGACATACAGTAAGAGAATTAGATTACTGCCTCTCTCTCTCGATGAGGATGGCTTGGGAATAATCCCATTAGGGTGATACTATGGGCTGCTGAGCATCCTTTTTCTCCTGCAATTACAAACCGCCAGAGACACACGAGAGCCCATTGCTTTCACAGCTTGTCCCATCCATCATCTGTTTAGTTCTTCAGCGAGGCCCAGCGCTTCCAGCTTTGTTTGGGTTAGCGCGGCCCTTCGCCGCGTACCGTGCGAGAATGAGTCTACCTTTATAGATTGTGTGTGGAACACACGAGTGATTATGCATAGTGAGGAAATGAGGGTAAGGATGGGAATTTAAAACCACGCTGAGCTGATGATAGAAGAATCGAACGCGAGATACAGACAAATCGTAAATTATCTGGACAATACTGTATAATAAATTTCATTAATAACATTGATTAGCCAAGTCTGCACTTCTATGCATTTTTACTAGTTTACTACTGCAGTTGACTGGTTATTATTTATGCTGTGTGCACCATCAGCAGTCTTGTGCATATTTGCTTGGCCAGATTCATGATGCTTGCATTGTCACGAACAGCAAGCATCCTCTTCCCTTAAAGTTAAGAACATTGTGTGAAAATATAACTTTGATATTTTTAATATCGAAAAGAATGTAAAATCAATAATTGAAATCAAACTTTGATGCGACTAATCTCATTAATATTTTATAAAACTTTAGCCAGGATTTCACAGAATTTTATTACAGTCAATTTAAATAGTTATATACTTTACATTTCATTTTGTTTAACATTTTATGCATGTTCATATTTTAAAGTAAATGACCTAATAATTTTTAGTAATGACAGCTACCATATTGTTACAAGACTACTTCTAAAGATCATTGATATTTCACTAAAACTGAAAGGTAGACACAAAATCTGGTTCCAACACAACTAAAGCTGTGCCAAACCAGCATGCCGTAATGCAAGACATGTTTTAGTCAACAAAATAAACTTAAGCGCACATACAAACACACTGATGGTATCAGCGAGCGGGTGCGTGAGCCGGGTGACATTGAGAAGTGCAAGACTGCAGTGCTGATGAGATGAGACGTGATTTGCCCTCACCGACGGTGGCACTTTAATTAAAACCCCCAGCCACGGCTATGCCACATCATTAGAGAGAAAGAGAGAGAGAAGAGATGGAGGCAACAATAATGCTTGAGAGAAATCGTGAGAGGCACCGTATTCGCTTTCTCTAATCAGGCATATGAGGTCATTGTGTTCACTATCCACATGAGTTTAAGGACAGCATCCTCTTTCTGTTCTCATAGAGACAGCAGAGATGATCCATTAGAGGATGGTAATGAGCAGCTGGTGGTATAGCGTATTAGGGTGGTGAGGATACCAAGAATTGACTACACTTGCCTGAAGTTCTCTATGGTTATGTGTCATTATAAAAATGACTTGCATGTATTTTATAAGTGGAAAATAGGTTTATACCTTTGCTGCCTATACCCAAGTCTAGTTAGCCCATATGGAAAGATAGTACAACTAAACTCTATAAGTGATTGGGGGCGGCACATGATTCACCCCCCAGCTAGGTCAGGTCACCTTTTTTGTGTGGATTTGGCATGTTCTCCCTTTGTCAGCGTGGGTTTACTCCAGGTACTCATGTTTCCTGCCACAGGCCAAAAACATACAGGTTACTGTAGGTGAACAGGAGATGCCAAATTGCCCCTCCCCAACATGTGTATCTATTAACTTGCATGGATCAAGTGTGTATGGATTAACCATCTTGCCATAAATATATAGCCATAGATACTGAAATACTGGATACTGGATACTGGAATCGTGCACATGTCTAGCAGGGGCCAGGGGAACGCAGCACCACGTGTCTGGCATGCGTTTCGGTGATATGCTAGATTTAATCACGACAGCAGTGTCCATCACATTCTCGCAGGCCCCTTGCTAAATCCCACCCCATCCTAAAAACCCACATTCTGGTGGATGACAGGAGTAGAGGGAGCGTTGAGGAGAACAAGAATAACTTCCACTCAGTCAAAGTCAGGATGAGTAAAACAGACTGAATCCCCTTCAGATTACAGCTATAAAGAAAAGTCCCCTCTTTGTTTGTGAAGTTAAATTAAATGACACATTGATGTCAATAATACAGCCTTAATTTGGGAACTGAGCTGCTGCCTGTTTCAATTTTTATAATATCCAGACAATATAATGTACAAAAATATGTAGTGAGCCTTCAAGGTTGGCATTAAAGGCAGCTACATCCAAACTGTCATGTGAAACCAATTTATTATGATGTTGTGATAAATATGCAATGCTCTACTGTACATAGGCAATCTCACTGTCAGGAAAAAAAGGGTAAAAAATGGTCCCTAGCTGTCATTGGGACAGTACCCTTTAAAACGGTCCTAATATGTGCCACTGTAGTATACTGAGTTGTACCTCTGAGGTACCAATATGGACTTTTTGAAACCTTTTGAAAGGGTACGAGCTAGAGACAATTTTTTACCACTTTTTCTAAAAGTAGCGTCAATTTTACATGAAAACTTACTTGATCATGCCCGTAGCCAGCTATGAGGTCACCGAGGTCCGGACCTCGGTACATTTTTCATATTAAAAAATAAAAATTGAAGGTACCTGAATGACTAATTCATTTTTTTTTATTCCTTATATTGGCATCCGCGTATATAATTAAGTTTGGACGGTTTACTGTATAATTTAGTGTAAAATGACGGAGAATGACTCAAGCCGCGAGGGCACGGGTGCGGAGTTCGCAGTGTTGCCAGATCCCATTGTTAAAAATCCTCTTTAGGCGTAGTGTTTTAGTAATTAATGAGACACTTTGTAATATTTATAAAGTGATGATTAGGTATAGGTTAGTATTAGTGATTTCTCTGATTTATTTCTGAAAGACAAGGTTTAAACTTACTTTGTTCTTTAACTGTGGGTTTACACCAGATGCGAGTTTAATGACTTGCGTGAGTAGATTACGAACAAAGTCAATGCAAAGATGCGATCAGACATGTCCTCGCATGGGGCGATGTGAATGACGCGATATGGGCGGCGCGTTTGCCGTGAAAACACGCGCTATTGCCTCAAATGCATCTTCGCGCAAGTTGAAAATATTCAACTCGAGCGAAAAATTCGCATGACACGAAGTTAAATCCCGCGAGTAATCTACAGCGAGCAATGCGATGCGATTGCACACTTAGCGTTTGGTGTAAACCCACAGTAAGGCCAATTATTTTCGCTTGTTTTTTGTACTAATATCTGGCAACACCGTGACCAGCACCTAAACTGAAAGTTATCAAATAAGGCACATCATTCAGCGCGAGCAGGTTATTGCTGACTACAATCGTTAGGACAAAAGCAGTAATCATCATTATTGTGTCTGTAAGATTATCAACACTATCAAAAAACAGAAAATAACTTGAGTACACATATAGAAAAATTGGGTTTAAATGAAACATGTCAAATATGTTAACACCCCAAACATAAAACAGTACAGCTAATCTGAACAGAACATAAGCCTTTGATGCCTTTGATTAATTACACAGAAAATGCCACATGTTTGATAAATCACATATTAAAAGCAATATAAATATAATATCATAATCTCTCACCTTATTTTGCCAAAACAAGTTTCTTATAGGACAGCATGAATATGATGTTTTGGAGCAGCTATTATGTTGGAAGCCCCTTAAAATGCTGTCTCCGTAGGCACCTCACTAGGTTTAAGCAAATACTTAAATATTAAAATGACGCTGTGGGGTTTATATGCATATTTAAAAATACAAAATATCTCGGAGTGAACTATTCAAGAATGCTCAACAAATCCAGCAATGGTTTAAAATTCCAGATAGATCATCCCTCTCTGTCTCCCGAAACTCAGCATCAATTATTCAGTCTGACAGCATCAAAGACACAATGACATCTAACCCGTTTTTTTTCTATCCGCTGAATTCTAATCAAATCATGTATGATTTAAGATAACACACTCAAGAGCAAACAAATAATCTCCCACTCATAGATGAATAAATAAAAACAGAAAACCAAAATAAAAAAACAACCAATCACGGGCATTTCCTCCTTCTTCAAACCAACCATGATGGGTTTTCTAAGATTGCTTGTCAGATTTAAAGGACATGCGCGCACACTACAATCAATGTGAGAACTAAAGCCCCAGGCATATGGATGGACAGTAAGAGAGAAAATAACAGAAGACATGATATGATAATGAAATGAACTTGAAGAATGAAAGAAGACAAGGAAACGGGGAGGGCAGAGATCAATGATTCAGCCCAACGGGGTGTTGGTAGCAGGGCGTAATATAAATGATAGAGTGATGAGGGGGTGGAAGGCAAAGGAACAACCAGAATTTATCCAAACTGTCATGAGATTTGTGCAAGGTTTTTTGTCGAGAAAAGCCCTTAGCCAGTTGACAGATCTCATGCGGGTGTTGTAAGTCTGTATAGCGGATGTGAATATAGACTCTGTGTTAGCTTTGTGTGATATATCATGTGGCTGTCTATAAAGGCCATATGAGGATGGGTTATGGTAAATTGTGCCTTCAACTTGTGTCAAACAGTGTGAGAAACAGGAACATTAGATTGCAGGGAGAAAATGACAGCTAAACTTAAGTTGGTGGCAGATTGTGGACGGCTGGGTTCGAACCCCAGGAAACACACAAACTGATATAAGGTTTGGCTCATAATGGACAGCTATGGATAAAAGCATCTGGCAAATGTAAAATACCACCTTTCCATTTACAGAAGGTTTCCAGTATAAGGCATTACTTTCATGTTAGTTGTTGCTAGTTATTGTATAACCTTCTTGAATCCTTCTAAAATCTAAAAGACCATTTTAAACATTTAAGTAGTCCAAGCTGTTCTAACCAGAGTAATATTATAAGTGTAAGGTTACTGTGGGTTCACACCAGACTCGAGTTCAACAATTTGCGCGAGTAGATTACATACAAAGTCAATGCAAAGACGCGATGAGACACGTCCTCGCATGGGGCAATGCGAATGACGTGATATGGGTGACGCGTTTGCCACTAAAACGCGCGCTATTCGCCTTAAACGCGTCTTCGCCCAAGTTGAAAATATTTAACTCGAGCAAAAAATTGCATGACACAAAGTTAAATCCCGCAAGTAATCTAGAGGGAGTAACGCGATGCCCCGCGTTTGGTGTGTACGTAGCAATATATTGAATTGTACAGTACGGTGCAAGTCTTAAGGTACATTCACATTATAAGTGACTTTGTCGCTGTGTTGCTCGTCTTTTTCAAAAGAGGCGTTTCTATATCTAGATGTCATAAACAAACTAACTGACGAGAGACGGATGACGTGAACTCCCCTGTTTCGTTCTCATTGGCAGTCGCTCCAGAATGTCGTCAATAATTTGCATAAAGTTAAACATTTTTCAACTTTGTCACACGACTGGACACGCCCATTCAGCTGTCAACGGTTACTGTCACTCGTGTCGCCGGATGCCGCCGAGCTTCCATTGAAATCGCGTCGCTCTGCTACTGCTAGTCGCTTATAATGTGAATGTACCTTTAGGCCACCACCACCAGACTTGTTGTTTTAGAAGTTTTAATGTCCATCCATATTTATTTTTCAATCTATTTTATTAAGATACAAACAGAAAATACAGGAAAAATAAAAAATAACATTTTCAGGACTAAATGTCTTATTTAGGCATCGTCAGTGTTTAAAGTGACTTTTCTTGGCACTAAACACATCTTGAGCGTTTTTGAGCAGAAGAAGTAAATAGCAAATGTCTTTAAAATTAGAATTTAGGATTTAATTTTATTTAGGTTTAAGAGATCCTGCAGTTTCCTGCTATTGCTCAAGTGAAAGGGGAGTTTACATTTTTATACTGTTTTTAATACTATATACACATTTCCTGTATGTTCTGGATGTATTCTATTAAAGAGACTGATAAACAATTATATATGATCACTATAACATTGCAAAAACAACTAATCTAATTCTGGCATGGTGGCTTAAGACTTTTGCACAGTACTGTATTTTAAAATATGAGGAGCTCAGATGCAAAACATTTTAAATGCCACCTCGGTCAAATATGAAATAATGATATTAACTTAATGCTTTGGGTATGTATTATACATCCATTAGAAACTTTTACTTAAAATCCACTTAATCCCAAGCCTCAGGTCACTCCCAAATACCGGTTTCCTGGCAGAATCCATTAAGCGTCTGATACTATTTTTTAAGTACATTTTAATACCTCAGTATCGGAAAAAAGCTCAAGATTATGTGCTGACTATTTGGTGAACAAGCCAGGTTATGGCCAGAAGTCAGCAACATCAGGCAGGAATATCCCACATCCATCTTTTTTTATGGAACGCAGCATAAGTGTAACAGATGAAAGGCAGAGCACATTTAGTAAAAACATTTTCTTTTGGGTCAGACAGGTTAATAACTTTCTTTAAAGAAACCATTCCTAATGCAGACAGATGTGCACACACATCTACAAAATCTACACTTTTTCCACTTGCATCTCATTTTTTCTTAAGAGCATTTTTCATAAACTCACAGCCGTATTCTCAGTGAAGCACACGCAGGTAAACGCTCGCATACCTCCAGCACCCAAACGAGAATTCTGGTAAGACCTGCTATGCTGTCCTCCGGGCCTGACCCCAGTGGCCCCTCTGCTACGGTGAGACCCACTCAACGGCATTTTAGAGCCACCGTGCACCTGCGGCTACTTACTGTTTAATCTCTGTAAAATACCCAAGAGCTTTACAACAGTGCTGAGCGAGGGAGAACACCGAATCGTGTGTGTGTGTGTGTCATGTAGACAGTGAGTCTGTGTTGGCCGGCTTTCTGATTGATTAAGGCTGGAATGTCTAAACCTAGTTTCATGTCTAAAGAGATTGATGTTGGCTGCCCTTGATGGGCTATGATCGAGAGCACACCTCCGACAGATGTGGGCCAATTAGCCCATAAGAACTCCATAGAGGACAGGAAGGGGAGGGAAATCAATGGAAAAAAAAAACCCACCATCCATCGCCAGAATTGCAGTAAGTCTCTGCTCGAACCATGTAAGTGCTTGAGCGGCACCAGTCCACCCAGATTGAAGGCTGGTGTGCCCAGTGTTAAAGTATGAAATGCTAAACAGCTCAAATATTATTAATATTATTAAATGCTGCCGTGTTGCGTCTAAGTTTAATCAAATCGGTTATTATGTCAATTGAACTAAAGTTTCTTTCTAGTATATAGACTGTTTCATCAGGCGCACGTGCGGTGACGCCATGAGCGTCTGGTCCGAACTTTACTTCCGGTTTCTGTTTGTTTAATGGTCTGGCTATTTGCTGAAACTGAACTCTTAAACACATACCTCAATCGAAAATAACAAATGTTTTGGGTTCCTATGTAATCTACGTGTTGTTTATTTTGCTTGTTATATAAATAAACTACTTTAAAAGGACGTTGCTGTTATTTATTCTTTGCAGAGTTTACCGGAAGTTACGTGATGACCACGAAAGCCGCGTGTTTATTGAAATTATTTAACTTTATTTTTTAAGTTAAATTAAATCAAAAACTTATGTTAATAATATTTTTACCGTGTTGATGCACTTTATCTGTTGTGTGTATTGTTTCATTATTTTTATATGAAATAACTTTGTGGTTATATCTCAAGTTGCTCAGGTTTTGTAATCTGTGCAGTGCAGTTCAAACAAGTTTGTGCTTACACAAGTAGTGAATCGTGACCAGTATGTCTGATCGTAGTGCCCGCGTGGGAAATTGGTCTGTGCTGTGTGGTTTTGCCATGCCTCTAGAGTAAAGTAAAGTGAGGCAGGTTATTGCAAAAGGTTATTGGAGTGGGACTGTACTGTAGTTGAATCATCTAAATATTGTTTTAACTTTTAAATTAAAGTAACATGTTAACGAAACCTATATAAATAATGTTACATATTCAAATCATCCTCAACACAAATCAAAAATCTAAATTTGTACAGTTAATACAGTATAACACCACACACACCAATACACAACATTATTACAACTAACAGTATGTTTATGGTGACCATACATGACATTTTTCTGAGACACGTCCTGGCCAGGATTTCGGGTGCGTCTTCTGAAATACCTCATCGAGTTCCTCACATTTCCGCTAAAAACATACAATCATTGTAGTCTCATTTTTACCTTGAAATGTAAACGTTGAATTTCTGAAATAGAACCTAAAATAATAATCCTTGATGATGTATGCGGTGGACAAATACGACTTCCGGAAGATGCACCCGAAATCCGCATCCCGGAAAAATGGCACGTATGGTCACCCTAAGTATGTTGGCTTTCTCAAGCCAAACAACACCAACAGTTTTACAACATAAAGCAGTCGTTTTTCTGATTTATTCTACATTTACTTGCATGGAAATTTGTGATATATCTGCTGATGTGAATGGAATATTTAACATTGCGTATTTGTTTAGGCCGTGCATAAACACACACTAAGTGTTGTCCAACAGTACTGTAACGTAATGCTGAATGATAGATAAGATGCAGTCTTTGACAAAGGGACCGCGCTTGTCCCTATGCCAGTGATAACTGCTTCGTTTATGGCTCCATGGCTGCCTAATGAATTATTGAGAGAGTTCTTGGTATTCAGCGAAAGAAGCTGGCAGGGGAATCAGTGTCAACTCTCTCTCTTTCTATTTGTCTTTCCCTCTTTCACTTTATAACACACAGCTCACTAACTCTCCACATTTAACCCCTTGCTCCTTCCCTCTCCTTCATTTAAGATTTAAATCAGTAAGATCGATGCAGTAATATATTATTGCCAAAAATGCCATTAATAAGTCTTGATAGCTGACGGGCCAGAAAGCAGCTGGAGGTAAAACGACATCACTTTTGTTTCTCCTCCACGCGATGGTTGGACGGACAAGCTGAGCCGATGTCAGCACGCTTTCGTGACACCTGTCATGCCGCAGCGCATGTGCTGAGGCTAATGGTGTGCTTCGGTACGGAAAAGTCCATAGTGGGATAACAAGCAGGCCTGTGAGCTGAGCTCCTGTCTCTCTGTATCTCTCTCCCACACTCTTGTTTTAATCTCAGTAGCGCAGCCTCACGGCCGAGAGAAAGGGCATGGGTGAGTTTCTACAGCAGCCATGTAGATGAAGCTGTTAAAATGAGACTACTGTCATGTATGTGGAAGAAGTGTGCTGGACACATAGATGAAGAGAATGAGAGCGAAAGAGAGAAAGAAAAGTGAGGGGATGTTCCACGAGTTGTGTTAGTCATTATATTTTAGAAAATATAATGACTTATCATTTAACATAGTATTTAACATTATCATATAACATAGCAAATTATAAAAAAAAAAGTTAATTCTGGCCAATCCGGTGTCCAGGAACCGTGTTATCAGTACAGTGTCACAAAATTGTACCTTTTCTGTCGCCGGGGTGGTACCCTCAAAGGTACAATATTATACCCTAAGGACTGATTGTGTACCTTAAGGAACAATTTGGTACCAGTTAAATTTAACTGTATATGTAAAGGTACAAAACAGAACCTTAGGTTACCACCCTTATATAGCGACAGAAAAGCTACCGTTTGTACTATTTTGTACCTTTTTTTCTGACAATGTATCCAGCAATTAAAATGATACAACTATGTCTTATAAATAATTATGTATATATATAATAATTGAATAAATAATAAAGTTTTTTTTTTACAAATAAAGGTAATAGAGAAGTGTGCGGATCTCTGCTATTACAGTATGTTCTTGATTTTCTTAAATTTGGATGTGCATACTTTCCATTTTTCTTGCAAAAATTAAACATCAAATGAAATGTAAGAGTTTAAAACTGTATTTAGAAATAATGCATTTAATTCACTCTCAGAAAAAGTAAAAAAAGAAAAGTGTCACTTGGACAGTATCTTTTTAAAAAAAGTCCTTATATGTAAAATATTGGTACAGATTAGGGATGGGACGATTACCGATCTCACGATTAACCACGATAAAATGTCCTGACGGCTAGTATTATCGTTTAAAATGTAATTATTATTACAACCGTGTTTGATTACCGTGATTTTGAAAACTCGCTGTAAATTCAGTTTTTCGCAGGTGTGCACATGCAACATAGATTTTTACACAAGGCAGCATTTAAGGGATAATGTATTATATTCATTCATGGTAAACTTATTAGACAGATTTATTATTTTTTACCGCAGAAATAATTTCAGGGACATGAAATATTAAATTGTGATTTTCAAAAATAAAACTTGTTCAAATGTTTTCAGTGTGTGTATCAGTTCTTTTTGAACATTTCCATCTCATTTTAACAAAACCATGATAATATTGATAACCGTGATAACTTTGGTCACTATAATCATTTTCATACCGTCCCACCCCTAGTACAGATACATTATACCTCAGGTATACCTTTAAGGTACCAGTATGTACCTCTAATGTAACAATATGCACTTTTTAGGTACAAAAGTGTACTTTTTGAAAATGTACCGCCTCAGTGTCAAATTTTGTACCTTCTTGTACTTTTTATTCTGAGAGTATTGGATAAACAAAGTGTGCATAACAGAGTCACAAAAAAGATTTAAAGTTTGCAACCTTAAGAAAATAAATTTTCCACGTCAGTAGGTTCAACTATATGTTTTTAAAGTTAGCATCAAATTTAATTAGTTAAAAAAGATAGTACATCAATTTGAGTATAGAGGGTATGCATTGACGTCACTTTTCTATGTGACCACGCAAGAGCTCGCCCGGGTGAGTGGCAAAATGTGCAACAAAATGGCTGGTTATCATAGCGGCTGCTGCGAAAATGCCAGTAAAACTGACTATTATCAGCTTAAATTGAATTTAGTTGGACTTGATAGCAGAGGTGGACAATACTTAGTTGCATTAGTTTTTCAAGCATCCGTGCTTTATTAGGGTGTTTGTATTGGGAAAAATGTTACTTCACTACATTCTAAAAAGATGTTAATGTACTTAAATATTAAATGTAAAACAAAAACTTTTATTTATAAAATGCAATAGAGTAAAAATTACTATTATATGGTTTGGAATGTATGTTTTCCAAAGAAAAATATGGATAAAATACAAATACTTGAAAGAATACGTTTAAGTAGAAAGTAAAACCTCTGCTTGATATTGACCCTAGCAACTTATCAACCCACCTGTGGTCTGTGGACGTTGACATGAACGATCAATTTACTTCTCCTTTCGGTGTTTTTTGGCAGTCTGTAAAACGATAGCTCTGAATTCTTGTTAATCTGTTAGTACAGTCTATCGCACAACAGCTTTACCCCATTTCGACGCGTTTTCGTCGATGTCACGCTGTACTCAAATGCTGTCGCTCTGTCTTTTGCCACTCAGTGGGCGTAACGGCAGTCCCTCTTGCCAACGGTGACGTCATGTGCATACCCTCTATTGTGAACCCTTTTTGTGTCTAGCAGTAAGGAAGATGGAGCTGGGAAATATCCACAACATGTGTCCAGGCCGAGGGGCAACCTCTTGATCTCTCTGATGAAGCCAATACGGAAGTGTCAAACTGCAATTCATCAACTGGCCACTAGAGACTAGCTCCAAAATTGATTCAATTCCCATAGACCCCCATGTTAAAATGCCCAACTTTACAGCAAAAATAAATATGTTTACAGTCTGGTACAAAAAGTGATTTTGGTCTATATAGTTAATTAACTGTGAGGGGGGTGAATTTTTTCATTCGTTTAATTTATATTATTACATAAAAGTTCTGCATAACTAAGGGCATGACCACTTGAGTGCTGTCACTACCATCGAGCTAGGCAAGTGTGGTTTCAGCAACCAGCCACTTGAGCTTCAGCCACGTCCCGCCTCTTTACCCATTTTCGGTAATCCACGAGTGACACTCGGTGACGCGATGCTAAGATGGCGACGGCAGGCCCCGCCAACTATTGGCTTCAAAAAAGCTCTTCACAAACCTATGGATGACATCACAAACACTACATCCATATTTTTTACAGTCTATGTTCCACACTCTGCTGAGATGGATTAGGAGCTGCAGGTAAGAGATGAGCTAGTAGCTGTGTATTAAAAAAAACATGCCAAATCAGATGAAAAATGACACTATTTTGGTGGTAGGATTTATGTACTGTCAACATTACAGTACCTAAGCTATTAGAGTGAACGCAATTATTCTGTGTTTTTAGCAGAGGCAGAGTAACACAGAAATGCACTATAGAGAGCAAGAGAGACTGACACAGCAGGACCAGCACTCCCTGCAGGTTTAAATGCACGCACCTCGCTTTTTAAGTGCCAATAAATTATACATGAGGACTGCAAAGATGATAATTATCAACATTCTCAGCCCAGGAACTGATCTCAAACCAGATTGTTTTTGTTCACTTTGGGCACTGTGATCTGTTATGAGCTGCCTACATTCCTTATGTCCTCTAAAAATCTTTTTTTGTACTTTTATATTCTATGATAAAGATTACATCACACGGGTTCAGAACAACAGGAGGATGAGCAAATAACAAAACTCTATAATTTAAACGCTTTAAACACGCATTAAACTCTGCCAGTCTTTAACATTTAGAGAGAGAACTCCACCTTGCTTCACCTTGCCTGACTAATTGTGATTAATCATTATCCAGCCACACAAGGGACATTTGCATTCATAGCTTATAGACCAAATGCATATCAGAGAGAGAGTGAGAGAGAGAGAGAAAGAGAGAGAAATTGGACAAAGGGTGAAGAAATTGGAAAAAGGAATTTATCCACGACCTAAGCAAGTTCATGTAAATGAAGGCTTCAACTGACAACGAGATGCAGACCTCGGCCTGAAGGAAATGTTTTATGTGGCTTTGGTGAAGACGCAGTTCTGTGAAGCTCACACAATCGTTCCCTTCGGATGGGTTTCGTCTCAAGGTCATCGTGTTCAAATGCTGCTAAATAATGAAATGTTCAAAGCTCGATTCAGCCGCAGTCTCAAAGCTCTGAGATTCAAACACACACTGACATGCCCACACACACTTGAGAAGTAATATTAGCTGTGTTGCAAAACATAGTGAGCTGCCTCGCCGCCTACAGCCTGCACCGGCAACTGCCTTCCTTCAAAGTTGCCACAATCATAACAGTAATCATACAAAACGCTTAGATATTATTAAATTAAACATTCATAAAAATGTAATGCATTATGGGATTGTGTCTAAGAGCAAAACTAGGTTGCCTCTCTAACCTTTACAACCATGTCAGGAGTGTTTTCAAAACTGTATCTTACAAACAAACTAAAAACAAACCAAAGGCAGTGGTGAGATTTTCCCATTTTTTGGAGCATGTGTGCCTTTCAGACATAGAAAATCTCTTTCCAATGAGACAAACCAGATAGATCAATACATGCCATGTCTATTGCCCGACATCCATCTTAATCCGTTTCTCTCAAAACACAAAAGAAAGAGAAAGAGGGATAGAGAGAGACCAAGGAGGATGCCTGAATTGGCAACAAACCCTTTGATTAAATCTGATAAATCTGTAAAATTATGATATTCAAAAAAGTCATATGACATTGTAAAAAGAACAATATATTTAGTATTTGGTGTAATGCAATGTGTTTACATGGTTTAAGGTTCAAAACCATATTATTTTCCACATGCTCCTCTATGCCTCGCCTTACTGAAACGCGTCATGGCGGCGGCAGCAATACTACAGTGATTGAGCCGTTTTAGGAAGGCGTGGATGAGCCGAAAATATCTCTTTGGGTTTGAAATTTTAACCGTTGTGACTTTACGGATCTTCTTTATGCACAAACATCTTTTAACACAGAGACAAATAAAAACATGAAATCACATCATACGATCCCTTTAAGAGTAAGATCAGTAATAAGTTGTTTGGAAAATATAATACAGGTGACTTAAAGGAAAACACCATCGTTTTTCAATATTTTACTATGTTTTTACCTCAACTTAGATGAATTAATACATACCTATCTTTTTCAATGCGTACACTTTTAATCTTTGTACAGTGCTTCTTGAATATGTTAGAATTTAACCTAGCCCCACTCATTCCCATGGCCCCAAACAAAAGTTTATTTTGTGCCACCATACTTACTCATGTAACTACTCATGCAACAGTCTTTAAAGGTACAGTGTGTAATTTTTAAAAGGATCTCTTAACAGAAATGCAAAATAATATACAAAACTATATTATCAGGGGTGTATAAAGACCTTTCATAATAAACCATTATGTGTTTATTACCTTAGAATGAGACGTTTTTTATCTACATACACAGAGGGTCCCCTTAAATGGAAGTCACCATTTTTTGCCGCCATGTTTCCACAAAAGCCCTTAATGGACAAACTTTTTTTACTAAGTTGTCTCCGATAATTACATGTTTGTCCAGTGGGGGCTACCGTAGCTTCTCTATGTGTTTCAAAAGCGAGAGGTGAGCAGTGGACTGAGCCATTGGTTGCAATTCACAACCTCACCACTAGATGCCGCTAAAATTTACACACTGCACCTTTAAATAGGGAAAACATTGAAGTGTTTGGTGGCTTTTAAATTCATCCCTGTTTGGAGCCATAGGAATGAATGGGGCTAGGCTAAATGCTAACACATTCACGAGGCGCTGAACAAAGATTAAAAGTGCACGCATTGAAAAAAGATTGGTATGTATTCATTTGTCTAAGTTGAGGTAAGAACATAGTAAAATATTGAAAAACAGTGGTGTTTTCCTTTAAATGCTTTTTTCTATGTGTATTTTCATTAGCTTAACACTGTGTCCTTAAGCATGCTAAACACCAACTGTTAAAATCAGCACAGATGGACGAAAGACAAACATGTCCTGTGTGAATGGTCTTCAGTGGTCGTTTATGTCTTATAGGAATTACCACAGTTATGCGACTCTACCTGGTGTAACATTTCCGCATCTTAATAATAATATTTGTTTCCATGGCAACACTGACATTGTCAAAACTGATCAATGTGCTGCTTTGATGTTAATGGGAAAACCATTATACTTAATATACTTAATACTAAATTACATTAATCCTTCTATTAATATCTACTTTCTATTCTTTAATTTTGGCTTATTTGCCAAACATATAAATGAGTTTGAAATTGAGTTTGAAACCTTTTATACCTTTGAAAATCAACAATAGCACTTACTGAGATGCCCAAACCGACTCATACAGTAACATGTCATATATTTGCATTAAAATGATAACTGCACATGTAACTGAACCCAAAGCTGTATAGTTTAGATAAGTCTGTATTCATTCAGTGCTCCTTGTGTCAATGCATCTGTAACTTGCACTTAGCCAAAAACACATTTTTAACAACGGGATTTCAAATTTACATAATGCTTCAAAAATGCATGATTTTTGTTGATAATTAGGTTTAAGCGCATTTCATTTTAGCATCATAGTTCAGCATGTCATGCAAAACTCTACTTTCATTTACAAATTTGGGTCGTGGTGCTTCACTGCTTACACGGACAGTGTGAATGCTGTAACCTGTTAAACTGGGTGTCAGCATGAATATAGATGTGTGAAACAGGCCTTACTCAGCATACATAGCACAGGAAAACTGTGCAAAAAATGATAAAGTGGATAAATTTGCATTTTATGACTGAATAAAATGAGAAAATCCATAAAAGATCACCAATAAAATTATACAGGCAGGCCTACACCTCTGATTTTACAGTAAAAAAAAAAAAAAACACCAGCCCAAAGAGGAAACTTTTCATTACGAAATTAATAGTTTGCTACTGATTGATCACAATGAAACTGAAACAGAGAGAAATCCAGACATAGAGGCCATTGAGAGTCATGAAATAAATACATGTGGTTTAAACTTGAGACTCATCCATTTAACTTCAAGTATGTGGATAAGCTTGTTTACCTCTTCTATCTGCACAGATACGCGTTTTGAGCTTACCCTGCGAGGACAGCATGCTTCAAGATGTCTATTCCTGTCCATATCTACTCTATACAGCTGCAGAGACACCCGGCTCAACCGGTTATGGGGCCTGCCATTATGCTTCCTGTCTGGCTGAAAAATAAAGGTCAATTTTTTGCTAAGCCACCGGTCAGGCCAAAAACCTCGAGTGATCGATGTGACTGATTGGCCCACGGAGTCTTCTTGTGGAAGGAGGCTGAAGGGCAAGCGCTCATAGCGATATTCGCATGTCAGGACTGTCATATAGCTGTTTGAGGGCCTGCTCTCATTTTTCTGCAATACAGGACAGGGGATATTTCTGGAAGGGCATTCGGTGCTCAAAATATTTGAATCACATTCAAGACAATGCTGTGGACCCTTATTTTAAGGTCTTACAACATCAGTGTAACATTATAGTGAACACATTTTTTGAGAAATTAAGCATTAAATGTGTATTTTCCTTTCTTGGTGAAACATATTAACTACACAACTTGTCACTGCAGTATTTTCACAGGGTTCCAACAGTGTATAATGCATTTACAATTATTAAAAATTTACGATCTAAATCCTAATCTACTATACCTACACAGATGACCCCACAACCCCAAATACTTCTTGCAAGTGTGTAAAAGAACCAAAACAAGCCAGTGAGATTCATGAACATGATGAACCACCATCTTCAGCATGAGAAAATCTGAGAGTGAATGAAAAGATCAGGTCATGCCCGTAAACATACGGCAGAAACCGACACTCTGTTGAAGATGAAGTCCTCAATTATTAATTACCAGGAGAACGTGAGGTTCGACCGTACTGAGAGGGCATCTAGGGCTCTCCACCTGTGTCTAAGATGTTTACTCTATTATGTGAAGCATTAGACCAATCTAATAGCAACCTCCTGAGCCTTACTACTCTGAGGGACGACAGACTCATTTTTCACCAGACCGTTGTTGAGGGAGCAAAAAAAAAAAACACACAGAAAGAAAAAATAAGGTGGTTGAAAGAACTGGGCCATTTCTGTTATTTTCCTATTTCTTTGGTTTGTAATTATGTAGGTCATTTTATACCCCAGAGAGAGGAATTTGTAAATCTGACATAATAACACATTTAGCCCTCGTGATGGTGCCGAGGTGTTTCTTATCTTGAGTTAGCATTGTGCTGATACATACGAATTAAGCATCGTGTCAGCAGAGAAGTGTAGAACTGGGCCAAGCAGGTGGATCTGGCTGAAGTATGATCCTGATTTGCGAGTAAACCAAAGAAACAGGTCAGAGATCAGTACTTACAGTAAATCACTAAAAAAACACTTACATTATTAAGTGTACTATGATAACTAATGATGACATGTAAATAAAATGTTCTTGGTTTAATTATTCGTCAGCGCATGTTGTTCTAAATATAAAGGCTTTTCAAGTATTTTTCTCATAATTTGCTTCTCAGAAAC
This sequence comes from Misgurnus anguillicaudatus, assembly GCF_027580225.2. Classification (NCBI taxonomy): domain Eukaryota; kingdom Metazoa; phylum Chordata; class Actinopteri; order Cypriniformes; family Cobitidae; genus Misgurnus; species Misgurnus anguillicaudatus. The sequence goes on along the minus strand of NC_073352.2, from coordinate 16,103,868 downwards.
ATTTGATGAAATGATTGTGTGGGCAGGGAAACATTATGTGAATCAATATTATCATTCAATGAATAAAATCCAATTAAATGTTATAAAAATAAGTCATACATTACATTATTTTCTGCTGAAAGTTTTGTTGCGCTTGCAAATAATACACTTTACATTTAAAGTTCCTATGAAATCAAAACGGACAATTCTTATATTTTTAATGGAACATTGTAGTGTTTATTAATGTATAATTATTTTTTTTTCACATAAACTTTAATTAAAATTTAAAAATGTACTTCTGCCCTCTTGTGAATCATTTCTGATGACGTCAGCTAGGCAGCTTAGGCGAGCACCCGTTAACCTATAAAAATCCACAACTCAGAAATACATCACAGTATGGAAGTCGATCACGACTTCCTGTTCATGAGGACTATAATGGGTGCATCCCAATTCAGGGCCAGGATCTTTTTAAGGCAGAGGATTTTGAAGGCAAGGCTCAAAGGCCACAGAGCGAACAAAAAATGAGACGGTCTAGCCTACGGGGGGAGTTGCGTCATTTGCTGTTCCCGCCCACTTGTCAGCGGGACACAACAGCTGAGACCTTTCAGACTATTAAAAATAATCTTGGAGCCAGATATTTATTTTATTTTCGAAAATATAACACATTGATGCAGATTAAACTATAGGGTTAGGGTTATAGACTCTTTTACGGTTTGTACACAATGATGACGATGTTAGTATATTATATTAGTGCAACCAAATGCAACAACCTTGCATTTTGATGCTGGGAAACCATTTTAATAAACTTTCTGAGTTGCTTATATGTTACAACCACTGGGGAATAACACCACTTCTGTTGCCAAAATGCGCGCGCAGGCTATTTGATCACGTGGGCTGTAAAAGGGTCTATTGCAGCAATAATATTAATTCACATCACTAAAACATCATTTATAATAGTAGAACAGTCACAAGGACCTTTAATCTGCAAAATATACACTTTTATTTAACTAAAGTTTTGAATGTTTATTTCAAAATACCCAGACGTCACGGGCGCGTATTGAATCTTGGGAAAGCGAATGTTGTGAAGGATACACCTATAAATCCTTGGTTTCAGAGGGAAAAAATGACATATTTTGAGGCTTGTATGTGAATGAGCCTTCGAATTGGGACAGCCTTCGTCGCGGCCCGGTGATGTAATTTTCCTTTAAATACAGCCTTGGAAGGCTGCAGCCCCTGAATTGGGATGCACCCTATGTCTCAGAACCGACTCCATATTTTATTTGATGTGGAAAAAATCTATTCTGTCGTGAATAAATGTACTGTTTATTCAATGTATAACATTGTATAATTTGTTTTTAACATTTAAAAAAATCTGCTGTAAAAATAAGATGTGACTCAAGACATTAAGACCTATAAAATCTCAAAAAATTTGCCTCAAGAATCCTTAACCAGGATGAGTCAAATCTAGGTCTGCTTGTGTGCCCCGGGCTCTTTATTATTTCATCTATACCTCAATCTCTAACCCGGAAAGTTGTATACAGTACAAGGCTCTGATCACATTTAGCAAAGCGGCGAGATAAAAAAGCTTCACATTCAGAAAGACTCTTAGAGTTCCCTGTGCAGGATCTCATTCATCAATTATTCAGGACATGTGCAGAACATTCTGAGCTGGGATATCAAAGCTTCCTTCTGGTATAAACGTCCTATGCGCTTTTGAGTAAAGGCAGAAATCACTGCCCACGGCTCCATACCTGATGTTTTCAAACGTGAAAACACCAGCCGGTAATCAGATATGACACTGGAACTGCTGCGCATCTCCAGTATGACTTTGAAAGAGTCTACTGTGTGACCTCTGGAGAAGTGGTGTGCAGTCAGGTGGGGACAGCAGGTAGTGAAGGTAGCTGTATGTTAGTGTTTGTCCCTGTAGAAAGAGCTAAGGGCTCAAAAGCAGGACCATGGCTAAAAGAACTCTCTGGAGAAACACTAAAAGCTCTAAAAGTGGACAGAGAGGAGAGGAGAGCAAAAGCAAAGGATGTAATAATGTAGGTTTATGGAATGATGAACCCTTCTGACTGTATATTGCTCTAGGTCCCTTACCTCCATATTATTGGAACTGCTGTGGGCCCGCTGCACTTTTCGGCCCTAGAATCATTTCAGCCTTCTACCAAAGCAGCTATGGCCCTTAGTGAGTCTTTCTCTCATGCAGAACAAAACATACTGATATCACGAGAGAAGCCCAGCCAATGAAATCCATCTCTTCCAAAACCTTTGTGAGCTGTTTGACTTTGAGATAAGTAGTAATTAATCAAATGATTAACACCGGTACACGCACGCACCATAGTGTTTGGTTCTTCTTTCTTCCGGCATTAATTAAAAAACGTGAGAGTATGCTGCAGTCTGAATGATAAATATTGTTATTAAAATTTACAAGTGAAAATTGTGTTTTAAATCCTCATACCTTTTTAAAGCATGCAGAGGGTTTTTGAGGAAATGAAAACTAGTATTTCTCCTCACTCACTCGGGCGCTATGACAGGCACATCATAAAAAACATGCTTTTTAAAAGCCCCTGATTAAATTTTTAATACAACATCTGCCAAACACAAGCTAGCGATAAATAAACGGCATCAAAATTTCATGCTTAGTGCAAAAACAAGAATGAGCATTCACAGTGATTTAGGTCTCAGCGGCTTCGAACCCAATATTGCATCGGACAGAAGCTCACAAAGTGCATGTCACTAATTCACGCACACACACACACACACAGTCTAAACAACCTTTTTCTATCGTTATGCTGCCAAAGCCCACATATGTACACGTTGATATCTTCTCCAGAAGCTTATTTTTTCCTCCAAGGATTTCAGAGCCGAATCGCCACAAAAACAGCTTCTCCGGGATTTCCATCTCTTCCACTAACTAGTCTAACGATGACGGGAAGAAAGTCAGCCTTGATCTGCCTTCTCCTCGGCATTCTCATTAGCGCTCAAGTGACGGTGAAGGCCCGGCTCTGGATCTCCACACGTGCCGCTCTGATTAGCGAGGCATCTCGATGAGGCTACAGATCTTCTCCAGTCTCTCATTCTAATTACCAGCAAAATTACATGACGGCCGATTGGCTGAGGTATAAAACACTTTGGTTTTCTGCCTTGCAGTGCTCTCTCTTCAAACAAATGATAATCAACCTCTCCAAAATATCTACCAAGCTTTAACACGTGCCAGTCCATTGACTTAGGCTGCGTTCACACGATACCATAATACGGTTGTCAAACCCGTATTTGAGTCCTTAAGACGGTTCCGTTCACACGCAGTTCGGTTATTTACGGGTTTGACAACCGCATCCTATAACCGACTTCACACCCGTAACTTTATGGGTTTCACAACCGTATTTACAGAGAAACTGTGCCGTGTGAACGGAATCGCACTGGACAACCAGTTGTCTGTCACGTCATTCGTTGCTCTTGTGTTAAGATAACGTTACAGTGCATGAAAATGACTGCAAACTACGCACCAGAATTGCTCCATAAGATTAATGTGATGTTATATTATCTTCATAGACGCCACAGAACATATTGCATTACGCATAAAATTGCGTGCAGCCAAGTAAGTGAGATATATAAAGTTTAAATTTTAAAAGTGGACGATTCATATAATGTTAACTGTATAATAAAAGGGATATAAAAATTAGCTGTTTATTTACTCACCTTTTATCTTCAGTAGAGCAATAAAGAAGATATTTTGCAAAAAAAACAAACATCTGTGATTCAAATAATGATGCAAGCAAAAGATGCGTCAGTTTGAGAGGTCAAAAAGCAGATATATCCAATACAAAAGTAATCTCCATGACTCCTGGTGACATTTTTTGCTGCTTGTGAAGCAAATCGGTCGGCTCCTGCAGGACACCGAACGTTATTTACAACATTATTAGCGTCCATACAGAACTGTTGCAACATATAAAGTGCGCCTTTTACACTCCCGCTCCCCAGGTGGCGCTAAGAGGCTGGCTTTGCCTGCTGTTGGTAAACCATACCCTCCGCGCCACCCACAGAGCGGGAGCGCAAGCGCACTTCCTATTTGGCTGCGTTAATGGTCCAAATAAAGCCCGACCTCCTGCAAAAACGGATCGATTTGCTTCATAAGTCATTATGATTACTTTTATATTGCATATATCTGCTTTGGTAAAACGTGCAGTTGCTGAAACTGATTTTATGTTCATTCATTTTGGAAATTAAAACTTTAATAAGGAACCACCCTTGTTTATTTTTCTCTGCACAATGGTAAGTGTTACACCAGACAGCTGTTTTTGTTCATTACATAAACAAAGTTTGCCCATTGCATAAATAATACTTTTTTAATATATTTGTCCGTCACTATGGTTACAGGCGCCGCGTGTAACTAGAATACGGGTTTGAGGTCGGTTGCACGTTCATACAGGCAGTGTTCTATTTGTGTCTTTAATGTGCTGTCTGAACAGGACACTTCCAGACTTACTCCTGTAAGTAAATACGGTTGTCATTCCCAAAATTTTGCAGTGTGAACGCACCCTAAGATTAGAAGATTTTTTTGGGGGGGGGGATAACTTTCAATTTTGATAGAGAAAGGTGTAATCTGATTTTAAAAAAAATGTGCAAAATGGTAACAATGGTTATGATGGCTTGTAGGTAGCTAAATATGTCATAAACATTCTGTATTAATAAATGCAATGTCTAGTCTGAACTTGATTTTACCAGTATGTTAGACTTTCTTCTATCAATATCGGTCTTTAAACAACATTCCTATCAATATTTCTTTTTAAGGCCTTTACAGATTTATTTGACAGTACAATCTAGACAGAAAGGAAACTTGACAGGATGAGACAAAGGTTAAAAAGAGTTGGGAAATGACACTGGGAGGGTCACCCAAAGCACTACCGGTCCACTGGACCACTAGCGCCAAACTATCAGCATTTTCTGTAAGATAGGGTGACCATACGTGCCATTCTTCTCCCAGGACATGTCCTATCCAGGATTTCGGTGCGTCTTCCGGAAGTCGTATTTGTTGATCGCATACGCCATTCAGTTAAAAACATAAGTCATGCAATCGTAGTTTTATTCTTACCTTAAAATGTAAGGGCTGCTTTTCTGTAATAATAATAATAATAATCCTCTATCACGTATGCGGTCGACAAATACGACTTCCGAAAGACGCACCCCAAATCCTGGACAGGACGCGTCCGGGAAGAATGATAAGTATGGTCACCCTATGTAAGATAAACCTTACATTGTAAAAATGACAGTTGTGGTATTTATTTGGGCTGTGTGCATACTATATCTCAGTCTATACATACAGTATAATGTTTTGTCCTGCGGATCTTTTTCAATAAACAGAAGTATTAATAATTCAAAATTCTAGTTATTAACTTGTACGCATCGATCCACAAGCGTTTGAGTAAGATTCCTGATGCATTGGTGAATCAATTTTTTCCTCCAGCTGACCACACTGCGGTTTCAGCTCATATGAGACGTTTACCTCAAACTAGCTCCATGACTGACCCATCACCACTGGCACAGCATATTTAAAGGTTTACTCTACTTTCATAAGAACCTTTTCTGATCATTTTCTCACCCCCATGGCATCCAAGAGGTTTATGAAATCAGATTTATAACTATTATCAAAACATACATGGAGTGTAAAATAATAAAGATTTTTTTGCTTTAGTTTTTTATAAATTCATCTAGAGATTAATCGCTGTATTACAGATAACCATAAAAACTCATCAGGAACGCGTTCTTTTCATGCAAATGTTTTCTCTTAATTGATGAGATAACTCGTCAATGGCGGGAAAAGAGTTAAGGAAAAAAATCCAGAATTTTTCTCCATATAGTGGACTTTAATTGAACCCAAAGGTTTGAAAGTCCTAATTGCAGTTCACGTCACAGGCGGTTCCCACTGCGCATGTCGGGGTCAGAAAAGTCATTACAGCAGATTGAGTTTCGTATTATTAGGTATCGTCAAAAATGCCTACTTGCGTTGTAGGCTTTGAAAATCGCACCAGGTCTGTCGTTAAGTTTTTCGGGATTCCTGCAGAATCTCAGGAGCATTCAGTACTTGTTGTATGTAGAATGACAATAATTAATGTCTTTGTGTCAGTTTTTTGTATAAAATGGTCCGTACGTGTGTGTGTGTGTGTGTGTGTGTGTGTGTGTGTGTGTGTGTGTGTGTGTGTGTGTGTGTGTGTGTGTGTGTGTCCGCACGTGGATGCCAGGGCAATTGCTTTTAGAGCCCTTTGAAGTTGCACTGTAACTGCAGTTTGGACCTTCAAATTGTTCAATTGAAGTCCACTATATGGAGAAAAAATTTTCCTCAAACATTTTTGACGGAAGAAAGAAAGACATAAACATTTTGGATGACATGGGGGTGAGTAAATTATCAGGAACTTTTCTTATAAAAGTGAAGTAATCATTTAACTTGTCTGGTACCCAAACCAATTCATCAGAGCCTATGTATTATGGTGGTAAAACAAACAGAAAAGTTGCTGTCAGAAGGGTTTAGTCCCGGCCTCAGATCAATAATCTATTTTCACCCAGCCTGTGATGTCCTGTTTGTCTGGATTACTTCTGCCTTCAGCTGACCCAGATGCAGAGAAGGCAAACACTTTGAAATGAGGTTCTCGTCAAGTACTCAAAAACCACAAACAACAACAGCCGCTGCCTTTGATACCGCTGCCTTATATATTTATTTATGCATTTAATAACGTCAACATTTATTTGCTGTTCTGTTTTAGATGAGCTAAGGAAATTGCGATTTTTTTCACATTCCCTCTATCTTGACTGATCCAATGAATCAGGACCGGCGGAAATAGAATTTAGGTTTCAAACAGCCAGATACCAGAACATTGAAATGACTTTCCAGTCGCTGGCTTGAATCTTACGGAAAGCTTTGCTGTACGCATTAGAGATCAATACTTCTAGTTCTCCCATTGCAATCGGCTCTAATTGAGATCCGTAACAAAGCAGTGGTGTCTTCTGATCTCGTCACATTCATTTCCTGCCTCTCCGTCTGCGCAGAGAATTCAAATTACACCTGCTTTCACGTTTGCTCTCGCCTTCACTGCCGTGTAATTGTTTCAAGAGCAAAGAGAGCACCTCGAGAGCCACGGGGAGAGAGAAAAATAACTCCACAAACTTTACACCTCTGATTAACAGCCACACTGAGGTAATGAGATTTCCTCTGCTGCTTGGTAAATAAAGAGAGCTGCGCACTGGAATAATGTACAAATCTTATTTGGCTTTGATTGACACTTGACGGACAAAGCCCACTGCAGGAGACGACTGACGTGTTTGGCATTCCTTGAGAAAAGGTGTGCAATTACTTTTCTGAGCTTTTGCCTGCATGGCGGATAATTAAAAACCAAAGTAAACGTCTTCTCGGAATGCTGGAATGAACCTTGTTAAAGCAAAACAAGTTGTTTTGTAATAATAATAATAATAATAATAATAATAAAAACACAATAATAATAATAATAATAATAATAATAATAATAATAATAAAATGATATAAACAATAATAATATTTAAAGAAAAAAATTACACACACAAACAAAGCTGAATTTTATGACAAATTACAAACAAATACAGCTCTTTGCATGTCACTGCCACTTTAAAATTAATCATGTAATATTTTTTTAATGTGAATCACACTGGTTAAAAGCATTTGCTGAATGAATAAAAAAGTAAAATGATTTAAAAAGAAATCCCATAGTCTCAAACTAAATGAAGGAACACAGCAATATCTAGTGACTGGAATATCACAGAGACCCAAAAAAACCTTAAACCTCCCAGCAAACAGGTAGAAAGCAACCAACATGATCTCACAAAGTTCCGTGGGGTAGTCACGGAATTTTGTGCTCATTTTTCCGTGGCATTCTCACGGATCTCCGCATTTTTCCGTGGCCCTGCTATGCACTGTCTTTTTCCGTGGCATTCTCACTGATTGGATACTCAACTGCTTTTTCCTATTTTCAAACCATTTTCGCTTCGGTTTAGGGTTAGATTTGGTGTTTGCGTTAGTATGTCACTTTAACTATTGGTTTATACTATTTTTTCTTATTTATTCTTTTATATTTTTCTAAACTTTAAACAATTGTCGCCTGGCGTTGGAGTTAGAGTTGGGTTTGGGTAGGCATGTCATTTCATGTAAATCTAACCCTAAACCGAAGCGAAAATGGTAAGAAAATAGGACAAAACAGTTGAGTAACCAATCCGTGAGAATGCCACAGAAAAAGACAGTCCATAGCAGGGCCACGGAAAAATGCGGAGATCCGTGAGAATGCCACGGAAAAATTAGCACAAAATTGCGTGACTATGTCATGGAAATTCGTGAGATCAGGTTGAAAGCAACTGTGCAAAGGCAAACACCTAACATGCATTCATTGGAAATGCAAAAAACAAATTTTCTAATTTTTTTATTATATTCTAGTCTCACGAAATTTCGTTCTTTAGTCACGTATTTTTTTATTCTATTTTCGTGCTATTATCACGAATTTTTTGCGTTTTTTTTGTGATCGTATAACGAATTCCTGTTTGCGTGTGATTATCACGTATTGGTTACTCAACTGTTTTGTCCTATTTTCTTACCATTGTCGCTTCGGTTTAGGGTTAGATTTACATAAAATGACATCCCTAACCAAACCCAACTCTAACGGCAGGCGACATATAAAAAAATTAATCAGAAAAAATAGTATAAACCAATATATAAAGTGACATTCTAATGCAAGCACCAAATCTAACCCTAAACCGAAGCGACAATGGCTTAAAAATAGGAAAAAGCAGTTGAGTAACCAATACGTGATAATCACACAAAAACAGGAATTCGTTATACGATCACGAAAAAATTTGTGATAATAGCACGAAAAAAGAATAAAAAATATATATGTGACTATATTATGAAACTTTGTGAGACCTTAAGCAGGAAGCAGGAACATCATTGACTTCCATAGTAGGAAAAAATAGCATGGAATCAATGTTGCCCAAAAACTGTTTGGTTACAAACATTGCTTAAAATATCTTCCTTTCTGTTCAGCAGAACAAATACATTTATACAGGTTTGTAACAACTTGAGAGTAAAAAAAGCTTTCTATTAAAATTTATTTTATATTTTAATTCTTGACCCTAATAGTTGTTTTAGACGATTCCTCTGTAGCACTTTGAGATTGCTCAAGTGCAATACAAATAAAATTTATTATTATTATTATCATTAGTAAATGATGACAGAATTAATTTTTTTGGGTGAACCCTGTAAGGGTCATTTGGCTTCCTTAAACCTGTTCTTTAAAAGATACTCTTGACCTGCCATTTGGTTTTCTTTGAAGTAAGACTTCAATACATTTTCATCCATAGATGCTCTTTAGCTTTGCGGTTCTTAGCAAACCTGAACTCACCCATCCCAGAGTGTACTGTTGTGCTCTCTATACCTCATACTCAACTGTATTTCACCAGCCAGACGTTTTGGGCCCTTTAATTACCCAGACAAAATCTCTCCCTTTCTTAGGGCCTACTATGTGAATAAAAAACACTTTGAATAATTACAACATTAACACAAAGATTGTACAACCATTTTTGCAGCATTTAAGAGCAGGGAAATCTTAAAAGTATCCACATTTAAAACCAGCGTGAATAACTTGAAGATCAAAAACATTTTCTATAGGTGTAATATCTGAGAGAGCGGTCTATTCCCACAGTGCCATTGAGCATCGTCTTCAAACAGATTTCCTAATGACTGGAGAGAGTTCAGTACACCGGGAGACGTCTGTTTCAACACCGATCACTAGCAACATGACTCTAATGCTTTATCGCAGCCTTGCGAGCCGCACTCGGTAGGGAAGTAAAATAGAGCTTGGTGACTGAAGCTTGCTCTTGTTCGAGGGTCTTGTGGCATATATCTAAAAGCCCTGAAAATCACCCTCCAGGCAAAAGACCCCTGAGAGCAAACCAGACATATAAATCCACCACTTAAAACACATACACACACTCTCAGGTATTCAATTGCCATCTTCACAAGCTGAATAAAAGCAAAAGTAAGCAGGTGCATGCGATGTGTTGTGCATTAGCATTCTCTCTGTAAGGATAAAGAGGGGAGAACTACAGTATTATCAAGCTAAGCCTGCCAATTACACTAGTTTACACACTGCACCGCTCATCAATATATCTGCTAGCCATTAGGAGCTTTTCATCAAACCCATCACCACCAAAAAAAACAGACGCATATTTGATTGCTTTTAAATCAAGTGGAGCTCCCTGCTAATAGACGGCATTAAACCTGGATAACAGACTTAAATAAGTACAATGTGTGTCAGATAAACTCTTTCTTCACTCGGATCTAATCAACGATAACATTGATTCTATCAGCCATCCCTTAGGGACAACCTTCGCTGGGAATGTCAGGAATAGAGATAGCGAGAGAGAGATCCTTATGTAGCTCTAAACAAATACAGTACAAACCTTTTAACAGCATTGGTTACTATTCCTCACCTTTCCTCATTTATCTGCCTTCACAGAAGATGGAAGTCTTTAAAAAGTAACCCGCCTATATAGACTTGTATGGCTTAATGCAGTGGTTCTCAAACTGGGGGCCGCGAGATGGTGACATTTTATAAAATACATTAATTTATCATGAATTCTGTGTAATTAAACCTAAAAAATAATAAGCCAACTAAACAATAGCACTACTAGGTATAATTTAATATGTTTTGTTTAATTAAAATATTACATTTTAGAACTGTTTTGTCATAAATTTCGCGGGGGACCGCAAAAGAATGCACCGTACACAAGGGGGGCCGCACGCTGAAAAAGTTTGAGAACCACTGGCTTAATGGATTTACCCAGAGTTTGGCTACACTGTCAAAATAAAGGTACAAAAGCTGTCACTAGGGCAGTACCCTTTAAAAAAGGTCCTAATATGTACCATTTAGGTACAAATATGTATCTTTGAACTACCAATATGTACCGTTGAAGTACTAATATGCACTCTTTGGGTACCAAAGTGTACCCTTTGAAAGGGTACTGTTCCAGTGACAACATCTGTACATTTATTTCTGAGAGTGTAAATAAATGTGAAATAAAAACAGAGTAACTATTAGAGGTTTTATAAATGTTGAAAAAAATAGAAGGCTGTCACTTTTGCCCGAAACTACAACATGACATCAAATGGTTACAGTCCAAACTGTCCTCTTAATGCTACAGAAATGTCGGTAAAATAAGCTTTCAAACAAAAGTAGAACAATAATAATACACATTGTTTTATTTGCCTTACAAGACGTCTTCAGCCTTTTCAATTTGAACCGGAAACAGTAGGTGGTGGTATGTGATCTTTGGCTCGGATCACAGTCCACCATTAACTCTTTCCCTGCCAGCGTTTTTCTACCAAAAGTTTAATGCTTTCAGAAAATGTTCTTCTTAAAACATATAAACATACAATATATTAAATAAAAGTACAGACAAAAAAATGTGCATCCTACCTTCATTAGTTTTTTTTTTATCACCTCTCAAATATGGGTAGGTTTATTCAAAAACACAAACTTTTGAGCAAAAAGCTGAGATAAATCTATTTTTGTGAAGGGCTTTTGATAGAGATCAGATTCACCTGGTGGATAATAGCGGTATTGCGGAAAGCCGGAAATAGTCGTCATTGGCAGGGAAGCGTTTTCTCTTAATTGACGAGTTAATGGCGGGGAGTGAGTTAAATAAAGGGAGAATAACCAGCTTACCGGAGCAACATAACCAATGAGGACAATACAGAAAATACAGAACATCACGCTGAAATTGAAGACGATCAGAGAGTAAAAGAGGCAAGAATGGGCCAAAATAAGTGTTGTCTCTGCAGCAGATGTTCTTGTATGCCAACTGACAGAAAGTTTGTGTGCGTGTGTGTATGTTTGTGTGTGTGTGTGCTGCGCTTTCTATCAACATATGTTCAGGGTAAGCATATTCATTAACTATCTTATTTCAAAAACATTACACTCTTGCAGTAACACACTCTTAGATATCCCACACAAAAAGTTTTTATAGTAAACTCTGGTAAAAGTTCTACAGACTAATGTTTTGAACCTACTGTACTACAGTATATCCTAGTATTTTCCATGTGGGTTATCACCCACCACTATCACATATTAATATGTATTAAAATGCACTGATAAATGCAGACTTTGACTGGAAGTAACAGCTAAAGGCAGCCCAATGTGGCATTGTAACTAAACAACAGTCGTCTGCCCGGCAATGTGACGTGCGCGTAAACCGTAATCGTAGCCTCCATACACTCGAAAAAATACTGGGTTATTTTCAACCCGGAATTGGGTCAAAAAAGGACGAGCCCAGCTCGCTAGGTTGTAATTTAACCCATGCTGGGTTGTTTCAACCCAAAACTGGGTTTTTTAAGTCAATTATTACTGTTTTTGGGATAACTGTAACCCAGCTGCTGGGCTCGTCCCTTTTTGACCCAATGCTGGGTTGAAAAAAAGAGTGTATGTTAAAGTCGTGATCACATTTTGAGATTTTTAAAACACTGAAAATATCTTATGTGTATGTAGTAATGGTTTTAGTAGTATAAGGCATTTATAGCATGGTACAGCTAGACGAAGTACCTTTTAAAACACGGAAGCTGGAACAAGAAAACTTGATTTCCCAGAAATTACCAGGAGACCAGCGATTTCAACCATACAGTTTTTGTAACCTGACGTTTTTCTTAGAATTAAAAACCCTAAGCTGGAAATGGAAGGAATAATGATCCTAATGGCACCGCTGATAAAGGTTATTGGGTTTGTCAAACACTCAACATACAGGCTGAATATTTTAAAAGCCCTCAAGAAAAATAAAACGGATGTTATCCACAGGAAATATTACATATGAACTTGGTCTTGGTAAAATGGTCTCTCTAGTGCATCACTAACCCTTTACCCAAAGGAAACACAGACATTTACCTTCATAAAGCCACTTTTGGCTTGAAGCAAAGCTGTTAGAAGTACTAAAACCAGCAATGTTAACTCAGGTCTTAGGGTTCATAAACAGTGTACTCAAGAAAAGGCTTTAACTAGGATTAAATGCGAAAAGACAGAGAGCAAGAGAAAGAAATGTGAAGGAGTTTAAGAGAAGAAAGAAGCAGAGGAGTAATGGTGTGGAGGGCAGACCAGGCTGTGTTTAATGAGACAGTAGGTGAATGATTCATCTCTATCAGCTGACCTGCCTAAGATCGATAGCCAGAGCCCCAAGCCTCTGTATCGCACTCACATATACTGTACCTCTCTTCTTTATTCATTTTTTCATACTTTATTTTCTTTATTGTTTTAATATGAATACATCTGGGTATGTTTTACCATTTTTTTATTATGCTTTATTATAATAAATTTTTATTATGTTTTTTATTAAATCTATACCTGTCTTGGTGGGTCCTGGAATAAACAAAAAGTTTGGGTCCTCTGCTTTGTATCAGTGGACAGATTTCCTTGATGCTTGAAACATGACTGCAGTATTATAGCATATCAAAAACTGTTATTTTTTTCAATATTTATAAGCATAACATTTCAATTAAATTGTTTCACAATATAGGGACAGATTTACTATCAGCTTGCGCCAACGCAAACCATAATTTTGGCGTTAAATAACTAAAGTCATGATTTACTTAAGATACCCAGTGGATAATTAGCGCTGAAAAGGTGTGCTCTAGTTATTATTGCGACTGATCTTATTGCACATAGGAGTTTCCCTTTCAGATACATAATTTATGGAAGGAGAGTATTTAGATGATTCATGTAATTTGATATACTAATGTTTACGCCAGTGGCAAGGCCAACAATTTTAAACTGAGTGGCCCTCTGTAAAAAAGGGTGGACATCAATGTCTACTCTCACATTACATAATTTTACAATATAGTGGTTAAACGGATTACATTACGTTTTTTGAGCCATTGATCGAATAATTTTCGCATCAGCAAAAAAGGGAAATAAGGAAAATAAAATAAAAACAAATCAAGAAATTTACTAAGTCTAATGCTATGTACACACCAAACGCGGGGCATCGCTTTACTCGCTCTAGATTACTCGCGGGATTTAACTTCATGTCATGCGAAATTTTCGCTTGAGTTTAATATTTTCGACTTGGACGAAGACGCATTTGAGGCGAATAGCGCGTTTTTTTCACGGCAAACACACCCCCTTATTGCATCATTCACAACGCCCCACGGGAGGATGCATCTGATCGGGTCTTTGTATTGACTTTGGATGTTTTCTACTTGCGCAAATCGTTGAACTCGCGTCTGGTGTGAACCAACAGTAACAGTATTTTTATTTGAGTCACAGAAGGAGAAATCACACGATACAAGGCGTTTCAAAACTTCTTGTAAACCTTCATTTTTTGTCCTCCGGTTCTCTTCAGTGTACTTTGACTTCGTTAGCTGGGATTTCACACCCCGAAATTTCATCTACGATGTCCATGGCGCTGAACTCAAGCGCATCAAGCGTTAATAGACCAGCTCTGCTTATTTGCGAACCTGAACTAATTTGCGCTGCTCTTAGTATGCACTGGTCATTATGGAAATCAGTTCTTTCACCTGTGTTATTTAATTTGCATCTTTTTAGTAAATAACCTGCAGATATTACCACTCCCATCAGCGTTTTTTTATTTGCGCTCTCACCCTAATTTGCCCCGTTTGGTAAATCTGGCCCATAACTGGTAATGAATAAAAAATCGCATTTAATTCAAGAAAACGGAGCACCTTTTTTTAACCTATGTATGTGTGAAATTCTTTTGAAATATATATTTAGTTACTTTTAGCCAAAATCAAATGTCCCTTCACGTTTTCCTATCTATATCCACTCTTCACTTCTGCTTAAAATCTCTGCCCGTTGTTCTCCGGCCTGTTGTTCCTGTGCTCCCCACCGGAAGAAGGGTGACAAGTTAGGGAGTCTACCTGCAGGATTAGCCGGCATTACATTCTTAATCCTTCAGCCCACGTCCTCACAGAGAGAAAGTGTGCATGTGTGTGTGTGTGTGTGTGTGTGTGTGAGAGAGAGAAGTAGAATATGCAAATGATAGTGATATGCTTGCACCAAGACTGATAACACACGTCTACCATGTGCAAAGCAGACGGTCGGCTCAACGACACACAGACACAAATAAGATGCTACCGCACAGACAAATCTGCAATTTTGCATGCAAATGGCCCTTGATGCAACAGTAGAAATGCAGGTCATGAACCGTATTGACGTTGTTACAAGGGCACGTGTGGTCCAATACCATTCCAGACACTCCGATGGAATGGATTCTGTCTGACAGTATGATTTCCTGTGTAATATACTGCATGACTACTGATTGCTTTGCTCATTAGTATTCTATAGAAATAGCTTTGTGATCTCTCTGAACGTCTGAAGAAAAAACACACACACACTCAAGATTTGCATTTAAAGTCAACGTGAAATAGGATTCGCAAGCCATTTTACATCTGTAATGTGACGTATTTACAAGGAGTGTCAAATATTCAGCGTGAATAAAGAAAGAAACTCTGTTGTATTAATTGTGAATTTCCTGTATTGTGAAGAATGGACCTGAATGCAAATTTGCTTTAACTATTAAAACTAAAAAATGTGCACCAATAACTTTTACTTATTCTATTGAACAGATTTTAAAATGACAGTAGGTCAATTTTACTAAGTTAAAGGGGGGTTTGCACACTAAAGTGCACAAATATCCTATATTGCATGGTTATACGCGTTCCAATGTGAGCTGCCTGCAACCTTGCGCTCGTCTTGCTTCCATCACATCCAGTAAAAACTTTCACCAGGGGTCAGTTATAAAATTCAAAACTAACACTTCAAAAGGATAAAATGTTGGACTTTCATGACATTAAAATGTTTTTAATGCTCCATGATTCAATAAAGAGCTATTCCACATCTGTTGCTTCATTGTGTCAAGCAGCATGCACAGGTCTGAGATCAGCCTTCACAACCACTTCAAATCAAAGCCGGAAAGTTGCACTCCTGCGCGGAGCTGGCGGGAAGCGGCTCTGCCCGAATTCATGTCTCAGAGAGCCGGATTGCACTTCCTCTGGCTTTGACAGCACTTACCAGCAGGGCAGCTCGTAGAAAGCCGCCACAGTGCACCGTGCCGGAGCATACGCGACAAAACCCTAAAGAGGTAGATGTTGTTTGTGTGGGGCGTGATGTGGACAGCGGGGTGTTGGGCCACCACAATAGCAGAAGGAGGGGGGTATGGACTTTTTCTCAGAGAAAGCCACTGGCTCAAGTCTCTGCTTCTACCCATTGATCTGTTTGAAATTCAAAGCCCTGTCATTGACAAACTCTCAACTCTGGCTCTGTGAGATGGTCCACCAGGTCCACACATGGGATCCCGGGAGGACGAATGTATAAAGGAATAGTCCCCGTCCCCCAAGGCAGTACTTTGGGAACAGAAAAGGTTTTTCTTCCTTTTTTGTGTTGATATTCGATAAGCCGGTACACCATCTGTGTCCACACCTGCCAGGTTAAAGAAAGTGAGGCGGAGAGAGAGCGTATCTCAGATCCACAGGAAATATCACTTTGAAAACAAAGCTCTCAGATCCTATAAACTCTTAAAGCGAAATGTTGTTTATCGAACGCGTTTGGGGCATACGACTGGGGCTTAGTTCTATGCATGTGAATGAAACTAC
Source organism: Misgurnus anguillicaudatus (assembly GCF_027580225.2). NCBI lineage: Eukaryota > Metazoa > Chordata > Actinopteri > Cypriniformes > Cobitidae > Misgurnus > Misgurnus anguillicaudatus. The sequence continues at coordinate 16,087,223 of NC_073352.2, read as the reverse complement.
AAACACACCCATTAATACAGTGTGCCAAAATGTATACATGTGTATGCATGCAGGTGTATTGGCGTGCGCTGCCGAGAGAATTGGCAATGAATGGAGCGGATGGCAGATCAATACCAATCTGGAGTCAGTGCAAAGAATGCTAATAGCACGCTGCTTCAGGTGGCACGGGGCCAAGAGCGGCCCTGCATTACCCTGGCCCACGCGCTCAATGAGGCCAACAGGCGCTTTTAATGCATTTACCACCATCCAAACTTTAAAAGTTTCAATGCATTGGACTTTTAAAAATAAAGGAGAAGTGATTTCCTAGAAGAACCATTTTTGATGTTTCTGTTGTGGAAATAATTCAAATTGTAAAATTTAAAATAAAAATGTGAAAAGGTGCTTTTTGTTACCATTTAGCAAAAAAATATTTTATGTCATCGTGAAGCAACTTTTTTAAGAGTGTGGCCCCAAAAAGTATTTGAACATTTAATTTTGATTAACTTTTAATAAATATAGCACAAATGTCCTTTTCAAGCAAAACATTTTATAAAACAGTTTGTTAAGCTGGTGAAATATGCAACACCACACACTAAAAATGACCTTGGGAACTAGTTGGTTACAAGAAACAAATGCAGGTAATTTCTAAGACAGGATCTCTTAAAATGTACAGCTGCCATCTGGTTTAATATTTTAATATTTAATGCAATGAAATAAATACAGCACTGTGCAAAAGGCCACCATGCTACCATTAGATTTGTTGTTTTTGCCAATGTATAGTGATCATGTATAATTATTTATCAATCTCTTTATGAGAATACAACCAGAAAATATAAAAAAATGTGTATGTAGTATTAAAAACTGTATAAAAGTATAAGCTGAAGTGTCAAGTAGGGTAAACTCCCCTTTCACTTGAGCAATAGCAGGCACCTGCAGGATCTCTTAAACATAAATGAAAATAATCCTGATTTCTAATTCTATTCGAATTACTTCAGGACTTCAGTCTCCTCAAAAAAGCTCAAGATGTGTTTAGTGTCAAGAGAGGTCACACTAAAAACTGACTGATGCCTGAAGAAGACATTTAGTTCTGTAAATTTTGTTTTTAATTTTGTGTACATATTTCCTTTATTTTCTGTTTGTTTCTTACTGAGCCCCTAAGGTGACATTGGAGTAAAAAAAATCTAAAGTTTACTTTCATGTGCTCGCACGAAACCTTCATGTGCAGAATTTTAAAAAAAAGTTTAGTTTCGCGCGCACACGTGAAACTTTCGCGTGCGCACATAAAACTTTCGCTTTCACGTGCGAGCGCAATAGTTTCACGTGCGCACGCAAAACTAAATGAGATAGTTTCACATGCGCACGCAAAACTAAACTTTATTTAATTTTTTCTCCATGTCCCCTAAGGGGCTCCGTAGTATTCTAATAAAAGGCGTGAAAAATACATATGGATGGACATTAAAACTTTACTTAAACAACAAAGCTGGTGACGGTGGCCTTTTGACTTTTGCACAGTACTGTATATTTTTGAGTAAAGAGCAAATGCACTGCCTTAAAAAATTGTGCACAAACATAAGGATAAAATAATGCAACAATTTTTGCATCTATGCACATGCGTGTGGAATGACAGATGCGCTTAGTGTTGAAAGGTGGCGTCACGGGGTGATCAAGAATGATGGATGAAAATGCCACACTGCCCCCTCATCTCCAAGCCTATTTGCCCATTTAACTGACTGCCGTACCTCAGAGCCAAACACACACACACACACACAGATGCAGTGGGCTGGATTTCATGCTGTTATCGTCCCCAAGGCAAGGTCACATTGCCTCTCCCTGTCATTATTTTCTACTCGGATAATAGCTCAATACACAATTTTACACAGATCTCCTTTCTCTGGCATCTGTCTTCCAAACACACATACACACACAGACTTTAGAAGCAACATTACTGAGGACCTCTCATAGACCCAGTCGTTTTATGGTCGGATGGTTTTCATTCTAAGATAATGATATCTACCCCTAAACCTAATTTTAAAAGAAACATGTTGACATTGATAAATTTATAAAAACAATTACACTTCAAAACATTTCAAAAAGTGAGAACCACTTTTGTATATATTTGTGAATTTTTATTTGTGATGTTCACCTGCACATATGACAAACAGGTGACATGGAGGCAAAAATCTATTTCTTGAATCCTCCGCTCATTCACACATACTTTGTATCTAAGTGACCTTACACCCAAACTGGATGTCGCTCAATTTTCAGTCTCATGTCTCCCTGACAGCGGAGCTCGAATCTAGCATCCAAGTCGTATGAAGGTAAAGGCGACCCCATCAACAGCAGACAGGGTGGGAACAGATCGGACTGAGCATCATTTTCACCTGTGCTTGCGTTTAGGTGCGTATTCTCGACTTTGGGTTAAGGTGAGCTTCTGCGTTTTGTCGCGTTTGTTCACGTCTGGGTAAAAAGACGTGCAGCTGACAGCTGGCTCTAACTGAAGTTCTCACTCCCATTGCAGAGAGCAATCTTCAGGTCGATGTGTGGTGACAGCCGAACTGTCAGATCCTGTCGTGCCTTTCCTGTAATAAACGCAGGCAGAAGCTTAGCGATACTGACCAGCCCGACATTAGCTACCTAAATCGCATGGCCGCTCTGAATACCAGCAGAAAACCTGCTTAATGAGTGCTAGCCGGGGGGGCTTTGTCTCTCTGCACTAGGGGACTGCCGTACTGAGTCTTGTGGCCCAGAGGGACTCGATATATCTGGAACACAATGAGAGTTTAATGTATGACCATGAGCAATCGCGGGAACCAGATTACATCACCAGGGGAGAGCAGGAGGGAGATTAGGTGAAGGAGAGAGAAGGTTCATGGGATGTGGGGAGGTGTGGAAATGGCGGTTTGCGAGCTCACGTAGCTGGTCCACATGCGGCGGCAGTGCTCCAGCGAGCAGCCAGGAAAGTCATGCGTGAAACTGGCCAGCTTGCCAGTCCAACACACACACACAAAATCAGTGGCCAAATTACTGCAGAGAAAATGAATGCCTTCATATATCCAATAGTTACACTAAACACACAGACTTGCACACTAATTCAACCAGGTTTAGAGTCATACCATGTGTACCATGGTAGACATATTCACGTGGTTATTTTATATTAATACAGTATTCAACTCAGTATCATTAGTCCATTTTATATTTTTTTAATTTTTATTTTAACTTCCACAGTTTAAGGTCTCATCTTTTCAAGTGTGTCCATCAACTTTCAAATAAAATCTGAGAAAATGTTGAATTTTCAGCAAAAATAACTACATAGTGATCTGGTCATAGGGTCCCATTCAAATACACACATTCAACATTATGCAAATCCTATTTCTTTCTGTTAAGCATTGCATTCGTAACAAGGTATTGTTATTCACTTACACGCGCAATGGAGATGACATATAATCCAGTCATAGGTTTAACAACTCAATTCTCAGATTGTCTTTCCAAGGCTTTACCATGCAAATCTTTCGCCATGCATTAGCCAAAACTGCATTTGAATGCAGCAAAACAAATGTTGTTTATAGATCATTTCACAATATATAAACAACACTGGTCCAGAAGTATCATAAAGTAATATAAGGTCGCTGAATTTAACCGAGCTAGTTGTTTAACTGTACAGTCAACTGACTGCAAATTTCACATATGACTTAATTGCATATTTAAAATCTGCCATTACGTGGGCAATCGGAACATTTCATTTTGCGAATCAGACGGGATTCACATACCATGGCATAAACCCTTAAAGCTGAAGTGTTCGAGGCTAATCACACACATTGTTGTGTTGACAGATTTTTTGTCTTTTGTGGGAGAGAGGCGTGTCTGTAATAATGTGTGCCTATTTGTCATTGTGTCAGTGCTTATCAGAATATAAGTATGGGTTTTACTAACACACAGCAAGCAGATCGGCTTTACAGCACTGCTTGCGTATAAAGAAAAGTAGAGCAAAGGAAAAAAGAAATTAAAAGTAATGAAAACAAATGGAAAGAAGTGTTCCTGTAACTACACTGGTAGAACACTGGTTGAATTAGCAATACAAAATTCAAAAGGAACACACAATTTTAAATGTAATGCATTGTAAGTCACTTTGGATAAAAACATCTGCAAGATGCATAAATGTAATAAAATGAAAATAGGCTAAACGTAAGGGACAAGACAAAAAAGGAGTGATGGGAACCACAAGAGAAAAGAAGACAAAACAACAAATGAGACAATCTAAGATGAAAGAAGAGAAGAGAGCAAACAAAAGACAAAGTGAGACGAGAGAAGAGATTTAACAAAAACAGAGAAAAGACAATTAGAGGAGATGAGACCAAACAACAAATGAGACAAATGAGACAAGAGAAGAAACTAAGAAAAAGAAAAGAGACGTGACTAAACAACAGATGAGACAAAAAACAAAGACTCTATACAGGAGAAGAGATGAGATCAAACAAAAGACAAAGTGAGAAAGGAAAGAGACTAAAAAAGAATGACCAAACGACAAAGTGAGACGTGAGAAGAGACTAAACAAAATGAGAAAAGAGCTAACAACAGATGAGAAGAATGAGATGAGAAGAGACGAGACCAAACAAAAGACAAAGTTAGATGAGCAAAAAGACAAAACACGAGAAGAGATGAGACCCACCATCAGATGAGACAAAATTAGATGAGTTAGGAGACTAAACAAGAGAAAAGATGAGAGAAAACAACAGATGTGACAAAAGGAAACTAAACAAGAGAAGAGGCGAGAGAAAACAACAGACAAGAGAAGAGACTAAACAAGAGAAGAGACGAGAGCAAACAACAAATGAGAAAAATAAGACAAGAGAAGGGATGAGACCAAACAAAAGACAAAATGAGATGAGGAAAGTAACTAAACAAGAGAAAACACAAGACCAAAGAACAGATGAGAAAAATGAGACGAGACGAGACCAAACAAAAGACAAAGTGAGACAGGGAAGAGACTAAACAAGAGAAGAGGCGAGAGAAAACAACAGACAAGAGAAAAGACTAAACAAGAGAAGAGACGAGACAAAACAAAAGACAAAATTAGATGAGCAAAGAAACTAAACGAGAAGAGATGAGACCAAACAACAGATGAGAAAAATAAGACAAGATGAGACGAGACCAAACAAAAGACAAAATGAGACGAGCAAAGTAACTAAACAAGAGAACAGACGAGACCAAAAAACAGATAAGACAAAATGAGATGAGTGAAGAGACTAAACAAAAAAGTGACCAGAGCAAACAACAGATAAGACAAAAAGAGACAAGAGAAAAGACTATACAGGAGAAGGGATGAGACCAAACAAAAGACAAAATGAGATGAGCAAAAAGACAAAACAGGAGAAGAGATGAGACCAAACAACAGATGAGACAAAACTAGATGAATGAGGAGACTAAAAACAAGAGAAAAGGTGAGCGAAAACAACAGATGAGACAGAAGGAGACAAGAGAAGAGACTAAACAAGAGAAGAGACCAGACCAAACAAAAGACAAAGTGAGACGAGCAAAGGAACTAAACAAGACAAGAGACAAGACCAAACAACAGATGAGAAAAATAAGACAAGAGAAAGGATGAGACCAAACAAAAGACAAAATGAGACGAGCAAAAAGACAAAACAGGAGAAGAGATGAGACCAAACAACAGATGAGACAAAATGAGATGAGTGAGGAGACTAAACAAGAGAAAAGATGAGAGAAAACAACAGATGAGACAAAAGGAAACTAAACAAGAGACGAGGCGAGAGAAAACAACAGACAAGAGAAGAGACCAAGCAAGAGAAGAGACGAGACGAAACAAAAGACAAAATGAGATGGACAAAGAAACTAAAGAGAAGAGATGAGAGCAAACAACAGACAAAATGAGATGAGCAAAGTAACTAAACAAAAGAAGAGACAAGACCAAACAACAGATGAGAAAAATGAGACAAAACGAGACGAGACCAAACAAAAGACAAAATTAGATGAGCAAAAGAAACTAAACAAGAGAAGAGAAAAGACCAAAAACAGATGAGACAGAATGACATTAGCAAAGAGACTAAACAAGAAGTGACCAGAGCAAACAACAGATAAGACAAAAAAAGAGACAAGAGAAAAGACTATACAGGAGAAGAGACGAGACCAAACCAAAAGACAAAATGAGACAGGGAAGAGACTTAACGAGAAAAGGCAAGAGAAAACAACAGACAAGATAAGAGACTAAACAAGAGAAGAGACTAAACAACAGAAGAGACGAGACCAAACAAAAGACAAAGTGAGACAGGGAAGAGACTAAACAAGAGAAGAGGCGAGTGAAAACAACAGATGAGACAAAATGAGATGAGTGAGGAGACTAAACAGGAGAAAAGATGAGAGAAAACAACAGATGAGACAAAAGGAGACTAAACAAGAGAAGATGAAAAGCAAACTTACTGTCTACGATATGTCCAGCTATAAGAAAACGCTAACAACAATAAACTTAATTTACTGTACAACATGTTGGTACGTGATGCACACACATTACCGCCCTCTCTCCGCCTTTCACTCTCGTTCTCTTTTTCTCCTTTTGATGCAATGAGGCTTAAAAGTCTGAATTACAACACAGCTTGCCCTCATACACCCAGACACCTCCACAGAGACACAGCAGGCTGGATTCAATCTCCCACTGACCTTCATTCTGAAGGACACACAACCAGAGCGGCACAACAAAGCAAAATACATAATCTTTATTTCTTGTGGCACTATAAAAAAACAAATGCTTCAGTGGAACTGAGGACAGGTTGTCCTTACAGATCAGGCCAAATGCGACCAGTCACCTCGCTAAAACAACTCCACTCTGGCTCAGACGGAAATGCAAGAGAAGTTACGGTAATAGAAAGTGTTGAAAAATGAGACCGCAAAACAGTGTGGGCCATCAACGGTCTGTAGGAGAGGATGTGATTACGTTGTAAATTCTGTCAGCATAAAGGTCAATCACTGAGTTTTTCGACCGTCGGCTGATCGTGAGAGAAGCATGGGGGAGAATAAAGCTGGAAAAAAAGTGAGAAATGCAGAAAGTGTATGAATGAGCGATCGAGAGATGTGTGGGCTTCTGATGGAAATCAAGCGGCACCCACATCACACAGAGACTTACAACCATCTGTTCATACACATGCTTATTAGCCCATCCATGACACACACATTTTCATAATTGAGTAGTTGGTGGGTTATTTGCAAAACTAGTTGACTAGTTGGTGTTAGGAAAGTTCAGAATAGCACCCTCTTAACTGCTTTACATCTCTATAAAAGAATGCATGAAAAGCATATGAAGATCAGTTCTCATACAATCAGTCCCCCCTATGTTTTGCAACGTGTAAAGAAAGCAGAACGGACTGCCTTTTCACACATCTGTGGCTACGAATGGGGTAAAGTGCACACTGTCACACTCACCTGTGCCTGTGCTATTATGTGCGCAGTACCTGCAGCTTCCAGCAGGAGGGGCTGGTGTCTGATTAACAGAGAGATGTCAAACACAACAAGAAAGTGGAGGAGGAAAAAACTGACGGGATATATATTTTCTCTAAAAATTTCCAATTTTTTTCTGATGGCTTTGGAGGGGGGTGAGCGTTTTAAAGGCTCAGACAAGCATGGCGGTCTGTCTACCGCTGAGCATACAGTCGACTGCAGGGGTCTTGTATGCTGTCTCCTCTCCTCTGTTCTCCCCTCCACAAGCCTCCCAGCATGCCCTGCATGCTCGCATGGCCTCGGGCTGATTACACATCCAGAAATGACCGTGCTGGCACACATATGCACACATGACAAGATGCATACACTTATTTTTTTGATGCAGGTGTGCATATGCTTTTTGGATTCTGCATATGAATGTATAAATAAGGAATAATTTAAGGAGTCACAATTATTTATATTTAAACAATGTCTGTGCGCACCTGTAAAACAGAGCGAGGCTTTAAATTTAAATATCAATATGAGCTGTTTATGAAACGAGAATGCATTTAGACTCTGAACTTTGTAAATGAAAAATCATCACCTATTGCAACAATAACAAAATTTGTTCTTTACCTTTCTAATGAGATGATAATGAGCGCCCTGGGCGGCGGGGTTAATACAATCTATATTTCAATTAAAATCTCTTTCTCGCTCTATTCCTAATGGAGGGTGCAACACTCGTCGCCCCAAACAGGCCCCAACACGTAGGGGTAAACAGACCCAATTAACTTTTCCTGTCTCTTTATTATTCCTTCATTGCCAGAGTGAGTTTTGTCTGATCAAATGATCTGTCATCAAACTCGGTGCCCATTACACTCCTCTCTCTTTTATTCACAGATACCTACAGAGCAGAAAGTGTGTGAGGTTTTTTGTGTGCATTCGCTGAGGTCATATGTGAATGTGTTAAAATCCTGTCCGGCGATCGCACATGGGTTGTAATTCAGAAGTGCCTGAATTCATGGGCACACGTGCGTGCTTTGTTACATGTAAACACACACATATACGAATTTGGCAGATGCTTCTATTCAAGGCGACTAAGTGCAAAGTACTTTTATCAGTTTGCTTTCCCTGGGACCAGATGAGCTGCATGAATCCAGTGTATACAGTTACTGAAACGTATCTGCCATCAAGTTTGCTATTATCATCTTTTCACCTTTTTTCTTTTCACGCTATTCTTAACCTCTCTGTTTAGTCAGGCCTGTTTACACCGATCTCTGAGGAGACATGAACATATGGTGCAAAAATTAAAACAAGCAATCTTCAGTATACATGTGAACGTATAAATAGAGAAAAAAAGTGAACAAATTTCTTATGAAATAATTTTTTTTATGCATGCGTGACATGCTCATCCTTGAGCACACAAAAATCGAGATAATGACCGAGGACACTTCATATCTTAACTGTCACCATGGGAACACGTGATTATCTGAATGCTAAATCGGACACGTTACAAATCATCACGCGATCAAGCAATCTTCCTCCATGTTTTCCATCCTCCATGCATTCCTAATCTCACCAACTATGTCATTTTTTAGTCCGATTTACTAATACAAACTGTCCCAGGCACAAAAATGTTCACATTTGAATCTAAAAATCCTCAAAACATTAAACACATTCACAACAGTTAATTCTTCATTTCACTGCAACTCTCCCAAGACATGGCAACCCCTCCAAACAATCGGCAATTACTCAGCAACAACAACAAATTTCGCAACAAAGCGCTCACTTAGTTTCTCTGACGAAATGCAAATTTGATCGAATTTGCCAATTTAGGCAGTTTACTCTGGGAGGTAAATTAGGCTAAACTGCAGGCTTGTAAATATTGAAACGCGCACATGCATGAATAAATAAATGGGAGGGTGGAAGCGTATCAACACATCCATTTGCCGCTGTCACCCAAGTGTCACTCATCTCATCCGCTGTCGTACCACATCAATCTGAAGTGCCATGGGTATCTACTTACAAACAGCGTTTAAGCAACCTTAAAATGATGTTTCATGATGCTCTACACTGAGCTTTAAAGTAGTTTAACTTGACCACTCCTGCAACCTTAAACATGTATACACACACACAGACACACAAACATACATTGTCCTCCCGACACACACACTCACTCCCTCTCTTTTCTGCAGAGCTCCATCTCTTACCGGTCTCTTGAGAGAGTGCTTTAGCTCGGCTGCTGGTGTTGCCTGAGTGATGCATTGCTCCTAGGGCGTCTCTTCCCCTCTGTCTCTCCTCCTCTCCGTTTTTGTCCGAATGGATGGACGCGATCACCCGGCGGTCACCAGAAGTGGGGGGGCGGGGGGCTTCAGAACCCCAAAGATGAGATGCAGTTATGCCCTCTAAGTCATGAACTTCACGCACACCCCGATAAAGCACACGGTGCTTGAACCTTTACACGCTTCGTCTTACTCCACGAACCAGCGGGCTTAAGGTGCAACACAGAAGGTTCAGATGAGAGGATGAATGCTGAAGGAAGGAAAGTAGAGTTCTCGTCAGCCTCTCGGCAAGCGCGAGGAGAAGAAAGCGAAGGGCTGTTCCATCCTACATCTGCACATGACTGTATCTCCGCACAGACTCTGAGCTCTAAGAATTATACAGCATCGCTGCGGAGCACGAGAGAGAGAGAGTGAGCGAGCGAGCGAGTGTGAGAGAGAGGTGGGGAAAGAACAGGAGTGCGGGGGAGCACGGGCGAGAGTGTGAGGGGGAGAGACTAGGCGGGAGGAGGGGGTGAGTCAGAAATGGGAAGGGGGGGTGAGGAAGATGACCAAATCGACGGAATGTGACAAAGCATGTACATCAAAGAGAGACAAGAGAGAAAGAATGAGACAGGTCGCACATGTTCCTCTGTCTAGCCGAGAACGTGCCAACCCATGTTACTCAGACTGTAGTCTATATCCACCCTTCAACAATCACAGATTTTTACTTCTTTACACACACACAAGAGTCTTCCCCTGGAGACGTGGGCTTTCAGCGTCAAAAATACTGACAGGATGACACAACACAGCGCACAGTAAAAAGCACCGGCGTGCGGCTAAAAATACATAACCTTGTACCGGCACACTTTCATGCAAACAACACAGGATATGTGAATATTAGATTGGGGATCCGACGGCCGCACGGGTCTAGAGCGCAGAAACATGATCCGATATTGAGCCGGAGTGCTGTAATACACAACCCAGAGAGACGGGCTTTCGCCACGCGCAAACACTCTTCGCTGAACACACACCAAACCGCTGGCTCTGTGATGGTCTTTATTTGCATTCGTAGTCAGCACAAACAGTTGCGAGTAATGTATAAATAATGAAAAGTGCTGTTGGGAAAGTCTGCAAGTTGGTGTGGCCTGTTCGGAGTGGTAAGAGTTGGAATAAAGCAAATACTGAAAGCGAAATTCGACATAAATTGGCTATCACAAGCAATTTTACTTTCTTAATGTGATGTATGTCTGAGTAGAAAGGAAAAACAAGTGGGATGGGACTTGATTTCACCCATCAAGCGTTGACTAAATTGTGAAAAGTGGGCATTCTATACTGAAATGGGTCCAGACCTGCATGTTTACAATCAATTGTGAAGCACTACACCCCCCTCAACCTAACACTTACCCCTTAAGATATTTTTAACGACAATGAGGCTGAAGGTCAAGTTCAAACACAAGAGCATCATTTTGGATCCTCATAATGCATAATTTTGTATTTTTGTATTAATGATGAAAATTATCATGATTTTAAAAAGGTTATTTTACATCCAACAGTAGCCAAAAACAAAGCGGTTATCGTTTAACATTATCTCTGGCCAAGGTGATGTCTGCAAAGACGAGTCATTGCAGAGGCAGAGCGAGCTATTACATTTTAATGAAATATTATAAAGACAAACATTATTTTGCTTTGGATTAATGTGCACTGATAAATTATGCACAATAAGACAAGAATGTGTATTAAAATAAATGGGGTCAATTTTGAATTAATATTGACTGACCACCTCAAAGGTCAGACAAAGACATGACATTATGCATCGGCTTATGGTAACCAGTGCTACTTCCTGCTCTGTCCAACAGAGGGCAGGGTTACAGATCAGTTACCAACTGATGTCATCCAGCATTCATTTCAGATCTCCCTGCATCCTGTCCCTGAATTACCCGAACGCACATACTCATGCAGAAGTGGCTATATTTACAACGCCTCTATATTTAGAACCGTTTGACCCATCCAGATTGGACAAAAAGCCAATCTACTCAAATGACTCTCACTCCCGCCCTCTTTGGACTCGTGGAGCCGAAGGGAGGAACTGGATCTTGTACATATAATAAGCAATCTGGCCACACGCAAACATACACCCATACGCGCAGCGAGGGCTCTAATGAAAAGAGCAGTTTTGGAAGACCACCCCAGTAGAAGTGCAGACAGCTGGATGCCATTCATCTCGACTCAGCCCGTATCGCATTGTGTTTAATTACGGAGGACTTATTATACAGTGTTTTATCAGTGTCCGCTCTTCATTAGCATTATTGCGATCAATGTTAAGTGTTATGAAGTATGAATCTTGTACCAAATTAACAGTGGAAATGCATTTAAAGTGGCCAGAGAATAGAACCTCGTCAATGCAATGCTGCCCGAATAAATTTCAAGTGATTGCATTTATACATTTGGCAAAGCTTTACCCAAAGGAACACACACAGGGCATTCAAGGTTTACATTTTGTTAGCTTATGAACCTTTACTTTGCTAGTGCAATGCTTTACCAGTTGATCCATACAGGAATACCTCAAAAGAACAGCTTTCTATCTTCCTTGAACTATGATGTGGTGCGGTGGCTGGCGTGCCGAGAGGCAGAGATGGACGGTGTTCGCGTCCAGTATGGGGCTCTGTAATCAATGCAGACAGAGCCTTCCTGCAGTATTAAGGGAACTTATTCAGCCTAAAGGCTTCCAACCCGCTGAGCTGAAAAAGAGCACAGCACTTACACCTCTCAGCTTAAATACACTGAGAGCTTACCACACTCAAACACACACATACCCTTGGCCTGACGGCTTCATCGACCACCCCATCCATCATTTCAAACAGATGTGGATGTGCACGCTTACACGGGTGTACACATGCATGCTTACAGCACTTCTGAAAGTGCTTCGAGAAGCATTACTGACCTGTGATTACCTACATGGCATAACTTATAATCAGCAGTCCGTAGTGTCAGCAAACTCAACTTCTCGGTCTGCTAAAAGGACCGGCATGAATGTCCATTTCATAATGGTGGTTCGGTGTAACTGGTTAACTAGCAGAGTGATGCATATTCATGCCATATCAGTTAGGATGTTACCACAGAAGACAACAGACTATGTAGGACGTAAATAGAATGGTTAGTGTCACTAGGTTTAGGTAAGGGCAGACGACTTTGCTAAAAAAACCGAACTGGAAGCCACTAGTACCTATGTTTACAAAGGACAAGGTCAAATGACACAATGTTTACATCACATCCATTCGTTCTCTCATCTCTCCATTCATCTCTCTCTTTCTCTCTCCTCTGGTCCAGGGTGAGAGGAAGTGAATGTGAATGAGCTGAAGGAGGTATGGGATGGGCAGTGAAAGGACCCGTGGGTTGAACACAGCCATTTGTCTTTCTGTGAAGGCTTAAGAAAAAACTAGTTAACCTTTCCCGGGAAGCCCCCGGGGAGCCAGCCGCCGATGGAGAAAAAGCCAGGAAAAGTATCAACCAAGAAAAATATCCAGGGGAAAATAGATGGCCGATGCTCCGAGACCCATGTACCTTGCAAAATGCTTCGCTAGGCACTTTTGACATCTGGGTCGCCTCTACTCACGTAAAAGGACAAAGAGAAGAATTGTAGCTGTTGCCCTACATGTACAGGAGATACATGTGAGATTACAGAAATGTGCATAACGACTATTATTGCATTCACTTTTATTTATGAATAAAATTGAAAACTCAACGCTATTAATTCTGATGGATTATGGGTAACATAGTTCTCAAAGTGCATAGATACCGAAGCTGGTGATGGACTAATTGCTATAGAGGTGACTAGCTCTAGTTACTAGCCAATCCTGCCCCCATCCCTGTCACTCAAGGCGGCATCCCCATGGCAACAGTGAGAGACGGCTAATCATGTGCACATAGCAGTGGGAAACTAGTCCTTAACAATTATGAGACTGACATAGGCATCGAGTCAAAACAATACGTACATATGACAGGAGGTAGGCCATCTATTGTAAGCCGTCATATTAGGGAGAGATATCTAAACAGACAAGCAGCTGGTGATATGCAGTAAAAAAGATGCACAATTGTTCTGATCATAAAACTAATCAAGCTGCCCAAATCAGGCGTTTTATATAAGGAAACATTTACATTAAAAGATTCTGGGGGTGTTATTAATTCTTTGCAGAAGTCTACCACAAAAGCCTTTTGTTTGAAATCGTGCGCACGTCTACAGCTGTATTTGCTTTCCCAAAACCAAAACACATTTTTCTCTCTAGCAAATTACTCATTTGACCTGTGACACATAGATAAGACTGAAATCCCTCGTTTCCCATTCTGGTTCACTAAGTAGGTCCATGTACACGCACGTGATACCTACAAGTGCAAACAAGCTTTGACTTGCAGAGCCTTGGATGAAGCAGATGATGTCTCACAGATAAAGACGTAGATTAATGGACGGCCTTCTGTGACATTAGAGGTGGCAAAATGACATGTAATTAATAGAGGATCATTCACCACGGAGCTGGAGAAGAAGCTGATGTGAGACCAGAGGGACAGACCAGGTGAATAAAGCTTCTACCGTTAACAAGTAAGGGGAGAGGAAGTGAAAAACACAAGGGGAATCAGCTTCCATATGCAACTATCTTTAGCTGCTGCTTTCAGCTCATCCTCCTCGTTCAAAATCCATCTTCTTCCTTCACTTCCTTCTGTTTTCAACTCATGGTTGTAGCACTCCACACACCTCCAATCTTTAGGGAGATGGAGGGAGAGGGGGGTTGTATGAGACAGAAAGACACTGTTTCGATGATAGAGACGATATAAGCAAAAACTAAATATCAAGACAGACAGTGAGGGAGAAAGAGTATGTATAGAATTGAATGATTACCATATTTGTGGCGCTGTCTGTGAAATCCAGGTTAAAGTCTCATAAACTAAACATGAGATTTTGGATGTTTGCAATGATATCAATCTTTGAAATGGCCTTATATTCTTATATTTTCACAGAATGGTCTTTACATTATGTAGGATGATTTTATGTAGGGTGTGCCTTGTTTTTTTTTCCACCGTGAATTGATGGGATCTGGAAAATTAGGTGTTTCTTCAGAAATAGAGCTTCCATGAATGTATAAATCATTCACTACAAAACTACTGTGTACTGTATTGTATTATTACCATTGTATTGTGTCCAAAACTATGGTATTAACATGGATTATACTGTATGTCAAAAAGGTGGCAATAAATTATATTATAAATAGTAGAGATGCACCTATATATCGGCCAATAATCGGTATCGGCTAATAAAAGCAACTTACACTATCGGCTATCGACTAACCCTGACCCTGTCAATCAAAAGAGAACAGGAAAATGCAATGTATAGACAATTTAAAGAAACATCACTGGTTAAATGCTCAATATTAATGATTATATGAATAAATAACCTTCAGAAAATGTAATCTACATAATTTAGTTAATGCAATCAGAAAAATATATAACCACCAAACAATCAGTCTGAATTATCGGCTATTGGTATTGGTGGGAAAATGTTATATTAGTGCATCTCTAATAAATAGTATAAACAAACAAAACAAACATGGCATTGCAATCGTATGTTAAAAGGATAGTCCACACAAAAATTTAAATTCTGTTATCATTAACTCACCCTTAGTTGTTAAAGACCTGTATACATTTTTCATGTTTCTAACATGATTTTCTTTTTTTCTATTGAACACAAAATATGATGTTTTGATATGTGATTTTAGGCATATAGTTGACAGTGCCTATTGACTTCCATAGTATTTTCCTACTATGGAAGTGAATGTGTATCGTCAACTGTGATTACCATCATTAATCACATCATCTTATTTTGTATTCAACAGAATAAAATAACTCATACAGGTTAAGAAGAACATGAGGATGAGTAAATGAAGAGTTTGGTTCAAAAACGCGATAAACGCCATTTTTTAAGAAAATTAGTTGCCACCAAAATCTGTATTTTATCAGGTCAGTAATAAAAAGTTAATTCTTAATTTTACGCAAAATCCAATATCCGCCGTGTTATTCTGTCATCTTTTCTCCCTTTTTTTCCAAAACGCGATAAACGCCACTCCTCCTTCTCTGCAGAATGCCATAAATCCGCTCAACACATAACAGCGCACCATTCCATGCATTGTAAACAATAGGGGCGGCGCGATGAATACACGGAGTCCTAGTTTTCCTCATCTGCTTTGTACTTCGTGATCAACAAACAAACAAAATCCAAATAATACTTTTGATGGCATTGATAAACCTGTGGTGGTTTTCTGTGAAAGAAAAGAAACGTAAGCCACTCGGGTGAAAGAAAAATGCCAGCTGTAGCTTGTTCTCCTGACAGCATCAAGCTTCTGTCATGCTAACACATTGACCCCAGGGGATCTTTTGAAAAACGTTTCATTATTTTACTTGAAGTCAACGAAAATCAAGCAGGACCAAAACATTTTACAGCTGATCGCTGTCAAAAAAGTTCAGCAACGACGTCCCAAGGATGACAGCATATGACAAAGTAAGTGGTTCAATTAATGCCATTAATGTTTATTTTTTAATAAGTGCATACCACTAGTCAAATGAATATAACATGGCAAAGATGAATGCACATTTAAATATTGATTCAAAAGATTTATAGCATGTTGGAAAAAAAAACTTGTCATGGATTTATTGCATTTTGCATTTTGTCTTTATAATAAATCTTCAAAAATCAAATTATGGATTACAATTTGTAATGTTATTATAACCTTAAGATGCAATGTGAAAGTTTGTAACAGAAAATAGTGGTTTTCATCTTGTCACTTTCTTGGTATAGAAAACACATTTTTACTGAAATTAGTCAAAATGGATTCATTGCGTTTTGGAACCAAACTCTTCAAATAATAACAGCATTTTCATTTTGGGGTGAACTATCCCTTTAAACGAAACACACTTGAAAAGACATGGTATTACTAAAAATCCACAATAGCAAATTTATTTTTTTAAATTAGTGCCTTTTTGGTTATGTGAAGTGAACAAACACAGAACAAAATGAATGACACATTTACTATATAAGGACGACATACACCTTGATAATATAACAAATGAAACTTAAATTTTGGAAGAAAATCTTGTCTGCTCTCGATAAGAACACGCCTCCTCTGTTTCTCTTTCATTAACCTGTTTCCCTCCTCAACACTGCTCTTAAGTGAAATGAAAGTCACGCACACACATAAGCAAACAGCATTTCAGCAGCCTGTCACCCACAGGCCCTTCCAGTGAGTGATTAATCACCTCATGCTAATGAGTTATTTACTAATTAGGGTCCGACTTGAGAGGAGACGTGAAGAACAGGACTGTCACCAAGACACGGGGGGCTGAAACACTTAACCAAACTGTTCACCTGTGATTAAAAAAGAAGAAAGAGTGCCAGTCATTAAACCCATCTGAATAACCCAGTGCCACAACTCGTCCATGCCGCTCCATAACATTAGCCAGACACGAAGTTCAGCTGACGTCCACATCTAACAAATACAAAAATGCCACGCGAGTTTTTCAACAGAAAATGTCAGTCCAACACTAACATCTCACTCTGGCAGGCCCCTGAGAGAGAATAAAGCCCGCCTGTTATAGAAACACAGCTGTCAATCATCGTTGGCCCCGCCCTGATCCGACAGAGAGATCAGTCAGTGGCTTTCAGCTACAGTACCTGACAGAGGAGCTCCCTCTCTTTCAATCAAAGCGTTTAAGCAAAGAAGGCTTCTCATTCCTATGCCCACAATGGCCCTCACATAGGTGTGAGGCAACAGGTCTGAATCAATCTTCTGCCGTCTATCTCTCCCACACACTCTATACAAAAGCAGCCGAAACCACTGAATGTGTGCTGTGACAAAGCTGTCGCATTCATTCGCAAGGCCTTTCAGTTCTCTGCTTTTGATCCCTCGTTCCTATAGAGCGGTTTGTATCCAGGGCGCGCCTTTATATAACGTTCAATTTTGCCATTAGATGGATAGATTGACCTCTGAATGTGGGTGTTTGAATCTAGCGTGTGTAAAAGTGAAGCCACTGTGTGAACTGTGAACACACACGTGTAAAACTTCATAAAGCAGTTCATCCGGGTGAGGTTTCTGTGTTATTATCTATATAGAATTTACATGAGCATACAACTGTGCTCAAACAATTTTATTCATAAAAGGACAAAAATGACCAAGAGGAATGTGTCACGTTGAGCACCAAGGTCAATCTATTTCCTATTAACAGCCAAGCCACAACGCTATCAATAAAACGTCTGTTGTATATCCAAATGGTTTTTTTATTTATTTCATGTGTATGTCACTACTGAATACCGGCAGTCGGAGTAATCTCAAGTGAGTGATTTTGGCAGTATGAGTTGGACATCAAAGGTCTGGTGGGGCACAAAGCCCTCAGGTGTCTGTCTCTGCCCATCACAGAGATCTTCACTGGGCCTGAGGCATGACGAAAGAACAGCTGAATCTCATGGAAGGGCAGCACTCTACAAGCTCTCCAGGCACCTGAGACCTGTCAACCACCCCTGCTCTCCTCCAGACCAAACACCTACCACAGACACGTGTCAAATATGTGGGTATGTATTCTCAATTTACAGTAGGCAGAAGCTGCGTTAACATGGACAATTGTAATCGGATTAAATGTTCAATCTGAATGAAAATGCTCCACACCTTAATCAGAATAAAAAGAGCTAAACCGATTAAAAATCTAATTGGTTTGAGAGGGATGGTGTATACCTTTTATATTCTGCTCAGCGCATGTGAAATGACGTTGAATTGGCGAAATGACGTAGGAGGCAATGAACGTGAGCTTGCACTGTTAAAAGAAGTCACATGAAGTGACTGTCTTGTCATTCTTAAATTTCATAATCTCCTTCCAGTCCTCTGTGAAGTGATACGCATTGTCCAGTCAGTCCATAATTTATACTTTGATCCACAAACGCATGTGTTCGACTTCACACGGCGTTGTGCAGTGCTGCTGGAGCGATACAGTACAAAGGAAAACCAGACGGCCTCTGCAGCACCACATGAGATCAAGCATGCTTTTTGGGCACACGTGAATGGGTGTTTGTGCTGCTGATTGATAAATATAATCAGCGAGCACAAAGCTCAGTGTGCTCGTCGTTTATTAATTATGACCTGAAATAGACGCACAGTGATTTTAGGAGGATGGCTTGTATGAGTATTTTGAAACTATACACTCACATAACGGATTATTAGGAACACCATACTAATACTGTGTTTGACCCCCTTTCGCCTTCAGAACTGCCTTAATTCTACGTGGCATTGATTCAACAAGGTGCTGAAAGCATGTTGGCCCTTATTGATAGGATAGCATCTCGCAGATGATGGAGATTTGTGGGATGCACATCCAGGGCACAAAGTTCCCGTTCCACCACATCCCAAAGATGCTCTATTGGGATGAGATCTGGTGACTGTGGGGGCCATTTTAGTACAGTGAACTCATTGTCATGTTCAATAAACCAATCTGAAATGATTCGAGCCTTGTGACATGGTGCATTATCCTGCTGGAAGTAGCCATCAGAGGATAGGTACATGGTGGTCATAAAGGGATGGGCATGGTCAGAAACAATGCTCAGGTGGGCCGTGGCATTTAAACGATGCCCAATTGGCACTAAGGGGCCTAAAGTGTGCCAAGAAAACATCCCCCACACCATTACACCACCACCAGCAGCCTGCACAGTGTAACAAGGCATGATTGATCCATGTTCTCATTCTGTTTACGGCAAATTCTGACTCTACCATCTGAATGTCTCAACAGAAATCGAGACTCATCAGACCAGGTAACATTTTTCCAGTCTCCAACTGTCCAATTTTGGTTAGCTCGTGCAAATTGTAACCTCTTTAACCTCTTTTTTTAGTGGAGATGAGTGGTACTCGGTCTTCTGCTGTTGTAGCCCATCCGCCTCAAGGTTGTGTGTGTTGTGACTTCACAAATGCTTTGCGGCATACCTCGGTTGTAACGAGTGGTTATTTCAGTCAAAGTTGCTCTTCTATGAGCTTTAATCAATCTGCCCATTCTCCTCTGATCTCTAGCATCAACATGGCAGTTTCACCCACAGGACTGCCGCATACTGGATGTTTTTCCCTTTTCACACCATTCTTTGTAAACCCTAGAAATAGTTGTCCGTGAAAATCCCAGTAACTGAGCAGATTGTGAAATACTCAGAATGGCCGTCTGGCACCAGCAACCATGCCACGCTCAAAATTGCTTAAATTTTAAAAGGAGATTGTCTTGACGAGGACCACACCCCTAAATGCTTTGAACAACTGCCATGTGATTGGTTGATTAGATAATTGCATTAATGAGAAATTGAACAGGTGTTCCTAATAATCATTTAGGTGAGTGTATGTGTGTAATGTGCGCATGTCAAATGATCAAATATGATTTGAAGCTTTCGCCATAAAAACACGCACATCAATCAGATCACATTATTAATGTAAACACTATGATAGGATTTATCAATCAGAATGATTTCATTCCAATTGAGACTAAATGTGTCCAAGTAAATGTAGCTACTGTTTTATAGTGCTGTAGGAAATGTGGGTGTTTTTGAAGACAGATGAGATTAGATCAGTAAGTGTTGGAGTACAGGGGCCCGCCGGAGATCAGGTTGCCATTAATACAATAAACCGCCAGATTTGATCTGCACCAATCTCTTGCTGCAGTTGTGTAACATGCGTAAATTCTGTTGACAGACCAAAATGACATGAGTAAAGGCCCTTTCATCTGATTCATGTCAGTGTAGCTCAGTGTAATTGTTATTCCATAAAGCTGTAGTAATACTGTGTTCCATACAGGCCAAGAATGTAAACAAGTTTAACTTATACCTCATTTGCCACTGACTTTTACAAGCTCAACCAGTGTTGTAGTTTAGACCACCTAAATCGAGAACAAGACCAGAGGGGATGAAGACAACACCAAGACTTTGAGGGCAGATACCAAGACTGAGACCAAAGACAACCAAGATCGAGATCATCAAAAAAACGATCTATCTATGCATCCATCCATGTTAAAGTGATATATAATGTTTGTGCTGAGTGGTGCGTTAATGCACAGGTGCAAGCTATGTACAAGGGACTTAAGTGAAAGAATCTGTGCCAGAGCCGTAAATCTTCTCTGATGTTTGTAGAGCTTATTATGATTTCCACAGCACCGCGTTCACATGGATGTATGCAGTCCTCTCAACAACATAAAAATCTCACTCATCCTGACCCACCTGCTGTGCACCGACGCATTTCCTCCACACATGCATGTACACATCATCTTTAGACATACTCAACCCCTTGGATTAAACTCTTGCACTTTAATACTGACATCAAATGCCTGCACATACCTGACAACACACATCTTTTCATATCAAAGCCTTGCCAACAGCGTGTGTGCTATAAAGGTTTCCTTTCGGTGCAAAAACTGCAGCTCTTTACACCCTTACACATTAAATTTCGTACGTGAGGCTTGGTTGCCAGATGTAGCATTTATCCCACCTTCTAAGCAAAGCTTCAAAGAAAACATTGAAAGCTATCCTTTGATTTATTCTGAATTTGAAAAAAAACAACAGACAATTTGGAAGGAATGCAACAAGGGTAAGGTGTGAATAAGCCTTCATTAAGGTATTTAAAGGAAAACACCACAGTTTTTCAATATTTTACTATGTTCTTACCTCAACTCAGACAAATGAATACATACCTATCTTTTTTCAATGTGTGCACTTAATCTTTGTACAGCGCTTTGTTAATGTGTTAGCATTTAGCCTAGCCCCATTCATTCCTTAGGATCCAAAGAGGTATGAATTTAGAAGCCACCAAACACTTCAATGTTTTCCCTATTTAAAGACTGTTACAGGAGTAGTTAAATGAGTAAGTATGGTGGCTAAGTATGGCGGCTAACTAATATTTATTAAGAATATTACAACTACTTTTTTTAAAAAAAACAGGCTTACACTGTTCACACTGTCGACATTTACTTTCTGTTCTGTTCTGATAGGTATTTAAAGGAAAACACCACAGTTTTTCAATATTTTACTATGTTCTTACCTCAAATCAGACAAATGAATACATACTTATCTTTTTTCAATGCGTGCACTTAATCTTTGTACAGCGCTTTGTTCATGTGTTAGCATTTAGCCTAGCCCCATTCATTCCTTAGGATCCAAAGAGGTATGAATTTAGAAGCCACCAAACACTTCAATGTTTTCCCTATTTAAAGACTGTTACAGGAGTAGTTACATGAGTAAGTACGGCTAACTAATATTTATTAAGAATATTACAACTACTTTTTTTTAAACAGGCTTACACTTTTCACACTGTCGACATTTACTTTCTGTTCTGTTCTGATTACAGTCGCAGCTCTAATATTGTGTTTATGAATGATTTACAAAAGTCAAGCCTGTATTTTTTATGACACCTGTAACCATAGTGACAGACATAAATGTCAAAAACTGTACCTTCCTTGTCTACAAAAAGTATTATTTATTTTCACATTTAACAATATCAAGGTGTATTTTCTATTCACACATTTGACTAAATATCACTCAGATGCGTGCAAGTATGTGTACACAAACAACTAGCTGATCAAAACGGTTCCATTCAAACACAGCAGATCATAAATGCGCGAAGTCATGAAAAGTGCGAGTTTGGTTAAGGAGTGCGGTGGTCACTCCCATAAATGACCAAACTGTGTGTGAACCCAACCGACTCAGAAATACAGGAATGGCAGTCGCATTCTGGCCTTGTGTAAACATGCCCATACCTGTACAGTATGTGATATTGTAGATAAAAAACTTGGAACCATAATATACAATTCAACTGACATGTGTCCAATTGAACGTGGCTTATCCTATATGAATTCAGAGTTAGAATTAACTGCTAAAGTCTCTTTAGTAATGCTCTTGAGCGAGGGTAATAACATTATTAACAGTCTATAAATCACACGTTTATACAGTTTTACTGAAAGTCACGTCAAATCTGCTTATGGAGATGGCAGACAAGTGTACACACGCACACACAAACACACACACACATGCACGTAAGCATACATATAAGGTGCACAATATTAAGCAGATCTGCTCTGATAACTGCCTTCTGGGGCTTCGCTTGTGTCATCGTGGGTGCTGAATAGCATCATATCTCCACGTAGACAGACCTATTACTGCCAGCATATTTACACCTATGTGCCATCACAGCATGTGGTAAACACTGAGTGATGAGTACTGTGTTCATCAGTCAGTGGTGGGGTGATAATGAAATCTGAAGTATGAACAAACCCACTAATCAGAAATGTCAGCTATCAGCGGCTTATCATCAGATCACACAAACAGGTGCAAGGACACATTATCTCCTTTAAAATGAAACAAAATCTTTCTTTGTATTTACTGTGTTATCTGTATTGTTATTTGTGCTTCAATTCGCAATCACCACACAACAGCAAAAAGATCATCATTTACAAGTGAGAAGCTGAATTGAAAAATTAACATTTAGTTCTAAATTTGTTTCCCATTTACTCTATTTGCTTTAAAGGCGGGGTGCACGATCTCTGAAAGCCAATGTTGACATTTGAAATCACCTAAACAAACACGCCCCTACCCCAACCTTCTTTTGATAGACCCGCCCCACACATATTCAACCCAGGCAACGATGTCGGTTGATAGACATGCCCCTTACTGCTGATTGGCTACAAGTGTGTTTTGGTACTCGGCCCGACTTCCTTTTCCAAAGCGTTTCTCAAAACCCCGCCTTTAATGACAACATGCATATCTATGTTGTTAAAGAGGGATTATGTTTGCTTTTAAAGAACAAGTTTGGTATTTTACACTTAAAGCCCTGTTTTCAGATTGTTTATGATGAAATAGAACGGTTTTGACTGAAATTTGGACATATGATGCTGGCCCGAGAATTTTCGGTTTCTGTTGTATCAGCCCCCACCTCTACAATGCCTGCATAGGTGCACTGGAACAATCCTTCCCAAAATGCACCAAACCTTTGGCCTACAAAGACGTGAAACTCACAGAGTGGTCAGGGGTGTTCACTGATATGCTCACACAAAAATCGCTGCAAAAGATGCTTTCCAACAGTTTTATCGTAGTTTTTGGTCAACTCCATTGACTTGTATTAGATGTGCTGTGAGATAGGGTATTACTCCGCCGCCGGGAACAATGTTTGTATTCTTGCAATTGGCAAAGGTGGATTATCGCCACCAACTGGGCTGGAGTGTCTATTATTCAAGCTCTCAACGGAAGAATGTACGGGTGTGAGGCGTTTGGAAAAATAGGTCCACAAGTTTACAACGAATGGTAAAACACCTGTTGGAAAGCATCTTTTGCAGCGATTTTTGTGTGAGTATATCAGTGAACACCCCAGACAACTCGGCGAGTTTCACGTCTTTGTAAACGAAAGTTTAATGCATTTTAGGAAGGATTGTTTCAGTGCACCTATGCAGCCATTGTAACGGTGGGGGCTGATACAACAGAAACCGAAAATTCTCGGGCCAGCATCATATGTCCAAATTTCAGTCAAAACCGTTCTATTTCATCATAAACAATCTGAAAACAGGGCTTTAAGTGTAAAATACCAAACTTGTTCTTTAAGGTTTAGTTTACCCAAAAATGAAAACTTTATTATTTATTCAACCTCAAGTCATCTGAACCCCCAAAATGTCTTTTGTTGTTCTTCAAAACCCAAATGCATTTTTTTGAGTTGTTTGGGGTTATCTGGTTACTTGGAGAGATGATGGTCACCATACACTCCCATAGTAACCAAAAAACCTACAAGCTTTAAAATGTGTCATATCAAATTGTGTCATGTATTTTAAATGTCCTTTAGACATTTACTCCTCTACTCTTTTGTCATAAATGTCGCTGTTGTTTCAGTTGTTACACATTTTTTATATGAACATCCTAAAACTGCCCAAAAAAACTGTTCAGACACAGAGAATGTACATGGAAAGAGAGGCAACCCATTAAACAAAATCAGTATTGGGTTCTGAACAACAAAGGAAGACATTGGGTGACGATGGCGAAATGTTAATTTTTTGGGTAAACCATCTGTTAAAATCTTGCTTAAATTGGTTCACTTTATATCTATATTTCTTTTAAATATATGAAATACTGTGATCATGTTTTACTTAACCTGAGCAAGAATGACAGAGAGAGAGACCCAGACTAATAATGGGATGAGTTTAAGCAGGGCTAATAGGATGAGTGTACTACAGCAGACAGACAAGAGGAAGCACGGTGTGTTCAGAGGAGAGGATAACTGAGGGATCTGAGGAGCGTCTGCAGTGGTCAGATAGACTCGCAGTGGCTCACACTCATGGCATGAACCCAGATCCCCACTTCTCCCTCACAAAGCCACAATGAATCAAAGCGTTCTCTTCCTGTATCCTGCTAAACATGATAAATTCAGCTTTCTGCTCTTGGCCTCGACAGGTTCCTAACACCCTCTCCGATTCTAGCGACGGCACGCTAACCGCTCGCACAGGAGCAGCCTGGCACCGGCCCCGGAATTCTTCCCGGAACAGGGCGGCACATTAACATAGCGATTGATTTCCCCCATGCCTCTGACATGCCTGCAAACATGGGTTGAAATCATTCATTAAATCTGCCTCTTTGGAAAACTGAATAGATTACATTGCTTATCTCAGACGGATCAATAAACGTAAACAATGGCTAGATTAATTGCTTTTGACAAGAAAAGGCAAAGCCACGATGTTTGTGTAGACTGTGTGGAGGACAGAAACATAGAGTGAAATGAACATAGAGAGCCATTGAAAATCTTTATTCAAATATTTTGTTATGAGTGCAGCAGTCAAACTATTGAGAGGGGACTGAAAGGCAAACAAAACCAAACATTTTCATTTTATACTTCGATGTGCAAAACTCCCAACCATGATGAAATGTTTACGAGATGAAATTTGCCAGGTGACTATTTGTGACCCTCTATGTGAAATCCAGGCTCAAGTTTATAATCCAATTATGAAATTAGAAGCACCAAAGTTTCATTTCAGTCACTGATTTCAATCTTTCACATGACCTTACTCAATATTTTTGAGTACTTACTCAATACATTTATATTAGAGCCACTGAAGAATCACCACAATGACTGGTGACTAGTTGACTATTTTTAGGGCCATCCAAATGGTAGAATGCCAGCTACTGTATAATGCTGTATAATGACATACTTGCTATTTATATGCTTTGTGAATGATAAATAAATAATGTGTCAACATAAACAGCTGCGTTTGAAAATTGTCAATGGAAAAAGATGACTTTGGGTCCAGATGGCGTGCTGTAGTTACCTAAATCTTTTTAAAAGTTTGATGTACAGTAGAACAGCAATAGCTCAGTGCACGACACAGTAAAGATTTGCAATCCTAATAGTTCATTTGACAACAAACACAGGGCAAGAACATTCAAATTTATGGTAGAGCAAAGAAAGGTGGAAATACATTCAACCAAAGGAGAATAAAATGGATAAACAACATTTGAGAGTGCAGTGAAGAGTAACAGTTTTAACCCCGTGGCATGCGTGGTGTGCAAGGATCAGGACGCAGTAAAAAGGAGTCAGGCAAGAGTCTCTCTCTCTCTCTCTTTCTCTGAGTGTGTGTACAGTGTTGAGATGGATAGCAGTATGCCACAGGGGCTCCCTGTAGAGAGCTGTAAAAATAGCAGCTCACTCTTCCTCACTCTTCCCACAATTCCCCATTCTGTTCTCCAACCCTCTCATCTCCCTCTCTCATCCTCATCTCTTTTTTATCCTCTCCTCTGTCTCACCTCTGCCCTCCTCCTCTTTATATTCCCTAATCTTTCGTTCACTCCTGTTCTTTTGGCTACATGCAGTAACATGGACGGCCCTTGGTCCGCCATTAGGGCATATACCATGCTCAGTTCATCCCTTGTTCCCCAGACCGATCAATCGCTCTAAAAGGGAGAGCTCGGACCAGGGTGAGGAGAGAAATTTGTGGAGTAGAGGTTTGGATCTAGACACAGGAACAATAAAGATTTAATGACTACTTTCACTTTATTAATGTACCATTTATTTGGAAGAACTGAATGTTCTGGATGTGTTCTCAAACGTGCAAACGGTAAATCTCTGAAACTGTCAGACCAGTTCTTTAATTTAGTCAAGAAATGGTCTGAAGTGATTCAGACAGTGAGTGAGTCAATCGACTAAATTTTAAGTTTTTAACTTACTGTATGGTCATTTTAAAGAGCGAGTAAGATGACAATTTTAAACGTCCTATCACTGTTTATAAGTCCCGGACAACAGGTTTAAATGCATGCAAGGTCAAAAACGATTCGTGTGAAGCCATTCAATGACTCAGTCTGCCTAAACCCCACCTTTCAGTAGCCTACTCTACTCTGATTGGTCAACTGACAGAGTCTCCGCACAGACCACAGATCAGTGGCACAGACCAACAATAGTGCAACATGTATTGACCTAGTCACCTATTGACATGATTTACTGAGAATACATTATCGACATCAATACATATCATTCATCATTAATCCAAGCAATAGAAACGACGACAGAAACTAACATTACACTCATTTAAGCATTTATGTAAGCTAATCGGGCCGTAGCAAAACCGTAAGTGAGCACACGTTAGCCGCTTGCTAACGTGACTCTCTGGCAGTAAATTAGGAGTTTAAACAATGACATAATTAATCCTTACTCCAAGCAATAAAAACGACAATAGAAACTAACAATTTTAAGCATTTAAGCATTTATGTAAACTAACCGGGTCATAGCAAACCCTTAAGTGCAGCATAAACTGCTTGCTATCGTGACTCTGACAGTATATAGAGTTTAAACAACGACATCATTCATCATTAATCCAAGCAATAAAAATGACGATAGACATTTCTACACTCATTTAAGCAAGTATGTAGCTATAATCATACTTACAGGTTGTGGTAAGGAGATGTTGTTCCAAATAAAGTGGGTACTGAACCATCTTTCATTGCCAAACGTCTAAATCCCTTCGTTAAAAAATAATTTTAAGCACTGATTCTTCACAGCCAAACGTTTAGTATATCCCTCCTTGAAAACGTCTCCTTTGGTAGTGAAAACAACAGAAACTGAAAACACAGCGTGAGCTGATGTTTACACACACTAACTAGCTGTGGGCAGGTCATAGTTTTCGTTTCTCCCGCGGGCAAGGCTGTAGGCGGAGATTAGTATCTCGTGTGACATGGAAGCGTTTGTGTGACGTGGATAAAGTCAGGCAGGAGATCCAATCCATATAACGACTCATTTCAGCGATTCAGAGTAGACTTCCTACTCCAGAAGCCAATAATTTTATTAAGCATGCACTTTTTGGTTTAACTGCTTTGTTTACATTGATGGACAGCTACATGACACACTGCAATACATGACAGTTTCGATTTTGGATTTGTGTGGCTCTTTAAGCAATTCATAACAAAGAATGCCGGGATACATTAGTTGCATTAGTCTTTCTTCAAACCTGTTTCCAGCCCTACTGAGGACAGGACAGGGCAGGCTGGGGGGGTGCGTAGGAGAGCTGTCACCCCATTGCAGGTGTTTGAGACAGCAGAACAGCGGGGCTTGTGGAAAAAAGAAACAGAGGTGGATGGAGAGATAAGAGGAGGTGGATGGATAGATAGGAAGAGAGGCCTAGAGTGATGCCTGCAGCACTGGGCATGAGATCAGTTATGATGTGTATAGAATATAGATTTCATTGATCTACTGTACATGTCATCTGTTTATCGAGGTGTCAATAACACACCACTGTGGTGTTATATGCAAAATGAGTCTGACCTGATCTACCGCACTCTCAGTTTAAAGGCTAAACACTTTTAGATTTGGATTAAGTCTCATAGAGGCTGTTTACACTTGGCATTAACATGCATTTTCAGGAATCGGATCACAAGTGGACGACGTTAATGCCAGGTGCAAACGGTGTTCAAAATGTTTTGAGCTCGTCCACTTTCTACCACTTTCAACCACATTCAGAGGTAGTCGAAACCCCTTTCAATCGGATTACTTTTGTAGTGTAAACGCTCATGTGGTTGAATGTGTTCGAACAGCCACACGCGACCACCTTCTCTCCGCCCATTTATCTAATCTGAGGTACTGAGCACAATGTTTTACATCTTTTCTGACTTCTGGCGTGAACACACGGTGACCAGCGCTATTTTTAGCCTTTCATTTATAAAACTAAAGCGGCTGATCTCCGCAGTTTCATTTTGCAAGCGTGTGATAGTTGCGTGATCTTATTTCATCAGTTGCGCTGAAAATTCAAAGAAAGCTCTAACATATACATGTACAAAACACTGTGCAGTATGTTTACTTACTACACAAGCAGCGTACTCTGACATAATATTAGTTCACGTCCATATAAACTCGTCATTACTCCTGCTCGCGTTTAAATGACAGCCGAGAGACTCGCCCACCGTCTTGACAGACCGCCCCCTCACAGTATTCAAGAGAGAAGCGGTCGAGAGTGGACAAAAGAGACGGATTAAAATACCAGGTGTAAATGTCCACTTGTGATCCGATCGATGAAAACGCATGTTAATGCCAAGTGTAAACAGCCTCATACACTGTATGGAACACATGCCTTTTCTAGTTATATATGTATAATAGAAAAATAAATATTGATAAAGTGATTTCTACACTGTATAATTTTATTGTATGAACATTTAAAAATAAAAATAATCATTTTGATTGACAGTTTGTTATTTTATTTCTACTGAACTGAACCCTTGAACTCAACACTTGCTTAGAACTGCTTAGAGAATTTATATATGGCTACTGTACACAAATACTTCATACTGTATATATTTTCAATTTTTTATTGTTTACTACACAAAATCAATGCAACAGAGGGGTTGGTCCAGAAATTCTCAAGTAAACACTGTTGGGTGTTTGTATTTTTTAGCTTAATGCATGAATGAGGGAGTGAGTGAGTGTGAGAGAGAGAGATAGAGAGAGTGAGAGAAGAGAGAGAGACGCAGATAAAGGACAGCATGAGCGCTGGTCAGTGAGAGAGAGTAGTTCTGATCAATAATGCATACGCACAGATCAGATCTCAGCCCAGTCCTCTGACAAGGTGAAAACAGAACAAAACAAGACAGAGAAGGAAAGTAAGAGAGAGAGAGAGAGAGAGAGAGAGAAAAGCATCTTTTCACTTAGTTAAAATGTCTCTGATGCAGCGGTGGTGTGTAAACATACGCTAGTCAGAAGTTGAAAACTGCTGTATATACCAAGGCTGACCAAGGTGCTCTAAATGCCAAAGTACAGTATGGTTCATTTTTTATGCGTATGCAAGGGTCCACGTACAGTTCACGTGACGCAATTTTCATCAGAAGAGGACTTTTAAAACATGCGTAGGTTGAACATGCGCATATAGGAGAATGCAGTGTCTAGCCTAGGTTGTCGCAATGCACATGGTTGAACATTTGTGTACAGTACACTTACAAATCAAATAAACTATGCTTTGTGCGTTCGACCGTGAAAACAAACTAGACTATACGGAGACCACAACACCTACAGTTTTAGCAAGTGTGTCTTGTATTTCATTAGTTGTGTGTGAGAACCAACAAGTGGTGGCCAAATTGTCTATCGCTTCATTTTACACTTAATGATTACTGCAATGCAACATCTGAGTGCAGTTTGTAGTAACTCCTCTTTAAACACATTCATGCTGTGAATGTAAACACACTATTTAATCATATATGTTTTGCTAAAGATGTAGTCTTCGTGACGACTTTGCAATAAAAAGACTGTGTAAAAATGGAAGCAGAAGAGTCTACAGAAAAAAAAATGGTGGGTTCTGACTGATTTCTGATCAGCATGGCCCTGCACAACCCTCCACTCCACTGAGTGACAACAGCATCACCACCACAACAAACCCAAAAAATTCAGAGTGGTTACCATGGCGACCACAATGGCAAAGCCCTCGAATTCACATTGTCTGCTCTTTAAAACATTAAAGTTGAGAGAGAGCATGCGAAGGGGAGAGGGGGAGCGAGCGAGCAAAAGAGGGAGAGAGAGAAAGAGAGCTATCGATACTTAAAAACAAGTACAAGAATCCAGGACACTCAACAGCCATTTCGAATGAAGGACCATGAAAATGAGAGCAAAACAGGACACGCGCTCTCTTTGTCTTTCACTACAAAACACCACGCAGTACAATGTGATCACTTAGTTTGGACTGAACGAGAACACGGAGTACACGCTTTATCCTCTCAATGAAAAGACCAAGGAACTGGAGGTTTCAGATGGTAAACATTCAGATATGTCTTTAGCTTGGTTCCAAAGCCTGATAATAGCAATTTTTAGTAATCACAGATGAATTAACCAATAGGTTTGAGACATATATAGAATATCTTTAACTTTAAGCCACCACAACACCTTCTGTGACGGGTGCAGTTGAACATTCGGCAGGTGCAACCTGTGCCATTTGTAAGGAATACACAAAAAGCTTGTTCAATAATACATTACACACCATAGTTTATTTAATTTTGGACCCAGCATATTGGCTCCCGTTTCATTTATGATACTGCTATAGAAGGTAGCCACCTGTGTAGACAGAAGACAACTCACTAGGCTTTGGAACCGAACCTATGCTTGCATCTTTATGTATGTGTGTGCAGGAGGGTCTCAGGTGCAGCGGGCAGCACCTCACCCTCATCACTTCACATGGACAGGTGGATTGGAAAGCCAGGGGGCTTAGGAAACAGTCTGTTACACCAGTGACCCCCAATGAGCCTACCTGACCAATGAGCCAATCCTCACTTTCAACACACACATACACACACACACACGAGCAAACACTTCATTCACAGAGACATCCACATGCTCTAGTTTGATGAAAACAGCAGTCGCCCCTTGCTGCTGGACAACAGTCTATAATACAATTTGTGATCGTCGCCGATGCTTTAAGGCTTTTGACCGTCTGCTGAAATGCTCTTTTGAGGGTCACAGCGGTAGACGAGACTAACAGATGGTCTCCCAGCCCACACTCAATGAGCGAGCTGACCACCAACAGAAATGGCCACAGACAGAAGAATGGCTGAACTCCATTTAGTCTCAACCCAGCAACTCCCTCCCAAACCTTTATTTTAGCCCTCAAAACACTGATGATGAACACAAAACTCATACTTTCTTTGAATCCTATGGTTAGACTAATAAAAAATAAATAAGATTATCTAAAACAAAGAATGCATTTATTATTTACAGGTCAGCAAGCTCTCGGCATATGCCTTGAATTCGTTTCTAAGCAAAGGGGCATAAAAGACTATAGGAAAGCAATGTTTGCACTCAAAATTTGACTTTGCTGAAATTAAACAAAACATCTTGATAGTTCCTCAGAGAGGCATGAACGAATAAATCTGTAGTGACATCTACCTGCGACGTGGTCTGACCTCTGACCCTGTGTTACACACTACACCTGCTCATTATGTTTGATCAGAGAATGTCATGGCATAAACATGGATTTCTTCTATAAATTGCTTTCATTCTTACACGTGTCAGTGTGTGCGTGGGGTTTGTCAGGCAGATCAAACTGAGTTTTTGCGAGGAGGCATGGAAGAGAGATAGGTGGGTGTGCGTTTGATGCGAGGTTGAGCTGTCTGCTGAACGGCTGCCAGCGCTCCATCAACATCCCTGAACGCTGCCAATCGTCTGAGGAGGATCGGAAGACTGCGGCATTGTGTTGTGTGTTAATTCGTGTTTGTGTGACCTGATTAACTGTGAGGTTCCGATGGGCAAAGCACTTAGGAACCATCTCTGAAATCCATCCATGACTTCCTCTCTTTCTATATATGCGTACTATGTGCTTCTTGGGATGTGTGTTGAAAGGCTGTCTACACCTCGTAATAAAATGCATTTTGGTTGATCGGATCGCAAGTGGATGACACTAAATACAGTTGTAAACGGGGTGAAAAAAGTTTGAAGCTTGTCTACTTTGTCCTACATACTTTGCCACGGAAGGCCACCTACTCACCTACGCCTATTGATCTACAGTAATGTGTAATGTTTGGAGCACAATATTTTTACATTAGTCCTAATTTCTAGCATAAACACACTGTGTCCAGCATGATCTTTACTGTGTGTTCACACCAGCCGCGTTTGAGGAGTCAAATTTGTGTCTAGTTTGCCACTTGAACATTTTTAATTTACTTGCTTCATTCGCCCATGAAATTCTAGTCATCAAGACATTCACGTGGAAATTCGCTTCATGGGAGGGGCTTCTGTGACTCCGCTCACTTACTGTAATCACTTCACTACTAGAGCAAGCTCCTGATTGATTAATGCGATGCCAAAGTTCAAATTTTTCAAGTTGCGCGTTTCCCGCGGCAACGCTCAATTTGCGCACGACTGAGGCGGAATCACGTCTACCGAGCCAAGTAAATGCCTAATTCGCGTCACAAAACCTCCAGACGCGCTTCAACGCAACTAAGAACACAAGCAGACCATCCCCTTGAAGTAATAAGTACAGAAGTGGGTGAAAGTGGACAAATAGAAGGATTACAAGAGGCGTTTTAAAGGGAACATATCATGAAAATCTGACTTTTTCCATGTTTAAGTGCTATAATTGGGTCCCCAGTGCTTCTATCAACCTAGAAAATGTGAAAAAGATCAATCCAGTAACTTGGTTTTGGTAAACCATTCTCTGCAAGCATGTGAAAAAATAGGTCATTGAAATCTGGCTCCCCTTGTGATGTCAGAAGGGGATAATACCACCCCTTAATCTGCACTATCTAACCATGGCACTGCCATTTAGTACAGAGATCAGCTCATTTGCATTTTAAAAGGACACACCCAAAAATTGCACTTTTTTGCTCACACCTACAAAGTGGAAATTTGAAGAAGTTATAATATATTATCTATAGGGTATTTTGAGCTAAAACTTCACATATGTACTCTGGGGACACCAAAATTTACTTTACATTTAGAGAAAGTCTTGTGAAATGTCCCCTTTAACAACTTGCAGGATAATTTGTCATGCAAATTTGTTGAGTCTTTCTATGGAGTTGACTCACCAAAGTTGCCATAATTAAATAATGGGTTAAATATGTCCACCTTGGCGACGAAAGTCCCGCCTTCCAGTTAAAACAACCAATTATCATTCGATAAAGACCAACAATTCTTTGGGGGTAGGGCTATATACACTAAGGCACTTACCAACCTGTGCACATGCACAGTAGCTGAAAAATCCTCGAAAAAAGATTTTTTAGGGCAAATTAAGCGCTTTCCCCCTTTGTTGCAGACGGGACATTAGTCTTGCACAACTGCTCGGATGCTTTGCAAATATGGCCGCCTAGTGGTGCGACATCCCTGAAGTGACTTCGGTGACAAAAATAATTGTTTACTATAAAATCAGGTAACATTTT
This sequence comes from Misgurnus anguillicaudatus, assembly GCF_027580225.2. NCBI lineage: Eukaryota > Metazoa > Chordata > Actinopteri > Cypriniformes > Cobitidae > Misgurnus > Misgurnus anguillicaudatus. Next base: position 16,053,146 of record NC_073352.2, on the reverse strand, counting down.
GGCAAAAATTTTGGAGAGTGTAAATGGATTTACTGTATACTCAATTTAATAGTATACATGCTGATGAACTTTCTATGGCATTCTTGTAGAGTATAAATGTCTGGCCTCTCTCATAACAGACACACTAACACACACTCCTTGTTTATAGAAACGCAAGCAACTTATCTCTTACTCTCAGGAAACGCAATAATTACTGTCATACTCTAATAAAGAGTAGCTATGGACGTCAGGTTAAGCATCGTATTCCTCGGTCAGAACAGCCGGTCTCTGTGGCATCGATCTGATGGTACGCCTTTGGTTTAATGGGTTTGTGCAGCCTTGCCGAGAAGCTTTCTGAAAAGTCCTTAAACACACTAGAGAGAATTCACTGGGAATTAATTGTGCTCACTGTCTATATTGTTTTAGCGCTCGATTCACTATACAAATTATGCAAACCACATAACCGTGAAAACGCCCACAAATTCTGAGTTGCAATTTAGCACGCCGGAATTCTTGTTCTTGCGAGTCGGGTCAAGCGATAATTTGCAAAGGACACAGCAGACTACTTGACATACTGTCTTTATTGGAACTGTACAACATCATCTCACAGTGCCACTGCAATAGAGACACTGAAATCTTCTCTTTAAAATGCTGAAAATGTGCTTGACTACACTTTGTGTCTGAACATACACCCAGCTATATCACTCTTGGTCATGAGACTGGTCAATAGAGACTGTACAAAAGCAACTCTTTTCCAATAAACTCAACACAATTAGCATCTGGTTAAACTAGAATGCACAAGTGATGCAATTCCTTCTTAAATTCGCAACACTATTCATAACCTGGGAATTCTACTGCATATGTATCCCACAGAAAAAAATGGTCAAAAAATGCTTCCTAGCTGAGGTACTAATATGTCAAAGAGTGTATATTAGTACCTCAAAGGTGCAAATTGGTACCAACGAGGGCATATTAGTACCTCAAAGGTGCAAATACTGGTACCAAATGTATACCAAATTGGTTCATATTAGGACCTTATAAAATGGTACAGCCCCAGTGACAGCTTGGGTCAATCTTTTAGGCAGCATAAGGATATTATGGAAATCGCAAAGTCACACGTAAACACAGTATTTACTCAAGTCACGTGTCTCCACATCCAGAGAAGAAACTGGCAGCACCACATCATCATTGGTGTATGTGTGTTCATCTGAGGAGACTCCCTCAGGGAAATGTCTCTTTTAGATCTCGCAGACATGCAGCTGGCTCAGTGACGGCGTTGCAGACGGGATCATTAAACTTTGCAATTCCTAATCTGTCCCTTCAACCCGCCATTACACCCTTGCCACAGCCCCCATACACACTATACACGCAAACCCTTGCTCTATCAATCATCTCTGCGAGGCAAAACATAGCCTCCCTCCAGCAGTACTAATGCAACACACAAGCCAATTAGCAGAGCTTCCTGACCAATCAGCATGCAGCTTCTTACCATAGACTAATACTGCGTGATTGATGAGGGCTTCTCTACTGAGAGATAACCCCTTATTATGCAAACAGACACAAACACACACACAACACACTATATGTGTATGAGTCCAGAGTGGGATGTTGTTGCGTATAAGGATGCTCGCTCTCCAAACGCACGCCGCAGTCGTAGCCTACACACAGACAGACTCTCCACAAGTGCTTAACTCGCAGAGTCAAGCACGCTTAATAGCAATTACATCTCTTTGTGCCTGTGTGGATATATAGTTTTTCCTCTTCTCTTTTTCTCTGGCAGAGCAGTGAGTCATCTGTACAAACCAATTTCATTAATTAAACAATGAATGTGTGTATTAATGAAAGGCAAACAGAGCAGGCCTGAATATTCACAGTGCAAGGAAAGGAGAAATATAGACTGGATCTTTTCTCTGCAGATATCTTTATGACTTTGAACATGAGGTCCTTGCACTGGCATACAGGACTTCCTTGCTCTCCAGCCATATGCGCGGCTCCCCTTATGGCATCATGAACCAATGACATTTATAGCTTGCAAAGGCGGCAAGAACTAAATTAGTGAATATAGAAGGGTGGAATTAAGTTATACACAGTTGGGGGCTTGTAGTACACTTGGATTTGGATTTATTTAAAATAAATACAATATGCAGCATTTTTGCATCGTGGCTTTTAAAGAGGACATTTCAAGACTTTTGTAAGATGTAAAATAAATCTTTGGTGTCCCCAGAGTACGTATGTGAAGTTTTAGCTCAAAATACCATATAGATAATTTATGATTAACGTGTTAAAATTGCTACTTTGTAAGTGTGACCAAAAATGTGCCATGGTTGGATAGTGCAGATTAAGGTACAGTGTTATCCCCTTCTGACATCACAAGGGGAGGCAAATTTCAATTACCTATTTTTTTACATGCTTGAAGAGAATAATAAAAACTAAGTTACTGGATTGATATTTTCACATTTTTTAAGTTGATAGATGCACTGGGGACCCAATTATAGCACATAAACATGGTGAACATCTGATTTTTATGATATGTTTCATGATTACTTTAAGTAAATTTAACTTGAAAAATGCCATTATTTTTAAACAAATATTCAAAAAAATGTTGAAAAATAAAAAACACCAGTAACACCAGTTCAATTCACTTATTCTCATTTAGATCATACTCAAATTGTTACATTAATTTAACTTTGTGTTAATTTAGGATACCAATGCATACTATAAGAAAGAGTACAAAAAATGTCATGACTGCTTCTATGGCACTCATTTAATAGACTTGCTTTACCACAGAAATACATAGCACTTTCTTTTTTTTATGTGGGTCATCATTTTTGTAAAAATGTGTGTCCATGTTTACCATGTAATTATGTGTAACACTTATGTGTATGAGACTATTGTACTGCATGTGAATATACTGTATCATGTGTGTGTCTTTCTGAACTTTACACCATAGGGGTGATATATGGGGTGTATATTCCTTAACTGCTTTCTGAGGTTGAGCCGTCTGTGAGAGAAAAGCAGGGGGCTCTACCTGATAAGATTCTCTGTGTGGTAGGGGTCAGTGTGCGATAAGAGTCAGTGTGTGTTAAAGGTCAGTCTGTGTTAAAGGTCAGTCTATGTTAAGGGTCTTTGTGGGATGATTTTGCCACAAGTCTTCTATATCAACACAACAAACATACACATAAATCAAGCTCTTCTATCATTTCTGCTCATTTTCATCCCGGCACAGGGAAGAAAATGACAAAGAGAATAAGAGACAATCCAGCATCTCTTTGTGTGCTCATAAAGGTTTTTGTGAGCTTTGATAGTTCTGTCTCAGTAAAGATAGGTGGGCAGAACTAAAAGTCAGTAACAAAGACTAACAACAAAAACAAAACATCACAATATAAGTGTGAGGGTAAAGCAGTCCTCTGAGACAGCTTTATGACAGTATTGTGGTAGTATTGTGTCTTTGATAGAGCAGCTCGATTGCTTTTGTCTGAAACTGCCTGTATATTTTTAGTCATCTATACACACATAAAATGACTGTAACATGCACGCCCACCACCCACCCATAGCTCTTTGCCAAAAATCACAAATATATACCATTTGCAAAATGTAAAGTGCTCATACGAGGAACAAATGTAACTGGTTAAACACTAGTAGCTGTATTTAGTTAATACAGATTGGAGCAGCATTGGAATTCTGCAGTCAGTCTTTGTTCAACAGAAGCGAGAAAGTCATACGCGCTTGGATTGACAAAAGTAAGAGAAAATGATGACAGGCACCTGTGTTTTTTAGTAAACGAGTCGAGAGAGGGAGAGTAGAGACTGGATTTCACAGCGTGAGTGCAGAAGAGGTATGAAGTAGATAAAGAAATAAAGGAAGAAAAATACTTAAAATAACAGCAGCTTTGGTTCACAATTCACAGTAACGAAAGAAAAGTGTACTTTGGAAAGTAACAAAATAATAAAATGAATAATGGTAAGAAAGAGAAGTTTGAGAAAGACAAGGCATATTCTAGTTTCTCGTCTCGTCCAAATGTCTTCTGGGTTTAAAGCTCACATAACACACGCAGTTTCTGCATTTCTGATGTTAATCTGGAGCACCTATAGACGGTTTCATCGGACGCACGTGTGCTGATGCGATACAAGTCTGGATTTGAACTTTACTTCCGGTTTCATTTTTTTATGGTCCGACTACTTGCTAAACTGATCTCTTGAACAAATGCCTCTTCGAAAATAACAAATGTTTTGGTTTCCTGGGTAATCTATGTTGTTTTTTTTTGCTTGTTATATAAATAAACTACGTTTAAAGAACTTTGTTGTTATTTATTCTTAGCGGAGTTTACCGGAAGTTACGTGCAGACCGCAACAGGATCTTGTTTATGTTGTTACTGCTGAAACCATCTATAGAGTAGTATTACATCATTTATATATCTGAAGAGTCTTCAGTTTAATCAGATTTATAAAAGAAAGATTAGCTTTACCAAATCTTTCCGATAACGTACCAAAAAAATGAAGAAGGAGGAGTTACTACCACGGGAGGAGTAAGTACAAGTCATGCAAAACTATACAACACTGTTTAACTTATGATTCACTAAATGTTCGTGTCATTTATATCAGTTTTATGACATTTTATAAAATACATTAATTTATCATGAATTCTGTGCAATTAAAGCTAATAAAAATAAGGCTACTAACCAACAGCACTACTTTGTTTAACTTAATATGTTTTGTTTAATTAAAAAATAAATTTTAGAATAGTTTTTGTCATAAATTTTCTTTAGGGGGGCCGCGAAGGAAAGCACCATACACAAGGGGGGCCGCATGCGGAAAAAGTTTGAGAACCACTGACTTATAATATGCACGCGCCTATTTCCAATATAAAACAGAAGTCTTACTTGCCACATGCAATTCATGACCCGGTTGGGACTTTTCAATAAAATCCAGCGCATCAAACACACACGCAAAACTCCGCTGCGACCCCGGATAATAAACCATAACCATTGTATCCATAAGGCTGGCTTTCTTCTCCTTAGTTCCAAAAACACACTTCTTCTTTCGAGCCATTGTTGAGTTTTGAAATTAAACAAAGCTGTCGCGTGATGTGATGTTTGCAAGTTTTGCGTCTCCCGCTGATTGCAGGTGGGCGGGGTTTTCTGGGGGAAGTGCCCATAAAAGGAAGTCATACGTATATAAACCCCTCGAATTCTTTGTAATAAAAAAAATGCAGTGTTATTATAAAAATGGCAACTATCAGAAACAACTGGCTTGTTTTGGCAAGACTGTTCCTAGAATTAATGTGATTAACTAGCTTTAATGAGTAACCTGACAAATACAGTAAAGAGAGAAAAAACATACATTTGCACAATGATAAAGGAAGTGTGACTTGCTTTAACTTGTGTCACACTAAAAAACTTTTCCACTTCCTTCCACATCAAATCATTTTCTTTGTAAAGTTTATGAGTTACTCTTTACTTGCAAAGTTTGTTCTCTTCTATTATTAACTGTACAAAGCAGCAGGGCTTGTTGTTTGACCAATTCATGCTGGTTTGGAGAACATGATTGGTGGGCATTATTCTTTTGCATTCAAGTTATTCCTTTACAGTCTCAAAGGAGGGAAAAGAGATGCTGCCTCCTACTGTGACTTCTGAACCTTTGCTGCTGTTACTTTTGGACAACGTAAGATCTCATATTTCATAATAGAATGCTTGCTTTATATCTGTTCTGTCAATTTTTTGGAGGAGGCACTGCCTTTCTTACTTCCTCTGAAAAAACACCCCTGCTGTACAGATACCTTGAAGTCAAGAGCATATCAGCCCCCCTCATTTACAATGAATACACAAATAAACCTTTTATGAAGCAGATAGCCATAGTTAAGTAACTTCAGGGCCACTGTACAGTTTAGCGTCAAACACAAGTCTTTAGGGTTATTTTACAGGCAAGTGAGTATATTTGGGGTTGTCTGAAACCACTCCATATACACATGACAGCACTATATTCGGTGTTACCATTTTGTAATGCTGTCCGAAATGGAGTAAACAACTTTATTTGTTACATTCACTTAAATAACATTTGCTATATAGGGAACCATAAAGGAGTAAATGATTGGACGATTTTGGGTACAACAAGACAATAGCCCTGTAACTGACAAAAATGGGAGAGGGGGATGTTGCAAGTACAGATCAGTCGGACCTACTGTATGTGTATATCATTCCTCTGTTAAAACACCTCAAATATGCATTTCCACAAAGTCCAAATACGCATTCACATTTAATTCACAGTGAACACAAGGCATGATCTAAGCGCCTAAGACTACAGTACTAAAGTAAAAATCTAATTGACTGTTACTGTGTTTAAAGTAAATATGGTTGCCTCTTGTAGCCTGCATAGATGCTCAGAGGTTAGCAGTACTGTACCTCAGGCCTGCACAGATCATGCTCTGTATATGAACAGCTGTTCAGCAACCCTGCATCTAATGAAGCCTAAAGCCTGCACAACCCTTCTGAAACTACAGCAAACTCATTACATCAATCCCATACTCTCTCTCTCTCTCTCTCTCTCTCTCTCTCTCTCTCTCTCTCCTTTTCTCTCAGGGCTAGGCTCATATTGTGCTGCTGTCCTCTAAACACTCTCACACAGGCCGTAGGGTGCCTTGAGCATGCAAACAGAGACAATTAGCACACAAAGATGTTAGTCATCATGAGTGTGTGTCATCTACAGTAAAGAACATTGGTTTCAGTTTTGGCCCGATGAGAGTGTGAGAGGGTGTATGCGTGAGAGGGGTAAGTCATAGGACTTGAAAATATCTGAAAATATATTTTTTGAAAAAATACTCACCAATGAAAATTCCAGTAACCAAGAGTTGTGTGGGGACATTCGAGTGTGTCTTTTCGATGTATTTTGATGATAATGCTCTGTGACATTTTGTGCGTTTGTACACGTACTTTTCTGTTGAAGGGACACTTACATTTTTTTGAAAATATGCATTTTCCAGCTCCCCTAGAGTTAAACATTTGATTTTTACTGTTTTGGAATCCATTCAGCCGATCTCCGGGTCTGGTGGTACCACTTTTAGCATAGCTTAGCATAATCCATTGAATCTGATTAGAACCATTAACATCGCACTCAAAAATAACCAAAGAGTTTCAATATTTTTCCTATTTAAAACTTGGCTCTTCTGAAGTTACATCATGTACTAAGACCGACGGAAAAATAAAAGTTGCGATTTTCTAGGCAGATATGGTTAGGAACTATACTCTCATTCTGGCGTAATAATCAAGGACTTTTCTGCTGTAACATGGCTGCAGCAGGCGTAGGGATATTACGCACTGCCAGAAAATAGTCCCCTTGCTACTTTCAATAGCAGGGGAATATTATTAGGTGCTGCATTTCAGGCTGGTGCAAATGTAATGTTGGCCTATTGACCGTATTACAATGTCTACAATTTAGCTGGTAAAGGCAGACCAGGGAAGCTTTGCTATTTAAGCTAATCAACAAGTTTGTTGCTAATACCAACAGACCAGAAAACAAACACAAATCACAGGGTTATCTTGAGTGTCTACATGAACAAAGACAGTAATAGATCATTTGCGTCTCACCTACACGTTCTGTGATATCCTTGCCATGTGACTGAAACCAAGCATTTATCATCACCATGGAAACATAGAAATTTCTTACATTTTCTACACAGATCTGTTTCAGTTGGCATTGACTATGGTCACAATGAATTTTTCACCTTTTAACATCTGAAAGCTCTGAGCACACATGTTTCAGGCCTGCAGCTCTTCCTATGCAGAGGGTTAACGGGAGTCTCTCATTAACTGTGCATTAGTTAAGAGGAGTGATTATTCAAATAGTCTTAAGTGGTCTAAGAACACTTCTATGATGGCTATTCATCTTTAATGTAGAAGCGAATGACTCATTGATTAGAGATAAGGTGAATGGACTAACTCATTGATTTGGCGACGAGGTGAAGGTAGTCAACCAGAGCCAAGGTCTTTGGAGTCAACCATTGATTGCTGGTGCGAAGTGTGTAGTGACTGAATCATCTAGAATGAGGGTAAAAGAAACGCCTCATTGACTGGAAAGGGTGATGTTTGCGAACATACAGGGGATACACTGTCAAAAGCCAAAGGAAAACAAGATCTGCAAAGAACAGAGCTGGTTGCAAAGCAGCCTCTTAAGCTTGAGTTTAGATCTATGTAAATAAATTGCTAAGAATCACAGTCACATACTGCACTGTAAGACACTTTGGAAAGAAGTGCCAAATGCATAAATGTAAGAGTTTTGCCATTGTCATGACTGTTGTCATGACTGTCATGACTGTTAGCAACTATATTACACAAGAATAAACAGTCACTGTGCAGCCTGTACATGGCAAAGACCACAATTAATTTTACAATTCACAACAGTTTTTTTAACGTTTACATTTTTGGTGCTTTTGTGCCTTTATTTAGACCGGATAGTGAAGAGTAGACAGGAAAGCGTTGGGTGGAGATCGAGGGGCAACCTTCCGATCTCTCAGATGAAGCCAATACGGAAGTGATTTAAACAGCAATTCATCGACTGGCCGCTAGAGGCTGGCTCCAAAGAGAGTCAATTCCTATAGACCCCCATGTTAAAATGGCCAACTTTACAGCAGAAAATAATATGTTTACAGCCTGGTACAAATTTAATTTGGTCTATATAGCTAATTTTGCCATTCATGACAACTGTGAGGGGGTGAAATTTTTTGTAACTAATTTGTTTAAATGATATTAAGCCTTAAAGCGACACCATGTAATTTTTCAACCTTCATAATAAATTTTCAAGACCCTTGTGATAGTACATCGACTTTAAATAGGTTGAATGACAAATCTACCATAGCCTGACGGGGTCTGTATCGCTTTTACTCGTACTTTAAAACGTAGGGTTTCGGGTAGTAACCAGAGCACAAAAAAACCTACAAAGTTCGATTGCTTTACGGCATACTTCACTTCCTCCACACAATTTGTTTAACATGAATTTTGCTGGAGGCTACTTAAAGAGTGTAGAGAGCAACTTCTATTATGTGACTCTGTGGCACCATGTTAGTATTACGGACCTATGATACGGGCGACCCGGGTTCGATTCCCCTTTAAGGCAATTTTTTATATAAACTCGCGATCTTGATTCATACATAAATGCGATCTTCTTTAAATGACGGCAATTATCTTGCATATAGTTCCCTGTATTCAAATGCAGCATTCGCGTGTTCACGTATTTACCTTTCTTTTACTGTGTCTATGGTATTTACATTACAATCCAGGATGCTATAGCAACCAAACTTGCTCAAACTCACACAGTGTAAAACCAAACCCTATTCATTCACCATCCCTATTCATTCACCAATCAGATCTGAGCATTTCTCTCTTCTCTCTTCCTCATTTGCTGCGTTGTTCCGTTGTCACTCGCGTGACGCATTACAAAGCAGCATACCTAAACACATCGGTTAACTTGGATTTGGAGCGACAATTTTCACACAAAAGAGAGGAAAAAGGAGCGCCATTGCGGAAAATCCTGGTGGCGAGGGAGAGAGAGACGATGTAACAATATTTGTTTAGAAAAAGGCAAGGAAATACTTCTGGTCGTTTCTCAATTGGAAGACTGCAGCCTCTGGAGGTCAAATATGCAGGCTGCATACGTCATCAAGCCGGGTTTATTAAGGTAAACTGAGCATTACATTCGCAAGTCATAAACATACTGCAACAATTAACGATTAACTAAGTATAATAGTCAACTTTATAATTGTTAATATTCTGAAATAAGACAGTCTTGATGATGTATGCAGCTTAGAAATACAACATCCGGATGCTGCAACCTTCAGAAAGTTGTAACATGACTGCGTTTCTCCCTGATGCCTCAAAATGTTGATCGTTTAGCGTTTTAAATGTTTAGTTTTTAGTTTAGTTTTAAGGTTGGCCAGTTATTTTCCTTTGCGACAGTGCTGCGGCGCTTTTGGCCTCTAGGGGCGCTAGCCGTGAAAAATACATGTCTAGCGCCCCCTAGTGGCCAAAAAGTTCTGTGGTGTGCCTTTAAAGTTCTGCATAATTAAGGGCGTGGCCATTTGATTGACGGGTGACCTGCCACTGCTGTCATTAGAGTTAAGCTAGGCGGGCGTGTTTTCAACAACCAGCCACCTCAGGTTCACCTACGTCCCACCTTTTATTTTTGGATATCCGTGAGTGATACATGGTGATGCGCACCCAAGATGGTGACGGCAGGCATCGCCTCCTATTGGCTTCAAAAACAATCTTCAGAAACCCATAAGTGACTTCACGAACACTACATCCATCTTTTTTTACATTCTATGTTGGAGATAGGGGAGTGGGATAGGCAAAGGACCTCAAAGACGGGAATCGAACCTGGGTTGGCGTGAGCACACTGGTGCTATATGTTGGAACACTAACCACTAGGGTATCACATTCAATTTAATATGCAAACAGGAGCAACTTTAATTTAAGTATGCAAATATATAAAATATATAAACATTTAAATTGGCTACTGAGCACTCTAATTAGCAAAAACAAATATACACATTATTACAAAGGCCATTATTAATTTGATTGTGATCTGTACATCAGGCAGATTAATGTGTAAGGATTAAAATAAACTTCCAACTCAGTGTTGTCCCAGAAGCACTGATATGACATAACACAATGTTATTATTTTTAATTAGTATCATACGGTTTAACCATCACAATGCAAAGTGTGCCATTTTTTTTCTTTTTTTACAATCAATAAGTTTGAAACTACACTTTACAATGGTGATTAACCAAGCTTTTGTGAAAACAAAGAGCTCAGCAAAGTCAACAAAACACACAGGTGAACAGCCAATCCCGTTCATTTTTGGTAGGGTTGAGAGGAGTAACCTATTGATCGTGAACAGAGGAAGGAGCCAACGGGAATGAGAGCCTCATGGATTGGCGAGATGGAGCCATGGAATGTGCAATTGATCCTGGATTGGAATTGATTGAATTGTGGTTGCCAGAACAATAGTTTAACTGACACTTAATGACAAAGTTAAAGAGTTGCTCTGTTCCAAAGCCTAGGGCATCACAAGTGCTTTTAAAAGCCATCTATTCATGCTGCCTCCCAAGACACCTAATTCTGGACAAAGTCTAAGGAAGGACTCCTTAATGAATTCTTTGTGGAAAAGAAAATCCCATGATGCACTGCAAAACAAAAATAGGCCAAGAATGATAAATGTAGTTATTTTATTTTACTTTACAGGTATGTTAAAAACTAAACATAAAATATATAGTGTAAATAAAACATTTTACTGAACCTTTATATGTGCTATGTATTTATGCATTTTAAACTCTTGTAATTCCACTTTGCCTAAAGAGCAATTCAGTTTTTTCACCTGCGATTACGATTAGAAGAAATGAGCCTATGTAGACAATAGGCAGCAAAGCAGCTCACTGCGTATTAGAACAACACTACAGAGAGAGAATGAGAGAACTAGGAAAGAAAAAACTGAGTCAGAGATAATCCCTGATCAGTCAGAAATACGAAGCTTATACTTACACCAGCAGCAAAACACAAAGCTGCCATCTCTCGAGGCCGAACCACAGCTAAAACTAGCCTCACAACGTTTTGTAACTTTCTGTTGCCATGCTGACAGACAACTTTTGAGGAAATAGGTGGAACAGAGGGAATGTTGTGCTTGGGTCCGTAGGGAAGGTGGTTTCAAAACATCCCAACATTATCAGAGCTCCGGCTCTCAGTCGAGTTGACCACGTGCAACAGGACAGACGAAATACAAGATGAAAGCAAAAAGTGCCAAATTGCTAATTATAAAGTAAGTGTGGAAATGAAAAACAGTCTGAATATATTTCTTGAGAGTTTTAAACTGTAGCGTGCAGCCTTGAAGGCATTCGTATCATTCTGTTCTGCGAACAAAGTTCTCACTTATTAAAGATCCATCATCTGTTGTATTTCTGTAGTGTTTAGCACCCTCAGCAAAACATGGCTTCTTGTAAATTGAACAACAAAGGCGCTAATGTACAGTTATATATTTATATCCTGTCATAATGCAACTTTTTGCAACGCAAATCACCGCCATTAAAGGGGTTTAACGATTGAAACAAACCCTATTTTAATGAGAATATCGGCATTCTCGCCTGCACCTGTTCTGCTGAACGTTGTAATTTCAATCAATTGTGCATTCAAATTTGATGTCAATAAATTGACTTGCATCTGTTTCAATGTGCAAATGAAGCATATTGGCCCGGCTGTTTTTCTCCTATAAATCAACATCTCCTCCAGGGAAAGACCAGATTTAGTTCGGAGGTGAGAATTAAAATAATTCATGGTCTCATGGTTCAGTTCAAACTGATTTAAATCATTAGCTTTCTCGGAAAAAGCAATGGCGGCTGGTGACTTGAAGCGCACAATGCAAAGTTCGTCACAACATGTATGTAGCCCGTCATGTGTGTGGTTCGTCATTTCAAAATATGTGTTCTGCACTTTGAGAGATTGTGTGTGCATCACGTGTCATGCCAAAATAAGGGCCTCATGGGTTTATGATAAAAGAGACGCACGCGTTTGCCAGATACTCGCATAATCTCATGAGTAATCAGAGTTTACTGTTAAGGAAGTGTCTCTAGCGTGTATTTTGGGAACGTGAGCGTCTCTTTTATCATAAACGGTTTTGACGTGTGTGCACTTATTTTGACAAAACACGTGATCTCTCGACACGCAGGACACATATTTTGGAAAAGGGAACCACACACACGTGACAATCCAAACACTTATTTTGAATTAGCGCATCCTCGGATGAGCAGTCATGAGCCGCCACTGATCCACTAAATATTTTCAATGTCAGATATTGTTGCAAGATCAAATGTGTCATGTCACTGATAAGTGCTTTGCTTTTCTTTATCGTTTATATCTCTTTTTGTACTCTTAGAAACACTTCTCTCCATTTTTCAGCTGTCATTTATCCGTGTTTTGATGCACCAGTGCTTTTCTCAACTCCAAAGACGCAGGTGTCACCAAGGGAACGTATCGTATATGAAGTTTTACTCTATTTCCCTGAGGAGCTGCAACCATCAGGTGCCCTATTGCCATGGGAACTGCAAAGACATTCGAGAGAAGGTTACCTATGATTGGCTCATCCGTTTCCAAACACTGAAAGTCCTTTTAGTACTACCATCGTGACAGTCTGGTATCACTGAAATCTGAACCTGCCGTCGTTCTTCTAGCATGACGACATTAAAGATTTAATAAAACCAAATACAGGCCTTTATTGCTTTCTCCTCTGCAAACATGGAAAAATATCCACCGCCTATGAACACACAATACCTCAATCAAAGAGAAACAATCTTTGTTCATATGCTCTCAAAGTCACAAAGATCACCTAATCCAATTAGGTAATGATTAGGTTATTGACTAGTCATGGTGCGTTTCGATGAACCAGAGTTAAACCCAGGGAGAAATGAGACCCTGTGGACGACTACAGGTGGGAGAGATCACAGGTAAATCTATTCCTTGGAGCCGAGACTGTTAATGAATGGAAGTACACCAATTTGAGGATGCCTTGACACATATAATGATACACATACACAAACACAAACCCACAGGCTTGCCAACAGGAAGCAACACAGACTTAGACCGCAGGGCCTCTGTTAGAGCCCAGAGAGACTCGATCGATGAGGCCGCGTGCCGCGCAGATCAATCTGGATTAGAATCCTGGCAGGAGGTGCGGGGAGCCCTCCCAATCATGCAGTGAGAGTATACGGCCAGCAGGGGGCTTATGGAGGAGCACGCAGAGAGAGACGGTGCCCTGGGTGTGAAAGGGTAGCGTGGCAGCTTGGATGAATAGTGATAGGATTTGAGAGCAAAGCAGAAAGACTTTAAGGTTTTAAAAGAGATAAAATCTTAAGCTTAAGCCACCCTTTGCTACAAGCAATCCATCTGTGGCAAGCGTGAAAACATGCAAACATACACTCATACAAACACACTAAGCAGAATTGAGGTGAGAAAGGTTTAGAGATATGACTGGATGGTGGCAGTTTTGGCAGGAGCAACAGATCCCATAGATCTGCGAGTCTCTCGGAAATCAACAGGAGGCCAACGCAAGTTTGGTCACCTTGAGAGGGTAGTGGCGATCTGGGAGATTGTCAGACACACCACTGGGACTCTGATAAACAAGTAAAGATCATGCGTGTTAAGAGACGCTCTGCTGGATGGAGACTCCTGCTCGCCGTTCTAATAGGCACATCTGCCAGCCTGCCAGTATCCCTGAGCATCACAGTGATGCAGTTATGCCCACCTGCCAAGCCCTGCAGGGGACCGCACTGAGCCGACGAAGCCTGGCCTTCAGCACACTGGGGTGGGCATCCCATCATGCCTCAGGGCTGTGAAGAAGACAAGGACTGAATAATAATCTAGCTATGTAACTTCGGAAAGTTTCTCCAGACTTGCTCGCCTGCTCTGCCAAACTAAGCAGACCCCTCTGAGAAACAGCATTCAAGGTGGTTGAGATTAAATTCAATATTAGATGAATGCAATGTGGGTCCTTTTAAAGACAATTCCAGAATCTTTACTGCCTTATAAAACTGCATATTAAAAATGTGGGGAACTGCTCAGCTTAGCTGTGAGAGAAACAAAAAATGTTGTGCCAGAGGGGGAGGTAAACATTAATTTATACCATCTATCACCACAAGCAGAAATACACTCCATCTTTATGCTGTGCTTTGGGGAAATTTGCACAAGGCCTGTTTCCCTAACCCCTAAAACAGGCCCACCCAATTTCGCATACTTCCGCCCCATTCTACGCTATTTTGTCATATAAGCAGTGTGAAAAATACGTTGACACTGAAAAGCCAGGAGGTGTAATGTATTATAAATATGCACTTTCCAAATTGAAATTTATTAGATACATCAAAAAATATTTTGGGTATTCGTTTCAAACTCAGAATAAGCAAAACCAAATAAGAGAAGGTGATAAAAATGTATTAAATAAAAAGAGAAGGTATTCTAATAAATGAAAGTAGGCACACAGTTGACGGTACCCAGGTATACGTCCTCCTACTGTCCATTTATCCTTCTTTGAGTGTGTTTCTCCTTTGTTTCTCATCCCCTGCCGTCTGTTCAAAATGACCAGACAGGAACGCAGTGATCATTACACCCTGACACTCCTGTTAATTAACAAACCTAAAGATTTTGGCAAAAACGAATGAAACCAGACCATCAGGTTCACAACAAGAATCTGAAATACATGGGACAGAGGAATTTTGAGGGGAAAGAGGGATGCTGAGAGTAGGTGAGAGAAAAACTCCTTGAGAACACAAAATGTCAAAGCCAAGAACAAAAGTCCACTACCATCACAAGTCAAATCGGTTCTACAGCACACCGTAAAAAAACATTATGTCTCAATCTAAGGCAACGTATGCCAGCCATACCACCTTGCATTACCCCTAGTGCTATAATGACAGGCGAAAGCTGTCTGAAGCCGTTACCTGGGATTACTGATGACCAGATGGCTTTACTGCTGTAATTAATTAGCAGTGCGACTGCTGAGCCCTCCTTCAGGCTCTAGAAAAAACTTGGGCTGGCCTAAGACAGCACACCCACCATTCATAGACATATAGTATGATAATGGCAAGAGTTGTAATTACATCCAATTTGGTTAGGAGTGTATATGAGCACTGGGAATTATGTTGTGACAAAAATCCAATGTAAACAATTGTGGGGTAGTCATCATGGCTTGTAACCCGAAGGTCACCGGTTCGAGTCTCACGGCCGGCAGGTCAAGTGTCCTTGAGCAAGGCACGCTTCCCTGCTGCTCTGGGTGGGTGTGTGTTTACTAAGATGGGTTAAATGCAGAGGTCATATTTCAAGTATAGAAATACTTGACAATCACATCACTTTCACTTCACACAATCAAAATTATGATATATTTCAGCAAGATCAAAGCTACCCTTGACCTAGAATTTCAAAAGTGTGCATTTTATTAATCAGCATAGTACTAATTACTATGTATTATTTAAAATAAATACAGAATAAGAAAGTCATTTTTAAAACATTTTAAATAAAAATATACTTCAAAAGTATTATTATTTTAGGAAATACATAAATAATCAGGTAAAATGTTATTCTTGAAAAAAAAGGCTTGGTCCCCTTAGGAAGCTAAGAGAGATTGTGCACTATTATAATTTTTGCTTGCGTGTTTTGTTTTCTCGTGATCTCAACTTAATTTTCTCATGATTTCAAGATAAACGTTTTATTAATGTAATATGATTAAAGCTTAAGTGTACTCGATAGAACGTGTTGTTTTGTATAGCAAAAGCAAATTTAGTGAAATTAGCATGGATGAACAAATTATATTTTACTTGGATCAAGGATTTTCTCAAGTTGAACTATATTTGTCAGTAATTGACAATTTCATAGTCGTGAATCCAGGAACCATCTACACCTTAATATACAGGTCAATGATGTGACGTTAATTATTGTGTGTCCATATGGTTCAATTAAATGTAAAAGGGTTAACTTGCATACATTCTCTTTTTTGAATACCAAGTCTAACATTTCTGGTTTTATTTCATTTTGAAAGAATATTTGGGGGATAATTGCAAAAATGTCAATGTTGTGTAACCGGTCTCTGTCAATTGGTGTATTTATTTTTTTTTAAATTAAAATATAAATATATTTATAAAAATGTGGAATAAAATAAAATCATCTAGTTTAGTGAAATATGATTTTTTACATACATTTTTATATAATCTGTCAAAGATTATTTAGAAAACAGAACTGTTCTCTACCGAGCCCCTAAGGTGACATTGGAGTAGTTTAGTTTCATGTGCAAAACCTTCATGTGCAGAATTTTTTTTAAAGTTTAGTTTAATTAGTTTTACGTGTGCACGCGAAACTAAACTTTATTTAATTTTTGCTCCATGTCCCCTTAGGGGCTCTGTAGTTTTCAGCGATGTCAGGACATATAATACACAAACAGATTGAAATTTATATTTAGAAATAACTAATAAAAATATATTTTTTATAAATATATATATTTTTTGATGATTACGCTTACATGCCATCAAGGTGGATAAAATATTTAATATTTTTCATTCTTTGACGCAATTGACGGATACACAATTTGACATTTTCAGGTCCATTCAGTCTTAACTTTCATAGAAAAATGTATTGCATAAAATCAACATAAATACATTTCGTGCATTGAAATAAACCTGATGTGTGCTTTTAAAACAAGTTTTTTTTTTAAGATTTTTGAATTTCTCATCTTGCCAAACCGTTTTAGTCACTGACCCACTGCATTAAATGGAATGACTTAAAGTCAAAAAATAGTAACAAAACCAAATCTACAATGTTCATGTGACTGTCAGCCATAATGCACACTTTTTAATTTTATTTAATATGTATTAAAATAAACTTTTTAATGCTATATTTAAGATAAAAAAAATTACATTATCACTTTAGAGATGATCCCCAAATTCATGAACATTGACGTCCAGTTTTATTATTTATTTATTTAGTCCATCATGGGCAATTATTTGCTACACTTGTGGTGATGGCAAAGACCCATCAGCAGTCCACTTTAAAATACACAAAATATTAGGAAGAGGAAATTGCGTCATGAGATTTGGATTATGTCAGGATAACAAGAAAACAACTTTTGTTATCTCAAGATGACCAGAAAATGAAGCTGTGATCACGATAAAACAACCTCTGTTATGTTGAGATCATGAGAAAACAAGCAAGCAAAAATAATAATACAACATGTCCTCTCTTGGCTTCCGTAGTACCCTGCTAAAAACAAATCTGAGAAAATCACACACCTAAAACAAAGCTCCCTTTTATATATCATAGGCCTGAGTCTTAAATCTTGACCGATATTCAAGCAAATGTTTGTTCAATGAACCCAAGTCTGTTAGTCTTGCATCCCCCCTTAATTTCTACCCTGTGCAACAGTGATAGTATTTAATATCATCAAGTTCAAGTTGCCTTAAGACAACTACAAAACAAGCAAATTGAGTAGGAACTCAAATAAATTTTTATTACTATCGCTTGCCACCTTACAAACAAAATGCACTAAACAAATGAAGCCGTTACCGCAGGACCATTTAGAACTGAGGACCAGAAGACGTGGGCCTTTATGTCCCCTGATGAAAAACAGAAACAAGGCGTTTTACAGAGAAAGTAATTGTTCTAATAATTATACAACGCTCATGATAAATGGACTGAAAATCCTGGTTTTCACCAAACACCGAAAACTAATTGGTTACAGAGTCTGTTAAGGAATAGTGATTAATGGAGTTCATAATGTGGAGGCTTGTGATGAGGGAGGGATGAAAGTCTCACTTTCACAGAGACACAATCTGCCATAAAGACAGGACAAAAGAGAGAGACAGACTAAGAGAAAAAGAGAGAAAGACAGATAGAAAGAGACAGGGAAATGAGCAAATCAATCAGGCCGGGTAAGCAGCACTGATTGGACTGGGTCTCGTCTTCTGCTCGTCTAGGTCTTGATCGACCATCAGGGTATCAGGCAGATATGTGCACATATTTGTGTGTGTGTGAGCGTGTGCCATATTTCAATTTCCCACCGTGGATAAGCAACACCACCTCGCATCACTGACAGACCGAAAAGAAACACAGATTAAAAGTAATAATGCTCACCGCTAATGCCATTTCGAATTCTCTGATTTGCAACCCCACACGGCAAACCAAAAGCTTTGTATTCACAAGGTCACCTTAGAAGTGCTTCTTTCCATTTCTAAAGCCCAGTGATTGTTTGAGATCAGATGAAATCTTACCTGTTCCCCATCTGATTCTGCGGAGCGCAGCCTGATGGGTCTTTTATATTCCTTATCACACAGCGTCTGCATTTTATATTCATATTTAGACGTCAAGTCTATGCGAGGAGTTGATCCATTATCCATGGGAGGATTTCAGTTCTGTGAGCTTATTCTTATGATCGGGGATAAGATTAGTTTTGTTAATATGTTTAAGTAGTCTGTTTTGGGAGTCTGGAGTCTTTAGCTCAGGAAGAGGGAAAGCCAGTCGGAATGCGGTCCGCTGTCACAGTGTAATTGGCTACAAATGAAAACTTTAAAATTCAATAAGAAAGCATTACCTATGAATCCATGCTTCAAGACAACGCAAATAAGGTTTGGGTCTAAATGCAAAAAAGCCTGTGGGGAAATTTTCTTTAAATGCAGGAAACTAAATTAACAATCGGTGTGGGTAAATGGTATACCGGCAAAAAGCGTCCAGCAATACAAACAAATTCACTACTTTTAACAACCACAAAAAAACTAATTTTACCAATACTACTTTAACTAACTAACTACTGTAGCCTAGAAAGTACCTCTCTGAAAGCCAGGAAAGAGCGTTCGGATGCCTTGTTTTAGAGAATCCAAGGAAAGCAAATCGACGAGGAAGAAATAAATTAGTGAGAAACTCAACACTGTAACTCATTTTAAAGAGCACCTATTTTGCAATTCAAGATTTTACATTTCCTTTGGTGCGTACATGCGTGTTAGTACATGTTAACAATATGCAAAGTTACAAATCTCATAGTTTATGATAATGCGAGTTATCGTCGTCTACTCAGAACTACAATGGATGCAAGGATTGTAGGCAACAGTTTAATCCCTCTGCCTGTTAACATGGAAACGAAGGATATTATCATAATTTCACAAACTTTTAAATCAGAGCCTGTAAGTAGCTTATGTTTTCATATTTAAAGAATTTGCTACTTTGCTATAAGCCAACCATGATCCAAACACAAGTTTTCAGCATTGTACCTTAAAATGCGAATAAATAAACAAGAGCAGGTGGGTGAAATTAATAGTAGTGACAAAAAAAATATGACCTTCTATTTTACAAGTGCACCAAAACCACATGACAACACATAAAACACAACAGCAATATATCTTTCTAGGACTAGAGACATTAATTCTATAGGACCGGTGTTCAAATTGAGGAGGGACTTAAGGGTCCCAGACCCCCAATAAAAAGGACCCCCCCTCAAAGAAGCGTAGGTGTTAAATTTGTGGAGGGTTATTGCCTCAAAATAAAGTAATCTTCATTCTTGCAGCCTTTAAATCGATGATCAGCTATTTATTTTCTATCTACATATTTTGTGGAGCTTTAAAGAAATAAGCTCGAGGCACAGTTCCTCATCTTTACCCAAAGAAAGTTATTTATACACTTATTATAATTATCTAGTCTCTTTCATAACATAACAGTGGGTATTTTTATAGACAACACTAAGTAGTAGTTAGAGCATGATTGAGTTTAAGTGAAGCTAACACAGAAAATGCCAGTTTCATCACTTCTTTGAGGTCAAGTTAATCAAGTCAGTGAAATCCCTAACTAAAATCTGTTCCGTTCGGCATTCCTTGCTATAGAATCACAATTGCAGTTGATTACAAATTATTGTGTATTGTCATCAGATTTGAACTGGATGATTTGTATCAGGAGAATGATTATATATCATTTATGTTGCACAGTACTCTAGTATGGCAAAAGTTTAACGTTAATGAAGCTAATTGCTTTGATATGACATGGGAGTCAGCTTGTAATGTTTGATGATGAATGAAATGGAAAAACTCACTGAATGGAATATCACCAAAGGGGTCATCAATATAATCCATATCATCATCGAGGTATGCTTTAGTGGCATTATGGGAAAAAGAAAGACATGCAGAAAAGGATAAATGTAAAAGACAGCACAAGTTAATGCAAAAAAAAAAAGAACAAAGTAGTTCTATCTCATGTAAAATACAGGTAAATTTCTCACAGACGTACAGGATGTAACAGTGCGCCACAGACCAGCATGTTGTTGAGCTCTCCTGTGGTCTCTCAGTTTCTTTGCCTCTTTCTTATTTGCATTTGCTGTGGAGCCTCTCTTGCTTCCTTATTTCCAGCAAATGAAAACATTACTCAGGGCACATTTTGTTACGTAGGCAGTTCGAGCCGAGACCCTGCTGCAGCGCTTTTGTAAATGGAGTGTGAGGTGAGCCTGGACTCTTCGGTACTCATTCAGGCCCCAGATTGAACAAAGCTACTCTTTAACCAAAACCATTCTTGGATCAGGCTCACAATTGAATACATTCTACGTTGTGGTTTGGCTCATGGTTCAGCTCAGGAAGCCACGGTAAATTGTACATGCAAGGGAAGATGTTGGTTGAGAAGCGCTAAAAAAATCAGAGCAGAAAATTGATGAGGTTTGGACCCTTGTAGTACAGTTTTGGCGCGTTTCCATTGCATAGTACCCCACGGGTCAGTTCGTGTCAGCTCGCCTTACTTTGGCTTGGTTAGCTTTTGCACTGAGTTTAGTACCACTTCAGAGTGTAAGGGATAATAGGAGTGTCGTTATATTTGCTCTGCCTACTGCTGTGACATCATACAAAAAGTGGCTGTGACATCATACAAAAAGTGGGAGCGAGCATCGTTGGAATGCAGTGTTTCCTATACATTCATTTATTTGTCAGTCCACCACAAAATAGATGTTTGCACATCGCGTTTATCACTACCCCTGTCTCACATGATGGTTTCTGTACAAACACCCAATGCGCCTCACCGATGTGCCGCCATAAACTGCAGGGAAAACACTGGTATGATGTTCCTGATTCTCACCCTGTGGATATTTTTCACCACTAAAAGGGAGTTTGGGCACTTACAACAAAGCACAGATGACAAACAGGTTTGCTCAAGACGAAGGTAAAGCTAATGACGCTGGTAGTGACGATTCTCTCAGGCCAATCGGCGATGGAACCCCAACGGAGGTGTACCAAAAAAAAAGTATCAGGTACTACGTACTGTACCCAGTGGAAAAACCCTCAAAAGTAAGCTGACACGACCCAACCCATCGGGTACTATGCAATGGTTAAGCACCATTTGACTTGTATTTTAGTTGCTCATGGAGAAAAGAGAAGTAGTTGCATCCTATATAGAGAGAAAAAATATGGCATCATTTATCTGTCCCACCTACAATATATACAGTAGAACCAAAGTTCCCATCGCTGTAACTAAAGCAAAGATAGAATAAAAACATACAAAACTGAACAATTGCAAAGTCAACTAGCCATTCTTTTTAAAGACTGACAGGACATGCATTGTTCGGTAAACGCATCACTGTTACTTTCACTGTTACCCCATTAATAATAATAATAATAATAATAAAAATCTGTAAAGCACTTTCGTGGCATGATGCTACCTCAGTGTGTTAAACTGAGAAGAAAGACTGATGAGCATACTTGTAATAATGTGAAGAGGAGATGAAAGTTGTGATTACAGCTGCAAGGCAGATTTTTTATGGAGCTCTGTTGAGGTTTTCTGGTCCCAGAGAAGCACTAGGTGTAGTTTTTAAGTACATCTGTTTATCGTCAGCATATCTGTGGAAATTTATGCCTCTTTTGGAGTATATTCTCAATTAGTGGAATGCATGCAGATGAGAAAATGGAGGGGGCCAAGAACTGACCCCTAAGGGACACCAGGTGCCTGATGAGTGGAGATGGGAATCGTAAAGAATTTAACGATTCTGGCTTCAATTCGGATTCCACTTAATGATTCTGCTTCCTCAACTATTCCATTAACACTACTTATGAGTGGTACAGAAAAATTGTGCATCAAATGCTGTTTGCCAAACTGTAAGTACCTTACACATACCTTAAAGGTTTTTCCTGCGTTTTCAAAATTTTGTCTTTACGGTGCGCAATGTAACAGGGGTTCATGTGTAAAAAAGCAGTATTTTTCACACAATTTACTTATCTCTATACAACTGTTTTCACTGTCAAAAACGGGCTGATGTCTTCCTTGTTCTATGAAGCCTCTCCTTCAGAAATACGTATTGAGTTCTGATTGTGTAGCTGGTTTAGTGTGTTATGATTAGACAGACAGCTTAGCTTAGTCAGAGCCGTTTGAGCTTAGCTAGTGACTGGCGTATTCCTGTGGGCGGAGTTTAGTCTTTTATATTGACCTCATACATCCAGGAAGTAGAGGGTTGTAGTCCAAACTGGCTGTTCTCTGTAGTACTTGAAAAGTGAATTCTGTTAAAGAAAATATATTGCTTGGCATTGAACATTGAGCTTTATATTTTTGCAGGAATTATTTATGCTCTAACAGCAACATTACACACCGACTAAAGATTAAAAAACGGGATCACAAAAAAATGGCAGCGTTAACACATCACTGGAAAAATGGAGATGCTCCAGAACCATTAACAGAAACAAAAGCCCAAAAAAATAACTTGTGTATTACAAAAACCCAAATATAATATAAACCATTTTAAACATCCATCCCGTTCATGCCCATCTTTCACCTGGCCTCCACAGACATGAATATAGCCAGTGGTAGAGATACAAAAACAAATCCATAAGATTCCATGAACGCATCTCCTAGGCACCACTTACAGCAGACAGACTGCAGAAAAACAGCATATTTTAAAGACACACAACAATCCAGGGACGACGGTCAAAAAGCTGACTGACAGTTTGCAGTGTATCCCACAGCAATGTGACGGCAGGCCTACAAATAGTTGGCATTACAGCTTACCTTCTGCAAACCCAAAAATAGCAGAAGAGTGATAGATTACAATGCATCCTTTATCGCCAGGGAACAGCTATGATACGTACTTAACCCACTGACCTGACAAACACATAAATAAAAAACAGCACCGCCTTACACTTTCAGCGAATTGCCCATCAAGCAAATGTGCAAATGAAGGTTGTTAAAAAAATAAAAATACACAAGGGACACTGCAGTGTGGGGATTTCGAGTGGTCGATTCCATATGCAACCTCTTGTTCTCGTTCTCTCTACGTTTGACATTTTCAGACTTCATTAAGTGGTAAACTCTAGCTTGCTAAATGAGCCTGCCTGCATCAGCACTGTGCTGAGCAGAGTATGATAAGTCATTATTGGTGAGTAAATCCTCAATTAGCTATGGGCTGTTGTAGTCAGCATGTTTTGAAAAAATGTTGGGTAATATTTTACTACTGTTATGGTTCCCATGGATATACTCATAAGGGGCCACAAAGCAAATCAGACCACGAGATGCAGAAGCTTCCAGAGATCTGCATGGCTTAGAGAGCAATAATTGGAATTTGTAATGGGCCTTGAATGTGCTGAGACGGAGAGTGCAGTTGCTACCTGGAGAATAGAGTCCCATTCACCCCGTGTTGTTGTCATCGTGGGCAACATTGACAGAAATGAACTAATATTTTCTTGCCACTGATAACCAGCCCAGGTTAGAGACGGATGATTCACGGGTTGATGAGAAAAAAAATTAACCCAAGCACCGCCAAGGTAACTTTTATTTCCTCTGATGTGCAACGCAATTCTGTTGGAAGCGTGTATTTATTACAAGCAATTGCGTCCACTCTCACACAGCGGGAGAAAAAAACAGCACGTCTTTTGTCTCTGAGGAACAGTTGTCTTTTTCATTCTCTCTCTCTCTCTCTCTCTCTCTCTCTCTCTCTCTCTCCCCAAGCTCCCGTCAACATGGCCATGGAGTAACCTTGACGAGCACAAACTCCTGCGTTCACAAACCGACGCGATTTGCACATTTATTATAAGCAGGATGGCTTAAAGTATAAAGGTGAGGGTGTGGCCCACTGCTCCGGTAGAGGGCAAACAAGAAACAGACTGTCACTGCGCATACTCCAAAAACTGAGACTAGAGACCATAATAACCATTGCAATACTTAAAACAATGTTCGGAAATCAGCAATCTGGGATTAACAATGAGTTCAGATTTAAACCCCACTAAATGGAGAGATCAAAAAACAGCAGTTTAAAGAAAAGAAAAAGAATTGGGGCCAAACTGTCTATATTAATTATTACCAAAATATCGGCCTATAATCAATATTGGCAAATAATAGAATTTTTCCTACTGCTGGACATCGGCCAATTGTTTAACTAATTTCCCGCCCACCAGCATTTTTTACATGATTTTCACAAAAGTTCACAAAATGCCTTCCAGGAAATGTTTTTTCTAAAGATATATATATATATATATAAACATACAAATATATCAAATGAAAGAACAGACCCCCTGCTTTCAAACAAACAATAAACCAACAAACAAAACGGGACATTGTTATCTCTATTTTTTTCTCTGCTTATAAACTCTTAAATATGGGTATTTTTCTTTAAAATTATTATTTTTTGCACAAATCTGAAATAATTGCATTTTTGTGAAGGAATTTTGTTAGGGGTCAGATTCAGAATGATTATCAAAACATACACAGAGTTTAAAAATTAGTACAAAAAAAAACGTTTTGGCTTCAGTTTGTTCATACATTGGGTAAGTGGATAATCTAGTGGCTAGATCAGGAACAATTTTTTTCTCTTAATTGACAAGACAACTCGTCAATGGCAGGGAAAGAGTTAAAGAGTCGATCAGGCCAGATTATAACCTGGCAAGCAAATAGGGCAAAAACGCACCCAAACTCAGGAGTAATAAGCAAAACTCTAGGCATCTATTTGTATCGGTAGACGTCATTTCAAGTAACTGAATATCTGTATTGACACAGAGATTATGTATCAGTGCATCCCTTCTAATTATAACAAAATTATCATCATTAAAGGACAAGTTCAGTATTTTACACTTAAAGCCCTGTTTTCAGATTGATTATGATGAAATAGAACGGCTTTGATTGAAATTTGGACATATGATGGTGGCCCGAGAATTTTCGGTTTCTGTGGTATCACCCCCTCACTCCCACAATGGCTGCATAGGTGCACTGGAACAATCCTTTCTAAATGCATTAAACTTTTGTTTACAAAAACGTGAAACTCACCAAGTGGTCAGGGGTGTTCACTGACATGCTCACACAAAAATTGCTGCAAACGATGCTTTCAAACAGGTTTTATCGTAGTTTTTGTCCAACTCCATTGACTTGTATTAGGTGTGCTGTGAGGTACGGTATTACTCCGCCGCCGGGAACGAAAATGGAGTTGGTATTCTTGCAATTGGCAAAGGTGGATTATCGCCACCAACTGGGCTGGAGTGTCTATTATTCAAGCTCTCAACGGAAGAATATACGAGTGTGAGGCGTTTGGAAAATAGGTCCACAAGTTAACAATGAATGCTAAAACAGCTGTTGGAAGGCATCTTTTGCAGCGGTTTTTGTGTGAGCAAATCAGTGAACACCCCTGACCAGTTTCACGTTTAATGAAAGTTTAATGCATCTTAGGAAGGATTGTTCTAGTGCACCCATGCAGCCATTGTGGGGTGGGGTGGGGGGTGAAACAACAAACACCATAAAAATCTCAGGCCAGCGTCACATGTCCAAACTTCAGTCAAAACCGTTCTATTTCATCATAAACAATCTGAAAACAGGGCTTTAGGTGTAAAATACTGAACTTGTCATGTAACAATATTATACATTTCTTTCCAAGCTGACATGAGTAATACATTGTTTTTAAACTGACACACAGTGTGTTGCTTCTTTCTATTTAGTGTGGAATAAGGAAAGGTTCAGAATAAAACAAGCGCAGCACATGCAGTGCATAACATGTAAGGAATAATTGACTATGGCCCAAATAATTATTCGAAAATAATGCACACCGAATGTGGTAATACATCACGACGCAAAGCAATTTCTAAGACATTGCTCTGGTGGTTATTTTAAGACATTTGACCAGGTGTGCATTTATCAAAAATAATGCATACCTGTGGAACATTTCCCAACCAATAAAAATAAAGCATTCAACAGCCCCATGCTATAAGAACAAATAACATGTGATGCTAATTCTACACAAACCCAACTTTCTACACAGCATAACAGTGGGGATGTCAATGCAGTTTCATCTTTCATACAGTAGTAGGTTACCTCAATTATCTGTAGCACTGTGTATGTTCTACTAACAACCCTTGTCATGTTCACTTCAAATAATCAATAAACTTGTTTCCTTTTATGTGCGTCTTCTGTTACAACTTGCTATGAAATGGTCAGGCGATCTTTCCATAATTTAGCAAGGAACTGTACAATAAAGCTTGTTGGACTCAAATGAAACCTAGTACTGAATTGTGAGAGAGTTTTGTAATAACAGCTAGCCTAGCCCAGAGAGATACTCAACCATCTCTGGAGAGGTGGCCAGCCTGCACATTAATCCCATCGGGAGGCAAACTAATGGAGAAACGAGAAGAAAAATGCCACACCCATTAGTCCGTCCCTGGTCATTCGATTCTTTATGGAGTGACTGAGGTTAGGAATTGCAGACACGATCAATACCACTAAATGATTGCACCTTAAGCCGATGGATTTGAAAAAAGAACTCTGCGTGTTTAATATCTTCAGCCCAACATGCTTGAACATTGTGGCTTTTGTCTTTATTGAGTCAGAAATACAGTTGTACTCAGTCCAAGATTTGCTCCGTCTGCTGTTATTGCTTTGTTATATGGAAAACTCGGCAGACTGCTGCTCGTTGTATTTGACGAGAGAAGAATTTGGCTCCCCTCCAATCGTGCTTCATCTGTAACCCAGTGGAAACAGGGGAGCCGACAATATCCGAAAAATAAAATTCCAAGCAGCTCGAAGTGAAGGCAGAGAACTCAATATCCCGATTATCCCAATAAAAACAAGCGACAGCGAAGTTTCGTCCGTTTACCATTCAACAATGTGTTTTGCTGTCTCACGGGGGGCTAGAGAGAAAAAGTCATTGCTGTTTAAATGAGTAGAAACTACGCAGCTAAAAGTAAACCACCATGGGCCTGTCAGACCTGCTCTGTAGCACAATTCATCATGGGGCACTAATTCTCTAACAACATTACAGAGTCCTTCGCACTATACATTGTCACTAGCAAACTCAATCAAATCAATTTAGGCCCAAACACGAAGCGCATTGGCTGAAGCCCCCGGAGGCTTACTTTCACTACTGCACAGCGCTCTGTTACAATCACTGAATCTGGATTGACGTGGCTGGCTGAAGATGTAGAAAGCATGAGAAATACTGAAAATATTGCGCATCAGTATTTTAAATGAATGAAACATGAAAGGTGTGTTGAGATACATTACACATGTTGATTTATGTGTTTTAGGATAGACAGGAATCAAAGTCCTTTACATTCATTTACTTTACTTTAATTTCTTGGTGCAAATATGCAAATGTTTTTGCATGATTGTGTCAAAAATATATAAAGTGTTCAGATGCAAAAACAAGTGCGTCTGATATCTTGTAAAAGAGCGTTTTTATCAAGCTTATTACTCAGGTTCAATAATTTCACATGAATGGCAGTGACAAGAATATTAGTCAGTAATTAAAATGCCTTATTTTCACAAATGTCACTTTAGTGAGTTAATTAGAAATTAATAAATTTCTTTTAATGGAAAACACTCTAAGTGCATGCAAAGCTTTTGGTAAAAACCTTTACTTCTAAAAACTATCCACTTCTTTGGACAAGACATATTTGGACCACAGTTAAAGTCAGAATTCAAAACGTAAATGTAATGCAAATGAGATGCATGTGGCTGCCAAATTCGGGTTGTATTCAGGTACAAGTACTCAAGGGATGGTTAATATAATTAATATTCAGTTAATATCATCATCTCAATTTTGACGTAGGTGGCTTTTAGTAGCTTTTGCATCTGAGCTCTTTATATATTTCTAATAATGCTTCAAACAGTATGTATAAAAATCTCTCATCGAAATGTCAGGCTTCCATGTTCTTCCAATGTTTGTCTTCGGTACCAAGCGGTACTAAAAAATAAAGTCATCCGTACCAGGTTTTTTAAGTACCGGTCCACCAAACTTTTCATAGATGCAACAAGACGACGCGAGTAGCAACGAGCGCTAATGCAGAGTCACTGAACTCCACAAAATCATTTAAAGATGTGCAGTGTCACGTTACTCGCGTTCACTTACGATTTAAAGTGGATCACAGAGAGAACAAGCAAAGTGTCATTAAAAGCGTCAGCTGGATTCATTAGAGTTGAAGTAGGTGAGCTTCAGTTTTATTTGCGTTTGCATTATGAGTGTTGTAGCATTTTAATGTTGGATTGAAATAAACCCCCGTTTGTAAACTTAATAGTAAGTAAAGTACCAGCGGCGCTAATGCTCATTCTGTCAGGTGTTCTTATTAACCTTTAATGCTTTAACATTTAAAAACTTTTACATGAGTGAAAAATGAGAAAATACAGAGGTTTAAAGATTTTACACAGCATTTTGATGACATGTATATACAAAATTCTTGTGTTAGAAAGTCATGAATATTCGGATAGCAATATTTGTCGTTTTATCCTTAACTCTTTCCCCGCCATTGATAAGTTAACTCATTAGGAAAAGAACGCTTCCCTGCAAATGACGAGTTTTTCCGGCAATCCGCAATAACAATATTATCCACCGGATGGTGCTGCGTCAAACTGTTCAGACACAGCGTATGTTTTGATCATCGCTCTGAATAGGATTTCTACCAAAAGTACTGAGATAATTGCATTCTTGTGAAAATTATCTCAGCTTTTTGCTAAAAACTTATTTTTGAATATTTGAGTATTTTTGAAGAAACCTACCTATATTTGAGAGGGGATAAAAAGAGAACAAATTAAGGTAGAATGAAAGTTTTTTTTTTTTTTTTTGAAAGCAGAGGGGCTGTTCTTTTATATATTATATTTGATATAGTAATCAGCCGGGTGATTTTTGCGAGTTTTATGTGTATCGGCATCGGCAAATACGTGGCTGCTGTGCGATTGCAGGTCATGTGACTAAAAACAACCAACCTTTCCATTACAACATCGAAAGCTCGGCCTAACAGCTGATCATAGCTGGACAAAGCGGGTTTTATTTCTCATCTCTATATATATTTGTAGTAGTAAAGTTCTAGAAATCAATATCCTTTGCTGATAGTCATTGTGGAGAGTGCAGTTCATGGTTTCATAGCACCCTCACCTGTTTTTACTATTTGTTATAGTTTTTTTTCCAGTTTAATAAATGTTACTTTTTTAAATTGAGACTTGTAACATTTGGCATCATCGTATCATTTTTATGATGTAAACTGAGTGAGCAAAAGCAGTATCGGCTCCAAATATCAGCTCAAGAAAATCGGCAGCATGTATCGGTCATCGGCTAAGGCTGCTGAATCAAAAATCGGTATCAGCACTAAAAATCCATACCCGTTGATCCCTAATTTGATATTTTGTATGTTTATATATTTAAGGAAGAACATTTTCTGGAAGGCATTAAACTTTTGTGAAAATCATAAAAATGCTGGCGCTGGCTGGCAATTAAAAAAAAAACGCTGGTGGGGAAAGAGTTAATATGCATGCAGGTACTTAAATCTATGTAGTCTTTTGTAAATCTAATATAATAGCTCAGTTTTGTTATTTAAAACCAGTTATTTAGTGCCAGTCATCTAATGTTGTATACGCATCTACTGTATGTTCAACCAGTTGTATTACTTAAGTTTATTGTATATGTTTTTAAAGCATCAGAGGATGATGTTCATCAGCATAAAGTTATCCAGCAAACACACACAGACAACAGCTGCTCAAATATTTCAGCAACAAAAACATTTTATACTTAATAAAAAAAATGTAAAGTAAATACAGAATGACAATACTTTTGTATTATTATTTTATTTTAACCTTTAACTTTATTTATAAAATAGTTTTAATTTAGTAATTAATTAACATGTTTTTGTGTTTTGCTTGGTACCGAAGTTGGTACCGAGAACCAATACATTTTTACTGGTATCGGTACCAACTACAAATTTTGGTACTGTGACAACATTACGTTTTTTTTTTAATATACTTGTGTGGCTATTATCTAGAAAATAGCTGCTTGGGAGTAGCACCAAGATGGCTGCCATGACCTAGAAGCTAAACTAAATGTTGTTTTACTCAAAAATACATCATCACATTACAATAGTTCAATCCTGTTATCCCTCATTATCAGCACTTGTTTATGAAGGCAGTTCTCTGGCATTATTGTGTTCAAGGAAAATTAAATGAAAAAGTGAAATGAATGACCACAGAAAAATAAAAATAAAAATGATTGGACTGCTGTAATAAATGCATACTCAAAAATAATAATAAAAATAGCTTTCAAGCCTGAGAGGAGAACATCAGGTGTCTAAGGAGCCCCGGGCGATGCTAAATCACTATCTTTTGTGGAAAATCAAAGCTGAGAATTAGTGCTGACGACTTCCATTACAACAGCGAATTAGAGCACATTGTAGACATCAAATGTTCCAGTAAGTAATCAGCCACAGCAGCTGAACACCACACTCCCACAATCAAACTTCTGTTTCTATAGTGCCGTGATCATGTCTGACAAATTAACACAGACTTTTTGTGTATTCTGCAAATATAGAAAAAGAAAGACCAGTAAGGGGATAGACAGAAGCAAATGGATGTTTTACGCTGCTGTGTTTAATACAGAAAACGCCAGCATTATTTACAATAAAGTCTTTATACCTTTAAACAATGTAACATTTACAATCACATCTGCCTGCACTGATGCAGGTGTGCCACAGGCCAAATTTTGTTCGGATAGAGATGGAAATTGTCGTTTTTGGGGATTGCGAGAGTAAATTGGTCTTGATGCAGATAAAAGTGCTTTAAAAGTGCTATTGTTTTGCTCCCCCCAACACAATTACTCCACAGGGTTCAGCATGAATGCGTGTGCATGCTTTTATTTTTAAAATAAACAGAGAGACAAAAAGGCGGTGTTTAAAGTCTAAAGAAGAGACGTGTTGATTACTCACAAATTTTCATATAAAACACAGGCTTTCTGCAGCTTTTCAGATTGCAAGATCTATACATGCCTTTGTGTGTATGTGTGGCCGTGCGCTCTACTAATAGAGCACTCCAAGTTGACATTAGAACCAAGACTGTCAACAGTAAACAATAATCATCCCAGCATACACGCACACAAAGACTGCCAGAGACAGACAGATGTATGTCTTCGAAAGGTCACACGGCTAAATATAACTCGATCTTCACCCTACCCCCCGCCCCATATGATATATTGTAATGTCTGATGGTCGGCCAGTGGGCGGCAGAAAATTCCACAGCGCATTGAGATGAGAAGTGGCCGTTAACTTCAGATTTACAGAGGACCTGATTGATCCCCGCTCATAAAGAGCACCAGAGTCGGCCCAGGTTCGTTTCATTAACTAAAGCTGAATTGTAATGAACATAGAAACGGCAATCTCAAATCCAATGTTGGACGGGAAGCATAAAAGAGCGAAGAGTTGTAAATGGCGGGAATATTTAATGCTTAAATCAATATTCAGGCTCTTATATCATCACTTGAATGTTTTAATCATTCTTTCCTGAGGTCGGTGTTATTTGAATCTTGGGCGTAGATGCTGAAGTGTTCTCGCATCACCTGCGTTGGAAGACGGTATGGGGAGCTTTATGAGCATCCTGCCGGCTGCCTGTAAATTTCTGAAACGTTTGGGAAATTGAAAAGTCCTGCAGTTTTCTCTTTATTTGTCTTGCCTCTTCAGTGGATGGGTGTTTGTTACCATAGATATGTACACTAGATGTCGCCTTGGCTACGGCAGTTCATTGGACCGAATGCGTCAACTAGAGCCGCCATCTTGAAACAGAGGAGTCCTGCATCAGCGTCATTGTAGGCAATGGTGTAACAGAAATAATATCACCATAAATCGTCATGAACACGATTTTCTTAGTTTTCTTTTGGTGCGTTTCAACAGTCAACAATGTATTTAGCATTTAGTACAGGAAAAAATAAAAGTTTTGATTTTATGAAAATTTACTTTTTCTAACTGTAATGCATAGTGCTAGTAGGCCTAACATCCATACGCAGCACAAAAGTCCGGCATCGTTCATGAATTCGAAGTACAGGCGGAGATAGCAACTTTACCTAGATACTTCCTATGACAAGACCCCTGTTCTAAGATGGCGGCGGTTTTGACGCATGCTCAGAGCCCCAAGGCGACATCTTGTGTATATATCTATGGTTTGTTACAACAAACGATATTATAATGGTTACTTCAACATATAAGATAGTGTGCATACTTCTATTTTTGTACCTTTGTGCTAAATACTTAAGGAACAGGTAAATAATGAGCACTATAAAACTCTAATTAAAATTATCTTACTATTACACTCTCAGAAAAAAGATACACAAGTTGTCGTTGGGACGGTAGCTTTTGAAAAGGTCCTAATACAGGTATGTGCAATTTTGGTACATATACCTTTGCGGTAACAGTATGTACTTCTAAGGTACCAATTTGTAGCTTTAAGCAGTGTTGTTTTTGTCAACGATGATGATAACGAAATGATTTCGATTACGCACCTTTTTTATGACGATAACGCGACGATGACTAGCTAAAAATGTCTCTAAGGTGACGAAAACATGATGAGACGTTTTTTCGAGTTTTCGTTGACGAGACGAGGCGGAACGAAAATGATTATAAATCTGACGTTCACAATGCATGTCATTTCTGCCTATTTTGCGTGAAATCTGTCCGTTTTTAGCTAAAATGTATCACCAATGCTGCCGCTTCCTATCCTTGTTTTGGGTACGCCCACCACCCGGCTGCCGCCATGCCGCGCACCAGATTTAACACAACAACAACACACCTGCGGCTGTGTCGAGTTTGATGGACTGTGGCGGTGACGCCAATAAATGGAAACGAAGAGATGATTTATGGACATACTTTCAGTATCCATCAGAAAGAAAAACAGAGACGACGGTAAATGTGGCCACAAACTAGGTGGGAAGAATACCACAAACCTCAAGCGGCACCTGAAGGCTCATCACGCTGATATTTATTTAAAGGTAACTAACAAGTCACGCTGTTAACATATCATATACATTCAATTTTACTCGACAATCTGCTTGTGACACATTTCATGGTAAGCTTAATGTTTTACATGTATCTACTTGTCAAACCTAAGCCCATTTCCAATACTTTTTTGTGGTGTACTTAAATAACAAGGCAAGGCACGCGTTTCTCAACTTTATAAGCGAGGTCTTAACGTAACACACAAACTCAACATTAGGGTATGTCAGGCTCAACTTTTTTGTTATGACATGCGCAGAACTAAAACAACGGCAAGCCCTCAGGGACAACCTTAATGGACATTTTAATAGCATTAAATACAACACACATTGTAACCTAAATTAAGACTTTTTTACTAAAATTGACTTAAAATTTACTAAAACATTTTTGCATTTTCATCGACTAAAATGTGACTAAAACTAAAAAGCATTTTCGTTCAAAAGACTAAAGGCCGGGATACTCTGCACGCTAATTGGCTGTCCCAGACGAAAGATTGCCATCGTGAAACTATCGTCGCGATTTCTGTGATCGTGGCCCTCCATCGGTGGTCCTATGTCGTACAGTGAGACAGGTTCAAAGACGGCCGTTTTCCCGGTCTTGCGTCCAAAGATAGCCTACGATAGTTTTCTGGCAGTGTCAGAAATTCGCATGATCACCGCACAGTGTGTTTGCTGCTACGACCTGCGCGCCAGTATTTGTTTACCACGAGCGCATGCTGGTGACGTTGCGCAACGTGTGACGCAGCCGCCGAAGCTTCCGTGTCATCATCGTACAGTCTACATGCCTCTCGTACCAGAGTTTAAACGATACATGTCGCACAGTGTGATAAGGTAATGATCTTATAAGAGGACAAAAATCGTGCAGTGTATTCCGGGCTTAAGACAAAAACTAAAAGAGCCAAAAACAACACTGGCTACCAATATGCAACTTATAGGTACAAGAGTTTCCTTTTTGAAAAGATATCGGCCCAGTTACATCTTTTATATCTTCTTGTACATTTATTTCCGAGAGTGTACCATTGTAATCACATTTATATATAATTTCATTTTCATTACCAAAATAAAGCATATAGCTTTGCCAGGTCTGCAAGTTTTACAGTCCCTTACCACTGAACAAATCAAAGCATATGAAAATATAAATAAAGAGTTCATACAGAAAAGCAGCTAACCACCCCCTTGGTCAAAAATTTAGATCATGTTTGGCTCAGTTTCATTTTAACATTTTAAATTCTGACTTTCATCATTTGCAATGATTTTAGTTTTATCTAGTAATTTTTTGTCTTATGTCTTGCTAAGCATGCATACACTTAAAAGTTACATTTTGTTAAATAGCTATGAAATTATTAAGGTGAAATTTGTGAAAATAAGGCATTTCAATTGCTGACTAATAACCTTCCTATTGCCATTCAAATGAAACCTAACCACAAGAGGATGAAAAAAACAAGGCATATTTACAAGAAAACATTTTAGATGCACTTAGAGGGTTTTGCATCTAAACTCTTCATTATTTCTTATGCAACAGAGCACGGGTCTTCAACGTTTTTCGAGCGGGGACCCCTTAGATGAGAGAGTTCAAACTGACTATTACTCTTGTACAAAGCACCATCACGGCACGGGTTTTATTAATTTTTAAATGGGAGCGATAGTTTTGTCAAAGTTTATAATGCAGACGCAATGTGGTGTAATTTGCCTGTTGAATTAGCGCTTTAAATCTGAACAGCGTGAAACAGCCATCCAAGTTCAGAAATATGGATGAGACAACATGTCACACTGATTCTAAAATAACATTCTGAAAGAAAGACACACATGCCTATAAGATTGACCTGTTTTTAATGATGCCTTTTCTGTCGTTACTGCTGCTTCCTGAGTGGACATTTATTCAGCTATTTATTTTGGTCCGCTGGCTAAATTGAACTTGCGCCTTTAAGCCTATGCGGCACGCACCTACACAACTTAAAGGGGACATGTAACGTTTTGTACATTTTACGTTTTTATAATAGCTTGTGGTTAAACATCATTTGGCAGACGCCCTGCAGTTCTGTTACGGACCCCTGGTGGCCGCGGACCCCCGGTTGAAGACCAATGCCATAGAGTATAGCAAGGTAGTGCGGCATTACTAATACTGTAACCATTAGTGCAATGCAGTTTTTGTAAGAAAGATTCACTTTGTGTGTGTGTGTGTGTGCGCGAGCGCGAGTTTTATCTTTCATTAAATTACTACACGTCATTTCTCCTCTTTACAGTTTTAATGATAAGGTCAATACAACCTTTGTGTAAAATTACAGGAGGCTTTTACTTTTCATAAAAGATATTCATTCTCAATGTATTTCATCCACTTCACTGTCATGTGAAAATCTGAATGCTGTTTACTGACTTTTTGTTTAAGTCTTCAGAGATAGATAACTTAAAGGGATACTTCACCGATTTAGCATTCAGCTTTGTATCTGTAGAAACCCGGCAGTATTACTGAATGACCATGTTTCCCTCCATCATTTCCCCCTGAGAGGAGAGATATCTGCATTTTGGTTCTGCAAAAAAGTCCTCCGATGATGCAAAAATCGTCATATTACATCATCGGAGGACTTTTTTGCAGAACCAAAATGCAGATATCTCTCCTCTCAGGGGGAAATGAGGGAGGGAAACATGGTCATTCAGTAATACTGCCGAGTTTCTACAGATACAAAGCTAAATGCTAAATCGGTGAAGTATCCCTTTAAGCATTTTTAAATGTCAATGAACAAAGTGGAGAAAAATAACTATTTATAATTAATACATGTATATGGCAGTTTACTCGGAGTGAGTTTTCCATTAGCCAACTATTAGATAAATAAGAGAGATAAAGAGATGTATGCTGTTATCCTTCCATTGTACAAAAAAAATATATATATTCTTAAAGTAAGACAATTTGGTTTCAATTGTGTGTGAATTCTGACAAAATCCCAGAGCTCTCCCACCAGTAAGCATCTAAATATTCAATCTTCCTCTTTTGGCAGACATGCAAAATTGTGAAATATTCATTAAACACATCCTGCTCAAACGCACAAACTTCTTCCGACATCTGTACAGAACTCTTATAGCCCACATGCAGTCACCTCATTTTAGCAAGCATCAAATAATTTCAGTTTCCTCTCTTAGATATGAATATCCCAGCATGCAACTTTGATTTCTCTCTTCTTCTCCTGATGTTCTTTTCTTCCTTATTAACAAGACCTCTCCTGATGCTCACATCAGAGGATTGATTTCTTTTATTTGCAGAGACTCTCGTTCATAACACCGTAATGCTGTAATCTTTCTGCCGCTGCACATCTGCATTGGGGGCACAACTGGATTGGTTAAATCTTGTTGTTTTAATGCGAGTCAGCCCCCTTATCTCACTGACACTCATATTAAACAAAACATGATTTATAATAGAGCTGATTAAGAAAAGAAAACAAAGCAGTTCTAGTAGTGGTCAATTTTAGAATGAAATCAGCTGTTCCTAACTCTATCTTTGGCTTAGAAGTGAAAGCATTTACGCCTCAACTTAATAATCTCTAATTATTTTTCCCTCTTGTTAAAGAAAAGGACCAAATCACAAAGAAGAATATCCCCGACACTACGAGTCCTCAAAAAGCTCCTTAGCTGCTTACTGACGCTGATCAGTGTGGGAGAATACAAATAATCCAGCAGACAAAAGCCGTCGGCTCCTCCCGCAGCATGGGGCTCCAAGGTGGCTTTGTTTACCGAACGTGACGTGAAACGCTGATGGCCGAACCGCTGCCAAACTCAACTCGCATGGGGTTGCGACAGAATGATGAGATAATTTCTTATCTGGCTGGAGTACAAATACCTATGCAAACAAACACAGCAGCCTACAGAAAATGATAGACGTCACATCATCCCTGTTTGGTCAGCTAGCTACCACTCCTCACCTACCAAAAGGCCAGTACGGACTCAAGATACTAAAGAGATAATGGCAGAAACTTTCTTCACAATTTTTGGAAATTACCATTTGGGTACTAATGAGTCAGTCAGTCATACAGACTGCGCAATTGCCAGAAGAACAGCTTCATTACTAAAGTCCCTGTTCACCTCACCTTGCATCAAACAGAATTGAGGTGTATGTTCTTATCAAAAAAGAGATATTACAGATAAGAAGCAAGAGTTGGACAAGGGTTTATTTTATCTACTTCTGAAGGAATTACACTCCTTAATTAATTATTGACTCTTTTTCTCCTCTTTAAAATGAAACAAATTGAACATATCTTTCTATTAGTGTTTGAAATAGTCTAAATATATTTTGTTGTTTTAAGAGTGAAAATTGCGTTACTGCACTATACTGTACCCATGATACCTTATATGATCATTCCCACTGTAGTACAGTCAGGGCCGAAGTCGAACCAAAAAATCTACCCGGATATTTCATAGACCACCAGCCCTTGGTGGTCAAAAAAATGGTACTTTGTATTTGTAGTAAAACTAGGGTAATACAAATCGTAATCAATCTGCCAAAAAAAAATCACAATAATAAAATCATGGCTAATTTTCCTAAGGGAGTAACTATACAAAATGATGCCTGTTTGAAAGACGGGGATGCGCACCTGTCAATCAGCTATTATATAACAGAGCGAGCCCAGAGACAAACGTGCTCTTAAAGAGGAAATAATATATGGAATAATTTGTGCATCTTTGAATAGCTATACATTTCCTTTACAAATATTTTTGTCATATAAAGTTTTAAAAGAATAATTACGTTTTTTCCACTTTTATTGCTTATTTAGACTTATAAGTGCGGTTAACAGCGTGTTTGGCGCATTTACATCGGATTTTTTTATTAATATTGCTGTTTTTCCGGTAATA
This sequence comes from Misgurnus anguillicaudatus, assembly GCF_027580225.2. NCBI lineage: Eukaryota > Metazoa > Chordata > Actinopteri > Cypriniformes > Cobitidae > Misgurnus > Misgurnus anguillicaudatus. Next base: position 16,014,599 of record NC_073352.2, on the reverse strand, counting down.
ATAATACAATTTACATGTCAATCTTGCTTCCTTTTTTGTTTATTAATTTCATTATGCTGTTATGTTAAGTTATGTGTGAATATTTATTGCCATATGAGACGTTCATTGCCGTTATATGAATACAATTGTCTAATATTCAAATCATATGCTACAATGCTAAACAAATAATGTGTGCATCTTTGAATAACTGTAAGAATACAGCTCCTTTGAAAAAATGTTTTGTCAAATTTTTGAGAAATAATAATGTTGTGAGGATATTTATTGCCATATGAGACATTTATTGCCGTTGAATACTCTTGTCTATAATATGGAAATCACTTAGTAGGAAATATATAATGTGGTATACTGCAAAGTTAACCTGCTAATTTTAATTTATGATATATGTGGAGATAAATAAACCTTTGCAAATCTGCTGATTTGATCCATTCATGTCCTGACCACCAGGCTAGAGATTTTAAACATCCTTAATCCACACTTAGGCTACTACTAGTCTATCAAATAATATCTAAAATATATTGTTTTGTGAAAAAAATGATTCTTTATTAAATTGTTTATACACTTTTCCGGAGTATGTGTGAAAGCACAACCGGTGCTTGATGGATTCGACCGCATACGTAGCCTACTGCAATAAACAGGCGTTCGGCAGCATTTTACATCAAAGCCCGACAGGCTATGCCATTTGGGGAGGGGCCGCTCACTTATTCCCCTACATTTTGAAAATCCTAAACATGGCTGGAACTGCCGAACGGGTTGAGCACTTTTATATAGTGTGTTGAGCAAAGAGGCTGCTCAGTTTGACCAGCTGGAAGCAGCCGCACATCAGGCCGCGACAGTATTTCCTATATAACTCCTAATCAGACCGGCCCTCACGGCCTCAAAACACTACCGGCCCACCGGGAAAAATACAAACTCTCCCAATTGCCACTCCGCCACTGAGTACAGTGCAGTAATACATATTCACAGACATCATGTGACACATATTTTACATGCAACTTGATGTGAATTTACCATGCATTTTATGTAAGATGTTTTATGTGTGAGATTTTTGTATTGACAGTACCGCAAGGCCAAAGACCAATCTTTAGCTAACTAATTAACTAACTACAATATAAAAACCTGTCTATGTACAGCAATACCAAATGATCATGAACCTTTCACCATGATACTGTATCAAAATACTGTACTCAGTTACTACTGAAACCTGAAAGTCTTTTCATCATTTTATAAATTATATATATACACACACACCGATCAGCCATAACATTACAACCACCTGCCTAATAGGTCCCCACTTTGCCACCAAAACAGCCCTGACCCGTCGAGGCATGGACTCCACTAAACCTTTCGGTCAAAAACAGCATTCACTTTTTCAGCTACAGTAGCTTGTCTGTTGAATCGGGGCCAGCACACGGGCCAGCCTTCGCTCCCATGCACGTGCATCAATGAGCACCGGTTCACTGCTTTTTCTTCCTTTGACCACTTTTGATAAGTACTGGCCACTGCAGAGCGGGAACACCCCATAAGAGCTGCAGTTTTGGAGATGCTCTGATCAAGTCATCCAGCCATCACAATTTGGCCCTTGACAAAGTCGCTCAGATCCTAACGCATCAACTACACTTGTCCTCAAAGTTGATGGTACTTAGCAATAAATCAGCTTGTTAATGTGTTTTCTGTTCTTAATTTGAATTTCACATCTTAAACTTTATTTAAGAGATAAAGTAAGGCAATCACACCATACTGACAACCACATACTATAGACATAATGCTGGTATATAGAGAACAGGCTGCACATTACAAGCAAAATGTAAGTACTGAATAACACAGACAGATGGATACGACACGCTGGTTTAAATGATCTGAAAAGCTAGAGTGGCCATTTTCTATCCCAATAACATTTGACCGTGTGCCCAATCTGAGATTGACTGGTACGCCCAGGTCTAAAACCGAGTTCTCAAAAGCACGAAAGAACGTTTTTAGTGGAAGTGGACAGTAGACTTTGAAGGCTGCCTTTACGCCTGGGAGAGTATTTGGAAAGAGACAGACAGATTGTGATAATGGATGAAAATTTCCCCTCGACCCCATTCACTCTCCCTCGGTGAGTGACACCTGTCTTTCATAGCGATTGCCGCTGATGACACATCTGTACAACGAGCCAATAGAGGAAGAAAAGAGGATGAAAGATATTAAAGCGCATCCCCAAACACCCACGCACACACACAACAAAAAAGATAAGGGCCGATGATAGAGGCTTCAAAGTATGTTAGAAGTGGAAAAACAAAAATGACAGATTTACTTGCTTCTATTTTAAACATACGCCTTTTTCCTTGTGAAAACACATCCCATGAAAGCAATATCCTGCATCGAATTCTGCTTCCAATTCATTTCAAGTACAAGAAGGCTTGATTTTTCCCTTAAGCACAGACACCATAAGATATCAATCAGAGCCTATATTTATAAATTTTTTTTTAGCAACACATCACAAGAAAATTATTAATTATGTGTCTGGCTATTACTGTTGCAATGCAATGAAACTTAACATTATTTTTAGGGATGCACCGAATCCAGGATTCGGATTCGGCTGAATACTGGGCTTTTTGGTGGGGTTCGGGTTCGGCCGAATCCTAGATTTTTTTTCCACCGAACCGAACCCTAGGCTTGCGCTGGTCGACGTCACGCGGCCGTTGATTACACACATCGGGTGCTGACGTGGAGATGAGCTTTTTCTTTCGGTGAGCCTTAGGGGCTGGACACACAAAAACATTTAAACACGGCTGAGGACGCCAAATGCCAGCTGTTTTTCAGCCGAGCGCTTGGTAGCTGTGATGCTTCAGCTGTGAGCCGGTTGGTTGCTGTGGTAATGTCCCGCCCCTCCTCCACTGTAATTGGATGGCCGTGTGAAAACTGACATTGACGAGCGGAGCTTCTCACTCAAAGTTAAATATAGTTTTCAGCGCGGAGCTGCTTGCTTATTGGAAAAACGAGCATGTCGCAACGCATTGCTTTCATTATGCATAGGCTTATGGTAATTGTCAAAATAGTTTTTCCAACTTGTCATCCTGGCATAATACACAGTTAAAATTAAATAAAATGAAAATACACTGCTGTGGACGTTGTTTACTTTATTAATGTGTTTTACTGTGTTGGAATAAGGATGCGAGTAGGATTCGGTATTCGGTTTCGGATTCGGCCGAATCTTGAACGGTGGATTCGGGATTCGGCCGAACCTAAAAAATCTGGATTCGGTGCATCCCTAATTATTTTACAAATGAATTAAAGTTAAACAGTAGATGTTTACAGGAATTAATATAGAATACTCAACATTGACAACATTTGTGCCATATTGTTAAAGGAATAGTCCATTTTCTTAAAAAATCAAGATAATTTACTCACCACCATGTCATCCAAAATGTTGATGTCTTTCTTTGTTCAGTCGAGAGGAAATTATGTTTTTTGAAGAAAACATTGCAGGATTTTTCTAATTTTAATGGACTTTAATAGAGCCCAACACTTAATACTTATTTCAACACTTAACAGTTTTTTTCGACAGAGTTTCAAAGGACTATAAACGATCCCAAACGAGGCATAAGTGTCTTATCTAGCAAAACGATTGTCATTTTTGACAAGAAAAATAAAAAATATGCACTTTTAAACCACAATTTCTCGTCTATATCCGGTCCTGTGATACGCCAGCACGACCTAACGTAAATGCGTAGTGACGTATAGAGGTCACGTGTTACATATATGAAACATTTTTAAACAATAAACTGACAAAAATAAATTAATTAGTATCATTCGACATACAACAACATCGGAACGGTCGTAAACACTGGGGCGGAGTTTCGCGTTCGTCCTCTGTGACCTCTTGACGTGATGACGTATTGCGTCGGGTCACGCTTGCGCATGACGACCGGATCTAAACGAGAAGTTGTGCTTTAAAAGTGTATATTTGTTATTTTTCTTGTCAAAAATGACAATCGTTTTGCTAGATAAGACCCTTATGCCTCGTTTGGGATCGTTTATAGTCCTTTGAAACTCCGTTGAAACAACCTGTTGTTAAGTTTTGAGTTGAGTATTGGGTGTTGGGCTCTATTGGAGTCCAGTAGAGTGAGAAAAATCCTGCAATGTTTTCCTCAAAAAACAGTTTCTTCTCAACTGAACCAAGAAAGAAATTAACATTTTGGATTGACATGGTGGTGAGTAAATTATCTGGATTTTTCTTTTAAGAAAATGGACTATTCCTTTAACGCAAAAAAATTGCCCCTAGTTATGTTTATTGTTGTTTCATTCAAATGTATTTATATAACACTTTCACAATTGTTCGTTGTTACAATGCAGCTTTACATGGAATACTAACAAAGAAAAGTTGTAAAATTTACTATAGTAATCAACATCATGCCACTGTCACATATTGTGATGTCAAAGGAAACAGTTATGTGATCTAATGACTTGACCCACAAACGTCTCGCACAGCTTACGTAAAAAATGTGGTAAGAAACAACGGTTGGGAGATTAGCAATTATCTGCGAGGCAATTATCAGCTAGTGTGATGAAGACAACTACATTCCAAGGTGTTTCTTTGTGTGTTTAATAGCTGTTGAGTAGTAAATTGACAGAGCGGGTTTGTGTGATGTTAGATTCACTTCTGACGGATCTGTTCGAGTTCTGATACAGTGAGAACTCAATTAATTAGACAGGTTTTGTTGTCATTAACCTTCTCCGACACTTTCTACAAACTATGTTAAGGTTTTAGACACAGCCGAATTAACGAGGAAATGTGAAATTGAGGAAAGTGTTGCAGAATTCCTGCCAAAACGGCACCGAGAGGGAATTTAGTCTTCAAAAATACCAATCACGAAGACAGATGCGTGGAGACACGTGAGGGGGAGAGGCAACAGTGCTTTCTTTATCCTTTGACATTTTAAAGATGCATTCTTGCTTTCGATCTTTCTCTTTTAATTTGTTGTGACATGTCATGCTTTACGCAGTCTATTTATACACACTTTTCACCCACGAGTATTCTTTAAATCACTGCTGTTTGACATACAAAAGCACTTGCGGATTGAGTCGTTGGGGAATGATCATGTTCACGTTGCCCGTTGAGAGTATAAAAACCAGGTAAGAGCAACGCAATATAAAGCCTTCTGAAATGCATTCAGCGCTAAATTAACCGAATAAAAATTTGAATTTTTTATCACATGTTGCACATTTTTTGGCATCTGTTCTCTCACACACCTCACACTCTAAAAGCCTTAAAGATTTCAGTCACACCCGCAGTTTTTCATACACATAAGATCTTATCTTATGCGCTCTCACTGACACTTGCTCTCTCACCTGATTCGTCATCCGACTTGTTCTCGTTCTCAGAGTCTGTCAGGGTGAGGGCGGAGTTCTCTCTGCTGGAGAGGCCAGAACTGCGGCGAGATTTGATGCCGTGGCCTCCCCATAGCTGGATGGCTCGCTCTGGTGAGATGGGGCCTTCCGGATCGGAGTCTACATCGGAGCCGGCGCTTAAAGAGTAACCGCGTTGTAGGAGACCGATGTCTGGACAGTATGCGTTCTGATGAGAGGGTGGTTCACAAATGCCCAACTCGGCCAAAGTAAAGTTCCCTAAGGCAATAAAAATAAAGCCACATCAGTTTGCTGTCCATTAAGTTTACTTGAAAGAATTCTTTTCCCATCCTGGATGCATCAAGCCATTTACATAAGCTACACAAAACTAAAAAAGTAACAACCAACCAACAAAATATTAGGGCTGTGATGATTAACTGTGCAAATGCGCATTTTCTCAATGAAGGAATTTTAATGAATTATGGTGAAATCCCAGCATATCCAAAAGCCAGAGGGCGCTCTCGTGCAGAAACTCCATTTCTGCCACAGAAGAAGTACTATTCCAGGAAATGTCTATAAGTCGTCATATCGCTGTTCTTGAAATTGTTTCAGGTATATTCATGATAACAAATAATAATTTGAATGAATTTGTTTAACGAATGTTGCTTTTTTAAATGCACGTTATAAACGACTCCGACTCATAGGTTTCTCTATCCGAAGGCTGCAGCCTCCAGAGGTCGCATTTCAAGGCTGCATACGTCATCAAGACTGTCTTATTTCAACATCTTAACGATTATAAAGTTTACTATTATACCTAGTTAATCGTAAATTGTTGTAATATGCTTATGAATGTAATGCTCAGTTAACTGAAATAAACCAGGCTTGATGACGTAGCCCTTATTTCATAATGGGACCCTTATTTCAATGTTATACGGTGGATCCCAATCCACTAGACATTGAACTTTCTGAAAATGTAGTATACCAACTTTTTCTCAACAATGCCTACAGGGTTACACAATCTTGAAGATTCAAACCTAACTTTACCTGGATATGGGACCTCTGGAGGATGCAGCCTGTGGACCGAGGGGCAACCTTCTGATCTCTCAGATGAAGCCAATACGGAAGTGACTTAAAGGAACACGCCCACATTTTGGGAATTTAGCTTATTCACTGTATCCCCCAGAGTTAGATAAGTCCATACATACCTTTCTCATCTCCGTGCGTGAGGTAACTCTGTCTGACGCAGCCCCCGCTTGTTTAGCTTAGCACAAAGACTGTAAGTGAATGGCTCCAGCTATCTAACTGCTCCCAATAAGTGACAAAATAATGCGAACATTTTCCTATTTATAAGTATAGTCACACCGTGTACAAATAACAAGGTCATAAGAGACATAGCAATCTTTTAACCGTATACATACTGGGAACTATATTCTCAGAAGGCGAAGCACTGCTGCTTGGGCGAAGTGATTTGCACAACTCTGACCGAACTCTCTGCTTCTCATCAGGGGCTTCTTGGGTGCTTGCTCGCAAATCAAAACACATAAATAGGAAAATGTTTGCATTATTTTGTCACTTGTTGGGAGCTGTTTGCTAGACTAATCTAACTCTGGGGGATACAGTGAATAAGCTTAATTCCCAAAATGTGGGTGTGTTCCTTTAAACGGCAATTTATTGACTGGCCTCTAGAGGCTGGATCCAAAAGGGAGTCAATTCCCATATACCCCCATGTTAAAATTTACAGTAACTTTACAGTAGAAAATAATATAATATTAATAATATAAAATAATAATATTAATTTGGTCTGTATAGCTAAGTTTGCCCTTCATGACAACTGTGAGGGGGGTGATTTTTTTTGTAACTCCTCCGTTAAATGATATTAAGCTTTAAAGTTCTGCATAATTAAGGGCGTGGCCACTTCAGTGAGGGGTGAACAGCCACTGCGGTCACTAGAATCGGGCTAGGCGGGCGTGGTTTCAGCAACCAGACACCTCAGCTTCACCCACGTCCCACCTCTTTACCCATTTTCGGATATCTGCGAGTGATCTGCGATGACACACGGCCAAGATGGCGACGACTGGCAACGTCTACTTTAAGCTTTAAAAACGATCTTCAGAAACCAATGGGTGACGTCACGGACACAACTTCCATCTTTTTTTACAGTCTAGTCTGTGGACTGAGTAACGGCCATAATGCTTTTAGATTGCTAAGGACTTCCTACTAACCAAAACACTATAGTACACGCACAAGCGGTGCATGAAACACATAATTGGAGCCTTGCAATTCAGAATCAATTTCAGATAGATGTTTTCAATGGGACACGCAATTAATCGTCACAGCCCTACAAAATATACTGAAACTCTACGTACTCAGAGTTTATAATGCCTCATAAACTTACTATTATATTACCTATCAACAACCGGCCAGTATGAAAAACACAACAAATCAATGCAAACTCTAATTCAAACCTAACACTTTTTCAAGTCAACAAGCTGGTCTGCGATGTTTCAGGATCCTGCCATACATGTTTTTTATTATGTCTTGTCATGATGGCAGGGTTCTGGCAGTCCCATGTTCTGTGTGAAGGCTCATGACCTTGCGTATCGAGTCATGTGCCTTCGGTGTCTCGTCTCTTGTCTCCACCCCCTTGTTCTCCCCGTTCATTGTAATCATTAGTTCATTCCCCTCACCTGTTTTTCCTTGTTATCTTGTTTAGTTTTTCCTATTTAATCCCCTCTTTTCTTTTGTCCTGTGCTGGATCATTTTGTATTGTTCCTGTGTCTAGTCGTGTGCCTTCCTGTTTAAATATCAAAGTCTAGTCAAGTTTAGTGTTAAGTTAGTCTTTTGTGTAGTTACCGTGTTTCATGTTGTTACTGTATGCCCCACGTGGGCTTTGTTTTCGTGTTTTGTTCTAATAAAGTGTTTTTTTGTTTAACCTCTCATCGTCTGCGTTTGGGTTCTCGTCCGCATTCCTGACAGAATCATGCTGGGATATCATGCATCATTGCATCTACAGGTTTTGCACATGATCCATAGTGCATGATGTCATTAAAGCAAATGCGGATCAACTTAATACTCCTAAATTATTTAATTAAAACATAAAAATGCATGAATATATGTAGCGCATAAGAAAAAAATCAAAATATAAATAATTTGTGTCAGCCGTGGTCAATTATACAAAGTAATTGTTTACACGCAGTGTCTAATAATAATTATAATAAAACATTTATTGATATAAACTACGAATGGTATAATATTAACTGTATTCTGTACATCATGGAGAATCAAGGCCAAACTACCATGAAAATATGTTAAAAAAAAAGCGTTGCCCTGCTTGTGAAATCCAACCTAAAGTATTTTAGAGATTAGGGCCATCAAAATTTGATTTCAAGCACAGATTTCTCTTTAACTTCCATCTTTGCCATGACCTTATGCAACGTACACACGTGCAACGCACGGCATCGCGTGACTCGCTCTAGATTACTCGCAGGATTTAACTTCATATCATGCAAATTTTTTGCTCGAGTTGAATATTTTCAACTTGGGCGAAGACACGTTTGAGGTGAATCGCGTCTTTGCATTGACTTGTATGTATCTACTCGTGCAAATCGTTGAACTCGCATCTGGTGTGAACCCACAGTTACTCAGTTACTATTAAATATATGAAGGTTATATTTTCACAATGTTCTTTACATTATGAAGGACAATTTTATGTACCAAACAGTAAATCAAAGTTTTCAAACGCAGGGTCATCAATTTTTGCATTCAAGTATTCTTATGTATGAATGTTTAAATTTGTTAATTTCTCAAAGATTATTGTTTTATTTGAAAATCTTTTTATGCTGAAAATTAGGGCCTGATGTGATTTGGCTTTTGGTAGTACCCGTTCTCTTAACATGAAGTACAAAGAAGTTCATCACAAGGATTATAGGAGGAACAGCAGAGAGCACATTCAAACTGTATTAAGGCAGAGGCCAATAAAGCAAGAGGGGGCAGCAGGAGGCTGAGATTTTATGGACCAAATCAGTGGACGTCAGCTCTGGCCCCGGGCCATGTATGGTGCACAGCTAAGGGGTCTATTTTATCCTGCTGCTCTTACCTGCTGTGAAATTTCCTTCCCACTGTGACTCAGGATGGAAGCAAAGTCATACACGCATAAAACTAACACACACACACACATAGACACAGACCGTGAAAGAAAGACCGCGTTTAGAGCAAGCTGCCGGACAGCTCCCCTCCGTTAACTCATATATATTTTGCACGCCATCCAAATTCAAGGCACATGAAACTGAATCAATAAACACAACGGAGTCCCAATTAAGGACAGGCTGGGGGAAAAACAATTAAAGGATAAAGCATGCGCAACCAATATCTTCTCTACAGTAATTAAAAGAGTCAATGCATGCCCTCCAATCAGCAGAAAATAAAGAAGCAATTTCATTCATTAAGGCTCTTTAAGACAGGAATCTTCACAGTGTCGGGGATCGATGTGGCTAAAAGAGACCTTCATAGAGTCGCTTTATTCCTAACTATGTGGTGGATGGACGTGGACACTTTTGATTAGAGTAGCAACAATTCAAATAAAGTTTTTAAATCAAGAACAGGTCTACAACTATGACAACACAGCTAGAAAATAACATGGCTGATAACTATAAACACAAATATTGCTATCTAGGTCTAACTAAGCTCTAGTCAAACCGTACTGTACTGTACCTGACGTGAAGTAGCTCAGGAACGATGAGAGTTTCACGTAGTCTGTGAAGATAACAACATAATATGCCACCTTTAATACCCAACACACTCACATCTATAATTACCTTTCAACATTTATCGCTTCTAAATAACATCTGTTATAAGTACTTGTTACATTTCTTCCATCACTTGACAAACAGACATTTTTCCTGATTTACACTATTTATAACTGCATTCATTAATAAAGTTAGCTGGATTGCGTTTTGAGTACTTGCAGCTGTTGCAGGTATAGAGCTGTAAACGGTATGTGACATAATAGATATTTTGATATGACAAATATCTTTCCAAGAACAATATAACAGTAAGCCAGAAATGTGACACTCACCGTAAGCCACACTTAAAATGTCAATGCATTAAATAAAATGTCAAACCAAGCAAGTTACTCGAAAGATTGTGCACATACCATTTTAAAACATTTGCTCAATAAATAAAACAAAAAAAGTTTAAAACATGCAAAAAACATGTTTTGTGATACTTTGTGAAGGTCAAGATGATTATATCCATATATGAACTACGTTATTCAGACATTACATGAAAGCTTTTTATGAAGGCTGACGTGTCCAAACACTTTAGGGACCACACTATGTGTGTTTATAAGAAAGATGCATGTTGTTGTTAAATAAAACTTGTAGGGATGTCAAAAGATTAAACGCGATTAATCTCATACAAAATAAAAGTTTGTTTTTGCATAATATATGTGTGTGCACTGTTATATAAATGCAAACACTTCCTATGTACTTAAGAAACCTTTACATATATTATATTTACATATATATATATATATATATATATATATATATATATATATATATATATATATATATGATATATAAATAAAAAATATATACATAAACATCATTTTTCTTAAATGTATACATGTATGTGTGTATTTATATATACATAATAATTACACACAATAAACACACAAATATATTATGCAAAAAAAACTTTTATTTTGTATGCGATTAATCGGGATTAATCTTTTGACAGCCCTAAAAACTTGTCTTTTAAAGATTCTTTCTTCTTTAACAAAGACTCCTAAACTCTCAGAAAAAAGTACAAGGCGGCACAAAAGTTGGGGTGGTACCTTTAAAAAGTACACTTTTGTACCTCAATGGTACACATTGGCGGCTCGTGACTGCTCATTCGAGGGGCGCTAATTCAAAATATGTGTTCGGAGTGTCGTGTGTGTTGCTTGTGTTTTCAAAATATCTGTTTGTTGCATCATGTGAACCATTTGCATCATGTGTTTTGTCAAATAAGTGCCGGCTGCCCACGCGTCAAAACCATTTATGATAAAAGAGATGCTCATGTTCACGAAATACACGCAAGACACTCCCTTAACAGTAAACTCTGATTACGCATGAGATTATGCGAGTATCTGGCAAATGCAAGCGCCTCTTTTATCATAAACCCTTTAGACGCGTCTGCAGCAGGCACTTATTTTGACAAGACACGTGATGTACATAGGATCTCTCGAGGCGCAGGACACATATTTTGAAAAAAGAAACACGACGGGCTTACATACTTCGCATTGAGCGCCCTCGAAAAAAGACGTCACCGGCCGTCACTGCAAGTTGGTACCTCAAAAATGGTACATATTAAGTCACTGTCCCAGTGACAACTTTTGTACATTTTCTCTGAGAGCGTATGCATAAATGTATTATTGATAGGTATGAATGCTTGCTTGACTTAAATGCACAACTTGACTTGTGGACTATGCTTTGATATTGTGACAATTTATACAGTTTCTATCAGAGAGCGATGCATAGCAAGGTGCCAAGTAAGTAAAATATGTCATTTCTTTTCTAAAATATGTCGGAAAATTTCCTCCCAAATATGATATTTCTTCTTGTTCTCCAGCTAAGAGCCAGTGCCATATGCATGAGGAAACAAACATGCCTCATGTTTGATTCCCATGGAGATATGCAGACTGTGATGAAATGGACCATCTTGTTCTTTTCTCATGTTTACAAATTCATAGTACAGCCAGATGGAGAAATACTATAGTAAACCCAAAGATCAGGCACCTCTCTCTCTGTCGAAATGTAAAGGTGCTCTCAGAGTGAGTTTCCATCAAAGCCTGGAAAATGGCATCATCCACACCATCAAGATATATTCCACCATCCCATGATGTTCTTAAAAGAGTTAAGATTATGAAGCACATTTGTTTAAATTCTAAGAATGATTCGCTCTTCTTTGCTTCATATGTTTAGAAGCGCAGATGGGAACGTCCCTGCTTCTCACCAGCTGGTGGATGTAGCTTTGACTCATCTGTTTCTGTTCTCTTGTGTGTCCTTACAGCAGTTTGCTCAATTACAGAAAGGGTTTGGTAACATGTTTTTTATTACATCTGATCAGCTGGACCTTGCTCTTGTCTACCTGTCTCTCATAAGCTCCTCTGTGCAGAAATCATGCCTTTGACTTCATGGCCACAATTCACTTCACCTCTTTTATCAGTGGCTACAGAAAGAGCTGTCGCACTGCATGTTCTCATGAACTTTATTCTCTTTTCTTTCCTTGCGGTATCTATCCAGTGGCAAATTTGAAATGGTATATGCTACACAGTTGTAAAATTAATTCTTGAATTTAACTATCGTAAGTATCAATACCCATATCATGAAATTATTTCATTGCTAAAATGCCATTCAGAATTTGTCTTTTGTCTCATTTGTAGATACACTTAGCTAACAGTATTGTACATGCACTTTTGGCTGCTCCAAGCTTTATCTGTTTATTTAAAGTATACTGGATTCACTCTCCTCCCATATCTCTTACAGAATATTATACACAGTCTTGTCAGATAAAAAAATGCATATAAGTAAATTAAAGGGGGTGGGGTCAAAAGCTTTTTCATTCTGACTTATTAAAGGAATAGTCTACTTTCATGAAAGCATATTTATTCTCCACCATGTTATTAAAGGAATATTCCATTTTCTTAAAAGAAAAATCCAGCTTATTTACTCACCACCATGTCATCCAAAATGTTGATGTCTTTCTTTGTTCAGTCGAGAAGAAATTATGGTTTTTGAGGAAAACATTGCAGGATTTTTCTCATTTTAATGGACTTTAATAGAGCCCAACATTTAATACTTAACTCAACTCATTTTTTTTCAACGGAGTTTCAAAGGACTATAAACGATCCCAAACGAGGCATAAGGGTCTTATCTAGTGAAGCGAATGTCATTTTTGACAAGAAAAATAAAAAATATGCTCTTTTAAACCACAACTTTTCGTCTAGGTCCGGTCCAGCGCGAAGTGACGACGGGAGGTCACGTGTTACATATATAAAACGCTAATTTGCGGACCATTGTAAGCAATAAACTGACACAAAGACATTAATTAGTATCAGTTGAAACACAAAAACGTCAGAACGGTCCTCTTTCAACACATTTGTAAACACTGGGGCGGAGTTTCGCGTTCGTCCTCTGTGACCTCTTGACGTCATGACCTATTGCGTGGGGTCACCTGGCGCATCACGAACGGATCTAGACGACAAGTTGTGGTCTAAAAGTGCACATCCTTCACTTTTCCTGTCAAAAACGACAATCGCCCCGCCAGACAAGACCCTTATGCCTCGTTTGGGATCGTCTATAGACCCTCGAAACTCCGCCGAAAAAAACCGCCAAGTGCCGAGTCAAGTACCAAGTGTTGGGCTCCACCAAAGTCCATCAAAATGAGAAAAATCCCGCAATGTCCTCCCCAAAAAACATAACTCCTTCTCGACTGAACAAAGAAAGACATCAACATCCTGGATGACATGGTGGTGAGTAAATTAGCTAGATTTTTCTTTTAAGAAAATGGAATATTCCTTTAACAATATTTATGTCTTTTTTTGTTCAGTTATTTATTTATTTTTTATGAAAACATTCCAGGATTTCTCTCCATATAATGTACTTTTTTGGACTACAATACACAGTTTCAATGCAGTTTAAAATTACAGTTTCAATGTAGCTTCAAAGATCCCAACCGAGGCATAAGGGTCTTATCTAGCAAAATGACTGTCATGTTCACAAAATAAAAAAAGTAGGGAAGAGCAGAAGCGAACGAACCATTTTTCAGAAAAACTGCTTTCTATGAACGCAAAACAATGATGAAATAACGTGATATTTGTCACCTCGGTCAAAGGTTGCGTGGTAAAGATGCTGTCATAGTTTGGAATGCAAATGTAGTCAGGGCTTGGAGAAAATCACTTCGTTACATTTCCCCAGCGTTACTTTCGCCCCAGTTCTCCACTCCTTTTAAACAATAACATCTAGTCTTGCACAAGCCATGTGATGCACCAGCATGACCGTACGTATTACATAATCATGTCAAAACGTTACATATGTGTGTGTTACAGCCTGTGTTATGTAAGCTTTAATGAGTTAATTAACATTAAATGAATATAAATAAATAAAATGAATCCGTAGAGATGAAGGTAAATCCTTTGAGAGAAAATAACCATACATTATTATTGCAATAAACGTGTGTGTGTGTAAGATACTTACACATTTAAACTGTACACATTGTTACTGTAAAAGTACACATTTGCATATTAAGGGTGCATATTAGTACCTCATAAGCACATAATAAAAATAACAATATTATTATTATATATTATTATTATTATTGGTGTTATTATTATGATGATGATGATTATTATCACCATTATCAGAAAATGCAAAAAAACTTGCCTCTCACTAATTTGATCAATATCACAAATTAAATTGTCCACAATTTTAGAAGCAGTGACCACGACACGTAATTCAGAGCAGTTTAGAACCAACTCTGTGCTAATACTTTCAGTAGTTCTGCAGACTATAGGAAACTTGCGAGTAGTTGCACAAAGGGGGGTCTCTAATTTGACGTACAGTGCTTGTATTCTAGCTGGAGGTGCGTTTCGGTCTATGTTCTTTGCATTAATGCCCTTTACCGGTGCCCGAACACACACTGAGGTAATTTACTGGCCTTGCTCACCCCTGAGGACCGAGTCAAATCCCATTTTAGACCCCAGGAGTGGAAATTGTCCTCTGGTCATTATGCTTCATCAGACTCATGAAAGAAGCATTTGACTTTCCTGAGAGGCTGAGAGAGGGGGCTGATTGGGCGTTTGAGTAATATAAAAAGGCCTCCGCTTCAGCAGGGGGAAGGATGTGATTTTTGCATCCAGATCGGCAAGCTTCTCTGTGGTCTCTCTATTACCCCCCGCATCCCACTACCGATGGTGACAGC
This sequence comes from Misgurnus anguillicaudatus, assembly GCF_027580225.2. Classification (NCBI taxonomy): domain Eukaryota; kingdom Metazoa; phylum Chordata; class Actinopteri; order Cypriniformes; family Cobitidae; genus Misgurnus; species Misgurnus anguillicaudatus. The sequence goes on along the minus strand of NC_073352.2, from coordinate 15,999,308 downwards.
TAATGGATCTGCTCCAGACAGCGTCTTTGTGCTACATGTTTGTTCATGTTCTGCGGGCTGATGGTTATTTTTGTTACTGTAGGCATGCGCTGAGGAAATGAAGCACTGTGGGACCCTGTAGCAATGACAGGATCTTATTTAAATCTGCAACGGAGAAATTAAAACTTTTTCCATTTCAAAGAAAAAAGTTTGGGACTTGTTTTTTCTTTCTTTTCTTCAACACACAAACACCATTTTGAGAAAAACTAAAACATGGTTTGATTAATCCATTTAATCACATCATGCCAAACATTATGACTGTATTAAATGTGATAAGCACCTTTGTGAACTTGAGGGTAACTGACTTCATAGATCCAACTAAAAATGACCTTGAGTCAGATTAGTTAAAAGCAATTACAAAAACGATCTTTGTGAAGTGTAGCCGCTGTGCATGCTGAAAATTACGAAAAATGTTTAAAAACACAAAATAGCGAGAAAAGCATGAAATTATGATTTGAAGCAAGGGCACGAACCAAACCTGAAGCTAAGAGAAAACAAAACATTAAAGATGACACAGGATGAAAAATTAATAGAGAAAGCTAGATGAGAACGGCAACTTCAGGGCTAATATACAGTGAATATGAGGACAAAGAAAGGTGTAGAGAAAGGACATAAATCAAGGTCAGTCTACAAGGTTTCAGGCATGGTGTGGTGCTATAAGGAGTGTTGTGGTGTCATTAATGAAATGACACAGCTGGCTCTGCCTCCCTCCAGATACCCCCACACCGGTCTGCTCTACATCTCAGATTGGCTCCTGCGCACACACAACAGTGACACCTTAAATCAATCAGCACCTGTTCAGATTTGCCTCCTATTCAACGCCCTCACTGCATTGTGCTCTACAAGCAACTTGCTAATGCAGTGCTCAATAATTACATTGCTATGGAGACGCAGTTGGGTTCTCCATCATCGCCCATGACTTCTACACCTGCGTTCGATAGAGATACAGATTTTCCACCGCAGACTTACACAGGGCCCTAATATAAAAAAAGTGGAACCCAAAGCTTCATCGTGGCTAAACAAGTGCAAGTTTCAACATCACCACACTTGTCTGATTCAGAGCCTCCTACCTGTACAAGTGACATCAGATTCTGCGTGTGGCGTGTTGGTACCGTAGGTGGTGTGTTATCATTGGTGGTCTGGGTGTTAATTGAGAAGGTTTACGCTCAGCAGTGGGCGTCCAGTGAGTTTTCGCAGCATACTTTGTTCCCAAGATGCATAGCACATCATTAGGTCCCCCATTAATGCTGGGACATAGAGATAACAGCTAAGCAAGAACAGGGCCCTCAGTGTCAAACGCCTTGCCCCATGTGAGCCACCTGCTCTGCAAGGCCACTCAACACCTTTTAATTGGGCTGCAGAAATAGATCTGACCCCGTAGAGAGACATTTTGCCTCTTATAAACCACCTGAGATAAGCTCTTGATATTTACAACATCCTCTACGCTGCAAAAGACTGCATCTGACATGTTTGAATACTTGTAGGAAGCCGATCAAGCACTGGGGAGTGTTAAAAGAGTGAGTATGAAAGCTGTTTTTCTCATAATGGTTGAATTGGGGTCTCACTACGCTCCCATTGGTTGCATCTGGTTAACAGTGTGTAAATTTGTGGTGGCAACGTTATCGACACATCTGTCTGCGTTTGGTACTCTATTACACATGCAGAACAGATCCGCTTGCATTTATTAATCAAACGAGAAATAAAAGAGAACACTGAAAGTATGTCTAATTTATGAGACCTTCAACAAATCCCATTACACTACAAGCCTGCTACATGCTACAGAATGTGACACGAGCTGTTTTAACCTCTGACAAACTATGAGATAAGCCTGAATGTCCTCAACAGATTCTCAAGGTGCCACTAATATAGGGTAGGTTATTTAGGATTGGATTTGACTAAGTATTTAATACAATGGGCCCTATCATACACTTGGCGCAATTCAGCGCAATGCGCAACGCAATGATAATTTTCACGCTTAGCGCTACGTTATTATTTTGAGGCAATTAAAATATACTACGCCATTGACCATCTAAAACCTGATCTAAAGTCAATGGCGCAATACTGTTTTTGTTATTTAATGAGCAAATAAATAGTATGGAACGACACCGCACGTTTGCTTATCACACACATTGATGCGCCACAGAACACAACCCTTTTTATAATATGAAAAACTAAAGGATTAAAATGTAAATGATTATTATTGAGTTTCTTGGACATAAATGAGGACCGATTATGAGATTTAGAAGGCGTAAAGAGCTGCTTCACCTGTAGCTGGATAAGTAAATGTTTTGCTTTAAATAAATGCAAATATTGCATCTACGGATTTATTGTATATGATGACTCTGTACCTGTGGATATAGTGAGATGAGAAACATTTTTAAGTAATGCTTAAAAAAAACTCATGGCGCTGTCCGGGTGCTGAAACGGCTCTCCGCACGTTTGTAAATTCTTAATCTCCAGTTTGTTACAAATAAAGTATTTTTAAAGTACAAATCTTTTCTTACATACTTGTAAATAGTTTTTTGATGATGTTGGATATCCATACATTTACAGCAATTAAAAGCCTGCTATTTTTACTTCCATGATTTATTTTATGATCATATTTATTATTTCATATTTATTATTTCATGATCATATTTTTAAGTTTCCACGAAAACAGCTTTTAAAAGTTTTAATCCAAAAAAATAAATATGTCAATACAAATAAAAACAACACAATTATTTAAAGCAACACTAAAGAGTTTTTGCTCTTTGCTCCCCCTGCAGGTTGGAAGCGGAATTGTCCATTACCACTATTGTAAATAATTTAGCCTACTGCAGCAAAGCTGGCTCTGATTGGATTGTATGTCTGCCGTAAAGCAAGTTTTTGTAGTTTTCACTCGAACTACAGGACCGCGACCTGACGGTTGGAAACTTCTTTAGCGCGTTTTTTGCTGATAGAGGGCTGCAAAGCAAATGTGAAATGAATGACTGTAACTTTTTTGGAAACGTTATTTTAATGTAAAAAAAACTCTTTGGTGTTGCTTTAACATTAATCTTAAATTGGGGGTCTTCTTCCTCCGCTTAGTTTTTCAGTTTACAAAGTCCGTCATCTAATTAGGATTAGACATAGCGCCAGCGCAAACTGGCTTTTAAAGGGGATGAGAGTTAAGACTCCCATTGGTTTATTGCACGTTACGCCCAAAACACACCCATTACTCATTACAAGAATAGGTACAACCCTTTTCGACCCTGCACTTGGCTCACAAACCATTTTTCCTGTCGTTAAATTAGCAAAAGTGGCTTTTGAACACGCCCGTTTAGACCGTGCCCCATGCGCTTTAGACCATGCACTTAGATTGTTAAAATAGGGCCCAATATATTGCATATTGAACCCAAGGGTAAAATTACTCCTGATTTTAACCACATACTTGAGGAGCTCAGACGCAAAAGCCATTAATGCCACTTCCGTCAAAAATTAGATAATGATATCAAACAAAAACTCTTGCCACGTATCATTCGTTTATCAAATACTTTAGCTTCAAATCCACTCAATCCCACCCTCAGGTCATTCAGAAATCAAAGAGTTTGATCAAAAATGCAATTTACAAGAAAACATCAGACACACTCTTAGTGGCCTTTGCATCTCAGCTTTTCATTTATTAATTAAATTAATCATTTCTTTTGAGTGACAAAACAACAACTTGGGAGATATGGGGGATGCCATCTGCAATTTGGCTGAGCTTGGCGGGCTGGTGTCAGAAGAGGTGACATGGTTTCCAAACCTTGAGTTTAATCTGCATATATGGCTGCTGATAAGCACCAACTGACCCCTAGATGGCCGTCAGGCTTAGACTGCCCACTGTGTCTTGTCTTTTTAATGCTTTGCACTAATACTGTTGTGAGTTCTCTTGTTATACACCTTAGCCACCCATAGCAAGGCTATTAGCCACTTCAAGCACTTTATAAAAAGAGAAATGGCCCTAGTGCCAATCTTGTAAGCTGTTATAATGTTGTTAAACTACATTTTAAAGTGAGGGAAGACCTATTTCACAAGAGAACAACAATTCAGTCTGAGCTCTCTTTGCATTACATCCAGGAATTACAACCAAGCAACCACCTGTTTCCTTTTATTCTGCAAAGCTAATTATCAAACTGATGAACCACTACTTTTAACGCTGTGGGCCAACACCAACAACATGCTTAGCGCACCAGACCAAGATCCAATCCTCTGATGACATGAGCAGCTTTTGCTGTTGAGTCTAAAAAAAAACAATAGGAGAATACACACATGTGATAAGATAAGATAATATGATATTAAGATATATAGTCATCAGAGCATCAGGATAACCTAATTGGACAATGTTGGCTTGATTCATAATGTGCATTTGCTTTGGGAGATTCCAAAACAGATTAAGGGCTTTCACCAAGAAATGCCATCTTAAATTCTTAAAAGATTAAGGGATATGTTAATGCAATTATTGTAAGCCTGCTGGCATATACAACCCAAGATCGGAATGGAGACTGTTCAGATCTTTCAGGGTTGTTTCAAGGTGCACTTAAGTGATTTTTTGTTTATGTTGAGCTGGTCGAAATGGCAGCCGTCTTGTACTTATACTGACAGCTAGCTGTGAAAGCTATACACTGCAAAAAAAAATCCGTAGAAATTACAATGGTATTGCAGCTGGGTTGCCGGTAAATTACCGTAGATTTGAATTTGTGTTATTTACTGGCAAGGGTTTGTTCAAAGTTGAATGAATTTTGAATATTGACAGGTCTTTGTCTTTACAGAATAAAACTATACAATAGCAGCCTCATGCAAAGCATTCTGGGAACCAGAAATCATCATCAACCTTTTTTCTGTTTTTTGCTTCAGATTTTGTTTCCCAGAATGTAAAGACAAAGACTTGTAAATGTTTAATGTTCATTTAACTTTGCACAAAATGTTGCCAGTAAATAACATAAATGTAAATCTACTGTAAGTTACCGGCAACCCAGCTACAAATTTCTACGGAATTTTTTTACAGTGTAGTTTTGGTTACTGTTGACAATAACCTTCTATTAGCAGTCCACCATTAATGGCTTTAGTGAGACAATGTGTTCAATAAAGGGGTTAACAGAGATAAAGTGAGTCTTAAAATGGACAGTTTCAGAGACAGACAGAGGAGGTTTTTTAGGGTCGCTCTTAAAGGGACACCCCAGAGGTAAACATTTGATTCTTATCGTTTTGGAATCCATTCAGCTGATCTCCGGGTCTGGCGGTACCGCTTTTACCATAGCTTAGCATAATCCATTGGATCTGATTAGACCATTAGTATCACGCTTAAAAATAACCAAAGAGTTTCAATATTTTTCGTATTTAAACTTGACTCTACTAAAACAGACAAGTTGCGATTTTCTAGATAATAATAAAGGAATGGCTGCAGCAGGGGCAATGATATTACGCAGCGCACGAAAATAGTCCCCTTGGTAACTTTCAATAGCAGGGGACTATTGTCGGGCACTGCATAATATCATTGCGCCTCCTGTTACATCAGCAAAGTCCTTGGTTATTACGCCAGAATGTGAGTATAGTTCCTAGCCATATCTGCATAGAAAATCACAACGTTTAATTTTCTGTGGGTCTTAGTACATGATGTAACTACAGAAGAGTGAAGTTTTAAATAGGAAAAATATTGAAACTCTTTGGTTATTTAAAAAAAAATACGATGCTTTTGGTCAAATCCGATTCAATGGATTATGCTAAGCTATGCTAAAAGTGATACCGCCAACCCAGAGATCAGCTGAATGGATTCCAAAATGGTAAAAACCAAATGTTTACCTCTAGAGGAGCTGAAAATTAGTGTCCCTTAATAAAGTTTGAAAACCCACTGCTGTAGGCCACAACTGTTGTTGTTGTTGTTGTTGTTAAGTATTCACGAATGCATGTTTACACAGAAATTTTCAAAAACGACTGAAACCTATTTTCAAAATTTTGCGTTTCAGGACCCTAAATGTCGCTGTCATGTAAAGCAACAGCCAAAACCCATAAAAATGTTAGTTTTTTGGTAAACGTTGTTTTAATGGCTCCTTAGTAGGTATGCTCCTATCGATTGGCCTTAGATCAGTATCGGTCGATCATCGAATTAAATGACTGGATCGGTAAGCGCTAAATTTCCTGATCTTTCTGTTTAGTTTTGTTATCATAGGGCTCCTGAATGCGGGCACAATTTGAGACCATTTTTACACAGTGCGAGCATTTTTACAAACCGTTGCTTATGTGCGACCTGCAATTTGGATTTCTTTCTCTGCCTTTACACAGATATGTGTATTTTCTATAAGGGCGGGATCCAGACCTGACATGCAGCGCAATACGTCTTCACATCCCCATCAACAGCGTGTGCAACATATCTATCTATCGTGGACATTGCATCTCCATGCCGAAAGTTTTGACAGTTTAAACTTTTTTACTTGCACCCATTCTTGTCTGCATACACAAGACGCATGCACACAGACACAGCCTGTCATTCGCACGAGATGAGCAAAGATTTCACATCTCACGTCTTAAAGCTACAGTAACCTAATTCATACTACTAAAGATAAATTCATCATCTGTTCTTACTGAAGAACTGTTTTAAATTTATAAAAATCAGTGCATATTTAATTTATACACAGAAGACTGCAGTATTTTATTATCAGTACCTTAAACACACATATAAGCCTTTTTAAAGGCATATTTAATTGCTCTTTGTAAAATGAATGTTTGTCTGTTGTCCTTTTTTTGTTGTTAATAGTATCGAGCATTGGTATCGGCCAATCATGACGAAAAGAAATGTGTACTCTGTAAATCCTGATGAGAGCATACCTACTCCTAAGACTATAAAAACTGTTTGTCTGCTATCACTGGGCTGAACCCACAACAAATAGTTATTTTTGTTACATACAGTGCCAATGGCCAATAAAGTTAGTAACTTTTTGTCAATGGAAAAAACAGGATTTGCCCAGACATATGACCTCAACATTGTGGCACCAATGAATTGACCCACTTCATGTAAAACAGCATAACTAGGTTACTAACATGATATATTATACATCTAACACTAGAGTGAAAAATACTTTCTTGAGGATTAAAACTTTTTTAATGAGTCCACCTTTAATGTGTGTGTGTGTGTTTTTTTTTTTTTTTTGGCTGTCTGATGTTTTTTGGTTCGGCTGAGACACACAGAACTTTACTAGGTAATGAACTGCTGTGCCTGTGCTTTGCTTGTATGACTTAACAAGATGCTTCTGGAGGCTTCAGGGACACTTGAATCCAATTCCCAAACCATCAATGAGCAAACAAGCAACTCTCAGCTGTCTCAAAGTTGATGCGAAAAGGGTTTCAAAGTGTTTGTGAGAGTCTTCGAGGGTTTGGGGCAATAAGAAACAGAATGTGACGAGGACAGGAAGAGAGAGAGTGAGACTACATTTAATCTCAGAGTCATTTATTTTTAATACCCACCAGGTTCTTTGTTCTCCCTTTGATCTTTTCTGCCCAGATTTATTGCGATATACCAACAAAGCACAGAATCAACAAAATAAAATAATAAATAAAATGTGCGAGTTGACAGCTAATTCCACGTCAAACCGCCAGCTGTGGGGTGATAAGAGAGGGATGAAGTAGAAAAGAATAGTATTGGGAAAAAGTCGAGCACAATGGCACAAACAAACTTGACTGTTGAAGGGCTGCTAAACAGAATATGATTAGATTGTTCTCGCCTACTCCGAAAACCGCACACGCTTTCACCTTTTCTTCTGTACATTGCTCATAAAGTAGGAATTAGGCAGTATAGCGCGGTCCTCTAAAATCCACAACATTAAGAACAAGAACTATACGAATCTGGGATCAAACTGGGTACATACAGTACAAACACCATTGTATAGTCAATAAACCCTCGGACGTGAATCTAAAAGTTCAGTGACTAATTAACATTTTAAAGGCAGGGAAGAGTGGGGACTTGGGATGTGCAACAATTCAGTGGGATATCTGTAGGACTATAGTCAGCCTTAAGGAAGATCTGTATAATTAGATTGATTTTGTGTTATTTCCATCACAACTCAATTAGACACATTACAGTAAGGTAAACGAAAATATGCAACTGATGGTGCTGGCAGGACAGATCACGCATTTACAATCTCTACTAAAAAGCCTGTGCAGAGACAGATGTGCCTCTGTAGACACAGATGTGGCCCCTGTGGGGGTGTGAGGACACAGACAGACAGAAAGTGATGAAAGGTTCGATCCAATGCCCTAATGTCCATACTGTCTGAGAGCCATCAGTGGATGGGAGAGCCAAACTTGGTTTTCATTTTCACCTAACAGGGGCCATTACCAAGATGTCTAACACATCTGTTTATTGAAATGAGTGGCCAGATCAATTTTAATCCAAGTGAGGGATACTGGGAAGCTACATCATCAATCCAATGCAATGTCATTTAGGAAAATTTGACTTGATTCAGTGCTGCCCTGTTCTATCTATCTTAAATGCCTATGCTAATGCAAAATATTAATAACAAACTATAACTTACATTTTTCACCTGTGTTCATATGTGTATATTTACCCCCTTTGCCTTTGTTCAGTCTTCGTCCGATCTCGTTTTATGATAGCCGTTCATGTGTGATGTTATTTCAATAATAATAATAATAATAATAACAATTACTATTATTATTATTATTATAAGTTGGGGTTCTCCCATCACCATGTGCAGCAAATAACTGCCCATGATGTACTAAATACAGGGTTCCCACACCTTAGTTAACTTCAAATTCAAGAATCTTTCAAGGACTTTCCAAGTCCAATACCCTCAAAATCAAGGACTAAATGTGGGGACACATTTTAAGTGAGAGCAAGGTTACTGCAGTGACACTTTGGCCTATACATTTCAGGTGGTAAGTGCGTCTGAATATGTATATCAAATTCAACCAATAGTGAAGCTTAACGACAAAGACAGGGTGACGCGGGAGCCAGGAAGTATATTGCTATCTAAAATATTGCCAAAGACGGCGTTACAGGGACGCAGGAAGTATCGCAAGGGAGACGCAGCGTCATGTTCCCTTCTCAGGGAACAACAGTTACATACTTAACCCGAGACGCTTTCATTTGTCAAACACAACTCTGCAAAAAGCATTTTGGTATGAATCAACATTCGCATACAGAAGATTTAAGCATTTAAAGCGAACAGTTTAGCACGTGTGCTTAAAAAGTCTAGAATTTGTATTATATTATCCTACACCACACAGGGAATAATATGGATTTTGGATTGCGTAAAATAGATTCAAGCACTTTCAATGATCTGTATCTATGCATGTACATTTTCAAAAACTTTCCAGGTCCTTGAATTTTTCCCCCAGATTCACAAACTTTCAAGGATTTCAAGGACCCGTGGGAACCCTGTAAATAAGTACATGAAGTTGGACAACAATGTTCGTGATTTTAGGGACCATTTAAAAATTATAATGTACGTGTTTCTATCTTCGACCTTTAATTTATTCAATCTAAAAAGTGTGCATCATAGGTGACAACCACATGAACACTGTATAGTCGGTTTTGTGACTGTTTGTTGACTGCAAGTCATTTCATTTAAATGTTGTTTAAAGTAGAAACGTGTATATTAAGGTGTAACCTTAGAGATGGTCCCTATATTCGCAACTATCAGATTGTCAAATACTGACAAATCTATTTTAGCTTAAACGAATCTCTAACCCAAGTATTTGTTCATCCATGATAATTTCGCTACATATGCTTTGCTGTCTACAAACAAAACAATACGTTCTATCGAGTACACTTAAGGTTTAATCACATCACAATAATACAACTTTTGTTATTTCAAGATCATGAGAAATTTAAGTCGAGATCACGAGAAAACAAGCAAGCAAAGATAATAATAATAACACAACCTCTCTCGGCTTCTGTATAAATTATATATTTGTTGATTTGATTTTGTAGGTACAGTTTACGTGCACTGTACCTACAAACGTGTATCAAAAAAAGTAAAAAATTGTGCCTAGTAAAACCCTTTCAAAAAGTACACACCGTTGAACCCAAAGAGTTCAATAAGAGTACATGGATACCTCAGAGGTACATACTGATACCAAAGAGTGCATGTAAGTACAAGTGCAGTGCATTATGGGACAATATTAAATCGAGCCGAAATGTAAGGTTAGACTGTCCATTCGGACAGAAAGTTGAAAAGTAATATTCCACTTCCTCTCAGCGCAAATGTTAACGTGGGTCGTGATGACTATGTGAGTGAGCGAGGATGAACGAGGGAAAGAGGGAGTGTAATTTGGCAGTGCCCTTTGAGTGCTGTTACATATGGCCCCAGAACACTGTTAGTCTCCCGTGGCAACACTTCCCACGAATGCATCTGCAGTCAGTGAGGCGCTACCACCCCAAGTAGCCGAGCGGCATCAATCTGACGGCCTCCAACTTTCTCCACAGCCTTGCGCTGTGTCAGTCTGTCCTCCCTCACTCCTCTACACCTACCCGTAATTCTTGCTCACTGCAGCAGTCACCAAATGTCCCGGAGGAACCACAGGCCATTCCACCCTGGGCTGCATGAGCTCGGAGATCTGTTGTCAGTATCTAAGTGCTGTGAGAGAAAAAAAATGTCCCTTTTCCAAAGACAGTGTGCCATTTCTGGTGTCACAGCCCAACCTGACAGCATTCTGTGCAGAAGAATAGGCTCTGCACCTTCTAAAACATGCTGGCTTCAAACACAACCACTATTTGACTGATGTAAGAGGCAGCGAGTAAAGTTTAAAACAAAACTAGATTACATCCACCCCCAAAAAAATTGATTATACTTATCGACTCTAATACAGTTCTTTTGTACATTATGTTTTGTTGCACACCAACTTTCCCTGTGCATCCAAAATAATTGTATTTACAAATTCCATATAAAAACTAATACTAATTTGATTCCTTATAATGCATGAAAAAAATAACCCTTGCATTAAAACCAGCTATCCACCTAGTTAAACTGGTGGCCAGTCCATTATAGTCAAATCCAGCTAGTGATGCTTTCATAAGAGGCCAGACTCATTTTCTAGTCAACAAAAAATTATAAATAATATTTTAAAATATGTGTGAATTAATTGCCATGAATCATCTTTTTTCATTACTTTCAAGACTGATGTTTTAAATCAATTCAAATAAATTCCATTAAATTAATTAAAATATTTCATAAAAGATTCATAAACAAAGACTGCAATGCTCAATATTTATTTCTAGTCACTTACATTCAGTTCAGTTCTAAAAGAGGTTTGCAATTCTCCCAGCTGAGCACCATTTTAGTGAAAAAGGGCTAAGACAAAAGACTGGGGGAGAGTGAGAAAAGATGCCGCATATCTAGCGGATTTGTCTTCCTCCGCACATTCTCTTTCCCTCTCTCTACGGGCTGAAATCGTGGTCTGGCTCTGATCAATGACATCGAGTTGAAATCCATTTTAAACAACAGAATCAATGGCTTGCTGGCAGTGCATTACACATCGGCCGGCTTGCGGGCCTGACATCGCCTTTTTTAAAGATGACCCATCCTCGACTCCGCTCCGGATCAACGGCAGCCAACTCATTATGATGGCGAGATGTTGCTGCAGTATTTTTACAAAACACACTCTCTCTTCCTGTTCCTCCTTTACTGCCTCCACTCCTATTTTGCCTCAGGTGACGCATCTGACTTCTTATAGTAGCATGTGCAAACACATTTAAAAAGGATTTAAAGATCAAAGATTAAGCAAAGTCTATGCATCTGAACCAGTCAGCCAGGTTTGAGCTAGTAAGCAAGTCACCTTCGATTTGGATTTGCTCGGATAAATGGTCCCCTGCTGATTTAGCATGCATCTGCATACTGGCATCAGAATTATCATCCCTGCATCAATTCAGCAACACGTCTACAGCCTGGGGCTTGGAATGGGTTGACTAGCTTAAGCTTCTATAGACTACGACTGAACAGGTTAAAAGAGATTACTGACATTAGGCCGGGCAACATCTGCTGGGAACAGTATACACACGACTCTCGAATACCTCATGTAATTTAAGAAACTTATCTGGATATCAGGTTGCATGTCTCTTTAAGAGCATGCATATAGCCACAGTGTAGTGGGATTGTCTACTGGTATTGTGAACTGCAAAAAAATATCCAATATAAGTCACCTTAACAATTGGTGTTATATTGTGTCCTAACTATATGACACTCTGTGACACGCAAAAAAGGTGTCTTTTCCATGTTACTCAAAGTGTTTGTCATAACCAACCACGAAGCGGTGCCGCAACATTTCTATTTTAAATATGGTTTCTATTTCTGCGATGCCATGGCTGACAGCTCCGCCTACAGTGAGAAGTCATTTAATTAAAGTTCTGCGCATAATAAATAATAATCATCAAACATTGACGAGGACAGACTGATTAGACGTATAAAAGCAGAAAAATATTAAAAATCCTTCAAGTTGCACAAGGAAAGCCATAAAAACTAAAAGATGTGTCTCTATATGCGTGTGCGCTCTTCGGCTGCAGTGCGAAAGGGCGCACAAACATAGAAAAACTGTTTTGGGATTGATTGTGTCACGTCACACCCGTTCTTCCCGTTCAGTATCGCTGGAATCATAACGAATTTTGTCTGGTTAGGACACAGTACTATGACAAAGACATTGTGATAGAGCAAGATATGATGTGTTTCTTGATCAAATTCCTTTATTGGACCAACACTGGGATTATTTTAAAGCCCCAACCTTAAATACCCCATAAATCTAAATTATTATTATTTCATGCCAGAAATCAAAATTATTAATCTAATTGAGTCTCTAACTCATTTTACCCAACCGCTAAAATGTTATTGTTTGATATTGGACTGACCACAGTGAATATGTGTGTTTATGGGGTGTTTAAGTATTTCTCATATTAAAGCAATATACTACGAGAGCTGACTTAGTGCTTTTGTTTAAAATGTTTTTTTTTTATACCAACTTATTAATAATAACAAGACATCCAAATTGACGATAATGCAAAGCTGTGATCACATTTTCTATATTAATGCACCAAGCTTGGCAACTGCATACAGCCTGCAGTTAAGATGCTGAATGTAATATTTATCCAAATAAAAAAAGTTATTCAACAAAGTAATACAGTTCATTATGCTAACTGTACGTGCTTTAGAGTTTCCAAGCAACTTATCAACACTAATACAGCAACACTGTGTACATATTTGATCATTAATGTATATTTAAAAATGTTTTGTCAAAGACATTCATATTTAGGGTTAACCAGTTGTTTATGTGATTAGATCTCTGTGTGTTTACCTCCTTGTCTGGTGAACTCATCAGCTTCATGGTGCACCAGGTCAGCAACACATCCCCCATAATGAAGACGTGAGTCGTGATCAAAAGCCTTTAGGGTCTCGCTGGAGCTGTAGGATTTCTGGGTGGGTACGCGGCACTCGTCGTTGGCCAGGGTGGAGGTGGTGAACTGGTAATCTTTTCCACATGGCCTGTGGGTTAACGTACGGTGTCTGCGCTCCTTCAGGTCCATGGTAACCAATGAAATGATCAGTCTGCAAGGTGGAGGTCTTAACAACTGCACGGTCCTTCACCTGTTTACAGAAGACAACAGTATCCATCAGATACTGAAAATATATACTGTACCTGGTCATAATAACCATATCAGAATACATTGCTAGTTCAAACATGTAAATCTGGTGAATAGCGTGTGATGACTTTTGCTAATATTGAAGCCTACTAAGACACCAGCATCTTAAAGATTCACTATATTACAGATCAGTGGGACCTGCAACCATGCATACCATGAGAGGGCAATATGACGTTCTGCGAGTAGGCACTTTGCTTTGATTTGCAAATGTTGTTTTTTGTAATATTGGGTTGTTCGCATATTTTACCAATTATAATTGATTATGATGGAATTTGTATGTCCATGTCTGTCAAAATGATGGACAATGAACAAGTCTAATGCATCCTCTGATATGCAAGTTTGGCAGGATTACCCTGTGCGTACCCTGAGATTAAATCTTGCCAGCGCCCCTCATGTAGATATTAGAATAAAACACAACAGTAACAAGATTCCCCAAAGTTAAATTCTGTCAGTTCAGGGAGATTTTTGTCGTTCACAGAAACTTTGTCAGTACGGTGTGTTCATGTAAAAACATCTAATCAACCAGAGGAAGCTGTCATTATAGCCATAATCACAGATGAAGAAGTGTAGCAGGAAGTGAGATGTGTGTAGGAGTGAAGGCATGATGCTGGTGAAGAATGAGTGATAGGATGGAGGAGAAGAGAAGGGGAGGAGTAAGAAAATGACTTGTGGGCATTACAAGTCTCTTCCTCATTATCACAGACAGAGTGAGAAAAGCTCCCTCTGTGGCCGTGAGAGGATAATCACAGATGCCTGAAAACATTGAGCCCGATCGCAGGCCGGCCTGATCACATCACACTACGCACACACGCTACAGCTAATCCAGTTTAAATTCAACGCATGTTGGTGTATATGCTAAGCTAAGACAAGGTTATACTGGCCCGGATTTTGACTAGTGGTTAAAATGTCCAATCTGATGTTCAGAGACAACTTTAAGACAGACATCGGTAGGTTGATTTGCCTGAAAAGTGTAACTACTGTTGCTCTGTGGCACTTTACTCTCTTGGTTTGATCTAACCTGGAGAACTCTATCCATTAACATTGTCATTCATGTCGAAGTTAGTTCTTTAGCAGGTGCATGACTCCTTAATATCATGTGACCTGAAGGCTGCCATCTTTGCTAATGGATACTCCCTTCTGGGCACATACCTTTTATAAGCCAATAATCTGAGTCTTACAGCCTGATCTCGGGACTTTGTATGAAATTAGCCAATTTGTAAAATAGTGAATCATACAAAAACGTACAATTATTTAAAAACACAACAACATTGAAACCCCTCCTCTAACCCTAATGTCACAAGGGCGAAAGCGTACAAAAACATACAAATGTGGTCATAATTAAAGTGCACCTATTTCATTGCTAAAAAAACAACATTCTTTTGTGTATTTGGTATAATACAATGTGTTTGCGTAGTTTATGGTTAAAAAAATTCACATACTGTACATTTTTATTAGCCGATCTTAGCCCCGCCCACCACATTTTGAAAACGGGAAGATCGGTCTGGCGTTTTTCCGTTGAGGAGCTACTATGCGAGTCCCAAAGCTGGTCGACGAATCAAATTGTGAGGGCGGGCTTTATACGATGATGGACAGATGATCAACAGTAACGTATCAACCACGTCACCCAAAGAGCGCGTGTGTTGAATCTGTTTACAATGAAATGGCTGCCGCTGGAGAATTCAGATGTGTGGATTCTGACATTGAACAGAGAAACGCGATCAAGGCATTTGTTTATGTTTTTGCCGTCCTTCCTACGGGAAAGTTGTTCGCACTTATGGAGGACAAAGTTAAAGAAGCAACTGAAATGAGTGTCGCGGCGATGCAACTCGGCGTTCACGACGAGATGGATATGATTAGCGGTCGTTGCCAGCTTCTTTTCGAAAGCCCGGAATCGTGACTGCTGAATAAGTGGAGGGACATGCTAGGCTCCGATATTTTTCAAGCCAACGTAATGGGTAGCTATCGTCATGGATGAAGTTCACCTAACGTACAAATGGTAAGAGATAGTCTTACTGTATGACTAAGTAAATACTTAATGTTGTGATATAAATGAAATGTTGTAAACATAGTAGGTGTTGATGTACCAGGGGCGTCGCTAGACCCCTTTTACTGGGGCACGTGCCCCAGTGTAAATCTTTTGTGCCCCTGTGTAAATCTTTTGTGCCCCTGTGTAAATCTCAATTTTACATTTTAGCAATTAACTAGTTTATTCCTTTACAAAGACAATCGCGGCAAAACTGATCTATATGCAATGTAGTTACACAATTCACGTTTGAAAAAGCGACGCAGAAGTCGCACTGACGCGTGCACACCTCAATTCATGTCCGCGTCCGTGCACGGACATGAATGGGTGCGCGGACGCGGACATGAATTGAGGCGTGCACGCATGTTCTGCCGCGCGCAGCCGCATACAAAGTACACGCGATTGAGTTGGTTTATGAAAACATGATGAGACTAAAGTAAGTTAAATAATAATGAAAATCTTATTTTCACCCGATCATTGACGCATGTGATGGACATCAGAAATGTTTTGTGCAAAGCAGGAAAGGGGAAGCAAAAATGAGAGATGATGAATTTAAGGGAGTAAAGACACATCTTACCCTGTCAGGGCTTAAACATTAGAGGGAAAATCTCAGGAAAACCTCTGTCAATAGTCTATAAAATTGCATTGTTCACATACAAAAACTGTGTTATACTGTTCTGTATTTTCAGATATGAAATTAATATTTAGTTCACTAGCTCTAGGTCATTACATAAACAGTTAGCAGTAACTAAGATAGATTTTTTAGTAGCAGTCATAAAATGAAAATATTCTTAAAAAAAAAAAAGAAGTTATTACTCATTGTTATGTAAAATGCAAATGTGCATAAAAAAATTTCTCTCCGGCCATTATTTCCAAACATTTTATGCCTTTAAACATGTTAATAATGTTGTTTATATGTATATATGAAGATGATACCTAAATATTTTTAAATAAATGTTTGTCTTTCCCAGTACTTGTTGCAATGTTGGAATAGTGGGTTAAGCAAAGGAAATTGTATCTTGCACACCGCAGGCTTTCAAGAAAAAGTAAAAAAAAAATGGGGGGCCCGTGCCCCAGTAGAGCTTTATGTCTAGCAACGCCCCTGTGATGTACGTTCGCTAACTCAGACTTAGTATAATCACAATGAAGTTAGTGTGATTGTAGCGAAATAACTAGCAGTTCGGTCAGACTGCAAAAGACGACATTTCAACATACGTCAAACACTCCGTTGCTCTGATTGGTCATAGGTCTATCCAATTGAGTGCAGAGGCATTTTTCGGTTGAGACACGCCTCATAATTTTAGCTCAATGGAGCGGTATCAGACTCAAATTCTGACTAGAATTGAGTATGACAACGTTCAGCTACATTTTTATTGCTCCAGATATACTGTTTTCCTCAAACGCTCTGATTTTGTACAAAGTTCATCGGTGTGAAAAGCATTGTGTCCCTGATTGGCCAGCCAATCTGTTCCTTGTGATTGGCCTGATTGGCTCCTTACCACGTTTAAAAGATTTAGTCACAATGCAATGCTAACAGGAGTTAACTTACAGGCTGTGAGTCCAAACGGGAATAATTATGATAATGCCGTTTGTCCACGTCAACAGGCACAGGAAGTAAACTGTTGCCTAAAATCTGTGTGTTTGTTGTAGTCCAACAAAAGAGATTTACGTTGGAAACGATAACTTGCGTCAGCATTTACTTTGGGGTTTGTACCTTTTGCATATGAAGAGTTTCGTTGCAAAACGAGATAACCACCGTTTTTTTAATTGTTCAGAAATCTCGTTTTTTGGTTGTGTATTCCTATTAATTTCAATGCAACTGCAGTTGGTTTGTTTTGATTTAAATCTTCATAACTTAAAAAATACAGCTAAGTAGCACCATAAAACAAAATAACAACATGATGACATAATAATAAACATGTTTTGACAAAAATGTTAAAAAATGGATTTATCTCGTTTTGCAACGAAACTCTTCATATAGTTAACATGTACTAATACACACTTACACACCAAAGGAAATTTAAAAACGTGAATCGGACCGCAGTTGCACTTTAATACAGTACAAATTAGTCAACGCATAAAATGGGTACGAATTGCCATGAGATTGTTTGGTAACAAACAATCTTCTACTCAACACTCACAGGGGAAATTATGTCCTCCTAACAATGCAGATGGGGAGTGTTTAAGAAACATTATTTCTGAATGATTTTTTGTTTAAGGCTGTTAGTGGCACAGAAATGATCACAGCTTTAATAAATTTTTCATTTTTATCTCTATTCAGATATTACAATTTTTGCCACTTTTTATTTTGTGATGCCTAACTTCACACATAAGTGCAGAATTTTATTGCAAAAGCTGGTTGGCAGTAATTTGACTGTAATTAAAAGTAAATTGACTAAATTCAATTCCAGCTGTAGACAGCCTCCCTCCACATAAACACATAGGCACAATTATTCTGTTCAACCTTAACTTTCACAGTACAGAAGGACTAAAGGAGGAAGTCATAGTTCAACAGACAGGGCCCAGTTGAAGTTTTCCTCAAGGCCTCTAAATGTGGTTGTTACTTCACCTTTTAATGCTTAATCCTGTTCTGTACACACACACAGTATTTACACGAGTGACAATTGCATCTGACTACAGAGTTAACTCCCGCAAAAAGCAGGTAGTGACAACCGCATATACAAAAACGCAGCTGTGAGCTGAACTGAACAACTAGTTGTTCTGTTGAAATATTTAAACGTGCATCATGGACATGACAGCTCCCTCTTCTGAAAAAATAAATGCCTAGAAGAGGAAAAATCTTCTGTGTGTACTGTGCAGAAATTTACAGAGTGTTCTTCTCGCTTTAATAATACCAAAAACTTGATTGTGTCATGAGCCATAGCCAAAAACGCTTAAGCGCCAGTATGTAAGCCCAAAAAAGAGGTGAACATGGCAACTCTGCATAAGCAGCATCACTGCACCCTTTGAAGCAGCATCACAAATGCGAACAACACACAATGCCAAGATGGGAGTTTATTAAAATTGCAGAAAATAACGCTGTAATATTATTTTGGTCAAAGCAGTGAATGGTAAACATGTGAGATGGCACAACGTTGCTATGGTAACCTCCCTGTCAATCATCAAATTTTTTGGAAAGAGTCTCGGTACAAACATGAAATGTAAATGTGAACACGCCACTCCATGTAAATGTGTCACTCTTAAAACTTTTGAAGTGTGTACGGGGCCGAAGTGTGGTGAGAAATAATTCGGACTGCTCCTGTCCGCCCTGACAAGCGCTCTCCACGCTGTACCCCTGCATTAGTTTGATTGGAAGAGAAGAACGCTGCCCCAGGGACGGTCTGGCGTGCAGCGTGCAGATGATGGTTTTCCTGCACAGCAACAGATCATTACATAACATCACGGCCACTAGCTGCACTACACATGCTGCAAAATAATTGAAAATGCTGAAAAATAATCAGAAAAATGAGCAGGTCACCTAATTATTTCCTGCAATAAAAACATGCATGGAGAACAGGGAGCGAGTGAGTGAGTGCGTTGGGCAGGGGTTTTATTACAGATTTATTACAGCTAAGGCCATTTAGATATTTACCTGTAATGTCTAGTGATTAAAAAATGACTTTAAAGTTTACTGTAAAATGGCCTTCTTATTGCTAAAATTACTTTAGCCTGTTAGAGCGAACCAGGCCCATGAGCGGTCCCGACGTGTTTTTGTTTACAAACGGTTAAAGGAATAGTCTACTCATTTTCAATATTAAAATATGTTATTACCTTAACTAAGAATTGTGGATACATCCCTCTATCATCTGTGTGCGTGCACGTAAGCGCTGGAGCGCGCTGCGACGCTTCGATAGCATTTAGCTTAGCCCCATTCATTCAATGGTACCATTTAGAGATAAAGTTAGAAGTGACCAAACACATCAACGTTTTTACTATTTAAGACGAGTAGTTATACGAGCAAGTTTGGTGGTACAAAATAAAACGTAGCACTTTTCTAAGCGGATTTAAAAGAGGAACTATATTTTATGGCGTAATAGCACTTTTGGGAGTACTTCGACTCGCCTGAAAAGTCCGCTCCCCTTCTCACTCTCATAATGGGAGAGGGAGGGTGTTACTGCGCCGAGTCGAAGTACTCCCAAAAGTGCTATTACGCCATAAAATATAGTTCCTCTTTTAAATCCGCTTTATTTTGTACCACCAAACTTGCTCGTATAACTACTCGTCTTAAATAGGAAAAACGTTGATGTGTTTGGTCACTTCTAACTTTATCTCTAAATGGTACAATGGAATGAATGGGGCTAAGCTAAATGCTATCGAAGCGTCGCAGCGCGCTCCAGCACTTACGTGCACGCACACAGATGATAGAGGGATGTATCAACAATTCTTAGTTAAAGTAATAACATATTTTAATATTGAAAATGAGTAGACTATTCCTTTAAGTATAAAATGTATTATATTGATGAAGAAGGAGATTAAACTTTGTTAGAAAGATCAAAGGGTTTAGATGTCATTTCTAAGTGTTGTTTCATGAAATAAATGCTCTAGCAAATTTAACAATACATTTTATGCAATGAGGTCATATCTGAATGTGTTCATTTATAAAAGAACTTTGCGCTCTTATTATGAAACTGCGCGTCCATCATAACTCCAGACGAGCTCGCACTGCTGAAATCTCCATGCTAAGCGTTCACAGTATAACATTAATTTGCAGTTTTAATCCATAAACATATTCCATATGAGAAATATTGATATTTCTGCATTGTTTCCATCGGATTTTGTAGAAAATAATCGTCAATACTGTCTTTTTTCATAATTGCGCACGCAGTGTGATTTTACGATGAAAAAGGCATATGCGATCAGGTCAGTAAGAGTATCATGTGTAAAATGAGCCCACACACATTATGATTAATATTTCACAAAAGTATTTTACAGCCTTGTGCTGATGTTTTTGTGTCGTATTTTCAAGCACTTGTTGTCTGCAGTAACTTAGACTGCTTGTCTTTCTGATCCACATTTGTTATGTACAAACATTGTTGATGTACCTAACATTATGCAAGTATTTTAAATGTATCTCACCTTTTTCTCTTAATCACACCTGCATTGAAAAGCTTTACTTTGATGTCTGGAGTGGATATTTTGGTCAAGCCTGCGCGGGACAGCCTTTGGGCTGCGGGGGACTTCAGGCCCCTGATTTAAGGTCCAGTGACAGTGCGGATCACACAAGCGAGTGTAAAGGGCTGGTTAAAGGAGGGCCCTGGGGCTGCTCGAACACCACAGCGAAGAGATGATGCACGATGGCATGGAATAGAACCGGGTTAATACGAGCCATGGCTGCAGCACAACCAGGTCACTCTTTTCATTCATTATAGGCAATGGAGAACAAGAAAGACCTCAAGGGCTTAAAGCAAATCCTTCCTCCTCCTCCTTCAGGCTTAGCCTGCTGATACCTTCCTTTCCCACAGAGGGAAAGCAAGAGGCAGGGGGACAACTAGATGTACTGTCTGTCTCTGTCTCTCTGTCTCCCAGTTTGCTTAGTGTAAGTTTTGGCAGTAAAAAATGTGTGTGCATGTATGCGTGTGTGGTGTATTTATATGGATGCTTGTTGAAAAGCAACACATACACTTGGGTGAATGCATGTATTCATAGAAGCATAAATGAACACTCAAGAATATACACACTTCAAGTGTCCAGGATAAAAAATTGCCACTTATCACACCAGATTGTAAGGTATAGAAAAAACAACACTGTTGATCATGAAATCATAACTAAAGGCTTTACTGGAAAAGAAGTGTTGTGAATAAATCTGACAAATGACAGAGGCAAAATGTTGGCACAACGAAGAGCTTCTGTCTAAATTGGACTTTCAAGGGCGAGGGCTTAAATATGACATTGGTCTCGAAGGAGACAGCTCAGAATGAAAGATCTGGCGACTACATACAGATCATCAAGCACTTAAGCTGAGACGCTCACAGTCACAGTCATAAACAAACACTTTTCCTTAGAGTTTTGGTAGTTTAAGCTTCCGAATAACTGACGGACATAATGTTTATAAGATGACAGGGTCACATTTTAGTTTAAAGGTCTGCACGCACTAGCAACAATAAACCCTGAACAATTTTACAAAAAAGCAAAAACAAACATGGCCCTGGACTATTGCCTTCTGGTCCGTGATGCTAAATAACACTATTTATTTACACATTGTTATTATAATGCTGAAAAACACACTATAAAGGATTATGAGGAATTTATTTATATCTTAGAAAGCACCCCTAAAAATTTCAAGGTGGATTAAATGTATGATCCTTCCTTTACATGAATTAAAATGCATTACGAGAATCAATCAGTATATAGAACCTGTTATCACAAAAAAGCTTGCATTAAGTGACCTCTGCTTCATATACAAATTAAAGCTTATCTACCTGCATATTCTAGCAGAAGACAGATAGCGGTTACAATGTAGGTACATTTCATTTTGATAAAATTGCATGTGTCTTGCATCAGTTCGAGAGCATAACTTAATATGCATAAAATTATCATATACAGGTCACATATAAAAATGATTTAAGATCTTGGAATTCAGGGTCAGTAAGCTATATGCAATAGAGATTTTTATAAGCTGACAAAATAAACTTTTAACAGATATACAATACGTAAAATCTCAAACAGAAAATGATTGTGATATTTACAGGGTTCCAGACTGCCACAAAAATTTGAGAGTGCACCACTGAATTTTACATCCAGTCACATATGTACGATCAGTAAATGTAACTTTTTTTGTGATGTGACACTGAATTTGAAACAGCACATTTTACTTTCTGTGTCTATCATCAAAGTGCCCCTAAATTTTCTGGTTGCGCCCCTAAAATTTTCAGTTGGGAGGCATTGTGCTCCTAGTGTAAAAAAGTTAGTCTGGAGCCCTGACTTAGAAAGCTTAAATAAATATATGGTTTGGGACAACCTGTCTGTACAAAAATAACAGCAGGAATGCTTGTAACATGTTTAACCCTCCTGTTATGTTCAAATTTCAAACACTTTTAATGTTTGGGTCAAGTTGATCTCAAATAGTTTAATACTAAATAGCTTGAAAATAAAATTGTAGGAAAAAACTAAACTTTATTTTTATTTACATAAATTGTTTATATTTAAAGGAAGACATATCTTTTGTAGCACAAAAATTTAGTGTATATTTAGTAAAAAAAAGTAGTAATGAAAATAATATAAAATTTATTTTATTTGAGAACAGTTTTATTAGTTTTTCACATATTAATCATAAAAAACCCTCATTAGATCAGTTTTACAGGAACACTGTGTGTACTGTACAATTATACACTTGGCAGACACTTTTATACAAAGTGACTAAAAGTAACTTCAACTCAAAAAGTATCAAGGAAAGTCAAAAAGTAAGTTTAAAAATACAATTAGCATATTTTTCAGACATGTCAAAGTAGCTTTGTGGTTAATTTGACCCCAAACATAATAGGAGGACTAAAGGCACCACAAAAATCTGATGTACTTTTAATGCATACATCATTAAGGTATTCAGTTTATTAGAAGGAATATATGAAGAGTTTGGTTCCAAAACCCAATAAATCCATTTTGACTAATTTCGGTAAAAACGTGTTTTCTATACCAAGAAAGATGAAAACTACTATTTTCTGTTACAAACTTTCACACAGCATCTTTAGGTTATAAAAACATTAAAAATTCAAAGCCATAATTAGATTTTCAAAGATATATTATAAAAACGGATTATTTTTTCCACAAAATCCAATAAATCCATGACAAGTTTTTTTGTTCACAATGCTTAAATCTATTGAATTAATATATAAATGTACATTCATCTTTGCCATGTAATATTAATTTAGTTGACTGGTGGTATACACTGAATAAACATTCATGGCATTAATCAAAACACTTACTTTGTCATATTAAGAACACTGTCATTGCTGCGGTTATACATAGGACATCATCGCTGAACTTTTTTCACAGCGATCAGTTGTAAAATGCTTTTGGTCCAGCTCGATTTTCGTTGGCTTCGCGAAAAATTTTTTCATAAGATCCCCTGGGGTCAATGTGTTAGCATGAGAGAAGCTTGATGCTGTCGAGAGAACAAGCAACAGCCATCATTTTTCCACCCCCCCGAGTGCCACTCGCGTAAATTATTAGTTGATGGCGTACGTTTCTTTCCTGTCATAGAAAACCACCACAGGTTTAGCAATGCCATCAAAGTATTATTTAGTTTGTTTGTTGAACACGAAGTACAAAGTAGATGAGGAAAACTAGGATCCGGTGTGTATTCAAAGCGGCACCATTGTTTGTTTACAATGCGTGGAATGGTGCGCTGTGATTTGTTGAGCGAATTTATTGCATTCTGCAGAGAAGGAGGAATGGTGTTTATTACGTTTTGGGAAAAAAGGGAGAAAAGATGACAGAATAGCACGACGGATATCGAATTTTGCGTAAAATTAAGAATTTGCTTTTAAATACTGACCTGATATAATACTGATTTTGGTGGTAACTCTTTTTTTTAACGGCGTTTATCGCGTTTAAGAACCAAACTCTTGCTCATCTACACACATATTTTCAGAGCAAACTGTACAAATAGGCAAAGACTTTTCTGAACCCAAGCTTTTTTGACTTAAAACCATTTACACATCAGGGTACAATTTACTTGACAACCACAACCTTGAAATGTCATACCTGTTTGCTCTTATTTTAGAGAGAGTCAAAAAGACAATCTCTTAAGCGCATAGAGCTAGGGATGCACCGATACCACTTTTTCCATCTCCGATCCGATTCCGACACCCGAATTCTGAGTATCGGCCGATTCCGATACCTGCCGATCCGATACTACTTTATTTTTCTTGAGCAATTTAAATTACAGACAGACACGCACACAGACACACGCACACAGACACACACACACACACACACACACACACACACACACACACACACCAAGACACAGACACACACTATATAAATGTCTAAATCTAGCATAATATAATTATATTATATATAATTATACTTTTAAATTAAAAACCAATAATTTAAAATGATTTACAAGTTACAAGAACATTAGTAATTATTAACCATGGCAGTGTTTAGGAGAAAATAAAATAGGCACGTTTGATCAAATAAGTATGCTAAATATATTTTCCTTAATTGCGCAAAAAGTCACAGTAAAAAAGCTTTAGTGTGCAGATGGTTATTTAGGGAATTATGCACTTAACCGGACCTTTTATGCACATTTCGGGTGCAGAGTTGATGCGCCTAAATCATATTGAGTGCGCATTCTGCGCAACACTGTGCAGCATTGATGCTCTAGAAGCGTCCTCACACTCGCATGGGAATCCTCGCTCCACAATGGAAAGCTAAGTTCATAACTATTAAAACACAAAGAGAGCACATACTGAATTGCATCCATCCAACAACTTACTGAGACTTTATAAAATAAGATCTTTAAAACAGCCTGTAGTTATTGAGGGTTCGTGTGTTGAATGACGCGTTTCATCCGTCTGCTTCACCTGTGAATCCTCAGCACATAGTGAATTGCATCCATCCAACAGCTTACTGAGACTTTATGAAATAAGATCTTAAATAAAGCCTAACGTTACAGTTATTGTGTTTGTGCCTGTGTTGAATGACGCGTTTTTATCCGTCCGCTTCTCATCAGTGGATTAACTCAGTTTGCAAGTAAGTTACAGTGTTTCTGTGAACATGAATATTTTTAAATGTGCGTTTGTTCCTTCACATGAAGCTATAGAGTGTAAGATGACTTTGATTATAGTGCATAAAAACGTTTATGGTGCTTTTATAATACTTTGACGTTTTAATCGCTTGTCAGTGACAACCATGGGTAACGCGCAGTATCGGAATTGGATCGGTCCTGTTAGTCCGATATCCGATCCAGCAAAAAATGCCGGATCGGCCCCGATACCGATCCAGAATATCGGATCGGTGCATCCCTACATAGAGCACAGATGAACATTTTAGCAGTGCATTTTATTCACTCGTTATATTTACTTGTGACATCAGTGTTCCTTTATACGGATGAAAGGCAGAGATCTAAAAGTGTGCTGAAGTCTTGATGGTGAGGCATGGCAGAACAGAGCACAATTGTGTGGCTTTTGATTAAGATTTTAATGAGTGCATCCTTTCCTAGGCAAGGGTCATTAATCATGTCTTATATATGGAAGTATGAGCGACAGGATCGAGATTATCCTGGGTCTGGGCATGGCACTTTGAAACAAGGACGGCATTTTACATCTAACATGCCCAAACTCTAAAGGTGAAGCAGTACAGTTATCTCCTCTCTCTCTCTCTCTCTCTCTCTCTCTCTCTCTCTATGTACTGTATATATATATATATATATATATATATATATATATATATATATATTCAACATTCTCCATCTCTCTGCGGAAGTCCTCTTCCCTGATATATCTTTACCTTCTGGGAAAAAGATATTCATATTATCAGGCAAATAGAGCCAAGCTGCTCTCTATTTTAAAACATATTACGTACAGCCATCACCTCTGATATGGGCTGACTTGTGAGAATATTCACGCCTGCATGCACGAGAGAGAGTTTGCTTAGCTTCAGTGCAGAAATATTTCAGTTCTTTTAAACAGAAGAATATTTGTTCACCAGTGGTATGTGGTGGATTTCTGAATTGGGAAGGAAATGTCCTGCTCTGTGGTTGGGGATTTGTAGTCCATTGTGAATTCTAGTTTGTTTTTTGCTATAAGCCTTGGAAACATTTCTTACAATATCAAAAAGCAACCAATATCATATTGTTTATATTAACATACAAAAAAAATCATAAACCGGTAAGATTAACTTACTTAATACCACCTGTTGCTACTAACTGTTGTTTGAATAATAAAAATAATAATTTTTGGACCATTCATCAGATCTTCTGTAAAAACTACAAGTATAATTAAGATTGCTGGCAAGATAAAACCTTTAATCAGGTTTTCCACACCTTAGTTAACTTCAAATTCAAGGACCTTTCGAGAACTTTTCAGGTCTAATACCCTCAAATTCAAGGACTAAATGTGGGGACACATTTCAAGTGAGAGCAAGGTAACATCGTGTTACCATTTAAGATACATTGTTACAGTTCCCTTTCGAGGAAATTCGTGCTGCGTCACTGGGGTGACACTTTGGGGACGCCTCCACGGGTAAGTGCATCTGAATGTGTATATCAAATTCAACCAATGGTGAGGCTTATGACAAAGACAGGGTGACGTTGGAGCCAGAAAGTATATCGCTATCTAAAATACTGCCAAAGACGGTGTTACAGGGATGCAGGTATGGCAAGGGAGACGCAGCGTCTTGTTCCCTGAACAGTTACATACGTAACCCGAGATGTTTTCATGTGTCAAACACAACTATGCAAAAAAGTATTTTGGTATGAATCAACATTCGCATACAGAAGATATAAGCATTTAAAGTGAACAGTTTAGCACGTGTGCTTATAAAGTATATAATTTTATGATTTTTTCCTACACTACACATGAAATTATATGGATTTTTTTTTCGAGAAAACGTCTTGTATAAAATAGATTCAAGCGCTTTTCAATGTATCTATGTATGCATATTTTCAAAACTTCCCAGGTCCTTGAATTTTTTCCCCCAGATTCACACAGTTTCAAGGATTTCAAGGACCCGTGGGAACCCTGTTTAAATTAACTATGCTAAGCATTTGCTAAAACATGTCCAGAAAGAGATCACTCATAGATCTTAATTCATACTGTACTTGACCAAAACTGCTAGTTTCATTTAATCTTGCTTCTAATTCTTGCACCCCACATTTCTTGCCCTCTTCAACCCAAACTCCTACTCCACCTCCATAATACTGGCTGTTTATTAGCCTAAGCCCAAACAACACACACAACCCATGCTCTCAATTTCTTAATCTGCCTTTAAACAAAGGGATTTGAGAAAGGTGCTGTGCTGACACCAACTCTCACAAGCGCACAGACACCAGACCGAAGGTGCAAACACTCGTGGTAATTAAGCATGGGCGGAGGAAAGATGGGACACCTTAAGAGAGCATGCAACGACCGGTCTACCGGGACTCTTGAGTAATGACTTCCCGTCTAAACCCACACGGTATTGTGCGCATGTGAATATTAACCTACAGCTCACATAGGGTAAAACAACCATGATGATCTGATGCTCCACCGAGCAATGAGATAAATAAAGAATGCATCTAGAGTACAGAGTACATACCCTTCCCAAGCGTTTTTTAGCATTGAAACATATGTTGGAGCCTAAAGAAATGTTCAGTACTTGAGAAAAGCTGACAAGTTTAACGCCTGCAACAGCGGCAGATGAAGTACGGGAATAGCACCAGGTGAGAGCATAGATGGCTCAGGAGCACAGGTGCACCTTTCATCTCGTCTTCACGCAAGCGTGATGGGGGTTAAAGAGACGTTGGGACTTTGACACACACGGCGAGGAGAGCAGACAGCAGTCTGTGACCCATAGGCAACGCCAGAGCCGGTCAGACAGCACAACCTAGCATTATTAAAACAATACACTGTCGACAGTCTCGTACCCATAATCTTCCCATCTCGGGGAAGATTAGTAAATCTGTGTCACAGCTTGACATTCATACCATCTGCTGAGCAAATTATTCAAATCTGCAATAAATGCCACAGCAAAGAGTGGCGACGCAGAGTAATTAGTGCAGTGACAGAGGTGTCACATCAGGGCCGAATAAAGGCACTTTTTCGGCCTGTTGTTGGTTTTAATCTTTATATCACAGGACGCGAGAGGGGCAAGGTGGAACATGTTAGAAAGCCACAGAAGCGTTGTTTGAACACCTCCTGGGTAAATGACACGCACGGCCAGGAGCCGAAACCTCTGTGCGCTGAATAAATGCCAGTGCAGACACATTTCCTGTGTGGGAAATGTCAGCGTGAGAGCCGCGAGTTAGACTCATATCTGATCTTCATCAGGTGAAAGTGACGGCCCTCCTCATCTTCACATCTTAATTTTATAGGCGCGATTAAGAGAGTCAGAGCTCCAATTTAGCATCTCAAGTAATGAACTGCAGTACGATTGGCTTACAGATCGATTTCTTTAACAATACTGCTGTTAACACCATTTAATGAATGAATGCGGATAATAATGTGAGGCTTGTGGGCAGTGTGACTGGCCACAAGATAAGCAGTTTGAGCTGGCTTTCCCAAAATGCCCATGGGCCATGGGTAACAACACAACCTTGTGTACATGACATCATAATCAGGGTCTAGCCACGACAAACAGGTCTGGAGGGAAGCAATTCATGTCTATCAGATGAGAATAGTCACAGATGACTGAGGGCTAGTCTGGCCAAGGGACAGTGAAACCCAGAGGGCTCTATGACAGAAGGGGGACGATGCAATATGCTGCATGGTCAGAGGACCATTGGCAAAGGGAGCCTGCTTTTATAGTGAAAAATTCAAGATGGATCCTGTATAAAACATGACAGCGAGACTTAAAAATCTCAGCGTGAGATAAATAAAATATTTTGGGATCAGGATCAGGGGTCAGGCCTGTGTGACAGAGTTGAACCATGAATTACACATTTTTTTGTGAAAGCTGAATTTCAAAGGGAATAACTGAATAAGAATAAGAAAAAAGAAGTGCATTGAAGTGCATTTTTTTAGTTTTTCATTTTATAAAAGGTTGTTTAAACAATATGGAATATAACACAATTTTCTTTGTTAAGTGTGTTTGGTATGACAAACTAAATGTTTCAATTTGATAATTTACTACAAAATGAAAAATGCATGCACTGTAAAAAAAATACAGCATGAAGTTAAAACAATTTGGTTTTGCAAGTCTATTGAACCTACCATTTTAAGTTTTGACATGATAAGTTGACATAACTTATAAAACAAAAAAAATGTTAAACTCAATTTGTTAAGTTAAAGGTGCAGTGTGTACCTTTTCGTGCCATCTAGTGGTGAGGTTGTGCATTGCAACCAACGACTCAGTACAAACATGTCATCGTCTGAGACAACTTTTTCAAAAAAAAATTGTCAGTTAAAGGATTTCTGTAGAAACATGGCGGCACGAAATGGCAACTTCCATGTAAGGGGACCAGCGTTGTAAGTAGATAAAACATCTCATTCTAAGGTAATAAAAACATAATGGTTTATTATGAAAGGTCTTTATACACCCCTGGCCATATCGTTTTGTATAATATTTTGCATTTATGTCAAGAGATCCTTCAAAAAATTACACACTGCACCTTTAAAGAAACTCTTCCCTTTCTTTGAAAATATGCTAATTTTCCAGCTCCTCTAGAGTTAAACATTTGATTTTTACAGTTTGGAATCCATTCAGCTGATCTTCGGGTCTGGCGGTACCACTTTTAGCATAGCTTAGCATAATCCATTAAATCTGATTAGACCATTAGCATCCCACTAAAAAATAACCAGAATTTCTATATTTTTCCTTTTTAAAAGGAGGAGCAGGGAGGTGCAATGATATAACGCAGCAGACGAAAATAGTCCCCTTGGTAACTTCCAATAGCAGGGGACAATTTTCGGGCACTGCATAATAGCATTGCACCTCCTGCCGCCATGTTACGACAGCAAAGTCCTTGATTATTACTGCAGAATGAGATTATAGTTCCTAGACATATTGGCCTTGAAAATCTTTTATTTTCTGTCGGTCTTAATATATAATGTAACTACAGAAGAGTAAATTTTTAAATAAACTTTGTGGTTATGTTTAAGCGTGATGCTAATGGTCTAATCAGATTCAGTGGATTATGCTAAGCTATGCTAAAAGTGCTTGCGCTTGCGGATTCCAAAACGGAAAAAATCAAATGTTTTTTTGTTTTTTGTTTTTCAAAAAAAGTGGAGTGTCCCTTTAAAGTAACAAAAATATATGAATATGAAACAACAGCCCCTCATATGACTGTATACATTTTTAAAGACCTCCAGAAGAGATAAAGTTTAATGTGATGTTCAGTGGCTGAAACAGAGGTCCAGTCCAGTACCATTTGCCAAGGGCACTTGACCCTGTCCAGCTGTGTCACATGTATAATGCACATCATTCTTCAAAAATGTCTTTTTTCATTGAAAACCCAGTCACAGGAAGCAGAAGAGCATGCTCCAAAAACAAGTGCCATACAATTTATTAGTTTTACATCCTGCAAAGCAGCAGCAAAAATTCCCTGTCTCTGTCTATCTTCCTCTCTTTCTCTCCTCCTATCCCATTCCAACACTTTTCCCATAATTCCCCCTTTCCACCCACCCTACTGTCACAGTCCTGAAATTGCCTTTGGGTCCAATAGAAATACAGTTCCAGCTCCAATAACATAGTTCACTGGTCCAATTAAGCATGCTAGATTTAGCGTCATTAGGAGAGACATCTTTGGGAAGGAAGGAATTCAGGATGAAATGAAGGGTGCGCCAGAGTGATTCCCTGTCAGGCAGTAGGAAAGGGGGAAAAATCTACTGCCTTCCCCATATATCACACATTTTCTCAAAATAATCAGATTGTCTTAGACATGGGAAACTAGAAACTAGCTTAGAGTTTAGAAACTTGTTTAAAGACACTTACTGCATACTCAATAATACTTCTATAAAAATATTATATAATAAAAATATAATAATACTATTTTGCTTGGTCAAAAAAACGTGGAAGGAGGCAAATTGCTTCTTTTTCAGATGAGACAATTTCTAGGCTCCTGTAGCATTCAAGATGTAGAGAACTACATGCATCTGACTTAATAACAATCATTGCTCATTCACAGAGCATTGCATTTGGATAAAAGCATCTGCCAAATGTGTAAATGCAAATGTAAACATTAGTACACATCAAAATAATTAATTTGATTAGTTAAATTTATTTTCTGAAGCAGTGTAGCCTCTATTGCAACTCAATGTCTTTTGACCACTATTTGTTTCATACATAATATCATTTTAACATGCATCAATATTTTACGTCCATTGATTTATTTAGAAATTCCCTTCGTAATAAGGGGAATAAAGTACAGTCAGCCGGTTATTAGCACAAAAAGCCTTTCAGGGTGATACAAGACTGCCCTGATCACCCTGTCGGGTCTTATTTCGCAATAATGACCAGCTGACTCTACATTACTCCTTGTTTATGGATCTCATAAAAAGATATTTGGTACGCCCATATTAAAGTTCTGACTTGAGAAAAGCAAGTTGCTGTCTGTAATTCATCCCAGTCCAAATAAACGACCAGGATGGAAGATGACCGTGAACACAGCAGGGGTGACGGTGGAAGGTTAAACATAACCAGAATCTCCAGGGAGGTCCGAAACAGAGGATGTGAAGAGGTTTGGGCACGGTCTGAAAAAGAAACTACCCAATGCTTTAGGTCAATGTCACTGGATCCCCCACAGTTAGCAGCCATTATGCCACAGTGGCTGTAAAACTCAAGGACATCGGCACGCCCAGTGTGCATTTCAAAAAGTCAACTCTGAGCTTTAAAAGTGATTGAAATAAGAAAATGTAGGAACATTTTTAGATTTAGAGAATGTGAAGTAGTTTAAAAAAATGTTTGAGACACATCGGTCTTCCGAAGTACAGGGAATGAAAGCAGAAGTTTGGCTTAGTCTTTAGCACTACGACACGTATTGATGAAAATGAGAGGGGAAAATGTCTTCCTGTTCCACTCTGTGGGGGCCCTTTGGATTTTATGCTAAACGCACAGTCACTAGTCACTTCACGGCATTACTTCCCAGCGAGAGCCTACAGGCGATAGTGCTTTTTTATTTGTTTGTAATGTTAAAGCATTCCACAAATGGCTGAGCTGGTGGCGTAAATTGTGCGTACTTACATTTAGGCAATCTACAGAGCTCGTTACGACAAAACATGGACTGAAAATTCAATACAGTGTTGGGAGTAAGCAAGTGTGAAAGAGTGACAGAGAGAAAGAGAGAGAGAGAGAGAGAGAGAGAGAGAGAGAGCAAAAAGTAGTAAAGTAAAGAAGGTGAATTGATATGCTGAAAAGCAGAAACATGGTGTACTAAAAAAACGCTGAACATCAGATGTTATACTGGATTTTTAACTGCTCACTTATAAATTGAAGAGACATGAGCATGACTTCTTTACAGAAAGACGAGATGAATCCTCCATATGTTAGGTTCAGTGTGCTGTGCAAAAACTGTGCAACGCATTTTACTTGATGTGACATATTACCAAATGAAACAGGACAGTCAGTGACAAAACAAAGGTACAGTATGGTGTGACTTTGCTTTATATCTCGGAAATTAAGTGGATCAAAGAAAGTGATCTCTATTTGGCAGGTGGATAAAGTAAGAGGTTGAAAAGAAGGCTTAGTGATGTCAGATAAAGTTGTTGTTTTTTTTACTTACGGACGTTTGTATATTTTAAAGGGATAGTTCATACAACAATGAACCTTCTTTCATTATTTACTCACTTTACTCACTACAAACCTGTATACATTTCTTTGTTCTGATGAACATGAAGATATTTTGAGTTTGTTTATGAGCCCCATTCACTTTTATAGTATTCTTATTTCCTACTACAGTGAATGTGGCTCATGATCAGTTTGCTTACAAATATTCCTTAAAATATCTTTCTTTGTGTTCATCAGAATACAGAAATTTATACAGATTTGTAACAAGTAAAAAACTAAAAAAACTGATGACAGAATTTTTATTTTTGGGTTATAATAAATTATGCAGATTTATTTTGTCCTTCAAATATCATGCAAATGAACCGTGAAGTAACGCCAAAAAAGTGTAAGCAGAGCCCATGATCAGAGCCAATTATATCCAAGCAATCAAACTGGGCAAACAACAAGTCAGTTTCTGTATAGCTCAGTGGTAGAGAGTTGAATAAGCAGCACAGAAGGTCGTGGATTCAAACCCAAGGAACACACATACTGTTTAAAATAAAATGTGTACCTGGTAATGCACTGTAAGCTGCCTTGGATAAAAGTGTCTGCCAAATATGAAAATGATTATGTGTAGCCTTATTTTAAACTGGGTGAAAATTTGAGAATTGTACTGTGAGGGTTCTGCACTTCTAGAATTTCAGAACTTAATTTTAAACAAAGTGTGAAATGCAGAACCATAGGTATCTATCGGTATCAGTAAATGTCATACTAAATAACTGGATATCTGTATCAGTATATACACTCACCTAAATGATTATTAGGAATTTAATTTCTCATTAATACAATTATCTAATCAACCAATCACATGGCAGTTGCTTCAATGCATTTAGGGGTGTGGTCCTGGTCAAGACAATCTCCTGAACTCCAAACTGAATGTCAGAATGGGAAAGAAAGATGATTTAAGCAATTTTGAGAGTGGCATGGCTGTTGGTGCAAGACGGCCCAGTCTGAGTATTTCACAATCTGCTCAGTTACTGGGATTTTCATGCACAACCATTTCTAGGGTTTACAAAGAATGGTGTGAAAAGTGAAAACATCCAGTATGCGGAAGTCCTGTGGGTGAAAATGCCTTGTTGATGCTAGAGGTCAGAGGAGAATGTGCCGACTGATTCAAGCTGATAGAAGAGCAACTTTGACTGAAATAAACACTCGTTACAACCGAGGTATGCAGCAAAGCATTTGTGAAGCCACAACACGCACAACTTTGAGGCGGATGGGCTACAACAGCAAAAGACCCCACAGGGAGCCACTCATCTCCACTACAAATAGGAAAAAGAGGCTACAATTTGCATGAGCTCACAAAAATTGGACAGTTGAAGACTGGAAAAATGTTGCCTGGTCTGATGAGTCTAGATTTCTGTTGAGACATTCAGATGGTAGAGTCAGAATTTGGCGTAAACAGAATGAGAACATGGATCCATCATGCCTTGTTACCACTGTGCAGGCTGGTGGTGTTACGGTGTGGGAGATGTTTTCTTGGCACACTTTAGGCCCCTTAGTGCCAATTAGGCATTGTTTAAATGCCACGTCTTACCTGAGCATTGTTTCTGACCATGTCCGTCCCTTTATGACAACCATGTACCCATCCTCTGATGGCTACTTCCAGCAGGATAATGCACCATGTCACAAAGCTCCAATCATTTCAAATTGGTTTCTTGAACATGACAATGAGTTCACTGTACTAAAATGGCCCCCACAGTCACCAGATCTCAACCCAATAGAGCATCTTTGGGATGTGGTGGAATGGGAGCTTCGTGCCCTGAATGTGCATCCCACAAATCTTCATCAACTGCAAGATTCTATCCTATCAATATGGGCCAACATTTCTAAAGAATGCTTTCAGCACTTTGTTGAATCAATGCCACGTAGAATTAAGGCAGTTCTGAAGGCGAAAGTGGGTCAAACACAGTATTAGTATGATGCTTCTAATAATCCTTTAGATGAGTGTTCATTTTTTTTATAACTGCATCCCAAGAATTTTTGTACTCTGGTATTTCCGATATTATTTTTTGTTTGTTTTTTTAGCCATTTCCCAATAACAGGTCTATATGTGTATATGTTATTCAAATTTTTTTTGTATTATTTATTATTTCTTTTTTTACATAACCTTACACAAATGTCTCCGGAGACTCTAAAAGTTGTAAAGATCTGCTCTTTACAGCATTCATTAGATTTGTCCTTCATTAGTATAAGAATATCAATTGTTAATGTGGGATTATTGTGTTTATGTTTTCGTCTCAAGTGAATTTCCTTCAGAGCAATAAAGCGTCCTTCAGGAAGATGTCCTGAGTGCATTTGCAAAAGATACATCTCAAACAAAATTCTAAGCAGGCCTTATGAAAGAAAAAGTGTATGGGGGATTGAGAGTTTGAGTGTTTAAAAAGTAAATAAAGTGCGTGTGATGCATCCTCCGCGGTGAGCGCGCTAAGGGATCGGCCACCCTCTACAAAAGAATTGCTTGTTTGATGAGAACGTTTTCTTCTAACCTCAAATGCACACCACTTCAAGTAAAGCAACGCAACAATCTCATCTCCATCGCAATATTCTCTCTCTTTTTCTCCACGGCAATGATTTTTCCTTATCCGGCTTTTGATTTTATGCCGGACTAATTATACAAAGGTATTTTGAAGGGTGATTACGGCAGACTGATTAGTCTCCGCAGAGCCGAGCGTTTTTGAGTGGACTCAGAAGAGCGTTTGAGAAAACGCTGCTTCATATTCTCACCTCCGAGGTGGGATGCTGGGGTTATTAAACATGCACACACAAACACACATTGTTCTCTCTTTTCTTATTCTAATTGTATCTACTCAGCATCACTTTCAATCCCCTCGTGCTTCCTTTCATTTTGTATAAAGTCTTCCTCCATCCCCGTGGCTGGCAGCGCATGTCATCCTGCAGTAATTATCTTCACCCATTCCAGCAAGTGACCTTCAGCAACTTTGAGAAATATACTAATTAGAGAGCAATTAGAGCAGATTTGTCAAAAGCAGGCAATATGAGCTTCAACAGGAGTCGCTTCTTGGATTCGAGTCTGTTTAACAAAGGGGTAGAGACGTACAAACATACGATGTTTGAACCGCTGGGAATCTATCAACTATGGACGGAAATCATTCTTGCATATATTCTGCGTTGTTTACAGAATAAAATGTGTAATTAAAGCATTGATTCCTGATACAAATACAAGCAGGTTTACCTCCAGTATATAATATTGAATAAAGCAAAAAGCTAACTATATAAAAAAACTGTAAAAATGCTGGGACAAGGAGCACATGCAGGCCGCGGTCAATAATTTATTTAGCAACACAAACTCCCAAAACAGAAAGCGCATTAGCTTGATAGCACAAGAAAGAAAACGCACAAGTGTCTATTTAAGGCAGTTATCCTCTTGACATTTATGGCTGTCATGATCTAACATGTCTGCTTCTCTATTTCAGTAACTAAAAGTGCTTAAGGACAAAGCAGACCTTCTGCGTTCCTCTCAGCTCTCATCTTCACAAACAGCAATGCACAACACCCGGCATCACATGTTCTCATTCATCTCCCACCTGCAACACTTACAGTTACATTCTGGCACATGCAGACATGAACAAGAACAGTTGCATGTTCACTTTACGCGGATTGGGGGTAAAACGTGTCACTAAAGCTATTTCCCAAATAAATGAGTGTTATGCATTGAAAATCAAGTCTGGATAACCAATTTAATGCATTCTAGGTAAAAAAATAGGCTACTTAACAACATGAGCTCAGATTAAAAAGCCGCTAAATGCCACCTCCATCAAAAAATGAGATGGCATGTATTCTTTCATTAAATACTTTCACTTCAATTTTGCTTAAAGAGCACCTATTTCATTGCTTCCTGAAAACACACAAATTTTCTACAAAACTGTCCTGGATTGGCCAGCTAACCTGTACGTTGTGATTGGGCTGAATACCTCTGACGTCAGCCGAAAATGTGACGCTCCTTACCATGTTTGAAAGATTCCGTCACAATTCAATGCTAACAGGAGTTAACTTACAGGCTGTGAGTCCGAAGCGGGAGGAATAATGATAATGTCAGTCTTCTCTATGCCACCAATCCCTGGAAATAAACTGTTGCTTACAATCCATGTGTTGTTGTAGTCCAAGAAAAGAGATTTAAAGGACAAGTTCGGTATTTTGCACTTAAAGCCCTGTTTTCAGATTGTTTATGATGAAATAGAACTGTTTTGACTGAACTTTGGACATATGCTGCTGGCCCGAGAATTTTCGGTTTCTGTGGAACAATCCTTCCTAAAATGCATTAAACTTTCGTTTACAAAGACGTGAAACTCAGCGAGTGGTCAGGGGTGTTCACTGATATGCTCACACAAAAATTGCAGCAAAAGATGCTTTCCAACAGGTTTTATCGTAGTTTTTGTCCAACTCCATTGACTTGTATTAGATGTGCTATGAGGTACGGTATTACTCCAGCGCCGGAGACGGAGTTGTTTGTATTCTTGCAATTGGCAAAGGTGGATTATCGCCACCAACTGGGCTGGAGTGTATATTACTCAAGCTCTCAACGGAAGAATGTACGGGTGTAAGGCGTTTGGAAAAATAGGTCCACAAGTTAAGAACGAATAGTAAAACACTGGTTGGAAAGCATTTTTGTGTGAGCACATCATTGAACACCCCTATATATTCTAATATACAATGCACATAATTAAACCTCTATCCCTTGTGCTGTCTTGTACATGAATTTGGTACCATGGTATGATGTAAATAAACCAAGTACACACTTCTATGTTTCTGTCATCTCTCCACCTTTGTTGATCCTAGTAATTCTATGGGGCTGGCATCTTGCTGACAGTTAAGAAATTACTATAGTAAACAAAACAAAAAATGCCAGAAAATTCCTGTCTGAATGCACAGATCCAATTTGATCACCTGCAAACAACAGTATGGACCAATAGGCCTACAGAACATGTATGAAAAAAAATTAGAACAGTTTGCAGCCCAGATCTCAGTACAGTGTTATAATACCTCCTGGCTACAAATTATGCAAAAATCAACTATTCTTACGGTAAGGCCGCTTTATAAAAAAAAAGAGTAGATACAAAAATAGTTGTTGTGCTATTTACTGGAATAAGAAAAGTTATATTTCTGCAACAAGAAATAGTCACAGTGGAGCCATTTAAGAAGCCATTTATGCAGATAAATCCAGATAATTTCAAAAAGGCTTACACACATTTTCTCATAAATGCACGGTGCAGTAGTGTAAAAAATTATTAGACACAGAACGGAATAGAATAAAATGTAACAAATTAAAATACAACTGAGAGAATAGAATAAAATAGGATAGAGAAATTTTAAAAGAATTAGACAAAATAAAACAATACATAACAAAAGAGAGCAGAATAGAGCTGCTGAAGCTGAAACTGAGCTGTGTATGTGTGTGTCAGGGAGATGTGGGGGCAAGATGTCTTCAGACACCAGGTGAATGAAACGCGAGGGCGTCCGATCAACAGAAGGAATGCAGAGATAACAGGCTCCTGTTGTTATTACTGTACATTATTGGTACGTGCCACATTGGCACAAAGCAGAATAAATGCAACAAAAAGCACTGTGTACAGCAGCACAGAACTATCACCCGCCAAGTCGCACTATATTTCTGTGACAAAACTGCTCTGGTGTTCTGTATCGTACGCAAGGCGATTTGACCACACAAGCTGTAAATGGAAGTTTAAAGCGTGTCACGGCTAAAAAACTGTGCATTTGATGCCGAGATATCAGTCTGAAAAATACACTGAGATCTAAGTGGATGCTAAGCGGCTTCTGGCACTGTGATGTTAGTGGGTGTGGGAGAGAGCAAGCTAATGGATGACATTAGTTTTGAGTCTGAGACACTAATGCACAATGTGTCAGATTAAGGAGATATTTATCAACACAGGTGGCTGATGGTGGACAGGCATACACAGATAGATCTCCTATTAGACACTTATAGTGAACGTTATGCATTGTGTTCTGTGACATTAGAACATTGGCCCCCTACGATTTCAGACTTTAGCTTATTTTACTGTTTCTCTGTTATGCCAAATCAGTACTTTCTCTATAGGAGATGATGTTCGTAAAATAGTATTTACAGATTGAATGTACAGACAGGAAGTTGTCAACGTTTTACTATGATGGTCAAATTAAGTGTGTATAGTAGAGATGGGCGATAGAGCTAAAATGTTTATCATCGATCTGGTCCAAGCTTCTTAATCCTTTATTTATTCATCAATTTAATACCTTGTAAAGGGTGATTTTGTAAGGATAAAATCATATTTTCCTTCATCTCAAAATATTTCACTTGCTTTCACTGATCAGTAGCCTACTGTAGCTAACACACTAATCTGCAAAGCGGTTATGAGACTCTGTGAACGATCCAATCACACATGAGCTCAAAGACATAAAAAACAATATTGACTCGCTTACAACAAAAGTGGGAGGGTTTGGGGCGCACAGTCCTGCGCCCCAGGGCGGATCTGAAACCAGCCAATTAGAGCTCAGCCTCAGGTCATATGTTACCCTTTTTACTAACCTTTCGTCACCATAATGTTTGATTCCTGCCTTTGTTTCTTGTTGTTTGTTCTAAACTGTGTTTGCAATGGTGGATTGGCTACTTTTCTTCACCTACATTTTTTAATGTAGCTACTTTAAATGTTGGCCTGGTAGAGTAATAATTTGAATAAGAAATCATTTGTATTGCATATGTGTCGAACACTGCCATCCGTGTGTAGCTGCAGTGAGTATACTTTGAAAGCTGCGCTGATGCGTGTGTGCGCGAGAAAAGCAGTATATATGGCCAACAAGTATGCACAGCTAACACACAACATTGTTCCGATGCTGGTCAGACGCAAAAAACAAAGAACTGACGAGCTAACATTTCCTTTTATTATTGACAATCTCCTCAGCCACAGTACTCATTTTACACATTTTTGTGCCTACATGGCGATGACGCAACCGAACCCCAAAGCAACACTTGTTATTGGCTAATTTTATCTAAAAAATTTTAAAATCAATATTGAACATTAAAATCAATCACGAGGCTGTCATTTTTGTTGTTTATATACGGATTTAAAATTACATTCATTTTATAGGATAATGCAGTTGTTGTGCAAAATGCATTAATGACACAATTAAACAAGTCATTTATTAAAACTGAAATAATAAAACATGGCTTTTCATATGTAAATATGATACCAATATGTCATTATTCCAATTAAATAGTATTTGATATGAAAGTTATTCAACACTTTTATTTTGGAGGTTTTTGCATGAAAGCATGTGTGTTCAGATTGTTAGCAATGTAAGTGCCATGGAAAAGACTAAAAGCTCTATAATATTTTGTTTGATGTCTGTGTATGCACAAATTTCTGTGAGCTCTGTACACTGTGCCCCCCCCCAAAAAAAAATGGTGCATGACGTCCCTGGTCATATGTGCTTTATACAAAAGAACATCCCACACGGTCATCTCCTTTTTATGTAGGTTAAAGCGTATCTAGTGAGGACACGCTAAAAAGTGTGTGATTACGTTAATGGGAGATATCATGTTAGCCAGCGCTTAACTGGACTCGAGAGGCAATATGACAATGGCTATTTTACGAATCATATCTTTTTAGCATAACAACATACTGTCATACACATAACTGCAGTTGCTTTTATCTGGTAAATTGCAGGCAAGAACTCGCGGCTATACAAATGTTTGGAAATGATGACATTTGAGAGTATGACGAGTTATTCGACTTTCAACTCCCTGCGCTAAATAAAAATCCTCAAGTTTGGTTCATTTGCCTGTGCTATTACAGTAAACATCAGCAAAAGACATTACGCTTTGTTCATTTTTAATTGTACAATGGGGTGACATAAAACATCATTTACATCTGAATGCGCCAGCACGGTTCTGATCGCACTGCTAAATGTTTTGACTGAATGTCTAGATCTTGCCAAGAAGCATGTCAACGTACAGCCACAGTTATTACAAGGACAGTTAGATCTCCAAAACCTGAATCCATTGTTGTGTCTCATTATCATTCTGACTAAATAATGGCATGATAAGTCTGATCTGCAGTGAAGCCCTCTCACGCATGAATAACACGCTAGTTTATAACAGCCGTCTCCCCCTGCTGAGGACTCGTGGTGGGGGAGCGGCTGCGCTTCAGAAAAAGATATCAGAAACCAAGAAGATATCAGTTGGCTGTTATTCATATCTGAAACCAAGACGGTACCAAAGAAGCTGACAAAGCTGTCTATTTCTGAACTGTGTGGTGAGCTAGATGAGTCAAGATTGGCCAAAAAGACCTCATTCTTTCCATCAATTCATCTGCCTGTCTGTTTTTCCTTTATCTCTATTTTAGTTCACCACATAGAAATACATATACAGTATACACTAACAGTATGATAACTCGATGCACCTCAACTTATTTTCTTATTTATTATAAAATGTATTTTGACATAGTGTGCTGTTTGTTAAGACCTTGTTGCTTACATTACATTGATGGTGTGCTGTAGGATGTTTAGATTCAATAAGGCTAAATATTTTTGCTCCAATACATGTCCTTGATGAATAAAATAAGCAGACTGTATAAACTGATTTTTGTGTTTACTTGGCCTTTCTTTGGCTTATATTTTGTATTAAAGTATTATTTTTTCAAAGTATCTTTTGGCTGAAACCACACACACAATAATTGAGCAGATGGAATCTGGGCTAAACATTTCATATTTGAGAAAAATATTAACAGCAAATAAACGCATTAATAAACTAAATGTCATGATTTCTAACATATGGCATACAATGTTAACATCATCTGGCACATTTGCTGAACCTTTTCTGGCTTTAAAATAATGATGTAGAACAAAAAAAGCCATAGGAAAGAAACATTAAAAATTGAAAAGAATAAAAATTTATTCTGATTCCTGCATCGCTGAAATTTCCCCTTTAAAAATACAGTAGCCTGATATGTCTCTTATAAAGTTTCCAACAGATAACTTAAAATTAACAACTGTCTAAATCCTTATTTACACTTAATATGTCTGCGGTGCGTTACGGCTTCGACACAGCCACAAAAACCAATTGTGGCCACTCAATGCTTGCGTTTATACCAGTCGTGTCACAGCGCATTTCGGTCACAGAAGCGCTCTCTGCCACTTTGCTACAGATAGGTGCCTATAGTCTATTTTTAATGCATGCCATATCCAACCCACACTTCAAATACAAAATAAAAGCCAAAATAGACACCATGTGCAGAAATGGACGACCAGAGTTTCATCCTCAAGTTGAAAAATACAGACTTTTAAGGGACAGTTTCCCAGACAGGGTTTAGATTAATCCAGAACAAGGCCTTAGTTATATTAGGACATTTAAGTAGTTTTTACTAGGGATGCACCGAATATTCGGCCACCAAAAATTTTCTCGAAAATGGCCCAAAAGAGCATTTTCGGTTTTCGTCTGAAAGACTCTTATCACCGAAACAATACAGCCGAAATGTTGTGATGACGCAAACAGAAACTGCGACCTGAACGTGCTTGTCTGAAGCAACATGTCTGTGGTGTGGATGTATTTAACCGCAAAAAGGCGCTAAAGTGAGCAGCTTTTTGTATGCACAGAGGCACATGCGGTATGCCCTTCAAAGATCAGAACTCTTGATGTGTAAACTTTAGAGAGAGTTGCGCTAACGTGTCTCATACTGTATTCCATTAACATACATTTGGCGAATAAAGCAATAAAAAACAACGTAATGTTTTTATGTGAAGCGACTGTTGCGCCATTTTGGATTTACCCTTGGACTCTGTGTGCGCGGCGCGCGTGTTTAAGTGCCCCTTAATAGTGCACACACGAGAGAGACGCGTTTCAAAAAACAAGCGAACATAAAATCTTTCTGTTATTGACAGGGCTCATATAAACAAAATGATCTCCACAGTATTCTTTTTCTAATAAAAACATTTGTTTATGTCTTAAGTGTATGTATAGATTACATTCAGTAACAAGTCTGTGCTTATTTGTTCTTAAAGAGACAGTAACCTCAATTAACCTACTTAAGTCTGTGTCATTAATGTTAATCAAACAACCAAAGACAAAAGAGAAAATCACTTCTGTAGCTCTAAAAAATAATAATATATTTAATTTATAC
Source organism: Misgurnus anguillicaudatus (assembly GCF_027580225.2). Lineage (NCBI taxonomy): Eukaryota > Metazoa > Chordata > Actinopteri > Cypriniformes > Cobitidae > Misgurnus > Misgurnus anguillicaudatus. The sequence continues at coordinate 15,956,071 of NC_073352.2, read as the reverse complement.
AATAAAGACAGTGTTATGATTTATTTAATTTGATTTCTGTACCTAATGCTAATTTCAGACCTTATTAAAGGTGGAGTGCACAATGTTTGAAAAACGCTTTGGAAAAGGGAGTCAGGCCAACTAATAAAACACACTTGTAGCCAATCAGCAGTAAGGGGCGTGTCTACAAACCGGCATCTTTGATGGGGTTGCTTATGTGTGGGGCGGGTCTTTCAAAAGAAGGTCCAGATTCTATTGGGGTAGGGGCGTGTATGTTTAGGTGATTTCAAATGTCAACATTGGCTTTCAAACATTGTGCACTTTTCCCACCCCCTTTTTAATGATCCGAAAAAGAATCTGATCCGTGGTTTAAAAACAGTAATGTGATCCGAACCATGAGTTTTGTGATCTGTCACACGCCTAGTAAAGTTAGTACACAGTGATAGCCATAAATGCAATGTACTTATAATTGGCATAATAATTTATTTCGGTGTTTCGGTTTTCGGCCTTGGTTTCCTTTTTTTTTGGTTTTCTGTTTCGACATACCTTACAAAAAAACAATACTGGCGTGCATCTTAAGACAAAATATTGGCACTAATGTATGTTAAGATATGTTAGTGCAAGGTGTTTTAAATTAACATGCATTTTAGTCTGGGACTAGGATAAACTCTGTAATAAACACAGTTAAACCAGACAACCATTTAGCCAATGTAATCATGGTAAAACAAAAATAAAAAAGCCAAAAAAATTAAGAAAAACCATGTTGGACGGGCAAATCTTGTGATTTCACGAATCTAGCAGCTTTGCGTAGAAATGCTCCTTTTATGAGTTGGCACTGCGTAGAGGATGGAACAAAACATTGCAGGAACCCTAATGCGCTGCAGATGTGCGCATTGTAAATAAGAGATAACTGAAACTGTATTTTTATCCGAGTCCAAGTTGATATGTAAAGCAAGCTTAACTGAGAGCTCCTTTAAATATTGAGCTATGAAAGAGCAACCCAATAAAATTTTCTGCTGGGTGCAGCTTTTTCATCTCATTTAAACATCTTAACATTTGATTTATATTTTTCTGCTTCTTTAGGCATTTTGAGTGCTCTCTCCTATGTGCTAATGCACTCTTACTTTATCTCAGCCATAACTAATGTGTGCAGGGAGATTTCTTCCAAAAAAGAAAGATTTTATAAAAACAGATAAACACAGAATCAAAAATGAGAAGTCAAGGACAAAAATGGCTGTGCATATCAATGTATCTCATTCAAATTCAAGCTCAGCTCACACTTATTTGCCAAATTGTAGTGATTCTACTGTAGATATAAGATTTCTGCAGGGAAAGAAAGTGTCGCTTCCTGCTGTCTCACTCGGAGCGGAGACTAGCATGACTGTTGCGGGAACAGAAGCGATTCTCTCCAATTACCCAAATTCCCCAGCGATGAACATGAGGGAGGGCCTTAACTCCGGGCTGATCTGACAGCCACTCAGCAGGTGACAGAGTCAGCCGTGGAGAACGTGGCCGTGCAGCTCTCCATCACTTCTCTGCAGACCTGTGGCTCTAGGCTTAACCACCATTGCTCATGCGTAAATGACAAAAAGCACAAAGAAAGAAAAACTGTGCTTCACACGACGCTTGCTGCTTGCTCAGGCAAGGACATGGTTGACAAGGCAGACCCAGCCCAAAACAAAGTGTGGTTTACAATTGTTTTGAAAGCTTCTTGCTTAAACCAGCCTAAGCTGGTATCTTAGCCTGGACTGTTTGCTGGTTTTAGTGGGGTTGTACTCACTACAACCAGCAAAGGCTAAATAGGGTGAAAGATTGTATTAAAAAAACATCCCATCACCTTTTTATTCCATTTCGATATAGATTCTCTGCTGCAACCACACCTCCACCAGTCGGCCTTGCAAGATCGAAGAAATCTGCTAGAGCCCCAGACTAATAAACAGTACCACAGCCCAGAACTACTAGGTACAGCTCTACCCTACAGCTTTACAGCTATACTTTTAATAAGTCTCCTGGCTGTAAATAGGTAGGGTAAACATAGACTGCACATAGTAGCTGTTGATACTGTGTTGCTTTTGTAATGTATTACTTGTCTGAAGGGTATGACACAATCTGACTCATCACTTTTACATGTCAGGGCATTCCTAGAGCTGATCCCAGAGTATGACCTTGGTTCTGACCATCTGTCAATACACAAGAAAACCCCTGACATATGAAGGCGATGAGTCACATTATTTATGTTTCAACATTCTGGTTGACGTGTGCATTTGTCAGGATAGGGAGCTGAGAAGAAGATTTCACACTTATAATATAAGTAGCCTACATAATGGGGCGGTGTCACAGACATGGTTTAGATTAATCCAGGAATAGGCCTTAGTTATATTGGGACATTTAAGTGGTTTTAACAAACAAACCTTACAAAAAAAAACAAGACTAGTGTGCATATATTGAGACAAAATATATATGTTAAAGCAACACTATGTAGTTTCCATGTAAAAATGACTTACAGCTCCCCCATGTGGTTGAAAAGCGCAACAGTGCCTGGTATCAGACACTCTTCTGCAGGTAGGGGAGGGGCGGTGCTGTGTGCTCTACCCTCCACCGCCACTTTCAGAGTGTGCTTGTAGCAGCTAGGAGGCTGCTCAGGTTGCAGCAACAGTACAATTTGTCCAGTTAAAAGTTGTTCTATCACTGAAATCATTTTAGAAACATTATAAAAAAAACTACATAGTGTTGCTTTAACTCTTTCCCCAACAGCCTTTTAAAAAAAGTTGCCAGCCAACGCCAGCATATTTTTATGATTTTCACAAAAGTTTGATGCCTTCCAGAAATTGTCCTTCTTTAAATATATGAACAGACCCTCTGCTTTCAAAAAAGTTTCATCCTACATTAATTTGTTCTCTTTTTTATCACCTCTCAAACATGGGTTGGTTTCTTCAAAAATACAAAATTTGGGGGCAAAAAGCTGAGATAATTGCGTTTTTGTGAAGGACTTTTGATAGAGATCTGATTTTGAGCGATGATCAAAACATACACAGAGTTTGAACTGTTTGACATAAGGGGTTGCTTCCTGGCTTTATAAGTTGGGTAAGAGCGCCATCTGGTGGATAATAGGGGAAACATGGATTGCCAGACAAACTTGTCATTGGCAGGGAAGCGCTTTCTCTTATTGGACGAGTTAACATGTCAATGGCAGGAAAAGAGTTAAGATATGTCAGTGCAATGTTTTTTTTTATTAAGGCACCATAAACATGCATTTTAGTCTGGAACTAGTATGAGCCCTGTCCCTGCCCCATAGTGTTTTCCATCCCCATGCCAAACTGTTCTCATTGTGTAACCGTTAAATTCCGTGCCTATTCCTTAACTACAGTTAGTTTAACCTTCGACTGTGGATCTGATAATAGCGTCCTTTGGAATGTAGTACAAATGCATCAATCATTGCCCTGGTAACACATTAGTTCACAGATGGTATGCAAGTAAATAGTGGCCGCATGGGGATAATCTTTTTTGGTTGCTTTTAGGACTTTTTACATGATCGGTTTATTTCACCTAAATAATGTGCATTACCAATTAGAGGGAAACTTGTAGCCAGGCAACACACGCGTGACCAATCCTGTGGCGTGGCGACGTCACAACACGCATGCCTTCAGCACAATTTAGTACGTTGGACAACCATTCTGAAAATTACATGCTGAGAAACATTTACAAACGTGCCGTGTCAAACCAGACTTAACTTTAACCACTCTTTACCGTTCTTAGGGGGCGTGTAGACCAACCACGGCAGAAAACGCAGTGGGCGCTTACAAGCATTTCTTTAGCTGAGCGCTTTGGTTGCTATGATACTTCTTTTCTGTTAAACAGTCATGGTACGATTCTGATTATCAGTCATGGTTGTATTTGTCACGCCCCTCCTCCACTGTGATTGGATGGCTGAGTGAAAAGTGACATTGACAAGCTAAGCGTTTCCCCCAAAGTTTACCATTTTTCAACTCTGGGCGCCCAGCACAGAAAAAACAGTGAGCACCGGCCCTCAGCATGGACAAAACCACAGCTGCTGACTATTTAGAAAAGTGCCCCGCTTTGATTGAAAAAAATCGAAAACATACACCATCCGCAGGCAAAACCACCTTGGTGTGCACACCCCTTTAGAATGTCTTGGCAAAATGCTAATTGACCAGATTCAGCGAGATTTTCAAACATTTTCGTCAGCCAAACCCCCTTCACCTAAATTATTTACCCCTTGAAATTAAGTACCCCCTGAGATTTGAAGTAAATATTTCACTAATTGAATAGCTCATTTGCATGTTTAACTTTAAAATCGTTTATTTTGTCATTAGTATTTACATAGTTGTTATTATTATTACCCATTATTAGACCTTTGTCTGGTAATTTTCTTTTATTGGTACATAAAACCAATTGGTATCTGTCTTTGCATGAGATCTCAGTTTTTGATATATTGAAGTGGTCACATGACGTGCAGATTAATGACATGCATATGACATTTTATGATTTAAGTATAGTTAAAAAAGAATTATATTAACTCACAATCTCCCTGCAATTCATCCCCGAACCACCAGGGGTTTACGAACCTTGAGATGTATGTTGTGCCTTTATATCATATGAAGAGTTTGGTTCCAAAACGTAATAAACGCCATTTTTGAAAAAAATGAGTTACTGCTAGAATCAGTATTATATCAGGTCAGTATTAAAAAGTAAATTCTTAATTTAACGAAAAATCCAATATACCCCGTGTTATTATTTCATCTTTTCTCCCTTTTTTCCCAAAATGCAATAAACGCCACTCTCCCTTTTCTACAGAATGCCATAAATCCACTCCACAGATTGCAGCGCACCATTCCACACAATGTAAACAAACAATGGCGGCGCGCTGAGTACACGGAATCCTTGTTTTCCTCAATCTACTTTGTACTTCGTGATCAACAAACAAACAAAAACAAAATAATACTTTAAAGGCAGAGTCCACGATGTTTGAAAAACGCTTTGGAAAAGGAGACGGGCCGACTACCAAAACACACTTATAGCCAATCAAATCAAATAAAATGCCGGGTTGCGTATGTGTGGGGCGGGTCTATCAACAGAAGGTCCAGATTCTATTGGGGTAGGGGCATGTTTGTTTAGGTGATTTCAAATATCAACATTGGCATTCAAACATCATGGACTCCACCTTTAATAGCATTGATAAACCTGTGATGGTTTTCTGTGACGGAAAAGAAACGTAAGCCATCAACATCTAGAGGCACTTGGGAGACGGGTGCTTGTTTCTGTCATGATAACACATTGACCTCAGGGGATCTTATGAAAAACTTTCCATAATTTTACTCAAAGTCAACGAAAATCGAGCAGGACCAAAACATTTTACAGCTGATCGCTGTGAAAAACGTTAAGCGACGAAGTCAAGTATAACCGCAGCAATGACAGTGATCTTAATATGACAAAGTGTGTGTTTTGATTAATGACATTAATGTTTATATTTTTAATTAGTGTGTACAACTAGTCAACTATATGAATATAACATGCCAAAGATGCACATAGGCGACTGATTCAATAGATTTATAGCATTTTTAATAACAACTTAATCCGGAAAAAATAATCCGTTTTTATAATAAATCTTTGAAAATCAATTTATGGATTTGAATTTTTTATGTTTTTATAACCTAAAGATGCTATGTGAAAGTTTGTAACAGAAAATAGTTGTTTTCATCGTGTCACTTTATTGGTATAGAAAACAAGTTTTTACCAAAATTTGTCAAAATGGATTTATTGCGTTTGGAACCAAACTCTTCATATATTTCACAACAAGTGTCATCTATGCAAACTGTTGAAGTGATCACTAGCAAATTGTATTTACTTTGTTGGATCAGTGTATATTAGCCTTAAAGGTTTATAATCTAGCTAGAGCTGTGAAAAAGTTAAGACTTACAACATAAGCAATGTCCAAAGCCCTGACCTTAAACTGAGTATACACTTGAGAAGGCAAAATGCCAGCGTGTAGCTAATGTAGGGCAGAAGAGAAGTGCACACACGCACACAGCTCATGGTGTTGACCACTGAACAGTGCAGCTAAGCTCAGGTTACATTCACATTAACCCTTACATCTTTACATGCTGTCTCATACAAAAACATTGAAAAAGCACAAGGATTTGAACTCTTGACCCTTATGACTTTACAACCAAGTCACGGGTCAAGAAATGCAGAAGAGTGCAGGACTCATCGCTTCTACCAGGGCAAAAGAAAGGTCTTATTTTCACCTCCCCTAAAATATTAATTTAAAGCTAAAAAAAGAAAACTTTTAATACAGATGAAACTGAACCCGATTGCATTGGTGTCCCCAATTTCTTTCCTCGTGCATTTCTCTCTGTCCGTTGTCTTTTTTCTTTCCTCATGAATAATGAAGAGAAAATATCCAGCTTGTCCCTGCAGAAGAACACTGGGCTCTCCGGTGTTGATCAAATACAGCCTGTTAAATAATTGAAGGGAGCCTTTGTCATGCAAATAAAGAGCCAGAGGACTGAAGAGCATCACGGCTGGGTCACGTTTGTTTGTTTCTAAATGTATTTTATTTCGTTTTATTCTGCCCAACTGAGCTCATAAAACCCTTACGAACCCAAGGCAACACGTCTGATTTCATTCGCTTCTGGTGATGTAAAACTTGAAGGGTGGAATTCATGCCGTGATCACCAGGTGATCCCCTGCTTTCGATGCAGATTAAGGTCGGCAGAGTCTTCAACCACACTACTCAGAGGACGTATACTCAACAACTACCGCAACACTCCGAAGAACTCCAAGTAAAGTTGAGGGCACTCCGGCTTTAGGCGGGGCAGATGCTCATCAGAGAGTGAGTGAACATGAGCTAACACAAGCAGGGCAATTATACCAGCAGATAAAAGCTCATTACACAATCAATGAGCTGCTTTGTTTCAGGGCCCTATTATACCCTGTTATCCTCCACTGGAAGCTCTCTCTTTCCCCATCCTTTTTCTTCTTTGTCCCTGGTGATTTTGGATGAATGATAAATAGCTTAAATGAAATAGCGGAGTCGAAACAGAAAGCAACAACACGATACACGTCGGAACAAAAGGCTTCCACAAACACGGCTACGTTGACAGATTGGATCGAACCGGCTCTTAGGAAAAGAAAAAAAACATGGGAAATTTGTGGCTGTACATCAATCTTTCTCCCAAACACACACACACAAACACGCACGGACTATAAAAACGAAGCATACGGATAAAGTGTCATTGAAATGGAACAGAAGGTCATTAAGTCGTGATTGTGCAAAAACAGGATTAGAAAGATACAAACTACTAGACAATTGCTAAACATAGCAAGCCTTCATCATGATAGTTGGCAGGTTTGCCTCTTATAGTTTTAAATTATTATTGGTATCATCATCATAGTTTCATATTAACATGCACATTGTGTGCTTTTCCTCGCATGAGAGGGTTTGTGGGCTTCACTTTGCCCGAGAGAGCTTGTAATGCGTGCATATTGGACACTTGCTTATACTTGAATGCGTGCGGCATGGACTCCTCTCGCAACCGAGTTTAAATACGCACAGCTCCGACATTTTCTTGCATTAGAGAGGTTGTTAGGCGCACAAGGATTTAAAACCAGCGAGTGTGTTGTTCCTGCTCCCTGGCACACAGGAAGTTTCAGAGCGCTTGGGTTTTAATGATGTGCTCGGATTAATGGCATCAGTTTTAAGAAGGTTGCAGTCGTGACAGTGTTGCCTTTAGGGTAAATCAGCGTCTTTTTTGATCTCACCGGCTGATGATAGTACGATCTCACAATAGGGAATAAACAACCGCATTTTTCAATGCATTCAAAGGGGATGCCATCCATGAAGACACAACGAGAGTTCAGTTCAGCGGTGGCATTTCCAAAAAAATGGCCTGTGTGGAGAAGCCCTTGAATTGCACTAATACAGAGGCCCGCTTGTGGCTTCATTCCTGGAATGAGTTCTCCGATTACAAACAGTTACAGTAAATAACTCAGCTTGGCAAAAGATACACACACAGGCGCACAATTACAAGTCCTCACAAAGTAAAGCACGTTTGGCGCGCGCACACAGAGGCCATTAATCTTCATGAACAGATAAAACAAGCAAAATCACATTATAAAGCAAAGAGCCTGCATTAACATCTGCTTAAAAAAAATATATACACAAACGCATGCACCCACAACCCATTCAAACAGAACATCCTCTGATCTTGGTACACCATGAAAACATAATGTGTTTAAATGATTATGGTCGAAAAGTATATCATCTAAACACAGTCCCTGTCTAAATTTGATTACACTAATTGTGAGGATTACAACAATTAACACTCGGAAAGCGGCAAATATAAATCGAAATTGGTTTGACAATCACATAATGTTACGTTACTAGCTATTTGGTTTCCATAATAGGCTTTTAAATAATACACAGCGAAAGGGATTATAATATCAGTGGCAGGGTCAAATCCAAATTAACTAAAGAAAAATCATTACACAAATCATTGTATAAAGAACTTGCATTTTATGAATCACTGAGGACCACAATTTCAGCTAAAAAATGTTTACCATTCTACCGAAGAAACTGTCACCTACATTTTGGATGGCCTAAGGGTGAGTAAATTAACAGTATTCTTTATTAGTATTGGGTATACTTACCATTTAAAGGTCACCTATGGTAATTTTTTAAGATGTAATATTAGTCTCAGGTGTCCCTAGAATGTGCCTGTGAAGTTTTAGATCCAAATACCCATTAGATCATGTATTATACCATGTTGAAAAGGCCCATATCTGGATGTTATATCTCGTCGCTGCCCGATGAAATTCATGTACGTCCAAAACGGTTACTTTTCAGGAAGTGAAAAAAACACCGTATTTCAAAAGCAGTTGAATGTAGCGTTGTCATACTTGGTACGGCATCTTTACATGTAACCATATTCCTGCCAGTGTAATGATTAGGGGTAGAGCTGTGCTGATTAATTGTGCAAATGCGCGTTTTCTCAATGAATGAATTTGAAAGAATTACGGTGAAACGCCGCCACATCCAAAAGCCAGAGGGCGCTCTCGTGTAGAAACGCCATTTTTGCCAAAGAAGAAGCAGCATACCAAACACTATTCTAGGAAATGTCTAAAGGGATATTTATATCGCTGTTCTTCAGATTGTTTCAGGTATTTTCATGATAGTAAAAATATTTAGAATTATTGTGTTTGACGAGTGTTGCTTTTTTAAATGCACGTTATAAACGACTCAAACTCATAGTGATTTTAGATTGATATAGACTTCCTACTGATCACAGAGCCGTAGTACACGCACAAGCTGTGCATGAAACACAGAATCGGAGCCTGGCGATACACTATCGATTTCAAGCAGGTCTTTTTAATGGGGAACGCGATGTATCGGCACAGCCCTAATTAGGGGTGGCACGGTTCATGAAAAAAATCCGAACCGTTCGGTTCGCTTGTCTCGGTTCGGAGCGCGTGTGCGTCGGACGGTTCAACGGTTCATGGCATGGGCAATGTAGCCTCATGCCCTGTATGTGACCTCAGATAGCGTATTTCCCTTTCGCGCGAAAGAAGAGGTGACTGGTTTGGAGTGTAAGTACTGCCGGTTTATGTGCCGTGTAGAAATGCCAAGTGGGAGAGAAAAGGATGTCTTCCCGGAGTTTGAGGATGCGCCAGCGTCGTATAAGTTTGGTGTGTGGAAACATTTTTATGTCATGTTACCTATGATGACAGCGGAAATAAAACAATAGATAGAACTGCAGTCTATGGGTTGAATGTGTTCGAACACCCACAGGAGACCGCCTTCTCTCCGACCATTTATCTAATCTGAGGTACTGAACACGATGTTTTACGTCTTTTTGTAAAAACCTGACCTGTGCAAAGTGACATCAGTTTGCTCAGAAAATGGCAAAACCTTGTCCAATGAGGTTTTATGGGGATTTCAAGCAAAGTAGTTGGCAGATTTTTATCAGTACAGGGTGGTTGTGTACACACACGGTGAAACACAACTATGTTTAAACAACATAAAAAGTGAATTTCTCATATTAGGTGACCTTTTATGTAATAATAAAGCAAAAAAGCTATAAGCCACAATGCATAACAGGTAATTCAAACCTGATAATTTAACCAGCACTTTGTGACAGCAAACCCGTTCACAAACAGCTTAACCCCAATAGAAGAATACCCTCGCCCCCACCTGTCCCTTCGTTCTGACCCCTCTTTCCATTTCATAAGACCTATGTTTATGACACTTCATACAAACTTTTCTTCTGCCGTATGGCAGTGGTGTGAGCAGCCGGTGGGGATTCTTGCTCTGAGAGGCATCCATTAGTTACACTCCTGTTAGAGTCTGTGGGCTTTTTAAGGGTCATGGGTTCTATCTCCCTCTGAGTGACAGCGTACCTAGAGAGCAGACCGAGTACAGCGCCGTCTCGTCACTCAACTAGAAATAAACAAACATCTACAGCTTCCGCTACAGGCAGTAAGGGATTCGAGGAATGATGGAAATATTACACAGAGTGAGGTAAGACACTTATGGCTAAGTGATGTTGGCTTGATGAGACGAGGTCTTTTACTGTGCTCGTGGGCCCTTGGGTACACAAACAAACAGACCGTCTAACAGCTTCCTGTTTATGATGTGGATCATCCTTGTGGCTGCGAGATGTGGCATATGCCTTCATGTTAATGTGGTACAGATGTGGTGTTTATTGACTCTAAAACCACACAAGGATCAAAATGGGTTTTATCTTACTCAAGAGTTTGAAGTAGGCACGTCAGGGAAGTACAAAGATGATGCTAAAATGTAAAGCAAAAAGAATAAATGAATAGTTTAGATGCAAAACCCTCTAAGTGTATCTGATATGTTGTCTTGTAAGTGAGCATTTATCAGGTTCTTATGTTTAGGTTCAGTAATTTCACTTTAATGGCAATGAATTGATTAGTAGTCGGTAATTGAAATTCAAAACTTTCACAAATGTCACTTTTAGTGGCATATAACTGTCTTTCACTGTAAAGCGAAAATATTTGATGAATATAATAATATGTGCATTCGGTTAATATCATTATCTCATTTTTGACGAAAATGACGGAGGTTAGCAGCTGCATCTTAGCACTCTCATTTGTTACCATTTCACTTTCTGAATGACATTCTGATATTGTTTCAAGCCTTGTTTACATCGAGGAGCTTTCTGGATTTTGTTTTGATGCCATTTTACAAAAGACATTTAGGGTTGTAACCTCTGCCTAAAAATACTTTCCACAGTACCAATAAACAACTCTGAATACTCTGTTGAGTCTGGCCTATTTTAAGCAACTTATTATTAGTATAAAGGGCTGGAAAAAATAGCTTTAGTTTGAAGACAACACAAACCTGCATAACTAACAGTTCATTAAACTTACAGTCTAATCAAAACAACTGTAAAACTAAAAGCGAACAAATAATTTTAAATAATTTAACATTTAAATAATTCATAAAAATTTGTTCTTTTACTTATGGTAAAAAACTTTAAAAATAAATAGATAAATAAAGACTAAATGGCGTGTTTTTTTTGCTGAAAATGATTGGGGTATCAAATCATATGGGTTTGGATTCACACTAAGGTGTAAACCACAGAATTTTCATTTTTGGGTGAACTATTTTCTAAGGATTATTTCAAAGGGTTTTTTTTTTTGTTGAGAAAAGTGACAGGAAACAACTGGAGGTAAATGGTATTTCAGAACTGAGAAATGACTCAAAAGCCACCTTTTCACTGTACACGACAAACGACGGGCGTTAAACCAGAAGTCATTCGTTTCCAATGAAGATTCCCAAAGGGGCTGCAAAGAGTACCAACTATCTGCGGATGCGTCATTGTTGGATCCAATTTGAACTTTGGATGCGTAAAAAAGTGACTTGTGCGACTCCACCACATGCGTCACGCCGACCGGAAGTATTTCAGTTCAATCAAAACACATGATGTGAGGTGAAAATTATTAATCCTTTTTGTTTAACTTTATTAGTTACACCTTTAAAAATAATTGACTACAGATAAGTACTAAACTATTCATCCAAAGAGCACCTATTGTCCGATTCACGTTTTAAAATTTCCTTTGGTGTGTATGTGTGTATTAGTACATGTTTATGATATGCAAAAGGTACATACCCCAAAGTAGATGATGACGCAAGTTATCGTCTCCAACGTAAATCTCTTTTTTTGGACTACAACAAACAGATTGTAGGCAACAGTTTACTTCCTGTGATTGGTGATGTAGACAAGACCGACATTATCATAATTCCGCTTCAGACTCACAGCCTTTAAATTAACTCCTGTTAGCAACCGAATCTTTCAAACATGGTAAGGAGCGTCACATTTCCTGCTGACGTCAAAGGTATTGAGGCCAATCACAACGTAGAGATTAGCTGGTCAATCAGGGGCACAGAGCTTTTCAAATCCATGCGTTTCAGGAAGAGAGTGAAATCTGGAGCTACAAAAATGTACGGTATGTGAAAATAATGTGTTTTTATCCATAAACCACGCGAACACATTGTATTATACCAAATACACTAAATAATATTGTTTTTTTACCAATGAAATAGGTGCTTTTTAATATTTTTATCTTGTCTCCATATGTTCTTTTCAATGTATATTTTCATATATGAGCTGTTTATTGTTTAATTCATTTGGATTTATTTATTTACTCCACTATGATGAATATTAGAATGAAGGCACTTGCGCTCAATGAGCTTCTCTGTTCCTTGTGTGCACGGATTTACAATTAAACTTAAATTTGATTATGACTGCCACTAGGGGCAAACTCAGAAAGTCGTGTCCGAATGTCGTATACAATGAAAAGGCAGCTAAAGAGGGTTTTAAATCAGCCTCACAGTGCAAACTGGTGAAGCATGTGCACTACATAACAGCCCATATCACTGAAAAAAAAAAACTATTTCATAATGTACTGATGAATCACATACAACAAGATCAAGGATGTTTATTATACAAAAGAATTTTGATTCCATCTTTAAATGGCCTATAAAGAACTCACATTACATTTCTTTCAATGCAAGATATTTCGCAATAAACCGCAAATTCTTCTCAAATCTACAGCCTTTGTCTGTCCATGAACTCACCAGACAAAGCAGCTGTGACAGACATCAACAGAGCAGAACGATTCAGTCTGTGATCTCATGTCAACTCAGAGAGCCGACAGTCCATTACCTATAGAAACAAATCAAAACCCCTCACTCAAAGTGATCAAAACATCTCACTGCTGCTCTCCATGCAGCCTTGTGTATCAGCATTTATAAAGCCATGTCCCAAAGGCACTGAAAGCTGGGCTGCCAAAGATTGCCTAGTGTAGGCTCTTTAATGTCCGCAATACTAACAAGGCTGGCTCGCCGCTACATGCAAGTAAGCCCACTCCTTTCACAAAGCAAAACATCTCCATTGCTTCTCCGGTGACCCGGCAGCACCAGGGGTCAGGCTACCCACGCTTCCTCTAATTGGGTTGATGGAGAGCGAGCACTGCCACGGGGCGCAGCCGGTAAATAAAAGACAAGCCACAGAGCCGAGGAGAGATCGACACAGCTTACGCTATGCTAATGCACCTTCTCCGTATCTCTAGGTCTTTATTTATACCAGTCTCACTCTCGCTCTCTCTCGTTCTGCCCTCTGCGAAGCCTCTAAAGAACTATTTAACCTGAAACATTTATAATTCATACAACATCAAAACACGTCTGCAAGTATGACATTTACAGAGAGCTTGTCAATATGTCTCCTCACCCCCGGAACTCCAATGTTGAGCAGTGTTTTGACTCAATTTAATTAAAAAAGTTGATTCGGATCATTTTGCAATGTCAGTCAACTGCTGTTTTTGAATGCTGAAGCTCTTTGACTTTTGGGACGTTGGATAAATTAGCATACACAATTTTAACCCTCAGTTAAAGGCCACGCTACTGGTGTTTGTTGAACAGTGAGCTGATCTTCACTGGTTCATTGAATGAAATGATATTCACGCTTGGATGGAGCATCGAGTTAGTATTGGGGGTAAAGTTTGCCTTGGCTCATTTTCAGGATATGCAGCACAAAAGATATTGCCAGTACGATTTAGCTAATAGCTTAGTACCTGACAAGTCTAAAATCTGACAGGTTGTTGGCATGTTACCGATACTTTCGAAAATAACTACAATTATTTTTTAATTTCCATCTAAACGGAGAACTGCATAGTTCTTCTCTAACTATTTTATTGTGGTTTATGTAATTGATCCAAAATCAATCCAAATTCTAGGGATCCATCGGCCCCAGATTGGTATCGGCTGACATCGGCATTAAATGACTTGATCAGTAATCACTAAATTTGCAGATCTTTCGGCAAATCTTTTGGTTTACTTTGTTATCTTATGGCTCCTGAATGAGACTGCAATTAGAGACCATTTTTACGCAGTGCGAGCATTTTTATAACCCTTTGCTCATTTGAGACATCCAGATTTGGATTTCTCTCTTTGCGTTTACAGAGATATGTGTATTTCTATGAGGACGCGATCCAGTCCTAACAGCGCGACACGTCTTCACATCCCTATCAAACAGCTTATACAACACACATTTATTGCGGACAATTGCCTCCTAACGCCGAAAGTTTATAATTGGCATGAGTTTTAACCCTTACGTGTTGTTGGGGCCATTTTTGGCCTTTTTTTGTTTTGTTTTTGTCTTAAAGGAACAGTATGTAGGATTGTGGCCAAAACTGGTATTGCAATCACAAAACTTGTGGCTAAAACTGGTACTGCAATCACACAGCTGGTGGCCAATACACAAAATGACAACATAAACATCAGTTGAGGGCTGCAACTCCACTTTTAAAATGACAATATCCTGGCTGGACCACTGTTGTCAGTGATATAAATATTTGAAATGAACATGATTTCTTAATTTCTAGTGACATACCAGGTCATTTTATGATTAATTGATATAAATATCTTACATACTGTTCCTTTAATTTGGCCACAACACTTTCTGTGTTTCAGCAAATGGAATGATTTTTAGTGACAAATTTTATATTTACACATATTTTAAGAAAATGCTTTGCAATTTTTCAAAAACTCAACAATATACCATGGGCAAATTTACTACCCTTTCGTGTTGTTAGTGGCCAAAAATGGCCACTAAATTAAACTGCTGTAAAAATGTATCAGATGTTTTTTTTTCCTAAATCTGTTAATCAACCTCAGAACTGATCATAACTACCAAATGTTTACAAAACTTCCATGATTTTAACTCTTTAATTGCCAAGTTTATAACTCGTTTCCCTGATTTGGGGAAAACCCAAACAAAATGACATATTTTCTATATAAAAAGTGATTGTGGACTGGATTTTCTTTGACCTTTTTTACAGTCTTGGGCATGTAAAAGATTAGTAAAAACATTGGCTTTGATGCATTTTTAGTTTTTGTACAGCCTCAGATTAATTTTTTTTCTTCCTCGTTTATTGTTTGTGGCCATTTTTGCTCCAATGACTTCCATTTTGCCCCATTGACTTCCATATAGTCCATATAACTCAATGTACAAACCAGAAATTAAGCTCTGTTTTTTGCACAGGCCTACTAAAGGGTCAATGGTGCCACATGGTGATCAACAGTAAAAATGACAAATTTTACCTCTTTGCAAAAGGAAAAACCACCAACAATCAAAAATACATGATAATAAGGTGTCATGGCTTTGCAATCAAAAAATGTCGTTATAATGGAAGTCAATGGGGCAAAAAATGGCCACAAACAATAAATGAGGGAGAAAAAAACTAAAATCTGATGCTGCACAAAAACTAAAAATGCATCAAAGCCAATGTTTTTACTAATCTTTGGCATGCCTAAGACTGTGAAAAAGGTGAAAAGATCCAGTCCACAATCACTTTTTATATTGAAAATCAGTCATTTTGTGTTTTTCCCCACTCAAATCAGTGACATCAATTATGAACTTGGCAATTAAAGAGTTAAATCATGACATTTTTTGTAAACATTTAGTATTTTTGATCAGCACTGAGATTGATTAACAGATTTATGCAAAAAGAAGTGAAAAAAATATTGATCTAATAAATTTTTACAACAAGAAAGGGTAGTGAATTGGAACAATGTACAAGTTTTTACAGTTTAAATTTTCATTTTTCTCAGAGCTGCTCTTGTCCACGTACACACGTGATGCGCGCACAAACAGCTGCCTGTCATCAGTGCACGCGAACAACGGGATCTCTCTCACGTCTTAAAGCTACAGTATCCTAATTCATCTCTCAAAAAACACTCTCTGCTCTTCACTGAAGAACTGTTGTACTTCATACCAATGCGTGTATATTTAATTCATACAGTTAAGGCAGTGAAGTGTTTTATTTTCATTACTTTTAACAAGCATAATCCTTTTTAAAGGCATATTAAATTTCTCTTTTCAGAAGAAATATTTGTTGTGCCTATTTATTTGATTCTCTAAAACAATAATATACCTAATTACTGCAAATAATATAACAAAGGCAACATCTGTGGTATTATTTTATCTAGAAAACATATTAACAGTGAGCTTGCATATCAGCTTGAAGAATCTGTATGGTATCAGCTGATCAGGAAGACGACAAATCGATACTCGGTATCGGCTGCAAAAATCCTGATCAGGGCATCGCTACCAAATTTTGCAGATGGGTTGCCACAAAACTAATTTCAAAGCCTCAGATTTACTTAAATTCTCATTTGATTTATTGTGATTAGATAAAGTTAAACTGTTAAATGTTGTAAATTGAATTAAGAAACTAATGCCTACCCTTCTAAAATACATTCCATCATTTACAATTATAATCTCAAGTATTTGTTCAGATAATTTTGCACCCTACAAAAGAAAATCATCCAAAGAAGACTTACAGTATTTGACAATGCCTGTCTAAAGAAGGTGTATACAGTATTCTCCATCAGTACTGCACCAGCAACCTCTGTTCAGGAAGGCATGCTTATATTTTATAGCCTGCAGTCCATTTCCTGCCCCAATGTGCTTGATGGTGTTCACTGGAGAGTCTGCCTGCAGGGAATGACAGCACTCTACTGAGTTACAGTTAAGATATACTGTACTGTCTTTGGCTACACCGTACCCACTGTCTCTCCATCATAACTCCGGCTTCAGAGAGAAAATAGCTTAAGAGCCACACAATCTATACAGTCCAGTTCACAGTAAATTTAAGAAGGAAAAAAGTTTCCTTTTCAAAAACAAGGTTACACAGTCGACTTTACTAACTGTCTATGCTTTATACCTGCTAACACTTTATTGTGATAATGCCGCAGCAGACATCCTTTTGACTATAAGTATCTTTGCAAGTGCATGCCAACGAACTCATTAATTTGCATATTATCTACAAATGAAAATATTTCAAAAGGTGCAACTTTTAGAAGTACACACTTGACAGAAATGCAATATACTATGCATAATTATATGAGTAGTGGTGTATACAAACCTTACAAAAGGAACTTTATTGTTTTTATTACCTACAGGTAAGAATGAGCCATATGTATCTACATACACCTTACATGGAAGTCCCAGCATGTTTCTAAGTAGCCCTAAATGGACAAACTGCTCTACAGAGCGCTTTTTTGTGCTACACTGTCTCAGATGATGACATGTTTGTTCTTTAGCAGCTATTCATGAATATCAACTGACGTCACTCACATCTCAAACTTGTCTTCTGCCATTTTGAGTACCTGAAGTGGTCACAAAAGAACTAGAAGCTATGCCTTTAATATGTGAGCATCAACACACACTATTTTTACAACACCAAGAAGGCTCGACAACATGATACTTTGCTCGAAGTATCACCTGTGTCTCTACACGTGAACTCGAGCATTGAGAATATTGTTTGTGTACACAGAGTTTACTAAAAAGAAGGTTTTGAACAACTGGTTGTTTTGGTGTCCGCTCGCCGCCATCTTGCCAGTCAAGATGTATCGATCTCCGAATGCGACGTAAGGAGGGACAAGAGTAAAGAAGGATTGCTCCTAAAGCATAGTTCTATATAAATGCACGGATAATTCATTGTTTTGTCTTAAATGAAAAACAACATTGACCTTCTAGTTGAAAAAGCAGCCTCATATAAGATTCATTCATTTGCATTCGGAGATCGATTTACGTCTGTTAAAGATGGCGAGCAGACACCATAACAGCCAAAGTCAGTTGTTAAAAACCTTTCTTAGTAGTAAACTCTGTGTACACAAACAATGTTCTCAAGGCTAGCGTTCATGGGTAGAGATCCAGGTGATACTTCGAGCAAAGTTTCATGTTGCGTCGTGTCATCTTAGTGTTGTAAAAATAGTGGTAGTTCGGTAGCAGCGGACAGCGGCTGGAAGAACGCGTCAGGGATCGATTAGGCATCACACCCTAACCAGGATATTTTTTAAAGTAACGTTTCTTTTCATGACAGTCGAGGTGCGAAATGTTGTCTTTCGTAGCAATTTCCCATATCCGTAAGAATCATGGACAGTAAAAGATAAGAAATCCGTAAATTGTAGCAAGCTAGCCAATGCTTGTCGGTAGCCTACTGGTACTCGGTAGGTACTCAAGATGGCGGCAGGCAACTGGAATGACGTAAAAAGTCACATGACTGATATTCATCAATTGCAGCTTCTACATCCATTTCAAAATTGAGGTTGGTTCCAATTCGCTGTTTCACCACTAGATGTTGCTAAAAAAAACATAGTGTACTTTTAATATTAGGGATGCACCAGAGCATGTGAGCGGTGCGGAGCGGGAGCGGAGCGTTGAGCGGTGCGGTAATATTTCCATCAGAGCGCATTTCCGAAAATTCCGCTCCGCTCGCTCAATACGCTCAGCACAGCTCGCTCATCCCAGAATGCCCTTTGGTAATTTGCTAGTTCGAGAATCTGTAAAAACGGCTAGCAATAAGTTATGGAGTTCAAATATTGTTTTAAGGAAGTCCCCAGCCTTATATATAAATGAAAGAAATGAAACTAAGATGACAGAATAACTGTAGCATCGTCTGCATCTAGATGCAGTTTTAAAGATTAAAATAACTTTAATCCAACTGATCAACACAAATACAAATATATTTGTAGGCCTAACGTTACATAATATAACTGATTGCTTACCAGCATTAAAACCACTTAAAATAAAAACATTTATAGTTCTTTGTGTATGTACAGCGGCCACTCCGTGGATGAAGCTGTAGCCAAAAACGCCGGTGCCTTTAGTATTAACTGAACACTTGACCTGGACATTTAGATATTAAATTGTTTCATCAACAGTATCTGCGTGGAACATTATAAACATTGATGATAATCTGCCGACTCGACTGATTCAGCACGTCCTCTATTTTACAGAGAGTCCGCATAATTAACGGCTTTTCGTTCGGTCCGCGTGAGCTAAACATTTTTGTTCTGTAATTTGTTCTCGTATAGGCTATATTTCTACATATTTTCGACCATGTAACATTTGGGATAAAATGTAAGTTGTTATAGATAGCATTTAAGCTTGTTCTTGTTCTGAAATGATGAAATGTTTAGTCTGACTAAAATGATCTATCCAGATAAATTTAGCCAAAATAATGATTTATTCGTTATATAGATACATGTTAATTTATCTACTAATATACTATTGAAAATGCCATAAATAAATATTCTGTATTGCATTCGTTTTGTGCATTTACAGGTTCATAAATACTGTCTAATTTTAATTTCTTTAAGACACTGTGTTCTGTTTTTACCGATGCAATGTAAATTCGCACTTAAAAACCTTCTTGTTAAGAAATTGTTCTTCAATTTATTTTAGTTTTTTCAAATAATATATTTATATAATATTATAGTTTGTTAATCTTTTTCTCATAAGGGGAACGAATTGTTATAATATTTCGTAATTACGTATTACGAAAATATTTATTATAACTTAAAATTGTGAATTAGTAAAACATGTGGATGTCGTGGAAATAAATTGTTAATTTGAATTATATCC
The DNA here is from genome assembly GCF_027580225.2 of Misgurnus anguillicaudatus. Classification (NCBI taxonomy): domain Eukaryota; kingdom Metazoa; phylum Chordata; class Actinopteri; order Cypriniformes; family Cobitidae; genus Misgurnus; species Misgurnus anguillicaudatus. The sequence continues at coordinate 15,936,116 of NC_073352.2, read as the reverse complement.
ATATCAGTTAAACTAGGTCTAATAGCCAACACACAACTGTACATAACTGCGATTTATCAGCTAATACTTTAAATAAATGCAATTATCTAAGAACGTCAGTACAGAAAACAACTAGGCTTACTAAATATTTTTTTTATGTCGGAGCGGGATCTGAGCGGGAATTGGTTTATTTGCGAGCGTGAGCGGAAAGTTAACGGAGCGCTTGCTTGGACGGTGAGCGACTGAGTGGAGCGCTTGAACATAGAGCGGAATATTTAGCGGAGCGTCACACCGCTCTGCACCGCTCACATGCTCTGGGATGCACTGAATTTTCGGCAGCCAAAATTATTGAACAAGTGAAAAGGCAGATATTTTTCCGAATAATGAGATATTTGATGACGTGATAAAATAGACCCCTTCACAGTTCACATCACAGGCGGTTCCCACTGCGCATGTCGGGGTCAGAAAAGTCATTACAGCAGATTGAGTTGCGTATTATTTGGTATCGTCAAAAATGCCTACTTGCGTCATGGGCTTTGAAAATCGCACCAAGTCTGCCGTTAAGTTTTTCGGGATTCCTGCAGAATTTCAAAAACAAAAAATGCAACATCTGTGGCTGCAAGCAATTAAACGTGCAGACAATGCAAATATCAAAGAGGCTTGTGTTTGTAGTGCTCACTTCATTTCAGGTAAGTCATAATTTTTCAGCCCTGTTAGAATAAACTAGAAAGCCTAAATGGTACGAACAGTTTGACCCCATGCTGCGCGCGCACCCGAAAGTCATTCAATGTTTACAAACCTTGAAGGGGTCTATAGCAACCAACGGAGAGTGAGAGATGCGCAAATGCAGCAAATATGTTGGTAAAAGCATTTTAAAGTGCCAGAGAAAGATGGGAAACTTAGTAACAAGCAATGCAAATGAGCTGATATCTGCACTTAATGGCAAGTGCTGTGGTTGGACAGTGCAGATTAAGGGGCGGTATTATCCCCTTCTGAAATCATAAGGAGAGACAAATTTCAATGACCTATTTTTTCAGAGAATGGTTTACCAAAACTAAGTTACTGGGTTGTTCTTTGTCACATTTTCTAGGTTGAAAGAAGCACTGGGGACCCAATTATAGCACTTTAACATGGAAAAAGTCAGATTTTCGTGATATGTTCCCTTTAATTTGTAGATGCAATGCAAATTAGTTTGATAACATATAGATAACATACATTTAATTGTATGCAGTAATAGTTTAAGAAAGAAAAGAAAATAATAAGAGCGAGCTAATATGAGTTGGTGTGTGGACATAGTGTAATTCAAACTTTTATATCACCCACACACCCCATAGATGGCATTACAGTACCTGTCTGTTTGCTAGCCCTCTCCATAGCAAGGAAATTAATAAAGCTCTAGAGTCTGACATCTATTCGGAAAAGAACGTCATTAAGACCAACTTCTTAAAATGGCAATTTAAACAAGGAGTAAAATAGCATGAAAGTATTGGAACTTTCTGATCGCTATGACAACCCAGGTTGAGCTCTGCATCTCCAATCCTTAATGCACCTAAAGACACAGAGAAAGTAAATATGCAATGATTTTAACTGATCTACAGTATTAACAGCGATTTTTATTTGCTATAATATAAATAATTTAAAAAACAAGTATCAGCAGTTTGACAAATTGAGATGCTTTCATAGGTCAGCTCCGCCTTTCACAATCGACTGCAAATTCACATCCTGCTCTTGCTTCATCCGCCATAACCATCCGTTTATGCAATCAATTACCAATAAAACATCCTGAATATTTTGTTTCATTCCGAAGTATATTACATTACATAACTAAAGATGCAAAGCCTCTCTCATGAGGACTTTCAAGTATCAGTACATAAGTGGTTTTCTAACAAACTGCAAAATAAAAAGTTCTTCACAGCAAATTAAAGTTCTTATGCCCATCTGGGTATAACTGCAACCTTTATTATTAAAAGCATACTATCAGGCACAGCCAGACTTGTAGGTATAGACTAACAGACAAGTGTGATTACATCTACTGACATAAGCTATAGCTAAGGGTGTCATATATCCCAGCGTTAGTCGGGAACGCGTTTGGCTCGCTGTGGATGGACAGAGACGATAAAAACACTAAAAAGCAGCTCATCAGAAGATGGAGAGGGGAAGAGTGAAGACGCTGGGGACGTGTTAGCAGCAGCTGAATAGAAAACCGACGCTCTCCGCTGAATGATAATGTTATAACACCGAGCTAGATAAAACCCCAACCTGAAGTGAATTAAACAGCGCTGCACCTGCAATCCACAGTCCTAATAGATATTGATGGAGTCAGTCAGTTAAACAGTAAAACAATTAGACCGCTCCCTTCACCAGCCCTCACCCCTCGACTTCAGACAATTACAGAAGCGCTAGGATGGTGTAGCTCTTAGCAGATTCTGCAACCTATAGCCCATCTCTCGTAGGGCCCTAAGCAACTACCCCTTATACAGACAGATTGGAGCTCATTATACCTGCAGCGGGGAATAGAGCTCCTGCCTGAGGGACTTCATCATGCCTATGCCATAGATTGGAAGAGGACCTAAAACACGGCTGTTCTCGAGTCTTGATGAGTGTGAGGGACATTCGTGTGAAGGATAACAATAGTAAATGGGGCACCCAGAACAAGAAAGGTCAGGAGCTGTATAAATGTATGAGCCATGAACTCAACATGACACTTACAGAAAAAAAGAAAACCACCAAGGAGTTTGTAAGCCGAGCAGAAAGAGGAAGTTGGGTCATGGAGATCCACACTAAATCATTTTATTCCAGATTTTCTATGCAGATTGTGGATGAGCAGCAGTTTAAATTTATGCATGAGAGTAAAATACTTGTATTGGTACTGTAGTTGAAAGCATTATAAGATTTCAAAATATGAAGTGATAAAAATGTATCAACCTGCTCATATACTCGGATGTCTGATGAGTGTTTGACAGAACTGTGAGCATATGGAAACACACAAGGGAGGATTCACCAAAAAATTGTCTTCTCACAACAGCATTTTTTCTGGTTATTTCTGCATTACTTAACTCTTTCCCCGCCATTGACGAGTTAACCCATCAATGAAAAAAAATCACTTTCCTGCCAATGACGAGTATTTCTGGCTTTCTGCAATAGCGCCATTATCAACCAGGTGTTCCTTTGCAACTTATACAACCTGGAAGTAACCCTCACGTGAAAGAAACGGAACTCTGTGTATGTTTTGTGGATCGCTCTGAATCTGAGCTCAATCAAAGTCCTTCACAAAAATGGAATTATCTCAGCTTTTTGCTCAAAATTTGGTGTTTTTGAAGAAACCGACCCATATTTAAGAGGCGATACAAAGAGAACTAATCAAGGTAATCAAAGTTTTTGTTGTTGTTTGAAAGCAGAGGGACTCTTCTTTCAATTTATATATTGTATGTTTATATATTTAAAGAAGAACATCTTCTGGAAGACACTTTTGTGAAAATCATGAAAAATGCTGGCGCTGGCTCGCAACTTAAAAAAAAATGCTGGCAGGGAAAGAGTTAAACAACAACAACAGTAATACTGTATATTACAGCTAATAGTAATAGTCAGGGAATGGCACATAACCCACTAAACCTGCCTTGTAGGTAGGTTAAAATGCAACATGCTACTGTGATCTTACAACCGTAATATAGGGACCACACAGTATTGCTCCACTACTGTGATCTATTCGAGGTCTCCTGAACTGGCTCCTTAAAATGATAAAGTGTGCTTGAATGCACACAATGTCTGAATATGTTGATTACAATGCTCTGACATCTGATGACATCTGATGAATTAAAGGTAGTCATCAACGCGCTGATGACGTATGATGTCTGCGTGAACAGGCTGCACGGTGGCATTCAAATTACGCTTACGGATGAGGGACAAAAAAGGCAACGTCCATTCGGACCGAGATCTATGATTGGTTGAAAATGTTTTGGTCCTACGCCTTCTAAAGATGACATAAGTTTCTACAAATACATTTAAACAACTTAACATAGTGATTGCTATCAGGATGTGAGGAGACTTTTACCCAGCATAACTAAAAATGTTTATGGATCAAATGAGATACCCTGCCTTTAATGCTGCCCTGATTTATAGACAATGGACCGAAACATCTCTTTTCCGTGGCCGTCAAATAGGATGAAGTTTTGTGAACAAGACAGAAATCCTGAACCTAATTTACATACCAATGAGGATTGTTTGCATTATAGGAGTACTCTTGCCAAATATCAAAATAACGGCTCCATCTTGAACTCATGCGAGAGTTTTAGCGTATCGAGCATTCATTGAGTCCAAGATGGCGCCATTATTTGGCTGGAGTTTAAAATATGGATTTTTTAACAATATTGCATTAATTACCTGCAAATAACCTTTATTAACCCCTTGGTCCCATGTGAATTAATTCTATGAAGGATGGATGCACTATTTTGGGCTTTAAAGTCAGAAGTTGTTCCCTGATCCCTGTTTTCCTCCCATTACTGTATAAGCAAGGAAAAGCAATGACATTTACTAAAATAACTCAAAATGTGTTTGTCTGAAAGATGATGGACATGTGTATCAGATTACTTGAGGGTGAGTAAATCATGGGGTAATTTTAATATTTGGCTGGAGTATTGCTTTAAAAAACATCACAGTTCCTTTATTTAAAGATGGCCGGGTACCATTTTGGCACATTTCTTGCCTTCTTATGTTACAAATGGTTAGTAGCAAAAGTCCTACGTTTTTTTTTACTAAAGTACTATCTATACCTTTTGATGTTTATACTCGGGTCACCCAAACCCCTGGAGAAAACCTGACCTCAGTCAGTACATCTAATCCTGTGAGATAAACAAAAAAGAAAACACACACTGCTTTATTCATAAGCCCCACACTTACACACCACACACCTTCTTTATTATTGATGACACCACTCGCACCACTGCCAACCTTCCCTGTAATGAGGCTGTATGGTAGATCCGGCTCTTTCTCCCAAAGTCGGAAAATTCCTCACACTTGCGAGCGGAGAAGCTGTGTGCCTGCTCTCTATATATTCCACCAACATGGCCCCGATTTTCTCATATAACAACTAGGTTTTCTTTGCTCTTTTCACTCAACAACACACCCAACAAAGAAAGCCAACAGCTTCTGAGCAAATCGTGGTGCATTTTGAAGAATGCTTGACAGCGCAAAGATATATTTAGAGACAACATTTCCTATTCATAGTCAGAAATGATACTTTAGAATGCTCTTCTTTCAGGTGTTTTTACATAAAGGCTGTTGTGAAAATAAGGACACATGTCTGACTGCCTTGTTAATGCAGGGAAATGAATCAGTAACAAGCACATGGCCTCCAGAGAGCAGCTGACCTTCAAGAAAACCCCTACATATTCATACATCTGAAAGTCCAGACTCAAACCTTTTAGATACACAAACACAAGCACGAGAAGAAATGCGATGTTGATCTTATGTTGGATCTGTGTATACACGATTCATTCAATGATTAGTTGCTCTCTCCATGGATGATGTTTGTGTCCTTTTTTCATCACTTAGTACATAAGTACATAAAGAATAAAATAAATAAATGTGTCTTAAGAGCATATATGAATGTTAAAGTAGTAGATGAATATCTAAAAAAAGGTTGAACCTTTAAACAATGCAGGCCTGGTACAAATTAATCAGCCCTGTACTCGTGACAAAGGTAATGTGAAATTCTCTAGTTGGGGTAGAGTTTGATTGACACTTTCTCACCTTTAAAGGTTCTCCTTATTAGAAAATTTCACACAGATATGGGAAAGCGGTTAATTCGGAAGACTTCATTTAAGGCATATTCTGGGAATCAGTTCACCGCCATCTAATAAATCATCGGAGCCAGCAGAGCGCGAGTCTCTTCACGAACAGAACAAACCACATGTGCAGACCTAGACCTGATGAGATTTCAACAGTCAGAAGATTGGATCCCTAACCCATTGGGAGAGACGGTGGCATTGATATGCAGAGAGATATTAGAAAAATGGCAAAATGAGATGGGCTTAACAAAACATCCCCTGTACGAAGTTAATGAGGTTTATTTGACAGATTTCACAGCTTTTGAGAAAGTTCTGAATGAAGACCCATAGGGCATTCTTGTGCTTACTATGACATGCAAACACAGGGCTCCTTTTTGACAGTTTCGGCAGATTGGAAGCATTATTCAGCACACCCACATACATAAGCATGCCAAACACGTAACTGCTGATGCATGCTAGCTAGTGTTTCTCACCTCCTCCATGCTACATGAACAGTGGGGGGGAAATAAAGCAGAGCGTATCAACTGCACCATGAAACATTCAAACTTAGGACTTGTTTACACAACAATTGTAATAAAAAAATACCTTTGTGTTACAAAAAAATATCACATCACATCCTTGTCAAAATGTTCTCCGATAACATGAAGCGCAAATGACTGAAATGACTAGGCCAGTAGTTGGCGATATTACTTTGTCCGCTTTACAAACAATCAAGAAAGCTAATTATTTTATTGCATTTTAGCAATTTTTCATTCGGCAAGGTTATTTATTACTAAAAGCAGCCCTGGACTACAAAGCCGCAAACTCTGTACCTTGAGTAGTGCAAACACAGTCATGTAGGCAATTGGTGTTATAATGCTGGATTTACACCAAACGTGGTAGAGGCGGCCAAAACGCACTATTTGCACGTAGTTGGACGCTTGAACATTTTGATCTTACTAGCTTCATTTGCACATGAAAGCCACGTCATGGGAGGGGCTTCTGTGACTCCGCTTGCTTCCTGTAATCACGTCACTACTAGAGCAAGCTCCTGATTGGTTAATGCAGAGTGATTTTCCACAGTTCAGATTTTTCAACTTGTGCGTTTCCCACGGCAACGCTCAATTCGCATCATTCGCATAAATTAGGTGGATTCACGTTTACAGCACCGTGCTTAACGCCTCATTCGTAAATGCGCCTTTACATTGACTTAACATTGAAATCACTCGCGCTTGATGCCTCTACCACGTGAGGTGTGAGCGCAGCATTATGGTTGTCAAGTACTCGTGCATACCTATTGACTGAACTCACAATACGCACAATACTATTATCACAGATTTGCATTTGCAGAGTTTGCACAAAAAAACTTGTTTTCGAAATCTTGCACTTTGTTTTTAAAAGTTTGCATTTGCAGGACCCCAAAACAATGTGATTTAAAGGAACAGTATGTAGGATTGTGGCCAAAACTGGTACTGCAATCACAAAACTTGTGGCTAAAACTGGTACTGCAATCACACAACTGGTGGCCAATACACAACATGACAACATAAACATCAGTTGAGGGCTGCAACTTCACTTTTTAAATGACAATATCCTGGCCGGACAACTGTTGTGAGTGATATAAGTATTTGAAATGAAAACGATTTCTTAATGTCTAGTGACATATCAGGGCCATTTTATGATTAATTGATATACATTTCTTACATACTGTTCCTTTAAATGAACGATCAAAACTCATAAAACTTTTTTTGTATTTAGTTGACAATGTCGTCGTTTAAGTGGCCCCTCCAACACACATTCTGTGAGAGCTGATGACATTACAGTGTGTAATCACATATTTTTTAATACCACACGCTCTCCAGACAGCTACGTCTCACCCCCCATGCTCGCAAGAGGCTGATACGCGCTAATGTATAAAAACAAAAGACATTCATGCAAGCACATAATCTTTTGATCCAATTGAGAAAAAAAGGCAATACAATACATGAAAGCACACAGTACTCAGCTCATGAAATGGACTCAACATAGGCTTCAATGAACAGCATGGCATTTGCTTATGTTCGAAAATAAAATAGCAGATTATCTGTGGAAATAAATAAACGGTCACATTCAGAGGATTTGTTTTTAATAAAAGGCTTTGGCGTATATAGATGCTTTTAATCCCACAGCCTATTGTATTCAATGTGTTAGGGATTGTCAGAAATCAACATAAAAAACACATGCATGGTAAGTGTGTATTAGTACATGGAACGATATACAAAAGGTACACACCAAAGTAAACCATGACGCATGAAGTTATCGTCTCCAACGTAAATCTCTTTTCTTGAACTACAACAAACACACGGATTGTAGGCAACAGTTTACTTCCTGGGATTGGTGATGTTGGAATTTCTCCCGCTTCCGACTCAGCCTGTAATTAACTGTAAGCATTGCATTGTGACCGAATCTTTCAAACACGGTAAGGAGCTTCACATTTCTGGCTGACGTCAGAGGTATTCATGCCAATCACAAATTACAGATTAGCTGGCCAATCAGGGACACAGCGCTTTTCAGATCGATGAGTTTTGTACAAAATCCATGCGTTTCAGGAAGAGCCTGATCTGAAGCTAAAAAAATGTACAATATGTGGTAAAATAATGTGTCTTTTCAAGCATAAACCACGCAAACACATTGTATTGTATATACACAAAATGAAATAAACAAAACACGTGATTTTAAATAATTTAACCACAAGATGCTAAAGTAAACAGTTTTGTGTACGCACAAATGCACATGCAGAAGAATGTGTCTGGTCGAACTCCATTTAGACAAGATCATCCCTATGCCCCATTCCCTTCGAAGATCAGAAATTTAAGTTTATTTTTATGTGGAGCAACTGCTTATGCTGCATCTCCTTCCTGTAGCACTGTTAGGAATTCAGACGCCATCTATGTAAGTGCGCGTTTAAGTGCACTGAAAAGTGCATAGACGGAGAGACGCGTTTCAAAAAGCAAGCGAACATAGAATCTTTCTGTTCTTGACAGGACACAAAATTATCTTGAAATACCACAGTATTGTTTTTCTAATAAATACATTTGTTTATTAGGTTATGTGTATGTATTGAGTAGAAGCAGAAACAAGGTCTTGGTTCAGCCCCGACAACACTTTGCACAAATTTTTTTTACAGAAACGGTGATGCATTGAAAACCCTGTTCTGGTGACGCAAGAGTTGCAGCTATGGTAGCTGAGAAGGCCATTCTTTGTGTTGATGTTTTGAAATGTTTCCAGAGCCTGATGAAATCATTATATGTGTTTAATACTGTAAAATAAGCTTGATGTTACAGTCACTGACCTTGTCGTCCTGAATGAAAGAGAACATTCCAACTTGAACCCATTGTGCGAGCTGTCTCTTTAGTACTGCATGGTTTATTTACATGTTGCTGCCTGATTGGACAGCATTTCTGACACACGCACCAAACAAGAGAAAACATATCTCAAACCGTGTTGCACACCGGTGCTCTCAGTTTCCAGGAAACATGTTGTTTAATGTGGAAACCGTAGCAAAACGTTGCGCACCGTTTTGAACTTGAACGTGCCCGAGGTCCGTGCTTATATTGTCTTAAAGAGAAGTAACCTAAATTAACCTACTTAAGTCTGTATCATTAATGTTAATCAAACAACCCAAGACAGAGAAATAAAACACTTCTATAGCTCTAAAAAATATCAATTATTTTTAATTTATAGAATGACACAGTGTTATTATTTATTTGATTCGATTTCTGTACCTAGTGCCAACTGTAGACCTAACTTAATGTGTAACTTTGTTCTTATATATATATATGCTTGTAATTTCTTTATTTGTACTTTTTATATTTTTCCCATGCCTCAAAAACCATAATGTGATCCGAACCGTGTTTTGTGATCCGTTTCACCACTATATGAACATAACTGCATTTAGCACTGTATAACATCACTGGCAATTGTATTAGTCTCTCTCTTTGTTTTGTCCCATTGCCCTTCAGTTCATCTCTGTCTCTTTGCCTAAAAAACATCATGCAGATAAATGTTCTTTTTCTATGCACATTGATTACAATTGGTCATATATCAAAGGCTATATGAAAGATTAACTACCAGCCTACATCCATAGCGGTTCTACTAATTTGCTGGTAATTTGAGATCAATACAGCCAAGCTAATGGATGTGTATGAAAAGATTTAACAAGATTATGCCTACGAGGGTAAATAGATATTTTGTGTTTGTTGGTGAAACGGCAACCAGTCATTTTAATATAGTGAGCTTGTCAGTTGCTTTCATTTGCTTCTTCAATTGCCTGTGTTTTGGACAGGTGATCGATTACACGTTCCTTCACAGGAGGATATTCTTTTGATCCTGTAATAAGCCATTTACAATAAGCTCTTTAAATATGCTAAATCTATGTACATGACACTTTCACGTTTACTATTCTTTATAAACTCATTCATCAACTAAGAATTTTAAGGTTTGAATGAATTAACTTCTGAATGCCATTTGCAATTACTTTTATAATTATTTGGCCTTTTGGATGGTGACACGTTCAGTAGATTTTTGCACTGTGATGCTGTGGTCAGAGTTTCCAGCTGGAAGTAAATGCCAAAAACCCCCTTGACTGGCAGAGATTAATGTATAACCCATTGAACATTTATCCAGCATGCTTACATTTTACATCCAGTATGCCCCACAAGCATGCTCAACGACAACAAGTGATACAAGTGTAAAAGATCTTTCACTAAAGTTGGAGTTTATTGATCCCCCAAATCTATACACGAGTATTTAACTACTGAAAGCCCTGTTCAATTGTATACCGCATTAATTCTATAGAGTCAGATTTGTTCTTGAATCAACTGTACAATATTAAAGGAAACCACCACAATTTTTCAACATTTTACTATGTTCTTCCCACAACTTAGACAAATGAATACATACCTATCTTTTTCAATGCATGCACTTTTAATCTTTGTACAGCACGTCGTGAATGTGTTAGCATTTAGCCTAGCCCCAGTCATTCCTATGGCTCCAAACAGGGATGAATTTATAAGCCACCAAACACTTCCATGTTTTCCCTATTTAAAGACTGTTACATGAGTAGTTACACAAGTAAGCATGGAGGCACAAAATAAAACTTTTGTTTGGAGCCATAGGAATGAATGGGGCTAGGCTAAATGCTAACACATCCATGAAGCGCTGTATCCAGGGCTCGAAATTGCGACTATTTTGGTCGCATATGCAACCGAAATTGAATCTGTGCAACCTTAAAATATAATATTTGTGCGACTGCCTATTTTGTTGTGGTGCGACTTGATTTAGATTGTGATGCTGCGTGCTGCTGTCCTAGGTTCAGTGTTCTCTCCAACGTTACATAACCAATCAAATTTCACCATTAAGATCTTGCGTTTAATGAAGACCGCAGATTGGCTAATATGAGCGTCAATCATTCCTTGTTGCCGTGCTATGTGAAAATGTGACAAGACGAACCGCAAGCATGACAAGAACGAGCCGACTACAGCCAATGTTACTACTGTAATTAATGACGACGATCCGGATTCAAATGCGACTCCACCACTTTTATTTTGACGTTAAACCTTTCGGAGAGAGTGGTTAAAGATTTCGAGTATCTCCGCTATGAAAATGGCTCGATGTAACTTACTGTGTTTACTGTAAATCCTGTAAAACAGTGGTGGCGGAATCAAAACTTTAAACGGCAGACGTGTCGTGACAAAAATGTTCATTATTGCTGGAGACACCAACCTGTCTGTCAAAGAGTGTTTGATAGTGTATGTGCCCATGCGCTGGTGAATGGACATCCGACAAAACATCCTTGTGGTCCATGTTGATGTGGAACATGACAATGCTGATGGTATGTTTTTGTTGTATTTTTTAAAACATTGCCTATTTAGTAGTAGTAATGTCACAATTAATCAGTGTTTTACGTGTTTGCTAGATTTTCTATTGTAATCTTAATCATGTTACCTGTAATTGTTAAATTATTATTGCCGCTATACTATTATAACAGCATTGGGGTATTATTTTAGGAATATATGCAGCAAAAAATAAATAACTGAATAAATAAAATAAAAGACCAAATTTTAAATGCTGGCCATAGAATGTGTAAAGGCCAGTGGTGGTGTTTTATTTTTAATAAAATAAATCTATTAACATATACATTGTAGTTGTGGTGCTTTTTAATTTTTGGATGGGTGCGCCTACATTTTTGTTGGTGCTCCTAACTCTTTAAAGTTGGGAGCACCAGTGCTACCAAATAAAAAAGTTAATTTTGAGCCCTGGCTGTATCCTTTAAAACTCACTTTGAATCCAACAGTTTGTGTAACTGGATGACAGCAGATTGCATGTTTTATTTAAACACAGAAACCAAAGCTTAAACCAACTTACAGACATTACATGAGACCTTGAGCAATACTGTAATCAAACACAAACATCTACAATACACAGTGGCATTGAAATTGGTCTTGGAGCTTCGTCCTTTAAATGGACTTTGTAATTATACATTTCTTCATTTGTAAGATAAACTGTCCATTTTCTAACCTTGCCAACTTTAACATGGAAAACTGATGCAAAGAGTTGTATTTAACTACATTAGCACACCCTAAATGACCTCTTCACTAACCTGAATAAAGATTAATTTTATGCATCTTTCAATCAACCAGCCCAGTCACCCAAGGTGATTCATATTGTGGACAATGGGAATCCTTAAGTTGCCTTGTTAATAGCTGTCTTTTACTCGTAGAGATGGACCTTAAATGGTACCTCCGAGCCCAGTGCAGTTATACAGCCTTTGCAATAGATTTAACTTTAATAATGTGATGAAACGTTGATTTTGCACATCAGGATTTGACTGATTTGTAAAAAATTCCCTTTCCTATTACTAGTAATATTACTACATACACTGTTATAAGTACACCTAAAAAGTTCATATTAGTACTTCAAATGTACATATTGGTACCAAATGTATACATATCTGTACCTAATGGAACATATTAGGACCGTTATAAAAAGTACATATTTTCTAACAGTGTACTGTATGGCTAGTTTTTAGACCTCTATATGGTTTTAATAATACATGACAATGAATATATTGGTCCTGAAACCAATGAGCCTTCTGTTGTGCATCTGTTACTGAATATATGGCGGTAAGGTCATCACAGGCTTTCCTGTCGGTACACATAGAGAATTAAATGCGTCACTTGACTCGTACGCACAGCTGTCGACCTCCTTTAGGAACAGAGCCCGACTAACTCACAAACACACAAGGTGTGACTACAACTGCGTGGATCTCTCGCTAACGCACTGTTAGTTTTCGTTCACAGTATATTGTTCATCCATAAAAATCCAACAATCGAAAAAGCTCTGGAGAGATTTATAGGCTTTCACAGTGCACTGCTTCAAAATAGTAAAACCTGTGTTTATTTTCGGCGATGCTGCTCGACAGCCTACAGTTGTCTAACTTCAGCTGTTGTCTGGATACGACGTTATTGAACTTCTCTCACAAAGCAAACACGTTTGTTGCAGTGGCAAAGCATTCACCTCCTGTGGCACATTCGCACTAATGCAGCCCAATACCTGTGCAGTGCGGGACATGTCTGAGCGTCCTGAGCTGATCGAGTGTGATTGTGGACAGCAGGACTTCTCTCCTCAGCCTGACAGCTACAGCAGAGCTCAATAAACCAGATCACACTCACACAGACTGACTGACTGGCCAGCTGCTCCAATAAGCCTGCAGTGACATATGAGCAACCGCAATCAACTGAAAGAGGGGAAGAATTAGGCAGTGTGTCCAACAAAGTGTTTTAACAAAGTCCAGCATCTTTTTTAAAGTGGGCATATAATGAAAATCTGACTTTTTCCATGTTAAAGTGCTATAATTGGGTCCCTAGTGCTTCTATCAAGCAAAGAACAACCCAGTTTTGCTAAACCATTCTCTGCAAGCACGTGAAAAAATAGGTCATTGAAATTAGGTTCCACTTGTGATGTCAAAAAAGGGATCTTATTATAATAATACCGCCCCTTTATCTGCACCATCCAATCACGGCACTGCCATTTAGTGCAGAGAGAGGAATATAATTGACAGCACAATTGAGTTTCAATTTCAACAAACCACCACCATTGCGATCAGTGTTTGCATTTCATCAGCAGTGTTAGGGAAAGTTACTTTTAAAAGTAATGCTTTACAATATTAAGTTAAGTTACTCCCCAAAAAAGTAACCAATTGCGATACTTTTTATGGAAAGTAATACTTACGTTATTTTTAAGTTACTTAATGCTTTACTTTACTCAATACTGCAGAAAATGTATATTATTATGTAATGCACGTTACTTGTAATGCTGTTCATCAGCTATTTTGCATTTTAAAGGACACACCCATAAACTGCAAATTTTTGCTTACACCTACAATGTGGCAATTTTAACATGCTATAATAAATTATCTATAAGGTATTTTGAGCTAAAACTTCACATATGTACTCTGGGGATACCAAAGATTTATTTTTTATCTCAGAAAAGTCTTGTGTAATTAAGTTGTTTGTGTGTCTGGTCAGGGGCTGAGAGCCGAACGTTCGCGTTTTTACCGGTCGCGGTGTTGAAAAATGTTCAACTTTGGGAAAAACGCTGTGTTTTAACAATAGCAGTATTTCCATCCAAAGACTACAGTAACCATGTTTTTTTACTGTAGTAAAACCATGGTTAATTTTCATAAGGGACTTCCTCATAAACTGGCACCAAATGCCAAAAATGTCAAAAACATTCGGTAAATGTGTTTCCATTGCAGTTCGGATGTTTTGTTATCGGATAAGAAATTTATCCGACTCAGTTCAGCACATATGTTTTTTATGTGCATTTTTAACATTTATGTGCATCTTGGAATTTCCATCCAGAGTTTTTTATGTGATAAAATGAGCATAAAAATAGGTGGATGAAAACATGCCTAATGTCACTTTCGACTCAGCCGTCCAATTAGAGTAAAGGATGGGCTGGACAAATACCACACCAACCAACCAGCTCATCGTAGAACAGCTGATAAACAAAACAGAAGGATCATTGCGACCAAAGCATTCAGCTGAAGAAACGCAGCCAAGCACCCACAGTCGGCATTTATGAATAAGCGGTGGACACGGGCCCTTAAGATCAGAATGCTTCTCTTCTTCCTGTAAATGATGAAAAACAGAAGCGAGTATTGTTTTTGAGAGTCAATCTTACTGTTTTAGACAGTGCTTTGCTTAAAAATGTACGAAATTCTCTTTAGATAATTGTGTTTTTAGTAGTAGGCCTAAGTGTACTTAACGTTTTTCTTGCTTTTTGTCAGAGCTCTTTGACACAATATGTAAAAAGGCCCACATACAGCATTAACGATATGTGGTAATTAAATAACTGTAAAAAGTAGTCCTGGTATCTGATTTTACCTTAACTAAAAAACACCAAATTTACCTGAATTTATCCTATACAGTAGGTAAGGCATAATTGCAAAATAAACCCTGACAGGATAATCAGTGCCCCGACACCAAGCTTATTACATGGTGTACCAGACACGCTGTCAGTTTGTGTGTTGCTCAGCAACGTGCAACACTTGATTCAGCATTGGTTTCTATTGAAACTATTTTCCTTAGTGGTAGAAAATTAAAAAAATAACTGGTCCAATATTAACTTCTTGTTTACAGGACTGTTTTATAAAAAGCAACAACACACTTGCCATCATGCTGTTGAACTGAACATTAGCACAGCTTGTCTCAGCCTCAGAGAAAAACACAGTGTGCCATGCAATGATAGTCTATTTCTCTGAATAAATGTGTTAACAGACAGCACCTTTGCTAAAGCTAAACAATCAATCACATCTAGAAGATGAGAAATACACGGCTGTCAGAATTTATAAACTGTGAAGTGTGTTTGAAGCCTGAAATGTTTCTATATGCATGCGTGGGCTGTAACAAAGCTCTCTGGCCATTAACTGACCCCAAAGATAGCTTTGTTAATCTGACAAATCCCTTAACACTTACACCATCACAAAACACACACACAGTTTACATGTATGTATGTAGAGACAGATTTTTTATGCTAGTTTTTCTTTTTCCTTGTTTGAAAGAGATTGGAGTGAACATTTTAGGCGTTCGCTATAAATTGTGTGTGAAATAGCGTGACTGAAGGACCGGCTGCGTGTAATTCTATTGAGGAGCCATTCTGAGTACACAGGAAAATCTCCTGTCCCTATGGGACCAGACCTAATCAAGCACTGCGAAACCAGCAGGATTAACAACGTCACAAACCTAACCCTGACTTCATCTCAGCCCTAATTAACATTTCTGTCAAATACTTCATGAAAAATACTTCACAAGACTGCATTTTATGTAACATAGTCCTATTTGTCTTTCTTGACATGAACTGCCTTAATTAAGACTGCGCTACTGTTGCGCAGTTTATGGAAAACACCATTCACCATACACTTTAATTGTATCATTTAAAGGTGCTTTAAGCGAATTCACGCATTTTAGACCATAAAACATTTTTTGTTACATAAAGCAAACATCTCCTCACTATCTGCTTGCTCCCTGTCCGCTGATCAAACTGTAAAAAAACGCGATCTCTGTAGACAGCCTAGGCTCCACAAACTGCAATAACAACAAAGTGGCCAAACCTACCACCAGAAACGATAACAAAGTGTTCCAGCCAATAAACGACAAGAAGGTTTGGGGTGGGGGTTGGGCGCGTTCATGAAAGCACGGAAGGGAGGGGGAGGAGTTAGCTATGCTCCGTTTGTTTGAAAACAGTTCAAACATCAACAAAAAGTGACGTCGCACAGATTCGCTTAGAGCGCCTTTAAGCTTAAAATCACCATGAAATTGAAATTAAAATCGTAATATTGTGGTTTTTTATATTTTTATTATCTGTGAGCTTCAATATTTTTTAAGAATCCATGTCCAGTGTTGCCAACTTGGCGACTTTGTCGCTAGATTTAGCGACTTAATGCTGCGTTTACACCAGGCACTTTTGAGGCGTCAAAATCGCGTGTACCGCGCCTAGTTTGCCGTTATTACAGTTTGAATGCATTTTGTCTCTGACTTGCGTCAAATGATTGGAAATAGCAATCATTTGACGCAAGTCAGAGACAAAATCTGCTTCTTGTGGGAGGAGCAAGTGCTATGCGGTGGTCTGTTTGCAAGATGGCTGATGTTGACCGTGCATTCATCAAGAGAGTTACCGGTTTGTATTTGGTCACCTTACTATAGGGGGGAAAATAGTAAAAAAAAAATGGCGGGAATGCCGCGGTCGATAAACGTCACGTGACTAAAAAGTGAAATGTGTATTTACAACTTACCAGGTTGCCCAATGTCCTCACCTGACATTCTTCCAAGCGAGGTCCTTTTAATTCCTGTCTCTTTAAAAATAAGAACTTGTGTTGTATAACTCCGGGTGACTGCTCACGGACAATATCAAGCGTTCCTTCAAGTTAAATGAGTGACTCCGGGCAGGGCTGCCGCCACAGCAGCAAGCAGGCTCCTGATTGGTTAACACGGCGCGAAAATCCGCCAAATGTCAAATATTTAATTCGGACGTCAGCCGCAAATTCGTGTCAAACATAAAATGCACAAAAAGCACCATTCGCACGTATCGGAATTGCGTCTACCGCTCCAAACGCGTGTCAACGCACCTTCACATTGACTTAACGTTGAAATCAGTCGCGCTTGACGCCTCTACCACGGCTGGTGTAAACACAGCATAAGACCTCTTTGGCGACTTTTAGTCTTTAGTGACTTTTTGGATGATCCGTAGCTTGAGATCTGTATACATTTCGTGTGCATTTACAATAATTCATCTAGGTAGTGTCAATACAGTTAGAATGCAAATACGATGTGATGACGCCACTGATATGCTAATTACGTAATAACGTAATCTGGTGACATTTAGGGACTGTCCAAGCAGCCTACTTTCCATTGAAAATAGTTGACAACACGATTAGCAAATAGCAACATGACCCAACTTCCAATGATCCAATCAATTCTCTATATGGACAAATTCAAGTCCTACCTTTTTTTCTAAATCAGAAGCCATTACATTTAGAAATATGTCACAACGGGGAAAAAAAGGCAATCACTTCTTCCTTTCATGACTTTAAAGCAGCCTAATGTAAAGGTTTAAGTTCCTGATAACAGAATTTTGGGGGGTGTACTAACCCCCACCTATATTCACAAACTCAACTACTTTTCATAAAATGTTGTTTCTTGCAACCAACAAAATAAATAATTTTGATTTCATGTGGACTTTAAAGTGTCCAATACTAAAACTAAAACAAATGGTCTAAAATATTTACATTATACACTTACCTATAATACGCACACATCACAGACATTGCATGTAGTATGTCTGAAAGAATGTAAACCCATTAAGAATTGAATTAATTGTGTGAATTTGCCATGTGGTGGGTCTTTTGGTAATTTAATAAGAGGTTTTTGTAATGCAGATCACTACAGTATAAGGTAATCTCAGGGGTCGAGAATAAACACAGCGGGTCGACCCAATTGTCACAGCTGTTGTTAAAACACCATTTATAAAAATGTGCATTAAGAATTCCTCCAGTTTGATTCTGTGTAGATTAGCAACAATTCATAATTCATTAACCTTGGGTGACTTTACAGTAGGCTATAGATGAATACTTTATCATTTCAGTTCAGCGCAGCAGTGCGAAGGTCAGCTGCGTGATGTGTCACGACATCACTTCCTCCAGGAGCCCAGGTCCATAGTGACACTCCGTTTCACAGCTCCTTGTAAAATAGCACACCTTAAGTCCCTTCCATACACCTTAGATCTTTGTAAAAAACCTAAGACCTTTGTAAAAAACTTATTAACTTACACAAACAAGCCAATAGCATGACAACAGGTTAAGTGCACCCACTACCTGCATTGTTTAGCATTCGAGTCTCTAAAGAAATTGTTAAAAAGAGAGATTTAGCATTGAACACTGAAATGACTCACACAATTAGAAATTGCAGCACGTAAACTGAGCATTACAATAGATATTTGGAAGATGCAGAAGACTAACACGACCATGCATAACATGCTAACGCTGTACAGCTATGTTCATACAGGAGCCAGTCACCTGCATTAGCTCTTTAAATTGCAGTAAGTGCACTCAATTACATCATATGAACATATGCTGCTCTTTGCCATCATTTGTTCATCAATTACCACATCACTAGATAACTTATTCAAGCATTTCTTTTACATGATTTTCTGTTTGATTTAAATCTATTTACAGGCAGTAATAGTGAAATGTTATTTGTGGCAGGAACATAGCACTGAACTTCAAGAACATGATGCAACTATAAGGAGCCTTATTTGCATAATAAGAACTTGATACAAATACTGAAAGCACTATTGCAGTACACTGTTTAAACAGATTGCATGTGGTTAGTGAATATGATGCAGGTTTTTGCACCGAAGTGTTGCATGCAAAAGTGGTGGTGCAACTGTTTAGTAAATTATCCCCTGAGACTGTTGTGTACAGAGGAGGAGAGACAGAGATTTTGCTTGGTGGCGTGCGAGTCTGCAGGGTAGGAGTGTAAGGGGCTTTTTGAGGGGTAATAGATCAATAGAGACACTGAAGTGAGTCTGTGCCCCTATGGCTGCAATATAGCACTAAGAGATCGTTCACACACGAACACACACAGACACACATACACACACAGACGTGTGCTCAGGGCAAGCTAGTGGGCTCATCAAATACGAAGACCTATTACATGAGCAATCTATAGGGCGCCAAAATGACCTGCTGGCTATGAGACACAAAGTATTTAAAATAGCACCCTTGTCAGCAAATATCGAAATCGATCGGCATGTAAATTCAATAAGAACCTCACAGAAGTGGCTTTTTGTGTGTAAATGACTAGCTGTTGCTTTAGTTTATCACTTACAATTTTCACTTTGCAATTTTCTTATGCATGCAAATATTGATACAGCACAAGAGTCCCGTTCCCTCACTCAATATCTCGCGAACCACAAAACAGACCACATAAACACACTGGACAATGCGAAACGCATGTGACGCATGAAATGCGTGTGTGCGATTACGCACAAATCCACAATCTCACAACAAGCTTACTGCTCAACGGCACACACACATTCAAATCCTGACCCAAAAACTGAAGACTTAAGACAAATTAGCACCTGCCTATTTAATTACAGCACTGACTTAATTAAAATCCTGAGGATTAAACACCACTAAGAGGCAGAAGAGCTCAAAAATACAAATACATACACGCAGGCCCATACTGTATGTAGCACTGTACTGCAAATATGTTGTCGTTTCTTAAAAGCTAATACTTCATAATTGTAGACCATACAAATTTTAAGTTGAAAAGATGCAAAACCCAAAGCGTTTTGGTGACTTACTGATTATATGCTTTTGAGTGACACAACCATAAGGCAGATTAAGGAAAGGTAAAGCAAAAAGAAACTTCAGCCAGATGATGAAAACAAATTCTGTAGAGCAAGAATTCAAGGGAAGGATGTCTCAACCCTCAATAGAATTCCTACTTTAAGTAACTTCAACATGTAAGTGATAATCCCTGAGTAAATGTACTTGGATAGTTAGCATGCTAAACTGTGACAGCAGTGACCTGCACTGTGACAAAACTAGCACTGCCTGAAATGTTTAAATGGCAAAACGTGCCAATGATAAACTTAAGTGACAATGCAGCAATGGCCCGAATCGGGCAAGTGACAGTTCTGTCAACTGTCCTGAGCCTTGTTCATGCTTGCCCCGGGCCATCGGGCACTCCATATTGTCGTGCCCTGCTTTAATATCTTTGTGCAGGCATTTATCAAGCTTTCACTTACAGTAGGTTGGAGCAGACTCGGAAAAGTGTTTTTATTCTAAAATTTACAATATCTAAAAATTCATATGCAGACAGGTTTAGGGTTTCTTTAGTTATACAGAGAGTTCATTACAGAAACTGTCAACTAACATTTTTTTTAAGATTGACAATATGATTTATTCTGTCCTTCACATGTTGTTACTTTGTAAAAGGATCACAATCCATAAAATCCATACATTTATATGTAGAAGATTAGAGAATTTAGTTGTTTTCAAACTGGGGGGGGGGGGTGATGCCGGGATGCCCAGTTTTATAACATTTTTATACATAATTCATAAATTATGTGCAATTAAACCTCAGAAAATAGTCCTACATTATATAATTTGTTAATATATTTTGTTTGTTTTAAATTCTAAGTTTGAGATTGTCTTATGTCAAGAATTTTATTTGGGGGGGGTGCAGAGGAATGCACCGTACACGAGAGGGTGCACGCTGAAAAGTTTGAGAAACACTGCTGTGTATAGAAGATGTGATAATAGAAGTAACCATATTAGAGTTCTCAACGGGTAGTGTCGGCCCGACAAACCCGACGGGACCTGCGGGTTCGAGTCAAAAATATAAGCAAATGACTCGGATCAGACCTCGGGCTTAATCTTTTCCGTTCAGTTAAAAAACATGTATTAATCATCGCTGCTGTTCACCATAAAGAACGTCTGGCTGATGTGTGTAACGTGTATCATGGAGAGGGGCGCCTTTAGCCTGGAGAAGAATATGGAGTTGGTGAAATGTAAACTTGCTGCAGGTGAATTAACTGTCCCTACTACAGGAGGGGTAGCCACTGGCTGGGTACATGTTTGAGTTATTTTTATTAATTATTGTGTGATTTTAATTTAAGGCATATTTATATAGTGTATTTATATATTTAAAGTTTATTGTTACAGTTGTTTGTATTGTAAAAAGGCATGAACATAATCTCAGGTTGATTTGAAATCCCGTCTGCTGGTCATGATAATACGTGTATGAGAAGATAAGGGGGCGGGCCCCGGGCTGGGGTTCAGGCAGATAATTCATGTTAATGTGTCGGGTAACATCGGGTCCAAGCTTTGAAAGCCACGGGCCGGTCGGGTTGTAATTTTTTAGGCCCGTTGAGAACCCGTTGAGAACTTGGGTATTTTGTGATTTCGCCATTTAAAGGCGGGGTGCACGATCTCTAAAAACCAATGTTGACATTTGAAATCACCTAAACAAACACTCCCCTACCCCAATAAAATCTGGACCTTCAACCCAACCCAGGCAACAATGTCGGTTAGTAGACACGCCCCTTACTGCAGATTGGCTAAGTGTGTTTTGGTACTCGGCTCGACTCCCATTTCCAAAACGTTTCTCAAAAGTCATGCACCCCAAACAAATTCTGGCCAGGGTCCAGATTTAAACCCACATGAGCACTATATCTCAACGTGTCTAAAAAAACACATTCTAACAGCTAGGCCACTACTCCTAAAAAGTGCACTTTTGGCCTAAACATTTAACAGTTGTTTCCCCATAGCAAATGAGAACAGACGATAACTAGATGCAAACTGAAAACCAATGAGTTAGAGAAGAAAGGAGAAAAAAACAATTTACCTGTTCTGTCATCAGTGGTAATAGAAGCATTAAAATTCAGCGGCATATCTCCGACTCGAAATGCTCTTTACCTTTTCTGCACCAAAACCAAACTGCTGCACACTTCCATATCAATATTTTACTGCCTGCTTAATGTGAATTTAATGATACCAATCTCCGATTTAACGTCAGTGTGTTCTGTAATGGAAGGCTCTCAGTGGGAGAGAGCTGGAGAATCATACAGTAAGATGCAGGAGAAGACGCCAGAACACGAGATACAGTGAACCCGGCAAAGTAATCACATGGTCTTCCCGCTACAAGAGTAAATCAGGCACAACATTTAGAAGTCTGCTGTATGTGAACAAAGCCCAGGAGGTAGTTAAGTCTGGATCTTAATGAGCTAATTAGGTTTGTTTAGGCAGCTTTTACATGCTGCTGGTAATGAGGGAATGAGAGACAAATTTTTATGCCAAAGAGGGGTGAGGGGGGCATGGCAAGAGAGTAGTTCTAGAGACACAAAGTACTGAATACTTAAAGGATTAGTACATTTTCTTTAAAAAAAATCGAGATAATACTCACCACCATGTCATCCAAAATGTTGATGTCTTTCTTCGTTCAGTCGAGAAGAAATTATGTTTTTTTGAGGAAACATTCCAGGATTTTTCTTATTTTAATGGACTAATGGACCCCAACACTTAACAGTTTTAATGCAGTTTAAAATAGCAGTTTCAACGGAGTTTCAAAGGACTCTAAACAATCCCAAACGAGGCATAAGGGTCTTATCTAGCAAACCGATTGTCATTTTTGATAAGAAAAATAAAAAAATATGCACTTTTAAACCACAACTTCTCGTATATCTCCGGTCATGTGACGCGCAGGCGCGACCTCACGTTATACCTCATTAGGTCAAGAGGTCACGGAGGACGTATGCGAAACTAAGCCCCAGTGTTTACAAGTGTGGAGAAAGAGTACCGTTCCGACGTTGTTGTATGTGTAATGATACTAATTGATGTCTTTGTGTCAGTTTATTGTTTAAAATGGTCCGCAAGTGTGCGTTTCACATATGTAACACGTGACCTTTCCACGGCATTACGCAATTACGTGAGGTCGTGCCGGCGATAGACAAGAATTGTGGTTTAAAAGTGCATATTTTTTATTTTTCTTGTCAAAAATGACAATCGTTTCGCTAGACAAGACCCGTATGCCTCGTTTGGGATCGTTTAGTGTCCTTTGAAACTGCTATTTTAAACTGCATTAAAACTGTTAAGTGTTGGGGTCCATTAAAGTCCATTAAAATGAGAAAAATCCTGGAATGTTTCCCCCAAAAAACATAATTTTTTCTCGACTGAACAAAGAAAGACATCAACATTTTGGGTGACATGGTGGTGAGTAAATTATCTGGATTTTTTTTAAAGAAAATTGACTATTCCTTTAACATCAAGCTACAGCATTAAACATTCCCAAACTATTGTCTGTGCCGTGCCATTCGCAATGAGTCCGACCCGGATATTTATGTTCTTTTAAGTTTGGAAACTCAAGAGTTGTTTTATAACAATAAAGTCTTAAAAAAAAACAAAGGATTATCCCAGTACACTTCTTTTGTTAAGTATGCTAGAGTTTCTGAAGATGTTCATAATAGTGTACGGTTTCGTTTTTTTTTTTATAGGTACAATGCGTGCACTATTAAATTTTGATTTGACAAAAATAGGTCTCTGTGACGTCAAAAATGTCTGTAGAAATTACAGTATTAATGGGTATTACTGGCAACTAGCTGCCAGTAACTTACTGTAGATTTTACATTTATGTTATTTACTGGCAACATTTTGTTCAAAGTTAAATGAACATGAAACATTTTTGACTTTATCTTCTACAGTACGTTACTGGCAACCAGCTGCAAAATTACAGCAAATTTTTTAGAGTGTACTTGTTTCCGACCAATAGCCACAGACTGAGTTTTCATGTCACCTGTGCACTGATATTCAACACACACACAAAAGAAAAATTACTAAACCACATGAACATTATACTCGCTGTCCACTCTCACACAAATGCCAAAATGAAAATGATCACATCCTCTATCGAAATGTATCTTTAACTTATATTAAAAATACTCATCATTTTCTGTGTCCTTCACTGTCTAATAAGACCATCACAAACCAGTAGTGCATTATTAATGAAGCATTCATAAGAACTGTGATCTTAGATGGCTATACAGATTCACGTGTGTGCTAAACAGGAAGTCTTATCTTTCATTGCAGCTTACTCTGATGTGTCTGTGTGTGTGCACATACAGTATAGTTTAGATCAGGCATGTAGGGCAGACAAACATGCACACACATTCATTTATCCACAAGCAAGGACACAGCCACAGACCCAGAGAAGGTCATCACATACAAAACACCCCCAGTTAGGAGGTAAGATCTTTCTCCTCTAACTCTCTGAAGTGCAGGCCAGATAGTTTGCGCGTGATGTGTTTGGGGACAGGGTGTTCAGAGGTTAAACTTGTATTCCTGAAAGTGTTCCCAGCAGAGATTAATCATTTCGGTCCTGGACGCATCATTGCAATCATAAATCATTGGACCTGACCTCTCGTTCCTTTTTCTCTGTGATATTACCGAGGAGCAGAGAGTAGTGAGATTGCTCTCAGTGTGACGCTTGACACAGATGGTTAGCACCTTACTTGGTGTTCAAAATGCATGTAGTTCAAATCAGGTAAATAGGAAAACAGCCAATGCATACTAACTGTCTACCTGGCGAAAGGCACGTTGTAGGATGTGGTCTCATTCCATGGCAAATACATAAGTAAGCAAAATGAGTTCCACAATCATTGTTTACTTAAAGTTGCCATTAAAATATAAAGAAAAAATATTATTTGTTTTGTTACATAGTTTTTTTTTACAAGTTACTTATCTGTGAGCTTCGTTAGTTTTTTAAAATTCATGTGCCCTCATAATCTTTAAGCAAAAACGCAAATCTCCTCCCCTTCTCAAAACGATCTCTCTTTACTATCGGTCATATGGTATGGCAGGTGGGCGGTAGGGGTGGGAATCGCTTGGACCCTCATGAATCAATTCAGAATCGATTCTTAGGATCCCGATTTGATTCAGAATCAATTCTTGCGTACAAATTTGCATATCTGTGACATCATTACGTCACATTTGCTCTCAATGCCAGGTTAATGTTTGTGCTTTTGCTACTAGTCTCTGAACTGTCATATACTGTACTTTAATGCAACTAAGGGATAAATTATGTCATTCTTATATACATATATGTCCTGTTTCTGTTGTAAGACATTAAAACCGGTAAATATAGTAATTAAACGTGACATATTAATTCTATATGTTAACCGGCATTAACTTCCACGAACTGACTAACGTTAAGCGTCTAATCATCATCATTATACACAGTGATTGGCAGTATCACTGTATTTATATAATGCAGCGCACCCAGCGACTGAATAACAAACTATGTGCATATTTTTACAGAAGTATATTCATGTTATATCTAAACAGTCAGCGGATGGTTTAGGACAGGGGTGTCCAAAACATCGATCGCAAAGGTAATACCGGTAGATCGCACATAACTGCTGCTCCACGCGCGAAATTGTCATTATGGTCTTTTAGAGTAATTGTGATACATGCAGGTCTTTTTGAGTTGCTGCGCCTTTCTTCTCAAATGTGTTTTGCCAGGCCACTCCAGCTCAGTCGTCTTTAACTTCCAAAATTCACAAGGATGCGCATTCTTGCCTCACGCATGAGCTGATCCACGCGCACGGTGTGTGTGTTTGTGTGATCGAGCAAACGAGAGAGAGAGAGAGAGGCAGCGTAGTGTTGATTTGTTTGCTTCTGATAATGTTGTAATTTTCTAGTTTGTTTCACTAAACCGCATCTCCGCTATTTTAAGGAGTTAAGGATTTTTTTTAAAACTCCTCAAAAAGAAGAGAGTAATGGTGACAGCCCTAAATTCAATGTAGAGATATATGCAGTATAGTCCTACAAGCATTTAAAGTTTTCTTTCTCTTCTGCTCTTGTAAGCTCCGCTATGCGCTCGTGCAGTGCGCGCTCTCTTAAGTTGTCCGTGTGCATCACCGCTCCCCCAGTTGAGTTCCCCCTTTTGGTTCTGATAACGTGACATTATTATTTTGTAAACTAACATTTAAGAATCGATTCTTGACATTTGTGAATCGATTCAGAATCGGCCCACGTCCGAATCGAAATTCATCTAAGAATCTATTTTTTTGTCCCACCCCCTAGTGGGCGGCTCCGAGAGAAGATCGCTGCGATTAGCAATTAGCAACACGACCCAACCTCAAACGATCCCATCAGATCACGATGGAGAATTTCAAATCCAGCCCTGCCTTATTTTATTTCAGAAGCTGGTTTCACTTGAATATACATCACCACAGGGAAAACTGATTTGTTATTGTGTTTTTTTTTTTCATTTCATGAAACAGCACCAAATCAAATAGTTTGACTTTGGTGTAATCTTTCCAAAGGTAGCTGCAACATGTACGCTGCAAAAAATGATTTTCAAGAAAAAAAAATTTGTATTTTTGTCTTGTTTTCAGTAAAAATATCTAAACATTCTTAAATTAAGAAATAATTCTAGTTTTTAGACCAAATATATGTAAAAATTAAAGCGATTTTGTGCATAAAACAAGCAAAAAAATCTGCCAATGGGGTAAGCTAATTTTTCTTGAATTTTTCTTGAATTTAGTGTTTAAGAAAAATTTTCACGTTTTTTTGCTTACCCTATCGGCAGATTTCTTTGCTTGTTTTATGCACAAAATCGCTTAAATATGATATTTTTGGTCTAAAAACTAGACTTATTTTCTTGGGTCGTTTTGCTCATCAAGAATTTTTAGATATTTTTACTGAAAACAAGACAAAAATATGAAATGTTTTCTTGAAAATCATTTTTGCAGTGTATGTGGTCTTTAGTAAACAGAAATAGTCAATTTAATTTAGCATTGAAATCAACTAAATGCACATCATGTCGCAATGTCTACAGTATATAATATAGTATATTATTTTATGAATTGGCTAAATTCATACGAAGTGAATCATACAAAAACATATGATTATAAAAAAAAAAACCTGCCACTAACCCCAACATCACAGGGGCAAAAGCAAATTGTACAAAAATGTTTTTATTATTAGCCACCTCGTAAAATATGTACCAATGAGATATCTTTGTCAATATGCAACAGGTTCAAGTAGGCATATGTTCATGTTGAGCAGCCCAGATGTTAAAGACAAACAAATAAATAATTAAATGGCTATCTGTGATAGTTTTATTGAATTTTTTTCATTACTTAACATACTGCATGATCAGTATATTACACTGCCTACAGGGAATTATTTTTCATTATCTTCATTTATCTTTTAGTAAATTTAAGAGTTGCACACAACAATTAGATCTGTGTTGACTATAATCAGGATAATGATCAGAGAAAACAAAACCTTGAGGGAAAAAATGCCCAAAAGATTTTTTTTTACCGTTGACTGATGATTTAAATAATTTAGTTAACATAGATAAAAAACTAAAATAAAAATTTAGTTTTTTATTTAATACGTCATCTTTATTTATTAATGTGCTTGAAAGCTAGACAAATTCTGATTAAACACTCAACTAATCAGCAAACATCCATATCTTATAAAGCGCAGATGCTTTATCCCAATCTGTTTATAATGAATATGCACTTATGTCTTTAAACAGAACTATAAAAACAGTTTTTAACTGAATAAATTAAATCACCCTGTCAGTTCATGTAATTACTTTTGATTCGAGTCTCATGAGATGTTATCTGATCTGAAGCCCTAAAAACTGTCTCTCTCCCTCGTTCACATTATCAATTTTTTCAGCATTGTTGTTTGTACTTTGTCTCCTCTTACAAAAAGATTGGTCATACATTACATCACAGTGTTGCATAATGCCAATTGGTCAAAACAGTGTTTATTGTCAGCTAAATGTAATATGTCAGTGACTTCTAATCAAAAGATAACACTTTACGAATTAAAAAAAGCATTTTAATGAAAAATGTATCCTTACAATGTTGCCTGATACACATGTCTAAAAAAGCCCTTTAGCCATAACTATATGCAACTATATATCTCAAACATTATTGCCTAAATATGACATAAAAACAATGTGCAATTTTTAAATTGTTATTATTGAAGTTAAGGACAAAACCCTTGTGGCAGGGCATTGTGGAAGAAATACTCAGCTGTCAGGCACATATATGTAATAACCAGTCCCTCTTGTCCTCTGTTTTTCTACACAAGCACGTACACCAGTACAAGTAGAATTGAATGTGATCCACTATCCCTGAAGCACTGCAAATTAAACCCACAACAAACCACAACAGCAGCGGCTACAGGGCTACAGCACTAGATGGGATAATGAAAAGAGACAGAGATACCGTAAACCATGGAATAAGCTTTAAATCATATCAATAAAAAGTATGAATTTCAAGAAATTGTAAATAAATAAATAAATCTGTGTCTGATAAGCATTTACAGTCAATGCAACAGAGGTGCATAACTTAAGACTGAACATTATTTGAGTCCCATCAGCCTCACCCTGCCGGAACAGGACAGCCATTGCCAGGAATCACAGGCGGATGATGGTTTTGGGAAGCTCGGCTGTAACTCAGCACCAATGTGTGCCAATGGAGAGGGGTATTGGACAGGGCAGGCACCGGTGACAGATGCCTAGAGGGACCTTCCTCTCTAATACAGGCTGAAGATAGCATCCTGGGCCACAGCCAAATCAGCATTGAGTTTACACTTGCAATGAGACTCCATCAATCAGGAACTCTCTTACTAAGATCTTAAACCCTTGTTTATGTACAAGTGCAAACACACACATACAGAAATGTCTAGTTTATTATCTCTGTGAGGACATTTTATAGACATACTGTTTTTATTACTGTACAAACTGTATATTATCTCAGTATACTATCCTCTTCCCCCTAACCCAACCCCTAAACCTAACCTTAAAGATTTAGGATTCAATTTCATATTGCTAGTCGGAGGCAAGACATATTTATAATTTAGGTAGAGGAAAGTTTTCATTAGGGCTGTGAAGGTGGCAGTATTTTACCACTGTGAAGGTAATGCACCAACCACGGTGGTGCGGATGTTATAGAGTCTGTGTGTGTGTGCATATAGGTTTATATATAGTGCATACATATATTTCCAAATATAAAGTGAGGATCAGATATACATTTCTTATAGGAATAGTCTACCCTTTTGCCATATTAAACTATGTTATTACCTAAACGAATTAATACATATCTATCTTTTTTCAATGCGTGCACTATACAGCGCGTCGTGAATGTGTTAGCATTTAGCCTTGACCAATTTATTCCTATGGTATCAAACAGGGAAGCCACCAAACACTTCCGTGTTTTTCCTATTTAAAGACTGTTACATCAGGAGTTATACCAGTAAGTATGGTGCCACAAAATAAAACTTTTTTTTGGTACCATAGGAATGAATGGGGCTAGGCTAAATGCTAACACATTCACAACGCGCTGTACAGTGCACGCATTGAAAAAAGATAGGTATGTATTAATTCGTTTAGGTAATAACATAGTTTAATATGGCAAAAGGGTAGACTATTCCTATAAGAAATGTATATCCACAGCGCGAGCGTCTGCAGACTGCGCGCGCACCTCGTCCGTTTGGGGAGGTGTTTATACTCGATGCACAGACTGGGTGCCGGTGTGATGAGACGTCATGCTCGGCCAGATTCGCCTGTAGCTTGTGCTTTTTGGGTTGTGGAGCCGCGTGCAAAGTTACAAAATTTGACATGCACACCGCCAAGCAAAATAGGGTCATGCACTCAACGTGCACTACAACCTACTCCGCCTTGACGTTATTTTCTGCCACGCGCACCCTCGCGTTTGTGTGGACGTGTCAATTATAAACAAGGCTTAAAGCTACACTGAAGTTGGCAGTTTGATAAATGCAAGTTAAATCTTCAGTTTAATCTTTGGTGCTTCAATTTTAATATTTGTGTGCAAATGACACATAAGTTCCTGTAGAGATAACAATACACATTCTCCTTTTTTTTTGTCCAAATAAATGAAAAGCATGTCATCAATGTCTTCTCTCTTGCTGTATCAAAATCTCACCTAGCTTTCCTCAGAGATGGTCCAAATAATGTGCTTAACATCAAGTCAAATTCAGTTTGTGCATGATTACATGATACAGTATAACAATTTTGTTAATACTGTATCCTAAATTGTGGATATTAAGCTATATATCATATGCTGAAGTAAATTTCTGGAGTGTTAACAATTAAAAGAAAAAACAACAACAACCGTGAAGAACCGCAAACCGAACTAAACCGTGGGCTTTGTGGACCGTTCCCCACCCCTATTGTCCAGACCTTGTTGCTTTTATAAAATTTTCTTAAAATAAAAATTACCGATGTGCATCATGCTTTGAGCCCTGATTGATAGGCAAATGGAAGTGAGAAGGACTGTTCTTACAATGTTTCTAACAGTAAGCCTCCAATTTGCTGTTAGGATCTAGGTTGTGGATTTGACACCATAACCTAATTAAAGTTTATCAAAAGCAACCTGAGCTGCACCGAGGTAAGCCGAACCTATTCCGGTCTAACTAGTACTGAAAACCATTGGCCATTAGCTCAATGGTCACCACTGGTCCAACCTGTCATTAAGAAATATTGCGGAAGGTGACGGTTGCAGAATGGCAGGACAAATATCATTCACCAGTGCTATGATGTTCTCAGCTGTGTGTGTGTGTGTGTGTGGTTTAGAGGCATTAGGGTTATTATACTGTACACCTCAACCCAACCCTGTAATCTCTTAATCTGCTGAGGGCTGGAATCACTGTCTACATCTGTCAAAGTGCTGAACAGAAGAGAGGCCATACACCTAATGTGTCAACGCCCAGGTTGCCTTCCACACACACACACACACACAATCACATAAGCATTCTGCTGACTTACTGAAGGAGGCAGAATTTCAAATCTGGTATCTTATGTCACCTCAGTGGCCAAAACAGGGACCACCACGCATTCACGCATCCCAGCACTCATAACACATCTCGACTGCCCAAACATACACTCCAGCCCCCAACACATAAGCTACCCCTTCCCACCATCTATCTGGTCCCATTCCCAGCTCTCCTTCACACATGGCGGTCCTGGCCGAAGGACGCAGGACTAGCGGGAGGTAGCTTGATGATAATGATGCAGACACTCCTATAACTGCAAATGGACTACAGCAGCCAAGCCAATATATTCACACGAGCACACACATACAGGCGTGAACCAGAGTTTTGCCTAACAAAGCTAATTGGTTGGACAGGGTCAGGCTTATGTTGTCAGTAATGAAGACTGATGCTGTTGTGTGTCCTCAAATGTTCTGGGTAGAAGCTGGGGATGGTATAAATAAACACTGTCAGCACTAACCCAGATCTGAAGCTATGTGAACACACATAAAAAGAGGATACCTGCTGTCATAATAATACACACATTTTAGAAAGCTATTGTGGTCCAGTAGCCATGGTAGTGGTAAAAATAACAGTTTACAAAAATCAAAGCTGTAACTTAAAAGATAAGCATGAAAGTAGTCGCCGCTTTTAGTCTTCAGGGTATTATCTGCATGGACAGGATTAGTTTTTCCAAACAGTAGAGTTTAAACTATTAACATAAGTCGTCTGTGACATGTACTGATTTAGAAAGTATTTGGACCTCTGTAGTTTTTACTAAGATGGAGTGTCTATTGTTTGGATGTTGGCATTATTAAAGGTCATGTGCTCTGGATGTGTGCATCATAAAACCTACCAAAGACTTATACAAGACTTGAAGTGTTTGGTTCCAAAACGCGATAAACGCCTTTTTTTTTATAAATGAGTTACCACCAAAATCAGTATTGTATCAGGTCAGTATTAAAAGGTAAATTTAATTTTATGCAAAATCCGATATCCGCTGTGTTATTCTGTCATCTTTTCTCCCTTTTTTCCCAAAACGCAATAAACGCCACGCCTTCTTTTCTGCAGAATGCAGTAAATCCGCTCAACAAGTCACATTTGGCAGCCAGGCAAGATTTTAATGATCCTTAGGTAACATTAAATATATTCATTTTATACCATAACATTAGCTCGATGTAATGGTTTATTCGCTTTTGATTCTTTGCAGAAGTCTACCGGAAGTTAAGTTTGGTCCACAAAAGCCGTTTATGTTGTTGCCGCAAAAACGTCCATATAGGGATCATAATTTTACACTGATTTGCATAAACCAAGGAAAGAATGAAATACTGAGGATTATATCTGATCCCGCCACTACAATAGATGTTATAAGGAGGTTGTGATCGGACCCTCTTTATTGATTTCTTTTTTTTTTTAATGTCAGATGGAATGCCAGCACTGGAAAGTTAGAAAGATGGTCTAAATCCATAATGGCAATGCTTAAAAAGCCGCCAGATGAATGTAACTTTAGTCGCAGTATATTTTAAGAAAGTCAAAATAAATCAGGAAAAGCATTGTGAAAAATAATATATCACATCACAAACATTAATGTCCAGATGGGACTGGATTTCTCAGAGGATCCCTGTGTTAGCCAAAAAAACAATAGGTAATTCGTTTCGTAATTGTTTTGAGGCTTCACGAGAAAACAAAGACTTGTTTGGAATCCCAAGGATGGTTAAGTGGACACGGTACACGCACACACATTTTTAGTCCGCATAAGGTCTTTCAATCATACAGTAAAACAAGAAGAGACTTAAATGGACATTCGAACCAGTTGGACATTTGTTGCTGTTTGTCAACATGTCTTTGCACTTAGTGTGAAAAATGAGACTCTCGCAAAGCGAGGCTCTAGGGTACAGTCGGATGCAAACAGAAGGAGTTTACATTCAGCAAAGGTGCTTAGCAAAGCCGGGTTGAACGGAGCATCTGCTCTCATTTTGGAGTTTGTGGAGAGAGCCACGCTGCTCGCGGCCCAAAGAAGGCAATGAGCCAGTGTGTGAGCTTAAGGGGGTTAAGGCCACACAGACCCGCTAACCGAGAGAGTGACTGAGAGTGAGACTGTTAAGTGTGATCGGCTCTTCGCTGCCTGCTTTGCAACGTTAGCAGGATTTACACTGTGCCAACTGGGCCAGTCTGAGGGATTGCATATGACATGCACGGCTGTCCGACATTAATTCTGTTTAGTGGCTCAGACCATGTGGGCGTAGTGTGTTGACTGAGTTATCTACACATATAGTGTTTACATCCAAATATCCTGTCTGGTTTAACACACACACAAACCCGGAACCAAAGTCTGATAATGATGTTTGGCAGGTGCCAACTGGACTGTGGGATAAGCTGTCAAGGTCTTCATCACCTTGAACTGTGTATGCATGCGAGTAATGTACCTGGATGTCTCCCTGCATCCAAATCCTACAACACAGTAAGAAGTACACGAAAAACATGCTTGAATATTCAGTATTTATGATACAGCAAGCCAATAATACCTGCATGATGTACTGCTGAGATTTTAAAGTGTGTACTGAAAAAAGCGTGTGTGTGTTAAGAGTAAGGGGTTGGAGGGAAACACATTTGCCAGATTGATTGTCTGTATCTGTAAAGAAGACTGAAGAAGATTTGACTCATTTTGCTCAAGCATCACACGTTCTCACGTCTTTGCCCTAAGCGGATCTCTCTGCTCCGTGTCCATTAGATTTAGGCTCTAATTGAGAGATATGGTACATGAGAGAGGGATTAGATGGAGTAAAGGAACAGGGGAAGATAGAAGGAATGGATGAAAGCCTGAGGCCCGACGGGGAACCTTCATCTCTTGATCTTTTCCATCTATCGTCTGACCGCCTCCCCTTCTATTGCGGCACAGCAATCATAAGCACATTTACTTACCGACTTTAAACTCCCCATAAAGCATGGAAAAGGAAACATCCTGACAAAAGTTATGTGCAATAAAGTGCAAAACACATATTTGCCATGAGCAGTGGAGTTACTTTATATTCTACTTCAGTAACTACAGAAATTGAGAGGAAGACATGCATAGAGATGAAAGAGAAGAATTTTTTTAACTTAAAATGAGTTCGAAGTCAATGCTAAATGTCATAGTGTTTAAGTCTATATAGAGCAACATTAACATTTATTTAACATCTGTGATTTACAGAGAAACAATAACTTATGAATTTGAAGCAACCTGATAATAAGTAGCCTACTGTACACCATAAAATATTATTATTTTTCACTTAGGCACATAGCAGACGACCCCAGAAGTGCATAATCCTTTTAAGACCTCAAAAACAGTGAATATAGTTTGTCATAAATTGTGGCAACAACCGTCTCCTCGTGCAGAAACACTAATAGGCAGTCGTTGAAGTGTCGTTTCTGACCTTATTGAGCATATAGACTAACATTAATTGTAGTTTTAGTATAGCTATTCCTGTGTTTTTCGGCTGACATGACTTTATGCGTCGCTATCAAAAGGGAAATAACAAGTGAACAGGCGATTCACATGAGATGGACAGTGATGGTATGCGGCTGCCCAGTTCAAGGTTGCCTCGAATATATTTGCAAAAATACATCTATAAAACCCTAACAAACTAAACGCTATACTCGAAAGATGCATGCAAACTAAAAAATTGTCACCGCAACCCCTTTGAAACCGACATGCCGTTAAATCGCCAGAACTAATGAGGAAGGATGAGGATGATGAAACCAGCGCGACAGATCCACGGTACCAGCACTAACATCCCACAGCAGGGTCTTTTAAATAAAATGATTTGTTATTAAGCTTCCACCGTTGTTTTTCTAGCATTCGTACAAGTGTTGGAAAGCACAGCGTGATGCGCAAAAGCGCGCAGTGTTTGGCATAGAAATGTAAGATCTTACCTGCGCTGAACAGCCTGTTCATTTCCCGAAGGAAACTTTTATGTCCCTCCAAACGCCAACCCGACGAATCTGTACTTTTCTACAGGTAAATGAAATTCCTTTAAACGTATAGCACTTAAAAGAAACAGATAACGCATGAAAGCGTAATACAGCGCTGAAGGAACAGTCAAT
Organism: Misgurnus anguillicaudatus; assembly: GCF_027580225.2. Taxonomy (NCBI): domain Eukaryota; kingdom Metazoa; phylum Chordata; class Actinopteri; order Cypriniformes; family Cobitidae; genus Misgurnus; species Misgurnus anguillicaudatus. Next base: position 15,900,890 of record NC_073352.2, on the reverse strand, counting down.
GAGACGGCGGTGTCCGTTGGTTACCGATTGTTTTAAATGCGCACTCGTTAAAGCGCGGCAAGATCGCGAGGCTCTACAACCGTTCGCTTTGATTAAAGGCAAACGGAGGCACGCGCTGAATGCGCACAGCGGGCTGAGGGAGATTGGACGCTACCATTCACAGCAAGAGAGTCAGGGAGAATTCTGACCGCATCCGCGTGCTTTCTGATACACACGATTGAAAGCTCAACACATCTGTACAAACGGATACATATTCGCGTTGACGTGAGTTACCGGTTGACAGATAGCACGTGAATCGAGTTGCTATGCTGCTTTTATTTTCTTGACGGGCTCTTGCCTCAGGTGAATGCCCCGCACGCGGCTGCACCTGCCTGAGATGTGAGGAGAATTAAAATCAGCTCTTTTTCTCATCCAGATCTAACATGAACATCTCTAAATCTCACATTTGGAATTATTAAAATGCAATTAGCTATTTTATTTTAGTTTTGGCCGTTTGATGTATCATTTAGAGAGCAGAATGCTATGTTGTCACACATTTTACTCACATGATAGGTTATCAGATGTGGTCTAATACAGCATAAAATCTTGCATAAAATACTAATGCTATTTACTGTACGCCCAGAAAAGTTCCTTCAACTTCTAAAGCATAGGGTAACTTGCTGCCCTAAAATTTTTAATTTTGCCTTGTTGAACAAACAAGTAACTTTTAATTTAAATCTACTTAAAGGGGACATATCATGAACATCTGACTTTATCCATGTATAATTGGGTCCCCAGTGCTTCTATCAACCTAGAAAATGTAGAAAAAGCAGTAACTTAGTTTTGGTAAACTATTCCCTGCAAGCATGTGAAAAAATAGGTAATTGAAATTTGGCTCCTCTTGTGATGTCAGAAGGGGGTAATACCGCACCTTAAACTGCACTTTCCAACCAAGGCACTGCCATTGAGTGATCAGAGATCAGCTCATTTGCATTTAAAAGGATTTAAAACTGCACATTTTTGCTCACACGTACAAAATGCAATTTTAACATACTATAATAAATTATCTATATGGTATTTTGAACTAAACTTTACATATATACTCTAGGGACACCAAAGACTTTTAGGCAATTAAAATGTTTGTTCACTGCATGTAAAATATCTTGTTCCAGCAATATATTCTTGTTAGATTAACAAAACATTTGCTGTTCTACAAATGGTCAGTTAACAATATGAGAAGCTTCATGTCACATTTCTTTATTTTAACATAGTTTTATTAAACTTATAATCTTAAGAGTAGTCTTTGCCTCTCAAAAAAGCTTGCAATGCAAAGGTAACATCAAGTAAAGTAAAAGTTTTAACTTCACACAGAGACACTCAACACACTCAATAGTGTAATCAAATCTCATGAGGTGAAAACATGAGTTCTTAACTTCACCAAAAAAATAATAAGCAACAATGATAACAAAAACAACTGCAGTAGTATAAATTAAAATAACAAACAGCAAAACAACACTCACATAACAGTAGCAGTTAATTTATACATGCTGCAATGCATGATGTGTAACATTTTAAAATCCAGATTTTTAAATAAGCTAAAATAAATTGATTCAACTAAAAATTTCTTGTTGAATAAGATAAATAATTTAATTTGTGCATTAAAACTTAAACACTTGAGTAGTGGAGGAAATATTTCAGGGTTTAGGTTTGGTGTATTAAATTGGGTTAAAATATAATGAGGGTTAACTGTGTTGCTCGGGAGAAAAGATAAAAGTTATTAAAATGTAACTAAAACAATAAATTGACATAAAGGTAACCTGCACTGTAAAAAAATACTTTGCTCCCTTAAAATTTTTTGTTAAATCAACTCAGATTTACAAGTCATGTCAACAGAGATGAGTTGTCACAACTTATAAAATATAGTTGAGAAAAGTCTAATTTTATAAGTTATAATTCACCTGTAGTTATAACAACTCAACTTTAGTCAAGATAAATAATAGTAAGTTGAAATGACTTGTAAATCCGTGTTGATTCAACAAAGAATTTTAAGGCAGCAAAGTATTTTTACAGTGTGCTGTTTCATAGCTTATACCGTAAACATTATAAAGCACAAAAAAGAAAAAGGTAACACAAACATTGAAGTACTGTATGGTTTACAAAAAGATAATTCATAAATCAAAAACATGAAAAATGACAGATGATAGGTTTCACAAAAGGATATTTTATAATTATTAAAATATGAACAATACGCTCAATTGTCATCTAAAACTACTGTATGATATTAGCATACAAAAACACTGCTACTTAATGCAACATACAGCCTAATCCCACAGGGAAGTTTATTATATGAGGTGGACAATTCGTATGAATTTTAACAAGGTAAATCATTAAAAAAATTATGATTATTTGAACAAATAATTATTTTCCTTCTGATGTTGTTGTGTTATATAATTTTATATTGTCCAGCACTTTTGGATTGTATTTGCACTTTCTCTTATGTGACCTGTCTTATTATGTGTATGTGTGTGTATGATTCTGTGTGAGGGCATGATTTGAGGAATGGTATGAAAGCATTTGTTATATATGTACCAGGAGTAGCACTTTAAATTTCGTTGTAACAACATTTGTAATGTTTTTATGATGACAATAAATGATGATGATGACTTTGGTCAGTCCTGGACTGTTTTTAAATGTGGTATATAAATAAAATTAACTTGAACTTGAACTAAAGCCCCTCCCTTAAACCCGCCCCTAATCCCAACCTCCCAGAGATGAAAGCAGATCATACTAGACCACAAATGAAAAAACAGAGATTGTACATTAAATTCATTTGAATTAGCCAATTAGCGCAAATTGCCATAAGATTATGTTGCAACATTTGTGCAATTGAACTAAAAAAAAGACTTATAGACTGTTTCAGCATTGACAACATAAACAAGCGGCTTTCGTGGTCATCACGTAACTTCTGGTAAACTCTGCTAAGAATAAATAACAACAAAGTTCTTTTAAAGTAGTTTATTTATTTAACAAGCAAATTAACAACACATAGATTACCCAGGAAACCAAAACATTTGTTATTTTCGACGAGGTATTTGTTCAAGAGTTCAGTTTAGCATCTAGTCAGCCATTAAAAAACCTAAAACCGGACGTAAAGTTCGGACCAGACGCTTAACTGTGACAACGCACGTACGTCCGATGAAACCGTCTATAGTTACTGAGATATTAGCAACTTTACTCTGTGAAAGCTTACCCTGGTTTCCCTTACTCATTGATCATTAGGTTGTAGTTGACACTTATCTGATATTACTGCATTCTCAATGGCATTTTCCTAATAAGCAGTAGAAAGGGGCAGAACGAAAATGGGATGCAATTACAAGTTATAACCAGGGAGTCATTGTTGAGCGTTTCTGCGTTATTCAACGCCAAACGAAGATCTAACTGCATATTTCCCTATAGGCTGGAAACATTAAAGTTTGATTATTCGAGAACACCTTGTTATAAAAACCCCATGGCTGCTCTTTGAAATGCACATTTCAAACATTTCTTACACTCTGCGGGTGAATGTGTGATTTGGTTATGACACAGCATGTACCCCAGATTGAAATTTGTTCAGAGACAAAGACAGGAATGAATTCAGTTTTGTCCATGTTGGCTTGTGCCCCCCACCTGCAACTCGAAGATAGAGGCCAGTGTGAGGAAAAACTGTTTTGTAGCAAGCTGTGATTCTCAATGAGGTTATTCTCTCTGTTTCTGACCAAGACCGCTCAACACGCAATTGTTTTCCTTGTCCTGCAAACAACTTCAGCTGCTCTGATCTATGGTAGGTTCAGCATTTAATTGAAAGATGGAATGTCAGCATTGCTATTTGTCCTCAAACAAACCCGCCTTAAGCTTTTGCCACAAACTGTTGATTTACCAATGATTCAGCGAGAGTAAAGTCAAGGAGTTAAAGAAAGAAAGCCAAAGATCCCCGCTGGCAGATCCTGTTCTTTTTTTCAGATTTATGTACATATTAGTGCACAAAACTTGTATAGACTACAAGGATAAAAAAGTCATCAGGTAAATCTACAAGATATCTTTCTTTCAAGAAAATATGTTTCTATAGAATGCCTGGTACGACACCTTTACTTCCTCTATGCCATTAATATGCAAACACAAAATCAAAGTTATCTCATGTCAGGGAGCAGTCTATTTGCCTGTCTTGTAGATACCACACTACATCACACCCGAGCCATATAATGGCTGCCTTTTGCATGTAAACAGCTGGTTTTGGTAGCTGTCGATGAAAAAAATGATTGTCATGCTGTGCAAGATATAGGTTTGCATTTAAAACAAAGTGTGCCGGTTTGTTTGCAAGGCAGTGTGAAGAGAGGACAGAGAAGACAGCAAAGGAGAGAGAGTGAGCACTAGGACAAGGCAAACTTCCATGTAGCAGAGATCAGAAGAGGTTCAACAAAGATATCAACTTGTAAATTTGGCCAGACAACAAAGACAATACCAATGCATTGCTAAAACTGTGAGGAATGAGCCACATTGTATGGATTGTTCAATATTTCACCCCTTGACTGCATTCCAATTCTACCTCCAAATGTTGTATATTTATGAGCCGGGGCTTGTCTACGGACTCCAAATGAGAAGGGCAATGCAATGCTCTCCCTCGATCCACACCTGCTGCTATTATATTTCCATCAATGCTGAGAGAGTCATAGAGAAAAATTGTGTACATGTAAGCAGATGAGACAGTTAGGAACAGCATGAGGTCATGCATAGGAGGGACAGAGTGTTTTGGAAGGTGTCCTCTCTAGGCTTGTTGAAGAGCAGAATGTGCTCACTTTTAGGATGCAACTGAGACACCAGTTAATTTAAATTCCTCGACTGTTTTAAATGAGGAAAGTCAGCAGCTCCAAGTTAGTCCAACACAGGAGGACATTTTGCAAAAACGAAATCCCTTATATTTCTAAATCGTATGCTACATACACACCAAACGCGGGGCATCACGTTACTCGCTCTAGATTACTTGCGAGATTAAACTTTGTGTCATGCAAATTTTTCGCACGAGTTAAATATTTTCAACTTGGGCGAAGACACGTTTGAGGCGAATAGCGCGTGTTTTCGCGGCAAACATGCGGCCCATATCGCGTCATTCGCATTGCCCCATGCGAGGACACCTCTGATCGTGTCTTTGCATCGACTTTTAATTTAATCTACTCGGGCAAATCCTTGAACTCGCGTCTGGTGTAAACCCACAGTTATGCTACATACACACCAAATGTGGGGCATCGCGTTACTCGCTCTAGATTACTCACAGGATTTAACTTTGTGTCATGCGAATTTTTCACTCAAGTTGAATATTTTCAACATACAATCGACTTTGTATGTAATCTACTTGAGCAAATCCTCGAACTCCTGTCTGGTGTAAACCCACAGTTATGCTACGTACACACCAAACGTGGGGCATCGCGTTACTCGCACTAGATTACTCGCGGGATTTAACTTCGGGTCATGCAAATTTTTCACTCAAGTTGAATATTTTTGACTTGGGTGAAGACGCGTTTGGGGCAAATAGCATGTGTTTTCATGCCAAACGCGTCGCCAAATATCGCGTCATTCGCATCACCCCACGCGATGACACCTCTGATCGCACCTTTGCATCGACTTTGTATGTAATCTACTTGAGCAAATCCTCGAACTCCTGTCTGGTGTAAACCCACAGTTATGCTACGTACACACCAAACGTGGGGCATCGCGTTACTCGCACTAGATTACTCGCGGGATTTAACTTCGGGTCATGCAAATTTTTTGCTCGAGTTGACTACTGTCAACTTGGGCGAAGATGCGTTTGAGGCGAATAGCAAGTGTTTTCGCACCAAACGTGCTGCCCAATATCGCGTCATTCGCATCACCCAACACAAGGCCACGTCTGATCGCTTCTTTGCATTGAGTTTGTATGTAATCTACTCGCGCAAATCGTTGAACTCGCGTCTGGTGTAAACCCACAGTTATGCTACGTACACACCAAATGCGGGGCATCGCATTACTTGCTTTAGATTACTCGCGGGATTTAACATTGTGTCATGCGAATTTTTCGCTAAAGTTGACTATTTTCAACTTGGGTGAAGACGTGTTTGAGGTGAATACCGCGTGTTTTCGCGCCAAACGTGCTGCCCAATATCGCGTCATTCGCATCGCGTCTGGTGTAAACCCAGAGTTTGAAAACTGCTATTTTTTTCTGGACAAACTTTAATGTACAATACAGATTCCATTTCCCCTTTTCCCAAAATAGCAATGGACATTTTTCACATGTAACCAGTTATTATTTATGGTGACTAGATGAAGACAGGCGGTTCACCAATGGCTTTGATGTGCAATGAGCAGTTCATGATTGCTTTGCTTGCGTCGTCATTCATAATAGTGGCAAGTTTCAGGGTTAATGATGCCACTGCATCAGATGCCGCATATGGCTTTGTGTGTGTGTGTGTGTGTGTGTGTGTGTGTGTGTGTGTGTGTGTGTGTGTGTGTGTGTGTGTGTGTGTGTGTGTGTCTGCTCTTAAACCGCATATGTTAAATTGTGAATAAGATGTATGGCACTGTTAATTATTTAATCAATTTTAATTAATTCCTAAAATGGAAATTAGCTCATTAAAACCTGAATTTATAGAATTACAAGTGATTAGCTTACAAAGCAGTACTGGGGCATTGTTGGTAAAAATACTCTATATATGATTAAGAGTTATAACTTTAAACAAACTCTGGCAAAAATACAATCCTCTATTATTAATCCAGTTCTGTGTAAGATTAATAGTATTACTAATAAGGATACTATAACTAGATCAAATATTTGCATTTTCTCTCTGGAAGTGTATCCACATTCACTTGCGTTTCATCGAAGTCTGTTTTTGTTGGATGAGCTTGCAGCGATGTATACTAATTAGAGGATGCTATAGGGGGGAACAGGGCATTTATTTAAAGGATTATGCTATGTGTTTGGGGGACTGTCCCCATCAATTGGGGGTGGTGTTGGAGCACAGGCTGGTTGCCAGAAGGATGCTATAGAAGAGTAGAAAGAAGGAGCAAGAGATAAGAGCCTAAGAGAGAAGATTCTGGCTAAAGGGAGACGTGAGGCTCACAGCACAGCTGGCTCTTAATTGAATTTTTTACTCAGCACTTTCACAGCTGTTTTGCTAAGATGAATGAAGAGCTTATATCTGGCACACATCCCCCTGGACACACACACACACACACACACAGTCTGCTTGCCCGAGTCACATGACTTGACATATCCCGAATCTACCTTGGAGACAGAGACCTGCCCTATCCGTCCACAGTCGTGGAACGAGACAAACTCGAGTCTGTGTTTCGAGTTCATTTAAAAAGTTAGAAAATATTGAACATTATGCAAATTAGACGTAAAAGAGGCCAGGTTTCATCCTATCACTGCAAGGTAATATGCTAGTGATGTGTCAAATAATAAGCTTAGGGTATTTTTTTAAATTTTGCATGTAAATCGTCCATATTTCCTACCTGCATTGTAGCTAGGTTTGAAAAAAAAAAGTGTATCAAATCGATATGCTTTATTAAATCGAAGGCAAATGGTCCCTAGGGGGAATTGATCGACCCAAAATAAATTACTAGCACTCATGTGAGTCCAAAGTTATACACTGTGTATGCACCATATTTACTGATAATAACAGTGTCCGCAGGCTTTTTCTACAAGCATTTCTGACATTAATAGTGCCAAAAGCCAGAATTTATTTTTCAAAATCAGTTCAACAACTATCGTCACTTCAGATTAGGGTATAGCTGTAGAAAAGGATAAATAAACCTCCTTCCAGTAGTACATGACTCTGTGATTCAGCCTGCCTCACTTGGCTATACTTGACCATATCTGATTTCTGTCAGTCTCTCCTTGGGACATCCCAAACAACAGTGGCCTTTGCCCCATTTGAGTAATTCCTTCACAGTACAGTTTACAACAAACAAACAGGCGAGTGCTGTCTTGTGTTAATTATAACAATAGCAATACCCAGGGTGCCGATTTGCTTAACTTTTCAACTCATTTCATTGCACACACTTCAAGGTAAAGGACGGGGAAGTGTCCTGCAAGATCACAATTATAAAGACAGAGGCCTGCCTAAATTGGCTGGTCTTTGGGATCTACGGGCAGGAGCACTGGAGGGTAAACGGGCCCCCATGTGTAGGCCAGGCAGCACTACAGAGAAAGGGAGGGTTTTAGCGGCTTCATGCTAAGGCCCAGGAGAGAGCAAATGGAAAAGTAGAGGGACTGATAAAACAACCGTGCCTGGCTGACCGAAAGAGATGGAGAGATACACAACATACCAATAGAAGAGGTGAGCCCGGGAGGGGAGGAGCTTTGACATTACGCTCACCTCTTATCTCGTCTCTCCCCTCCTTTCGCCCCTCTGGGGCTCATGCTGGGTGTTCAACCACACTGGCGAGTGCAATAGGACATTCTTGGATAAGATGGGAAAATCTTCAGACTGGAAAATGTGTTTATGCCTGTATGTCATCCATGTATAATTCAGCGTTGCAAACCTCACCTGTCCAGATACATACTGCAGATGTTAAAAATTTTGTAAACAGAAAAGATTATGCTTATTAAAAAAAAGTATTTCTTAAGTTTGAATGTCTAGTGTTAAGGCTTTTCATTTCTGCTGATTTGCAGTTAGTAGAAATTTACCTGAGGTTGCAGGTGACTACATAATAAACTCAAAGGGAAATGTTTCAATCTGTTTGCCTAGCAGGAGGGTGGGTGTATTGGGGGAAATGGGTGGCATGCTGTTGCCAAAATGAAATACAGAGAACTCCCAGATTGGATTTCCTTAATGAATTCAGTGATGCTATGAATTCATCTGAAACATTCATTTATTTTGTCGCCCGCGCCAGATATATAGCCGTACACACAAACAAACCAGAGCGATGACATTCTCACTTTCTGAAGGTGCTGTCATAAACCAAAACCAACAAGTCTGACATGCAGTTTATGCTTTCTGTTGGATAATGATGGAGGATATGGATAACACCATCATGTCATGGTGGACTGTAATGTCAGATCAGATGCGAGATCATCTTTAAATGTAAAAACTCGAACAAAATGTGAAATTGACTGATTCCGACAGCTGATGTATCCTGATGACAGTTGACTGATTTAAGGATATTAGTCCTGAAACTGAAAATGTTGTACTAATAATGTCTACGAAGAGATGTATTGCTTAGCCTACATCTTCTGGCATATTCTGGCACTATTATCAATCTCATGCCCGAGGTCTGAAAAAATGCTCTCACATTTATTGTTGCAGTCCATCTGGCTGCCCGAGTTCAAACTCCATGATGAGACAGATGACGCATAAAACGAAAGAGAGGCAATTACCACCCAATCAGTCTATATTTGTCCTTTCGGGACGGACAGGTTTAGTGAATTTTCCGATATAATTCTTCTTAAAATGTCCGCAGGTTTGCAAGTTTTCAAGGGCATGATAGCTTACGGGACACTGGCCTTTTAAAATGGATCAGTGTGCTAACATTGGCCACATTTTTTTTCTGTTGATGTTTATAGGGACATCTGCTCCTCTCAGCAGAATTATTTGTGCGGACTAATAAAAGTTTATAGGGGTATGAGATAAGACTAATGACCAAGTCTGCAACCCCCCCAAATCTTAAGTTGAGCATAAATAATGAACTATCTAAGACACACACACTTACACACTGAAAGATTTTGCTTAGTGAATGTCTAATGAGTAATATATTACATGAGTCTGATCAGATGTGTAGCTGAGCATTTTAATTCGCTATGGCTGTCTCAAATCAGGACTGTACGTCCCATGAGAATTTCAGGATGATAGGGAAAAAAATGGATGTGCCATCAAGTACTCATTCCAAGGATGTAGCCCCATGAAAATGGGTCCAATTTTCTACCTGAAATCACACCCTTGACTGCTTTCTGAAACAAGATAAAGTTTCCTGAATGTTTTGGCTTGGCAAGGAAATGAAGCTTGTCCTCGCCCATCAATCAGAGAGCGTGCAGATAGACAGCTGTTTAATACACAAGCACCATTAGAAGCCTCTCTCTGGGTGCTCTCTAGAGATGGAGTTCAGGTAAAGGGCTGTCTATTCTCCAACATGTTCTCATCATATTGCTTTCCTGTGTCTTATGTTATCCCTTTTACAGACACCCTTTAATTTAAATGCATGTTGGTCTTGAATAATTGTTCAAACAAATAGTTGTTTGTGCATGGTAAGACATGATAAAAAATCCTGGGTTGGGTAAAATATGGACAAACCCTGATGAGTTACATTTTTCTTGTACAATAGGTTGAAACAACCCTGTATTTTAGGGTTAGGGAATTTTTTAGGGGTCCCCCAGAAGGTTCTAAGGGGTCCCCACAAAAATTCAAAAGATTAAAATTCAAAGCAAAAACTGTAAAAGTGTACTGTTTTATTTAAGTTTATAAACAATTTGCCGTCTTTATGATATCACCACAACTATTTACCTAACACAATATAAATGTTAATTTACTCAATTTTTTAAGGTAAGTGGTCACCAGCAATTTATTTGAGCTACATTTAAACAAAAGTTTTTTGTTTTGTTTTGTATTTCTATTTTTTTATATGTAGCTTAAAGGAATAGTCTACTCATTTTCAATATTAAAATATGTTATTACCTTAACTAAGAACTGTTGAATCATCCCTCTATCATCTGTGTGTGTGCACGTAAGCGCTGGAGCGCGCTGCGACGCTTCGATAGCATTTAGCTTAGCCCCATTCATTCAATGGTACCATTTAGAGATAAAGTTAGAAGTGACCAAACACATCAACGTTTTTCCTATTTAAGACGAGTAGTTATACGAGCAAGTTTGGTGGTAAAAAATAAAACGTAGCGCTTTTCTAAGCGGATTTAAAAGAGTAACTATATTTTATGGCGTAATAGCACTTTTGGGAGTACTTCGACTCGCCTGAAAAGTCCGCTCCCCTTCTCACTCTCATAATGGGAGAGGGAGGGTGTTACTGCGCCGAGTCGAAGTACTCCCAAAAGTGCTATTACGCCATAAAATATAGTTACTCTTTTAAATCCGCTTAGAAAAGCGCTATGTTTTATTTTGTACCACCAAACTTGCTCGTATAACTACTCGTCTTAAATAGGAAAAACGTTGATGTGTTTGGTCACTTCTAACTTTATCTCTAAATGGCAGCATTGAATGAATGGGGCTAAGCTAAATGCTATCGTAGCGTCGCAGCGCGCTCCAGCGCTTACGTGCACGCACACAGATGATAGAGGGATGATTCAACAGTTCTTAGTTAAGGTAATAACATATTTTAATATTGAAAATGAGTAGACTATTCCTTTAATAGCCTGGGTTTCCCCATATTAATGCTGCAAGTCTAGCAAACTATGGCCCTTTTTTGCCCCTGAAATAGGGAACCAATCACAGAATGGGGAGGGGGCAGCAAGACGATGACGACGTCTATGCAACACACCGAAGCAATTTTGTTATTTGTTATAAAACGGTTAGTTCCAATCCTTGATTCAGATTGGTCAATAGGTGTGCTTTATTCACGATAAAACACTGCTATGACCGCTTCACCCAACGGTTCTGTTTATCTCTGCACCCTTAGCAACACCCTTAGCAACCACACTTATCGGTTTGTTGTTTTTTAATTTTAACTAAATTGTGTTGCTTTTCAATACAATATACACCGGTTTATTCATAGCTTTCAGCTGTGTGCACACGAACCATTAAAAGTCATTTACGTTTGAATTGATGTCGCTCTACATACGTCATCTGGTATAATTGAAACGATTGGCTATGAGCTAGGTACAGACATTGATAGACATTCGTAGCGCCCAATAAACGGCTCTGGGAATTCATAAACCACGCCTCAAATACAAGAAAATTAGCATATGGTTCCCAGACCACATCTTATTCTCTATGGTAGCTTAAATAAATTGATTGTGAATTTGCGACCACTTAAAAAAATTAAGTAAATCGAATGAATCCTTTTTTTCACTGTAATATGGATAAATGTAGATGTATTTTAGGAAAGGTCCCTTACTAAAGGTTCATCATGTGGGGGTCCTTGTCATCATAAAGCTTGAAAGCCCCTGCTCTACTCTACGTTCACATGTACAAACACTTGTATGTAATTATTAGTGAGGGAGACCCACCAAATCTGATGAAATGTCATTGCAACTGTCTGGGGGGGTCATCCTGTCAGGCTGTAATTTATGCTGCGTAACTGTCATGGTTTTACTTGATGAAATAACCATTATCATTCCCTCTTGTTTCTTTTTCCGCTTTATTCTTTATTCACCCTGATAAGAAAAACGGCAATTTCATTTGATTCATACGAAAAGTGCAATCTGTGCGGAGACACAATGCATGCTCGCGCAATCAATATTTCCTTGTCTCTCTCATCCGTCTTCCTAATATATTGAAAATGAAGTTAGAAAGATTGATTTTGTACACGGTGCTACAGGCCACTAAAAATTAAATGAAAATGTAAATGAAGACTGTTGTGTTTTTCCAAAGTTGCAAAGAGAGGATTTTGCCATTCTCAGTTTTTTAATTTGGTATTTGTTGCTATTCACAGATACAGCATGACTGTGAGTTGTTTTCATTATTTGTAACTATCGCCAATAGACACAGTGTCCATGACAGGAGGCAGGTGGATAATGGAAATTTATTGACTTTTTTATTACCCCCCCCCATGAATTATCAACATTGACGTGTTTTGCATTAAAAAATAAAATGGTGACATGCACCTATACCTTTCTTGCATTATTAAGCTTTAAATGTCCTTTTACAATAGTCCCTCAAAGAAAAAGTTGATCTGAATGTCTGTATGTGCTGATAATGTAAACCTAAATCTGAGAATGGCTGTAGGAAAGTATAAATCTTCTGTTAAGCCTACACTTTATGCTAAATGCTGCAAAATGCTTTGTACAATTCTACAGTATGTCGAGATAGCTTTCATTGTTGTAAGAGATCTGAGAGGTGTCGTCATGTGACTTTAAATGACAGTGTGCGTGTGTGGGGGGGACGTTTTGTACTAAACTGCCTTTCTGATGACTGCTCACACTTTATCCTGAACACCTGCTTCCTGACATGCTCTCCCGATCTTCCAGACTCCCCATTAAGTAGAACATTGAGGGCAGAGGAAAATCTGACATAAATCCTCAAAAGAAAAGGATATTCCTACCGATTAAAACACTCTCCAGGAAATGCAGAGACAAGTCTGCCATTAAAGCCCATTTAATCCTCTCTGGAACATGACGGGATTGTTACAGTACAGCGGAGATTGCCAGAGGAGATAGAGGGAGCGCTCAGAGCTCAGGCATCTCTATTTCCCCGTCCACTGGTGCTGTATCGCATGCTCTATTTGTAAAGTCATCAAAGAGGGAAATTGAAAAGAAAGAAGAATGTATGAGATATGTTTGTGAACAAGGTAAATCTCATGCTTTCTGTGACTGTCAGTCTATCTGCCTGTCTCTGGTTTAATGTATTTACAACAGTATTTCAATGCTCGAAAAGGCATTTTGTACACAAGAAAAAGATTACAGTAGTGTCATGGTGAGATCACAAAAACATTTTTTTATATTCAAGGTCTTTTGAAATGAGATGTATTTTATATAAAAAACAAATATTTTTATAATATGACTTTTATATTACACTTTCAAAATATGCACCTTTTCGCCCAAAGACACAATTGGTACCAAAGAGTGCATATTAAAGAGATTGTTCACCTTAAAATGAAAATTCTGTCATCATGTTCTCATCCTCACGTTGTTCTGGGCCTGTGTGGGTTAATTTTTTCTGATGAACACAAGAGAAGATATTTTGGGAAATTGTGGTAAACACACAGCAGACCATTGACTTCCATAGTAGGGAAAAAAGATTTTGGAAGTATTGTGATAAAATGTTTTGATAAATGATGGTAAGCACACAGTTGACGGTACCCATTAAATTCCATCATATTTTATTTATCACATTTATTCCTACTATGGATACTATAATATACTATGGAAGTCAATGGACACTATGCTGTGTTTACCATAATTTCTCAAAATATCTTCTTTTGTGTTCATCAGAAAAAAGAAATTCATACAGGTTTAGAACAACATGAGGATGAGTAAATGATTCATTTTAAGGTGAACTATCCCTTTTAATACCTCAAAGGTATATTGATACCAAATGTGTGCAAAATACTGTATCTGTACCAAAATGCACTGTAATAAAGGTTTGTTGTATTAACTTGAAAAAAGTAAGTGTTCATGCTACCTTAAAGTTTTAAGTTGATTCAACTTAAAACTATTAGTTAACTCAAAAAATATATAATATTAAAAAAATTATAATATTTTTTAGTTTAATTAACTCACAAGTTTAGGTCAGTATTAACACTTACTTTTTTAAGTTGAAACAACAAACCTTTATTACAGCATGGTACATAATAGGAACTTTTTACTGCTCAACCGACAACTTTTTTTGATAATTTTTTCGGACAATATACTAACGCTGTTAGCAAGTCTCACAAGGTTTCGTGATAAAGTCACATAATTTTTTTATTCTTTTCGTGATATTATCACGAATTTCCACTTTTTTCTGTGATCTTATAAAGAATTTCTGATTATCACGGATTGGTTACTCAACTGCTTTTTCCTATTTTCAAACCATTGTCACTTTGGTTTAGGGTTAGATTTGATGCTTGCATTAGAATGTCACTTTATGTACTGGTTTATACAATTTTTTTCAGATTTATTTTTTATATGTCCCCTGACGTTAAGGTTAGAGTTGGGTTTGGGTAGGGATGTCATTTTATGTAAATCTAACCCTAAACCGAAGCGACAATGGTAAGAAAATAGGACAAAACAGTTAAGTAACCAATACGTGATAATAACACGAAAACAGGAATTTGTTATACGATCACGAAAAAACGCATTAATTTGTGATAATATGACAAAAAAAGAATCATAAATTTACGTGACTATATAACGAAATTTCGTGAGACTGGGCTGAACATTACATATTTTTCATGATTATTTTTATTTTACTTTATATGCTTCTGTAACTCAACCAGTGTTTTCATTTTCAATGTAATTACTCTCATTCACAGTTCAGACTGGCTTATAAAAACAGACCTTCAGTTTTCATTTAATTAACAAAGATGGGTTCAGCTTTATCTAGTTTCAGAAGGTCAAAATAAAGAGATGCATTTCAGTGTGGCCAACATCCAGGTCCTTCAACTTGTAAACACTGCCCAGCCGCTCATAGGCTTGGTAAAAACTTACCAATTAACACAACCCAATCCCCCCTTTCCTCTCCCTGACCGGCCCCGTGCCACATCAAGCAGCGCTCAGTGACCTGAAGAACATCACCCACGAGGCCTGCCGGTCTCTTGGTGGCGAGCCAGACATTATGGAGATTTCTTTAAACAGGATTCATCCTGCTCATAAGACAGTTTCCTGCACTCCCAGTCAGCTACAACAATCAATCTAATGCCTCTTCCCTCAAGGTTTGCATAAGCCAGTGTCTGAGGAGTAACACAAGTGCCTTCACAGCTTCTGATTTATTTCCTTCTGCATGAAGACGAGACACTAACAACCTCCCCTTGGACTTGCAAGCGCTGATAATACACTCCGTCTGGAAACATTTGAGTGCCATGACTCGTCCCATTCAGTCTCAGATGTGCACAAAGGGAACGAGACCGCTGCACCAAAAAGTGGGTTTCTAAAGAACGATACATCCTTAATTTGACTTACAGAAGAACATGAGACAGTATAAAGAATTGATTACTTCAAAGATACCGATGCAAGTTCAGGGTGACCAGGAGAGGTCCGTACTACAAAATCTGCATTAAAAGTGAACATGCAGGGTGAAGTGGATCAAACCGAATCAAAGCAAGGTCAGAACACAAGACTTGCATATTCATTTCAGTCAAATCGATCAAGTTACAATTTCAAGGAAATGGTCAAAAATGTTCCCTAGCTGCCACTGGGGCAGAACCCTTTGAAAAAAAGTACACCTTAAACAGTTCATATTATACCTCAGATGTACATTTTTATACCTCAGAGGTACATATTGGTACCAAATGTATACATATCTGTATCTAAATGGTACATATTAAGTCCTTTTAAAAGGGTACTGCCTCAGCTTGGACCATTTTTGACCACTTTTTCTGACAGTGTTTACACTCACATAAAGGATTATTAGGAACACTTGTTCAATTTCTCATTAATGCAATTATCTAATCAACCAATAAAATGGCACTTGCTTCAATGCATTTAGGGGTGTGGTCCTGGTCAAGCCAATCTCCTGAATTCCAAACTGAATGTCAGAATGGGAAAGAAAGGTGATTTAAGCAATTTTGAGCGTGGCATAGTTGGTGGTGCCAGACGGGCCGGTCTGAGTATTTCACAATCTGCTCAGTTACAGGGATTTTCACACGCAACAATTACTAGGGTTTACAAAGAATGGTGTAAAAAGGGAAAAACATCCTGTATGGGCAGTCCAGTGGTTGAAAATGCCTTATTGATGCTAGAGATCAAAGGAGAATGGGCCGAATGATTCAAGCTGATAGAAGAGCAACTTTGACTGAAATAACCACTCATTACAACCGAGGTATGCAGCAAAGCATTTGTGAAGCCACAACACGCACAACCTTGAGACGGATGGGCTACAACAGCAGAAGACCCCACCAGGTACCACTCATCTCCACTACAAATAGGAAAAAGAGGCTACAATTTGCACGAGCTTACCAAAATTGGACAGTTGAAGACTGTAAAAATGTTGCCTGGTCTGATGAGTCTCGATTTCTGTTGAGACATTCAGATGGTAAAGTCAGAATTTGGCGTGAACAGAATGAGAACATGAATCCATCATGCCTTGTTACCACTGTGCAGGCTGCTGGTGGTGGTGGTGTAATGGTGTGGGGGATGTTTTCTTGGCACACTTTAGGCTCTTAGTGCCAATTGGGGATTGTTTAAATGGCACGGCCTACCTGAGCATTGTTACTGACCATGTCCATCCCTTTATGACCACCATGTACCCATACTCTGATGACTACTTCCAGCAGAATAATGCACCATGTCATAAAGCTCAAATTATTTTAAATTGGTTTCTTGAACATGACAATGAGTTCACTGTACTAAAATGGCCCCCACAGTCACCAGATCTCAACCCAATAGAGCATCTTTGCGATGTGGTGGAACGAGAGCTTCGTGCCCTGTATGTGCATCCCACAAATCTCCATCAACTGCAAGATGCTATCCTATCAATATGGGCCAACATTTCTAAAGAATGCTTTCAGCACCTTGTTGAATCAATGCCACGTAGAATTAAGGCAGTTCTGAGGGCGAAAGGGGGTCAAACACAGTATTAGTATGGTGTTCCTAATAATCCTTTAGGTGAGTGTATATCTACCCAACCCAGTATCACGAAATTACGTACCTATAGGCACGTAAATTTGTGAGTCTTTTCCGTGACACTGACACATTTTTTTCTCCTTTTTGTGTGAACATGTCACGCATTTCTGTTTACGTGTCACTGTCACGTATTTGTTACTCAACTGTTTTGTCCTGTTTTCAAACCATTGTCGCTTCGGTTTAGGGTTAGATTTACATAAAATGAAATCCTTACCCAAACCCAACTCTAACCCTAATGCCAGGCGACAATAGTTTAAAAATCATATAATATAAAAAAAGAAATCATGCAAAAATGGTATATACTTAAAGTGACTTCCTAGCGCAAAAACCAAATCTAATAAAGGAGTAATCAGATGCAAATGTTTGTTGTTGTAACCCTTATTAAAAAAGTTAAAAAAGCTTGCATACATATTGTCTTCGTCTCCAACCCCTAAGTAAAGCAAAAGTAAAGTATTTTTATGTTTTTCCCTCCAACACCCTGTCATATAGACTATACTTTAAATAACCCAATCACTTCCCAATGCACAAAATCAGGTTCCAACCTACATGTGTTTTCTTTTTAAATATGCTGTTTCACTTGGGAAAAAAACAAATTCTTGGCGCGCCTGGATTGGTAAATGTTTGTGTGGTTCACAGCCAAGCTGTGTGGGTCAGGCATGAGTGCGTCACTTGGCTATGTCTGAACTTCTGGTGCAGAGGAGGACTAAATTCTCCAGACACTGAATAATCCAAAGCCTGAGAAGATGCAAATGACCTGCCTACATGGAGTTAGCGGCCTACTGCTATGATGTGAGGCCTTGCTAGCAGATGGTGTAAAGCAATCCGGGATTTTACTCACACATTGAGCTTTACTATACAATTAGCAAAACAAGATCATCTTACAAACACTAAACAAAGTCATATACAGTAAACAGTCTAATGGATCAATCATATTCTTATTTTCTATATAAAGCTAAAATGATACATAACACACCAACAAATTACCCTCTTTTTTTAGGCCCAGTTAAATGCATCCATCACTATCAAACAGCAAAGTGGAAAGAGTAAAAATAGACAAGAACAAAACCTCAGTATGAAATTTCCAAGAGCTCATCTAAGGAGGAGAAAGTTTTCATTTTCTGTCAATAGAGTACAAACCCAGTTAATGGAGAAAATAGCACCCTATCGACCTCAAATAGCTAGCAATGCTTTTACACACACTCAGGTAAATTACTTAAATTATAGCCCTTAAAACATGACACTGGCTCTGCGTCCTGTGTGACTTAAATGAATGCTTCTGTAAGAAACTAGATTATATATGAAATTTATACGTTTGATAAGTTGACAGATAACAGAAAGCTCCAGAAGAAAATAAAAGGCAAATATGACAGGAGCTAGAATTTTTAGAAAGGAAAAGAAACACTATGAAGTTGCAGACTATATGCCTACGGATGAACAGAACAGACGCCGAAAGCGTCTGACCTATTTATGAAACTGGCAAGAGAACAGAACAGAAACATCAAAATACTTCAAAGGTTCTTTATGCTTTGTGACTAAGATGAGCAACACACATGAAATATCTACAGATGGGCACACGTTCGCTATAATAATCACATGTAAACAGGGACGCTTTGAAGTATTTCATTAAATATGATGACCAGGTGAAGGGCTAATGATGTTGGTGGCATAGTAACACAGTTGCACAAGTTAGACTTCAGCTACCCTACCTGAGCCCCGGATAAATTCACATCAACTTATCATGTACTGTTAAACTTCAGCTTTGTGTTTCTGTTTGTAAGCTTGGATTTCTGCATTTGAGCTTCTGCGGTTGTGTCAGATTCAACCCTATTACAGAGAAAAGAGAATGGGTGATCAGGTACGGTCTTAAAATTTGACAGTTTCAGTCAAGTGTTTTTGCCTGCATAGATGTTGTTTAAAGACCTTGCCTCACAATCTGGTTTGAAAAACAATGATTTGCTATCACTGGGAATTACTGGTTTTTACAACTGTGACCAATTGGGTAAAAATGACTTTCTTACTTAGTATTTCTGTCTTATTATGAGTAAAATTATCTAAAAAAATCTAAATTTTTTATGAGCAAAATGACCTAAGAAAATAAGTCTAGTTTTTGTACTAAAATATACAATTTAAGTAAATGTGTGTTTAAAACAAGCAAAAATATCTGCCAATGGGGTGAGAAAATTTCATATGTCTAAGAAAAAAGTAAACTTATTTGAAGATTTTTTTCTTTCCCCATTGGCAGACATTTTTGCTTGTTTTAAGCACATATTTACTTAAATTGTATATTTTTGTATAAAAACTAGACTTGTTTTCTTAGGTCATTTTGCTCATGAAGAAAATACATTTTGATTTAAGAATTTTTAAATATTTTTAATAAAAACTAGACAAAAATAAACTTGATCTCACAAATTTCCGTGAAATAGTCACGCATTATTTTGCTCAGTTTTGCTTGACATTGCCACGTATTTCCACCATTTTATGTGTCCCTGCCATGACTTTCTTTTCCGTGACAGTTTTTACGTATTGGTAACTCAACTGTTTTTCCTATTTTTAAACAATTGTCGCTTCGGTTACGGGTTAGATTTGCTGTTTGAGTTAGGATGTTACTTAAAGTATTGGTTTATACAATTTTTTCGTATGCTTTTAAAATTTTTTTTGCTTGACATAAGGGTTAAATTTGGGTTTGGGGAAAGATGTCATTTTATGTAACAGAAAGTTGTACTAACCCTAAACCGAAGCGACAATTGTAAGAAAATACAAAAAACTGTTGAGTAACCAATACGTGAAACTGTCACGGAAAAGAAAGTTGTTGCAAGGGCACGTAAAATGCTGGAAATATGTGACAATGCCACGCAAAACTGACCAAGAAAGTCATTGTTTTCAGTGTAGCACTTAGAGAACTTGCAGAAATGTCTTCTCTCTTATCCCACAGATTAAAGATGCAACCCAAATTATACTCTTAAGAACTATTTTACGTCATATTTGTAGCATAAACTGTGTAAGTGGTGTTTTTACCTTGAAAATAAAAAATAAGTGCACTTTAATTACCTGGGCAATGCACTCAACTGAAAAAAAGTGTGTAATGCTGGACACTTCATGCCACAGTTGCAGTTTTGTTGATGACGTGAAAGGGATGGGACTCTTTGATGCTATGAGAGCAAACGTCATGCTTCGTCAATGCTTCGGTTGTACAGTGTCTGAGCCTATTGGGCAAAACAGATAACACTGACATCAAAGGAATGACAAACAAATGGATTTTGATTAACTTGTATGCTTTTGACGTCATTTGCCCTTGACTCGGAAACCGCTTATATTTCCATTTAGTAAATAAATCATTAAGGGTTCCTTTTGGGATGATACTACGCTTTTAAATTTCATACATTAGATGGTAAAGTACATGGTGTGTAGTTTTGTTGCAATTTGGGACACAGCATCAGTTTAGTTCATGGAGATCTCTACTAATGAGCTGATGATTTGAATCAGGTGTGTTTAATAAGAGAGACATACAAAATTTGCAGAGCATTGGGTCCCCAGGACTGAAAAAAAAATACATATTGTATAAGGCTTTATAACATAATAAAAACACATCTGATCTTGTAATTGTAACAGCTTAGGGTGGTCCTTATTTTTCAACTTTTAAAAGTTCATGCTCTCCCTCCACCAATATGTTTCAATAAATAGATCAAATTGGGCAATTGTTTTGAATATTAATTAATATTTAGAGGTTGCTCAAGACCTTTGAAGTTTAACACATTTGCGTATTATGTGATACTTTGTGCTAGTATGTATAATTGTTTAATAATATATACTTATGGCAGCAATTGACTTATTTGAGCATGCTCCATGCAATTAAAACTTCTGTTTTAGTTATGATATGTCTTTCAAAGCAAGAAAGCTTCAATGTGAATGAAGCACAATAGACTATATACACTGAAACAATGGCTGAAGCAACACGAAGCAAGTCCGCTATATGTGACCTGATCCAGCAAAATGAGTCACAGTGACCCAAATTTCAAAATGGAAAAAGGAGATCATAAGCTTTCAAATGATATCCTAGTCAAAGTCATACCTTGAATGGTTTTAAAGATATAGTCATTTGAATTATGGTCGTCTGCCCTCTTTTTCCAACTGAAAACATGAGAAAATCGCTTTTAAAGTTATTTGCCCGTTTTTTGTAGATATCTTTCAAGATAAACTATTTAGACATTATATAAATGCTATTACAGTAAACCAGGCTGAAGCTCAAATTATTTTAAAGTATTTATTTGAATAAATATTTTAAAAGACCCTTTTACAAAGATTTACTAAAATCAGAGAGATTTAACAGAAGTGCTACATTTTTGCTAGAGAAAGAAAGAGTGTGTGTCTGTGTGCGTGTGTGTGCACGTGTGTGTGCGCGTGTGTGTGTGCGTCTGTTCTTTGAAATTAGCTTTTTGATTATTTCATTGTTTTTCCACATTATAGGCCTATATCTTAAAATGGAACGTTGCGACATCCGACTAATTTCGCCATAGCGGGTCACATATGGTTACTTGGATCAGAAGAGACTGAAATAACCTACCCAGTCTCCTGAGGTTGCGCACAAATAGCACGAAGTGCAAAACTCGTGCAATACACACGCCAAACTCCACCCTGGCGCGCATATGACACGCAAGTCCCCCCCATTCACCCAAACGGGGCATCCTTTTCTGTCGTTTTATTTATTGTTTTCTCAAATTTTTTCTGTTTTTTAAACCATTTTCGCTTGGGTTTAGGGTTAGATTTCAGATTTGCTTAATAAGGTTATTTAATATACAGGTTTCTCTATGTTTTTGTCCATATTTAAGCCGTGGTCGCTTGGAGTTGGGTTTAGAGTTTGGGTTTGGGTTAGGATGTCATTTTTAAATAACAAAAAGTTGTTCTAACTCTAAACAAAAGCGAAAATGGTAAAAAAAAGCACAAAAATTGAGAAACCAATAAATAAAACGACAAAAAAAGATGCAACGTTTAAGTGAATGGGAAGGACTTGCGTATCATATGCAGGCCAAAGTGGATTTGGGCGTATGTATTGCACGAGTTTTACACTTCGTGCTATTTATACGCATTTTCAGGAGACTGGGCTGAAATAACTGGAACAAAGCTACTCTCCTAGAAGCAAGTTTTATGTGTGTTGTGCGTTTTTAAATGGTGCAGTTTTTGCAAAAATATCTGATTTTGCAAAATATTCAAAGGCTTTGAACAACCTCTAGATCAGGGATGGGGAACTTCGGTCCTGAAGGGCCGATGTCATGCAGAGTTTAGCTCCAGCTTGCCTCAGTACACCTGCCTAAAAGTTTCTAGTATGCCTAGTAAGACCTTAATTGGCTGCTTTAGGTGTGTTTAATTATGGTTGGAGCTAAACACTGCAGGACACCGGCCCTCCAGGACCGAAGTTGCCCATCCCTGCTCCAGATATTGTAGAAACAATTAAAAATTTTGCACAGTTTGTTTTTATTGGTATCCTAACACATTTAGGGGGTGAGAGTTAAACATTCAAAAAATTGATTGATTTAGTTAAATATAACATACTTGCCGAGTATGTTTTTTTTACCCACACTATTGATTTAGCTTGAAAGCTTAATGATCATTTTAACAATGTCACTTATAATGTTAAATGATTTCCAGTATGAGAAATAATAATACGTTTCGTAATATTATTCAGAGCGCACAGCAAATCATTAGATCAAGAACATCATCTAGTAGGCTAATATCCATCACAGGAGCAGTACCTTGGACAGCTCCTGTATCAGTGTACAGTGTATAGAGTGATTCAGCACCTTGGACAGCTCCTGTATCAGTGTACAGTGTATAAAGTGATTCAGCACCTTGGACAGCGTCACCACTCTGAAAAGCCCTGCATGTATTCCTGTACGAGTCTTCTGAGGGGTGAATGTGCTTGAAGGCCAAGCTTTGCCAAGATATTTATTGCAGCACCCCATTCCCTTAAGCTTAAAAGGCCTTAGCAAATGAGAGCAGAGTGAGGCACATTAGCAAGCTGAGCTGGCCCACAGACAAACAGGTCTGGAGAAATACTTTTTTCTATCTTGGTTATGACTGCTGCATGTGTACGCATTTCTTCTGTTGTGGTAACTAGAGCAAGTTAAAATGTACCCAATCAAACAAAAAGCTAACATTTTATCCAAAATGTGTGTTTGAAAACATTGAATGGCTGCATGTGTGTACAGTGTCTGTGTTTATGGGAAAGATACTGGTCGAGCCTAAATAACAGATGCTCTTACTGCTAACAACATGTATCTGTCTTAGTATCAACTCATTTCAGAATTCAGCTTGCTGTAAGATTTCTCTGGTGTGTGCTTGCTTTATTTACATACGAATGGAGTTGTATCAACTGCTCATTGGCACACAAAGCAACAGAACAGACGTTAGGCAGCTCATTACTTCTGAATCACACTGATTTGGAAACTGACAGTATGCATGAGGAGCCACAAAACTTATCGCAGATATCCAAATAACATAGACCAAAATCTAATGTACTGTACGGTAGTCTTTGATTTACAGTACACTTTTTTCAATCATTTGTTTTACAGTTTAACAATTTGGAAACAACTCAGAATAATTAATAAAATAGTCACCTTTCATAAATTCACATTTCTACTTCACACATACAGTATTTTTTTTTTCAATTCAAATTATTTATATAGCACTTTTCACAATTGGTAATTGTTTCAAAGCAGCTTTACATTAATAAGTGAAAAGCACAGATGGCCCCCACAGATAGCACAACATAATACACGATAGCATAAGCAGCTAAATTTGCTGTGGCTATGTATCAACATTATAAGCGAGCGCATTACTAATGTGACATATAGAAGAGGGTGCTAAGTTAAGCCCAAGAAGGCTGCCTCCCCGGGTTGAAAAACCCCCTAGGAGAAAAAAAAGTCCTAGGAGAGAAAAACCCTTGGGAGATATGTATATATATATATATATATATATATATACACATACACATGTACCCGGGGAAATAAAAAAAGTCCTAGGAGGGAAAAACCCTTGGGATATATTTATATTTATATTTTTGGGATATACTTTCACATTTACCGGAACTGGGTCTGTTTGTCTCATTGTCCTCGGGGTCGAGGACGAGACAGGGAGGGAGAAACAAAATCCTATTAGCGTAGGGACCGTTCACAAGTAATGCAAGTGTCACACAGTGATGTGGTTTAAATCAGCTTGGTTCCAGACAGGCTAACTATTGCGGCATAAGTATGTTACCCACAGTTGAGGATTTAGCAAATTGGTGGCCCAATGCAAAGGTATCTATGGTAACTAAGGGTCACCTTCCGATCTTTAAAAGAAAATGAAACATGTCGACCAGTTTGACTAAGGCCTGAAGCCTCACTGTCGTCGTTAATGCAGGTTCAGTGGCAAACGGGTCTATATGGCATACTATGTCACGGTCTTGTCAGACATCTGTGCTAGATGTAGGTCTGAGTGCATCTGACAGGACCGTGACAGTATTATGTTCTGTGTGGGGACATGTGGAATCACATTGTGTGTGTGGCTTCCACATGTTCCCAGTGTTGTGTGGCTGTGATGGTCTTGCCTGACCTTGGTTATGATCCAGGTCGGATGTTAGAGGGCAAGACCAGGGCAGCATTGTGTTTATGTGGGAACACGTGTGTTTCACATTATGTCTGTGTGACACGTGTTCCCAGTGTGGTGTGGCTGTCATGGTCTTGCCTGACCTTGGTTATGATCCAGAGGGTAAGACCAGGGCAGCATTGTGTTTATGTGGGAATACGTGTTGTTTCACATCATGTATGTGTAACATGTGTTCCCAGTGTCTTGTCACTTTTACCCTACTCCCTTATGTACTCGTGTCTTACGTGATTAATGATGTTCACCTGTTCCCCATTAATGTGCTGTCTACATAATGCCCTCGTGTTCTCTGTGTGTTGTGCGTGCGTTGTTGTATATTCCGTGTTGATGTCCCAAGTACCTGTTCGAGTTATTCTCGTGTTTTGCTTTGTGTTCATCACAGTGTTTTGTTCCTTTCTGTTTTACCCCCTCGTGGGTATTTTATGTTCCTTTGTAAATAAATCCAGTTTAGTTTTGTATTCCTCTGCGTTTGGGTTCTTCTTTTGTTTTTCCACAATCCGGTTATAACCGATCGTGACATACTATTCACAAGACCACAAGAAAACGCCAAAATCGCAACCCGACCATATGTGCCAACTCGTTTGACTAAGGCAGGAGGCCCCACTGTCGTCGCTAATGCAGGTTCAGTGGCAAACGGGTCTGGATGGCATACTATTCACAAAACTCAAGAAAGCGCCAAAGGCGTATAACAAGATCTTGTGTTTTACTTTATTCAGAAGAAAAAAAAAGATTTTATTATTTATATATAACGTTTTAAGTTTTATTATTTTTCATGGCTCTTACAAGCCTAAAAAACAATTTTATTCTAACCAGATATTCCCAGGTTTTCCATCTGTGAA